>NC_046190.1:38514021-39714021 GCF_011004875.1 Balearica regulorum gibbericeps | reverse complement strand
CACTGCCAACGCGACGAACCGTCGCTGCACTGCCCCTTAAATGAGAGCGGTCAAGTTGCAACACTTTGCTTGAGCTTTAGAAGACTTCCAAAACAGTTACGTGAAGAGTTGGGTCGTAGCAAGGGAGCAGTTTCATGCTACCTGTAGTTTAGCAGAGGCTGCAGCTAAAAAACTCTTTCACCTCCCATATCATGTCTTGCAGTAGGTCTTTGCCTCTCTGAGAGCTTATTGCCATCGCTACCAAAGTGGCAGAATTAGATGCAGAAAATATCGGAAGAACGGTGTGATTTGGGAAGCCAGTTACGCCTTGCTCTGCTCTCTGAAATAACCCATGGTCTAAATGTTTTCTAAACAGGTTTCAGCAGAGCCAAGCACCTGACTCTGGTTTAAAGATCTCTCTGCTGAGTTTGCTCCACCTGGACCTGGAGCAATTCCTGGTAATTAAGAAGGATGTTAAAAAGTCTCTCCTAAACGTGAGCATCTGCGAAGCAGTAGGGACAGGCCAGCAGTCCTGGCATCTGGGAGATTTAAGCCCCTGGTGCTCATTTGGGATTAATCTTGAATTTCTGCACAATCGAGGCTGAAAATGGGCTAAAATCTGTTCAATCGAGCAAATACGTAATGTCGCTGGTACCAATGCCGGGTGAAATAATGGGAACGTTTCTACGAGATGCAGGTGATGAAGGGTTAAAGGATTCTTTGATCCTTTAAAAAGGATTAAAATTTGCAATGCCATCAGTATGTATTTATGGAAACCAGAGTTGGCCAGACGTGCCTGGTTTCTTCCTCCGGGAAGATGCGCATTTGTTGCAGGTCCAATGTGCTAAGGCTGGTTTGGGAGGTTTGGTGCTGCTCATCATTTTGATTTCCAGCAATTAGCGGAAGGCACATGGAAACTAAACAAGTGTTTCCTGACAGGAGACCGTAATCAAGTTGCAGTTGCTGGTGTGGGTCAGCTGCATGTATTTCTTAGTGATCTGAAATAAGTATCAAAGGCTCCGGTGGTAATATTTGCAGGTGACTGGAAGAATATTGGGGTTTAGAGTCATGTTGGTCTCTCAAATCTGGTTAAATGGTTGTGATATACATGATATTGCAGTCCCTTATGGCCTTTGGCTCTTTTAATTGCAATTCCCATTATAGGGAAGTTGGATTTGCGGTAATCTGGTAACACGAACCGCATTTCAATGCATGCTCTACAACGAGTGTTGAAGATCTGAGGTGTGAGGCTGGTGATCCCTCCTCTGCAAACCTAACTTCTGTTCAGGGGATTGTTGGAAAGCAGGAAAATTCATATTTTTGAAGGTAAGGAATTAGCTGCTTTTCTCAAAGAACTTTGGGTTAAGTCTATCCTGAAAGGGCAACATCTTCATGATTAGAAAAAGAAAACCACCTACACCGTTCATCGCTTTTTTATTGCTTGTCCATGAGGTGGACAATATTAATTTCACTTGACAGAATCACCGGTCCTCCATGGCACAGGGTTACGTATGTTTTAAATCTAATGCAGAGGAGGACCGCGTGAATGCATCTCAACTGAAATTGTTTTCCCCCAATGGCAATGATTTTCCGTTTGGCTATTTTGTGCAATTGAAGCCACAGTGACCCCGATAACTCCATCTGGGAGCTGTAACAGATCCTACAAAGAAAAAATAGTGTTTCCAAAGGGTATTTTCTGGTTGCACCTACGAGGGGCGAGGGGAAAGCGGCTGTCTGTAGAGCTTTGCGCTGTAAAATACAGAAGAGCAGCCATCCCTGTACGTTGGCCTGTCATTTATTCTCGTGCTGCTCACAAGACTCAAGTTGCATTTGAGTTTGTATGGGTTCTTATCTGATCCTTTATCTCGTTTACGTACTAGGTTTTTCTGTTAGGTATTTAATCACGTAAACCCCTTTGAAACTCTGGCACTTTGTAATCGCACGGTAGTGTGCGTATTTGAATTACTGTCACATATCGTTTTCACTGGTTTTGCTTACGTTTTCATTTTCTTGCATTCTTTACTGGAGGGTTTTAGTTGTCTAACAGTCATTTCACAAGAATCCCGTGGAAAAGCCTCTTTGTAAGGACGGTAATTTATCCCTCCTTTTCTAAATAAGAGCCAAGGTCCTTTCCGTGTCGATGCTTTTGGCACTGCCGTTGATGCACGCTTCTCCAGCAGGCACGCTCGTCAACCAGAGGCCTCTTTGGATTAATGAACGTGATGTTAATGAGCGTCACGCCGCCCAAGACTGTGGGTGCAAGAACAGTGGTGATACTGGGGGACGGGGAAGGAGGAAGGCACAGCGGGTACGCAGCACTGCTCTGCTGCTGGCGTCCGTCACTTCTGGCTGCGGGCAGGTCGGTCGTGTCCTGAGCCGGGAGAGGTGTCCGCAGCAGTTCAGCATCTCACGCTGCTGTTCCTTCATTTTTGCTTCCCTTTCTGTGGTCCTTCGTGCTGCGCCTTAGTTGGACCGTTGGACTTGATGATCTCAGAGGTCCTTTCCAACCTTAAAGATTCTGTGACTCTACGACTCTGTGATTAGTCTGGGGCAATGCGGGGGTCAGGGCTGCGTGTGGGATTGAAGGCAGGGACCCACAGTGGTTTTAAGAGTCACAGCAGGATTTTCTTCTTGGTTCTCTGTTTCTTTTCCTAATAACTTTGTCTTTTTGACCACGGCCGTACACCGAGCTGGTAATTGAAAAGCCCGTAGCACGGTGACTATGGCATGGCCATAACACTCTCGTCTCTCTGTTAGTAAGGACAGCTTTCCCCTCTCGCGTTATTTTGCATCCATCGGCACTGAATCCAAGCAAAATCGATCAGCAGCTCCTCTTCAGCTTTTGCCTCCAATGAGTTTTACGTGACTATCAAACTTCATCCCCCTTTCCTTCACTCTTACCCTCCCCTTCTTTTGCAGAGCACGTCGGGCAGCACGAATCCCACTGCAGATCCCCGGATTCTTGTTATGCGCTTTGTGTCTTTTAACGAGGATATTCCCTTTCTTACCCCGTGACAGCTGAGTTGCTCTAAGAGCCTTTATTAAGAGGCCATGTCAAAAAAACTTACTTGAAATACACGTGGCAGCGAGGTCAGCCCTATCCGCACGGCGAAGTTTAAGGAACCAAGGGGTAGACACGCTGCTCATACACTCAGAAAAAGCTGTATCGACTCCTCATACGTATTCATACCTACACCATGTCGTAATTTTTACTGATTTGTCTGATACTAGAAATCAGACTGGGCGGTGCGCAATTTTCTTAAAGCCTCGGGGAGTCGTTTCAGAAGCTGCGTTGCCTTTGCCACCTCTTTTTTCCTTTATTGCGAAGGCTGATCTAAGCAGCGAGCTTCGTGCTAAAATTATTAGGTTGACAGTCGGAACGGTGTGTGTTCATGTATGTCAGACCTGCACGAGTCCGTCTAGGGATTTCCTCGCTCTATTTGCTGTAAATCTTTTCTGCTGACCCTTTAATTTCTTTTTGCCTGTCCCCTGTTTGTAGTAAGACAGGCAGGGAGCTCCCGGAGCTCTTCTCGGCCGAACAGCGGGGTCTGATCCTGATCCAGCTTTTCTGCTCTGACTTCATCTGCTTTCATGGCTTCTTTTAAAACTTGGTGTCGTAGGTCCTACAGGTTCTCCGGAAAGCTTTCTGCTTCTGATGTGCTTGGAAAAGGCTTTATTGGCTACCTTCTGCCAGATGCTCCTCAAAACGCTGTTGGGTACCACACCGTGGGTTTGCGCTTCTCTTGCTAGAGTCTGTGCTATTCTCTATTTTTCCTCATCAGATGCAATCACCATTTTTAAAGGTTGTCTTTTTCCTTCTCATACCTTTCTGCCCTTTGCTGTTCAACCATTGCAGCTTTTTATTGCTGTATTTAAAGTCATTTTGGGGATAGCCAGTATATAGAGTCATAGAATGGTTTGGGTTGGACGGGACCTCAAAGCCCATGTAGTTCCGTCCCCCTGCCATGGGCAGGGACACCCTTCACTGGATATATTTCCTGCAAAACTGTCATGGGTGCAATGAGACAATTTGTATGCCACTGCTAATTTTTCTTTTCCCTTTTGGGTGCTCCCTTTCATTGCCTTCTAACAAGTTTCTACATTTCTGTGTTATTTTCACTTTTGAGGCTACCCATGTGGTAGCAGCAGTTCTCATTTTTCACTTTCAAGAGGATGCTGAATTTGAGTATTGGGTGACTTTCCAGCAGAAACCTTGGAAAGGCAGACCTTCCGCCATGGGCTGATTGTTTTTTGACCGAGACTGCTTTTAGGAGAAGACTTCAATATTATTGAGGCAGTTTGGGTATTGACTCGGTGGTCCAGTAATTCTGATGCTGCAGTTTCCCAGGTATTTTGTACTGTGTTACCAAGTCCTTTCCAACAAGTTTCTGAGATGCCGAGGACCTTCAGCTTAAAATAAGACATTGCAATTCCTGTATCTTAATTTACAGATTTGCAAGCACTTGCGCAGAAAGTGTCTGTGGTTGGTCCTAGTTCTGCTGCCTGTTTTCGCAAGGTTTGTTGAAGCACAGTCTTCTTTAGATGCTGTTTCCAACTTGGCTGTTATTACTGTCCGATCTGGTTTTTGGCCCTTGACTTTTTAAGCCTAGGGAATGCATAGTTCTGAAACGAGCGGTTTCCCTCTCCTGTAAGCTGCCCTTCTTCTTTGTTCTAGAAAACTCTCCAGTGAAATCTTAATTTTTTGGGGGCATCAGAAAGGGGTGGTCACTATTTCTGGGAAGGAGACCTGACCTGCCGCTTAGCAGTCCAGGGAGAGAGATGGCGGGAGTCGGAGCACAGATGCACGCTGTCTTCTCAAGGGTTACTTTTTACAGCTTCCCATCAGCGGAATTGCGGAACCTTGGCAAGCTGCGAGGCTTGGGGAGAAGAATATTTGGCTTTGTTCTTGGCGTAGGAATGACCGAGGTTCTGTTGGGCGGATGTTGCAGTTATCTGCTTTGCTTCCTGTCAGTCAAATAGTGCCTTAAGCCATTTTTTTGGGAGGATGGTGAAAGAAAAAAATGGGGGGGAAAAAATTGAAGATCTAAGTTAAAAGCAACAACTCAAAACTCCCAAACCTCAGGAAACGAGCCGTAGCTGCCTTCAACTCTTTCCTATTCCAGCTCTGTTAAAATAAGCCTGGTCTGAATCCCCATTTGAATATTTAATAAGCCTGCAAGCTCATCTCCAAAGAAAACAAAAATACGCACTTTGCAAAGATTCAAAGTGATAAAAGTAAACATTAAGGATTAAATTCTCCCTGGGCAAAATCACCGAGGCCAGTAATATACCTGCCTTATTCTGTCGACAAAAGCGTGTTAAGGAGTAACTGTGGAAAAACCAGTCGGTGTTGCAGTTCTTGCTGCGGCGCTCGCTGTGTCTCGTCTCAATCTGATTTCTTTCTTCATTTCAGAGCTTGCGGATTTGCAGAAAACAATTTCTTTCTCATTAAAGACCTAATTTAGTCAATTCTCGGCGCTTTTGATAGTGGCATCTGGCCCGCAGGCCAAATGAACTGAATACGCGGAGTCGCGGGCAGCTGTAAGCACATAAATAATGCTGCTCAAGTCTGGTCTCCTAATGTATATATGCACGTACGTGCTGCTTCGGAGCTTGTCCGGCACGCTCCGCGACTTGCAGAATCGAAATCTTAGGGCATAAATACATTACAATTACCTGAATGAGAAGAAATAACATGTTGCGAAAGTGTTTGGAAGATGGTTATTATGGGAGGTTAAATGCGTAACGGTAGATGTCATTTAATGTTAGTATAGAAAAACACACGGTAACAAATTTCAGGGTACAGGTGGGGAGAAATTACTGTTTCAGTAAGGTTTGGCAGTTTGTTAGATCTGGTTGTTGGAGGACTGAAAGGAGGCGTGACCTTCGCTCTCTGTTTAATACTGAGTTGAAGCTCCTGTTTATTAGGGAAGAAATAAATCCCTGGAATTGCTCCAGCCTGCTCGGCTGTGTCGGCTGAACTCCGTGGGTTGTTGGCAATGTAAAATGCCTTCCCTCTGGATCAGGAGAGTAGATTCGTCTTCAGCGTCCACCTCCTCCCTCTCTCACCTTTCATCCCGAAGCCTGGGCAGATGCAGAAGCATCACTGCTGCGCGCTGAGCTCGCGGGCTTGGCTGCATCACGTCTGCACCGGTCGCTCCTAACTCTGCCTGTCCCGAGTTTACCTTAACTCGTCCTAAGGTTTATCTGAATTTACCTGAAGATGTGCTAAGGTTTCTCTGAGGCTGTTTTCCCTGTGATGGCCACCACCTCTTTTCCCCTTATTCCTCCACACCCTCTCGTTACCAACTGCAAACAGCCAAGTCCAGCTTTCATTCATGTTTTATACCCCCGCGCTCGTTAGCGCCCTCTTTTATGTCTTTTTTTTTTTCGCCCCCCCCAACAGCTGGCTCTCAAAAAAAAAAAGAAATTCTGAACAGGATCTCCAAAGCAGATGAGGGAACTTTGCAGGGCAGGCAGTCTTCAGTGCGTTTTAACCTCAGTTACTGCTTGCCTTTGGGATGCACCGCCAAGTGTTATGTGAATTATGAAAAATCACTGCTGGCTGGGGGCTGGAGAAATTTTAAAATAATTCATAAATGTTATTATAGGAAGAAAAAAGGCTCTTTAATATTCAGTTTTTAAACATGATTTCTGATCGCTAAAGTGCTTCAGTACAGCCGAGATGCCTGCTACCACAGTTGGGTTTAAGTTAGCAGCATTTTTCATCAAAGTCGAAATGATCTGTAATGATGGAATGATGCTTCTGCATATCAGCAAGGGCGTTTTATTTGATGTATGTATTAATCAACAGCCATTGTAGCTGTATGCCACTTAACGACTTCAATAAATGCATCAGAAACCTTTTTTCCCCAAACTGTCCTTTGCAGCACGTATCGAAAACCCACAAGTTTATCTAATGAGATGCACAGCATTATCTTCTTTCTGTATTATGTATTTAACGGCTCGGAAAATAGCTTCTCATGAATCACGTTAAATATGCTGTCATCCAAAGAAAACGAACGTCCCCTTCCGCTCACGCAAAACGTTCTTGCCACCTAGATGGGATGGTTACAGGAGCGAGGTTTGGAGGCTCAGGACAAGCGATGATGATTTTCCTGCCCGCTTTGAGTGAGGAACTGGGGTCCTGTCCCCCGGGCGGGCTGCTGGGTTTCCCAGGGCTCAGGGACGGCCGTAGCACCCTTTGGCGTCTTGCAGAAATGAAGCTGCGGAGCTCCGTGTGCTGCTGTGGAAAGGGGAGTTAGCCCGCCCCGTCATTCTGGGGGGGTCATCTCCCAGAGGAGACAAATCAAGCAGAGAGAGAGAAATTGCGGTTTCTTTTGGCCGTGCGCTCTGGGGCTGGTCCTTTTTTCCCAGCCTTGTGTTCAGATGAGTAGTGCAAGGCAGAAAACCCACTGCAACAAAACTTGCCTTCGTTTCTTTTCATCCCTTTTTCCTTCTGCAGAAAAATTCCTTATATTTTGCTTTTTTTTTTTTGCTTTTTTCTGCCAACGAGCAGCCGCCCTTGGGCAGACGTGATGCCCTTTGCATTGCCCATGGCTCTGTCTGCCTCCAGCTCGGGTTCAGAGCAGCAGTTCTGGTACCGAAGGGAGCCCCCTGCTCGCCCCCGCTCGCCGCGTGTTGCTTTGCTACGCAAAGTAGTTTCAGCACGTGCCGATTATTTTCTTTTCGGTGGAGAGCTCCCATCCGGGTGTGATCCAAGTGCTGGTGGATCCAGACCTCCTCCTGCAACCCTACAAGGTCCTCCCACGCTGACTTGCAAAGCAGACCCCCCAAAAAGGCTCTGGAGTGATGAGGGGTGCCCGCACCACCCCAAAGTGGCTCTCGTGCTATCTGATAGGTGCCCTCCCGTTTGCTTCCTGTGCCTTTCTCCTGGTGTGACATCTTCCCGTCCTTCGCTCGCCTTCTCCCCCTCCCTAGCCCTTCCTGAAAATCTTCTCTCTTTTACCTATTATCCCTTTTTCCTACCGTTCTCTTCTGCTGTGGCACCATCTACCCTTCGGCCCTTGGCTGGGCGGGTGGAGGGTTTGGCCCCTGAGGGCAGCAAGGGGGGACGGAGGTGACCTGGCTGTGGTCCACAGGGTCTGGAGGGACCGTCGGGTCCTTCTCACCTGTCTCGCCATCAAGTTCGCACCTGTCTGACCCGAGCGTTTGAACCAAACACCTCGGTGCGGAGCAGAGGGAAGGTTTCTCCCCGGAAAGGGAGGAGGGGACGGGATAGATGCTGCCCTGTCGCCCCGGGGAAGGAAGGCGGAGGAGAAGGTTTCTCTGCCAGTGCCATGTTAAATGCCACGTGGAGAGGCCAGCCATTGCTGTCTGTGCTTAGGAAAATACCAAGGCCGTAATGTTTTTGAAGTTCTCAGGGTGCTTTAAGGCAACATCATATCTCCTACCTCCTGCTTTCTCCTCGGGTGAATAACAAGACCTTGTTTTCAAAAGGCGTAATGCTCAGTCCTTCCGTTTCATAAGTGATATTTTGAAATTGCCCTTTTCCGTTTCCTTGCCAATGCTCTTTGGTATCCGATGTTCTTGCTGCTGCTTGACTTTTGCGTTATTCAGGCTGTGGTCGTCCACTGGGTTCCAAATACCGAAGCAAGAAAAGTCCCGTCCCAGAGATCAGGTCGTTTCAGGAAGATGTAGATGCAGAGACTGGAAAACCAAAGCAAACAGGCTAAGTCACCCCTGGATGTCAAATTTTACACAATATTAAGGCTACGCAGGAGCAGAAGGACCATTAAATTATATATGACACTTGGCAAAGGGTGGGGAGAGAATGGTGGTGGGCAGGAGAAGCTTTTGTCGGTCCCAGAGCCAGTTTACCCATTGCGTGGATAGCAAAAAACCCCTTCCCCTGGAGAACCCATCGCTCGTACGGGCTATTTTTAATGATTTAATCTGTGGGCTTTTTGCTGTGATCAGCACACTGCGGAAGGGAGTAAAAGATTTACTGGAGAGGAAGCTGTCTGCTAATTGCTTGCAGAGTTATCTTCGTGCAGCTGGACTTGAAGCTACCGTCTCTTTTTACTTGAGCCAGCAAACAACCAGCACTTGGTACTAATTTTTGATCCCCTTCGACCTATTTGGATTTCAAGGCCAAAAGCTTTGCAGCCTGTTTCTAATTTCTCCGCCGGTGCGTTGCACTCCCAGCCCCGCTTTGCTTTGGAGGAGAGATGCTGGAGTTGCCTCCTCGCCGTCCTCGTGGTCTCCGAGGCAGCCGGTCACGCTGGGGAGGCGTAGGGTAACGGTGGTGGGAATAAACAAATGTAAAACGGCGTTAGACGAGGGAGGGTCGGCAGCAGGACCCAGTCATGGTTCTCTGCACGCTCGCCGGGAAGTCTGGATACAGGGAGGAAATAATCCCCCAGAAAGACGTTTTAAATCTGATTAATAGGTGATATCTTGTTTTAATAGGTGAGGCTGCGGGTAATAAAAGCGTGGATACTCCGGGTTGGGCTGTAGTCCTTCCGGAAACCATTTTTTCTGAAGATGAGCCTGCGATCCCTGCCGTAGCTAGAATTACGTGTTTATCAAGGCAGGAGTGATTTGTTGAGTAAGTATGTCCCCAAATATTAACTGGTAGTGAATAAAATTGAACGTAGACTCCTGCATGTGGTTGCTCATTAAACCTTGTCGAAGTAGACCTGCTGTCAGACCAGACCAAAGGTGAAGCAGCTCGAGCGAGGGGATCTTCTGACTCTTCCTAGAACCAGCGAGCCACTGCGTTTTCGGCAGCCGTACCCAGCTTGCAGCAGAAGTGTCCACTGCTTTGGTTTAGCCTTTTTTTTAAGTGACTAGTTGTATATTTTACTTTGGACAGCTTTTTCCACTCTGTGGAGCTGAGGCTGGTCGAGAACTAAGCGGGAATGTGACTTCTCTTTGGCAGCAGAAGCGAAGCTGCACTTTCATTTCTTGTTCTCATAAGTATTGCAACAGAAATGCCAGTGTTTGCCATCGAATTAATGGAGCTGTTAAAAGCTTAACAATATTTTAGGCTATGCAATGATGTGTGAGGGAAGAGAAAAACCTTCAGCATCCCAGGATTTCCTCCCTGCTGTCAGTGCAGTTGATCACAGCTTTTACTGCTGGCGCTTTTCCAGCGGCGTTTCCACGAGGATGACTGTCCCAGGCGCCCTGTGTTAGCCAGGTACCACCAGCCACAGATCCCGCGTGTAAAGGTGATGACCAGGGCAAACATATGTGATCATTCCCCTGTAATCCTGTCGTAATTAAAACACAGGGGAATGATCACATAGAGGCAGACTGGAGAACCTGGCTTTGCGTATCTCTCAAAGCGCAGCCCCATCTCTCTGAGAGCAGGAGGGTTCTCACGCAGCCCTCGTTGGCTCTTTCCTTGGGCTGTGGATACGGAGGCGACCCATACCTCGTTTGCATTAGCTCGTAGCGTTGCTGTGGGTTTTGTCCGCAGCCAGACGCCGTAGCTGGTGTGCTCTTCCCATGGCTCAGCACTTAACAGCTTGAAGGTGTCAGAGTTAATGAGGGGGAGAAAGAAGTTGCTGCGACTGGAATTACAGAAAAGGAGATGTGAAGACGGAGAAGATGAGTATTCGAGTCACAGCCTAAACCTCAGATGGAGAGTTAGAACAATATCATCTTGTTTCGTAATTCAGTTACTTCCATACAGCACGACCAGACCCTTTTTTATCTCTGTTACTTCTATTACACAAGCGTCTGGCTTTGGGTCTTCTGCCCCCTTCCACGGAGGTATCTCAGACGCATCTTGTTCCCTCAGATGCCTCCATCTCCTGTGGGTGGGCTCTCACTTGGGGTTCGCACTTGTGCGATAGAAGACGTTCCCCCGACAGGCAGCTCTCCTGAGGCAGAGGGACATAACCCTACTCCGTGCTATTTAAGCACTGCTAAACCGTCAGGACAGATCTTTGATACCCGGTGCATAACTCCACAGGGTTTATACATGGCTTAGATTCTCCAAAAACAATATCGAGAGGGGGGAAAAGAGAGGATTTCAGCGTCATAACAAAAATAGCCATTTTTCCAGGCAAGTCTGCAGCTTGCCGCATGGGGCTGGCGGTGAAGCGGTTTGTAGGAGGAGGTATCTCCAAAGTGGGGAAGCTCCTGGGTCGTGGGGAAGGTGGACACCCCGCCTGCTAGAAACGGCAGTTGGTACGGCTGGGATGGCTCTCAGGGGCGACGAGCGGCAGGAACGGAGCGGGTTAAGCCTGTCGTCGGTGCTCTCGTGGCATCCACAGGCACCCTTTAAAAAGCCAACGCAAGGTGAATAGCAGCAAGTGATAGGTGATGTGGGCCAGGTTTCTGAAAACTCGGCCGGCTGCAAGTAGTTTGTGCTCAAGAGAGGAAAATCTCGAGCCTTCCTGCGATGGGGTTTGTGCGAGACGCGGCAACTCGGGTGTTTTGATGCTGCAAAGCAAAAGCTTTTCATCCTCGTTACCCGAGACGGCAGGGAGCTGGGGAAGAGTTATCTAACCGTTCTGTTGGAAATACTGCTTAAAATAAAGAAACGTTTTAAAAATGTGAAATTATTGTAAAGTTCACTTAGCAAACTGCCTCTTTTCAATCACAGAGAGCAGCTTTTGTGTCGTTGAGGTTTCTGGTTGCTTCGCATTCCTAGTGCGCCACCAAGATGCAGTTTAACTTCTCTGGATTTCTCAAAATACTGTTATTCGGGCTCATATCTGAAAGTTTACCATTATTTGCAGACGGCAGCAAGGTACTGTGTTAAATTTCAGAATTATGTGCAGTACTTTGCTGAAAATACGTAGCTGAATACGGGGCAAGGTAGCGAAATCTTCACCTCTGCTGCCGTACTTGGGCGAGTTTGTGCTGGCTGGAGTTTATGTGACTAGTGGTTAAAAACTTAGGTGATTTTTAATTTAAATGGGCAAAACCCAGGGTTTTTTCTGCTAACAACATTAGAGAGAGTAATTAAAGGTCTGCCGTAAAATAACATTTCAGGCTTGGAGCGAAAAGAGAGAGAGAAGGTCAAGGAGAAGGCGGCAATGAGAGTTCAAAGAGTCGGGTTCAAAACGTGTCACGGCTTTGCGGTGAGCGTGATCTTTTCCTTCCAGCCTCTGAGCGGTGGATGACTTGTCCGTCCGTCCCTTTCCCTCGGCGTCCTTTTCTCGCTGAAGCAAACGTCCCAGGCGGGGAAGGGGAGCACCGGCCCTGGCGCCTCTCGGGCACCCCGGCTCTGGGTTAGGAACGTGCCAGCGCCTCGGCGGTGGGGTTATTTCCATTTCACGTTGTCCTACCAGGGCCGTTGCTGCGGAGTGGGTTAGAGGGCTCGGCTGCCGTCGATTTGCACGCTATTCACAGAATAATTTCTTCCATCGCTTTGCTTAATGTTCCACAAAAATTCATCCGTCAGTTGTGTACCTGTCCTTTCGCTTAGCAGAATAAGTTTGCTCCTAATTGTACTAACAGCATCACGTAAGAAGGAGATTCTCTACGTTGCTTTACGGACAGCTACGTTTTTGCTTTTCCGTTGTATTTTTGTGCCATCGTTTCAGAGTACGTTTTAAGTTTTCATACGAAAAGCCCCAGTGAGGAGCTGTGAGCTTCCGTAGCAAAATAAATTCCAGACACGCGCTTGAACTGACTCGCACGTAAAAGAAGTAAAAATACATAGAAAAGCTACAAAGCAGCTCTAAAAGCCGGTGGTGTCATCCTCCTTTTGGAAACTCCAGAGCCAAGCGTACGGCAGACGCTGCTCTACAGATCCGACCGAGCGATGCGTCCCGGGGGCGGCTGCCTTGGAAGGGAAGACCCGGGGAAACGCGAGTGGGATCCCGGGGATCCCTTTAGCTCCGGCAGCAAACTCCATCACAAGTTTTTATGGATACCAGGGCCGAGAAAGTTAGAACAGGGATATTTTGGTGCTTTATATTTGGTTATATAAAGAAAAAACCCAATACTCATCTACTCTGTACTATGTGCCACTTTAATTAGGCTTTTCAATCAATAAAAAGCCTCTCGCCAGAAAGGTGTCCCCGGTCAATTAGTTACACCTAGTGAAGGCATGTATGGCACTTTTCTCGTTCTTATTGCTCTTGTTCATGAATTACGGCGTCCCGCGGAGCAGAATGATAAGTGAGAGCGTCTGGCTGTGTAAATGGATTTCCACACGGCTTCACGCTGATCTGTCGGGTCGAACGAGCTTTGTGGGAAGTTGGCCGTAGGAGCTACTTCTGTAGCTAAATAGCCAGCTAGCACCTAGAGCTGGGGGGGAAGAAAAAAAGTCAGGATAATAATGGTTTGTTACTTTTTAGAAAGTATCGTTAATTTTGCTCTCTGTGAACAGCTCTTTAAAAAACCGTCTTCCTTACAAAACCGTTCTTGATAACTCAGAGTGGAAAATAGATTTCTTGGACCTGTGGGGTGTTGCCCTTTAGAAAAAAAATCAGTCAACGAAGCTGAAATTCCTGCTCGTTTTAGGTCTTTTGGTATCAGGATCTGTTGCAGAGCTTGGTGAGAGACCCTGGAGTAAGGATGGAGGAAAGGACCTCATCACTTTGTGTCTCGCTGGGAAGTTAAACATTTAAACCATCTTTTTCCCCTTTTTCCGTGCCTGCTGGAGGTCTGGTGGTGACTCTGGGAGGAGGAGGATAGCTTCCACCCGGCTTCAGGCGGTGGCACCGCCTTGGGTGGTAGAGGAGCGAGGAAAGAGCCGATGCTTGTTTTGAAGGTGAACTCGACCGGAGAATCGGTGAATTCAGGAGAGCTGAAGTCTTAGCAGAGCTTTCTACCGGCAGCGGCAAAAACGCTTTCCTCTCTTCTTTTCCAGCGATATAGTGCTCCATAGCTTTCAGAAATATTGTGAGGCGCAATTATTGCCTGTAAAGCACTTCAGCTTTCTTTTTAGAAAAGGCATTATGTGTGCGCTTCTTTTCATTATTTTAACAAGCAGACAGTATCTGGCAGCCCTGTATCCTTAAAGCGATATTTTCTTTCGAACAGAGTATAAAATCTATTTTGCATTGTCCGATCATTCCTAAAATACCTCAGCCCCATTACAATTTTCAAGCATATCTCTCTTTACCGGCAGCTGGCTTTGATCATTCATTTAAACCTTTACCCCCTACGAATACTTAAACTAGTTCTAAACTTGTGCAGATCATCTTAAAAATTAACCCCAAGTTCTGCCCTGTAGGTTTGTGGTTTCGTGCCCGCTCATTGTATTTATTTTTTTACCGACTAGCCAAGCCACTCTGCTTCCCAGGATCGTTTTTCAGGGTAGACACCAAACCGTGTATATTTTTCAGATGAGAAATATGAAAGAGGCTCTTTGAGCAGAAAGACCGTCAAAGGGATGCTTGTCCAGCCTCGACGGCTTCAAGAAACGGAGCAACTCGGCGGGATGTGTTTATCCCGTCTTTACAGATCCTTCCCTCAGGCTCCTGGCAGAGGTCCTGGCCGGACCCCAGGAGCCGCCGGTATCGCCGCCTGGGCTGTTCCTCTGCTTTTAGCACCTTTTCTCCTATTGCCCCAATACCAGAAAGTCGCGTGCAGTTCTTCTGGCCCGTTTGTGTCTGCTAGCAGCAGAGCAATTCCTCCCTTCCCAAAACACAAGCTCCTGGTGCTGCCCCACCTGCGTTGCAGGAGACGGGTCTCCTCGCTGGGGAGGCTCTCTCGGATGCCTCATCTCGTTACTCTTACTTCTTCTGTTATTTTTTTAATGGTCCCCCAAGCTGGCTTCTTCATTTATCAATGCCTTCCCTCCCAAATTAGGGCAGGATTAAGATACCTCCTTTAATGGGGTGTATTCTGTTTCCTTGTTCCTGGGGGTCCTTTAGGCAACGAGCTAGAACTGATTCATAGGTCTCCTTAAAATGTGAATATTTTACTGTGCTCACTACTGTTAGACGCAAGGTTTCTTGGCAATGCTTTCATGATCTGGGCATGCCAGGGAGGTGATGCGTCCCAGGATGAACTTCACACCCCAGAGAGAGGTTTGGGTTGTTTTCTCCTTTTCCTTTCACAAATAATTGGAAGCGTTTTACTTCGTGGCATTAAATTAGTTGTTCGAGCAACTGAATTTCAGGCTTCTGACCTGCATTTAGACCCTTGTTGGTTTTCCGTTAATCTCACCTAACGCACATCAACTCAAAATAGTACTCGCAAGTATTTTTTGTGGCTTTGAAATTGTTCTGAATAGGTTCTTCCTTTAAGGAACTATTTTGGCTTTCGTCTTTTATATGGACAGTCAGTACTGTAATGAATACAATTCCTTGCTCTTGCAAGGTAAGTTTAATTAAAAACCTAGAAAAACTTCTGTATCAGAGGAGTGTAAGAAGAGTAGAACTACATTTATACAGAAGGGATGAATAAGAGATGACATAGTAAAGGTTGTGTAAAATAGCAGTTAGCTTACAAAGAGCCTATCAGGACATCTAATTAGCAGGTTTTGTAGTACAGATGATGTGGATGTTTTGAAATTCCAAGGAAAAAAAACCGGATACAATTAAAGACTTTCATAATGCTTAATTAATCCTTGTCACGACTTCTCATTGAAGCCAAGAAGTCACGAGTCTTCAGAAGAGGGCTGAGACAGTTTTGGGAGGCAGTGGGAAGGTTGGGAATTGTGTTAGATAAAAACAAATGACAATATATACCGTCAGCCAAACCCTGTGGGCCTTAAGGGAATAAAACCACCCAGGCGGGGGTTATTCCTGAATAATTCATTAGGAGACAGGTAGTTTTCTTTGAAACGTTGGGTGACGGTGGTTGCTAGGGCAGGAGGTTGGATTACTAAAAGTCCTGGGATCCTGCCTAGTATCTAATACAGATTATGGTTCTTAGCACTGGCTGATCGGTGTTGTCAGATCTTAAGTGTAAGGGTATTTTAGGTTGTAAGCCGTATGATGGAGCAGTGAGGATGAAATCCTCTCCATTGAAGTCAACTGACTTTTGGCTTGAAGCTTTACAAGGGCCTCGGGGCTCGCACGAGTCAGCTATGCTCCGGTTGCCACTTCTTGGTACATATTCATTCCTCTCCTGCTGTGACACAGGATTGTCCCGGGGCGGGGGATCGCCCACAGCAGAAGATTCAAAGAGGCAAAACCTGCCTGGGGTGGCCACGGGGGAACCCTGGGGGTTCGACCAGCTCTTCCTCTGCGTCACACGAATGAACGGCGGGGACAGCCAGCCCGTAGCACCGATGGGAATGGTCTCCCCTCGGTGTCCTTCAGACACGAAGGCCATCCCTTCCATCAAAGAATAACAACAGCATAACGTGGGCAGTGCAATGAATCAACTCTTTTTTAATTCTATTTATTTTAAATAGACCATTTTGTTGACTCTGCAGAGCCCAGTCACTTCAGTGGGAGAAGGAGTCAGCCTGCGTTCTCCAGTGTATCATACCGAACCCACGGTCAAACCAGTAGTGAATTCTGTTAACTAAAATTAAATATCAACGGCGTTATTCTATTTATTAATTTCTTACTACAGATTAACCGAAAGCGTGGTCATAATTTCCACTCGCTCATTTCTACAGTACACCTGCAGTGTTTCATTTTGTTTGCCCCCGTTTTTCCCAGATGTCTTCACCGTTAATGTTACTACCCCTACAGTTGGGTTCGCTGAGTTTTCAATACTAGAGGTTGTTTTATTCGGGTGGAAAAGAGCAGAGGTTGTTAATAACAATTTCCATCAGTTTCTTTTCGTAGTCATATCTGATCTTATCCAGGCATGTTTCATTCCTATGCAAAGTGTATATAATTCCTCGGGATGTCCGGGGTTCTCATAGTTTATTGTAGAGAAAGCAGAACTATGTGGAGAACTTCCATTGAGTCGTGCCCTTCCTGCTTTGTTTCCTCCTCACATAACCTGAATATATTTGTTTAAACAGCAGCCAAAGCCAGTTCTTTAAAAAGTAATAGAGTTCTGAGACTTGCCTATTAATCTGGTTTTGAATGTTTTATCCATTTAGTATGAAAAAATGCCCATTTTTGGTAAGTCTGCAGCAGTCTTGATTCCAGACCCGTGATTCAGGACCAGCCTGTACTTTGAGTACTGCGGAAGTGCAAGTAGTGCGTAGTTTTCCAAAGGAAAAGGGCTTCTCTCTGGTGCAAAGAGCAGATTACCGTACCTGCGCCACGTGTAGGTGAGCATCCAGCATCACCTGCCGGGAAGCTTGGTAGATGCCTTAGAGGGGACACGCACGGGTGCAGCATCCCTCTGCGAGGTTTCTCACGCTTGCCAGCTCTCTCCGATGACAGATAATCCCAGATACACGTGCGAGAGCATCCCTTGCTTTAAACACTGCGGCGCGGTCGAGGATTTCCTTGCCTCCCCCCCTCCTCAGCCTTAGGCGCTGGAATGGGGTCTGGCGCCAAGGGGGAGAGGCTGGGGCAGGTAGAGCGTGGCGATCAGCGCGCCCTTCGCTGCGGTATCCATGCCAAAGCAGAGGCTCTTTTTCATGGAAAGAGCACGCACATCCAAATAAGAAATGAATTTTATTTACGGCCTGAAGAGAGCTCGAGCATTGAAGCAGTTGTTGCCTTTGAGCAGCAGTTGCCCTCACTCCGGCCCAGGAACTTCTGCGCAACGGGGCTTCGTGGTGCACGTAACACAGGCGGCTTTCATGACAAAATTCGAGTTAGTAGAGCTCAGGGAGGGAGATGGGGGGGAAAAAATGTGGAAGACCAAAGTAAAGATGAAATCTGGATCTACCTATGTCAGGTCACAGTAATATGCTGATAATTTCAGGCACTCCCAAAAGTGCAGGTTTGACCTCTGTTTTAAGGACCGTTACCAACCGGTCTGCACCGCGGTGGGTGGAGGTGGTACAACCTCGTCCTTCCTCACGCACCTGCACCGCGGCGCAGAACTGCCACCATCCGGGCAAAACCCCCCCATCTGTAACCCAGCACCGTGAGAAGGACCGCGGTTGGGGTGTCCTGCTGCCATCGTGACACCGCACCCCAAAAATAGGAAGCGGTATGAAGCGCTGCTGTAGTGCCGGCATTGAGCATAGCGCCGTGCCGAGTGCTGGGCATCCAAGCTCATCCTGCGCTCCATCGTTAGGATTAGCGTTAGGCCTGCTGGAGGTTTTTTGCCTTTTTTTTCTCCTTATTAATTCTCCTGCTCTCTATGTATCAGGAAAAGCCACAGCTCTGGCCTAAGAATGCCAAAAAAAAAAAAAAAAAAAATTAATATTTTCTGCTGTTTCTGTGGAGGTGTTTGCATTTTTTATTGCTAAACATGATTTTTAATAAACTGTCCTAGTTTGGCAGCACGTGGATATAAACCGTACGGGGAGAAAAAGCATATTTAAATGTTTATCTGTCTCTGAACGCCGCATCTTTCCTTGGCCAGACGTAAAATTACTCCTTTGCACGGTATGAGGCGGCAAAGTCCCCCTGGGGAGTTACCCTGGGAAGGGACCTACTGAGAAAACGGATAGCATCGCGATGAAGTCGTCACTGTACCGGTGCCATCGTTCTTAGAAACTGGAAACACAAACGCCTGAGAGCAGAGAAATTCCTTCTCGCTCCAGCTGCGAAATCCATCCCCTCCGCGTCGCTCTGGGCTACGGCTCCGGGGGCCTCCTTCACGATTCGCGGTGTGTCGGGAGGGGTAAAACAGTTCACTCTGCTCCTTCGGATTAGTTCCGTGTGCTTTTCATCACCCCTTTTACACGATACGCTGACAAAACACAAGTAACTGGAAATGACTGTCTTCTCCCCGACGGTAATTTGCACAATAATCCCTGCAGAATCCAACCCAGGTGGAAGGCTGGTTCAGTCTGGGTGGAAATTTCACATCTCGGTGCTGCCGGAAAGGCCCTAAGGACACGACGGTGCCGCTGTGCCTTTGCCTGAGGCTTTCCTGGGCAGAGAAACGGTTATTTGAATAAAATCACCTGAAAGTAAAACCGAGGTGATGAATTCCGACTTACGGTGCGAGGCGGTAAAAAGCCTCGGGTCCGATAACGCCGACAGGGAGCGCTTGAGCTGAGGATGATTGACTCGGTGATCCTTAAAACATGGGGGGAGGCTTCACTGAGCACGTAAAAACTTGGAAAGATGCTAAAAGATTGCAGGGCCGTACGAGTATTGCATTTCATTTTGAAATCACGCACCTATCGGGGCACGACTGGGGCGGGTGCTGCGGTTTTTAAGGATTTAAAGCATCTTTTAATGTTTCGCTGATAAAGCTTTGCCGCGCTTTAACCGCCGGCTGTAAGGGCGGTTCGTGATTGACCTGGCTTGGCGGAAAAGCAAACCCCGTCTAAAATCTGGGATGGGAAGACAGTTTTACAAGAACGCTGTGCAAAATGATGCTTTATTTTCACGTGCGTCTTTGCAGCCGCACCTGAAGGACTTCCCCAGCTATATTAACATATATAATATAACACGTGTACGTAATACTTACGTTGCTCTTTGGTAAATACGTTTTTTTCACGGAAAACTTTGGGGGTCCCCCCCCCCCCCCCCCATCTTGCTGCCTTTGCATGTGATGGAGAGAAATGGGATCAAGCTCAGATCTGAGCTTGAAGTTCCTAATTTTCAGCTGCTGGGTCCACAAGAAGAAAAAAAAAGCAAAAGAGGAAAAACTTTGTCTTTCAGCAGGCTGGGGGCACGACAGCCGTATTCCAAATTCAGAGAATTAAGTCTTGGAGAGGATCAATAACAAATCTTTATTATTTAGTGCAATAGATGGAAAAAATCTGAATTTTTATTCTCTTTAATTTTTATGGAAGTACATATTATACCGCTACTGACGCCAAAAGGACGCTGTGTGAGCGATAGCAGTATATACAGTAAAGCCCAGAGAAAAACTGCAGTTTAACAGATGGTGCTGTGGTTTCAGGAGGAGACGTATCGAAGCCAAAATGTTGCAAACGTCTTTTAAGAGTGCAAAGACGAGCAGGGGAAAGGCGACCTCGGCGCCGCGTCCTGTGCCCCTGCACCTTCCCCGGCACCCCTCCGGCTCCGGGCTGGCACCGCGGAGGCTGCGGCTGCACGGGCCGGTGGTGAAACCCCGTCGGAAAGATCCGCGGGTTCCGCTCGAGACTGGCCACGACTTAAATTTGCTTTTATTTTTCCTCTTTCGCATCACCCTGAAATTGTGCCCTGCCTTGGACGGGGAGAAAACACTCAGAGAGGGGCTGAGCCGCTGAATCCATCAGGATTGTGCTGTGTCGTGAAGGATCCGCACGTACGATCCTTTGCAGCCAGAGAAAAGACGTTTCTCTCGCCCTGCTTTACGTTCAGAGAGCTCCCAGCACACGAGCGAGCCCGCAGCCATGGGTGACCCAGCCAGGACGTCGCCCAGGCTTTGGGCCGTGTCGGGGACTCCGTATCCCCAGGGATGTATTTCCATAGGTTGCCCAGGTAAATGACTAGGAAGAAAACTTCTTTTTTTTGGAAAAGAAGTTTGAAATTGTTTATTGAAATTGTTTATTTGCTTAAAGCAGTGATTTTGGTGTAGAGGGGTCCGACTCACGTACTGAAATGATTGATTTAAATAATTTCAGTCAATTCTTTATCAGAAGTATCGACCACAACGAACACTTCAAATTTAAACTTTAACGATAATATCTCCATCCCCGTCCAGCTTTGACCCGTGAAATCCCAATTCTTTTCCTTCGGCTCCCACTGCTCTTCCCTGTTTCTCCAGGAGCATTTTGCTTCGGTTTCAGCCCTCGCACCGCCTCACCTTCATCTGCAGTTTCGGATTCGGATGAATCCGTTTCTCAAAGGAAATCTTGCCCGAAAGCATAAGAAGTTACGCCTTCGCTGAGGTTAAATGAACTGCTTCATGCTTTAACCGTGATTTTCTAATTGTCTAGTGCCTTTGTCGGGACCTGGCACCAAATCCTCATTTTGATGGGATGGCTCCTCTCTAACGCGCAATTAAAACGTTCTGCGATGACCGCGGAGTGCCCAGCGCGGTCCGAGACCCCCGCCCGGAGAGCTGTAGCATATCGTCAGTCATTTAGAGGGCCCAGGCCTGGGCATCCCTGGTTCTATCCGTGCCTCAATGTATATGACAGTCTATATTTTATAATAGACCTTAGTTGGTGCGCGTGCGTGTTGTTACCTTATAGCGCTGCTGCTTTTTTTGCGTGTCAGCCAAAACCTTGGTGGCTTCTAGGATGATCAGTGATTGCATCGTGTGCTGTGAGAGAGATAAAACGAAACCCCAGCTATAACATTTTATTATGAGAAAGTGTAAAACCAGAGGCAGTAAACTTTAATTGTAGCATAACTCCGGTTTAGCTGCTTTGATTGCAGTATAAGATTTTATATTATTGAGTAGTCTTGGGAAACTCCCGTTACAGATAGACGTACGCACATCTGTTTTCATAATCTTATTTACCATATTCCTTTATGGTTGTAGTTCTTGCAGTCAGAGAATAAGAGATTCTCCCAAAATCAGGCGGAAATGACGGAAAAGGTTACCTCCAACGTCCAACACAGGCTCTTTGCAGAGGGACGGACAAGAAGCTCTCGGCGTCACCTCTGTATCTGTAATAACTCAGCTATTCACGGCGGAATTGGCTTTGCGCTATACATCCCATATACGTATTTTTCATCTCGGGGCACTCATAAACAGATCTCTTTGTATTTGTTAATGTTGTCAAATCTTCCAGATTTCGTACTGTTCCTTCAGTACCGCGTCCGGAGGAGTTTAAGCGTAACAGGAGATGATGCTCGCACCTGATTGTAAGGGTCTTATTGACATTTACCGCTCCACTGTGATTAGCCATTATTAAAACATCTGTTTAGCATTAGGCAGGATAAATGTGAATATAAAGTATGAGTGGGGATTATAATTAGCGGTACGGAAGTGCGTTGTCGTCTGCACTTAACTTTTCCTGAGCTGCGTGGTCCTTGTGAGGGGGCTGCTACATGGCTGTACGCATCACTAGGGGGTATGTTAAAATATGCATTATATACTATATATTAATACATAATTACATATAATATGTCTATAAAATGACATATCGCATGTATTATCTATAACTATATGTCTAGCTATGTAATTTTGTGTACATCTAGTCTCATCTATAACTACAGTTGTACGTATATATCTAAGCTGGGTTACTGGGGGGGACCGTCAGGGGAATGTGACTTGTTCTGGGCTCGCTGGGTAAGCCTCAGGATTGCCGGCTGCGGAGATTTGTTTGGCCAGAACAATTTCTAGCGGCGATAAATGGATCTTCATTTCGGGTGAGAGGCCCTAAACTACATTTGCCGTTGAGGGACCGAGTGAGAACGTTCCTAACGTGGCCCAGGCAGCACCGGCTCTTTCGGGGGGCTGGTACCAAATACGACATAGCGCTTCGTAAAGCATCTGGGGATCAGAGCGTCTGGCTCCGTGGTACCTGTGTGGAGCTCAGAGATAGGTACTGTCTTTGCAGCTACACCTGAACCCATCACGGGAAGGAAAATCCACTGGATGCCTTCATCATGCACTATCGGGGAATGATAGAATTGTTTGGGTGGGCAGGGACCTCCCAGCCCATCCAGTCCCACCCCTGCCGTGGGCAGGGACACCCTCCACTAGCCCAGGTTGCCCAAAGCCCCATCCAACCTGGCCTTGAACACTGCCAGGGAGCCAGGGGCAGCCACAGCTTCTCTGGGCACCCTGGGCCAGGGCCTCAGCACCCTCACAGGGAAGGATTTCTGCCTCCCATCCCATCTCCATCTCCCCTCCTGCAGCTTCAGGCCATTCCCCTTGGCCTGTCACTCCCTGCCCTTGTCACCAGCCCCTCTCCAGCTTTCCTGGAGCCCCTTCAGGGGCTGGAAGGGGCTCTAAGGTCTCCCCGCAGCCTTCTCTTCTCCAGGCTGAACAACCCCAACTCTCTCAGCCTGTCTCCATAGCAGAGGTGCTCCAGCCCTCGGATCATCTCCGTGGCCTCCTCTGGACTCTCTCCAACAGCTCCATGTCCTTCTTGTCCTGGGGCCCCCAGAGCTGGATGCAGCACTGCAGGGGGGTCTCACCAGAGCGGAGCAGAGGGGCAGGATCCCCTCCCTCGACCTGCTGGTCACGCTGCTGGTGATGCAGCCCAGGACACGGTTGGCTTTCTGGGCTGCAAGCGCACATTGCTGGGTCGTGTTGAGCTTCTCGTCCCCCAACACCCCAAGTCCTTCTCCTCAGGGCTGCTCTCCATCCGTTCCCTGCCCAGCCTGTAGTTGTGCTTGGGATTGCCCCAACCCACCTGCAGGACCTTGCACTTGGCCTTGTTGAACTTCATGTGGTTCTCACAGTCCCACCTCTCCAGCCTGCCCAGGTCCCTCTGGATGGCACCATGTTCCTGAACAACCAAGTTAGCTGCTTGTCGTGGGGCACCAATTTATGGCAGAGTGACACAAAGCCTGTAAACGTGTCTGACGGGCCAAGGATGAGGACTGCGGTTCGGATGCCGTGCTCTTGAACGCTGTGACGGACTCCCAACAGGAATTTGGTCCCCAACGCTAATTGAACGTGTCCGTTAAGCTGGCCAGGCTTGAGATTGGGATGAAACCTTTTATTTTTCAGAGCTACTTGTTTGCGTAAGATGCTGAATCTGTTAAAATACACTGGGAAGCAGGAGCAGGCAGAATTATTTCTAGGAAGGGTGCCCTGTCTTCCAGAATTACACAAGACAATAGAAAAAAAGGTGGATTTAAGTATCTGTTGTCTTCTGAGTTACTCAGCTAGTGGGGCCGTCTTAACAGCCGTGCCTTTGCTCCAAAGACTGTATGAAAGAAATACAGGTGAAAACTTTCATTTTACTCTAAGGGATGGCTGTACTTTGGAAAAAATACTTTGGATGAATGAATAAGATGTATTCGTGGTACGTGTTCACGGTGGGGCACTGGGATGCTGTTGGATATTTTAGTCCAAACAAACAAAAAAAAATTGTATAAACTCTTACTTCAGTCATTATTTTCACGTTCACTGCATCTTTGTTTAAAAAGACTCCATTATCGATGTTTTTGCCAGTCGTGACCGAGCGAGTTGCCTTTTTGCCTTGCGTGATAATCGTACGTTACACTGCATAGAAACCATCCTGAAACGGCCAGGCAGGCTGAAATCCCCTATATTTTTTTCACCTGGGTAGAAAGCACCTACTTTACAAGATCATCTTTTCCTGCTCTCAGTGAATTTACTAGGATTTTACTCAGATTTGAGTGACTCTACGTCAAGCCTCAGCAGCAGCAGCCGGGGTGGTAGGAGACCATCCTTTTCAGTGAGTCGTCCCCCCCCACCACCCTGTTGAATAATATTAATTTCCTCCTTTAGGATAGAGCCCATCTAAAAATCAGTTAATCCCCTGATTTTGCAGAAGACAATAAAAAAACCCAGAAAAATAAATCCCATTCATATTAATTGTCTCTTCCATTTCGAAGAGAGCGAAAGACTAATTTATTTATTTTTTTTACAGAAATCTCTCATACTAAAGCTCTATAGGTCATTCTTTCCCTTCAGTTTGATTATAAATCTAAAAACGCTCCTCAAAAAGGAATTTCTGTCTTGAAAAGGAGAAGAGGCTTTAAATGATGCGATGCATTCACTTCGTTCTGCAATGCAATTTGAGGAGAGAAATTTGAATTTGCACTTTGAAGGTCCTGCTAATGGGGTTAGGGATAAAAATTCATTAACCGGGGGGGGGTGTGTACTAAAGGACCACCAAAGAAAAGCCAAGTCATTCCTTGGATTTTTATTTGTGAGAATATTTGTAAATATTTTTGCTGAAAGTCTTTTTGCTCATTTCTGTTCCCTGTAGTGAAAGGGGATATGGGGATGGAATTTATTGCAATCACTCTCCGAAAAAAAAAGAAAATAATACAAGTGCAGAGCTCTTTAGAGTAATTTTGTTTAATTAAACTGTTTCTCTAAGGAGAACCTCTATTAGAAACTGTTTGTGTGGAGACATTTATAATAGATGCAAATGTCTCAGCCACATCTAAGGTGGAAATCTGGACCATCTGGGGTTCTGCCCATCCAACTCACTGTTTTCTTTGAGCATCTGTACTTTAATCAGTGGTAATCTGTTACGTTCGGGTTTACATCGGGACTTTGCTTTTGAAATACGTGGTGGGGTATATGATGCGTAATGTCGAAGTTTTGGAATTTATCAGAGACCTGAAAACTAAAATTGGTAAAAAATTATTCAAAATGTCCAGAATTGGTATGTGTTCAGTCGTGATGTGTAACAGGACTCGGGTCTGGGAAAGCTCTCAAGGTCACGGAGAAATTTGTCACGTACTTTGGGAGTAGGATGACCCCTTCATGAATTTTGCTGTCTCTGAAATAGGATAACGAGCTAAAAATTACCCCGGACGACTCGGTGTCGTGGGCGATGATGTGTCCCAGGTTGCGATGAACCCACCCCACCCCCTTGCCTGCTTTCAGCCTGCACCGACTTCTTCCCGTCTCCCAGCTGCTTTGAGGCTACCCTTCCCAAAGCCCGTGCTCCACAGCTAAAACCGGGGATATTTCCGATCGTTTCAGTGCATGCTTAGTCCATTGTCCAGCGGACAAGTTTTCTGGTACTGTTTTGAAGTGTGTGCCCATTTTCATGCTTTCTCATGAATGAATTTGTTTGCCTCTGCAGTTCACAACAGGTTTTTTCAAATTTTGACATTTTGCTAATTACATTTTCCCCTTGTCTTGTTTTTTCCAGCTCTCGTAAATGTGAAACTTTGGGCTATTGATCGGCAATGTTTTCAAACAATAATGATGAGGACAGGCCTCATCAAGCATACTGAGTATATGGAATTTTTAAAAAGGTATGACACTTGTTTACTTTATCAAAAACTACAGTGAAACTGCCGTCCTCATCTTTTGACTTTTTTTTTTGCGAGTGCCGTGTTTGATTTGTTTCCTTCTCCTCTCTTTTATTTTTTATTTTAATTTGCTGTTTAACCATCTGTAAGCCATATCCTCCGGCCGAAAGGAGGGCGAGCCCCAGGAGGAGCCTTGCTGCGGGGTCGTTCCATTCCCGTTGGGAGTTACTCATTGGCAAAGAGTCACGCAGCCGAGGCGTAAGAGGAAAAGCTTCAATGTGATTCATCCGAAGCTGACCTTACAAAAGAAAAGACCCATTTAAAAACAACCAACACCCTCCCTAGGGAAAAATTGGGTTTGTAAACTATTGTAGAAAGAAGCAAATCCATTCCAAGTGTGTTCTTGTGCTTCTAGAGGTAAAATGTGGGTTTCTAGAGAAGCAAAAGCTGTAGGTTGTACTAAAATGTGGGTTAGAGGAGTAACAAGAAAGACCTAAAGCCAAATCTTTTGCTCCTTAAAGTCATCTCAGACTTTCCTTTGGTTCGTGCTGCCATCTCGAACTGGAACAAATGCTCCTTACCAAAGCGATGTCCAGTATCCCAGTAAGTCAAGTGTGCCATAGCAGTGAGGAACGGGCTATGTTTCACGTCAGCAAAATAATCCCAAATAGAAGCTTAATGTCACCAAATTCGAGAGAAAAAAATCGCCCAGGTCCTTGTGATGCTGTAAGTAAATCCCATCTTTACTAAGATGTTACTACACCAGGCTTGTCCCAGACCGAAACGTTCCCCGCTGCATCGTTTCCCCCCAAAGCGACAACCCCTCGCTGTGCAGAAGCCGTGCAAGGGGTAAAATGATGCCCGAGAGACGGTTTCTCTCGATGGTGGATGGGGATGTGATCAAATTCCTTCAGATTTGGGCTCCTTTTCACCTCTCTCCAGGGGGAAGGTGTACTTGATCGCTTTTTTTTTTTATTTTGGATGCAGCTAATTTTCAACATAGAGAGATGTTTTAGCAATTATTGCTTCATTTCCAGAAGTTGCTTCTTTTTTCCAAAGAGAAGTTTTCGTGGAAAAGATCTAGAAGATCTTACAGTTTGCAAACTAATGACTTGAGTAGTGGTACACCCCCTTAAAAAGGATTTTTTGGGTGAAAAATTAATCCCACGCAGCTATTTCAGATGACAGGTAAGAGCTCTCCCTGATGCGGACACGCTAATTTTTACCCTGCCGTGTCACCTGCTCGATCTACTTTTGTTTCTGACCTGCTTTTTTTTATGTGTTTTCAAACCGAAGACTTCTAAAATGGGAAAAACATGCACAGTACGTTCACTTGGACGTTCGGTAATGTGAACTCAAGGAGTAGCCCGTATTCATTCAACTTTAAATTAGTTTTTCTCCAGTTAGTATTGGAGGGAAAAGGGACTTAGAAAAAATGTAATAATAATAGTAGTAACAATAATAATAATAGTAATAATAATAATAGCAGCAGCGGCTATTATTTAACCTGTAATATATTTAATATATAGAAAAATATAAATATACCAATACTACCTAAATCTCTGCGATGATGCTGTCGTGGGGCTGTCCCGGAGGGTGACCACGGTCGCAGATCTCCAGGCGAGGCATTAGGGACGGGTGCGTGGAGCCAGGAAGGTGATCCCGCGGGACCGATTCCCTGGGCACGAGCGTGGCTGTACCGCAGCTTGGCCGGCACCGCGGGTGAGGAGGAATTAATGGAAGCCGGGCACCATTAGCCACTTAGATCTGGGGGCAGAGACCTGCCCAACTCACTACGCTGGTTCTTGGCTGGGTAGATGTCCCACCTCCTGGCCTCTCCTCGTGACCAGGAGTTTCCCCTGTGAGTCTTTCCAGTCATGAAGAAAGCCAATAATAATAAAATAATGAAACAGAAAGAACTTGCCGGGTAGCACGACCTGTGACGAGGACAGGGTGTTTCCCTGGAGAGGACCAGGAGCTCCATGGAGATGTTCTGCTGCTCAGACATGGCATCAAAGCACAGTTAGCGACATCTCGCTTTTCCCGGGCATCTCAGTTTATGGTTATTAACAAGCAAACGCAGGAGAGAAAACAAAACCTGTTGCCGTACTGAAAGGGTTTAAAAAAATCATAAATTCAGACGCTAACAAGCGTTGGCCTTTCTTGTGTGCTGGTGAATGAAACCAGAGAATGAATCTGAGATCAGTTCTGGGGGTTAGAGCCTCTGGCTGTCTTTCAAAGCAGAAACTATGCACACATTAAGCTCTTAAGCTTTGAGCTTTAATAGAGATTTTCTAAAAGATTGTCGAGATTAATTTGGATGCAGGTTCCACAGAGCCTGCCCGGCTTTAATTTTAAAGCAAATAGTGTGAGGAAGAAACCGAGAAGCGTTTTCTCACACTGTGAGCTTCTTGGACACAGCCTATTACAGTGTGTCGAGCCACGTATTAATGCTCATTAGGAAGGCCTGAGGCAAGAAAATATTTTTTTTCTTTAAATCTTACGGTTTGAATTTAGGAAAAGATTTTTTTCCTGCGCAACAATCGTAGCATGGGGCAGATAGCTGGAGGAAGGTCAATACGAAATGGGATCTACCCATCGTGTCTTCCACTTGGGCTCTCTGCATCAATAGCTGTCTCAAGCTCAACCTGAATTCCATTTATTACATTAAATGCTCTCTTTTAAGCATGCTTTCCTTCTAAATCTTTTTAAGGAAAAATAGGTTACATCGTGAAAACAAGGAGTATGTCAGTTGTTGCCCTTATTCTTTGGGGTTTTTTTTTTGCTTTCCTGTATTAATAAGTGAATGAAAATGCTTCCTTTGTTAAGGAATCAAATGGAATAGAAACAGAGGTTTAAATGGTACCTGAGAAGAGTCAATGCGCTTGGACAACATTCTTTTCTGCTGACGTTGGTCTAAAAAAGTTACCCTTTCTAATCGTGTCGTTAGTCACAATAACGTAATGGTCGTTGGCTTTGAGAACATATTTTCACCTATGAACAAAATAGAATAGAAACTAAGCTTTTGAGGTTGAAATAAGACTATTCATATATTCTCATTTATCTTGCTGAAAGTAAGTGCAGTCTGAGCACCGGCATCACCCGGGCTCCTTGTTGTCATTGTACCCCGCACGCAGTGGCATGGTTTTGCTGTGGTTTTCCCCAGGAGGAACGTATTGATGACACGGGTCGGCTACTGTTTTCTTAGTTTCACCCTTTTATGCCCAGAGTGTGTATAGTCCTTTCCTTTCTTCTGAATGCCCTAAGAAAACCGTAGAAAGTGCGTTTCCTGGCTAAGAAATCCAGGTCTACCTTCCTAATGGGTCCTGGGCCAGAAGGCTATCTCCTGGTTTGCTCCAAGGAGCAGTAGTACAGAGTTTTCATGGGCTTGTAAAACTTGAGATAACTCTTCTGACTTCTAGAAATCATCTGCACTATACTGGAGTAAGGAGCGAATGAAAATCCTCTTTTTCACAGTATTTATGAGGAACCGGTCTGTCTATCCCTTTCTGCTGCTTGTAAAGTCAACGGCTGATCCTTGACATGATCCAAAGATGGCCTAATTCCCTAGCAGCACCTGCTTCAAGGAAGGGACAGAAAATCCAGGCTGGTTTTTGATGAAGGACAAATCACAGCAATGATTCCCTTCGAAACACTGATTTTCGGTAGCTCATTACGTGGCTAAATCAATGCTAGATCAAGCGAGTTCCTAGCGCGGTTAACAGTAAAAAGTCAAAATATAATATTGTGCTGTAGGTTTAGTGACTCCTTAGGGTATAGGGGGTTTTAGCTGAACATTTATTTAGTTTTTGCCCAAATTAGTGTTTTCTGTATATCATGGAATGTATTTGCCCTTATACAAAGGGCAGGAAGGAGCGTCATTCTGCAGTACAGCTAAGCAAAAATCACTGTACCTCTCACTGCGGTGTTCCCGGTTACAACGTTGGAATGATTTCCTTCTCAAGCCTGTGCTAAAAATAATTCCATTTAAGCAAGATCAGAATATTTCAGTTCAGGAAACTGCTATTTATAAAATAAATTTGTCCAGGAACTAAAAGATGGGAAAAAGCCTTATGCTGTGGCAAATGTGATGATTTCCTGCTAAAGCATAAAAGTTTAAAGACCAGAATGCCTCGCAAGAGTAAATATTGCATTTTTTTTTTACAAAAATCCTTCCTAAATGTTCCATAAAAAGAGGCCTCATGTTCCAGTCCACCGTGTAAACTCCGATTCATCCAAGACCCTGGAACAGCTCAGGAGAACAAATGACGAATACTCTGTTGCCTCGGAGGCAGGAGCTAGCTTTAGAAGCGGAAACTTAAAGGAAGTGCACACGTAAACACACTATCTTGAACCTTATAAATAAAAACTCCATAGTGCTAATAGAAAGAAAATCAAAGTATTTCGTTAACCCAAGCTTTTAACTTAATGTTAATGCCAAAAACTTTCATCTGGCTGAAGAAATGCCCGCTCTTCAACCTTTACCGTGTTGTCGTAGCCTCTGGCTTGATCTCGAGTCCCGTTGATGTTTTTAGCCGACTCCAGACTGGCTTCAGTGGGAAGCTGCGATCTGGGCAGGCATGGCAGGGCTGAGCTGGTTACGTCTACACAATGGGAGTTCACGCGCTCGCGGCTTGTCTGCGTGCGGAATTAGGCTGGCAAAGGGTTTTTGTGCGTGGCCGCGTATTTAATGGTGGCAACGCGTACAGAAATTGGTCGGTGTTGAGTCGCGTTATGATTTTAGAGGGAAGGTTTCGCATTTCGTGCGAGTTGTTTGTCGGTGAGAGGAAAGCAAATGCAAAAATGTGTGAAGCTTCATTAAATGACTGTGTCTTTGAACGATTGCCTGCGGTTTCGCATGAAATGTTTCCCCAAGTGCATCTTAGGGTGAAATTACACTGGGTAGAAGTGGGAGAGAAATTAAGGGAGCGAGGCAAAAGGAGGAGAGACTTTGGAGAAAGAGAGTTGGAGACTGATGGTGAGTTGGTGAAGTACGTACATTAAGATGGTTTCAGCTGACTGAATCTGCAAAACGAGTTTTGGCTTAAAGAAGACGATTTCTGTGGAGCACTGGAACGTAGGCAAAGCAAAGGGGGTAGCAGGGGAAGAGGAAAAGGGAAATTATTTCTGTAAGGCAAATAAATGCATCTATTCTTAATGCAAAGCTAAATCTAAGAACAGATACACTGGTTCAAACCGGCGTCCTTTTCATCCCAAGATGTCACTCAAGGCCAAAATGGAGAGGACCATCCCCACCAGGATGGGTGTGCACACCAGGACTTTGAAGGCCAAGAGCGTCGTCTTGAAGGGTGTTCACAACCACAAGATCTGCCATAACCCACCTTTAAGATGTCCAAATTTTCAGACAGTCCGAGGGGTGTTTCTAGGGGGAACAAGCTGGACTGTTACGTCATGGTCAGGTTCTATCTGACCTCAGTTAGCTGCTTTTACTTTCCCTGTCGCTGTCCAGACTGACACCACCAGTTCAGACGTGTGATCCATGAACCGCGCTATTGATACGGTGACAGGAAAGCTTATGTCCAGATTATGGTCTGCTGGGTGGAGCCAGGGAGACAGGAGACATCCAGACATGCCTCCCAAGAGCCGTAGGGGAGATGACAAAACTTGAAAATCGGCTCACCTTCCTGTGCCGTGGCCCATACTGACCACGGTAAGCAGCCCAGGAAAGAGTAAAACCCGGGAGAGGTAACAGATACGTAATCTGTCTGCTTTACAGCTGAGCTGGCTTTCTGACTCCTGTCTCTGGAAAGCTCTGAATCATTTCTTTCTTCCGAAGCATGCACACGAGACATTTTTCAGGCCTCTCTTTCCTGTTAGCATAACTCGAGCGAGGCGGATCGTATGCCACCCACAATTTTACTCCAATTTGCAGAGCTGTCAAATAGTATCTTCCTTTCTCTCTGAAGCTGCACGGTTCCTTCTATCGCCTCACGCTGCGTGAAGCCCACAGGTCTGCTTAGAGAGGGAAGATTGAAGGACTGATCTGCATTAGAGCACGTCTATTAGGTGGCAATTTTAGGTGGAAAGCATAAGTGGACGGAGTCTTTCCACATCTTAGGAAGGGCCGGCTTTGAAGAGGGCACCTGGAAACAGTGGGGACTCTTTCACAGCAGATGTCCACCTAGGTCATTCTTGGCTGAGGCCTACAGCCACCTTGAGTCCACAGCAAGGGTTAAAATTACCCTGTTTTTGCAGTTGTGAGGAGGACAGGCAAGAGGGACTATCAGGCAGGCAGAAAATCCACTCAGCTTTGAGCACAGTTAGTGCAGGAAGGTTTCATGGTGTTACAGGACTCCTCGGTGATCCTCAGAATGAAGAATTAATCCAGACTTGTAGGCAGCACATCAAAAGAAAATTTCTCTATGCTGTCCCTTTCGGTTGGTTTGTTGTTTTTTCAGATGAGGTGGAAGCGCAGCTTAGCCGTCGACTCTCTGAAGGTCACGTTAAACTCACCATGCCGTGAGGAGCTACACTGAGTTGTACCTGGAGCTTTAGTGGGGCGGGCTAAGATGACTGGAGAGGGTTTGCAAGACTGAAACTTCAGTCTTCTAAAGTCTGGTTAGATAAATCATGTGTTAAATCTTCTGCATTTTGGTTAGATAAATGATGCCTTTACAGCTAGCGCTAGGGAAAATAGACATTTTAGAAATTCAAAAATAGACACTTCTGCAATTCATGCAAACTGGCGGGAATCTGTGCCCGGGTCAGCAGGGTGCAGCTCGTGGGCAGCCACGGACCCCTGAGCCCCCCCAGGAGATGGGCGGGGAAGAGCGTTAATGAGTTACCGCGGCAGGGAGGAGGGCGGCAGGCTCCGGGATGCAAACCGGAGAGTAAATGAGATGTCAGGAAGCGAACGAGGGGTGGGCTGAGGGTGGCGAGAAGGAAGAGGCTGTTGTATTTCCTTGGGCAGGTGCGGGGAGGGTTCAGGGGTGGCTTTATGGGAGAAGCCGAGCGTAAGGCTGCAGGCGGTGAAGGCACGCGGGGTGCCCACAGGAGCTCTCTGGAGGTCCTTGCGCCTCCCGGGCTCCTGCATAAAGCATGAAGACAAACCTGCGATACAGGTTTTGTGGTATTTCAGTAGCCCCGCGTGGAAAAAAAAAAAAAAAAAACCCAAACAAAAAAAGCCGTGTTTCGGCTTTGGAAATCGCACAAAGTCTTGTCTGTCTGGTCTGTTTGTTTTTTAACCGCGTTGCTTTAAATTCAGTTTGTGCCGGGGACACTTGAGGATATCTCGAAGGAAGTTTCTGTTTGCAGGCGGCTGAGCGTGCGGAGGTGGTTTCACCACGCCGTGGTGCTCAGGCAGGCGCCGAAGCAGAACTGAAATGATGCGCCACGGTATTAAACTGTCAATTTTCTTCTGCCCTTTAACAAGAAAAATAGTCTTGCTCATCTTTCGGTGGAGAGAAGGCCAGGTTAAGATTTTATTTTTTTAAAATACTTTTTGTAATGAGCGATGCCACAGTCGAGACTCCATAATCCCTTGTGAATGCTGTTAATGCGTATGAAGGGGCTGGGGCAGATATTTTTTAAGTAGTAGAGTTTTAATATTGACCAAGCATGTTGTGATTTAAGAAAAGTCTTTATTGGAGGCAATGCATCACAAGGAAAAGGGAGAAGTGAAAAGGAGGCGAAGGGCTCGTGTTCCCGTTGATTCAGAGCATGAGGAAGGGGGTGAAGTAATTGCTGGTTTGTTCACGTGGCGGCATTTCCATCCAGGCAGCTGCAGCAGCCCCAGAAGCGCATTAAGGGGTTGAAGGCAGCAGCCCCTGAAGTGCCTTGCCGATGGCATTGGTTGTATTTGAAATGTGGATTGATACAAATGGGAGTAAGTCTATATCTCGTTTTAATGTCATTGAATCTTTGACTCACAGACCAGTTTGGGTTGGAAGGGACCTCCCAGCCCATCCAGTCCCACCCCTGCCATGGGCAGGGACACCCTCCACCAGCCCAGGTTGCCCAAAGCCCCATCCAACCTGGCCTTGAACACTGCCAGGGAGCCAGGGGCAGCCACAGCTTCTCTGGGCACCCTGGGCCAGGGCCTCAGCACCCTCACAGGGAAGGATTTCTGCCTCCCATCTCATCTCCATCTGCCCTCCCAAGGGGGAGTCTCAGTGGGGCGTGCTGTGATTTCCCTTTTGCCACCGCTGCCGATCTGCAATGTGGTGGTAAATAATTTGCCCGAGGCAGGTGACAGAGAGTGCCTTTGCTCCTAACGTTCATCCGTGGGGCAATTTAGGGCTCTGCAGAAATGATGAATTGATACGTCTGGTGGGAAACAGGCAGTTGCAAGGAGCAGGGAGTGCAGAAATGGGAACCGCGGGCTGTGCGATGGAGGCCGCAGGTGGTAGCGGTAATAAGACGTCTGCGGATGGTGAGGATTTTGAAGCGTTTGACTTTCTTTGCTGTTGTTGCTTTTTTTTTTCATTCAACTCAGAGTTTTCTTGGTGAGGTAAAATCTAATTTGCTGGTAGGATTGCTGCGCTAAAGAGATAACATCTTTACATTTCAAAGGAGAACAAAGCCACGTATGTCCTTTCTCCCCCATCGCGACTGTTATCAGTAAGGAAAAACACCTCCAAAGATGCACTCATGATCTCGGTAGGCACAAGATCTTATTTTTGTTTAAATCGCTGCCTTCCCCTTTTAGGTTATTCTATTGTAGTGGTTCCAAGTCAACGTCGTCCGGGTCAAATCTGTTCCGCAGGCCCACGCGTAGCCCTTTGGGCTCTACAAGCTATTTGCATGGAAAGAAAAGAGAAAGACAATTCCTTCATCGCTAAATGTTAAAAAGTAATAGCATTGAAGCCTTGTAACCATGCACAGGAGGAAGGAAGGAAAGCTCGTGCATAAAGACTCGCTGTTTTGAGGTAAAACACAAGAACAGCAAAAGAATTCAGCTGAGTCAGCAAGCCTACCATCTCAGGTGGGAAAGAGAAGTATTGGTTTTTAAATGAGCAGAAAAACCCAAGTGGTTGAAAACTAAAGAAATGTCATGATTCCGATCAGTCAAAATACCCTTATTCGTTATAATGTCACAAAGCAGATGCTCTCAGGAAGACCAATGGAGTGTCTCATTCTTTAGTCTAAGAAAAAAAAAACAAAAAACAAATTCAAAATACTGTCCAAGAGCAGCTCCAGAATGGTTTGATTGCAGTTTTCCCGGGGGCGAGTGCAAGGATGGGCTGGGCTTCCCTTGTAACACTTGAACGTAACCAGCCCGGGAGCCGTGGGAAGCAGACTGGCCAGGGGTCGGGGGCTGCGGGGAAGGCAGAGACGGCAAAAAGCTGAAGTCAAGCCAGAATAAGGCCATGACTATCCATGAATTACTCCGTTCCGTACGATCTAACTGATCTTGTAACAGAAGAGCTTTTCTCGGTGATGTTTTGTGCGTGGTCTTGCGGGTTAGATGGAGGCTAGAGCTCTAGGGACACGGGCGTTTCTGGAGTGGTTTAGCCCCCTGCTTCAGTATAGCTGCTGATTAATCAAGAAGGCAAGGTGATGTCAGAAATTAAACCTTGGACTTTTTCCCTTGGTTGTTAGCCTTTAAAAATAATGGAGTTTATTCTACTTTTCAATTTCCAAATCCCCCCCTCCCCGTTTGTTTTTTTGGGTTTTTTTTTTAGATTGAGTGCTGTCTTTTTTATTTGTCATCAGTTACCATTTCTTCCCGTGCTGAGAATCGCATTTTACTTTTCAACACCCGTAGAGAGTGATCGCAGGTACAGATCAATCAACAGGACGTAATTACGGGTAAACCAGGTGTCAAGTGTGGCTTTATACTGGTACAAACGGGACCGGAATCTGGTCCTCTGTGGTCGCAGTGGTTCTTCAGAGCCATCGGGGATGGTTACATCGGACATCCTGCCTGTTTGGAGAAAGAAAAGGCATGTCGGTAATTTTGCGTCAGGTCAAACTCAATCCTGGCTCACTGCCTAACTGTTAGTTGCTGTCCTGATTCGGAGGACACCAGCTTTCCGAGCTCCAGTGCAAACCGGGCTGAGAAACGACTTCAACATTTCTGTTTCCTGCAGCAGCAAAGGAACGAAGCTCTTCTCAGCTCGAGGCAGAACATTAGGCATAACTGGAGATTTATGAAGGTGTTTGGGTTTGTTGGAAGTAATTCATCCTTACCAAATTAACATGTTGTATTGTAATATCACGTGCATGTTTGTGGCCGTATATACCAAGAAGATTGTTTTCTGTTGCTTGCTAAAACGTAGTGAAGAGGACTGATTAAGATTTGGGGTTTATACTGCAAATATTACAGTAGGTGAAATTATTAGGTGTTAAAGTTATTTTATTTTCATCTGTGACTTAAAATTTAAGAGTCTGGAAAGGCAGCATGATCTCCGAGTCCAGATCTGCAGCAGGTAGCTACATCCCAGACAGCCTTGGATGGCTTCGTTGAGGTTTTCCTTACAAGAGCTGAGCTGAGCTGAGGAGGCAGCCCAGCAGAAGGGGGCAGGGCTCGTTAGGCTGTTGTCTTGCAGACGCTGTGTGGTGATCATCTCTGGGCCTTTGATCCACCAGCTATGTAAAATGCCCAGGGTAGTCGTTCACGCCCTAGCTGTGGCAGAATAGAGCTGAGCAGTGATGGTTGGTATTACAGCGTTAAAGATGGATGCGTTGTGCTGAATTGCAAAAGATGAGACATTTTTGAGGTTTTTTCAGAGCGTGGATTGTGCTTGGCATTTATTTTTTGTTTCAAGATGAGCGATGATGAGCAGCAGTTGTGACTTGCAGCAGCTGGATTACGTAGAGCGACGTTCTGCAGAGCTATAGAGAGATGGGAATAGGCGGTCTCTGATCTTGTAAAATAGGAGATATTCCTGATGGCACCGTGGGAACTAGAAGATACTCCTGATGCTTCACCAGTTCGGTGGCATGCAGGTGAAGCGGCGTAGGGCAGCAGTTCAGCCCAACCTGAACCACAACCACCCGTGGGCTCCCAGAGAGACTCAGCTGTCCAAAGACGCCAGTTGGGGACAGTCCCAGTTTGGAACCCCATTCCAAAAGGGTGGAGAAGAGAGAGCCAGAGAGAGAGATACAGACAGACAGACATAGAAAGAAGACAAAGCAGCACTGAGATGAAACGAGATATTTAGGAGATACTTAAGTCAACAGGCAGCTGCTGAAGCATACTGGCATTAGTGACTCTCCTTCGGGGTATCTACGGAAGGGTGCTGGTGATGAAGGAGGAACTAGAGAACAGTATAGAGATGTGATAAAAGAAGCAAAAGGATACAAGAAAAAATACAGAACTAATAGTGCTACGGGCCATGCAAGAGGAAAAAACTAATAGTCGTCATAATATTGGTCCCACTCTGGGTTGTAAGGTGTGGAAATGGTAATGCTGTCTAAAGAAAGAAAAATTAATTGGAAATGGTGGAAATTTGCAGTAATGCAGCTGTGCAGTATGTTGATGGTGAAGTTTAACAGCTGGTAGAATTACTTATTTTAAAATCAACAGGTGTAGGTAGCTTGCATCAAAGAATTATTTTAAGAGTTGTCGAGGGTGGGGTTTTGGTCACTGACACTGATTTTGGCGAGTCTTGCACCAGCTCAGAGGTTCCAGAAGTAGAAGACAGAGATTATGTCAGGCTACTATTGATTAAATGGGCTAATACTGATCTTGGACAAAACATATAGCAACTGAAATGGGATTGAGATCATAAAAGAAGATGATAGGATTGTGAGAAACAGTGCACTTGTGGGAAGTAAGCCTTGGGAAATTTTGTTCTGGTCTTTTATTGTGGAAACAAATCTGGATGCTGTGTGGAAGCATTGAAGTTCTGTAATCAGACACCTCTGAGGAGGTTGACCTGAAGCAGCTGAAAGCTACCTTAGAAAAGAATCCCAGAATCCCAGACTGGTTTGGGTGGGCAGGGACCTCCCAGCCCATCCAGTCCCAACCCCCTGCCATGGGCAGGGACACCCTCCACTAGCCCAGGTTGCCCAAAGCCCCATCCAACCTGGCCTTGAACGCTGCCAGGGAGCCAGGGGCAGCCACAGCTTCTCTGGGCACCCTGGGCCAGGGCCTCAGCACCCTCACAGGGAAGGATTTCTGCCTCCCATCTCATCTCCATCTCCCCTCCTAGTCTAGTCTAACCTAGAGAAGACAATGGAGTAACATGGTCACAGTTTATATGAGTCTTTGCAGGGAAAAGTCTTTAATAAAAGGCTCTTAAAAAAAAGGAAGGAACGTGGCCAGAAGTTGAGCTAGGATAGCAATAAGCCTGGTGTTCTGACAAAGGTAATTCTTAACTCTTGAAAGGACATGAAAAAGATTATGATGGCTTGTATCCTTCATTTTAAGATCAAGTTTTAATATTTTTGAAAAAAATTGCATTCTGCTTTAAGCAGTTAGTTCAAAAAGTCCTAAGTCCTGTGTTACACCAGGAATCAGAGTACATGGTTTGTTATCTGACTTCTATAATTTACTAACCTGTTATTTGTAATTGAACTGATACCTATGGAGAATGATTCATGCAAGTTTTGATACTAAAGTTCAGGAGGAATCACAGAAAACTGAGTCCTGCAGCCTTTATCCAGGCGAAATGCAACAGTCTTTACTCCTTCATTTATAAAACAGCGCTGGTACGGTTTACTGGCAACGCAAGAAAATAGCAAAAGGTGTGCTGCTCGCCCGTTTATCTCGCTTTTATGGCCACAGATGTTCCCGGTTTGCCGTGCTGCCTGGGTCAAACCATCGCTCACCCATGGTTTGACCAACGTGGCTGAACTGGGGCAAGTGTCCTGAGCTCCCATCTGAAGAGGTGAAAGCCCTTCAGCTCCTTTTAAGTGATCAGTGTGGGATTATTAATCCGTTAATCGGTGGGTTGGAAATCAAAGGGAAAGCACCAGCACAGCAGACCAAGGAGGTGGGTTTGCATCTGAGTGCTCTCGAGGTCTCAGCAAGGTGGACTCGCCTTGCCGGGTGGAAAGCAAAGGCACCGTGGTATGTTTGAAGATCCAGGTCTGTTTCTTAACCTTCTTTTTTAAGGATAAGTTTCCCATGAGCCATTTAACGCTCTTCTCTCATGGGCCCCGAAGCCGGTTTTGGAGCCCTTGGTTCGTGTGCAGCCATTTGATAGTCGCAGACATTTCAGAGCTCGTCCTCGTGGCTGACATTTCTCACAAAACCACATTTATTCACCTATCCAACACGTTATCGCACCTGACAGCCCCTATTCTTGTGCCTATTTTCATGCTCAAATTACAGATAGATACCTACCAAAGCATCTGACCGTCTCCTGTCCTCAAAGGAATCATTCAGCGGTACACAGGAGCAGGATTTCAATAGTGAAAGGTGTCTGCTTTAAAATATTTTGCTTTTTCACCTGGCAAACTGAGACTGCTCTTCTCAGTGGCAGCCACTCCAAAACTTTTTATATACTGCATTTAGAAATGCAGTTGGAGGCTTCCGAACTTCATTTCCTTTTGCTCTGCTAATAATCAGATATTAAGGTGTATCAGCTCCTATGTGAGAGGAGGGGGGTTTTGTTTGGGGGTTTTGTTTTGTTTTTTTAAATGAATGAGTAAGCTGAGCATTCCTTGACAGGCTGAAATTTAGCTTCTGTATCTTTTTTTTGGCCCCTCTTCTAGGAGATGCCTGAATTTCAGTGTGAGGTGTTTGACTGCTTATGGAAGCCCTCAGCTCCTTGGCTTCCCAGAAGACTTGGGAGTAAACAGCATTTTTACATGCCTTAAATCATCTAACAGATTTTCAAATTCAATTGATTAAAAGCACCTTCACTTGCAAATGAAGCATTTATCAGCATTTGATGATGCTGATAAATATTTTGCTCTCATTTGCCCAAATGAGGCAGCTTTAGAGGTGCATGAACAGTCTACCAACTTGCCCCCTAAACCGTGAGATACTGAAAAGTGGGCTGTAAGCAACACCCTAGATGTTCTTCATTAGTTATTCCGTACGCAGCATGGCTTCCAGAAATCCCTGTCAGGCCATTATTGCTTCTCCTCTTTTGGTCTAAAGTGATGGTTAAATAGGCAGCAGACCAGTCATGGTAAATGAATCCCAGTGTTCTTCACCGACGGTGGTTTATTAACCATGAACGTCCATGGCAGAGAAACGCTCTTGCCAGCGCTGGCATGCGAGCGTTGGGTCTGGCCGGGGTCAGTCGTGCCTTTGGGTTGTGGTTGCGGGAGTTTTTCTCCTTGCCAAACTCTTCGTTGTCTTGAGTTGGTAATTGGAAAACCACCTGAGGTGTCCACTGGAAACAAAACTCGTAGAGAGTTACTCACGGGCTCCAAGGAAACCGTGCCTGTCTGTGTGCAAGTTGAACTGCTTAAAATATGTGCAGTGTTAGGGAGAGAAAATAGTAGAAAAAGTGCCTTTTTTCCCACAGCTGGTGGAAAAGTTTGAGTACAGACTAATTGCTAGAAGGATATCTTAGGCTTCGTGTTTGAAAACTGTGTATCCAAACTGCCTTTTGATCCTAATGAAAAATCTGACTTTGCCTGCAAATACACAATGCCAAGCAAAGCGTTTTGGCAAACCATTTATTTGATGAAAAATGCAGCTTTAGGGCTGAATAATTTGTTGACAGAATATTTCAGTAATAATGAAAGAGATTTCTGCTCAGTCGGTGACGGATTCCTTGCATGACGAAATGACTATGAGGATAAGGGGAGAGCAGCGGGTGTCATTCGTGTTGGGTTTAGAAAGGCTTTTGACACTGTTGCCTGCAGCGGTGTCATTTGGCAGCTGAGGATGAATGGGCCGGACGCACGGATGGTTAGATGGGTTGAAAGTTGGCAGGACCGTTGGGCTTGAAGAGAGGTAATTAACGGCTTTGATGCTTAGCTGGTGCCAGTGGAAAGCAGAGTACATTAGGGGTTGGTACTGGGGCAGGTATCTCTGTTGACAGTCCCATTGGTGGGACAGAGTCATCTTCAGCAAATGTCCATCCAGGGATAAATTCGGGGAAAGGGGCTGTTGGTGCCTAGCCAGACTGGAGCTTCGTTTGAAAGAGACCTTGAGAAATCTGTTGGGTCAAAATCTGTTGGGTCAAAATGACCCTCATGAAGCTCAACACGGAGTACAGGGTAGAGGTTCTGTTTCTGGGATGCAATAACCCCACGCATCAGCAGAGGCCGCGCACTGACTGGCTGGACCAGAGGTCTGTAGCAAAGGACCTGGGCCATACAGTGGGGGATGAGTTGAGTAGAAGCCACCAGCGTGCTGTCACCATGAACAGTCCATCAGGAAGAGCACGGTGGCAGGTCAAGGTAAGCGTTTAAGTTCTTCTGCTTGGTGCTGGAGAGGCCATACCCGGAGGAACGTGTTTTGCGCCCAGATGCACCTCTGAAGATTGACACAGAGGGAGTAAGAGCGGATTTAAGAGCAGTCCACCGGTACTGCAAGGACAGTTTCAAAGGTACGGAGTCAAACTCTTCTTGGCAGTGAGCAAGGGGCAACAGCCATGAGTTGAGGTTTGGGAGGTGTGGGCTGGACAAAAAAGCAAATACCTTTCCTGGAAAGATGGTGCAGGTCAGGACAGGTCACCAGAGAGGTGGGGAGATCTCTGTCCTCAAGAGGAGGACATGTCGAAGTACATGTTTGTTTGAGGATACTGTTGCGGAAGGATTTCAGGAGGAATCTTGGGGGCCAGGTTTGGATTTCTTGTGCCTCTTTGTGTTTCAGTGTCGCAGTTGGACAACTGGCAGTAAAATGTAACCTGTACGTTAAAAATTGACTGTTAAATAAATATAGCTGAGACTTTTGCAGTCAGTAGCCTTGATGGAAAAAAAAAAAAACAAACCAAAAAACCAAACGGGGGTTGTGTATGCCTGAGTAGTTAAAAACCTGGTCTTTTTATTTCAAGTTTAGCTATCTGTCAAGGCAGAATACCACAGCAAGAAGGAATACTTCACATGATGACCACCACATATAAGAAAAATAGGTCAGGCAGGATCAGCTTCATTTCCATGGCAACTGCTTCATCGCTCGTGGAAAAGGCTACCTTGATGCCTACGTGCTGTTTCTTTACATTAGTTTCATTGCCGGGTCTTAAACGGGCGTATTTTTACAGTGACCTGATGGCCATGGAAATGACAACAAACAGCGGTTACCTTTCTGATAGCCCGCGCGTAGTTCGACATCACATTTTAGGCTCTTTCCTATATTTCTGCACGCTCGGGGTTGCGCTTTGCCAATGCACGCGCTTTCAGCCGAGGGGCGTCTGGGGGTGTCCTCCTCCCGGCCATGGTGGCACCACCGCAGCTCGGTGGGAATCTCGAGCCGTAGCTGCTTGTAGCCATCCTGACTTAAGGACTGCGAGGTTTGTTGGGTGAGTTTTTTCCCATTCAGAGATCCAGGGAAACATCAATGCACTCGAGGAGGTCACAGTGGCAGCAGAGCTTACATATATTTGAGTTTTATCCTTTTGTTTATCGCATCTGGAACTGAACGGACGTGATAAAATTCCTCAAGCGATAGCAGTGTGAGCAAGAAAGCCGTCTGAGGCTTCGAAGTCTGTATTGAGCTGCTGTGGGATGAAATTTCGCTTGACTTGCAGAGTGGGTTTGATGCAAGACGTTGGCGAGCAACTTCCACACGCTTTACAGGAGTGAAACACAGAGTAATTTTATTATCAGGCTTGTTACATTACTTCGACAAATTCAAGTTGCCACTAATGGATTCCGCTGCGGCGGTGAGTCCTAAGCATCAAGACACAGCCAGGAGAGTTGAGATCAGGAAAGGAAAGGAAAACACGAGTAAAATTTGAAACCTTGGAGGGCAAATGGTAAATATTAAATGTTTGATGACTGTGTCTCAGCTGGCGGTGTATAGCTGGTCCCTGAATTCATGCTTTGGGCTCCATTATAAAGGATCCTTCAGAAACACAGATCTAAACCGGATCGCTTGGGCTGAAGGAAGTGCGGCCGGAATCAAAGCATTGGGAGTTAAATTGTCGTGGCTGGGGAGGAGAGGAAAACTTGGGATAGCTGGAGTTACGCCCCGTCGAGTAATGTGGTGCTCAGGTGGTGCCAGTCCTCCTTCTGAGAAAGAAACGGTCGCGGGGTAGGGGGGATATCGGCGACACCTCTGTCTGCCAGCCACCACCTTCCTCCAGCGGGGTCGGTAACAAAGGCCGTGGCAGAAGCTGAAGAAAGGTGTTATTTCTTCATGTTATCTAATTGACATTTATTTTCTGTAAATCGGAATTATCCAATACAGATTCACAAGTGGAGGCATTTTGATAACTGTTACTTAAATGCATTGAGACAGATTATGAAGAAGTGTTTGTTCTCTCTGCTGGAGAAGGCTGGCTGGTATTTTTGAAGAGAACCACAGTGAAAAAAACCAAACCACCCGAAACCCAACCGCCCATATGGTTTTGTAAGCAAACTTGCATATCAAAGGCTTAGCCTTCATTTCATCTTTCCTTATGGATGGCTGACAATTATCACATTGCCCGGCTAACCCAGCTGTGGATGAGGGAACAGACTGATGGAAAAATGGAAATTGATGTGCCACTTGTCCCTGAAATCTTTTTTCTGTTTTTTTTTGTTGTTGTTTTGTGTTTTTTTTTCTGGGCCATTCGGTAAACCTTTGTGAAAAATGTATTTCAACAAGAACAGAGATTTCGTCAAGAGTCTGATTAGCTGTCACTTCAGTTAACTCTTAATAAACACAAAACCCTTCAGATGTTCTCATTGGAATAAAGATCACGTAATCATGTTTCGCTGATTGGAAATCCTTTGGGGATTAATATTTGTCGGTCTATGTTTGTTCAAGCAAAAATGAAATAGCGTTTGCTGGCTCTTAGGAGCTTTGAAATAAAAGGAATTATTACTTCCTCTGCAAATTGGAACCATGCATATGGGAGCATAAAACGCATGAGTTGGTCTAGATCCTTCTGAAGGGGCGATTTTAATCTTCATTAGTGATCTGGATGAAACAGTTGCTGACTGCAAAGAAACCGTGTGGCTGAATACAAACCAAACCATATTGAGATGAAAAATAGGGACAGGGTCTTTGAATTCGTCTTGTTGTAACGCATAACTCGGGAACACATCCTGTACTATGAACCGTATTAGAGTTTAAAGGCCAAATTAAGTAAAGAACTGGGCACGCTTCCAAATGAACAGCTCATTAAACTCCAGCCCTCTGTTGGGTCATCTGCTGGGAAGCGTGCAGCGAGGCCACCCTTTGATACTCTCTGGCAAGGAATAGTGCGTCTAATTTTGGCCTTGATGTTACAAAAAGGATGTTGTAGCTTCTGCTAGAGACGCGAAGGCACGCTGCGTCGGAGATGAAGCCTCGGCGTAGAAAAAGCTGCTAGTTTGCTATTTGGGTGCAATTAGAGGTGTGAGTGAAATATTGTGATAATATTGCGTTATATTCATGGGATAATACAAGTGATTCATAAGGAAAAGAGATCCTTTCTGTATTTAGATTGTATCTCTGTAAAATGTTCAGGATGAAGGATGCTTAAATGTGTTACACCAATGCAATCCGTCTGTGTTTGTCCACTTTTATATCCTATATATTGCAATACTTATTTGTCTTGCATGCCTACAGCTTGGCGAGCTCGTCAATAGCTAATCTGGCAGGTAAAAGAATAAAATTGGCTTTAGCAAATATTTGAAATAAATCTTACGAAGGCGGCTTAGGGAACTTTGACTCTTTCTTTGCTCAGAGTGGCAGGTTCTGCTCCTTCTCTTGATACCCAGACAGACTCCCTACAACCACCTACTGACAGACCTAGGAGCAGAAGGCGTATGCCAGATTTTTCCCGAATTCACTTTTTCTATCATTCAGTTTAACTTGCACTGCTTTTAGTTACAGAGAGGCTCTACAGCTGTTGTCACCGGGTGATAGCAGTGCTGCTGTGGTAGGCGTGGAGCAGCATTAGATTACCATCGTTGTCCGGACACGAGTTGTAGAGCATGATGGATGGTGGCGGCTCATAAAGCTTGTCCCACTACCTGGCAAGTCGCTGGGGATATTTTATGTATTTCTTCACGTTTTACATGGCTCCAAATGTTGCGTCTATCCTCTGCGTGCTTCTCTTTCTCTGTAACTTGGAACAAGATGAGAAATACAACAAAGGTGATGGGTTTTATTCTTCTCTTTAAATAACCCACGGTATGAAATTGGACATTGAATTTCAAAGGCAAGAAGAATGTTTGCAATGTCTTTTGGCATGAATCAATAGCTTTTACAAGGAAGAAACTCGCTCCAAGGGGAATGCTTTGAAGGTGGTACTCATGCCTTTGCTATTGTTTCAGCCCGAGTCCGCGCTATTCTGAGTATTTGAGGTATTTTTAGCTTGTGATCGTCGAATGCGGCTTGTTTGGATGTGCAGTGCAAAGTGTCTGGTTTTGGATGGATACTACATCCACTGATGTACAAAACCGGTCGAAGGAGGAGCGTGGGGGAGTTGAGAAGCCAAGCAGATGAGAGCAGTGGGTTCTGAAGTGCCAGAAGTACTCACAGTTGCAAGAGACACACAGTGTTGGTGCTGGTTTGAACACTGTGGTGCAGTGTTACGGGGGTGGCGTATTGTGATAGCGTGAGAATAGGAAGGTTAAGGGCACGGTCAGATGTGAAGCTGCTTTTCCAACAGGAAAACACGTTGAGTAGGGTAAGTTTGTGTCTTTATCGCGAAGATTACCATTTTCTATCTTGAAGATTAGAAAAGGCCCTGTGTATGCCGTTCTCCGAGCACATCTTCATTCATCTCTCTGATTTTTTTTTACCTGTTAATTGTTGTGTTTTGTATTATCAAAGTACAAGAAAGATTAAGTACAAAGCCTTTAATGTGATTAGAAATAGCTGTTTAGATGTGTATCTCATTTATTATTTGCAATTGTCTCGAGACTTGGCACTCTGCCTTACACATACAAATAGTAGTTTCCCTTCAGAATGGTTTAACAAGCTGAAGTATGAAGATATAGAAAGTATTGATCTGAAGATAAGCAAGTATAATTAGCAGAAAATAAATTGTTACAGAAAGTAGCCATTGGCATTTACGACGGTAGAAGCTTCTCGTTCAGAAGCTTTTCTTTAGTGTGATATCCTGCCGAGTAAAATGAACTTCTTTGATCACTAAATTCCCACAGATTATAGGTTTGGTAAATTGATTATTTTGTCTTCCTCGCCCCTAGTTTGCTGTGTCTCTCTTCGTGTCACAGTCTGTGTGAAAATACTCTCTAAGTGATGTGAGCCAGTTTTCTGATGAATTGCTCGTATTACTCAGGTGTACAAGGGTGAGAGTGTCTGGGGCAGAGGGGGTTTGGTTAATGAGCTGAGCAGAAAAAAGGAAAGGCTCTTCATGAGCTACATTTTCCCCTTCATTGAATTGAAAGTGTTAAATCCATGTTGATTTGAAGAAAACAAAGAATCTGGCTCCTATTCAGGAGCTTCCAGCTGAAGTGAAGCTGAGAGTTGAGTGTAGGAGCCTTCACCAAACCGGCGAGAAACGGAGGTGTACTCTGTCTTCAGTCTGCTTTCAGCCAAAAAATACCGACTTGGATCTGAGAGTTCAAGACCGAGTTCTTTTCTCACTCTCAGGCTGACCTAAGCCTGCTCCTCAGGGTGATGTCCTCACCATGCTGGCGTCAGATATTTGGGGTGGCCCATTCTTAATCTCTGCTGGGGAAGAGACTCCGAGCAAAGACTCTCCAAAAGAAGGGCAGATGTTCACCAATGCTTGATCGTGATCTCAGGAGACTCTCATTTCCATAAGCTGTTTTTTGGCTGGCCAAGTAAGGCATTTTTCCCTGCCAGACAGAGCAGTTTCCCCAGGAAGGGTGAGAACAGCCTTCTCGGCATGCTCAGTGTTTCCTTGGTGCGAGTATTTTCCTGAGGTCTTCCAAGGAAAACCGTACGGCAAACTGCAGTAGCACATAAGAATAGTTTTTGAATGGCCAAAACCGCATGACTTAGTTGTAATAAATACTGCATTTGGAGAAGCAAGTATTCTGGGCTTTCCTGAGCAATTGTTGAGGAGTTTTAATCAAAATGATGGTTTGGTTTTGAAATTGCGGCATTTGTTTGTTGCGCGTACTTCAAGGATCTGGGGAGAAAGTTCCTGCTCTGAGGGTTTTTCCCCCTCTTTAGAAGGTGTCAGCCTCACCTTGATGCTGATACTTTAAAGGTAAATCCCCTATTAGTGTAGATCTTGGTCAGAAAAATAATTATTTGGAATGAGAAGATGAAGGTGCAGAGCAACGTCAGGCCGCGGATACGGACCACCTCCAGCTAACCTGCCTGCTGCTAGAGCGTGAACTGCGACACTCCTCTAGGTTAAATCAGTTCAAACCACTGTGGTCGAGTAACTCCACAAGGTATCTTAGGAATAGCAAGCTATCCGCACCACAGCAACGTGGAGCACGGAAGATCCTCAGTCCTGAATTCCTGGAGGCGTTCGCAGAGGAGGAGAACTCATCAGAACTCATCGGCACTTGGTGGCGCTGCCCGTCCCGGGTTCTCGGCGAGGCTACCCAACGGTGGAACCGCTGGGGCTCGGCCCCGGGGGCTGCAGTAACCACAGGCAGCGGGTTCTGACCCGGGAAAAGGAGGCGTACGGAATATTTTGGGCTTGGGAAAAATAACCTGTGTGAGCAAAAGATGGATTTTTATTTTTCCTTCTAGACCCAATTTTAAGAAATCTCCCGGGAATCTGGAGAGGGGTTGATGACTTGCAATGTGCTTAATTATCTGTTAATGCTACTTTGTGCTGAGCAAGCAAAAAATAAAGAGTTGAGTGGACTGCCTTGAAAGGCTTATTGCTTCTTTGGCTAAGAGAGATAAAAATTAAAGAGGGAAAACAAAAGCATCGTGATGCAACAGACTGGCTCAAGTAACGAAGAATAGTTGGGTTATTTCCATGTCCTGCCCACGGGGACAGGCTAGCTTGAATCTTTTGGTGATTTTAATATGAATTCAGATGGGGGGGGGGGGGGAATCTAAATGGGGATTAGATTGGGAATGATTCAGATGGGGGAATCTGGGAGGTGCACACGGACAGCGTTTTAGAACAGAAAAGACAAATGAGAGCAGCTCCACTGGCCCAGTGTCGCGGAGACAGCTGTCCACAGCAAACTCAGGGATGAGCTTCAGAACCTTAAATAAGCGTCGAAGTTCTGTTCTGAGCGGGAATAGATTTAAAATGCTAATAGTCTCCCCTTCGGCGCTGTGTGTTCATCAGAAAAGTAGTCACACAGGTAATTTGACTGTCTGGATAGAACCACCTGACATCAAATTGTGTATTTTTGGAGTTTTATTTCAGGGAATTAATTCCGATTTCGAACAGGGTCCATATTCTTGTTAGTAATGGTACAAATCACATTTCTGAAGCAAGCTAAAGTGGACTTAGTCAAGTTACTAATGGGAGCATTTTTCTTTGGCAACTTTATATATAAATATTGCCATTTGAGCACAGATCTATTAGTTTTTATGTCCAGTGTGAGACTGGTCTCGCTTTCCTGTACCTAGTACATTTGCACATCGTAATGATCATTTTATGCATTTGTCCTCTACTTGCATGGGATGAATTTTTAATGTGCAGGCAGAAGGTGACATTTTTATTGCTTTTATGAGCATCAGGAATGCATTTTAAATTCAATTAGATACCGTCTCTGGAAATATCACACAAGTGACTTGCCAATAAATACAACTCATAGATTACCGAAAACGAAGGAGGGCAGTAATCACCAGAGTGACTTAAACTGTGGGAATTGAGAAGCGTATTACTATTGACTTCAAAAAATACAAGGTAGTGCATATTAGGAAGAATAATTTAAACTTCATATAGACACCAATAAACTGGCATAATTATTTCTGGAAGAAGATGAAAAGAGTTTCTGCAGCTCAGTGAAGACAACCTCACCGTGTGCCCCAGCAGTTCACGATGCAATTAGAAATACATATTTTAAAGCGTAGAGAAAATAGAAAGGGCGTTACATACAACAAACAGGATCTCACAGAACATGCTTGAATGATGCCGTGGAATTGAACTGTAGATAAAGACAAACTGGGCTTAGGCTAAAGGGTCCTCAGAGGGAAAATGAAAATCCTTAACTTCGTAATAATTTAGAAAATTAGAGCCGAGCGGTAGTGAATTAGTATTCTGTTAAGCTTCTAACAAGGAGGCTAAGGAGGACCAGCTGGCCAAAGGACACTACGAATCAATAAGATACTGATTTTAACAAGAAAATCCAGACTGCTAGATGTACAAAACTTTGAAGGTAATTTTCAGAGCAAATTGGAATATCTGTGTGCACAAACACACACATCCATATACGCGGGGTTTTAATGCTTTGCGCTAGGGTGGAAAGATAAAAGATGTTATTAAAAAAAAGAAATCAATTTGGCTTGATATTTGAAACAAGTAAATAAAGTGTAAGCCCTTATCTGGAGTAGTTAAATACAGAAGAAATCAGCATTTTCTTTCAGAGCATAGCATAACAGAGTGGTGATGTCTGAAGGGCCCCCCGGGCCATCTGGTCCAAACCCCCCTTCGAAACAGGCGGTGCGGTTGAGCTAAGCAAACCAACAGAGAGAGGTGTGGAGGGAGGAGATGTTCCGTCCAACACGGCCTCTCCTCCGCTGCAGCTGTAGGGAAGGGAGATGCTCAGCATCTCCTGGATCCTCTCTTGGAGGAAAGCAGGGTCAAAATCCGTCACCTGGATTTACAAGTCCAGGCTAATGGGATTTACCCTTCCAAATGGCACTAGAAATCCAGGAGCGTTTGTTCCTCTGTGTTTTCAGGTGACCAGTTAAACGGATGTTTCAATAAATTCCCACCCTTCATAAGCAAACTCTTCCCAGTGCTGTCTTCATGAGGTCCTGGATGTCTAAGGGACACCTGAAAAGTCTCCCTAAGCCGCTAAGATCCCTTACAACCTGCACAGACATATGCCACTGAATTTTTATTAGAGAAAGGAAAAAGCATGTCTGTATAAGAAAATATCCAGCCCTATCTTACAGGCTCCTAAATGAAGGCGACAGATCATGCTACTCGAGTACTTGCCTTGTTGCTAGAAACTGGGAAATGAGATAAAACCCCACAGTTTAGCCGATCTCTAATTCCATTGGACCTTACTTTCCTTCACCTGTAAGATGGTCTTCATCATCTTCATCATCTACCTCCCATGTAGGTAAAAATTCCTCTGAATCCATATCAAAATCTAAATTCATTATTTCAATGATACCCTCCTTTTTTGGAGGAGGTTATCGGGGAGGGCCTGGCTACCTTGTGCTAAGTCATTGCTTGCGTGTTCTCTCTTACGCTGCGGCTGTGATCTGCGTGCGTGTTCCAAGAGTGAGTTATCGAGTACTTGGACTATTAAAGGGCATTTTGTTAGATGTTAATCACCTGAGAGGAGTAAATTGCCTCATCCGCAAACTTGAGGAATGATCGTCAATAAAATAGAAGAGACGGTGAACTAGAAATGGATTTATGAGAAGTGCTTTCAACAGCCGTTGCTCACTTCTTTTGACTATATTTTGATATCTGTCAGTGAGTCAGATTTTAATCTGAAGTGTTTCCTTCTAAACATATATAATGGCATTTTTAATCAAGATGCTATATGGCCTTGAATAAATAAACATACAGTAAATAACCATATTTGCCTTAGTCAGCCAGAGCTGTAATCTTATCATGATGACCTGCTTTATATGAAAGAAAAAAAAAAAAGCTGACTGGCATAAATGACATTTTAAAAATCATTTTGGATGTGGTGCTAGATGCACTGTTCCATGAGGACAGGCCGTGCTCGTAGCCGGGCTCACTGGACGCTGCTGTGGGCAAAAAGGCGCAGCGCGGCGCATCCTGCGTTACGGGGCTCAGGGCAAACGTTCGGCACCAAAACCGAGTACGCCAACTCCAGTCCTGTCAGAGCCATCTCCCCTGTCCTTTGTCCTTCACTGACATACCTGTGAGCTGATTTCAGGGTCAGGTTTCCATTCTGCTTGCTCCATGTCTGTGATGGAAGTCCTGAACTTGTGTCCTGCCTTCCCTGTGAATTATTTCTCTATCTACATATCGACTGTGTTGGCTCCGGGAGCACCCACTGAGGTTTCAGTATTGTCTTTATCGCTCTCGTGAAACATGACAAGTGCAAAAGGTTTAGAGGTTCAGCCACCGGCAAACGATCCATGAGTATCAACGATCTCAGTCCCGTCAGCTCAGAAGGATTGGCAGAGCAGCGTGCCTGCCGAGATTCCTTCTTGGGATACAGAGACCTTTGTGTAATGTGCTGATCTTTTGCAATCTCTTGATTAGAAATTAATTAAAAAATTACAAGGGTCAGCCAACACGTGGCCAGTCAGTCTCACTGCTTACCGCCAAACAAACCACTTCGTACCTGGAGCGTGTTCCGGGTCACGGTACATCCACGTGGCTGGATCTCCACTCACGCCGATGCTCAGCCAAACCCGAGCTGCTCCAGCTGGAGGGTGATGTGGGGTGGACGCCGTGCTCCCAGCAGGGACTTTGGGATGAGCCTGGGCGTTGCACCCGGTCTTAACAGAGATGTCTTCTAACTGACAATCTAGGAGCTGGTTTTAGGGTTGCAGCCCCTGGATGGGCTGGTTTTTGAGCAAACGCGAAGGAAGCGATGGGCAAAGATTGTTTGACAGCAGCTGAATAGACTTGTACTGAATAATTGAAGTTGTCTTCCCAGCATGTTTTTTTTGGTTTGGTTTGAGTTTTTTGTTACCCGTTATATTGCTTGCCTGTCTGTAATATTCCCAAGATTATGTTTTCTTAAACAATTGAATTTTCAAACCTTATTTCGAATCTGTCAAGCTTATTTGATTATTTCTCCAATACAATCCAAGCCAGTTGAAAATCCTCAACATTTAATTCACTTTCGGCTGCGTTCTATTTTCAGCACGCAAAAAAAAATGCTACGCAGGCTTACTGTGCGTAGCAAATTTTGGACTGCCGAGATGTAAGGGGAGAGGAAAGTCAACAGCATCGTAAACTCAAACATTAAATCATTCTTCCCTTTTCTTTAATTCAATAAGGGGACTGAGGCTTATCCTGGAGAAAGAGAGGTGTACCACTTGCATTTTGAAGGTATTTGGTATGCTGAGCCTCCTAAAACGTGTAGTATTACATGTTTCAAGGAGATCCGAACTCAGCTCAGGCAAAGGTCCCTGTGACATCTCTAAAAAGGCATTTAGAGGTAACAGAGCTCTTCTACGCAAAGACAAAGAGCAACAGCAGCAGCATTCCCAAGAGTACGAATAAAAGCCATTAGAAATAAGGGATTAAGAGGAGCCACCATCTGTTAGCCTTCAGAGCTTCACAGAGGATAAATGTCCTGAATTACACCCCCGAATCAATAGCGCGTGCGCTGTCCTTTCCGCCGCGATCGGCAAATTAGCACGTTGCCAAGAGAATGACTTTTCTCGCAATAAGAAGGGATTTGCTGGCTGTGTATTTTTGCCTCGGGCCAATCTCGAAGTCAGTGTTCCTCTTGTCTCCAACTGAGCAGTAATTATTCAACACTGCCCTGGGGCTGTGCAGGTTAGAAATGGGGAGGAAGGATTATTTTGCCCATCAATGTGTTGGGTTAGAATCACTGAATTAGGCCGGTTCGGATGTCCCAGATGTCTCGCAGTACTTGCTGGTGTTATTTGGGGTTTGCACCAACACTTGTCTGTAGGAAGGTCTGAAACGCCTCTAACAAGCGCTGCGAGGTGAACTTGCATGGGGCAACGCTCATCGCTTCATGCAAACCTGGTTCCACCACGACGAGGAACGAGCTGTTTCTGGCCTCCGGTGCCTTTTTCGTAGCTTGTTTCTCTGTGGAGGAGGTGACTAAGTCAATATCTGGAGGACTGTTCTCGGTGATGATCTGCTGACCAAAAGTGCTGTTGTTTGGACACAGTAAATGGTGTCAGATGCATCTATCCAGAGGGAGGAGCTCAGATTGCCCCCAAAGCCAGTTCTGCTGCTTTGTGCTGAGTCTGGCAATCGATGATGCTGCCAAACAGAAGGTCATCCATGCCAACACGCTACGTAGGAATGTGTCGGCCTGGATTTCCATATTTTTTATCCCATTTTATTCATTTGCTATAGTCAAAAAAGAAGACTTGCAAAAAGTCTTCTGACTCTTCCTGTAGTAAGTAACAATAACAAAAAAAAGAAGATACTTAGATACGTTAATATTTGCTTTGTGAATCATGTCGATTCGGTCAACATCTGTGTCGGGGAGTAATTTTTGTTTGAAAGTTGAGCATGAGGGACCCAACTCTCAGGTCCCTTTTGGTTTGGTGGGCGCTGAAAGACGTTGCCTGGGAGAACGTGAAATGCTTGTGATTCAGATGATCTTCAAAACATTTACTGCTTATTTTTCTTTTGTATACATATAATTACGAAGACAGAAAACTACGGTAATCTTTTTAATACGTTCCTGTAATGGTGACGGTTAGCTGGAGGGAGGCAGGCAGCAGCGTTATAACAGCAGCGAACATTGCAAAACGGGGTCCGTGCTTTGGAAATAGTATTGTCAGTGTCTTCCTGAAAAACAGATTATTATGACAATTTGCTGTCAAGTGCAGTTAGACGTGTGTTAGAGACAAAACGCCTGGCTTCAATTGGGTTTGAAGATGTTGTAAATACCCAGTTTGGAGGAATGGGACAAAACGGACTGTGCATGCAAATGCCACTTGTCGCTTTAAACTCTACCGTGTCTTCAAAATATTGATCAGTGTTTAAGGATCTCTTTTGAGACACGGCTCAAGAGTCAGTCGCAAACATCTTTCATTTTCTAGGCACGGTATTAGCATCTTGTGTGAGCTAATGGGTTTCGTTTGACTTGATTCTGCTGCCGCAGTGATGCGTTTGTAATGTCCGTCGAGATGCAGAAGCAGAAATGGGGCTCGGTGCACCCACTCCGGGGGTGTCCATGGGGGCTGAAGCGGGGTGGTTCGTTTCCCACGAAACTGCCCAGAGAATGGGGAAAAAATGCCGGAGGGAAACTCCATGCCAGTAAACTGTTTTGAAGAGATACTAATTACATTGCAAGCCAAGGACAGTGCCGGATCACTGAAACAAAACGTGCAGGGTACAGGGGTGTGAGGCTTCTTCCGACAGCTATTATCTTTAATAACCGATATATCAATGTTGGAAAAGACGGGCTGAGCCGGAAGGTGCAGAAGCTTTCCTTTAGGACTCCAGGTATACTTTGATTTGCAAAGATGCAGAAATACCAACTGCTACGGCAGAAAAAAATCCCGTAACATAGGGATAGGTTTCCTCCGTAGGCTGGCGCAAGAGCAGCGCTGCTGGGCAGTGCGAATCCTCCGTCTTGAGATGAGGAACCAAAACTGCGCCCTAAAGTTCAGTGACGTCGCCAGAGTAGTTGCTGCTGTTGAGCATCCGTAGCTCTTTGGGAGCAATTGTCCTTTTCAAGATGAATAATCTTGAGTGATGCATGTGAAATGGGTGAAGAGGTTTACATACCTGCTAATTTCTCTCCTTCTCTCTCATCATGACAGCAACAATTTAATTTGTTTTAAAGTTTTGCAGTCTCCCCAGTGGCTGCAAAATGAGCTGCAGTAGGAGGGCTCGCTCTGACGATGAACCCCTGTCAGGGAGAGCTGGGGATTGACAGAAACGAGGGAAAATAATAATCCAGAGTACCCGAGCAGGCCGTTGAACATAAACAGAGCCTGGACCAAACCAGGGTGTGCAACCACATCCTTTTGCGATCATTTCGCCTCATGATGTCAGTGGACCACTTAATCCATTAGCGTCGTTATTATCCTTTCATCACGAGGGGGAAAAATACAATCCTACGCGCCTGCTCTACTTCAGTCTTTTGCTCGTAAAGAAAAAAACAATCAGTTCATTTGCTTTCTGCATCTCTCCCATTTTCATATGTACAACAGCTCTTAGAATACAACCACATGTCCAGGAGAAAAAAAAAATTACTACAAACCCCTTTTAGGAGTTTATTTACCAGAGTAAGGTCTGCGTTACGAGCGGCAGAGCTTTAATCCGTAGCTGCAACGTTTTCACCCTCTCCGAGATTAACATTAGCAAATGATTTTAATGCCTTGGTAGCTTTAGCACAGCAGACGAGTCATCTGCAGCACCTGCAGAGCAGATCTACTCTCTCTTCCTAAAAGTTGCATCGTTTGAGCTGCTTCAAGGCCAGACCTATGTGTAATTCATACGAGCAGGAGTGACTGTTGCTCTCCATCTCCCTTTCTCCTGTTTCTCTGGTGTTCTTTAAGCTAAGCAAACTGCGCAAGAAATGGCTTCAGGGAAACTAGCTTTGCCTTACCGATTTCGTTTGTCGTAGGGGAAGGATTGAGCTTCAGGAGAACTAAATAGACCTTTTCTGACCTTACTTTCTGCCACTTCTATTGTGGTGGGTACTACATGTGAAAAAAACTCCAACTTTACCCTCCAAATAATACCTGTTAATCTGGTGGAAAAGAGGAACTGTATTTTGATGCCACAGTTTGCAACGCAAAATGAATTTACAACTGTCTCATACACAAGGAATATACAACCGCCTCACACGCAAGGAGTATACAACTCTCTCACACAAAAGGAATATACAACTCTCTTGCACACAAGGAATATACAACCGCCTCACACACAAGGAGCATACAACTCTCTCACACACAAGGAATATACAACTCCGTGCTCTCGCCTCTCTTGCACGGAGGCATCCAGCAGCTGTGTTGGCTCAGGCGCTACTTGCAGTTGTTCTCACCGCTCCAAAGAGACCCCCTGTCCTACCACCTCCTCAAAAATTTTTGCATTTTCTCCCCGGCAAGCTGACACACTGTCTAGCCACTGGCTGATCTCAGCGCCCGGGTGTGGCTGGGCTCTTCCGACACTGGATAACCCCCATGGCATCTCCGAGCACCCTGGGAGACTTATTTTCTGATGGCCTGAAACTCGGCGTGCGACTTGCTTACCAGGATGGAAATGTGTTTTTGAAGTACTGGAATGGAGAGCCACGTATGGGAGGATGCAACACGTAGAGGCAGGTCTTGCTTCGTGCTTCTGCTCTCTGCCTTCCTGGCTTGGGTTAGGGTTTAGTCTGTAATCAGCATTATTTTTTTTTTTTACTCTATATGTCTGTATTAACGCACATGACAGGGACAGAATTTGTCCCCTAAGGTATGTGGTGTGGGAGCAATAGAGATTTTTTATTTTTTTTCCTCCTGAAACTGTCTTCTACAAGATCCCAGTTTAACCGATGCCAACCGGATCTCAGGACAGATGTCAGCACAGGAAAGGTGGGGCTCCGTGGGATTCTCTGGTGCAACGTGTCCCAGTCTAAGAAGGCAAAGAGACGACAACAAGAAGGATTGCACCGTCAATTTTTGTAAACATTCATGAATAAGGCTGCAAACACGTTTCTTAGTTCTATTTTTTTAAGGCCGTGATGCTGACGGAGCCAGCAGTCCCTACTTGACACAACTTGACGGCCAGTGGGCAGCTGCCTGTACGCAGCATTTCCAGTTTAGCTGTTCAAAACATCATCTTACGTGAGTATCCTAAACCAAGCGTCAGCTTCTGCTAGGTCAGATTTAGCCTCAGTTCTGTCAGAGCACAGAGGCAATGCTGTAGGGGCATCCAAAGCGTGGTAAAGCAAGGACCAAAACGGTAGTGGTTTTCAACCTTCATTCCAGTTGGGTGCAAAATAAAGAGTTTCAGGGAATGCAGACAGACTTCATTTCCTTTTACTGATCTGTTTTGATTTTTATACTGTGCTTACCCATCTGGCCCAAGGCAGAGAACAGTGACAACAACCGCATTAGTTACGGTGCCAGCCAATAATGAAAGATAAAGGGTTTGTTTCGGAGTTAACCCACAAGGACCGTCTGCCGCCGATGGCAAAGCTGGATGAACGCTTTCAATGAACGCCCTTTGAAAGTTTGGGGAACGCTTCTTGAAATGCATTTAGAAAGTGAATAGCTGCTTTTGTGTTGGGCTGGAAACAGAAGACAGCCAAGGACCCTGCACAGTTTTCATTTGTGTCGGAAGATAAATGTCCTGTCGGAGTGCTGGCATCTCTGCCACCGAGTATTTTTTAGAGGAAACTCAACCCCTTGGGTTACGGCCAGGATTATTTGGAAGCCCTTGCTGGTTTCATGCAAGAGTAATCCCATGGGATGAATCAAAAGGATGAACCAAAGCGTTGCTAACAGTGGATGTTGCTTCTCCCTAAATGGTGAGAGACGCTCGGTGACCACAGATCACCAGGGATGGAAACCTGACCTTTCACACCTCCTTCCACCACCCTCAGGTCTTTGCTTTTGTACCGGGGCGGAGACTCAACGCAGACATTCTGGCGCAGGTGTTTTCCCCTGTTTTGGCAGCCCCTGTTCAGCATGTTGAGCTCTCTGTGACAACATGTGGCTTTCAGAGCCAGCCGGAATAGCTGCTCTGCCGTTCCTGTGGACAGCAAACACTTCTCCACGGTGCCCTCACCAGCTATATGGACTGCCATCACATACAAAATATTCCGTGGCTGAAAAGTGTGGCATGTGGCCAGCAAAAAGTCACCTCTCCTTGCCAGCGTGAGCAGCTCCTCTACGGTGCAGCTACTTCTCCGTTTCATGCTCAAAGGCGAGTCTTAATGAGGCCTGGGGCGGGGACACTGGAGAAGGTCAGAGGTTGCTTCTCATCCTGTTACCCATGATGGCAGTCACACATCTTTTGTGATAAAGCACTGCTATGTTTGTGTGTTGGGTTTGTGTGGCAAGGTTTTGGTAGCGGCTGGGGGCATGGGCTATAGGGCTCCTGTGAGGAGCTTCTAGAAGCTTCCACAGTGTCTGATAGAGCCAATGCCAGCCAGCCCCAAGATGGGCCCGCCCCTGGCCAAGGCTAAGCCAATCAACGCCTCTGGGATAACATATTTAAGAAGGGGGGAAGTTTTTTTTTTTTTTACAGCCGGAGGGGGAAGTGCGGAGATGTAACATCAAGGTTAGTGCAGGAGGAGGGGGGAGGAGGAGGCGCTCCAGACACCGGAGCAGAGATCCCCCTGCAGCCCGTGGTGAAGACCATGGTGAAGCAGGCTGTTCCCCTGCAGCCCATGGAGGGAGGATGAGGGGGTGTAGAGATTCCACCTGCAGCCCGTGGAGGACCCCACGCCGGAGCAGGTGGAGGCACCCGAGGGAGGCTGTGGCCTGTGGGAAGCCCGGGCTGAAGCAAGTCCTTGGCCGGACTGGTAGACCCGTGGAGAGAGGAGCCCACGCCAGGGCAGGTTTTGGTGGCAGGACTTGTGACCCCATGGGAGACCCATGCTGGAACAGTTTTCTCCTGAAGGTCTGCACCCCATGGAAGAGACCACGCTGGAGCAGTTCGGGAAGGACTGTAGCCCGTGGGAGAGACTCCATTTTGGAGCAGGGGAGTGATGAGAGGAGTCCTCCCCCCGAGGACAACGAAGCGGCAGAAACACCGTGCGCTGCACTGACCGCAACCCCCATCCCCCTCCCCCCATTCCCCCCCCCCCCGTGCCGCTGAGGGGGGAGGAGGTTGAAGCCGGGAGTGAAGTTGAGCCCGGGAGGGGTGGGGGGAGGTGTTTTAAGGCTTGATGTTATTTTTTTTTTTCATTGCTCTATTCTGTTTAGTAATAAATTAGATGAATCCCTTTTTCTAAGTTCAGTTTGTTTTGCTCGTGATGATAATTAGCTCTCCCTGTCCTTACCTCGACCCGAGCCTTTTGTTAACTTCTCCTCCCCATCATGCTGGGGAAGGAGGGAGTGAGTGGCCGCGTGGCGCTCAGCTGCCAGCTGGGCCTAAACCAGGTCAGTTTGTGGATTAAAAAAAAACAAACTGGTTTATTGGCATTTGCTGTTAAAAATCCATTTCCTGAAGTTATGGATCTGGTTTGCCTTGTTGTGTGCTACTGGCACCTCTGCAGGGTGGCCTGGAGGCACCTCTTTGTGTGGATCTTGGTCTGTGAGTTTGCAAAGGGGGCATAAAAATAGGCATAAATTGTTTAGTAGCAATACTTTTTAGTACCTGTATCACCATAAATAACCTTGAGGAGCAGGGGAAGTGGCAGGTGAATAGACTATCAGTTGTGAAAGTGTCTCAGCTTTATTCCATCACCTCATTAGGTGGTGTAGTGCTGATCACCGTGCAGCTGTTTGCTTCATGGGGGAGATTGGAGCAGAGCTGGAGCCTCTTCTGCAGTTCCATGCTTTACCAGTTTCTCTCAAAACATGTTCAGAGGCCAAGGCAGCAGAGAAAGCCCTGGTCATCTTCTCTCTGGCCCAGGAGTGATCAAGGTGTTCACCCAGGATGAACAAGATGGGGTTTTGATTCCCACCTTAACATGTTGGAGTGTAGATCTTCCCCTTTCAGGGCAACTTCTCACTGATATATTCAGTGCAGGTGGAGAAATTGCTCGGTATTAGATGGAATAAGAAGCAGCTGGAGAAAGTCCACAGGAGGACTGGGTAACGGGGCTTGTAGGAAACACAGCTTGCTAGGAAAGGCTGGCCAAGCACTCTGCTGGTGCTTGCTCTGCTGAAGACAGAGCTCCTGGGCAAAAGGGGGGATGGTTGTGGAGAGGAGTGGAATGAAGTCCTTCGTGTGTGCTGCAGGTAGGAAGAAGAGTCGCTTGTTTTTAGGTTTGTTGGCATACTTTACCATTAGATAGCAGAATATCTCTGTTTCTAGCTGAAGGAATTGTTACTCTCTAGAGTAGATGACATGGATGTTTTAAAGTCTTTGTTACTGATGGGTTTTAAGAAGCTGTCAGAGAAAGTCTGGGTTTACTCAAGCCTGCTTTGTTAGGCACAGAGCAAATATTTCTTGATGAGCTGGAGCTGCATTTGCTGTGAGTTCTTCCAGCATAAAAAATGAATACATCTGAACTCAAGTGCTGAATGTTCTCTTTAGCGTATTTTCAGACTCTCTTACAAATTTCACAAAATTGTAGAAGATGGAATATAATTTTTCTTACTTCTTGCTGTGCTGCAAAATCCTCAAAGCTTTCCTTTGAGTCTTCTGCTCCTGTTTGTCCTCCTTAGCATGTGTTTTGTGGTTTGCAGCTCAGCTGTTCTCCTCTAAGCTCTCCCTTTAGAGCTGAGACTCCATTTTCCTTTGAGTGCAAGCACCCCTGTGGGAATAATCTCCAAAACTTTGTTGTTTGTTTTTTTTTAATGCAAACATTTAAATAATACAGGCAGATTTGGGGGGAAAGCAAGAATCTTATTTTATGAATCTGTTTAATGTTGCCACAGAGAGAGTGGGGGTCTATTTTAATTGACCTGGAGAATCAAGCCAAGCATTCAATATTATCTTACACACTTGAGCACCTTTCCAAATCTTGTTCTTCTGTCGGTGTTCTCATCAGCTCTGTTGGCTTCAATCTGTAACATCTTTTAACAGGTCAATAAAGGCTTTCTCTCTGCTATGTCATAAAGGCATTTGCTTGGTGCAGGTTTTTTTGGTGCTAAAGCGATGGGTGGTCCTGTAAGACCTCCTCTTAGGAGACCTGGAGATAATTTGGCTGTGCTGTTGCTTCTAGCTGTTGAGAAGGATACTGGCCCGTCATAAACCACCGCAAAGCTGTGATGTTAACTGTGCAATTCTGTGATGTAGTTGGAGTTTTTGTTGACAAGTTGATTTTTCCTGTTATGTGTTCTATTGCCGTGTTAAAGTTGTGAGCGTTTCTCTTAGAAATATTTTGTTGTTTCCGTACTATCCTAAGTTTTCAATAGTTAGATTTAGAATTTGTTCAGAGCTCCTGTTTCTCACGCATGTGGTCTATAATAGATGCCTTCTGCTACCCTCCCTTGGCTTGCACGGACATAATTATCTATATATATAAAAAAAAAAGCCATGATGCATTCTCCCCCAGTTTGGGAGCGTGATCGTGCAACCACAGTAAAATTTGTCGAGATGTCTGGGAGTATTAACTCCTCCCCTAGGTTTATTCTCTGTCTGGGAATGCTAAAGTTGATCTAATGAACTTTCATTTTTATACTTGGGCCCAGACATCATATAATTCTTTTTTAGTTGTTTGTTTGCTCTTGTTATGTTGTGGACCTGTGTGTTTCCAGTGAAAAGAGCACTTCCTAAGGAAAAAAATAGAAGATGCTGAGAGTGTGAGCAGTCATGGGTTTCTGCACTTTGTTGGCCAGTTCTGTCTTGGTATCATTTAATACATTCAGCTGAAGTTGGGCTGGTTTTGGTTTTTTTTTTTTCCTTAAGAAATACTGAAGGCTTCCAAACTTTCTAATTCCACTGCAGCATAGCATATGTTTAAGCTAATAAGGTGTAGAAACAGCCACCAAATTATGTGTCCAGAAAGCGTTGAGGGTTCACGAAACGTAGGTGGGGCGATTACCCCAAAGGCATGTGCCAGGACTTGCTCTCCAGAGTTCAGGATTGCAAAATCATGCAGGTTTGGCTTGGGTTTTTTAGCTCCCTAAAACGCGGAGAATAATTTTTGTGCAGTTATGGGATCCAAAGTAAAATGTGAATCCTTGTGTGAAAGGAAAAATAGGATTTATTTTGGGTTATATTTACCTCTCAGCAGGAAACTCCTCCCCCCTCGCTTTGCACCTGATCATGGGTGTTCCTGAGATCAGAGCGATGCATTGGGGATCTCAGTTTAATGTTAGGGGCATAGGACTGTGGTTACACCACGCAACGGAGCGGGATAAAGCAGCTCTTGAGTGAAACGTTCTTGGAAGTAGCCTCGGTAGAGCTGTATCAGCTCAGTGCTAGGCTTGGGCTAATATTTCATGTAGATGCATGGCTAATTAGTTTACCGATGACAAGCGTGTTTTAATTAAAGCAGGTACAGCTCTGCTTTTCTGCCTCTGGAACGTACGTTGTGCCTATGTTTCATTTAGCATCGCTTGGGAATATTGATGAACATGAAGTTTTTATGGCAAATAGAGAATGAGAGACCAGGGTGTTGCAGATTCACAGACTGGTTGACGTTGGGAGGGACCTCTGGAGGTCATGTGGTCCAACCCCACTGCTCAGGCAGGGTCTCCTAGAGCTCATTGCCCAGGACCACGTCGAGATAGCTTTTGAATATCTCCAAGGAGAGAGACTCCACAGCCTTGCTGGGCAGCCTGTAAGACAGCAGAGATGCAACTTTGAGGTCGGGGTACGTGCAGGGCATTTGGAGACCCAACTTCATATCCCTCATCCTGCTCCAGACTGAATTCAATCTCAGTCCTGCGGACCCTGGGCCGCTGGGCTCTTTGTTGCTGCATCGCCCCCTCACCTTGGCCGGCAGGTCCAGCCTGGCCTGGGAGACCTTTGCCGAGGGAAATGCTATCAAACAAGTAGAAAAGTTGCCTTTTTGGCAAAAGAAAACAAACCTCGATGTAAAACTCCTTGTGTAGTCTTCAATAATTCTTACAGTGGTTCGATGCTGACTTGTTGCTGACCCCGTACCCTTTGCAGCTTCGTGCTCTGCATTTGTTGTGTCTGCCTGGGGTTTCAGTCAATCTTCTATCTGTTGCTGGTTAGAGCTGATCTTTTCTGCCTTTTTTTTTTTTTTTTAATATTTATTTCTGGTGGGATGGAAGCAGACCAGGAAAAAAATCGCAGTCATACATGTGACGGAGCAGGCTTGTGGCGCATCTTAATTCCAGTAAATCCTTAATTGATTCTTAGTTGATTACCAGCTTTATGAGGGGTTCTCCAGATGTTTACTGCAAGTGGTCTCCTGCCAGCACAAAGTACATCTTGGCTGCTAGAAGATGATCAGATTTCCAGTATATACGCCGCTTTTCTGGTGAACGCTTGTTCAGCCCCAGATGATGAGGGCAAAGTATCTCTGGAGGGTAGATGGGAGAAACGCAGCTAGGTTTGTGGCCTGTGTAGAGGGATCCATTAATCGAGGTTTCTTTTTGTATTGCAGTGTTCCCACATTCCAGAGCCTTCCTGAGGAGATACTTAGTAAGCTTGCAGACGTCCTCGAAGAGGTAAGTGCTTTTAATTTTGAGAGCTAATGAGTTCAGAGTCTGTGAGCCTTCTGGTGGCAATATCCAGGCTCTTTTTTCCAAAACGAACAGCTTCCCAATTTTGCTCCCAGTTACGGTTGGCTGATCCAGCATGTCGAGATGACGAGAGGAGCTGCGTGAAAAACGAATCTGGTTTTGAACAGGGCTTACATATTTTTAATTGGATTTCTATCCAATTGGGGAGCAAAACAATTGTTTCCTGCGGTGTGCAGAAGGAAAACCTTCTTCTCCAGCCCCTGGTTCAGTGGTGGAGAGGGAGGGATGTGAAAATACCATCCCCTTTCATGCAGTGTCATGCCTTACAGCAGGTGCCATGGAAAAGCTGCTCCCGTAAGAGTTACAGCAGAGGGGGTGATGTTGAGATATGTCATGGTCCAGATGGAGTTGTGCTTTGCCTACCTGGTTATCACTAGTGTCTCAATAGTGTCAGGTTTTTAATCAGTCTTTATTTAAAAAACAAAAAACCCCAACAGGTAAACACAAAAACACCCAACAACACCCACAGAGATGACCCGAGGGCTGGAGCACCTCTGCTATGGAGACAGGCTGAGAGAGTTGGGGTTGTTGAGCCTGGAGAAGAGAAGGCTGCGGGGAGACCTTAGAGCCCCTTCCAGCCCCTGGAGGGGCTCCAGGAAAGCTGGAGAGGGGCTGGTGACAAGGGCAGGGAGTGACAGGCCAAGGGGAATGGCCTGAAGCTGCAGAAGGGGGGATGGAGATGGGATGGGAGGCAGAAATCCTTCCCTGTGAGGGTGCTGAAGCCCTGGCCCAGGTTGCCCAGAGAAGCTGTGGCTGCCCCTGGCTCCCTGGCAGTGTTGAAGGCCAGGCTGGATGGGGCTTTGGGCAACCTGGGCTAGTGGAGGGTGTCCCTGCCCGTGGCAGGGGGTGGGACTGGGTGGGCTGTGAGGTCCCTGCCCACCCAAAGCATTCTATCATTCTATGATAACAAAAAACCCCATAATCAAACAAAACCCCCTGTACCCCAACCCCCCAAACCAAACCCCCAGCTTTGCCATGTAAGTGAACGTGTGAAATGGATGTGAAATATTTGAGTTACATCGCAGGCAGTTTGTCCACGTAGTTTATTCACACAGCGCTCTGTTCTGGGCCTGTGGAATTGCATATGATTAAATATTACAGAAACGGTTAATAAAACCTTTCAAAACGTAGTCCCGTGTGATTTAACCGCAGGAAATCTCTGCGTACAACAGTATTTTATTTCATTCCTTGGTGGTTTTTCTCATGCATGCCTTGTCATCGTGAGCAACCCTAATAACTATGTTTATAGAAAAATGTTCATGTGTACCACCTCTGCCACTGATTTTAAGTGCTGCTGACATTTACGTTGTTTTTTTTTCCCAGAGCATTGATAGGACATTGTTATTTCTTTGCCTTTTTATTGAGCATACAGATAAATGCTGTGATCTGAACAAATCGGCTGTTTGTCATACAGAATAATTGCGTATTCGTAGATAAGCTTTATTTCCTTTGCTGCTGGAGAAGTGCTCAGAGTTAGAGAGAAAAGGCATATTAACTCGATAGGCAAATTTAAATCCTCGCATATCTCAAAACCGCACGCCTATCCAGAAATGTATAGTTCAGTTTGCTCGGATCCCGTAACCAACATTAAGCTCCTTATCAAGACTTGACGAAAAGAATAAAGTCAATAAAACTTTTCCAGGGACGCTTAAAAATTCATGGCAGGGGAAAGAAAACTCACAACAAACCTCACTGAAGAAGCGAGGGACGGAAGCAGCATCCGCAGTGGCGCTGACGCCGTACCCCCGGGGTGGGTGCTATGGCGAGAGAAGCTGGTCGTCCCAGTCCATACTGGGATACGGCTCTCAGTTTCCTACTTGGACTCGCCCTTGTTACTCCCTCTGGGTTTGTCTTTGATTTAACGTACCACGTTTTACATAAACTGGGGAAAAAAAAAAAACCAGTCTAGTTTGATGTTACGCATTTTGGATTTAACGCTATCTAGCCTACTGAAACTTAGCAGCAATAACTTCATTTTATCCTCTCTGTTGCAGTAACAAGGGTTGGATAAAAGTGACTGATTTGGCACAGTTTGAGGCGGCGGGGGGGGAGAATCTCTTAATGTCAAGATTTCAGGCAATTTTTCCCTTGATACAGTGCTGTGAATAATGCAACGCTTCTATCCTACATTCTCTAAAGAATTTCTAAAAACTGTTAACCAAAATGCAGAAGCGTGAAAAAGAAAAGGCGATTTAATTGCCCGTTATCCAAATCAAACTCGGAAATAGCGTTATAAAGACAGTGGGGAGGAAAAAAGGTCAGTGTTTGAGAACATAATTTCCTTTCTAGAATTGATGGAAATGCTACAAGTTTCTTTGTGTAACTCGAGAATTAACAAAACCCAGGGGAACTTCCTTTTCTCTCGCAGTGGCTTCTGCCTTGTGCGAGATGACTCCCATCGATGACATAGCTCGTCATTTTTATACGCGGGGAGGGACGAGTCTATTGGGTTCGGTTCTAGCACATTCAAGCCCAAGCTACCGATATGCCGTGGTTTTGCCAAGAAACCTCCCAGGAATTAGCTTTCTGGGGCCATAATTTACCCCTTTCCAGGCCCTTGTCCTGGGGTGGGAGGTGTCTCCAGCTATAGGTCGTGACACTCAATACTCAAAGCAGCTTTAGGTTGAGCTGATAGCCCCAGGATTTGGGAATCGGTACTAGACCCCAGCACAGCTTTTCCCAGCACCCAAACCTGACCCTTCTGTCATCTTCTATTGCGTTTTTTGAATTATATTAATGTTCTTCAACGTTATGTGCTAACAAGCATCAAGTTAGTATAGCTGACTTCATTCACATCTCTCAAGCCGTTGGGTAACCACGGCGGTGGGAAGCCAAGCATCCCTTCCAGCACCGAGCTTGATGTAGTTTGGTTGTGATGCCGTCTCTGCCGGAACAGCGCTGCCGGGCCCCTGATTTTATTGCGTTGTTTATCCTCGTGCCTGCCAAACAGAACGTGTGAGTCAATGAGTAATATGTTTCTGCAGCTCAAGGCTTAATTTTTGTTTTACTTGGGTTTTGGTAGCTTGGTGTCTTAAGGAGATGAGGTTTACATCTGCCTGTAGGACGGTTCTCTTGATTTGCAGTTTCTCACCCAAACCCCATTTGATGCAAAGTTCCTGTGAGGTTCATCCAAATTACAGAGTAGAACTAGAAGAAAGATTGAAGTTGGTGGGCATTGAGCCAAAATAAACGTGCAGGTTTGTGGTCAGCTTGGCCTCTGTGTCACACAAACTGAGGCATTGGCGGGGGTAGCTGTTTGGGAGAGGCGGGGACGCAAGGGTTAATGGTGCTCCTGGGACCAAGGACCCAAATTCATCAGTTCTTCTGTACAGGGAACTAGTTTGATCTTGATTTTTCCGTAGGGTTGTACATATCATCCCACCTCTGCTGCGTGTCTGGGGGGCAAGAGGTAACGCGTAGCACTGGAGTCCAGTAGAAATTTAATACTTAAATTTTCAGAATAGAATTAGTATTATCCCCAATGTTTTATTACTTTTCTTTCTTAGTGCCTGTTTTTTCATATTTTTCTTCAGTTGCACAAGCCCTTCTTGACTTCTCTCTGACTCTCCAAGCATCGCGCCCTGGGCTGCTGCTTCCTAAAAAAGCCTGTTGCCTCCGGCATGCGCACTCTCGGCTCTGTCGCTTAGCAGCCCTGAGCTGGTGGCAAAATCTTTTCGCTGTCCTGTGTTTTGGTAAAGAAAATCAACGTGTTTATGCTGAAATATTAGGTTTAATATATTTGGGAAAGATAACAGCTACCAGGATGCTGCTCAAACAGAGCGGCGTGCCTTGCCCACGTCCGAGGGCTGCGTAGCCCGGATTAAATACCTGGATTGGGATTTGTTGTATAAATATCTTTGCTCCAGATGAACGCAGATCTCCTTTGGAAAAGTAGAAGTGCCTTCTTGCACGTTACTTTTATTCGTGAAACATCCAAATAATTTTAGTTTCCTTGGGTGAAAGAGGGGAATTTGTTTGCATGTTGAAAGACTTGCTGTAGATGAGGAATAGCCAAGCTTGGAAGTCTTTCAATTAACCTGAAAAACTTTGTGAAAAGGCAGAAGCCTTGACCTTTCTTTTCCCACTTTTGAAAGCTTAGAAACAATTTATGATTGTCTTTTCTGATTAGAGACTTTCTGCTTTTCTTGGTTTACAAAGAAAAAAAAAAGTATTTTTTTTCTTAATCAGGCACCCTTATAGGTATCAGCTACATACCATGAGAATAAATGGATTTTTGGGAGTAAACAGTTCTTTTCTAAGAATGTGGAGCCTTACATTATGGCACTTCATTATAATGTGGGCAGTTCATAACGGAAGGGAATGAAGTATTGATTTTTTGATTATTTTTTTTGTAAGGGAATTAAAATGCATCGAAACACCTATAGTATAATTTCCAGCACGTGAGGGGCCGTTGACATTTGTGCCCCTGCTGCCAACATTTAGGGTTCCATCCCCTCTGCCTTCCCCCGCGCTGGACGGGAGCAAATTTCCATGCTCTGATGGAAATTTGGGAGGAGAGGGAAGAGCATCTTCCCCAGCTTCAGGGCTCTCAGAGTTTTCACCTCTGTTTTCTCCTGGGAATGGAGAAATCGGTTTTTCTAAGGGTCACGGCGCTGTTAGTATTACATGGACAACATGCCTCTGGTGTGTCACCAGTGGTAGTCTGGAAGGTACTAATATTGCTAGTGTTTGTGGGTTTATGGGTTAATTCCATCCATTAACTGAAATTAAATCCCCAAGGGAGGGGGATGGCGAGTCTGTAAGTGAATCAAGTTGCCAACAAGAGAATAAAAAAGGGAATGTATGGTCGGAGAGGAGAAAAACCAAACAAAAACCCCAAAACGCCCAACCTCTAGTATAATTTCTCAAGACGTAACTCCTCGTGGTAAATGTATAGGTGCTTTGTCTGCCCGTAGCATAGCAAGGTGCCTACAGGACATGCGTTTGCCTGCTGTTAAGCACCTTTGCTTTGGCTTTGCAGCTGGGGGGGGGGTGAGATGAACAGCCCTTGGCTGGTGGAGCCGGGGTGGCATCCCCCCGCTGTGCTCCAGTGGAAGCTCATCGCCTTTTGGCTCCGAACAAGCAGGAACCCCTGGAGATGCAGCAGGTTGCAGACCTCCTGTCAGCGGCCTTCAGCTCTGGCAACGTGTTTGGAAGAGCTTTCCAGGAGCTCAGCAGAGGAAATCCGTACTTCTGGTGGGAGAGCAGGTGCTGAGAGGGGAAGCCGGTGGGCAGGCAGAAGGACCACCGAGCTTGAGAAGGTGTTTGATGTCTCCAGAGGAAGAGGAGCGTCAGCCCCGGGGTCTGCGTTCCCAGCGTGGCCGAGGAGGGGGGGATGAGCTGGTAGTGGGCATGGGCAGCGCTCGGAGACTCTGGGCTGGCATCTCCTCCTCTCTTTATTTTTTCCTTCTTTTTATTTTTTGGGGGGCAAAAAATAGGGATTTCTTTTCCCATCTGGAAGTCGGTTCACTTTCCGGTAGCCTTTTTCTTCTTTCAGGGGTATCCTTTGTGTCATTCAAACGTAAAGCTCATATCCTTGCAAGATTTATATCTAAAATCAGCAGCTCAGGTAACAATAAGTGTAATTAAGGTGGCTTGACCTTGTCTCTTGTGAAACCATTTCCAGTTGCTTATGATTTTGGTGACTTATCCATTTGATCTAAAATTATTCATTGGGGCTGCTGGCCTACAGGTGATTTTTTTAAATTTTTTTTTTTCCCCCCCAACTCAAACTACTAATCCTGTTTCAAAGGAGGAGATTGCTTTGCCCATGTGTCAGGGATGGACTAGTTATCCACCGGAATATCTGTCCCAGCTCCATTGAGTTATGTAGGGCTTTCAAGGTAGGGGAAAGGGGCAGGAAATCAGAGAGCCTGGAGGAGCTGGAGAAAATAATACGTGATTTAAAAGTTTTGTAGTTATGAATACACAGGAGGGGGGCGAGTTAAGCTTTCATTGGTGTTTTTCAACTCTAGCATTTTCTAAATCCTGCATATTTGATGTTCCTTGGCTGTTTGGGATTTAGGATACTAATCCATATAAGATGTTACATGTACGAATCCGAGCAGTTTGAGCGAAAGCAAGCAACAAATGCAATTTCAGTTTGGTTACCAAAATACTGGAGATTCTTTTTGCATAGATAACATCTAAACCACGTCAAATGGATTATTCTTGTATATTGTGTGTCCAGAGCTCTAGATAGCTGAAGGGGCTCCAGGAAAGCTGGGGAGGGGCTGGTGACAAGGGCAGGGAGTGACAGGCCAAGGGGAATGGCCTGAAGCTGCAGGAGGGGAGATGGAGATGGGATGGGAGGCAGAAATCCTTCCCTGTGAGGGTGCTGAGGCCCTGGCACAGGGTGCCCAGAGAAGCTGTGGCTGCCCCTGGCTCCCTGGCAGTGTTGAAGGCCAGGCTGGATGGGGCTTTGGGCAACCTGGGCTAGTGGAGGGTGTCCCTGCCCATGGCAGGGGGTGGGACTGGGTGGGCTGTGAGGTCCCTGCCCACCCAAACCGGTCTGTGATTCTGTGCTATATTACAAATATATGTGTATGCTATACATGCGATATAGACAATCTATTATATGACTAGGAGTAATTGCCCTAGATCTAGGATGTTTACCACCTCATTAACAAGTCGTAGTTTTTCCTTGCTCTAAGGGCACAGTTTGGCTGAGGAGCACGTTAGGGCCCTGGACTGCTGTTCCCCACCTCTCCCAGCGTGCATTTTGGAAACCGTTTCACTAGAAGCATCAATACTTCTAAATTTGAATTTAATTTAATGCACTACAGAGATCCAGTGCCAGTGATGCGCTTCCTCCAAGCTACGATTTGGTGACCTCGTCGATCCCAACGCATTTATGGTCATAGGCAAGCGGCACTGCCAGACTATTTGAGCAGTACAAGCGAAGAGAAATGTGTTAAATACCAGAGGCAGATGATGCCAAGCCTGAAATCTGTGTTCTTGCAGCTCTCTGGCTGCCTGCGGAGCGCGTCTTGGGAGCGTGATCTCCAAGCGTGGAAAGCACAGATCACAGCGTCTGTCTGCAGCCATTTCATTAATGCTGCTGTAAACTTATGTGATGATGGTTGCTCGCCACTCTTTTTTTTTTCTTTTTTTTTTCCCAATTATTGAATTGAAAAAGGTGAAAGAAAACTGAAATGGTAAAAGAAAACCGAAATTCATCTCTGTTGCTAGTGGTAAAGGTCCTGATGAAGAGCAGAGATCTTGGAGAAAGTTTAATGGCGTAGTTCAGCTCCATGAGCTGGCTCGGGCAGACCAGTCGGGCTTTGCCAGCCTTCGTGCGAAGATGCCGACCGTCCTCCTCGCTCTGCGTTGTGAAATTAGTATGGATCAGAAATCCTTCGGATGCCTCCGTTTAATTAACGGTGTCTGAATACAATCCTCCTTTTACGCAGAACTGCGGAGCGACAATGAATAGAACAGGGGAAATATGCAAAATTAATGAGGTTTTAATAGAATTAGTTGGGTTTTGCTCTGCCTAGATAAGAGTGAGGATCGCTCTCAGGGAACGGAGACCAGGTCTAACGGAATCCTTTGCTGGTCCGTCCCGCAGGTGACGCCTGTCATGATGTCGAGCTCAGTGGGAGGCTCTGCCCAGACCAGAGGTGATCGGTGGCAGATAAATACCATCTGATTTAGAGGCACAAACTAGATTTCAGGGGCAATACAGGGAAGAGTGAACTGTTTGGCTTAGGAAAGATTTATTTGTATTTTATTATTTATCTTTTCTGATTTAAAGCTAGTACTCTGAGGTATATTTACCAAAGGAGCTATGGGGTATAGTTAGAAAAGTGCTGCCTGTGGGGGCAACAAAATAGATTCAATCACAATTGATTCAATCGTATATGGACAAAATTTCAACTTGCTTTGTACTTATATTAATTTTTCAAATGACATTCATGAAATGACAGCTTTGGTTTTGCAGGTGCTTCAAGAAGAAAAGCTTTTTGAGTATACTGGGAAAAAAAGCAAGCATTGGAAAATAAAATGCGATTGGAAAAATCGATGTGCAAGGGCACAGTGAAGTACTCTGATGCAATGGAGTAGAATAGTACCCTCTTCCGTCATTGATAAACTTTTTCTGGCCTTTAAACCTGTGGAATATGTCTGTACATACAGCGCGCGTGTGCTGCATTTTCCACTACAAATCCCAGCTGTCGAAAGAATCAAAAGCCATTTCTTCCAGTGTGAGAAACAAGGAGTGCTGATCTAATTGGAAAATATCTCTGCCTCCTTTGGTTTTGACCAGAGTACAAAATGCAGATGAATTACCTAAATCTAATTTTAAAAGATATTAGGGAGACAGAGAGAAACAACAGAATTTCTCTGTACGTGATGGTGTGAGGGTATAGAGATGGTCGCTTTAGAGGCTGCTCTAGCACTCATGTTGGGATAAAAGGTGTCATTTTGACCTAAGTTTTGGGTTTTTTCTTTTAGTTTTCTTTATTGTGGGCACTTATCATTTAAAGGCAATTACAAATGAGCTTGTGTTTAATTACCGCAGCAGAGGAACGGAGTTCAGCATTCCCTGATGCCTGCAGATACCTGTCAGGAACCTCATCATCCGTGTGTGTATTACAACAACCGTCCTGAGTGCTCGGTTCTTCTGCAGTGGTAGAAATGCGATTAATCGATCCGCAAAACTTACTGTTAGTGCGTGGCGTGGATGGAGAAAAGCTTTGTGGGTTGGAGAGGACCCTTGAAGCGTCCTTTGAGACTGCTGAATTGAGACACTCAATGTTGGAGCAGAGCTTCTGCGCTCAGAGCAAGACTGATGAGGATCTAGCAAGCTCTTTGTATGAGTAACGGAGAAATTATTAAGAAATTGTTGCCTGGTAAGGTAGCTTGCAAGCGAACTCAAAACTTCATCGGGTGAATGATTCGGTCTAACTAGAGCAAAAACTTTTACTGAGATTTGAGGCTGTTATTTCATTTGAAAGAAAGTTGAAGGACAACAGGATAAGTTGTCTGTTAAAATCAAAATATGTAACCAAACTGAATAAGCCCTTTAACTCTCCCATCCTGCTAAAAAAATGCATGTGATTTGTTTGATGGTTTCCATGATCACTCTGTCCTAGCGGAAGCAAAACCCAGAAGAACTCAAGGAAACGATGCTAATACGGGGCACTATTTTTTTTTTTTTTTTTCCTCCCCTTGTTTGGGGTCTGGTACCCAAGGTGCATCCCACCATGCTGCTTTAGTTGGGTGGGAGCGGGGCAGAAAGCCGCCTTTGGGCCAGGCAACGCTGTCTCTGCAAACAGAAATCAAATAATGTCTTGTGTGAATAACAAGGATGGAAAAACGGGGGGGTGGGGGGGTGGGAAGCAGCATGTTTCATAAAATAGAGAGGCATGTTAATAGCCAAAATAAACGTGGGTAAGTATTTATCTGGTTGAGGAAAATAGTGTGCTGGTGGTTAAAATACAGGTGCTGGAAAGGCAAGGTATTATCAAGTCCTTGACCAATTGACTCTTCTCTTTTTCAGAATGTTATTGCATTTCTAGAAGAGCGTGTAATGCAGGAGACACAAGAGCTATAGAGCTCTATACCAACAGAGCATATAGACTTCTTTAGCAAAACAGCACAGGAGGGTTTGCAAATAGGGAAAACTTTCTAAAAACACAGATATAGGATTTGCTATAAAGATGGGATTATTAGGAACATACGAGGCAGCATCTCTGTCCTTTCCGAAAAGCAGATATCATAGTGACTACTGGTGCGTTCAGCTAGGGTGACGCAGTGGTGCTGGATGTAATTATCCTTTTTGTTAGGCGTATCTCTAAAATACGTTACACTGGCGTTCTGCTTATCACGGGAATGGTTTCTTTAGACACGGCGAGGTATTTCCGCCTTGGCAAAACCACGTTAAAGATTAGTATTGAAATTTTAAGGCACGTTCATTTTTCTCGGATTCCCTTTCTGTTCCTATCCCGTCCCCGGGCTGCAGGGGATCCATGAGGTCTCGCGGGCACTGCGGGGTTTGCTGCGCTGTGCCTCCAGTTTAACAAGAAATTGTCCCTTGTCCCTGATGCGCCCCATTCCCTGCCAAGGTCTTGCCGAAGTCCTGCCCTGGCTCTGAAACCTTAGCTGCTGCCCTTGCGGTTTTGCCGAGATGCGTCTTGTTTCCAAGTTCTTCCACCGACCGTGTAGGCCAGCTGGGTCTTTCTCTCACCCTTTCTCCACAAAACCTTTATTGGCTTTTCTTCCCCGACCCATCCCTTTCATCATTTACCATCAAACCCGTCTTTTCTCCAGTAAAATCCCCGCAGTGGACGTGGGTGAAGCCGTGTCCCTGGCTTTCCGCCCGCTCGGCACGGATAACGGATTCGGGTCTCCCTGCAGTGGGACGCAGTGGGTGTTTGCTGCTGGTCGTGGAGAGCTTGGCCAAGTACGCTTTGAAATTGGGGAATTATGTTCTCTTTTGAAAGGAATTTTATGAAATGAATTTTAAAATCTCTCCAGAACCGGCTTGCATTTACACTGATAATCCTTGTGGTTTTGGAAGGATCTTTTTTTGGGAGCCGGATTCCTCTGGAGAGGGCAGGAGTTTATTATTACTTAATTTACTGTCAGAAGTACTGCTGCCCTTTTCTCTGGTCTTCTTGCCTAAACCACAAGCACAGGATCCAGGTTGGGGTTTTTTCCCCAGTCCAAATCATAAAACCCACTGCAGTTAGGTAAAAGCACTCCAGCTGAAGAATTACATCTGCAGCCATCTGAACCCCGGGGATGTACGTATTAACGTAAATCTTCGTGAGAATCCCCAAGGACACTCCAAAGGGTAAGGCTTTGGGGCGGTAAAGAGAGGTTTCCCCGGGTGCCGAGGCCGCGCAGAAGCTTGCCGTGCTCCAGGAGCCGGCTGGCGAAGGCGTAGCGCGCTCCTTGGCGTCAGGTATTGGCTCTCCTGTCTGGTCGTGAAAAAGCGTCAGGCTGGAGCCTGAATGTTCGAGCATGGTGTTTGGATTGCGATTTTTTAAATGATTTTTTTTCGCTGTATCCTCCAAAAGAGTTTTATAGTTGCTTGTTTCTCAGCTGCCTCTTCGAGGAACATCGTCGGTTCTAGGTTGTTACGCTGTGCCCCCGCGTTAGGCATCCCTCTCTCATTAATGAACGCATCTTGGTCAGATCACTGAGTAGAAGCCACCACTCTAGCCGTGATGTGGTTGCTCAGGGCACGCAATGACAGCAGCGTCATGGAACCGTTTCCAGCAGAAGTAGAAGAAAATACCTGCAACGCTGCTTTGAGCTCCGCTATTTTTGGTTTTTTATTATTAATTATTTTTGGTAACGGCGGGTTGAGTGGATGTTAAAGCTTGTGGTGATAAGACGCTAATTTATAAAGCTGGTGCGCTCGCCGTCGCCACGCTCGGGCTGTGCAGGTTTTTGGGTATAAGTGTTTGCTCTTGGACAGGTTGGATTAAACCCAGCTCTGCCCTATCTGGAATATATATTTTTTTTAATACTCTCTGTAAGCGGATTCTTCAGACAGTCTGTCACAGCTATAAAAGAAAGGAAAAAAAAAAATTGTTCTTTGTTGGTAATCTTAGATGTTTTGCAGGGTTTCACGGATATGGGGGAAAAAAAGATTTAAGTAAATCTGTAATTTATCATTTGAACTGGCAGATTAGCAGACTCTTTTTTTTAGAAACACAAGATGGATGTGAATTTTTTTTATAGCACGTGGGACAACAGGGAGGTCACTGGATGCAACTCAGGAGATGCAGTAAATATCTCCTCCGTGATCCAGCCATGTGCTTAATTTTCCCATATCCGTTAGTTCACTATTTCCAACGTTAAGAGGCTTTGCAGCGTACATTTGGGCAAAGCACACGTGGATTCTGGTTTTCTATGCGTTTTATTTGTTGCTTTTCCCTGCAGACAGGCCTGGGCTGATGGGTTGGCTGTCGCCCTTCACTTCTCGCATTGAGCAAATACAATATATTCAATTCCAGTTGAAATAGAATTAAAATTTGTGCAGCTGGCGGTTTCCGCTGCGGCTGACGGGGCTCAACTCCAGCCCTTCTCCCCAGCAGCGCCCTGAGCCACGGCTGCTGCTGCCCCCGGGACACGGGCAATGCCTCTGGGCCAAAACCACCGCTGGGATACTTCCCTGTCCAGCTGGGTGCCTTTAAAATTGAACTGGAAAATCTGGATCAGACATCAGATGAGAAATAATCTTCTAAAAGTCCATTCGTTTCTGGTTACGCGAGTAGCAGCAGCAAGGTACGGTACCGTCTTGCTCCATCGTGATGGGCAAAGTAGAGATTCGTATAGTAAATGCTCCCCTTTTTAAATATAATAATAATAATGCTTTGACTATACAGCTTTGTTTTATCTTAACATCTGTAATGTTAACAAAAAAGCATGTGAGTATCTAACAATCCCGGTTCCTCCTGCATCAGCCACCTAAGCTCAGGCCTAGCGGCCTGGTTTGGTCCGAGCGTCTCCGAGGCCTGATACCAGAATTAAAAGAAGAACTTTGCTAACCAGAGCTCCCTCAGGCACCTAACGATTTCTAGGATGGTTCTCCCTGTCGATGGGGTACTTGCTCTGTGCTGCGCCAGCTTCGTGGGAAGCCTGGAGGGACAGTGTGCGTGTCTCTAGTCTGCTGAGCATCTCCTTCTGTGAGTTTATTTTAACAGCAGTTTCCAAAAATCGCTACTTCTAACTCACATATCACTAGTTAAATATGTGCATACATAGGCTGACTTTGGCAGCAGTGAAGCAAAGAAACAAAATCCACCCTTGTGCTTACTTGAAAATACTCTGTGATTTCCAGTCTCTAACCCTGAATAGTCTGAAGCAGAAAAGGTGAATTATTTCCAGTAATGCTCCTTTTATCTGTGATGGGCAGACAATGCACTTTTATCTGTAAAAGCAGAAAAATCCAATTAGCAATTATATTTAAAAAGAAATACGAATTAACTTGATGGGTGTTTTCCCTTTGACTGGAACCCTGTTCAGGTGACGACTCCTGTACCGTTGCCCGCAGTGACACCTGCTGGCACTTGGAACAAGGCTGGCTCGTAGGCTGCAGCCTCCTGAGCAACTCATGCCAGGGATTAATTAGGAAAAACAAAGAGAACAGTAAATGTGGTTGTGGAGACACCTGTGGCCACCCAAGGGATGGCCACCAAGCTTTGAATGTCGGCCTTCTGCTCTGGGATGTTGAGTTTGGAGCCTTCCTGCACCAGGTGAAGACGACCCTCCAGAGCTGGTCGTTAAATCCATGGGTGGTGGGAGGCAAAAGATCAAGCGTTAGAATGGGGAGGTCCTCCTCCCTTCCCCAGGCCTTGGTGGCTTCTCAAAATACACCTTGGCTAGTGAGTGTTGGGGTTTTTTTGGTTTTTTCTTTTCGGGGAGTTTATTTTCCTTGGGAAATGAGCTTGCTCGCACTCACTTGAGTAGCTTTCCTTTTCATGCCTGTATATTATTAAACATTCAGTTAAGGTCTCGGGGATACATTTGAACTAGCTTCTTATTTCCCGCTGTTGGTGCGGTATTTGCAGTATCTCCGAGTTGTAATAATAGTAATTGAAAAGTGTTTTTATGATAGCGGAAAGCTATTTCACCCTCAATCCATAAAATAGTAGGCACTGGATGTCTTGATAGATAACCGTGAGACTGAGCCACTGGAGGAAGGGAGAAAGGCATCAGAAATGGAGTTACTGATGTGGTAAAATTGAAACGGCCTTCTTTCCGTACAGCGCAGAACGCAGCAAAACACACATTGAGATAAGTTTTCTTATTTATGTTTTTCATACCTTGTGGCTTTCTGTCCTTCTCAACGGGGAATGTCCCGGGGAGCTTCCCAAAGTGGAATTCCTCACGGCCGTAGGGGTCGGATCCTGTCTGCCAGATCGGGCTGGCGAGGGGACACAGGGCCAGAAGCGGCGGTGGGTGATTGCAGGGCTACCTGCCGATACAATAAATTTACCATCCACAGAGACAGAGTGCTTGGTAATGGCCATCTCCTCTTCCGATGCTGCCTTTCAGTGGAAATAGGACGTCTTTCTGGAGGAGAAGCTTTTTGGTTTGACTGCGTATGGGTTGTTGAGTCAGGTAATGGGGGGTTTGGGTTTTGGCTTTGTGCGTTTCTGAGGATTAGCTGATTCAGATGGTTCCTTCTGACCCTAAAAAAGGGGAGAAATTCAAAAATGTGTTCCTAATCTTCAGAGCTTCCGGGGAGTTGAGCACAGCTTCGAACTTCTGCCTCTTATTTGAAGTCCTTGGGCACTATGGAAATGATCTTGGGACTGTATTTGGGGGTCATCTGCAAGTTTTTGGGTATATGACTTCAGACCCTGTAGTAGTAGAACAGGGACGAAACTCATCTCAAAACATTGTCACAAGAGGCCACCGAAAGTTGTGTAACTTAAGCTTGGAGGTGTGACCCTCTTCATAGAGCAGATCTGTAGCAGATCTATCTTCAGTGTTGTCTTTCGAGCATCCCCGTAATGGATCTGTCCTTCCCTTGGAGGAAGGGTTGGACGGGGACAGGCTCCGTGACCTGCTGGCTCCTGGCAGAGCCTTGCCTGTGTTGTGGAGCTGAAGGTAGCACCAGGGCCCTGCCAGTTGACATTGATAACGGGTATCTGGAATGAAATCGAGGTGCGGGCTTTCATCAAAAAAAATCTCATGATCAAAATGTATAGAAGCTAAGTACGATAGCAGAGAAATTACCCTCTAAAATCTGTACTTGGAACAGAAAATGTGTATTTCTCCAAGAACCAGACATGTAAAAGGAATAGAGGTGTGTATCACTTTGGACTGTGCGTAATGCCATCTCGCCGTAGTCTACGGCGAGGCGTGTTTCACCTGATCTTTCTGACCTTGGAGCAGAGTCCAGGTTCGCGTAACACTCCGGTAGAATTCTAAGCAGCCTAATAGCCATTTAGGCAGCCTGAATTGCTGGCGTGGCCCTTAGCCTGAGGATGATCTAGCATAAGGAGTTGGGACTGACATCGTTTGATCCTGTGCTACCCTCTCCTCGGTTGCTTCGCCTCGCTCGCTGGTGAGGGCTTTGGAAAGGTGAAGGCAGAGCCTGGTCCTGTCCTACATGCTCATCAAGAACAACAGGTGGGATTTGCAGGTTTTTTTCATGCCATCAAAAGTCAGCTCAGGTCAGTTCTTCACTTGATAGAAAGCGATAGAAATACTAAAAATATTCAGACCTAAGTTGCTGGCGTGGCAGGAAATGCTATTCTCATTTTAAGTAAAAAAAAAAAAAAATGTTTTACAAACACAAGAGATGGAGAAGCAGCCATCTGTTTTTTCTGAAAATGGTTTTTACATCAGTGTAATTGTAGTCAGAGCTCAGAGACATGTTGGGGACCAGCAGCAAACTTAGCTTTGCAGTGGTAGACACCTGTCGTCCCTGGCGTTGGACACCAGATGGGAGGTGAAGGGTCGGAGCGCACTGGGCTCCGGGGAGATGCTGACCTGACCTCCTGCTTGGTGCCCTGAAGAGCACTTTGATCCCCTTCTCGAGTCATTTGATTCTCCGTCAGCAGCAGGCAGCTCTGGTAACAGATGCCTGGCATCAGAAATGGCATATTAGCAGCCGTCACGCCGCCGTGTGCTCGGGGGCCGTGGCACGGAGAGGTTCCTTCAGGGCTCAGCCTTGGGTTGCCCCTAGTTGGGTCCCAACGCACGGCTGGGCTGACAGGGGGTTGCCTGACCTCAGCGCAGCTCGTTGCCTGTTTGGGTACCACCAAAAAGGGAGAAATCCCCCCCCCTCCAAAAGCCAGCTACACGTTGGGAAGGGCTGAAATTCGGCTCTGCGCTTGGCCGCAGGCTTCTTGGGATCAACCAAGTCTGTCTTTGGTTCTCAGCTGGAAGCCGTGGAAAGCAGGTGAGAAGGGATCTCTTGCTGGAGATCCGTGTCCTTCAGATGCCCTTCCTCTATTCCACATTACACTAAAATAAACCAAAACAGCTCCTAAGTATCTCAAAATCAATATAAAATTAAAATAACTGACTATATTCTGGTAATTCAGAGGGAGGACGAGTGCAAAAATGGCTCATTGCTGGGAAGACAGACGGCACAGTGGCAGAGGAAAATGCTGATGTCCTGAATCAGGGCATCAGCGGAGCAGATGCGCTCTCCTCCTCCCGTCCCTTCTGATTTCTGTCCACCGTGAGAGACTCGGAAATGTAAATAACGTTTACCAGTGCGTAGTTTTATCCATTCCTTTACCAGGGCGAAGGTTTCCCGTGGCGTTGTTGATTAACTGCAAGGACGGGCGATGCTGTCTCTGTTGCAATAAGACTCGATCCTGCGCGTGTCCCCTTGTAAATCCACACGGTGATTTTCCAGATTGCTCGCAGAGAAACGCCACAAAGCACTCTCAGTGCTTTGGAGTTCAAAAACCTGCTAGCAAAGTAATCTCTGGATCGCTGTGCTGTCCCTGCCCGGCAAGGAATCAGTTGGCGTTAGCAGTGCTGCGTCTTGTGCCGCCAGTCTGACCCGGATTGTGTTTCCCAGCGCCGAGCTGGGTTTCTGTTCAGGACCGATGTTAAGGAATGCTCAGGGAGAACCTGCTTTGGAGAGGCACAAAAGGTGCAGTCGGTCAAACGTTTACACGTCTAATCGTTGCATGAGAGATTGCTGAAGGCGTTACTGTTGCAGGGTTAATTCTTCGCGTGCTTTATCTTTCAGTAATCTGAACTTTTACCATATCATGAATTCATAAAGTGATTTTTTTAAAAATCTTTTTTTTCTCACAACTTCATGTTTCGTTACAAGTTGCCCAGAAACCCAGAATAAGTTGTAGGCAGAGGAAAGGGCCAGTAAAATTTTCTTCGTAACAACTTCATAGCAGGGTTTGAATCGACGTGGCTGGAGTCGCATGAGCCTATTTTACCCTAATAAGCCCATATTAACAGTAATAAATACTGAGTTCTGCACTACAGGGAGGATATTGTACATTTCTGGATTGAAAGGGATTTTTACCTGAATTTGGCAAGCTCTGTTGTCGAGAAGACAGTTGCAACCCGGGTTGCATGGCTGAAGGCAGCTTCTGTTCCCATTGAGAACAGTTGTTCTTGCTGTTTCAAACGCTGGTGTTTTCCCGTTTCAGTGCATGCTCAGAGTAAAAGTTCACTGTTGGCCTTGAATCAATATATTTCAGGCAAACATTTTGATCTGGGTTAAGTCAGCACTGGTTGTCACCTACACAAAGCCCTAAAGAAGTTGCCAAACTGGAAGCAACTGGTGAATTCAGTGTCTGAATTGGGTTAAAAAAAAAAAAATTAAAAATTGAAAATTCAGTGTCTGAATTGGGCAGTTACCTGTTTCAGCGAAACTCTGTACAGGCTGGCAAAATGAAATGCTTTTCACGATTTTGCTGCCTGTAAACTTGGTTTCTAGTGAAAATTTAAAGTGCATTTGCATATGGAAAGGTAGAGTCTCCTTTTTGATTCAGACCACAGAAAGAAAATATATTTCATTGCAACGTACTTGAAGAGCGGCTGAATAGATTCAATTAATATACTTTTTTATTCTTTGTGATAAATTAGAAAATTAGTTTGGATCCTCAGGGCAATGCAAATCACTTGTCTGAATAAGCATACAAAATTTGGAGCGAATTAAGAAAAATATACCCCAAAAAAATAATGTTGATTGACATTGTTTACTTCCACTTTCTTTTTTTGGAAGGAATTGATTGCCGTTTTAATAGTTGTGGAACCGGTGTTTGGATTTACAGAGGAAAACTAGTGTTCCACACACATTCTACCATTATAAAGAGAAAGCCAAATCAGAGCTATTCAGGAAAGAAGGGGAGAAGAGCAGCTACTTTTCTTGCATTTCAATGAAATTTAATTAAAACCTCACATAGTTGAGTTGCTTGTGATGGGAGGGACGTTTTGTGGCGCGGTGACACGGCATGATGCCGTTCCTGGTTGTCTTTCCTTAAAACGAAGCTGTCAAAGTCGATACGCTGTCGTATTGCCGAGGGAGACCTTTCAATCTCCGTATTTAAAAAAAACAAAACACCTTTTCCTTCCCGGACGGTCTATTGAACCCTTCTGAGTCACAGCAACGTGCTGGAAATGTCGTGGGAGGGGGGCTGTTCACATAAAGCTATGGTAGGACTGAAATCTCTGTACTCGAAATTAAATGCGTGCGACTGGGCGTGGGCATGCAAACTTTTTTCTCCTGCTAATCCCTAAAATTTCCAATTGGTAGCTTGATTATTTTTTATTCCCCCCTGAGTCAGCATCAACCCCATGCAACTTGCAACTTAATTTTACTTGATGTTACCGTTCGCTAATTTTTAGTCAGGGCAACTGATTAATTAATTCCCCTCTGTTGCCTAGGTATCCTTTTTCTAATTACTTACCGCTCAGTTAACTCTCCACGTTTCACGTTGATGATGGGTGAGTCAGTTATTATTTTAGCTAGCAAGCACCCAGCTTTCTACCCCAGCTCGTTGATGGCTTGCTCTGTGGCTTAATAGCTGTATTAGCTTTCACCCAACTAATTTGCTGTCTCTCGTTACCACCATCATTTCTCATGGGAATAAATCCTGGGGTTTTCCCTCTCGGTTCCTCTCTCGTCTTCCTGAGCTCTCTGCTGAAGCCCTTCTCCCGTCTCTCCTGAGCCTGTCCCAGCGTGCTGCGCTCGCCCACGGGTGCCACCTCTCTGCTCTCTTACTCCTTGAATTACCTCTCCTTGAGTTCTCCCTCTTTGCCTTTGAGGGTTGTCTTGATCTCTTACCCTCTTCATCTCCGTCTGTATCTCTTTTGGACTTCCCAGCTTTTTTCAGCATCTTCTCCTTCCTCCATTTCTCATCCTTCTGAAATTCCTGTTTCTTCTCAGAAGATCATCCTGCCCATTAATCTACTTTTATTTCTTTTTTTCCCCTGTTTCTTTGCACTTAAGGGAGCAAAGCTCTCCCCCACTGCAGCTGATCTCTTCTGGTGGCCTCTCATGATACCAAATAAACGTGTGGTGGCAGGGCTGAGCTTCCTTCTCTGCTCCCCTTGGCCTTCCTTTCGCCCTTTCTCATCCCGTGAGCATCTTTACGTGTGGTCTTTCTCCAAGAGCATCAGGATTTCCTGTCATCCTTTTCACCCACCGCCTGCTACTTTGACTTTTCTCTCTCCTCTTGTATTTCCATGCCAACCTTTGCTATCTCTGTGGATAGATAACCCGCTTTCAGTGGCTACGCCTCCAAAAATTAGCACTTCTGAGTTTCTGCTATATTCCTACAAGCTTCCTTTATAAAAGGATGTTGGGCTGCAGGCAACAGCTTGGGCATCTCCTGAACCTCAGCCCTACGCGCGCCCACTCAAGGACGTTGTCGCTGGCTGGGAGGGACAGCAGGGACGGTGTCAGGCTCCGGGGTCAGGATGGTGGTGGTCCCTGCACCAGCTGGTGACAGCATTTTACGACACAATCCGTTTTCCAGGCAGAAACAGAGAAACAGATGTTTGCTTTGGCACCATGGAGGAAAAGTAGCCGAGAGGTGGTCGCCTCCCTGGCTGTTTGCAGCTTAGGAAGCCTGATCGCTCTCCAAAAACGGTTGTCAAACTGCATTACGGTAACCGTGGGGATGGAGCCAGTGTTAAAATGTGGTTCCTAAATGCCTTGTGTCTACCTGTGGAGCGAATTAAGGCAGGAAATTTCTCTAGCAACAGTGCATTAAACTAAATAATGCCTTTTCTTAGATTCTCTTTCCTTCTCTTTCTCCCCTAAAAATGCACAGTCGTTTAGGAATCAAAACTGAGTCTCAGGTCTTCATTACACACCTTAATGGACTCATCCAGTCCAAATCATCCTGGCTTACAGTCTGTAGATGTCTCATCATCTGCTTGCTATTCTGCAACATCCTTTAGTCTTAGAGGTGGCTGTATAAAAATCTTTGAAGCTCAACAAATCTTCATCACCTACTGTTCAGGCAGTCCCGTGGGCATTCAGGAGTCCCTGAACATACTCAGGTTTGCTCAAAACTGTTGGTTTTGAGAGTGGGCTGGGAAGGAAACTTGAAGGTGACAGCAGGACTTGGCTCTGCCCAAGAAATATTTGGCGATATCAGATCAGAAGGTTCCACTAAGGGAAGAGTTGAGCAGACCTTATGATTATATGGGGGTACAGAGGTGCCTCCTTTCATCACAGGACTCTTTGCTGACTTTTTTGAGGAGTAGAAAGAGAGAAGAAGCCCCAGTAGAAGACTGTTGATTTGAAAAAGGCCTGGGGAGCCCAGAAACGGCGTTTTCTCCTGTGACAGTGCTGCCAACCGCCTTGGGTGGTGAGGAAGATGCTCAGGAGTGGGAAAAGGAAAGTGCCAGAAGCTTCTTCCCTCTCGTGCACATGTCTTCCCTGTTGAACACAAGAACCTGGGCCAACGTTTGCCAGGTATGGTCCCTTATACGTTGTGTCGCCACTTACGTATCCTTGAAAATTGCACTTGCTGAGCGCTGGGTTGAAGTCCAGTGGAATCTAGAGGAAAGATGATAAAATCAGATTGAAAAAGACAACGTGGTGTTTTTCATGACTAGAAGATGATACCACTGAAGTTGATCCCTACATCATGCGCTTTTTCCCGAGTGTTGCTTGGTTTAGGGGACTTCTTTAATGAGACCTGTTTGTTTAGTGTCAAACTTAATAAATCTTGTTTGAGTATGTATCTCACAAGAGTTACAAGCGGTCCTATTTCTCCACTATTTCTTACCACGAGGACAGTTGGGTTCCAGTTGGATGTTCTGGTGTGAAGACCTTTAACTTCTATGGTGTAAAAGGAAACCAAACTGATCAGCTGGCTGTGTGCTCCAGGTCGTGGAAATGCCAGAGATGTGGTGCTGCCGCTTTTGTCCATGCGAGAAGTCAACCTTTAGGAAGCTCTTGAATGATCACAACTGTGATGTCATATTTACAGATCAATACAAAAGTCTTGAATTCATGGTGAAAATTCAGCCTGTGTTTCGGGACTGGCAGTTTCACCTAAGGAATTGTCAGAACTCTGCTCAGAGATGGAAAAACTACAGTTCGGAGATTTTTTGCTCCAAACCAAGTGTGGCGAGTTTCTCACTTCCACATTTATAACCTCATTTCCGTCGCCTATCTCGCCTTGTCCCCAGCAGTGTTGGTGGGTACCACCCAGCAGCTCATATGGCAGAGGATGGGTTCCAGCTCAATTTGTGGATGCCTTGTGTGTCTATGGGACACTGAAATTGGGGGAGGCTTTAGGAAAAAGGAAGAGAAGGAGGGTACCAGCCCCAGCACCGTCCCTCCCCACTGGCTGTCTGCACAGCACAGTGAAATTCAGATTCATGGAACAGTAGTGCCAAACCCCAAAAGAAACAACTAGGAAATGAAAGCAATCACTTAACCAAAGAACTTCAAATTAGAAACATTTATTGCATCTTTACATTTCAGAAGCAGCGGAGGAGTGTTGTACGACTGCTGTTTTATTCATTTGGTTTTGTACCCGGTGGAGTTAGGTGTAGGTCGTACTTGCTTTTGCTTCAGTGAAATAATTGTTGAATATACCTCTCTCTCTGCTCCCGTACGTCCTTGCACCTGGAGAAGTCAAAGTGACCGAGTTCTCAGAAGCACATGTTCTATCTTGATACGAGGAGGTGTGCCACCGACCGTTGGGTTTTTTCTAGTCTAAGGAAAAGGCATTTCTTAGCGTAGCAGTCGCTCCTGGTTTTGTTTGATTTGCAGCTTGTTTTGTCTCGGAAGGATGTAAGGACAACCTCAGTTGAGGACGGACAAACCCACCGTTTGGAGTGACATGTGTTATTCTGTACGCTGGACTTGAGCGTCTACACGCAAACGGCCCCTTTAGGTGCGTCAAGACTGTTGCTGGTCAGGGGATGCTTTTGTGGGAACCGGAAGCAACCTGTAAACTGCAGAAGACACCACAGTTGGAGAAGACACCCAGACTGTCCAAAACGTGCCCCAGGAGCGTGGTGTTTTCGCATTGCTGTCGCAGTCCATTAAGAAGCCACAGTGAATCAGTGCAGCGCAAATAAAACGTTCACCCAAGGCAACAGTCTCCCGCAACTGTTGCGGTACAGCTTTGACTTTAAAATTTACATTCAAATACCAAGTTTGCACTCGGACAGCATAATTTTTGAGAAGGAAGAGTAAGTTTGTAATCCATTAGTGAGAAAACGAAGAATTTCTTGCAGAAGGCTGCAGCTCCGTTAGAGCTGGGGTTTGCAGCCCCAGGTTGCCGTAGGGTCATCCCCAGGTTTCCAGTTCATAACCCTGTGGGATGGTGGAGGTCTGCTAATAACCTGCTAATTAGTAGCAGGTTATTAGTCTGCGCTTGCTCATCCCCCAATGTATGGTGGCTCAGCAGCATCCCCCATCTGTTGGGTTTATTCTTCCTCATCTGCTTTCCCAAGCCCGTGCTCCGTAACGACGTTGGATTAAAAGGCGTGAGTTCACGCTCCCTTCCCATCAGCCCTCCATCTTTCTCAAATTTTAATTTCCCGCTTGCTTAACTGCAGTTAAGCTGCTGTTTGGGGGGGGTGGGTATTGAGATATCTTGAGTGTCAAAAATCAGACCCACCTGCTGCGCTCTGATTCTCGGGATAAATAAGGAGAAAACCACAATATGATAATTTTGCCCTTTGGCTATTTCAAGGAGCAGCATTTTTAGCTAATTCATGGGAGTGAAACACGTAGTAAACCCAGGGAAACAGTTTTATTATTCCCAAGGAATTCAATACAGAGGACCAATATTAACCTGCTTGGTTTTACAGCATTTTTCAGCAAATAAACATTTTATTTTGTTTTTAATTCTATTTTATTAGCACTGCTGTTGTCATTTCAGACTTAAAAAAAAATGTTTAAGGCAGAAAGTCCAGAACGGAAACAAAAATATTTTGAAAGCTGCTTATGTTTGGAGTTTTGCTGATGGTTCTGTGAATATTTTTTTTAAACTGTCAGCAAAATAAGATATTTGGGTGTATTTTTTTTAATTTTTTTTTAAACATACACCTTGAGGGAGATGGATTAGACATTGAGCACTGTTGTCAACCCCGTGTTACCCTCGCTGGTTTGTGTGGCGCAGACGTGGCTGCGGGGAGTGAAGCTCCTCGTTTCAAAGCCCCCTTTGTGTTTCTGCTCCCCTGACGTGACCTCTGGCAGGGTTTTGGCCTCTCCGGCGCCACAGCTGACGTGGGTTACATTACACACAATCTATTTTCCACCTTTTTCCAAATGTTCTCAGTATGAACGTGGCAGTCAAAGGCATCCAGCTAGAGGAGAACGAGGTTTTTCAGAAGCATTAACCATTGGGTTGGTCTCCAGCATCAAGGTTTCTCCATGAAGCCTGTGTCAACACTTTGTTGGGCTTTAAAAGCTTCTCGGTTTTTGATGGTGGTCAGGAACAGAAGCTCCAATTGAGGTTGACGACTGACAAAGTTAAGGTTGGTGGACCAAAGCCTTTGCCCGAATGCGGTGTCTGAAGCTGCACAGCTCATGTTTTCCTTGCGTGGTGGGTGAGGTGTCCCACAGCGTGCTGTGGAGGAGGACCTCACTGCAACGAGGAGTGCCGAATGCAGGGCAAGGCGTCTGAAGCTCCGGTGGGTGGCACAGCTGATGGTGGCTCAAGGCGAGGTCCAGCGCAGTGCCCAGATGTTGCACATGCATCTGGCCAGCCTTGGAGAGGTGTCCATCTGAGCTGCTCTGTTTTGGCTGGTCCCACCAAACAAAGTTTTGGCTCTTTGGGTGTAGTGTTGGGAAGTAAGGAAACTGATTTTTCCTCCACTTAGCGGAAGACTGTGAGTTTATTTGCTGTGAGTCATTTCTGTGCGTTGTGGTAGAAACCTCTCTGGGAAGGGCGAGGTGCAGAAATTCAGATTTCAAACACCCGCGTCTCATTCTAGCCACGAGGTCACCATTGCAAACAAGAGAAGAAGGAGAAAGCAAACGCAGCGTGTGATGCTACGCTCGCACAATGGCTAGTGGTGGAAACTAGTTGCACAAATAACTTTTCTGAGAGGGATGGTATCGGGTGACCCCTGAGAGCACCCGATCCGGTTTGTACGTATTCTTAGACGAGCCCTTTCGTTTGGGTCTTGAATCATTAGGAGGTGTTGGTTGGTGAGGACTTGCAGCTTCGGTCTCGGGAAGCACAGTGATTCAAAAAAGGGGTTATTGTCCAAATTTGGTGCTATTTGTTGTTGCAGCTGATGCCTCGCTGCTTCTAATTTTGTCCATATTCAAGGCAAGGTTGGTCTCATAGAAATCCAATTACTTCTCAACGGAGCTTTAATTACATGGGGTGTTTCCCCACCCAAGGCCGGGGCGGCACGTGGGCGTTCTGCACGGGACGGAGGGTTTCATAAAGCAGGATATCTACCTTTGTTAGCGAATAATCTGACTCAGTCGTGGGATGCTCTGCTAGTTCTTCTGTGGGGTACATGGAGCACATCAGGGAGCCTTATCGCTGTCTTTCCCTACCGAACCCACTGAGTGAACATTTATTTCCCCTTGGCACGAGGATTTTTTCTTTGCTTTAAGTAAAATTGGCACTAGAAGAAAGGGAGGGAGAAGATAATTTTACAGAAGCTGCTATTACTGGGCAAACTGGGGATTTCCAGGAGAGAGGCACTTGATGTGCTGATGGGCCACATAGGAGGACTTCAAAGAGAGGAAGAGCTTCCAGGACTTGTGTTAATTTAGGCTGGAAAAGATATTTTGTGAAAGATTCAAGCCTCTCTCTATGCTGAGGCTGGTTTTAACCTAAACGTGCGAAGGCCATGTAGACATGGACTAGTACGTGCATTGGGGTACAGTCTGGCTCTGGTGTTGCATACAAACTGGCTTTGGTTAGCATTTGGGTTTTTGAGAACAACTTTATTTCAATTTTCTCTTTTTTCTAAGGGGAACTGATAGTTTGGAGTGACGGTAAGGTTTACAACAGAGCTCTGCCTGTTTGATGCCTAGGTGTCAGTACGTTCGATGTACGTTGGATATTCGCTATATCTACATCTAGCTTGGACCCGCCAAACAGTTTTCATTTATACTTGAGTGACATTTTTCTAAGAAATCTGATTTCTGTTGTTTCGCTCAGTGTAGTGTAAATTTAGTACATTTTTCCACTTCCAACCATATTCTAGACGTGCTTAGGCTTTCACCCGAAGTATCTGAAGATGGTGCTAACGTCGATGGCAATGAAGAGCTTAAGGATGGGGACAGGATGCAGTGTCCACTACTTGACCCTGGTTCAGACGTTGAAGTTCTTGCTCTTTCTAAAATCAAGATAAGTGCAAGGTGCTAATCTGTCTGCGTTGTCCGAATTGCTTTGAAATCAAGGAATCGGTTTATACGGAGCGGGGAGCATGTATCAATCCACAGTGATCTAAGCTGATCTGTTTTACTTTGCGTTTGAAAGTGGCTGAGGGATCGTGTGGGTCTGCCGTGCTTTGGGAGAAATACTCCATCTTCTGCTGCTCTACCTGGCCAGCCACGCAGGGCCGTTCTTTTAGGAGACGGCGTAAGGTGAGCGGCTCGTTTTGGAGTTCTGGGGTTGGAGGCAGGTCAGAAGTGAGATCTGACAGCCTCTTCCACCGCCGCTGCCTCGAGCAGGGCTGCGCCAGGAGCACAGCAAGTCGCTGGTGTCACTGGGATGGCTCCTGGCTTGTCGATGGCCAACAAGATGGTCTAGCCAGAAACCTTCATGCTGGTTTTACAGGTCTAGCCTAGAAATTATTTTAAATTTCTCTTGAGTTTCGTTCAGTTCAAAAGCTGTACGTTGACCCCCTGATCCGTCAAACCTGCCGTTTAAACCCGTCCTCTCCAGCCTTCCTGACGTTACACGATAGAGAAGCACGAAGGGAAGGAGTTGCCCAGATGGGCTGTAGCTCCCGGAGGTGAGACCTGGCCCTTTCCCAGATTGTTTAGTTGAACTCAACGATCCCTTTACGTTCTTGGTGAGAAAATGAGGATTACAGAGGAAACCAGGTGATTACGCAGGTTTCCTTGTTGCAGAGGTTTTCTAGTATGCTGTATTAGTTTGTAACAAACAGATTAGTTTGGGGTTTTTTTGTTAAAGAGCCCCATCTATTAGTTCAGCTCCTTAATTTTGTGTTAATCACAAAAGATTTGAAAAAATTCCCAGGTGTTGTTAAAAATAAGACCGCTCCTGAACCTGAAAACTCTTATTTAATACCGTACAAGAGACCAGAAGCCGGCAGTTCTCGGAGGGTCGGATCTGAGATTTAACAGGTTGGGCTTATGCAGAATTTGCAGGGGCGGGGGGAAAGGAGTTATAGAGAAATAAAGGTTGAGGGGTCAGCGGATGGGTGCTCTGAGGTGCTGGAAACGCTCTGCTCTGCGGACCTTGAAATGCTAATTGGGCTGGCTCTCTAATTTTTTTTTTTTATTTTCCCTCCTCCTCTCAGGCTTGTCTTGGTGTTGATGGAGTAAATTTAAGGGAAATCTGAGTTTATGCAACACGTACATGACTTTCTCTTGCTTGTACATGTTTTGGGTTTGTTTCCTATTAAACCATTTTGGTTAGGGACCTATTCTTCTTTCTCTGAGAAAGCTAATTAGAGCTTTCCCTTTTTTTGGTTTTTTTTTTTCCCTGCCTGACACATTCTTTCTGTAAATATAATGCCTTGGCTTTCAGTTCAGAGTTGAGCTCCACTGGAAAGACTTGGAACCTTTATTTTACAAATATTTAAATGCTTATAGGAGTTAAACCATGTATACAACAGATACTGAAATTAAAGCCCTGAGTATTAATTGGAAGAATTAAAGCTTTCTTTTTAAGGAAACCTTCAATTTTTAATTTCGGATGTGTCGCATGTGCCAAAAAAGCAGAAAAAACAAGATTTTTTTTTTATCACTTATTCTTATTATATAACTTTCTTAGGAAGAAGGCTCTTAATGGTGCACTTAACTATCTTCCGCTAAACACACGAGCATTCGGGTTGCAAGCCTGGCTTGCACTCCACGTCCCTGTGGGCGTCCCTGCGTTGCTAAGGATGCAACCCCTTACCGGTTTAGACCGGGAAAAATTTTTTATTATATAGGCAAATGGGATATTTGGAGGCTGAGGGTTTATTCAGGAGGGTGGTAAAGCAGCTCTCACTCCATAGAGAAGTACCTTAAGGGCCCGGCGTTACGTTATAAAACAAGGGTCTGGTTAGTGTGACAATTGCTCTGAATTTTGTAGCGTTTTGAATTCCTCGAAGCTCAGCTTTTATCCCCGTTTGCCAAAGCTTATAAAATATACATTTGTGGCTCGGGAGTGGATGAACGTTCCCAACAGGAATTTCTCGGCTTGATCATTTCTGTTTTCTTGAGCGCCGACTCTCTCAGATTTTGATGCCAGACTGGGAGCTGGATGCCTTAGCTTATAACCTTTTTTTGGGGATTTTTTTTTTCCCCCCCTCTGCACACACAAAACCCTTGTAACTAGTAGCTTTTCTGCCTGGTTATCTCAACCTTGGCAGGTCGTACAGCTGTATTTCTGCAGCCTGCGTTTCTGTTCAGGTTTTTTTCCATTCTGTTTTGATGCTGGATTTTTTTTTCAGCTCTGGTTTTCTGCTTGAGAGAAGAAAATGTAAGAATAGTTAATATAATCTGGTCAACTCTTCCAGCTAGGGATTAATTTCTCTGTTTTGCTTTGATTTTTTTTTTTTTTTTTTGTGGCCTGAAGAAGCTATGTCTTAAGAAGTGTGCTCAAAACCCGATATGATCCTTGGGTTTCAGTGAAATCCATCTGAGGTATTAAATTAGCTTTCATCACTGAACTTTGGTATTTCCTCTGAAAATACAGCGTTCTGTCCAGAGTCCCTTTCTCTTGGGAGAAAAGTCTAAAAACAAAAAGATTCAAGTTTTAAACCCAAATCTGGCATGTGATACTAGTTGTGTAATTTTTTTATTCATTTGTAACTGCAGAGGTGGGATAGAAATATCTATTGCCTATTTTAAAGGCATTCTGGAAATTCTTTGCCCAGCACATACAGGGCTTTGAAGCTAGAACTTAAGAAGATGCCAACAAATCGTCGTTCTCTCTCCATCAGAAGGATCCCCTTCAACAGCGTCTGGCTTCCGACAGCTTGCTAGAGCTCAGCCATTGAATTTAATTTCGCAAACACAAGTCCAGAAGAAGCGGTGGGGTCACTCTGAAGCTAGTAAAGATGCATCAAACCTGCTTGCTTTCCTGCTTTTCTGTTTTGTGATTATAATCCAAGTATTATTCCTTTGCATGTACCACCACCCATTTTAAAGCTATAGGAATTGTTGATTTTCCTCATATTGCTCTTGGACTGGTTTTCTCTAGAGGACGTGGAGCTTGTGTTACTAAAATGTGAATCAGCTATACCACAGATACGTGCAACATTTGTCAAAGCGCTTCTTCACGTGACTTTGTATAATAGCACCCGAGAACGTATTGCTACCTTATACGTGGCCGGCTAAAAGCAAGAGCCTTGTAATTATTTTCATTTGCATGTGTCGTAAGCGAGCACTTACGCGCTTTGCCTGCTCTGCACAGCGCTTTCAGTCTAAACGGACAGAAATAATTTGGTTAGAAGGGCGAAGTACACGGATGAGTTGATTTGTGTTAGAAGAGGAGGATTTAAGAGGAAGAGCGTTGTTAGAGGATGGGGAAGGACAGGTTGATTCAAGCAAGAAGAATTGCGGTAAGGCCAGGTGGAATTAGCTGTGAAAGAAATGGGCTGAAATAGATAAAGGCGAAGATGCAGACCGCAGGAAGGGCATGGAGAGAGGTGCTGATGAGCAGGAGGTCAAGCGAGATGAAAGCTCTGCGCGATTGGGCACTCAAGGAAGGACTGGAGGAATATGATTTGAACGTTGGAAAAAGGACTTGGAGTATTTTGAATGAGATTAGAGCCCAGGAAAAAAACAAAACACGGTAGACAAAGAATGCTGAAGTAAGAGGCAGCTTCAGATCCTTCAAAGCTCAAATTTGTTCTCCTTCCATTCCTCACATGGAAGCCTGGGTGGGAAGGTTGGGAGAACTCTTAGGTGGGAATCGGATACAGCATCAGGACAGTGAGTCGCGGTGCTAAGTGGTTGGTGCAGTTGCAATTGGTGACTAAGACCAAGAAACGGCCTTTTAGGAAGAAGGTTTTGTCATGTTGAGTGCGTTAACTGGCCAGAATTGGCGAGTCAGCTACAAGGCAGTATCAGCTGAAAATTGCACAAAAGTCATGTAAGAAGTAGTGGTTTAATATGTCTAACGAACATAGATTGCCCGTACGAAAATTGGAACCTTTTGACTGGTATTTTCAATCATTAGATTTTTGGGTGCCCACAAGATTCCCCTTGACCGCATATGGTCCCACCACCTTGTAAAATCAGGCCTTTCGAGGTGTCTCAACCTGGATGCTCAAAAATGTGTATTCTCAAAATCTGCTATCCACAAACATTCCACGAGTTTGCGTCCACGGTCTCCTCCGAGCTTTTTTACCTCTTCCCGCTCTGGCACATGGAAATTTGAAAAACGCTGCGGTCTTTAGATCTGTCAGAGCCCGTTCGGGATCGGGGCAACTCACAAGTCTGATGTTCTGATTTTATTTACCCAGATTTTTTTTAGGATGATGTAAGCACCCGCAGCCTATCTATATGTATTTTAAAGAACGAACCTAATTAATTCCATGTTATAGTTCACGTGGGTATCTTTTTTGTTTTCCTAGGACAATTATTTTTCCTTAATATCCCCATATGCCCGGCGCTCCCAAAGCAAGGCGTTGTTTTTCTCAGGCGCAGCAGATACGTTTACGTGAGCCTTTACCTATTTCTTTTCACGTTGGAGTCTGTTATCAATCTGTATGTGGCACCAAAAAAGCTTGAGTGTAAAGATAAATAAATACATGTCAGTCAATAAAATACTCTTGGTAGAAAACATCTCAAGCTTATCCAAATTCTAGGATTCGGATTAATTGCTCTGTCTTAGCTCAAATCCATCCTCGCTGTTGTTTATACCTATGTTGGGATTAAAAGATCTGGAGCTTTGGGCTTTGGTGTAGCTTGAAACAGCAACCGAGCTGGAGCACGGGGACATTTTTGGGGAGGCTTTGTCACAGATCAGCGCTGGGGCACGGGAGGTCTGGTGCCTGCAGCTCTCTGCAGGGGCTTGATTTGAAAAAAAGAGAAAAAACCACGGTGAAGATGTTGGGTGGGAAGCTCATAGCGTTCCCCTGCCTCTGCTTGCTGCTGAGCGGATGTTGGTTGAATTTGTAGGGTGGGGTAGACTATCTCTGAAGAAAACACCAGGGTTTGGGGGGACTAAATCTGAATGTCGTCTTTGCTTTAGAACACACCAGCTTTTATTTTTTTGGTGATGTAGAAATGCATATTGATTTTGATGGGGTAATGCAAGGGATGAAGCTATCCTGTTAAGTTTAGAGGCAAGCGTTGATAAGCTGTGACATAAATTTAGCAAGGAATATTCCACAAAACAAGGCAAAAAATGATGGATTAAATGACTATAATAACAGGAGAAAAGCAAAAATTATTTGTTGAATAAAGCCCTTGCTAGCAAAGCTGGAAGAATACCAAAACCAACAAAAAAAGAAGGAAAAGAACTATTTTTACAACAGACATATTATTGCAGTTTAGTTCACGTACCATATTCTCTGTTGAAAATTCCTCTGTCTGGTTTACTTAGTATAAATGGATTTAGGCTGAGAGGATAATTCATCTGGGCAAAAGCTGGCACTAGCACAGTAAGAAGAAAAATGGGCAAGGCGTAAACAGTTCCATTTTAATTATTATATTCCTTGACGCAGGACAATTTTTAAATAATGGCCAATGTCGGACTGGGATAAAATTGGTCCAGGATTACGTTTCCATAAGTGTTATCCAGCCAAACTGCCAACTATCTGCTGAATAACAGTCTCGGATTCTGTTTGTTCATCTTAATTTATATGTTTGGGGTTTTGTTTTTTTTTTTTTCCTTACAGACGCACTACGAAAGCGGAGAGTATATTATACGGCAAGGTGCTCGAGGGGACACTTTCTTTATAATCAGCAAAGGAAAGGTGAGTCGACACCCATCGCAGGCAAGCGGCGGCGGTGGTGGTGCGCGCTCGAAATTCAGCGCCAGCCAACGCTTTCTCTCTCCCCTCCCCGAGGCGCAAATGTTGCGACACTTGACATTTAATTAAACTTCTTGGCGCTGTATCAGTAGGGAAGAGTGGCCTGAAGGGGGGAAGAAACAGATCTCACGCTGTTTTACACATGTGCTCGCAGTGAACGCTTTGGGGTTGAAAACAATTGTGGAGTCTCTCGGTAAATGACCAAAAACCTCAATTTTTATTTTTTATTTATTAACGGTATACCCTACGATACTCAACATTTTCTTTGCTAAATATCTGTCTTGCAAAGCTGACTTCCAGACTTCGTTCCCATGGCTCTCACTTCTCTGCTTCTCCAAATTAAATAATAGGAAGCCAGAAAAGTCTGAGCTCTCTCCTTGGGGAAGACAAAAGGTCTAAGTTTATGTTCCACTGCTCACAGGGAAAATATGCTTTTTGACCTCTTTTCCTGTAAAATCCTGATGGGACTCTATACAGTGAGTTTTTTCCTTCCATTCAACTTTTTTTTTTTTTAATCTGTGTAGCTGGCCTGATACTATTACACTTGAGAAACATTTGGCTTCTTTCCGCGTAGCAGGATGGAGATATTCAGGGGAATACACAGCGATTTCCCACCGCAGATGAGATGCGATGCGTTGAAAGTAAACACAATTGGATAAATATGCTTGAAAGTACGCCAACCCCAGCCTCCTGGTTCGTGGCTCTGATCTTTGCACCGAGGCACGTATTAACGTTGGCCTTGCGTAACTGAGGGTAGCAAAACCCCCACGGCATCGGTAGAGGCAGAGCGTGGGTGTTGTACGCGCCGTTGGGTCGTTTCCCGAGGCAGCTGCCAGCTCTCAAGGTACCAAAACTAGGTTTTCACCGTCATCTTCCACTCTGTACCTCTGGGAGCTAGTCTTCAACAGAATTAAAAAATAGTCTTTTCCAGATGAATAAGATAGTCATGGACAAATTTCTGAAATGACGATAATCGTGGATTGCAGAAAGCCAAGTTTGATATTCCCTCATGCCCTTTTGCTTCCATCCTTTCAGAAGTAATATTTTCTCTTCTCCCAGAAAGACAACCGTGATGCATGCTTCAAATCCTTTTTTTTTTTTTTTCCTTTTTTTTAATGGGCAAAAATAATGGGAGGCTGCGCATCCCTCCCTCGTCGAGTGGTTGAAGCCCTCCTTGCCATGTTGGCCAGCCTGTTGGCAACAATGCTTTTGCCCCACTTGGTCAGGTGGATTCCTGTCCCTTCCTAGCAGTCCTCGATCTCCAAGGAGAGTCCCTTGGTTGTAAAAACCAAATCCCTGTTGCTGACACCAGCTGAGCAACCAGTTGTTGACCTGCACCTCCTCAAGCCCTTGCACCTTGCCTGCGGGATGGAGGAGGAAACCACCTGTGCCCTTGGCCATTGCTCCAGAGCCCTGTGGTCCTGCTTGAGATGCTCCTTGGCTTTATCCTTGGCCTTTTGGCTACTTTATCTTACTGTGACAGCTGTTGCCAGAAAAAGGGAGCTAAAATAAAACCACACACGTGGGCTTGTTGAGAAATTCCCAGACCCTCAGCTGGGTCCCGGTGCCTTGACAGAAATTCCCACAGGGACAGTTAAATTCTGGCCAATTTTCTCTTCCACGTTTCCTGCTTTCCAGAAGAGCTATCAGTGGCTGATAGAAGATGGATGGAGTTGGAGAGTGTTTCATTTTAGTGCCTGTGTTGGGACCTAGGAGCAGCTCAGTGGATGTAGTAACTAACCCATGCTAAGGAGACAGCCCAGGACAGGAGGAACAGACGTGAAACATGGAATAAATAGCAATGAACTATAGAATTAATAAATCAATGTGTGGTGCCCGGGACTTTCTGAAGCAGGGGCACTTGATGTCCCATGTCCCATGCTAAAACCCGTCCCAGGCAGCTGAATAAGGCAGAAGAAATGCTGGCAGCAGCTCAGGTACCCGGGACCTCCCGTGTGCTTCCTGCGGGCAGCGGCATTGCCTGAGTATTATCAGCGAGAGCTACTTATGGAAACTCTGCCTTGCCTTTGATGTCAGAGTGCTGTAGTGACAGACAAGTGAACACAGAAGATTTTTTTTTTTACGTTTCTGAGCCCAGCACTTCTCGCAGAAATGCTCAGAAGGATTTCTGCTCCGTTTTCTTTCAGCCCATGCTCCATGGATGGTTCTCTTGGGAGCAAAACCCTTTTCCCCTTCTCTCTGTCCACCCACCGTCCTTGATCCCACTCCTGAGCTCATTTACTTCATTTATTTTAGCATGTTTCCTCCAGTCCAAGCGAACAGAAATCAAAAGCATGTTCAAAACACCCTGTGTGCAGAAATCCGTTGAATAGTAGGTCAGATGAAAACGACTCGGTCCCTTCTGCTTGCCGCGTGGTGCTGCTGCCTGCCTGCTCTGTACCTCGCCTTTACCCAGAGACGGCGCGTGCCACGCCGCGCCATCCTACGCCATTTGCCCTTTAAGGGCTGTGGCGTGGCACCGATTCAATGCCGGGTTGGGCGGGTTCTTCATTGGGCCGTGGCTATTCAGATAGCTCATCTCTTTGAACCGCGTAGAAATCACGGTCCCCTGATCCCTTAGCACCCATTGCTTGGGATCCATGGAGGTCACAGAGAAAGAGCTTAAATATAGATTAAAGTTCCCTTTCTTTGGCCGAGGGTTTTTTTTTCCATCAGCTACACATCTTCCTGGCTCACCCATTAGGCGTTCCCTACCCTCATCTGATCCTTGATGAGTCACTGCAGATGTTAAACGTAGCGTGGTGGAGACTGAGAGCTCATTAATGACTCAAACCCACTGGTTACCATCCGTAAAAGAGAGGGGAGAATTGTAAATTTAATAGTGGAATTCAACCGGAATGTCTCTAAAGCTGAAAGGATGTGTCCAACAGCCCAGACTTCGGCTTTGTGGATTTGCATATGCAAAAGTTGAGGTTAAAGCTCAACAGCCTGAAAAGGAGAGAGCAGACGAGCGATTTTCCCGTGCATGCGAGGTACCTCCAGACAGTTGCTCATCCCAATTAAATTTTGGACAACTCTGGCTTTGGCAATGCCTGTTCCTCTCCACCACCATAGACAGAGCCTGGACAGCTAGATTTATAGATGGTTAACGGTGGGAGAGGGCATCCCCACCACACACTGATAGCAGCAGGTTGTGTTTTACGGCTATGAGTTACCTCTGGTTACAGCTGAAAAGGAAGAAATATTTCTCACAGAGGGCCGTGACATCAAGAACATTCATCTTTCATGGAGCCCTTGGCATCCTTGGTATGTCACGGCATCCTCAGCACCCAGCGGACATCAGGGGCTTTGTCATGCTGCGGCAGCTGGGATTTATATCCCATACTGGCACGGGAAACCAGGGCCAGGGCTGTTCCGATGATCAATTACTATTTTTCTTCTGAAATCATTTCAGAAAATAAAAAGGACCCCTTGGTGATAGGAAATCATTGCTCTCAGATGTGAAGTCATCTTCCTTTTGTTGCAGTGCCAGCTTCTTCAGCTTAGGCTTACACTAGGTTATGCTACTCACGGCGCATGGGGTTACCATAGGTAGAACGTCTGCTCTCCGTCAGCAGTAATTGCTTTTCTCTTTCACTGCAGGAATAAAGAACTAAAAACTAAGATGGTATTTTCCTTTACCCTTCCATGAAAATACTATTTGATTTTTGCTCCAGCTGGAGTTATCCCCTCCCTAAATTTGGGAGATAGTAAAAAGGAGAGGAGGCATCCTTCATCTTGTAATGCTCCAAACAGTTTCATTTCAGTCACGTCTAAATGTAGACTGGTTTTGTTATTCCTTTCCCTTAACTTAGCAACGCACGAAATCACACGGAACAAAGCTAACAGAAGCTGATCGGAGGGCTGAGAGAGTTGGGGTTGTTGAGCCTGGAGAAGAGAAGGCTCCAGGGAGACCTCAGAGCCCCTTCCAGCCCCTGCAGGGGCTCCAGGAAAGCTGGGGAGGGGCTGGTGACAAGGGCAGGGAGTGACAGGCCAAGGGGAATGGCCTGAAGCTGCAGGAGGGCAGATGGAGATGGGATGGGAGGCAGAAATCCTTCCCTGTGAGGGTGCTGAGGCCCTGGCCCAGGGTGCCCAGAGAAGCTGTGGCTGCCCCTGGCTCCCTGGCAGTGTTGAAGGCCAGGTTGGATGGGGCTTTGGGCAACCTGGGCTAGTGGAGGGTGTCCCTGCCCATGGCAGGGGGTGGGACTGGATGGGCTGGGAGGTCCCTTCCCACCCAAACCAGTCTGTGATATGATTCTATAAGCCTGTACCATGTGTTGGTCTGGTACACAGAAAATATTTGGAACCTATTTGCGCTGCTGACTCCCTACGGGCATCGACTCTGGGCAGCCAACACCATGTTTAGAGTTAAAACCTTCAAAAAACCCCAAGTACTGCATTTTTGCAAGAGAAGTAAGTACCTTAGTGGAAAACAACTGCTCATTTTCTTGGATGGTTGGTTGGTGATGTTGTGGTTCCCAGAAGAGATACAGGAGATGACTAATCCCTCTCTGAACAAACAGGTTTTATTTGTAAATGAAAAGTTTTCTAAATGCTGGGGGGTTTTGGCTTTTCAACAGGTGAACGTTACCCGTGAAGACTCCCCCAGTGAAGATCCGGTCTTTCTCCGTACTCTAGGGAAGGGAGATTGGTTTGGAGAAAAAGCCCTTCAAGGGTAAGTGCTCCTTATGATGTAGCTCTTGCGTTGAGATAACTTTTCACGGACTTTTGCAGCCTTCAGAGGGCTCTCGCAATTTGGAAGGAGATTGGGAGTGGGTTTATGCTTCTGGAGTCGGGCGTTGTCGCTTTGTGTCGCGTGTTGCCTTGAGGCTGCACCTTAAGGGCAAAATAAGGTTTGTTCCGCAGTTGAGCGCCTAAATGTAGACCTTCCCGTGTTCATAGATGTCAGAAAATAGTTTATCTTTGCACTGTCTTCCCCGACCGTGCATTCGAAGGTCAAAATGTTCAACGTTTTGCAAGTCTGGAGTTTTTTTCCTGTATGGTGAGAGCATAATCGTGGTTTTCTCGATGGGGTAGATGGCTGAAGGCAGGGCGGTGGTGGTGGGTTTTAAATTGTCTGATTGTGTGCGTACAGTTTCGGTGGAAGTGGGAATTGTATGCGAGTGACCTGTTTTATACAAACATTTTCCTTTGGGGGATGAACTAAAAGAAGAGAAACTGTAAATCCATATTCAATAGGTGATTGTTATAAAAATACGCTTTATTTCCGTAGGGAGGAATAAGAGTAGGAACGGTAGAACCTGTGCTTTAGGCAGGAATTTGAGGCACCCCATTCATCGCAATGGACAAACGCTTCATCCCGTCCTGGGTACTTCTCTGTGCGTAAGAGCTGGTGGGCTTCTCGTCGGTGCTGTGAAAAGGTGTTGAGTCCCTCCTGAATCAGTCGTCTTCGAAAAAAAAAAACCAAGCAGCCAGAAAATTTGAAGCCCAAATTTTGGGTCACTTCTGGCAGCCGGGGAGATGTTTCCAGCACAAAAATGAGTCTTGTCTTTGCAAATCTATACCTTAATTATAAAATAATATGGTTATTAAATAAATGTCCATATCTCAGTTATTTTTTTTAATACTAAGATGGGATGAACTATAATTTTAAATTTCCCCCCACAAATATATAAGCTGGAAACACTTTTTTTCTTTATTTCTTTAGAGCCTCACAGAAACTTGACTCTGAGAGCTGGCGTGTTTTTAAACCAGCACCAAATATTCGGAGACACCCACTCTTAATAGTGAGAGCAGGCAGTGGCGTGCCAAACAAAATCCTGTTTTGAAGAAGACTCGATATGGGAAATAAAAGGGTTTTCCTACCTTGCATCCCTACGCAGTGTACTGACGCACAGCACCGCCGTAAAGAGAATTTCTCATTTCAAATACAAACTGGCTCAGACTGGGATGAGTTAATTTACAATAAATACTTGTCTGTATATATTTAAATATTCCGTGCATAATAACTTTGATCTTCTGAAAGGAAATGGAAACTTCATAATTGAGAGTATGGTCTCACCATGGGAGGAAAGCGTAACACTGACACGTTTTTTTTGCGGGAGAGCTGGCGTACCTCCGGTGCCGTACCTCCAGTTTGCCGACAGGCTTGGTACTTCGGTAGCTAGATTTAAATTGGATAGTGTGAAAATACCATAATGTAAAGCATCCAGCAGCTCGATTAATTGCTAGTAAACGAGTAGCTTTCAGGACCGTGTAAGACGTCACTGTTCAGCAGCTTGGGAAACCCGTAGGATGTTTCTACTGCTGCAAAATACAGTTAGGGCGGGGGGCTCAAGATAAAATCAAATTTTTATTTTCTTGGCTTTTTCATCTTTGACTAATTTTTCAAAACTTTACTGGCGTTTGTGTAGCAGTACTTAATTACATGCTATTAAATCATGGTGGGATTTCATATGCATAGGATGTAGTAACAACTAAAAGACGTTTCTTCCTGGCAAGATAACAGTTGCAGCGTCCATTCAGTCTAGGACAGGCAACAAATATTATCAGCGCAGATAACAAACATCTTCCAGTCTCTCCCAGAAATACGTATGCCGAGGCAGACAGTGGGTGATGATATTACGTGATTCCGTTTTCCGCGCCGGCGCCAGATGGCACGCGTTATTTCGCGTATCCCGTTGCATGGCGGCAGGAACGCAGCGAGTTGCGAAGTGATCGGCCGCATCATCTTACGGTAATTCTCAAGGCTCCCAACTGTTGCACCGTTCCCTTACCTTCCCGGCTAATTGGCGCCGAAATAGCAGATGGAGAATTTACAGTATAGCAATACATAATTTACAGCGTGCTCACAATTAGTTATTTTTTCAGTGACGTTTTCTTAATTGGCAAGAAAATGTTTTGTAAGGCTATTTACGCTAATTATTGCTATCAACAGGGAAATAGCAATTCATTCAAATAAGCAAAGGAAAATAACTCAGTGCAACTTTGCGGCTCGCGTACAAAATCTAGCTAATAATTACGGTGTGATGCCTTGATGATGTCACACAGCTGGATCCTGCATCTGTCTGGACCACACCACATCCTCTTCCAGACATGATGTTTTTGGAGCAGCTATCCATCCATCCCATTTGATGGAACACATGATTTAGTCTGGGGTGGACAGTCTTAGGGAAAATGATGGGGGAAGAAAAGAGGACAGAAGAGCAAGTCTTTAGGAATATAAGAGAAGGCTCTTTCTCCTTCAGAACCCAGAGATGAACAGTTTGAGCTGTTGCCTCCTTGCTATTAGATTATATATCACATCATATATTACATTTAGGTCGTTTTGGGATTTCGCCTGGTTGTGGGATCCAGGAGGAGCTCCAGACCGTGGAGCAAAAGAGCAGCGGCACATGGCAGAGGGCTGATGTTTTGGAGAGGCACCGGTGGAGCCCACCTTGGTGACCAGGAGAGGGATTTTGAAAGAAATACTCATAGTGTGGTTCATAACACTTTTGACCAAACTGGCCAACTCTGGAGGTCCAATAGCCGGGTTTTTCTGGCGAGTGCGTTGGCTTTGTAACGCTTGGCAGCCTCAGGGCTGCGGGGCAGTGGCAATAGAGGAAGAATTTGGGAGAGCAGCCCAGGTTGAAGCTGAGATAGGGCTTGCCCTGGTCCCCACAGTAGATGTGGATGTGGTTTATGCATCTATGTGGAAATAGAAATTGTACTGACAAAACTAATGGAAATACAGATGCGCTTTGATTTACGTTTGCACAAATATGTTAAACAGATTTAGCAGAGACGTTTTCCGCTTAGTAAGATGAAGACAGCAGCTTAAGGCTTTTTTACGGTATTTCCAGGCTCTCATCGTTGAAAGGAGCATAGGAAGAGGCAGCTCCTTTGGAGGTGGCTGGGGCGGACACTGCTGGGGCAAAACAAGGTTGTGGAAACGCAGTTTTATTTTGAAAGCAGCTTAGTTTGCTCGTTTGTCCACGTGAGCTGTCTCTGAAAATGACAATGTTAATTTGACTTTCCACCGAGAGTTTATAAATCAATGCGACTGAAGATAATAAATCCGCGCAGGCATGGATTTGCGATGTCATTAAGCCAAAGCGAAAGAGCGAAACACGTTAGGGATAAGGATCAGATAAGATAAGGAAGTCTCGGCAACCAGCGTGAGTGATTTTAGGGCAGGGCATATGGAAAAGGTGTGGGAATTCAGGACGCCTTCCTGCTGCCGGGGCTCGTGGCGGGTCGGCTCGCGGATGGGACCGCGGGAGGAAGCCGCGGCTTGGCGCAGAGAGCCCCGGCCAAAGGGTGTCCTCTCATTTGTGAAGCAGAAAATACAGATTATTTTTTTTGGTGTTGGGGGTTTTTTTTTAATGTGTTTGTGGTGCGTAGGGTGAAGAAGAAATTGTCTTCAGGTCGTGCGGGAGGTGCTCTGCCATGGTGACAATTACAGTGATATTTGAGCTATGGTAACAGATTTATATATAAATTTTTTGTTGTCTTCGCAATGATTTGAAAAGGAGTATGGTAGTACTGGTCTCTCACGGGGCGTAACAGCAACTTCCTTTCAGGAGAATTTGTGTTATATCCCATTTACATCTCCGTCTCTGGAGGCTCCCGTGTCGTTATTTTCTCAGCGTTACAGAAACCATCACGGCAATTTCCTTCCTGACCATCCAAAAACTTTATACCCTATTTCCCACTAAAACCAGCGCGAATTGCTGCGATGGACGATGTCATCAGGCATCAGAAAGAAGTGGTAACGCACAGGGAAATGCCGGTGCCGCTTCAAATCGGAATCGCAGCTGGCAACGTCGGAGCTTTATTCATAAATTAATGTAGGAACGGAATATTATCCCAAAAACTTTTTTTCAAAAGTCCAGTAACTGATGGCTGAGATGAGAATGAGACGCTGATAAATAGGATATTAGAGTATTGGCAATGCTATCAATTTCTTTCTTTTTCTAATACGTGGTTGTTTTCTTTTGCTGTGGCCAGAGTTATGAGTCAGGCTCTAGAATTAATCGTTTTTATTCAACCTCTATAAATGTTGCAAGAGATGCTGGGGGTCCCGCTCGTGCTCCTCTTCTCCCTGCTCTAACTCCAAGTTTCTGTCAAGTTGCAGCGATGCTACCGCTAAACTGACCTTTGCGTTGGTCCTTTTCCCAGAGAAGAACCTAAAAATTCAGGTTTTTGTTAAAAACTTAATTGCCTGAACCTGGAATCCTGTTTAAGTGCCCCGCCTTGCTGCCCTGCTATCTTCTTTCTTACCCTTTCTATCTTCATTTTTACCTGTTTTGTTTCTTTTTGCCCAGAAATTCTTTTCCCCTGTTGGTCCCTAATAACTTTTGAAGGACTGCAGGGATTTATTTACGCAGTTCGAATGCTGGGGGAATAAGGCTGATTCTCAGCAGTTAGAAAATAGCCAACTTGGTAAGCGCTAGAACGGATTCGCTGGTGTCTTCAAATATTTTCTGTTTTGCAAGACCCACACACGCATAGTGCCCCGCGCACTTCGCACCCACCTTGGCTGTCCTGGAAAGGAAAAGTGCAGGCTGGAGTGGCTTTTTCTGTTACTCCAGTGCATTTGAAATTTTTTTAATATTTTATGTTATTTTATTTTATTAAATGGATGCTCCTGTTTGGACTGATCTTTGCTCGCACGGTAAACCAGGGTATTTTTCACACTCCCTTGCTCTCAAACGTTGCCTATTCTTCCCTTTCATTTGACACACACACATTTCCGCTTATTACGAATCACCTTTTGGGAGGTACCGAACCAGTTTTAATCTGCTGTAATTTATTTTATTTAATTTCTCTCAGCCCTCGCTATGCCTGAACTGTTGCGTCCAGAAAAAACTTTTCCGATGTCCTTGACCGAACTTTTCGGTGGGAAGCTTCGAGCTTCATCTTCATCGAACATGTTGCTCGCAAATACTGTGGTTCTACTGAAACCCTACCATCTGCTGACCTGTCCACCTACTTGGCTTGAATTTTCTTGGGAAAAGACAATGGGATGGAGGACTGGGAATGTTTATTGCTCTGTGCCATCTATATCCTATAGGACGATATGGTTTAATTTCTGTTTCTCCAGGGAGAAGGACTTGTCCTCCTGTTGCAATCCGGGTGCTCGGGAAAGGAGTCCACCACCACCACGGGGTGTTGGGGGGTCTGGGGAGCAGCCAAATTAACGCTGTGAGAAAGCAAGTGGGATGTGTGATGGAAAAGGGATGGGGAAGTGGGCCGTGCGGTCCTGGCTGGGAGAAGTAGGGAATAGTCCCACTGCCAGCGATTTCTCTCGCTCGTGGCCATGGCATGAAGCTGTTCCTTGCCTGTCGTGCCAGGGCTCACGATGGGCAGAGATTCACTCTTCCCGTTTCAACCCAGTTAGGAGCGGGTTTAAAAAAGAAAAAGGAAGAAAACAGCCATAGAGTAGAAGTTTGGTTCAGGATAATGTAGTTTTCCAGCCAAGACCCCGTGGGGATGAAGATGCACCCATAGCACTGGTCATTATAAAATTGAAGCAGTGCTTCAGATGTTGATGCACAGGAGAATGAGGTAAAAACCAACCAAAAAAAGACTTTTAACTTTGGCTTACAGGAGGAAACAGGTTGGGAAGCCCTTTTTATCGCCGTTGTTGCTAAATAACGGGGCCTCCTGCTAGTCCTGGGTGTTCTGCAGCCCTTCTGCTGCCCGGGACCTGCAGTACTGTGTGCGTAGCTCGGGGACTGTGGCTGTGACAAGTGGCTGCCAAGGAGCATCTGGAAGTTATTTCATCCATTACGTCAGCTGCTTTTTACATTTATTAGAAGCATTAGGCGATCTTAAAAGGTATTTCAGCCGTTACAGTTCTATTTCCCGGTAGATCCCTGCCCATAAAGTCAGGCGAGATGTGGGAGGTGGGAGCAGGGGGGTGGTGGCTGATGGGTTTTGACCCATCGCCCCGAGACGCAGGGAACTCTAGAAGCTTTTAAAGGGTTTGGAAAAGCTGTTGGCAAACCCCTGAAACAAAATCCTCCCGGAGGGTGAGAGCTCAAAAGCCCGGACAGCTGGAAGCGAGGAGGCAAAGTGACACTGAGACGGTGTCACCATATGGTTCCCCGTGGGTTGGCTTTCTTCCTGCAGGCACCTGGCCCTGCTCGGGCTGGGGGTGATGGCCGGGTTGACCTTGGCTCTGACTGATCTCCTAAGGGTACGCCACGGCAGTAATTAAACCCTACTGAAATGTCTCCCTGCCCTGTCCAGGCTGGCGGCGGGTACGCGGGTGCCCTGGTCTCAAAGGCCTCAGCTGGGCCATTACTCTAGCACAGATAAAGATATTTGGTGACACTGCTGTTGCAAAGTAAATTCTAAAGTCTTTATCAGGGCCTCTGCGGTTTGTTTAATTACAGTATTGCGAGCATGTATCGATCGCTGATGCAGTTGCTTCACGTTCTCCAAGTACACATTCGTTGCCCTTTTATTTCCTCGTAAAACGCAAGCCAATATCGCGTTGGCTTGCACAGGAGCTTGCGGCAAGCGTCTTCAGCTGGTTGCCAAAAGCTCTTGATGCTCCAGGAAGTTCCCTGGCAGGGAGGAGCCTCCCAATTAAGGGACTCATCCAAAGCCTTCAGAATGAGCTGGCAGGTTCACCCTGGTGGTTGTTAGGCGTGCTCTAACTCACAAAACTATGCCTTCGTCACCTGGCAGAAACAAATCTGGGGTTTTTTGGAGCTGTGTTGACTTCAGCCACCCCTTATATCAAGAAAAGAGGGGGAAAGGACCCCCCCCCCGAGAGGGACAGAGCGAGACGTGTTGGCTCTGACAGTATCCTGCCTGCAAGCGCTGCGTTGTGGCTGCCGACACGAAGGTTGCCTTACGCTTTTCCAACAGCAATGGATTGATATTGTCGACTCTGCTTGCCTTAAATAAGAACATAGAATGGATCATGCCAGGTGAAACCAAGGTCCATCTAGCCTGGCGTCCTGTCTTTGACAGCAACCCAAATCAATTGCTGACGAATGTCCTGAACCAGAGCTGGTGGCTGTATAATTCATAATTCTTGGTGGGTTGTCTGTTTACTTTTCAAACACATACAAGTGGTTTTAAAATCCAAGACCTTCTGTGGCAATTAGTTCCACGGTTTAAACGTGCAGGATGAGAAGAAATGCCGGGTTTGATGTGGGGTGGGTTTTTTTTTTTGGATGGGCCATCTGCTCCTCTTACAAGATGCCTCCAAGTTCTCAGACGTGCACTTGAGTTCTTGATTTGCAGAGACCCCCAAGAGTCTTGTTGTCTGAGGCCAGAAACGTGGCAACAAGGTATTTAATGTGAAGAGAAATGATGATTTTTCTTTACTATTTTTACAGTTTGTAGTGTCTTAAATGACGTGGCAAGATCTCTGGAGCTCAGTCCTACTTTTTCTTGAACAAGAACCACGCTTTGTATATAAAGATGTTTCACTTTTTCTATAAAGCTGTTTGGAACTTGAGCTAACCGACTGCGGTATCATTCCGCATTTTGCCAAACAGCTGGTCAGTCAATAATTTGAGGGTTTTTTTACTAATTTGCGTGCCGGTGCTGGTAACATCTTAGTCAAGCAGGTGTTGGTGAACCTTCCCAAAAAGCCGTGCAGCTTGTCGGATGTGCTCCGTGGGGCGAGTTACGCAAGAACTGCTCTTCCGGGCTTGAACAGCCCAAGGGTTTCTTCAGGACCGAAGCAATACGGCAAGGAGAGCAATTGCAAAATATCCTACCCACAAAGGCATCGCTCAGCGTAAGGTGATCACTTAAAAAAGCTCGCGTAGGGATGGAGTTAATTGGTGAGGCGGTGAATCGGGGGGATTTTCAGCTGCTTGATTTTCTCCGTTGTCAAATATCTTGCTTCTAAATTTCTTGAATTTCGAGGCAATTGACTTGGAAATGAGATGCTGCTTTATTTTGTAATACCACTGAACAAAGGCCGTTGCAGTTGAGCGACAGTAAACACCGCATTAAGGAGGAAAAACAAATGATTATGTACTTAAGCGAGATCAGTGAACACCAGAATTGGAGTCTGTTGTGCCTTATCAGTCGCCTGCCTCGTGCTGCATTTTGAGCGGCCGCTTTGCATTTCACAAGCCTGCTTGCGTTAAAATAATCAGGAAAATCCGTCCTTTACCGAAGGAGTGTAGACAATCATGTTGATAGAAGGCTTATGCATAAAATAGGCCTTTAATTTATTGTCTAAGAGAAAAAGAAAACAAATATCTGGTCTTTTTTTTTCTTTTTTTTTTTACTCTAGCAAACAAAAATCTTCGTTTGGGAAAACTAGCCATTGGAGACAGTTAGCAGTAAATTCAAAATTTTCCTACTCTTATTCAACAAAAAGGACATAAATAAAGTTGCTCCAATTTCTACAGGGAATTATGCTCAGTGCCAACTTCATGACTCAACTGTAGTTAATAAATAATCAGGTTGTTTTGAGTCCTAAAGATAATAATCATTAGTTTTTAAGAGCGCAACTTATTAATAGTTCTGGCTTTTTTACAGCTGAATCATAGCCTGGGAACTAAAACTGTGTGTTTGCTTTCCTTGGAGGATGCAGTCCTACCGAGAGAGCACAATATTCCTCCTGCTGAGTTTAAAATATATATATATATAACATTGGGCAAGGAGATTGTGCCGGATGGAGGAAAGCAGAATTACAGGGGGTTTATGGTGACAAATATATTTGCTTACGCTTACTGCGGTGAATGTCTCTGAAAGTTTTTTCTGCTGACTTTTTGCTTGAGCGTTATTTCAGAGCTTGAAAGAAACCCTGTTGCTGACATAGGCGACGTGTAGGAAATACCACCGAGGTGTTTTATTGTTGCTTTTTATTAGATGACAAAGCTCCTAGAGCGCTATTCGTATAAAAGATCATATTCTTACTGGAAAGTTTTGTGTGGTGGTTTGTTTTTTTTTTTAAATAGCACAATTTGGGGGATGTATCCTTCTGTACGGGGCAGGCTGAGTGAAACCAGTTAGTGGTAGGAACGATTGCGGGGGTCAGATCTGGTAGTTCTTGCTTACCTTAAAGTGTGTAAACCTGAGCTTGCAGCTTGCTTTTCTCAGCTGGGGGACGTGAAACAACCTGGAAGGGCTGAATCCTCCAAACTCCTTCCCTTTGCCTCGTCTTATGGTTTTTTGCAGACAATACTTGAACTATTCAAAAGAAGAACAAAAACAACAACAAAACCCCACCCATCTAACTTCTGTCCTGCAGCAACTTGCAGGATTTTGAAGTTTTTACATTCTTAAACAATAAGCCCTTTATGTCAACATGTTCCTGTCAAGAGTAAATGGTGATGATTGCATCAAAACATTTTATCCTAAAATTTCAAAATTATGATGCTTTTGTCAGAATGCTGGAACACTGGTTTCTGACAAATGTTTCTAGTTGGGGGGGGGGGGGGACGACGTAAAACAACCCATAATCCAAAATAAATGTTCTAATAGGGAGAGGAGAACAAAAATCCCTGCAGAAGACCTCCAGAGGAAATCACACATTTTCTTGGGAAAATGCTGCCATGGAAATGCAGACGAGAGAATTCCCGGTAGCTAACCCTCAGAGCAGGTTTGCAACAGTACGTAATCGTGGGGGAAAATAAGAGGAAAAAATAGTCTACTTCGTTTGGGGTTTTTTTGCCTAACTCCTATATAATTTACGCAGCTATGCATGCGTTTAAGCGTACATCCTTGAGTGTCATCGCGTTTAATGGCATTCAGTAACCAACGCCTGCTTATGGCACTTCATGGGATGGCTGCTTTTCCCTACGCGGGCTTTAATTTATAGACAAACTTACGTATGGCACAACATCATGTGGCTCCTCTTCTTCTTATACCCGGGATGGATTTGGTCTTGTGTGTCAGGCTTGTGACACCATATAAAATGACTATCATTTCTAAATTTTTCCTGCATGGAAAATGGAGGGGTTCTTTTGCAAGGGTGACGCACAGTAACCTGGGATTGGGATGCAGTGCCTAGTCATTTTGTGATCGTTATAAGGCGCCATCGTAATGTGACATACTTAATATTAAGCCTCATGATTAAAACATAGTAGAACATATCTTATAGGGGCGTATGAAAATAATTTCACCTCTAAAAATAGAGAATAATGCATTTTTCATGGCTTTCATTTTGCATGCTGAGTAATTTAAATACAAAGGGTGGGCCATTTAAATTGGCTAGTGATCTTAACACAATCATGATGCAGCCATAATAGAGCAAATTAGGTCCCCATCCGTGGAAGAAGAAGTTGGTGCAAGTTTGCAGTTAGTACACGTTTCTAATAACCTGTTATTTTCTTCATCGTGTTTTCATATTCAGCGTTAGGAACAACACGTAATGACTTTTTGATTTACATCATCCAGGTTATATTCAGCAGGGAAAAAGGGTCTTCACCGTTACAGGCTTGCCATTTTTAAGATGACTTTCTGTAACGCATCCGACGACGACGACCTAATTCCCTTTCTGAGCTCTCCCAACCCTGACGTTCTCCGACATCGGCTGCTGACTCTGGGTTGTCTCCTACGTGCAGCGAACCCAGAACCCTGATGACTTTGCTTGTGCTTCTAGTAACGCCGTTGGTTATGAGTTAAGAAGAGAAACATTGCGTCGCAACAGCAAAACTAGATGAATTAATGCTTAAGGAAAGTAGGATGGATTGCAGAGTTCTGCAACACCGTGAAATAATGGATCTCTCTTCTGATTTATAGACTTTTTTTCCCTAGATAGCTGCATCTCCCACCCAGTTTTGCTTAGGGGTCCGTAGTCTATAGGTGCTTCTGTAGTTCACAGGAGCACCATGACCCTTCCAAGGGATGATCCATCCTGTGCTGAAACTCTTCTGCTGTGCCCACTCCGGAGCTGGATGGATCCCCGCCTTTCAGGAGCCTCACGGAGGGCGGCTGAATCCCACTCGGAGGCATTGACTGGATTTCCTTCGGGACTGAAAAAAAAAAAAAAAGAAAAAGAGTGGCTGCACAGAATAAGTATTAAGCCTAACGATGAACATCTATTCTCCAGATGTTCTGTCGTGGCCATCCAAGCATTAAGTAACCTGGTTAACCGCTATGGACACGCTCAAAATTAAGAATGAAATATTGATAGGACCGGAGCTGGCTATTTGTCTGTATGAATGCCTATTTAATTCTATTTTGTTAGGAGCTCTGCAATATTAAAAGACCATTTTAAGATCACCCTTTTCAAGTAATGCTCATTTAAATTGACAAGAAGAGGTCAAAAAAGCAATGCCCTTTTTTATGGCGCTTAGTTTAACTATCTGAGCCTGGAGGACCCAATTGGGGGGGGGGCCCATTTTTAGTTTGTTTGCTTATTTTGTCTGAGGAATGCGTTTTGTGATGGGCTGAAGTCTCTCTCTGCGGCAGAGCTGTAACATTGTTTGTACCCAAAAGACTTCACAGTTGCGTTTCCAAAGTCTGGAGCGAAGAACCTGCTGCCCCTTTGCAAAGCTACAGCTTGTCCCCAGAGTGGTGGGCCGTCTCGAGGAGCACTTCTGCAGGTAATCGAACTTTTCACAGCCCAGAGTCTTTGCTTCCAACACCATCCCTTTCCCAAACCAAGAAAATAGAGCGAACGTTGGGGCTGCGTGCCTGCCATCTCACTGGAAACTTGGGGACGGAAGCAATGGCTTAAGTGCCCCACCATAATGCTAGGCAAAAGCGGCGACGCGATGTGAAAATCCTCTTTGTCGCTTTTTTTGGTTAAAGAATTGGCTTGTTTCCCTGAGCACGTCAGGAATTAGCAGTTTTACGTCCCGGAGGTATTTTCTGTTGAAGAGCAAACCTAGCACAGTTTGTTGTAGGGGAGGATGGCGGGGAAGCAGCTGAAGGCGGCTGCGGAATACCTGGCGTGTGGTTACGTAGGTATTGTGTCCTGCGGTGGGAAAAAACCATTTGGAACACGTGGACCAAGCTGGCTAATAAGCCGAAGGAAGAAATCATTTCCGTGTAGGCATTTAATGATATCTGACTGGGCTAATTACCTTCACGGCTCACGGTGCGTCACCCTGAAACATGGATCAGCGTCGTCATCTGCAAAGCGTCGCTCAACGGGACGAGCTGTTTATCACATCCCCTTTTTTGAGTTAAACGCTGGCTGCCGGCTTTTTTCGTGGCTTTGGTGCAGAGTGGGAAGCTTTTCACTTTGAGTGGGTCGGACTGCCGGGGATGGTAAACAAGCGCCTCAGGGCTGGGCGATGGGTCCAGGACCTCTGGACCAAGTCTCTTAAGGTTTGCTTTTCTCTACCTCATCTTCCCTCCATAACTACGCGGAGTTTTGTAGACCATAAACTACTCCTTTACTGTATATATTTCTATTTCGTGACAGTCATCAGTCTACCAGACCCCTGCTTGGAATTTAATTATTATTAATCATAGAATATTTAAGGTTGAGAAAGACCTCTAAGATCATCAAGTCCAACCGTCAACCCAACACCACCATGTCTACTAAACCACGTCCCAAAGTGCCGTGTCAGCGTGGTTCAACACCTCCAGAGATGGCAACATCAATTTTAAGTCTTAGAACAGATCTTTTTCCCCGTTTCAAGACTTGGCAGAGGGGCTGCGTGTGCCAGCGATGACAGATCAGGCTCTCATGGCTCCGTTTTCGGTTACAGCCTCTGAACATGAAGTAAGTTGCTTGACTGTTGAAGCAAACGATCCAGTTAAGCTTTTAAATACTCGGCACGTTAAAGCAAGTACGTGGTGTCCCAGCCTGTCCCTGTGGGATGTCGCTGGGACACAATCCCTCACCCCTGGGATTGTGAAGGGCAACTGGGCTGGCTGGAAATAATACCCTGAGCATTTTAACATTTAAAAATAAATAGATTGTGTTATCGCTAAACAAAGTCAGGTCTTATTTTAGGCAAAGGTGCAATCTGAGCATAGCTTTTGAAAGACACTGCAGCGCTCCCGATACGGCATCAGGACGTCGTGTGCAAAGCTCATGTTACCTTTATGTTTGGATCTTATAACAAATGTCTGAAAGCAAACTTTTAGAAATGGTTTTCCTATTAGGAGAGCACGTTATTTTTTTGCAATGTTGATATGGACGTTCACCTAAGGTATCTGTTTACTCAACACAAAAGATTCAGGTTGTTATAGGCTATATTATTTTGGAGCGCTCCTTGTAGGTGCTTAACGACCTACTAACATTTTGTTAGGCTGAACCATGTCACCACTGACCCTCAGAAACTTTGTCTGGGGCTGAGGGTTTCCATTTTTAACTCAGATGTAACCGGGGAATGAACTATAGCTGTGCCAATTGTGTGGGACAGCGTGTGAACCGGTCCAACCCCACGGCTGGAATGGGAACTGTGCTGCCAAGCTCCCCCCGTAACCGTCGTAGCCGGGATACTGCAAACCCTGCACGCAGGGCTTAAATGGAAGTTTGTCATTGGGGCGCTCCTCAGCGCCCTGGTAGACAGCGTGGTTTTTTCCAAAGAAGTTCCCGTGGTGGATACGGGAGCCCCCTGCTTCAATGCCTCGGGCTGCCGCTGAACGAAGGTGCGAGAGGAGCCTGGCCTCAGTGCTGGGATTAACCTTTTGTTTCCAGGTCTTTATGGGATAGACTGCGCCGTGCTGCCTTTCCCACGACTTATCTGCTCTGTTAAAGCCTCACCGTCACATCGGCACCGTTGATCCGGCATCTGACTGGTCGAGACCCATCCAGCCCTTCTCGCGGTCGCTGGGACCTCTCCTTTCCTTCCCATGGCCCTGTCCTCCTGCGCCCAGCCCTGCAGCAGTTGATTCTCTGCAGGTTTGAGGCTCCCAACCTCCTCACTCTCTTTTTGTCCTTCTGTAAACACAGGGTCCTTGTCCCCAAACCCATTTGCTATTGTGCTGCCAAACTGTGCTGGCACAAATCCTGCCAGCAGGCTGATTTCCTTAATTATGGTTATTGTCTTCCCCATTGTGCCATCTCTCTAACTAAACAACAGTCCCCCAGCTGCTTGTTCATCCTCTGACCATCATTCATCAAGCTTTTGTCTCCTTTCGCTGCCCAAGAGCTCACTGCTTTTCTCTTTTCAAAGAGAAAATGGACAAGATAGGTTCTGCTGACTTGCTGTCCCATGTCCCACCACAGCTCTGTCCTCCTCCTTTGCTGCTGCAGATGCAAAAAATTCCCACCCAGTCTCTTCTTGGAGCCATCTTCATGGCCCCCATTAACATATGACTTCTTTATAATCTGTATCTTCCTTTACTCTTTCCCTTCATTTCTTGCTCTTAGATCTTATCTTTCACCAGATGAGCGCGTTTTGATCTCCTCAGTCGCAGAGATAGGAGCTGCTGCCTGGTTCTCCTCTCTTCTGACCACTGATACTATTTACTGTGTCGAAAGCTGTTGGGATTTCTTGTCTTCCAATGTTACAGCATCATCGACTCATGATTTAAGCTGGGAGGGACTTGCAGAAGGCATCTGGTACAACTCTGTGCTCAAAACAAGTCTGATTAGAGCAGGGCCATGTCCAAATGCATGTCCATGCATTACACTAAATGCATGGATTTTTTTCATTTTCTGTCTTTCTTTCTTTTTTCAGCTTCTGGTCTATCAACTCAACTGTCAGTCTTCTAGTAAAGCCATTCTTAAGCATCCATAAAAAAGCCAGGACCAGCAATCCATTTTTGTCCTTTTAGAGTTGTCTTTGAAATTCAGAGCTGCCAACCATGGCCTTCTCTTGGCATCTCCGACTTTCTTCTTCTTACGTGCGGTGGAGAAGCTGTGGCCGTTCTTCAGCCTCTGTGCCGGCATTTGCAGGGGTGGTTTGCTCCTTCACGTCTTTCCCCTCTCTTCACTGGAACTTAACTCATTATCTGTGTCCTGATGTCTCACGGCTCATTTCTGGACTTGTCTCCCTCCAAACAGGAATCTCAGCCGTTTCTTTGATACCTCCTAGAGACAACTGGCTGCCAGCGTGCTTCCAATAAATTATGTAGACGTCCCGCTGGTTTCTTCCTTCTTTTGTTACTCCAAAGACATTGTAAGACTACTGCTGCAATTACTGTTATCCTAAATGATTGCTTTGACCAGGACCCTTTTATTTGGGTCCTGACCCCTCTGCTTTCTTGCCTCAACCACCAACTCTTTATCTCTGCCTTCATGAGTTACCCCCACCCAATCTTTTCCCGCAGTCGCTGGTGATTTTGGCAGCTAATGCCCAATTATTACGCTTGTGTAGAAGATATCTTTGTGGTTCTTCCTGAAGCCCCCCAGCCTGGGAGAAGTTCCCTGTAAAGACCCACAAAGCTGTCCAGGCTTCAGTCCTCCTTTGAGCTCATCTTTACTACCAGTTGTTTCCCAGGAGTAGAGCCCTAGCAATGTGCTAAGACCACCTCTTGTCTTTCCAAGCCGTTGTATACAGCTTTCTTCTATGTATTTTCTTCTGTTCCTCACCAGCCAACCACTTTTTCTTGGCCTCGAACTGGAGTGTAGATTTTGATGCCGACATAATAAATGGCTCCTGCCATAGTTAGGAAGTACACAGGTCTTCACCACTAGACCCTCTACAAAATGCTAATTTGCTGACAATAAATCTATTTCCTGTATTTATTTCAGCAAATGTATACGTTTGTTACCGAGGTCTCTGCGGGCGTTTGAAGTCCACAGCGGTTGTGGCCAGCTTGCAGAGGTACACGATGCTCTCAGGTGTTACGCCACCAGTGCGACGCAAATCGTCCCAAGTCCAACAGTCTGAGAGGAGGAACGTTTGAGCTGCATGCGTTGGGTTGGCCGCAGCTGTTTTCGGTGGTTTAATTGCGTTTGTATTCAACCAAAAGGGGAAAAGCTCATTTATAAGTACTAAGGCTGGGGCCAACCCTCATCGGAATTTAATTTTAGGTTTGTTCAGGCTGAAACAAGTGTTAGAGGTTTATATGGCAGAGCTTCCCTAATGAAGCAATTTTACTCTGCTAAAGGGGCTGGCAGAGATTTAAATTCATATGATTTTTATGTTACTATCAAATTCAATTTATTTTTTTTCCCCGAGCCTACGGGCTTTGTAAAATCAAGTTCTTGGTTCCTGAAGTCTGAAGCGATAAAACGCACATCTTTAAGGCACTTGCTAAATTCCGTTATTTCCTCAATCATGTTATAATTAAATGAAAAAAATGTTTTCAATTATAGAATTGAGAAGAAGCTGGAACATTTTAGAATAGTTATTGCCATGATGTTATATAGATGGTAATGGCTGTTACAGCAGGTAACATTATTTTCCCATTCCATAGTGTAATTTCAGATATAAGATGTTTGGGAACTTTACAGAGAAGTTGTCTTAAGCTGTGTAATAATGTGACTCTTGTACTTTTTTTTTTTTTTCCTTTCATACAAAGACCACAAACTAGTGAAAATAAAATAAACTGGGCTGGAGGGGCTAAGCATTAAATAAGGAGAGGGATGATGGTTTTGTTGGCTTGACTTTGCTCTCTTGGGTCCAAATCCACTTTATATTTTCCTAGTGGTTTGGGATTTTCTTAATATTGCCTGTGCTGATGTCACAAAGAAGAAGGGTTTTTTTAAATTTCTTCCAAATGAAGCCATCTGTTCTCTTAGGTAGCTTCAGTCTTGAGGTGACCAGACCAAGTAACTCCAGGTGAAGAATCAGCAATGTTAGCAAGAGCCCGATGATAACCTAGCCAAAAATCTACAGAAGGCATTGCTGTGGGGATACCCGTATTTTTAATTCTTACATGTCTTCTGCAGTGCCCGAGTGACTTTTGCACCGTGCTGTGGTGGAGCTGGTGACATGAAATATGTAGATGAGCTTCTTTTGGTCCTGGATTGTAATCTTCAGAATTATTTTTCGTCTTTTACGGTTGAGTAGGTGGTGTCACATTTAACAGAGGGGAAAAAAATAAATGAAACTGAAATTAAGGCAGGAAGAGGGAAAAGTTTGGGAAGTTCCTTGCCAGGGAATTGCTTTTCTAGACTGAAGACGTACGGCTCCTTCATGCCAAGCTGGGGTGCAGCTCCAGCCTAGAGCCAGCTCCTCCACACCTTGATTGCAGGAGCGGTCCGGAGTGTCTTCTCATCTCCTCGCTGAAAGGACAGGAATTAAGCAAGGTAAAACTTGATGGAAATATTTGGACTTTAAAAGGAGCTGAGCGTATGCGTCAGTCCACAAATAGCCTGGAAAGACTGCAGAAATGACGCGCAAGCTTTTATGCAAAAGCTGTAGAGTAAATCTTTCTCCCGCCAGATAACTGGGAGGGAATAGAAGTTACCCACTGCGTCTGCTGGTGAAGGCTTCCCTGTGATTTCGATATCTTGACCTTGGACATATTGAAATTTCCTCTGGTAATTGCTGAAACTTTGCAAAAGAAGATGGAATGAATTTTAAACTCAATATTATTCTGTTCTGCAGCCAGGTATTTCCAACATCTTACATTACCGGAGGTTAATGTAGTGCTTTTAAAGTAAAGATGACTCTAGTTGTGATATTCTCTGCTATCTCCCATCTGAAATCCTCATCTAAAATTCTCTTAGTGCTCTCTTCAAGCTTTCTCTGAATATATCTGCCTTAAGGAAAACTCAGAGGTGGCATAAAAAGGCATTTGGTTCTTGTTATTCAGGTGATGTGGGGTTTGTATCGTGGGTTTTAGCAGTTCTTAGTGCCAGAGCCAAAGTGTCTTTTAGTTTAGAAAGCGACATCATCATCATCATCATTATTATTATTATTATTAAATTAGTTGAATTTACTGGAGACGGGGGGAATCATGTACAGGAGAGAGACAAAAATCACATGAGGGTTGGCTGAAAGGGACCTCTGAAGGTCTCTGCTGTGACCCCCTGCTTGAAGCAGAGCTGTCACAAATGCTGGAGCAAATTTGTCATTGCCTTGTCCAGCCAAATCTTGAAAATCACCAAGGATGGAGAGTCGGTCACCAGTCGACCTATTGCACTGCTGTAAGGTGTTTGGTTTTTTTAAAGTTTTTCGTCATGTCCAACCTGACCTTCCTAAATGACAACGTGTGGCTGCGGCTTTAAAACAAATCCTGGAGAAAAAACACCAACAGAAGTGGTTTAAACCAAAGAGTCTGGCATCTAACAGGGATTATTGCAGCTATTTGTGTCAAAAAGCTATTGAGCCTAGTCTTTTGTCATAATGAAATGTGGGAATACAGCTAATCTGCATGGATTTGGGGGGGGGGGTGGTCCACAAGAGCAAAGGAGTTAATCCATACGCATCACAGTATATTTTTTTAAATCATCTTGCATCTCGCATCCTTTCTGGACAGGTTCCTAGAGACTTGGAGAAAGGCTGGGAAAGGCCGAGCCTTTTGTGCTGTTAGTTTATTGCCCCAGTGCTACAAAGAATTTAGGAAAGATTCCGATTTTAAACTAACCCCCAGCGCGTGTCCTTGAGCAGCGTCTGATGTTTTACAGCTAAGGAGATCACCTCTCTAAGCAGGGCATCTCAGAGGAACGCAAGCTCATTTAGAAAATGTTTTATCGTTTTAAAACCATTCACGAAAGGCTTGTAATAAGTATTGTAGTTAACCTTATAGCCTTATTTTTCCTTTTTTTCCCTTTTATGGCTGTAGAAGATATTTTTCCCACATGGCGATTCCGGATCAAGGGTAGTGAGAGAGTGGAGGGGGAAGTATTTTAATTGTCAGGAGCTTTGATTTAGTAACGAGAGACTGACACAGCGACACTGTGTTCCTCCCGGTGCTCGGGAGAAGCATTGGACCGTTTCACTTTGTGCGTCTTCATTTTCCGTCCGGCCTCAAGATGTTATCCGTACCCAAGGCTTGAAGAGAGAGGAGTCAACCACGGGGAAAGGGACTTTATTTCAGACCCCTAAGCCCAGCAATTTTCACAAATTTTATGGCTGATGCTCCCCAACGGCTCAGTTTACCCGTGATTTTGGTGATAGTTTTGTTGGCAGTATTTGCATACTCAGTTGGTTACGGCGTTTCCAAGTTATTTGCCCTTTATTGCCATACTTTCCAATATTAGTTCATCTTTGCTTTTCTAACCGAGGAGAATGTTTGACTATATATGATTAAGTTCCCTCTCATTTCTAAAAACACAAGGGGAAAGCAGTCATGTTTATTTGAAAAACGTTGCTTGTGCAAAAGAAAAAAAAAAAAACAAAACCCAAACCACCACGTTCAGGGAATTAGTCGACATATGTGCCAGTAACCGCGTGGGAATGCAGCCGCCTGGATTCGTGTCCTTGAGAGCGAGATTTGACAGTCCCCAAACTCATTTTGGATGTTCAAAGCCAGCTGGGTTATCTCTGCGCAGCATTGCTCCGCCACGTAGGCAAACCTTTACATTTCAGATTTAGCTAGGATTAAAAACCAAAAAAACCCCCACGCTTTTCTCAGAGGTTGTTTTTCATGAACGGCAGATCTAACTTAATAATGTGAGGTGATAAAACTGTACCAAAGTGTGGCATTTACTCATCTCAGTGTAGCGTAGCATAGTGGATAATGTTACACATCATCAAATCCACTGCACCGGATTTCATCCTGGTCATCGGCAGGTATTTTATCTCTTTCCTTTCTTATGAGCACGTGACGAGATTGAGATGATGAGAATCACGCGGTTTCTTGTGTTCGCGGAAAGGAGCAGGAGCGTGGTCTCCTCCGATACTCCGACCACAGGCTGAGCAGCCCAGTTGATAGGAAGCGCAGTTTAAAGTGAAGGTGGCACGTCTGGTGGGAGGCTTTGGTAAGGCTTTGCGAGAATTCGTTTGCCGGGTAGCACTGCAGACTTTTGCTAATTACTGCCCTGACTCTTTGCAAACGTTCCCTCCTGACGTAATCTGTGATGGTTTATGGCTTTTATGTGGCACCGTCCGCAGCGCGTCAGGACCTGCTGGGGAAGGACACGCTCCAAGGGACGTGGTTTAATTAGGGCTCGCCTTCATTAGGTTACTCATCTGCAATCAGGCAATAGCTCATCGCTTGCAGGTCATGTCTTTTTTTTTTTTTTTTTTTTTAAGTCCCCGGCCATTTCTAGTCCTAAATGTCTCTTGCAGGAGCTGTGGGGACTAAGGAGAGGCAGGTTGAGGACATGAGTTTCTCAGCTTCTCAATAACCAGAGAGTGCGAGCGGGCTTCACTGAGGACGCGTACGTGGTGTATATATGCTCAGCAAAGGCTGAAGGTCCTCCCTTTTCTCCGTGTCCTTCCTTGCCCAAGGAAATGCTATCCAATTTAGTTGTTCTTTCCCACCTCTCTGTTTTCCTTCTCTTCTCCATCCACTGGTAGGTCGTAAGCCTTCACGCCGGCTTTGTCCAACTTTGAAAGGAAAAAAATAAGGTGTAAGTAGGTTCCTACACCCATTCCTAGAACAAAATGCACGAGTGCTTTGGAAACAAGCCCTCGTTGCTTTTCCCAGACCACGAAGCAATGCGTTTCCTTCCCCAGGTCCGGAAGAGCATACAGAGCTGGTCGCCGATGCCTTCAGTCTTGAGCTGTAGAGGCATCGTGTGGCTTGTCTGTAGGTTACTGTCTGTCCCAGTCGTCTTTCCATAATACGGAACTGGAGAAGCAGCTTTTGCATGGCTTTCCCAATTTTCATTGGAAAAATTAGAAGCTATTTTGTGCACATCTTTTTCAAGTCGTAGCCAGAAAAAGAGAGGTACAAGAGCTTGGGTTCTTGTCTGCTTCAGCGGGTCCTGTCTTTGTAAGCAATAGGTCTCTTCTGATGGCAGCTTGGCCTGAATAAGCTGTAAAGAAGGACACGCAACAAAGTCCTGTGATTTTATTCAAATAAAATACTATACTAGTCTTTCCTTGATTTAAATAGCTTCAACAAGGGAAAACCCAAGTTCTTAATCTGTTTAATTCTGTACCCGTCACTCAGAAGAGCATCTGTCCTCATTAGCTAGACTTTGAGCTCAGATTTTATTCGTGCCGTTTAACGGAATGAAGTTCTGCTCCTCAGTATGTTTTGAAAATTAATTGGTTTAATAATAGGACTTTGTTTCCTCCAAACTCTTTGATTCTTTAACAAGGTTAAAATATCAATATATCCCAAAGCGAAGTAATTATTTGCGAGAGTTTGAGGGGTTTTTTTTCGATTCCCTGTTTGTGTTTACTTCTAGTGACGTATTAAATAATATGCTAAAGTGCAATTGTCGAGTTGGTCATGAAAAAATGGCTCAAAGACCGTTTCACGTGGTGCTGTACACCGAATTCCGCTGCTGCTGCTCTGCAAATTACTTTTCTGCAAGCGATCTTTGCAAAATTCTGTGCTTTGCTGCTTTTTATTTTCAAAATATTTTCCTATTATTGTTACCAAGTTGGTAAGAAAAGTAAAAAGACTTAGGAAAGCAACAATAACGTGCATGTGTATATATGTTATCAGGCATCTCAGGACACATAAACCAATTTATTCCGTTCTGAACTTACTAAAGTGGGACACCACTTATTTTGAGGAAATCAGTACGTAAATACATGGTTTCCTCTTTACCTGTTCAAGTTTCTTGGTCTTTTGGCTTTGTCTAGCTTTGCATTATCTGATCGGGGCGGGTAGATACGTCCCTTAGGCAGAGTAGGTCCACAAGGCTCTAATTTCTAGAACTCTTCTGATTTGCCCAAGATTTAATTGAATTGTCCTCGAGCGTGATAATTAACATTTAATATATCTTAAAGACACTCTTGTCACCCACTGACTGATTAAAATAGTAATGTACTGTGTGTGGTAGGATACTAGTGCCTTTTTTTTTTTTAATGAAAAACTTGGTCATTTCATACCTCTGGGTTGTTTCACTTCGGGAATATTATTAATTACTTGCTAGTGAGCCACTCGTTCATTACAATAATTCAGAATAAATTACAAGAATAATTGGTTTAAATCTTTAATAGATTTGGCAAGCCAGTAGGTATTAACATCCCGGTAGCAGCCTGAAGTCACTCGGATTCTGCTTTAGTCTATCGTTTCGTCCATACTACGCTTAAGCCACATTTTGCCTACAAAAATATCGATATAAATTCCTATAGACAGCTGTGTTTGCTCTCCTCTGTCTCTCCGGTCTTCTTACAACACCGTTCTACGTCCTGTAAGTATTACTGAGCGATTTCAGTGAGAGGCAGGGGCTACGCTCCTGTTGGAAGTAGATTTCCCATCGGCAGAGGACGTTCCCCAAGCGCGGTTGCCACCTCAGCGACGGGAAACGCGCACCTGGGGGCTCGGCGACAGCTCTGACCGCGGCCGACAGACCCCGCTGCGTCATGCGTTGGGGGGGCTGCGGTGAAATTGGGCATCTTTGCCTAAAGCTCTGCCGGCTGCGAGACTGACAGGCGTTGGGTGATGAAAACGGGTCACTTGGGAAAAACCAACGCGGCCCAAAAATGCTGATGGAATAGCAGAAACAAAGGGCAATACGGTGAAATGAAAACTGGTGAAGATTTGAAAAAAGAAAAAAAAAAAAGAGATGGAATGAGTGGAAAGAGGATGGGAAGAAAGAACCCTTGCAAACACAAGGAGTGGAATTCTTCATAACTCTTGCTATACAAAAGGAGTAGGGGATGCTGCAGTCATGCCTGCACGTGCAAAGCATCATTTGCAGGACTTTTAAGACTAATAATTGTAAATTTGCAAGTAAATTTTGTTCTAGAAGGTGCTTACGAGGCAGGGAGCTCTGCTTTGACACCATTCACTCCAGTTGCCTGCATGGGCCAAGCTGGGACGTCACTCCTGTGGTGACTGCTTCCAGGCAACCAAAAAAAAAAAAAAAAGAAAAGGCTCCAAAATGTTGTTTTTCTGATACTGTTAGCAGTTTGACCTATAAACGATTGGTATATAATTAGCTCCAGAATAAATTTGCTTGTATTTGCTTAAACAGAGGACTTTTATCTATCGTGGTCAACATATTGCACAAAGTATTGTGGTTGGGACCAGAATTAAATACAGAATTAAATTCTGCAGGAGGCAGAAACAGTGGTTTCAGTGAAGAAAAGGCTGGAGGGATGCTGCTTAGTAAGGGCGCGAAAGCCTGCTACCATACAAATCTCCTTTTTAAAACGTGTTAAAACGAGCATTTCCGGGAAGGAAACGCCAAGGTTTTAAATGAGTAAGGTTTTGTTCTTTAGGCCCTCAAGGCAGCAAAATATACAGATTAATATTGCTGAAATCCTTGCGTAGATACAGGAAACATTAACTTTTGTTTGTAGAAATTAAACTGGAAATATTTATTCCATATTTCTAAATATGGAAGATTTATATTTCTTCTGAGACAAGATGATCTAGTCTAACTTGCATCCTTGTCACGTAAGCTGATAATACGAAGAGCCCGTTTCTGGCATCGGTCTAGAGGGTTGGAGTCTTACCGTCGTGATGTGCAGAGTTCGGTACTAAAAGTGAACGCAAGAAAGTCGTAAATGCCTGGATCTGGCACAGACTCACGCGGCCCTGATAGGGCTAAACGTGTAAAAATTAAAACGGTTGATAAAGATCTTGAAGGCAGTGAATAGGAAAGGAGAAAGCTTGGGAGGAACCGACCACGCAGGAACCACCGTCACCAAACACCTGATGTCTCCACGAAAAATTGCCGGTTAAGGTTGCGTTACTGCTATTTCAATTGGTAATTGCAATTCAGTTTATAGTTGCAATTAGAACTGAGCTGGAAATGAAGGTTCGCTTATACCTTCTTGTGGTCTTCAGTTGGGCTGATGAGGTGGGTTGACCCCCCCGGCCACTCGCAGCTCCTTATGCCTTGCCTTCGACTCGCTCTTCAGAGTGAATCAGCAGCAGGGTGGTCCTTGGCACCCACTGGCGTGATGTCAGCAAATCCAGCCGTGATGAGACAGGTGAAATTGCGCCGGTTTGAACCACATAGGGTTCCACGCGCAGCTCGGTAGCAAAGGATAAGGCAGGAGATAGCCATCTCTTTTTCTTCCTCTCCCTTAAAAGACTACAAGAAGAACGATTTCGGCCGAACACGTGAATATCTGCGGTGCGTCTCCTCAGCGCGGCCGTTGCATTGTGTTGGGTTCCCCTTCCCGAGCTGATGGGTCCCCAAGGGACAACACCACGTTGAGTTCCTCCACCTAGTAAAAAGGCGGTAACAGCCTACGAGTAACCCTCGTGCCCCGACGCTGCCAATAATCCCTCTGGTTCTCTGAAGCAATTAAAAAAAAAACCAAAACAGCTGATTAAAATTAATAACGAGGGTTGGGGGTTGGTTTTTGGAAACATTCGACTTTGCCTCGTTTCTCATTCAGCAGCAGAGATGACAACGAAGGGCCAGAGGAAAGCACGTGTTCGCGTGGGGGTTGTTAGCTGTTAGTTGTGAATCTGGGTAAGTGCTGTTTATTGGGAAATAGGGTGGTGTTATCATCGTCACATATATATATTTTTATATATAATGTCGGAAAAACACTGCAGTGTCATGCATCTTGAGCGAAACACCGCTAATGTTTAGCTTTCTGATGCGTTTAGTGGATACGTGGCTTTCATATGGTGCCAGAAAACGATACCGAGGGGCTCAAGTCTTTCAATAAGACAACACTGGTACAGAGAGAAAATTTTGCAAAAATTCCCATTTTTAGTTCGTTTGGGTTTTTTGCAGAAACCAGGAAATATTTGTATTTTAGTACTTAAAGGTGAAGTGAAAACCTATTTTCTTACCTTTAGTCTTTTTCTGTGGGACCTAAGAGTTCTTAGCAGCTGGTTTTCGTCGTCACTGCCTCTGCGTGTCTGTGTGGGGTGAGCGAAACGGGGTTCAGCCTGTGATACCTGGTTTAGAGCATGGCCCAGGGGCTCAAAATAACCCAGCCCCCGGTTCAAACACCTGGACACCTGCAACAAATGACCAATAAAATATTTTAACTCAGTGGTTGTGAGCACAAAACAATATAATGTTGTTTCATGGATTCTTCTGACACACCCAGCCCCCCAAAAAAATCTACATCTTTTTCAAAAAAAAGTCTTTGAATCGAAAAGTTTGGTAAGTGTTGGCCTAGGGGTGCCTTTATTTTGCCTATATAAGCCTAATGGGAATCCTTCCTTGAAATATCCCTGTGAAATGTTAACGCACTGTGAAGATAATAACTTTGGCTATGTCAGGAGTGCACCAGAATTTCACGTCTTTGGAAGATGAACGGAGTAGAAGTCGCGTTCCCAGGGAGACACTGAGCCCCCGAGAACACGTGCTCGTCCTCTTCCTGCCAAGCAGGAAAGGTCCGCATTGTGAACAGTAATACAATAAGAAGAACGCTATAAAGAAATGTCATTCTGGGTTCCTGGATGACTTTTGCAGACTACTTAGACTACTGTATTCAAAAGCCGTCTGTATAATTCAGACCTCATTTCTATAGATCAGATTTCTGGGCTCACCGCTGCTCTGATCGCTGCAGGTAAAATGAAAGTTGTGGGTAGATCAAAAAAAAAACCAAACCCCCAAATCCCCGATATCCCCTTCTCGATCGTTGACGCAGGGTTTGTATTTTGTGGTTAGAGGAGATGACACCGGCCATAACGTAAGCGTAAAATGGTACGAAGTAATCCTTGTCGCGGTCGTTTTGTAAAGCCGTAGGGGAGTTAGGAAAAGCGATGCCCGTGAATTACAAGTGTAGCCTATTTAACATTCTGCTGCGCTTTGCTGGCATTTGAGCTAAATAGTGATTGTAGGGAAGGAAGCCCAGGTGACCTTTCTGTCGCCGCGGAGCAATACCAAAAGGGTTCTTTTTCCTGCTCTGCAGCTGTTAATGCTAAACCAGGGGGGTTTAGGCAACTTGATACGACAACGAACCATAAGCAAAACCCAAGTGCTTTGTTTTAGATAAAGTTTTCTTTTTACTGGGGTTGATGCCCAAAATCTAATGCTACCTAAACGTTCTCTCTTTCCGCCTCTGAATAGATATGGTTTTCTTTACGTACATTGAGGTAAGACGCAGTTCAGCATTAAATGGATTACAAATGGTTGGAGGCCAACCCGCTTCAATGTTGTCGGTCATTTTATTTAAGCTTTGACTCGTATTTCTTCTTCAGCCTGACTTTTTTCTTTCAACCCTTTTGATCTCCACTCAAATCTCAAGGAGAGATTGCCCATTTTAGCACCTGAAGCCGTTCAGCGCCGACGCAGAGCGGCGCTTCGCCCCGTCAGCGGAGCAGCCCTTGGTTTGCATCCCTGGCGCGAGCCCCTCAGCTCTCAGAGTGTTAGGATTTGCGGTTTCGCTTCAGGTACATCTGTCATTTCAAATTCAGATTCGAATCGGAAGTGCAATACCGAGCGGAGCAAGTCTGCCCCGCCAGAAGAGCTGTGGTCTTAACTCGGTTGATTTGGCGCCGTTTAACACGCCAGGGCTGTCGCACGGAGGAGATGACGCTGGTGATGGTCCGGTGAATTGTAGGTGGACCGGAGGGCTGAGAAGCTGGAGGGGAGCTGCAGTCCCGCCGTGCAATCCCTTTGCACGCTGGGCGTTTGAAGGAAGGGGAGAACAAATTTGCACCTGCTCGCGCTCACTGACGCGAGTCATCCTGCTGTTGCCCGTGTTTAACGGCCTCGTATTCAAACGCGATGTTGGGATTCATCACAATTTGTTCTTGAATACCTGCTTGGTTGATGTAAATCATAAAAGAAGGAGGAGGTTTCTTGAAGGTAATGGTTTTAAAGTGTAATGGTTTTAAAGTATGGCTATAATAATTGCTTAGATTTTTATTGTGCCGTCCCTGGTGCTGGCTGCTGAATCTCCCACCTTGATATTCAGATGCGTGTCATATAAAACTCATATAAAATCAAATCTAGCCCTCGAAGCCCTCAAAGCAATAAAATCCATCGTGCCAGGGTGGTATATGTCCACCCAGCAGAAGACCGGCCGCTCTGCAGTACAAAAGAGCTGGGACAGCATCGTGCTGCTGGGGCCAGCGACCGTCGCTGCTATAAAATACCTTTTGTCGGGGTCGTTGAAAGCAATAGCAATGTTCATCAACACGCTGCCGTCCGTAGGAGGCGAGGCCGGGAACGAGGATCCATCACTTCCCTGCTGGGAATATGCTAGGTGACAACCCTAATTGCTCTCTTAACGCTTCTATCATACTCCCAGCAGCGTAATTTCCCACAGGTCAGAGAAGCGTCACCCCCACCGCTGCCAGAAACAAATTCATTTCTTTCCCCGTCAGTTTGATTGCTTGGGTAGGATTCTCACGGTGACGGAGAAGAGCCAGTCACAGGCGCTGTTTGTAATTCCCTTAGACCTGTCGGCTGTAAAACTTAATTTAAAGTTGCTTGCTTTTTTTTTTTTTTGTAAAGAAAATAGTTTTTATCCGCATAATATACTTCTAGCAGTTGCATTATTCTCAGGTAGCGAATATGAGGGATTATTCCTTTTATAAGGATGAGTTTATCAGAGTTCATTTTGATGCTTTTCCACAGCCGGTGCATAGAGGAGAGCGGTGGAGAGTCAAGCATCACATCTTGGATGCTCGCTCTGTCGTTCCTTGCTTTGATTTGATTTCATTAAGGAAATACGTTCTGGAAAACGAGATCTGCAAAATCCTGTGGTCGGGACGTGTCGCATCCTATGCGTGCAAGGGATTGTTTGAGACCAGGAATATTTATTAGTTGAAGATCAGGCTCTTTTTCAAGTTTAAGCTCCATTTTCCAAAGAGTGTTACAGGTTACTCTGGTACTTGTACTTTTATCTTCTAATTTCTTTATCTTTGACGACTGTAAACCAGATGTGTGGTGTAACACTTAAACGGATGTTTTCCGAAATGCCGAACGTCTCGTCCTCATCGCAGGAGCATAGAGGTGCTCAGGTCAGAAGGGACCTCTGGACCTCCTCCGGTTCACTCTGCTCCTCCAAGCAGAGCTGGCTGTTCTTGGCTTCATCGAGCTGTCTTGTGACTGAAGTGGGACCAGGCCTAGTAACGATGAGATTTTTGTTTGGTTTTATCAAGTCAAACCTTGATTATTCTGGTTTTTACTAAATCAAGAGGAGGCACTGGAGGGGAGGTGGTTGTTACAGCTGGCCATGCTGTGACTGTAGGCCAAGGTGAAGGCCTAGAAGTTATTACAAATAAAAGGTCATCAAAGCTTTAAGAAGAAAGTAGATTGGGACTTAGGGGACCTCATTATCTCCACCCTCAAGCTCAGATCAGTCTAGTTTCTGAAACTCGGTGTGTGAATGTATCAAGTCACGAGTGCCATCGTAAGTAGGAAGAACGAGACATCAGAAGCGGTGGGGCCATTCAGGCGGCTGCCAGCTAGAAATCGGCAATGGTATACAGTCTTTAATTATCCTTTCCTTCCAACTTGGTTGTGAAGGCTTGAAGGAAAATGCTACACGTTGTGTCCGTGCAGGAGAACCCTGGTTTTGGACAAGGGAACCGCAGCAGGTATCGTACGCCAGGTTGTATGTGGCACCATGTGGAGATGCAGAAATTAGACAGTGTGAGATGGAGTTCCAGGAGACACTGAGAGGGGTGTTCAGTGGGAGCAGGGCAGGATTTGTACCATTGTCCAAAACCTTGGTGAGATCTAATCTGGAGTGTTCCAAACCACTTACGTTCACGGAGGACGAAGTCACGCTAGTGCAGGTACGGAGGAGCCAAGAGAGCTGAAAACAAAAAGTTAGGAGACCTTGAGTCATTTAACTCAGTGAAATAAAATCTGAGAAGGTTTTGGAGTTTTGTATATAATTATATCAAGGGGAAGAAAATAATTGTTTTAACTTGGGAATGGTTTTAGTCTAGGAACGGTTAGATATAAGCTTGCTATGGGTAATTTAGACTGGGGAACAGGAAAAGGTAGCTAACTGTCCAAGAGGTGAGTTTGGGAAGTGTCTTCAATGGCTGTATGGACAAACCCAATTTTAATTTGCATCTGCTAAGTTTGTGAAAGGTATCGGTATGGCGTATCTGACGCAGCAGGGAAATGGACTTTGTCATCTGTGGGATTCAGGAAATTCCCACCAGCTCCAGGGGATGTCTGGAACCAGAAACGAGGGTCCCCAGGAGGTGGTTCCGTTCCCCTCCAGAACTCATGGAAGTCCAGCTCTGGTGGGAATCTGCGTTCAGCCCCGACACCACAGACCCAGAAATCAAAAGTGATTGAGAGTCTGAGTTCGAGGTCCAGTCCTGTCTGCTAGTGGGGACCAAAAAAAAAAAATAGATATATCTGCTTTTCTTGACAGTGAAGTCAGTGTATTGCCATCCCTTAGTACAGCGAAGAGAGAGAAAGTGATCCCAAAATTAAATTAAAGGTTTTATCTTTGAAAATCATAGAACTTTTCCACCGGAAGATTGCAAGATAAAAAAGAAAATTATGCACCATACAAAACCTTTAGCATGAAGAAGAATGGTAGAAGGGAATATTTAAAGGCAGCGGGCCAATCTCTCTCGCCTCAACTGTGAAAATTAGGATGTGAATTAGTTGTTTCAGTCTAGACGTGCAGGTTTCTACCGACATGCTAAAAACCCCGGAGCCAGCCGGAGCTGAGGATATTTCCCGAAGGCAAAGGGCCAAACCCGTTATTCTTTGTGTGCATCGGTGAGCACTGAGGTGTCGCGTCCTCTGCTCATGGAGGATGCGGCACGGACTCGCTGGGACCAGCGGACGAGTCGGGACCAGCCACAAAGCGCCACGTGTATTTCTAGTGCAATTCAGCTTTCAGGCACAGCCCGTTGTTTCCTGCTGAAATAGATCTCGAAAAATCAATACATCCACCTCCACGTTAATTAACATTAACCACACGAATGTAAAACGCCGTGCAAACGAAGATGCGTGCTGCACAGCTGCTTTGCCGGTAGAAGAGCGATGAAATACTCTGCATCGCCGTCCAGGGTGATGGCACTATTTTTTTCCACAAACTCAATTCTGGAGTGATTTTTGAATCCCTCTGCAGAGGAGTTGCTGTTACGAGTTGGATAGGACTGCCTGGAGCATCAGCAACTTTGGGGTTACGTTTGGTTTAAGTTGTGATTTATTTTGCGCTGGGGTTACCGGTGCAGACTGTGAAGGCCTCCTTGAGAGGACTTTCCCCATCTCATCTAGGCTCGGTGCAGCTGGAGCGTGAAATCTCTTTTGGCTTTTTCAGTCCTTCTCCAAAGTTTTTAGCTTCTCCTCGGGCTGCAGCAGATAGATTCCCCCCCCCCGATTTTTTCACTTTATTTTCTAAGACTGTGTTGTGCTGCTCTCCAGACTTTACGTAACTGGGTTTGGGGGGTTTTTGGGCAATATATTAGTGGTGATAGAGCATGATCAAGGCAGGGTTTAGCAATAGTTTTTAAAATGTACTCTATCTGTTTATTACTAGCGAGATTGTTCATTAAGGTCTATGAATACTTTCTCATTGATTAAAAAAAATAGGTTTCTGGTGACAGCGTCTTTCACAGGCAAACCATCTTTTGCTTTTTCGCTTTGGTTTGATGCGGTTTTTAAACAGTGAGGTATTATTTTAGAAATGCAGCCTTTCCATAGCTCGGCAGGTTTTGTGATTAGTCAGTAGTTGCTTAAGTGGTGAAATCAGGAGGGAGAGCAAACTGCGCGTCTCAAGGACCAGGAGGATGTCTACTCCCACCTTCGCACCTTCAACAGACAAGACAGGGATGAAGGTTTGGCCACCCGTATCCTCTAGGCAAGCGCAGATCGTTTAGGATGTGGGTATGGAATTGTCTTAAGGGAGCATTTGGCTGTGTTTGTATAAAATCCGCTCTTTATTGATGATAAACTTCGCCCACAATTTACCCTTCCATGCTATTCCCACCGTAAAATAGCAGACAGAACAAGAAATTGAGGACCGGGACTAAAATACGGCCCTGTCAGCACCACAGACCGTGATGTTGGAGAGGGATGCTCTAGTTGGCTTTGCAGGAGTTAACCGGTCCGTCGGAGGAGTGGAGCGTGGCGGTGGGGAGCCCAGCGTGGGCTGCTGGAGGCTCTGCAGCTCTTCTGAGCGCTGCTGGTGCCCACTCCGGCTGGCGGAAAGTTGGGTCGAGCATCTCCGTGCTGCAGTTCAGAGCAGTGCTCAAACGAAAGCAGAAGCTGGATGGGAAGCACCGGCTCGCAGAGGAGCTAACTGCCTCAGCGGGAGGCTTTGAGGAGTTTGTAGACACTGATTTCTCGCAGGAGCCCCACTGGCTCATCTGGAAGCTGTCTGTGAAACCTGACTCAGCAAGACATGAAAAGGCTGCGGAAGAAAGAGCAGCAGCGAGTGTCTCCACTCGCATCAGCAGGCGCCGGTGTGGTCCTTCACGCCGTTAACTGTTGGTGTCCAGGATGTTAATTTTGTTGTTCTAATCCAAAATGAAAGGTCTGGGCACTTTCTCCTCTTGGTCGTGGTGCTTTCGTTCCCATTGTCGGTGTGACCTTTTGTGCAGCAATTAGGAGAAAGGGTTTGCAGTAATTAGCCAAGCAGAACTCATTCTGAGTGAACCTGGGTCCTGAGGTGGGTGCTGGTAACAGGGTGACTGGGAGGGGATGGCCTAGGTCCCAGGTCCACCCAGGGAGTCTCTGCCAAGGAGCAGCAGGAGATGGGCAGAGACAGGGCTGGAAACAAGGCTGCAGCATTGGGCACAGTGTGTCCGGGAGGTGGGACAGAAGCTATCTATGTCGTAGATCCAGGGTCCATCCAAGACATAGGGCCAGAGACAAGACAAAAGGCAAGTCCATACCTACAGCTGAGGGTCCCAGGCTGAGCTCCTGGACCGTGGGCAGAAGTTGTGGGTGAAGGTCCCAGTGAGGCTGCTCAGGGCATTTAAAGCCTATAGGCACGCTCAGGGTGATGACAAGCCCTTTATTTTATATTTATATTTATATTTTATATCTGTTAGAGTGGTGAGGCACTGGCACAGGTTGCCCAGAGAGGTTGTAGAGACCCCATCCCTGGCAGTGTTCAAGGCCAGGTTGGATGGGGCTTTGGGCAACCTGGGCTGGTGGAGGGTGTCCCTGCCCATGGCAGGGGGGTGGGACTGGATGATCTTTGAGGTCCCTTCCAACCCAAACCAGTCTATGGTTCTATGATTTTATTCATATAAACTCAAGTCCTTGACATCCATGACAACAGTTGGGTAGTATGGAAGAAGGTCAAAGGGTTTGTGAGGTAAAGGAGGGACGCAGTGAATTTGGCCTGCAGAGTGAAGGAGAGATGGGTGGGCCTGGAGGAGTCTGTACCATGGGCAGGAAGGTGAGATGGGCACAGACACTGGGGTGAGGATACTGGGATCCACTGGCAGGGCAGAGCATTGGCCGTGGGAAGAGGTAGATGAGAGTATGGTGCAAACCACAGGCCTTTGGTGGGATTGCAGCGACCTGAAGTATAGGGGAGTGGGAATGTGGTACCCAGGGCACTTGGTGGTGCCAGCCAAGGACAAGGGGTAGTGAACAAGTACCTCCCGCGGCTTGTCGTCTAGATCCTGCTGCCAGCATCCGTAAAGGAGAAGCCATATTCTCAGTACGACTCCCCTTCCCTTCTTTGCAGTCCTTGGGACTTTAAGAAGAACATTGTTTAAAATATAGTTCTTAAAAAAAACAAAACCCCAAACATCATGAATTCACAATAACCCCTTAACGAACGTTGTCAGCTGAAAGAGCCCCTTGGTGTCTGCAGGCAGCCAGACATCCCTGCGATGAGACGTGCTCTCGGTAACCAAGTACATTGCTGATCGCTTCCAAACGGGTGTCTGTCCCAGCACTCTTGTGCACAGAGATGCCAGGCGAGAAAAAGAACGTTACACAGAAATACTTGAAGGCTGGGGGAAAAAATCCACCCTCTAAGACGACGTTTTGGATGCGGTCATTTCCACTAACGTGAGCGAAGACTCTCCTGTGTTATTGTAGGGTTGGGATATAAATAGAGGGAGGCTGGCACAGGGAGGGGATAACCTGATCCCTGCCTCTGCGGCGATCGCAGGCGTGCGGCTTTATGAGCACGCCAAGGCAGTAACGACAGCCCAAATGGGTGCGGCCTCGTTAATTCTTGAAGAGAAGCCAGCTGCCGGCTCTGGTAGTGCTGAGGCTAGTCGCTGCCCGTCTCATCTCACGCACTTCGCTCAAGCTCCTCGTGCGTTGGTTTCCTCACCTCTAAAATATGTTTACAGATACTACCGTGTACCTTAGCTCCTCTGAGACGTAACTGTGACCACGTGAACCTCTTGCACGCGGTTTAAAATGACCGTTGCATAAGCGCCGTGGTGATATTGTTCCTGTGTAATAGACCTATCATGTTACTTTAACTCTCAGATCACAGTTTGATTTGATTTTAATATAGCTGTTTTCGTAAATAACGGCAAATTAGTAACTTACCGCTCAGGAAAAGTGCCTGTGGGTTAAATTAGTTGTGGCGGAGGTCACAGATTATTTCCTGAGCAGTTTGCAATTATCAGTTATGACTTTAATATGGTGAGACTATACTGAAAGCGTACGGCAAAGTTAATAAAGAGTTCTCTCCTTATTAACACCGTCACCTGGGTGGTTCACAGCCCTTTCGTACTGTTGCCGCCAGGAGCGAGTAGAAGAACCCGATTACGCCTCGCAGCAAGGGGGAAATCCTTGTGCAGACTGCCGACAGAGTAGGTACCGTCAGATCTGTGCCGGCTTCATGGTAACCGAGTGGTAGCAAGACCTTTTTTCTCTGCTTTCAGATCACGAGGAGCACGTACCCTTCTCTTCTCAGAATAGTTTTCGGCTGACACAAGGCCCTCCAGGTTTCCTGAGTCGCTGGCGGCTTGCGATCGTGTGTATAAATGTGAAGGTGGCGCGCAGGGACTGAGGTTACACCAACTTTTAAAAATACTTTTAGCAATACTTTTTGTCCTCTGCGTCTCCCCATCCGCTTCCGACGGGCAGGAGAGGGTTCAATATTATATTATACACGATAGCGCCTGTCATAGTGCTTCTGCTTTAATTAACACTATTTTGGGGGCAAATTTTATCTACATTGCATCTGTTGGTATCAGCATAGGTAGTCTGATAATGCAACACCACTACGATAATGCAGCATCGCTACGTCGGATCTACAATCCGTAAAAAATAACGGCAGCCATCTCTTGCGTAGTTTCTTCTGTCAGTAGCCCCAAGGGATCCCAGGGAAAATGAAAGGCTTTTTTTCTCATTGTAATGTAGGAATCGGATAGTGAAGGATAGCGATGTAGTGGCGTACTGGAAATACTCGTGTATCTAGAAATAGGTGGCTGCATAGGAATACAGTGGAATGTGGGAATGAGGTGGTGGAATGGCTTGTTCGAGGCTGGGCTGTAGGCAGCGCAAGGCAGACAAGGGAGCAGTCGCAGTGCAGTATTTGTAGCAACGGTTGTTTCCCCAGGTACATAGGATAATTGCAAAAATTACAGATTTTTTTTAAAAAAATGAAGACACTTTCATTAATAGCAACAATAAATTTTTTGTAAACTGCACTTGATTTTCCGTCATTCATGAAACTGAAAAGAAGGAGAAGCCTTTCAGGTGATTTCCTTTTCCTGAAATAACATCCATCGTTAATAGAAAGGACAAAAGAGTTGTCAGACTTCACACAGCATCCTGAAACAATCCTTACTTGTTGGGAGCGTTTTGAGTTAAAACTCGGCATAATCGTAGCAGCAGCTGTTGGAGTTTCATTTGCTGTTGGTTTGGTGCGTGCCTTCAAACTGGGGTACCTTAAAGAGCAAAATTTCTTTCGTATCGCGTTTCATTCCTTTTGTAGAAGGTGTGATTTTAATGCCTTCTCCTACTGCAACTATGGGGATTTTTGTAGATTTTATTAAACGCCGTATAAAGTTGCACATCTTATTATGTTCACATTAAAATTTTGAGACATTTAGTAGATCGCATTGTATTTATTAATTCCAGCAACGTATTTTTGTAGTCAAAACCAATGGCGAATGGATGTTCTGTTCTCAGAAAGTGTTGGGAAACCAGACCCCAGTCTACGAGGAGCATTTTTCTCCAGTCAGAAGGTCCAGGTAACTGATACAGACTGTGGCTTACACCATCAATCATGACGGACCACGCCACCATTCTGTAGGTCTGCGTTGACTTGACTCCAGCAATGACTACCAAGAAAAAGCAGGAGAGGGGAGAGTGCAGTTGATGGTGCAATAAAGTCAACGCGCGTTTTTTGTTTCCATGTGTGTTAGGTGATCACATCCTTCGCTAGGATAGCCCTAACGTTTCAGATAAAACTACCTATAGGTGACACCTGTCTTGAGCAGACTGTCCTGGGAAGAGCGATGGCCATCCTATCTAAAAACGGGCTCGTAGACTGCCAAAGGGCTATTGGCTGCAGCAGCGTCCCCAAATGTATATTTAGGATTGTGCGTTTTTTCATTTCTTTCTCTAAAATCGATGATGACAACCCGGTTTTCTTTGACCAAAAGTAACTGGAGGAGCTTGACCAGCTACCAAGAGTAGACGGATCAGTGTGTGGTCTTTGGTGGTTGCTCTGCAGAAGCTGCTGCTGCCTGGGGGAGGTCTACGGTAGAAAGCTCAAGTCCTGTGGGACTTCTGGAAACGAGTGTTTAGATCGTTTAAACTTGAGAATGGTGTTAATGAGGGTTTTCAAAGAAAAGATGGAAAGAAAAAATCAGGTCTTCCCCAGTGGGTTTTAAAAATTTGCCGCAGGAAGGTCCGGAGGTTCCTAATTTGCTGATATTCAAGTTCTTTAGTGCGTTTTACCCTTTTCCCGTGCTACACACTTGACCTTGTTACAGCATTTTTAATAAGGTTGATTTAAAGTATTTAGGACAAGGCATGTCAGAAATAAGTGAAAGGAAAAAAAAAATAAATTACAGGGAAAATCAGTTAACAGCTTGAATTTAGTGGTAATAGCTCAAAACCCAGCACCTCTAGCTCCCCTCCTTATTTTGGGGGGCATTTTCTGATTGCTTCCTCACTTTCACACGGGAAGTAAAAATGGTCTTTATTGGGTGTTCTGAGGAGCGGCACCCAAATTCAGCAATCCGCTGAAAAACAAGCCCGAGCCCTATCCTTTAGGGAGAGGGGTTTGCTTACCTGGAGAGCTAAAAACAAATCCCGCCCGTATTTTACTTTGAAATCTATTTTGACAGACAAAATGCCGGTCAGGGGACGAGCAGAGGAGGCTGGGCTGTAAACACGATACTTCCCGCGGCGGAGTACTCGCACCTCGTAATAAATGTTATTTTGTGCCGGGAGGCTGGGTCTGGCGGGGGGACACACGACCGATCCCGAAAGCTTGGGCAGACATCACGCCGAGGTCGCGCCCGTTGCGTCCATGTCTTGGGAAGAACGCGGAGCGGCGTTCGCTGGCGGTGTAACAGCGAGTTTCAAGCGAGTATAATGGTATATCGTTAAATCACGTCATCCAAACGTGGTTTGCGTTTATGCGAAGAGTTCTGTCGGCATTATTAAGGGGTTAGGTGTGGTGGGAGCTGCGAGCGGCGGTGTTGGAGCAGGGCTTTGGTGAATTAGGGGATGTACGAAGGTAAAAAAGCAAAAAGATGGGAATCAGCTGAAAGATTTTTTTTAAATCTAAGACAAATTTTTCAAAGCCTAAAGTGAAATGGGGGAACAGAGGCTGACGTATGACCTTATCTCTGATTAAAGCTGCCTGTATCATTCACGTTTGCGTTTTCCGACACAGCTTTATAAATAGTGTGATCAGTACGCTTTTATCAGAAAAGTTCCTGGAAACGGTTAAAAAAAAAAAAAATCATCGTTCTTAAATTAAGTTGTTGGCAGCTTATCGGAAGCAAAATTGTTGAAACTTCCCCAGTTATATGGGGTGAACTAGGTGACAAATTATAACAAGAAAAATATATATATATGCGCATTTTATTTCTTCAGTAAGGTGCTCGTGTTCATAGCGCTGTGATAACACGCTCTGGAAGAGCTTTAGGAACGTGGGCAACCTTGGCAGCTCATTCCACCGGGGGGTTAAGGCGCTGAGCGGCGGTGCGAGGTCTCCTGCCGTGGTTTTTGGCGCGTGCCCCGGGCGGGATCGGTGCCCGCTTGCGAGCAGCCTTGTGCCTCTTCGTACGAGAAACCCCCCGCAGCAGCTGTGACCTTTCTCCGAGTCCCGAAGTTTGAAGCTGGAAGGGCTGTAAAAATACCAGGGCTCGCCCGGAGGACAAAATTTAGTCACGGGCTGGAAGGAAGGAAGGAGGCATCGTGCCGGGAGGAAATGGTGGAGGCACACGTTCGCCATGGAGTACTCGGAGAGTGAAGGCGATTCCTCCGACGGAGAGTGCTGTTTCTCGGGGAGCAGCGATGAGTACTCCTGCGATGATGTCCAGAAAGCGTCCGAGTCAGTATCGCAAGCAAGGCTTCACGTAATTACTTGTGGCAGTTAATGCTCTGCACGTCTAATAACTACTCGTTGCATTTAATGCCCCGCGCGTCTAATAACTACTCGTTGCATTTAATGCCGTGCATTGCCATTAACTACTTTTGCATTTAATGCTGGGCACTTCTGGTAATTACCGTTGCATTTAATGCCATGCACTTGTAATAAGTGTTTGCCGCATTTAATGCGGCGCACTTCTAATAATTACTTGCTACATGTAATGCCGTACACTTGTAGTAGTTACTTGCTGTAGCTGGTGGCCGCCTGTGGAAATGCTGCCTTTTAAAACGTGGACCGACAATTTGTCGTGCTCGAAGGTGACTGAGGTTAATTCGGAGCTCGGGGGCACGGCCCTGGGTATGTTTGTCATTTTTAAGCGTATGCGAGGTGTTGGCAGGGTTTGGAAATCTGAGCATGTCTTGTATTTCACAGCTGATGTACGTAAAGGTTTCACGTTTGGATAAACCTGAAAATACGTTGGGTTTTTGGGGGTTTTTTTTCCCCTTTCTGTTTCTAGAAACTCGATGAGATTTTTAATCCTGCTTGCAGCCTGGTTGGGAACGGCCCCTAACACAAGAGCACGCCAGGTTTCTAAGCCCGCTCACAACCGATGTAGACCGTGGGAGCAGAAAGCTCCTTTCCCCCGCCCGGCAGTCCCTCCATGCGGAATTTGCAGGACGAGGGTCCTGCGGCGGCAGGGTGTGGGCGAGGATGTGCAGGTTGGTTGTCGAGATACCCAAAGACAGCCATTTCTTGATTTAACGCTTCACGTACGAGCCACTTTAGCATTCATTTTTTTAAAAAAATGCTTTTTCCTGACTTATCGGTCACTTCTGTTCGTGCAGAACACAAGGAAACCTCGGAATCGCGTGACTTTTGGCATTAAAAACCCCAGCCGTCCCTCTGGCTCGGGTGTGGATGCGACGTGAGACGCCCTTTGGGAAAGCGCCTTCTTCCTACATCTGTTTCCTGCTGATTCAAAGGATGTATTAAGTACAAGACAGTGGAAACCCTAACAGTCTCACGGGCGTTTTAATCTCTGACGTTAAGGTTTATTTAAAATGTTTGCACTGACGCCACCAATAGCTGGATTTGACTTGTCTGTAATCATGTAACTATAATATAGTAACTATAATCGTGTCTATAATCCGTAACTATAAAGGTTTAAACTGGGGTTTTTGCGGCAGAAAGGCATCGGAGATAATGGGACAAAGATGTTGAGTTTTAACCGGAATCAATGAACAACCAAAAGGTTTACGTGCCCGTTTTCCTGCGGTAAGGTACCGGTGACAGTGGGCTACGGCAACTTAACGGCGTACGAGACGTTATCGGTCCTTATCCGCTCTACATTTACCAAAGTTTCAGAAGTCGAGAGAGATGATTGTCTGCTGCTCTTCAGCTACTTCTTTCTATTTGCTTTAAATTACCATGATTTTGTTTAGCGTTGCGGCTAAATTAGCACTAACGTACACTTCATTTCATCGCAAATAGGCTCACGGACAGCATCCGCATACAGGCTAAATTAGCACTAACGTACACTTCATTTCATCGCAAATAGGCTCACGGACAGCATCCGCATACAGGCTCCACTGTGGATGTTTCTTTCATTTTGTAGTTGTGCTTGCTCTGTTCTAACGATATTCAGGATAGCTCAGAAGTTACTACAGTTAATTAATGATTACCTTAAAGGGAGAGTGCACACTCCTGTAGGAGTGTGCTTTTTTTTTTTTTTTTTTTACTATATTCCTGCTTTAATACCTCCAATCTTTACATAGGGGAAACTGTAATTTCTAACAGCACTTTTAAATCTCATTTTTTGCCCCAGTGGAAGTGTACAGTGGTTTCCCAGTTCTAAATGAATTAGGTGTGTTTATAAGCGGCGGGGCTCTTTCCCCTCTAATCCACTTACCCTTCATATGTGGAAAGGATTGGAGGGCATCCGAATAAAACAGCCACTCGGAATCCTCTGCGTCTGTTTGGCCGACACAGAAAATGCAAGGACATCTCTATCGCCCTGATGAAACACCGAATCGGTGCGATGAAAAATGAATTAACTTCGTATTTTAGAGCTTGGGCTGGCCATGGCCACATTCGCAGTGGGGCAGGGAAAGGGAGAACACAAAGCAGCTGGTGATGAAGATACAGAAAAAAATGTCCAGAGCCCAGTTCTAAGTGCAATATTTCTAATTTCTGAAAATTTTAATTTCTGAAAAAGGTACCAGCGCAGTGTTTCGATGCCAAGACCTTTCAAAAGCTCCGTCCTAATCGTGCCCCTTTTTTCGGCACAGTCCCAGCCTCCTCCACGCTCAGAGATCGAATGCATCGCGATTCCTGTAGCAAACCGTATACGTCGTACCTGCTCTGAGTAGCAGAGCTGACATCCTCCTTAACTGGGTGCTTCGTGTTCCAACGTTGAGATATTACGTAGGTTTTTGGGGAGAAGGACGTAAGCAGAAGTCAAATGTTCATAAATTCATCTGTGCAAATAGCTAATACTTTGCTAAAACGGTTTCTGTGCACACGTCTGGCGTAGTAAGAAACGAGACTTTGCCTAAACCAGATGAAAGGTACGGGCTGATGCGTGGCTGGATGTCTGATTTACAAGGGGAACCTGGTTTTCTGTTCATGCGTGGGTTTTAGCTTTTGCGTGCTTGAAGCCTCTACGGGCGATGAACATCAAATCAATAAAGGCGAAAAGCTGTGAAACCCAGAAATTTATTCTGGAAGTGCTTTAAGGATGCCATATGTTTGGAATTAAAAAGATTGTCGTGAAAACAATGCAGCTTACTTAAGAAATGTATTTTTTTTTCTTTCAGGGAGGATGTCAGAACAGCCAACGTCATCGCGGCTGAAGCAGTAACTTGTCTGGTCATAGACAGAGAGTAAGTACACCATTTTCCTACCTTGGGGTGTATCTCCAGTTTGCACCTTTTACAGTTTTTAACTAAACCCTTTAATCATTTTCTCCAGGGAGGTGGTTTAATTTTGAGTGATAAAGTCACAGTAGATACGTATCCTTGATGAAGTAGAGGGAAGGTCCCCCTAAATCAGTAAGACAAAAGTCAGTAGTGACAAATACGACCAATTAAGAAGCGCGGAAAGACAAAATGGAAATAAATGGGGAGGTAGCATTACTGTGGAAACAGATCCAGGCATTAACGGTGGAACACAGATTGATGTTCGTGTCGGCAAAACGTCACGAAAGGCATCAAGCTTCTGGTAAATGTTAGAGCAGGATGTTGTTATTTTAGTCCATGTGGGGATGGAGAGCCCTTGTCCAAAGGACGTAGCCCCGCTTGAAGCTCTGCGGCTCAAAGGAGATAGAGGAGACCTGAAGAGTAAAATAATGTCTTATGGAGGGAGCTTGAAGGAATCGGGGGCGGGGGGGTAAGCAAGGAAAGGAATGCCTGGGCTCCAGAAAACAGTGCTGCAAATTCAGCCGCTCTCTACAAGTGTTGGGAGTGGGATTTAAAAAAATTAGCATTACCTTGAAAATTCACCGTGACTCCTGGGGTGGTTTTCCAGTTGTGAGGGCAGTGAAGCACTGGCATAGACCGTCAAAAGTACGGGCAAATCTTCCATGGGAGTCCTTCTAAGGGAGTGTGGTATAGATCTGTGAAACCGTGAGAGAGGTGGGTGGGATGCATGGGGGTTGACTTTTCACGGCCTCCCCCAGTGCAAGAACCCAAGGAGACCTGCAGGAGAGAGGCGAAAGCCGAGAGGAGGTGGCTTCGTCACGTGGGGATCGCTCACAGAGCTATAGGAAAACGAGAAGAGTTTGCAAGCGTTCAAAACGAAAAGAAATCCATTGGATTTTTTAAACATGTAGGTCCTACCTCTGGGCTAGGAACTTTGGGAGGGGTGTAGGAGAGTACCAAGGCAAGTAGGACAAGTGGTTGCCCTGTCCTTGAACTCTTCCCTGGGCACGTAGTCTTATGCAAGATGCCATCAGTGATGGGTTAGGAGTGATCTCCGAATCTCTTCTAATATTCTGAGGAGATACGTGAGAGAGACTCAAGTATCTTGTAGGGATGATCTACAGACACTCAATCCTGCTTTGACACAAGGGGTTTGTGTTCAGCATCTTACAGTCCTTCCTTTCTGGAGATCTGGTGTTCTGTAGTGGCTGAGCTGGGGAAGTCCTAGGTCTTGTGATATGGTAGTTTGTTTATGATCAATTAAAAAAAAAATTACGGTCTATCCGTTGAAAACAGATGGTGAACTTCAGGACTGTCAGCTGAGTGGCTTGCTTTCAGATACACAAGCAAGGTAGCCTGGTAGATAGAAGACACGCTGCGCCTTATCATTCTGTGGGGCAAAGAGAAGAAGAATTGCCATAATTAGATAATTTAGCAAACATTAATTCAGAGAAATACAAAGCAGCAAGTAATTTATGCATTTTTTTTCTGAACGCTTCTGTAAGGGTTGTTTTTTTTTTCGCTGTAAGCATTAAAAAACCCCAAATAACTAGTAATTGCAGAGTCAGTCATTCCTCATCGTTTTACAGACTATTTCTTTGCTTGTCTCTTGTGCCTTTTTCTCAGTATATAATGCCCTTGAAATAGCAAGGAAGTACAAGTTAAATTTAAACTGATGAAGCTGTAGTTAATCTGTACCAGAGATTCTAGTAATGCTCTGCAATTAGTAGCAGAGTAACCCTATTTATAAGAATCCTATTTATAGTGCAAGAAAAGTAATGCTCTTTATGGCACTATTTGTAGTTCAAGGAAGGTTGTCCTCTGTCCTGACCAGCTCTGACTTTCTTGTTACAGCTCTTCTCTTAGATTATTATTTTATAGGCACGCGAATAACTGCAGAAACTAATTTTAATACAGAGAAAATCTGCTAAGACTTCTGCAAATTTGGAAAATTGTGCAGACGCCGTTCTGTTAATGAGGAAAATTAGCATTTCTTTATATCCGGACACACAGAACTTTACAACGTTTGGGTTGTTATGGTGGACATGGTAAATGTTCGCGTTGAGTTATACGCCAGGTGGCAATGGGAACTGGAAGTTGGCTTTACCTACAGTCGGAAGTTGTTCTGCGCAGGAGGAGGGGTGATGCATGGCATTAAGGTTTTCTAATATTTTTTATTACAAGACAAGCTCTTTGCTTAGTCAAATGTAACTACAGAAGCAGCAATTTTCATGCTCCGTGTGTGCCTCGATCTGAAACGTTTCAGCAAAATTGATGTTGCAATTTCAAAGAACAAGTTATGGGAAAATATCGTTTCCTTAACAGTCAGTCCATTTCTCTGAGAAACTGGAGAATTTCAGTCTTACTGTCAGTAGAAGTTAATATTACCCACTGGCACTATCTTGTCATCAGGCTAACTCTTCAAGCTTCCTTTTAAAAGTCTTCCCAAGACATCCAAAAATTGTTCCACACAACTGCTAATACAGCTGCCGTACTCCCATCTAGTTAACGCTTGAGCTGTAGGAGTCACACCTTGGCGTCACAGCAAGTTACACCTAGGACAGATGGAAGAGTGGTCTCTGGATTTGGCAAAATTATGAGCAGTTGTACAGCTGGTTTAGTTGCTGGAGGATTTTGAGGGTAATAATACGGGAAACTTTCTTTATAGGGATGAGCCAGGCCACCAAGCAAGCTCCGGGAGAGTTGGGGTTGAGATGAGACGTTGCTTAAGCATGAAAAGATGAAATCATTTCTGAAATTCCAAAAAAATATGTATGAAAATGCTACAGGGGTGAAGCAGCGGGAGTTGAAAATACCATGAGGAAAGCCAAACAGTAGTACATGATGGGTCATTAATTACCAAACTCTCACGATGTCGCTGCTGCCTTACTTTTTAATTTCCTCGTGAAATTACAGTCAAAAACCACCCTGAAGTTGCCCAAAAAGTAGTATAGCTATTTCTTGCAAATCTATGTTGACATGCTTTGCAATGGATTTTCAGCATCCTTTTCTGATGTAGAAGTGAGCAGAGTCGTTATCTAACAAAGAAAACGACCTTCAGTACAGCAAGCATTTGCTGTGTCCCATGACTTTAAGCCATTTTGTTCCCACTTGTCCTTGTCCTGAAAATATTTGTTACGAAGGACAACATTGACATTCTTTCCGTCTTGCAATTATCTTCTTAAGTCCCTTCCTTTACCAGAATAATGAATTTCAGTGGGATTTGGTCCTTAACGCTCTCTGGCTTCATCAGCAGTCTCCACCATGCAGGAGGTGAGCTGAAGCCGATCATCCGGCTCCAACCAAGCTGTAGGAGAAATTTCAGCTGACTTTGCTAAGGCTTAACGTCAGGTTTTGCTGCATTTCACTCCCATGTGAATGAATAAATATTGCTCGTGAACAACCAGCGCGTTGAACATCCTTTTCTCTAAATTGGAGACAGATGGATTTGATAGACGAGCTCTTTGGTGGATGAGGAATTGGCTGGATGGTCACATCCAGAGAGTAGTGGTCAGTGGCTCAATGTCTGGCTGGAGATCAGTGACGAGTGATCTCCCTCAGGGGTCCATATTGGGACCAGTACTGTTTAATATCTTCATCAACGACACAGTGGGATCGAGCACACCCTCAGCAAATTTGCAGACACCACCAAGCTGAGTGGTGCAGTTGACATGCCTGAGAGACAGGATGCCATTCGGAGAGACATGGACAAGCTTGAGAAGCGGGCCCATGTGAACCTCATGAGGTTCAACAAGGCCAAGTGCAAGGTCCTGCACGTGGGTCAGCGCAACCCCTGGTATCAATAAAGGCTGGAGGATGAAGAGATTGAGAGCAGCCCAGCAGAGAAAGACTTCAGGGTACTGGTGGATGAGAAGCTCCGCATGAGCCAGCAATGCGTGCTCACAACCCAGACAGCCAACCATATCCTTGGCTGCATCACCAGCAGTGTGACCAGCAGGTTGAGGGAGGGGATTCTGCCCCTCTACTCTCGTGAGACCCCCCCTGCAGTGCTGCGTGCGGCTCTGAGGTCCCCAGGACAAGAAGGACATGGAGCTGTTGGAGCGAGTCCAGAGGAGGCCACGGAGACAATCCGAGGGCTGGAGCACCTCTGCTATGGAGACAGGCTGAGAGAGTTGGGGTTGTTCAGCCTGGAGAAGAGAAGGCTCTGGGGACACCTTATTGTGTCCTTCCAGTACTTGAAGGAGGCTTATCACACAGATGCTGACAGACTTTTTAGTAGGGCCTGTTGTGATAGGACAAGGGGTAATGGTTTTAAACTAAAAGAAGGTAGATTCAGACTAGATACAAGGAAGAAATTTTTATGATGAGGTGGTGAGACACTGAAACAGGTTGCCTGGAGAGGTGGTAGATGCCCCATCCCCGGGAACATTCAAGGTCAGGTTGGACAGGGCTCTAAGCAACCTGATCTAGTTGAAGATGTCCCTGCTCATTGCAGGGGGGTTGGACCAGGTGACCTTTAAAGGTCCCTTCCAACCCAGACTCTTCTGTGATTCTGTGAACCTTTGGGAAGATGTCCTTCAGCAATAACCCGAACCCAACAATGAAGAAGATACAGGGTCAGCATTGAACTTTTAATTTGGTTGTTCTTTTAAACTAGGTGAGCTACTTCACATGGCCTCTGCAGCGTATTTTCTGATACTAGCGTGCATGGCACAGGAGAAATGTGAATGTGAGCGTTTATTGTGTTAAATGAGTGCTTTAGCTCAGTCTGCTGATACCATGTTGGCCTAGATGTAAGAAGCCAATAAATGGTGGGAGTCAGTAAACTTGGGGCAGAAAACAGCAAAGGTGCGGCGTGTTCTTCTGAGGTAATAAGAAGGAAGAAAGTGTAAGAGCATGTAAGTGAATAGCAACAATGGAAGTATATTTATTCAGGGAATGGAAGTTACTGAAGATGAGCGCATGTGATCCTTGAGCTGGAAGCTGTGTATGGGCAATATATCACATGCTATAGTTCATGGAGGAGAAAACATGAGAGTTTGGGTTGCAACTGGAAATTATTCTGGAGTTTGGATTGATTCTGAAGACATGGAGAAGTGGCTGCACATAGAACTGAAGCATTGCAGATGCCACCTGAAGCATTGCAGATACCTAGACATCAGTGGGTGGCAGATCTCTCGATAAGGACCGTGACTCTTCAGAGGTAATGATCACAAAGAGGGTGGCAGCATGAGCTAGCAGAGGGAAAAAAGCCATAAAGCAGTAAGTTTGTTGTGCAGAGGAGAGAGCATAAGCAGCAGGCCGTGACTGAAGATGAGGAGGCAAGGAGGAAGACCTAGCTCCAGCCAAGAACTGCAACCTGTGAAGAAAATCCAGGCTGTGACCGTGCGAAGAAGGGAGATTTTGCAGCGTTAGGGGAAATTCTGCAAGGAATCTGTTGCGAAACTGGGGATTGTGCAAGGAGCCAGAGGGGGCAAACTGGGGCCCCTGAGCAAAGGGAATCATGGGCTTATCCCAAAAACAGAAAGGCATGTCGTGTGCCAGGAGTAAAGGCGCAAAATTTGTGCAGAGATAACGGAAATATGATGGAGGAGCAACCACACATGAAATGCAACTGGAAAAAAAATACGATTAAGGTAATAGGGATCAATTTCATTGGGATTCAATAGGCTGGAACCTAAGAAGGAGGAGGTGTTCAGCATGGATATCTGTTCTGGGTCAAAATCACTTTGAAGCAGACAGTAAAGGAGTAGTAGCGAAGGGACTCCTGGATGTGTTTGGATGTGGATGTGTTTCAATAGGAATAGCAAAAATAGGAAAAGTTTTTGTAGAAAGAGAGCGCTCTGGACCTGTGTCGTTATAAATGACTGTAAATTTCCAGAGAAGAGGGGAAAATAATTGCTACTAAAAATGGAAAATCCCAGAAATCCCTGATGAGGATAGCGTAACAAGTGGTCACTGAAGCAGCAGAGTTGGTGGAGTAGGTTTTGGCACATAACGAACACAAAAGTCATGGGTTGTTTTTTGGTAAGCAGTGATGAGCAGACCATGGAAGATTACCTTGCATGAAATGATAATTTGTTGATTTAGCTTAAATTGTTTCAAAAGTAGGTCTGTAACGTTGATTCTCAATATTAAAAATGGAAAATTGAGAAATTAAAGGAGCTCTTTGGGAAATCAACTGCACAGGGGCACCTACAATTCCTTCATCTTCAGGTCTTAGAAGTCCGCATCAAAGAAAGCCAACACATTTAGGAAATTATTTATAGGGATTTGTAGGAGTTTGTGTTTGGGAATGGCTGAAGAGAATTGACTGGCAGGTTTGCGATTGCTACCGGTATTTAGAAAAACCTACAGAAAATGAAACGGGTGTCAGAGGTTGGATTTCCAGATGAGGTAGATTCTGTGATGCAGCCCTACAAGCTCTACAGTGACCGCATTGGGAGTAGCGTTAATTTTGGTCCCCCAAAGAAGAGGACTACGACGGCACATAGATTATTTGCTATAACATTAAGAGTTCTCATCTTGCCAGAAGGAAAACAGTGTAGTCCTACCTGTTCAGGTGTATTTCAAAGCTTCGTAATCCATAGGAAAAATTTCCAGGGAATTTCACTTTATAGTCAAGAGTTTCACCGTGTCCATGCACGCTGTCATTGAAGAGGAGGTTCCGCTAACCCGGTAGGGAGAACAAAACGAGACAGCGACGAGGCTGATCAAATGAGGATGATGGCTTTGCTAAGGGATCTCAGCACCGGGCAGGCTGGCGTCATCTCCATGCTCAAGCTTAATGGTGAGACCGGGTTGATTCAGCCAGGCTGTCTGGAGGGAAGGAGATGTTCTTCCTGCCAACTGTGACGCATAGACCCAACCGGGGGGCTTGAAGTTGGCTTGAAAAGTTCAGCAGAATCCACGTGTTGTTCACAGGAATTGTAAACGACCATTTCAAGGGATTTGTGGAAGCCTGTGGATGCTTGGGGAGCCAGACAGCTCGTTGCAAAAATACAATTATCTTCTGCTCAAACATGTGATCTAGGTAAACACATTAATATTTTATAATGGTTGTTAGTTGTCAGATGTCGTCTATTCAGTTTTAATACCAAGAGCAATTTTTTCTCTCCAGTTCGTAGGCTTTCTGTGTTTCTGACTTGCTAAGACCCAATGTGAAATAAAATCGAGACTGTTGCTAGTGAAGTGTGTCCTATTGAGATACTGCAGCAATTCACCCTCTGGGAAGAAACCAGTTGTGGGAGATGCGCAACGTTGTCGCCCCCAAAGTGTTTCAAGCTTGGCCCTGTCCTAGCTCGTCTTAGTGAATTTTCAGGCTCCCGGGAGGGGTTATTAGGTTTGTCGCAGCGATACAGTTGGGCCGAGTGGAGAAAAGTTAACAATTACGATATGCTGGATTTGATGGATTGGTCCTCTAGAAAATTGTCTAAAAAGCATCTTCTGATAAAAATTGTGTAGATGCAAGCGGGACAACCTTGAGCATCTGTTCTGTAAATCAATTTGAATAAGCACGTACAAACATGCTTTATTTACAGTTACTTTGGGTGGAGATAAAACAGGAGGAGAAGGTTCAAAACTCATTCCTAACAATTTGATCGTCATTGGCACCTTGAGAGAGAAGCTGGTGCAACTTTTCAAATTCTTTTTTTTTTTTTCATATGTACCTCTTGTACCTGAAAAAGTGTTTGAAACTGTTCATAGATTCTCTTGAACTGTAAGAATATTTATGCTGAAGTTGATTCGGGTTCATCTTTTATTTATTTTCTGTGATTTTTTTTTTCCCCCTCCGTATAACTTATTTATGGTGATAACAATATTTTCCTGGCACGCTGAGATTTACCGGGTGTAAATGTTGTGGGCGCTGGGAGCGCAGAATTGCCTGATGCACATATTAGAGAGAGGAGCCGAAGGACGAGAGCCACTACAACTCAAGGCACAGCTGCTGTGGCTGACGGACGCGATATTTGCAGATATTGATTGCTAAATGCTGGGGGGGGGGTTTCTGCTTATTGTCGTCTTCGGTTACGCGTATCAAGATGATACGGGTTTTTTTAAGGAAACATTTTAAATATTTCAGGTTTTGCAGATTTTTCACTTTGGATTTTACGTTGTCAGTATTTGAAAGCCTGATGCGTTTTTTTAACGGGGATAAGCTAGGAGGTGTCGAGAAAGGTTACTATATCAACTCTCTCGGCAATGGAAGTTGGAGAAAAATAAAATGAAAAAGTACTATCCTAGCATGACTGACCCTATATGAGCTGAGCTGAACTCTTTCATTGGAGGTTTTAGGTTTTGGTGCTTTACTGTTTTTCCCAGTTGGGGTGAAGTTTATCCATGGAGAAAATTGGTTATGAGGAGAGAATAGAAAAAAAATGAAGAGAGAAGGCTGTGCAGAGAAAAGAACCAAGCAGTTTTCTGATTAAAGTCTTGGGGAAGTTGTGACCAAGATGATAACTTCGACAGCGTTGAGATAGGCAATAAAAAAGTGACTCGAGTGAGCTTCAGTAGCTTGCCCAGTCCTAAGTCTTGCTTAAGATATTTTACTAAAAACTGAGACAAACTGTTGTTAGGCCTTTCAGTGACTTTTTCTTATTTGCCCATATAACGTTTCACAAGACAAAGATTTATTTGCATTGCCAAAAGAAAAATTGGATGTTTAACCCTGCCCTGTTTTCCTAACCACATGAAAGCAAACCGCGCCTAGCTGTTTGAAATTGCATTTGAAGCCTTAACTCATGTCTTGCGTCTTTCCAGGAGGATTACAGTATTACTGTGTCTTGCTTAATTGCCTAATTATCTGTTTGTGGTGCAAGCGAGCATTAACATACGCATCTCGTTTTGCCTTCGCTGTCAGCTTTCAAGGGTTTGGCATCATCCTACAGCACGTCTTCAGCACAAGATGTACTGAATGAGCTGAATTTTTTGTATTTTCACTGCTGAGTAAGGACGTTGGGGTCGAAAAGATACTCTGGTGATTAACACATCTTAATACGGAAAATTGCAGCCTGCCTTGTTAAAAAACTCGAACACAAGTTCCGTGGAGGAGCAAAGGGGTCTTTGCCTTCTCTTCCTCATCGACGAGATCCTGTGGCTTTCCCTGTGCTGTGTCAATGATTTCCTAGACTGTCATCATTTAAAATACTACGAATTAAACAAAGTGAAAGACTCAGGGAATTTGTGGCACAGGATATTTCCAGAGCGGTGACGACTGTAATTATGCAAAAGGCCATTACAGCGAGCAGCTCTAGATACAAACCAGCTGAAATACCTTTCCCGACTCTGACCTCTTGCCTCATATTTATTACAATAATGGGTCAAATATGGCTTTTTTCAGCTGCTTTTCATAAAGCAAGATAATTAAGCCTCCTTTTGTTCTTCTGGAAGCGGCCACTTGCCTTGGGGCCAGGCATCTCCTGATGCAGCAGGACACTTAAGTACCCACTTAAGAGCGTACGGCACGCTTAAGCCGCTCGGGCAAAGCGCAGCCGGAGCAGTTGGACCGCGCTGGAGGCCAAAGGGAGCGCGGAGTCACCCCGGTTAACCCCGCACGGCGCAGGATATTGCATTTCCCACAGCTGCCCTCCGCTCGTGCCAAATGCGTCAGGTGGAGGAATTCTGCCCGTGGCTGGTTTTTCACCAGCAGCTGGGGGGTGGAGCTTTTCGGGCTTTATCCTATATAATGTCCTGTGATCTTGGAACCAAGTGAGTTAGGAGGGGGAAAAAAAAAAAAAATGCAAACGACCTGCAAACTGTTGCCTCTGTTAACCTGCCCTGTGTGTTCCTCACCCGCTAAATAGCGTTAATTCTCTTGCACCCTAAAAGTCGTCATTGAGAGAGGGCCATATTAAATATCCTGTTCTTATTCCTAAATGTGTAAATATGGTCCTAAATGATGATTTTAAAAAAAAAAATAAATTATTTTTTCAACTTTTCAATTATTTTATTTTTTTCCCAGCTTCTTAATAGCCATTTCCATTCTCTGGCTGTACGTTCAGTGCCTCAGGAGTGTCACGAACATATAGAAGCTGGAGGAACCGCAGGGCTTTCCTTGCTGGAGCTGTGGCGATAAGGCAGGGATTAGTCCAGAGACCGTAGTTTGCAGCGGTTCGTCCTTTCAAATTAGCCCAACTCTTTTCTCTCTTGGCAAATGGCGCTTTCTTTTTTGAAAAAGGAAAACCCGTGTGTGACGGACCCATTGGGAATGATGGAAATGTGTAGGAGGGAACTATGCTTTTCACCCGGAATGTTTTCAGTTAGCGGTGTTGATTGATTTCCCTTATTAAAATCACTAAAAATATCCAATTTGTATTTCTTATGTAGTCTGACACTCTGTAATACTACTACCAAAGACATAACAGTTACATTTTTTAATTCTTTTTTTTTTTTTCTCCAGAGCGATGCTCGTTAGTTGATTGAATGGTCATTGGGTCCACTTGTTTGAGTCACTCACGATATAAAAAGATTGTCTAATTCTTTTTCCCATATGTCTGTGCCCTCTGTATCTCCCCTGGGGCAGAGGATGGTGTTAGGGGACTGCTCAGGCTACTCACAGCTCGGACAGAAGACAGCTCGGTGCTCCGTGTATCAAGCACTCCTAACGTTTCACCCTCTCTCGCTCAGTTTAACCCAATCGAAGCCAAATTTACTCTTCGATGTCATTAAGCAATTTGGCTTATGACAATTCACTTTCCTTTCTGCCTTCACTTTCTTTTCCTTCTCCGCCTTTTCTTTTTTTTTTTTTCTTTTTATTTCTCTCCGCTGTGTTTTTGGCTGCTGTTTCTGTTAAGGTGAGAAAGCTAAGGAATGGAAATAAAGATTGTCCTTCACTTTGAAAGCAGAGGGATTTCTAGGGTTTCTGGTTGGAGGACAAGGCTACGGTGGTGGCACCTCACCATCATGGGACACGTTGACAGACTGAAAATTTATATTGGAGGGAGGGGAAACTTCAGCAGTGATTTCAGTGGGCTCAGTCCCTAAAGGAGCTGGATAAAGAAATTTGGAGCTTCTTGGCATTGGTTATTGCATTTCCACCCCTTCTCCAGCGTGTCTGAGGCCATGTTTCCCAGCAGATGACCAGCCCTGGCCCTGGTCTGGTCGGTCACAGCCATCCCCAGCATCTTGCTGCCAAAGAGCCACGTTGGCTTGCGTGGCTCCCAAGTGGAGACTCTTCCTCTAAAAATGCCCCTTTATTTTTACAGCTCCTTCAAACATCTGATTGGCGGCCTAGATGACGTTTCCAACAAAGCCTATGAAGATGCAGAAGCAAAAGCAAAGTAAGTGTCTGCTCGTTGTGTTCAGCATAAAATCTTAACCTCGTTTTTATTGACGGTATGTCATTGTAATTCCAAAAACACCTGCTTTTTCTCAACACAGTAGCGTAAAACAGCTTGGGAAGTTGTGAGTTAGGTGCTAATTCTGAATTTTCCTCTGGATGAGCCTCGGTCTGTCTCCCTGGTTCTCTCCTTGAACATGGGAGGAGCGGAGGGCGATGGGTCTCCTCAGGGCAGGGCTCGGAGCCGAGTGGTCCCAAGGTCCCTCTTAATCACAATGTTTGAGTCCACGGAAGTGTTGGATCTTCAAAACTGAGCGCAAAATAATTCTCTTGAAATAGTTTAATGTGAGAAATTACAGAGCTTGGTAATGAAGGAAATTGTTGTGGAATAAAACATGTCAGAGATACTTTGATGTGAAGCAATATATTGATCGGAAGTCCTTCCAGAAACATTCATTCCTTTCAGAGGTGAGCTGTAGCGTATTGTGATTTTAAAATATTTCCCAAAAAAACACCCCGCTCTTCATTCAGTCTTGATCTGCAATTTGTTTTCAACAGGAAAACTTTGCGATGTCTGTACTTTGATTCTATACCAACAATTAAGCTTTTGAAGAGGAACCTGTTGATTAGAGGGATACTGAATATAAGCCAATATAATTCAAAGGCAAAAGTAGTTTAAAAGAAAACTGAAATTTGCTCTATACAAAATGATTTTACTTTTCCTCTTGGAAAATAATTTTACTTTTTTTCCTGAATTTTTTTTTTTAATTATTATTACCACATGGAAGAAGAGGATAGGTGTTTTCTCCAAGTCATATGCTGGGTGTGACTGTTAATCAGTGATCCGAAGCCATCTAAATTTAAGATTGTTCTTCAGTTATACATAGTAACTTCTTATTAAACCAGAGGGGATTGAAATAGTGTATTAGAAAGGAATTTGGCACTTCTCTGGAGAGAAAATGAGAAGCCCTAATTAGTTAGTCGATTAAAAATAACTTGTTGGTTGTTTGTTTCAGAAAGTAAATATGCATCCCAAGAAATTTAGTTTTTTGGACAAGATTTGCTAATATTGCAAAGTACCCACAAATTAAGATAGTCTCCTCTTTTTATCGTCTTTGAGTGAACTCTGAAATACATTTTTCATCACATTTAATTTATTTTAAAGTACTAGAAGGCAGCCCAGGCTTGCGTTTTTTAGAAGAATATTTCCCTACCCCAATTCAAACGTGTAAGCTTTTCTTCTTCAAATGCTTCAGTTCCCTCAAATTCTTGTCGACTGAACTGAAGAGGCAGGGGGGGCTGGCAGCCTCTGTTATCACCCCAGAACATAGCTGTGTGGGGCGCGGAATGCCGCATCAAACGGACATTTTACAAACAGAGGGAAGATAAGCTTAAGCAGCTTCAGAGAGACGGTCCCAAGTATCCCAGGCATGTGCTATTATTATTTTAAGTGGTTTTTTTTTTTTTTTAGTGTAACTAGTTGGATTATTTTGATTTCCGTTTGAATAAAAAGGAGGAAAACATCGGTAATGAAACAGGGCATTTGGGGTTTTAGTAATAACACGATGCTGTTATCACAGAAGCTTTTATGCCCCATTAGCACCAAGCAGAATTTGCAAATAGGACTTGTCGTTCCCCAATTCATAGTCAGTCTTTTCACATCTATGATTTTCAGCTGTATTATTAATGGAGTATCACGTAGTAATTTATCGTCACAGGCACAGCAGGTTGCATGGGAGGCTTTTCCAGGGTAGTTTGGTGAATTTTAGGGAAGGACTGTCAGGATCCCTTGTGTGCTTTATAACCTGTCTTTGCGAGGGGGGCTGCAGTTTGGTGGATAAACTCTTTATTTTGGGGAACCAGCAGGCCAGTGTTGACCTGAACACCCTTCGAGCCTTTATCTTCTTTATTCCTCTTCTTGTCTTCTAATGCCAAGTATTTCATCCCAACGGAAGGGCAAAGCAATGGAGGAACTGTTCCCTAAAAGAGGAATCGATTAATTTTGATAGGAAATTTTCTGTCTTCAAAGTCAGAGGTCTGTGCTTGAGCCCTGTCACTCGAGACCGCAGGTGACAGTGTCATTAGTGCCCTTCGCGTATTGACGTTTTGACTTTGAATAAGGAAAGGGGATCAGTGCTGTCTGCCTGGAGAAACTTTAAAAAAAAAAGAATGCTCTTTCGAAAGATACGGCATTTATTAGTGAAATACCACATTCACGTTTGCTCGAGTCCTTGGAAGCAAGCGCATGGCTGTGAAAAGATGAATAGAAGAGGGAAAAATGGCCAGGTTAGTTTGAGAGTAAAGCGAGATGCTTTGGAAGCTGCTGCGGAAAGTTTTGTTGCTCGAGTGTTATTGTTTCTGTATCTCGCAAGATAAAACTCCGCTGGGAGAAAAGTCGACTTGGCGGAAATTGTAACCTGGATTACTTTTCAAGCAGCTGTTAATTAGCTCCAGCTAATTGTCCTTCAAGGGTTTATCTTTTCCGAGGGCAAGTTTGCGAAAGGGGAGAACTTGGCACGTAAAGCGCGTTCGGCTTTACACAAACCACATAAAAAACCCATCTTCCCTCTTGTTGTGTCCTTGTAGCTAGCATCTCATTTTCAGTGCTTGTATGGCAGGTGGCAGAAGGTCTGTGGATGGATGGAAATTTTCTCTGTCCCCACGTCTCGCCGTCTGTCAGGTGGGTCGGGATGATCCACGCGAAGGTCAGACGTTTAGCAGGCATCACCAGGCAGAGTAAGTGCAAAGGATGTCATTGTGAGACGTCGTTACAGAGCATCAGAACCTGCTTTTGGCTGGTCTGGTGGCCACGTTCCGGGCCAAACCGTGAACAATTTCGTATTTTCTTATCAGTTAAGAAATATGAACTGAAATGATACGTATAAAAATATCTACAAAATGTATTTTTGTATAAATCTACTATATCAAGGTAGATATGATGTAAAGCTCCTGAGACACCTCTTCTGGATTATTAAATTCCTGTTAATTTGTAGGCTCTTGTGCAGCAAAAGCACCCTTTTAGACTACATCTGATGCAGGCTTCATGTTCCTAAAGCAGAACTTGGGCCATGGGCAGGAGTTCGTTGCAGAAATGATGACCAAATGGGTGGCAGTGGTGGGTTTTTTTTTTTTATCTCCATGCTAGAGCCAGGACCCTGGGGTCACAGAGCTGGTAGTGCCACTGCAGACACAACTGAGAGGATGTTAGGCAGAAGTTACAGGGTCAGAAGATCTTTCCATGGATCCAACAGTCCTCCAGGTCTGAAAGGGAACAACTTTTAGTTGAGTTTCTCTCTTGGCAGCCTGGTGTTTCCCCAGCCAAGCCTCAAGATACAGTTAGGGTGCTCCTAGGACTTGGGAAAATGTTCTGGCGATCAAACTGCTGTAGACAACTGAGCCACCACTTCCTACCCTCGGGCATGATTTGAAGGAAAGGACCAAGCTCTGCTTAGCTCTTGAAGGCAAAGAAAGAGTTCAGCTGAGCAGAGGGGCTTCCTGCACTGCTAAATGAGGTGTCACAGGGGGGACCATGACTTGAGGTATCTGCATGCTGGCCGTCACGGTTGTAGGCCTCTCTCCATGCTGAACGGGCACCTTGTGTCCTACATGCCTGGCCCTTGGCCCGCCCAGCACACGGCTGTGTCAGCGCTCCAGTGGGAAGGTGCCCAGGGGTCGCTGCCAAGCAGACCTCGAAGGAAGTTGTGTTCTTCAAGGGCTTTGGCCTTCCCTCAAGAAGACACGTCTCTCTAGGAAAGCAAGCGTATTCCTGCACTGCTGAAAGCTGGGGGATTCAAAAAAGTTGTTCGTGTGCTAAAGCTGAGTCATTTTTGATGCTTTTTTGTGAGTTTTCTTAAATTCAGGTGAACCTAAGAACTGTGGCTTTCAGCTGAATGGAAGAACCCTTTTTTATCTTCATGATTACAGAGGTTGTCTTTATAACGTGAGCTGACTCCAGCACCAGAACTGGTTTACTCGTTTACAACATACACCTTGCTACCCAACTAATACCTGTTTTGGGATGCTTTCCCCTGGTTTTTGCAAGCCTGGGACTGGCAGTTCTCCTTACCATCCATTCTTTGTGTGCAATCTCTTAAATCAGAAATTGTCGACGTATCGTCTGTGAGACTATATAATTAATATTCTACTCCTCGGATGCATTCAGATAAGTTAATGAATTCATCGACTAATGGATATTATAGTTACATCCTTACCAGAGAAAAGGTGAAGGAGAGAGGCAAATTAATTCGCTTCACGTTCTGAGAAAATGGGAGTTTCAGAAGAACGGCGCTCATGTCCCAGTGTCAGGCGTTGGTGTTTGGGGCGTGAAGGAGATACCTACGTAAGCAGGAGATCCATCTGAGCGTAGGCCAGCTCCGGATGGAGCCACTGCCACAGCTCCCGTACATCCGAGGGGAAACGGGTGGTTTCTGCTGCGGTCGTTGGTGCCAAGCGAGGCGAGGGTCCGGCGAGCGCTGTCAGCTCCAGGCATGCAAATCTGTCATGTCTTCCCCATCCAGAAACTCCTGAAGTCAATTGCCGCACGCCGCTTTAACCACTGACGAGGGCATTGGGTGAGGTCCCCTGTGGCTTGGTCCCACCTTTCCGTGACGTGGCTGCAGCAAGGGAGAGCCTCCCCCGTGGCGCGGAGACAAGGACACCAACAAGGTGGCCCTCAGCCCCAAGGTGGGAAAGCTGGTGGCTGCCTGGGCTTTGCCCGGCCAGGCTGAGCATATCCACCTCTGTGGCTGGGGTCCCTGCGCTCCTTGTCTCCTGTCACATCCAGAATTATCTGCTGACGTTGATCTCCTGTGGCAGCGGGGCTTGAAGTGAATACCCTCTCGAAGTCCAGACTCCGGTGCCTTCCTGCTGTTGCTCCAGGCCCTCTGCAGACGTAGGCTATTTTGATTGCACTTTTTGCCTTTTTTTTTTTTTCCTCCCTTCATTCCAGCTGCGTCGCAGCCCTGGGGGAGTACGTCTTGGGATTCGCGGCCAAAATTGTCTCCTTTTCACAGGAGTCGAGGAGGCGGGGACCTTCGTGGAGGCGTACCGTGCATTTTCCTTTCCCGGCAGCTCTGCCCCAAACACCCCTCAGCTCTGCTCGAGCTGTGGTTTGGTGAAGAGCTCCATCCAAACCATTGATTTTACTGGCCAGTCGTCCCTTTTTTCGCTTTACGCCGCCTCTCTCGCTACGTTGATTCGTAACATAGCGATTTATTGACTGTTTTAGTGCAGAGGGTGGTTATTGATGTTTTTCAGTTTTATATGCATACTTTGTAGATACTTTTCCCCTCCCGCCCTGGCTTTAAAGGTAAAATTGACTTCATTCTACCAAGGAAGGTACAGATACAGCTTTATAGTTCGAGTAAGCGAGGTGGCATGGCGCCCAGTCTTTTTTCCTTTCGTTTGCTGCTTACAAAATGACCTTTTTTCGAAGATGCCAGTTCAGGAAAAGTTTTCGAAGCAGGTGCTTGTCTGCGTGGCTGGACTGAAGCCTGCTCCCGAGGTCTCCGGCGGCCGGTAGCCGGCGTTCAGGTGCCATCTGCTGTTGAAGGCTTCCCCTGAGCTCTGCCCAAGTCGCGGGTTTTCCGCACCGTGAAATCCCCACGTCCCCCGCTCCGGCTGGTTTCTCCCTTGCCGACGTGTTTACAAGAGAGAGTATTTTCACATCTCCTGGGCGGCTCCTGGGCGGTGTTCCTCGGAGGGCTGCTGCTGACTTGACGTGTTTCTCCTTTTCCTTTGCTTCCTGAGGTCTCCCTTGAGACCTAGGTGAACGGGTGAAATCGTCTCCGGGAGTCGAAAGCTTGTTGCTTGCGGATAGGTCTAGGCGTTAGCAAGTAGCACAGATCCAGAGGAATAGATCCGGAGAGAAAAAACCGTTGGTGACAAGGACATGCTGTACAGATTATTTGCATTTCCGCGGGGTTTTCCTGTGGGCTCCTTCAAGTCTGGTTTCCTGGGCTCGGTGTTAAACAGCACTTGAGGTGCATAAAGCTCCTGAGACACCTCCTCCGGTTCGGCGTCACCTGAGGAGCCCGGTTCTCACCCTCTTGTCCCGCTCCATGACACGAGAGGGATTCCTCAGGGGACTTGCTCCAGAAACGCGTTCCTCATCTGGGCTAAGAGCGATTTTAATGCACCTTGCGAACCCAGGCTGCTCTTCATTGCTTCCCCGATTGGCGTGTTCCTCTGGAGGTGGTCGGCAGCAGTCGGGTCAGACGCGGTGTACCTGCAGCGTAGACATCTGCTCTTTGGTGGTCTGTAGGTACAAGTTCAAGCCAACCTCTCCATGAACGTGTTAAGGCTGGAGTTGGCCCTTAAGCTGCAAAAAATGGGCCGTGGCACGCAGCAGAAACCATCTTATCGTCATCCAAAGTCCTGTTGCAGTATGGTGGGGAGGCTCTGCCCCAGCGTCGGCAAGCGCACTGGTGGTTGGAGCCGGTCCGGGGATTTGGGGTGAATAATGAACAACCCCTGGTATTAGGCAAGGATGCTTTTTATTTTCTTTATCTTGTTTTCTTTTAGAAATATAGAGAAGATAAGCCTAGAGCAAATTTAACCCCTGCCAAAAGGGAAATTTTCAAAGTTAAATGTTCCAAAACGGGAGCTACCAATTAAAGAGAACGATTTCATGAAGGTCTGACTTTCTGGTGGGCCGCAGCTTTTGAAAACTTTGGCTCAAATAATTCACCGACGCACGGAATGCGATTAGATTAGTAATTTTTCTGCAAGAGAAAATATTTTCTGGCTTTACAGCCTTAGGAAGGTCTGGGCAGCCTGCAAACCGTAATAATTGGCTCCATCTCCCTCTACGGCAATTGTTTTCTGAATTAGGGACCATCTGGGAACTAGCTCTTGCCTTGGCTATCTGTGGTGCCAGACTGCGGGGGGGGGAAACCTCGTGGGACGTGCAAAAAGGGGGAAGAAAGCTCGTTAATGCTCTGAAAAGCAGAGGTTGCGATCTTTTCTCTTAAGCTGCGTAAATAATTAACATAATTCTCCTGCTTGGTGAGCGCCGTGGAGAAATCGTAAGTGATCACTGATACCTGTGAAGCGCGTATGAGTTTAAATATCTCGCTGTTTAGAAAAACCAAGAGCTTTTTTTTTTTTTTTTTCCTTTCTGCTGGAAAATTTTGCGCATAACAGAGTTTAGCCTTAAAAAAAATGCGTGATTTCATACTGAAGCCACTGGTAGTTTGTATCCAAGTCTGGCTGTTGAATTTTCCCAGCTGCTGTAATAAATAGGTGTTTACGTAGAAAATCACTTCTCAGAAATGGTTTTAAAAGGCGAGGGCACATCGAGATAACACGCAGGGTGATAGCCCCAAATGAAGGTCGTGGAGCCTGCTAAATCGTGACTTTTTTTTGAAGGCAAATTGCTGTTTTCTTGAAGATTTGCATCGCTCGGGCAGAGATCTGCACCGGGTAGACTTTACGGCTGCTTTCCTCCTGAGGAAATGCACTGTGTAATGCAGTGTGTCGCTCACGAGGGAGATATTAAATTAGCTTTTAAAAACAGGTCATTTTTATTTAGGTAATGATCTGTATGCTTTCCTCTTGCTAACTTGACCTTTCGATATGATAATGGACTGTGTCACATGTCAGATGGAAGCGGTAGCGAAAAAAAAAATCCGTGCCTTTGAAGCAGACCGCTATTATAATGTTTTACTGCGTTTGTTTTATAAAATTAGGGCCCGTACTGATGCAATCAAAATGCAGGAGAAAGCTCGCTGACGATAATGAGTCTCATTCCAGAGGAAACAGAAAAATGTTGCGGTGAGCACACCCACGTGCTCAGCAGTTCGAGCTGTACAGGGTAGCACTTGATGGAAATGGAGGTCTGTGCATTAGAAATATTAACCGTTCCTTTGGCGTTTAGCTAATATTTGTTCCAGAAACCTCTGGGAACCCTGACACCGATCCCAATACGGTCATTTAGAGCTTTACGGTGGGTGGCTTTAAACAGAAACCTCGGCAAACTTTGGCATCCGTGAGGGGCGGAGAGGCAAAGGTAGCATTAAAAGGTTTTTGCACAGTTTCTGGGTCTGTACCTTTGGCGTCCAGCACATTTTTGAGCTGTCCTGAAGATGTCTCTGAAGAGCTTTGTAAGGATTATGCCACTGGAAGATGGGCTGTTTCTGTCCTGCTTTCAGCTGCGGACTTAAATAACAGAGAGGCACTTGAATGGAGTCAAATATATTATAAATAAAACTCAGTGGACCTTCTACTATAGGGAGCTACCGGTTTTTGGAAATAGTTGTGGGATCATTTGTGGCTTTTCCAGTGCCGGAGTTGCCTGCTAGACCAGTTGTCCTTTGTTGTACCTGACCAACTCCTACGAGATCCACCGCGTGTTGGGTCAGACCTCACTTTAGTGTCCAAGCATTGGTTGGGGAGAGAAGGAAACCTAGAGCCAGCGAGAGCTGAAGGGCAAGTTTGTGGCTGGTGGTGGCACCTGCGGGAGGTTTGGGAGGAAGAGATTTGAGCTCCAGGAGGACAGCACCAGAGGAGGAGGTAGGGGAGCACCATCTCCCCGCTGCCAAATTGTCTTGGCAGAGCTGGAAAAGGTGTTGCCAGGTAAAGAAGTTTCTTCCCATTTACCCGAGAAACTTCCCAGGCTGGGACGTGATGGGAATAGCTCCAAAGTTGTGGCACGTCAGTGTACGCGGCTGTTCCAGGGAGAAGGGAAGGAGCAGAGGGTGGAGGTCCGTATTTCAAAGATGAGTGAATAGTCATTGTTTTCCCAACAAAAGTTGTAAGCATGGTACCCGAAAACTACGTAGCAAATTCAGTTGACCCCTGAACAGTATTTGTGTCAAATTCAGAGATGAAATTCAATCACCAAACTGCAAAATGGAAGAAATTTAATCCTGCTGTAAGCGAAAAAGTCAATGCAGCCTTAACTTCGAAGTTACTGCTGACACCTCCATCCCACCAGCAGCTGATCCACCAAAACAAACCTTTTTTCTTCTTCCCTGTAAAGAGTAACTTCATCGGTTTTCCTGAAGTCTAAATGTCATTAAACTCAGGATTTCTACCCACATCTCATCCTTACCTAGCGAGCTCGGGCAACGTTGGACCGCTGCGATATTGGCAACGTGGTGCCACCCGTATCAGCAGTGCTCAACTGCAAGGCTCTTCTCTTTTGATTTCTCTTGATTTTGTGCTAAACGTGAAGCGCTAAACCAAAGGCAGGCCAAGAGGGGCTGTAGAAGAAGAGCGACCAATACTGTCGAGATGGGTCTCTGCCTTCGCTGCTGCCAGCAGCGGGACCCCCAAGAGGCGCCGCTCCCCTCTTTGCGCTCAACGGGACGGCGACAGCCTGCCACTGCAATAACTTACTCTGTAATGCCAAGAAAAGGAGGTTTATTTAAAAAAAAAGCCAAAACCTGGTATTTCCAATAGTGTTGCTGGATCCATGAGATTAAACTAATATTTATTATTTTTTCCATTTTGCTTGCTTGCAGCACTTTGGGCATCCCAAAGCCCACAGCTGGGCAGTGCGCTCGTTTATCCTGCCTGTGCTGCGCTCCGCTTCCATTGATTTGCCCTCGGTTGCACTTGCTGTGTTTTCTCAGTGCCTGACTGAATGCGCCACGAAACGATTTGAGAAGTGCTGAGCTCTAAATCTTCAAATCATCTGCTGGGGAAAAAAAAACCACAACGGAAAAACCGTTCTCATGATTTAACTGATCCCACAGCTTTTACGTCGGTATAGCAAGATAAAACATCAAAAATATAGATAACATGAAATTTTGAATATGTGAGAAAGCTCAGTGTCTGTAAACCTTTAAAGAGAAGATCAAAGTCTGATCTTGCCTCTTATATTGGACGTTAACCTAACTGGAAGTTTATAATGGAGCTATTGTAATTAAATTTCTGATGTAAGTTAAAAGGACCCCACTCATGGCTGTATTTAAAATTCGGTTCAGTAACGGGAACGAAGTGTTTCTGCTCAGCGTACCGTCCCACGCAGGCGCGTTTGCATTCTGGCTTGAATACCTCTTAGCTTTCGTTACTTCGTTTCCGGGTGCGCGCGCGGGGTCGCTCCAGGGAACACATCAAATAACGGAATTTGTCGGTAGCAAACCAAGGCCTTAGTCTGATACAAGGGGGCTCCGAAAGGCGGTTGCGGAATTGCGAGTGCAATTTGCTCGGCTGTTGATTACCTGCTGCGGATAACCGGTGCCGTGCCTCCACCCAAACCCAGCAGAGCTACGGGTGCGCGCTCAGATCCTCATACCGATCTTAGTCTTGGATTAAATCGCGAGCTTTGCCAGACTTCGGTGCCTTTCCTAATCCTTTACGCCTTGAGAAGATGCTTTTCGACAAAGGTGTATTTCGGTTTTAATGGATGGCTGTTCCTTATTTCACGTAGGGGCTGTGAGATCATTCATCTTGGATGGCAAAATGGAATTCTTACTGCTTGAAATTCTTTTGGGAGAGTGGGCTGGCGGCGGGCCAGTCAACGGCTGCGACTCTTTTAACATGCAGGGAAATTGCCAGGGAGACCCTACAGAGGCTGCTTTTGGGGAAGAAAAAAGAAAAAAAAAAAGCTAACTACTTGGCTGCTTTGAAACATTAGCCGTCTCCTTAAATCCCGACAGCTTCCCAGCTTGCTTTCTGATTGCATACACTTGGGGAAAAGAATGCCTTGAATTGAGCTTTGAAAGACGTTGTGCAACCCCAGGATCGACCCCACTGCTTCCAAATAAGCTATTTTAATAAGCGTGCCATCGTTGAATTGTTCCGGTTTGCATCTGGGTCAGATTCAGATGTGAAAATGTTTGTCAAGCGTCATGCGTGACACCCCCCCCGCCCCGCCGCGTGCGAAAAACAGAGTATCCAGGAGGAAATACAGCCCCGAAGTTCACGTCTCGGGAAAGCAAGACCTGCGAGGGATCGCTGCTGCTTCAAATGCGCCCTTGCTAAGTATCAAAGCTGACATATATTTAAAAAAAAAAAAAAAAGGAATTACTTTCGTCTTTTATCGCCGCAGCCTTTGCAGAGAGTAAAGTCCTGCAAGACTGAGTGCTGGGAAGAGCCTTCCCCCCGCTGTCGTGCACCGCGCTCGGCGCCACATAAAGCCCCCTCTAAAATTAAATATAATCAAATGCTTTTCTTCCAGTCAGCTGAAACAAAACGCTGGCAACCTGAACTTCCTTTAAGTGAACTTGTTGAATGCAGAAGCAAAACTAAGAGTATTTTCTCTTGTTTCTATATGTGTTTCAACCTTTTTTTTTTTTTTTTTTTTTTTTTTTTTTTTTTTTTTTTTTTTTAAAGCAGGCAGATTTTTATCAGTGCCTTGTTATCCAGGACAGCTACCATCTATTGCTCCTGGAAATGGAAAAAAATATTCAGACTTCTCTGGAGAGAAATAGAAAGCATACAGGCTGGAAACAAGCAGTCCTGTACCTTCTCTTTCCTAATGCGATGCGTAAGGGATGGCGATGGCTTCACACGAGGGCATATACAGAGGCAGGAGCCTCTCAAGTGAAGGGTCCTTTTATAGCGAGTCTCTTTGAATCGCTTCAAGCATTTCGCAGTATTGCTTTGAACATGGATGGGGGAAAGAAATTCAGATGTCTGTGTGACCTGCAGCATTTCCTATGTCATTTTGTAGAGAGCTGAACATAAAAAAGCCGAGCTCTGGGTGTGCCAGGGGCCATATCGCTCGAGAAGTCAACAGGAGCTACTGATGATGAATTCCCCTTTTGAGTCGGTGAATGTTGGTTTTGAGTCGGTTCACAGTTTGGCTTGGGAAAAAAAAAAAAAAAATCGTATTCACCTGAGCTATTTTAAAGTTTTCCACAAGTTTTAGTGGATGGAAGTGCTTAGAAGATGAACATTTTTAGTAGAGGACATCACTCCTCCAACTGCTGGGGATCAGGAGAGGCTTCTCTGTGTCACCCCTTCGGAGACGGCACAACGAGGGTGCTTGGAGATAACCACTGAATGGGGTATGGGTACGCGGGTGCTTGAAAGTGTCGTTAGAAAAAAATTACTACATTCGTGTATCTAAGTCATATTTTATCACCGACTTCTAAAAACTATTCAGAGCTTGAAATAATTTATAGTCACTTTAGTATCTCTCGCCCACTTTCAGTGATCTTGTTACGATGTGACAAATACTATTGTCATATTGGCACTTCACTGGGCAATCAAATTGCTAATTTTCCTGAAGTCCTGCATCTTTAATAAAGCCCTTTCGCTGGCTTTTTTAAGTGAGTTCTGTTAAAAAAAAAAATCCAGGAACGCATTCAAAATACATCAGCTTCTTCAAAAGTGTGAAGAAAGCATCTGGTCTGATCTTGGCTCAGAAAACCATATTTACAGCGGAAGCGGGGGGGGGGGGGGGGGTTCAGTGAACTTGAATCTATACGCCAATATTCATTGAAAATTATAAAGTCCACCTGAGAAGGTCCTAAACCCCCATGAAGTTACTGCTTATTGCCCCGTTCCCACGATGCAAAGCTCCGGTGTCGATAGATGAGAATCGCTAGCGATTTGGGGCGCTCGGGGGATTCAGGATCACGCCTGCAGATGAGGAGAACGTGTTTTGCTTGCTCCGAAAATGAATAATCATGAAAATGATTCCATTTCAGAAAGCGGTATCAACCTGTTAATAGTCAACACTCATCGACTCCAGTCTTTAACATTTATATGCCCCGTGTTTATTTGATAAGGTGTAGTGTTATCTGACTTTTCCAGTAGAAAGGAACCCGTACTCAGGGCCTCTTTGTCATATTTATACATCTAATAAAACAGAGCACTGCCAGCTTAGACCTGTTCATTTGTATTTTACGCTTTCGCTCTTTACTCTCAGTTTCTATGGGAACCTGGGCTGTAACGGCAATAAAGAGACGAAGAGACGTCTTCGAAAATATAACTCCGTTTCTCTGCTGAACTGCCAGCGTGGTATACCAGGCACAAACACGTATAGAGCCACATAAACTGGGAAGGGAAAAATCAAGGCAAGTTAAAGATTGGATATTAGGAAAAATTTAGATTGGGTATTAGGAAAAATTTCTTCACCGAAAGAGTGGTCAGGCATTGGAACAGGCTGCCCAGAGAGGTGGTGGAGTCACCATCCCTGGAGGTGTTCAAAAACCATGTAGACGTGGCACTTTGGGACATGGTTTAGTACACATGGTGGTGTTGGGTTGGCGGTTGGACTTGACAGTCTTAGAGGTCTTTCCCAACCTTAAAGATTCTATGATAAAGGCGAGAAAGTTGATAGTAATGGAGTTTCCTCCTTCCAGAAACATCTCAATTGAGTGCTTTTATGCTTTTTGCGTTGAAAATCCACGTACAAAGCTTGGAAGTTAGCTTTACATTTTCTGCGGAGGAGATAACAATTTGCATTGCTTGCCTTTATGGCTGTTTTAGTGCAAAGTGCTCCACTGCAAATAGAAATATAAAAAAAAAAACCCTCTCCTTTTGGTATGATTAATTACAGCTAATGAATTGGAAACGTGACGTTCATGCACAATCCCATACGTTTTGCAGAGAAACGTACTTTAGCTCATATATTACAGGGTATCGTTTAGTATCCGCTGCTTCGATATCTGTTGGTGAATCAGGGTGAGTAATGCAGATGAGCTGAAATAATTAGAAAAACCTCCTTAAGGACATTTCTTGCAGCGCGACGGTGTGTGTATGAATTCCTTACGAGATGTTTGCGTTTCCGTCTACCTTGGAAGACTATGAATGTAATGCTTTGAATACAGAGCGTCTAAGGCTGTGCTAAAAATGCAAAGATAAATTTTATGTCTTTCAACAGGTCTGGATTTAAAAACCAGTGGATTTGGCAAACTTTGCAAGGATATACACAAAAAAAGGCTTTGAAACAGTGGGGTTTGGTAGGGCTAATCCCAGTAAGACTTGTAAGCTGTTCCTGAAACGTCTCGTTTATTTGTTGTTCATGTGCACCAAGGTGTTCCGGAATATCTAGAAATGTCTGTCAGCAGTGAGATACTCCTCTGCAGAATCAACCAAAACAAGGGCACCCCTTGGGATGCTAGGTGGTATTATCTTTAGGCTATTTTTTTTTTTCTCACAAATACTGATTTTTAAGGTCAAGCAGGCCTGTTCAAGACCATCTGGTCTATAGGCTCTCTCCAAAATCATCTCCAAGATGATGTGGTGTTTTGAGTTGGTGTTGTGGTGTTAGGTTTAATAAGTTATAGTGTGAGATGAACTCGTGTGGCTGTTTGCGTCTGGAAGGAACGCAGTAGCGTTGAACAGCACCATGAATAACTCCAGGCAAGTTGCTTTTCTCTGTCCTTTGGCTTCCTGATCTGAAAAACAGCATTCAAGATCTAATCCAAGGTACTACATCAGAAATTGATGCTGTTATATTATCTCCGTCATCCCAGGTTACGCTTTCAGGATACGTCTCAAGTCTAAGCTTCCTGGTCCCTTTGTTCTTGCAGTAAAGTGATTTTAAAATTATCTTTTAAAATAACATTCAAAAGGGGAGTGGTGAACACTTGACCTCTTAACACAGCATCTAGAAATAGTTTTTTAACCATACCAAGAAGTTGGTTCTGTGGTTCTGTGTTGATTCTTTGTTTTCAGGCATCTCTTCATAGTTGGTGTTACCTCCATATATATATATTTGTATAAAAGCTGTCTGTTGGCCATGAAGTCGCCTTTGCAGTTTCTACCAAAGGTACATGGGCCAAACCCTTGTTCAAACTGAGTTTTCCTTTTCTTTTGCAATGAGAGAAACTTCATTCTCCACTTCTGCTGGGCAAGTGTGTGTCACTTAATGCTGTTGTTTTCCTGGATTATAGAGGCATGGCTTTCTGTCCTCTGCAGCCTTCTGAAACATCCTTTTGTGCCTCAAAGTATCTTTTAATTGTTATAAAAGAAGAGAATAAATAAAAGAGCAACTTCTTCCCTTCTGCTTCGTAGGTAGTTTTCAGGATTTATGTTCCGTAGATGTTTGTCAGGGTAAGCAGTGATGCAGCAGCCTTGCCCACCAACTCTCCATGGGTTCTTCCGGTGCTACACATCCCTGTGGTGGGAGGGTGCTGAGGCTCATGGCAGAACCCTGTGGTCTCCAGAAAGCGGTCCACTGAGGCTCTGGACCTCTCCAGGGGCCTGCAGGTTGGAATGACGTTAACAACTTCATAAAGGTTTACTAAAGATATAGCCCATTCAGTTAAAACTGGGTTGGTTATGGAGTCTAGGTTTACCCTTCTCAAAACTGCCAGGGTGCCAGGTGAGCCTGAGGACCAGAAAGGTCTTTTGACTGGTGATGACCTTTTCAGGCTTGGGGAAGAGTAGCTTGCTGGTATGTGCCGTGGGCCAAGATATTCTTGGGGATCTCAGAGGGGCTCCACTGGGCTTAGATGACTTTCAGCTGGTAGGATCGGTAAATCCGACCTACCACTTTGTAGCATCGTGGCTCAGATCCGTAGGTGGCAGAGAAGAAATGATTGCACGAAGAGGTTGACTGTGTAGTAGACGTTGAGGACCCAGGCAGCAGAAGTAGCCCCGTCATTGTGAGAGCTCCTGAAAGCAGATCTGGACTCCCGGTTCAGACAGCGGGCAACCTCTCGACCCCTGTGATAACCACAGGATCTCTGCTCCAGCCCCCGCAGGAAGAGCTGGAGGAGGAACACTGCAATGATCTCAAAGCTCTGCCCTTGAATTTAGAGAGGTTGCCTGCCGTGCACTGCTCGATCGTTTGATCTACTGGACACCTGACCTTTTGGTTTACGAGGGAAACATAATCCCTCCTCTTCATCGCTGCCAACTCCCACACACATCCGAGCGCGGGATGCCGGAGCTTGGGCTCCCTCACGCTGCCCCAAAGCTGGGCAGCGGCAGGCAGAGCTGCGTCTCTCCTGGTCTCCTCGGGCTTTTGGGTTTCCCCCACACGACTTACATCTGGAGTTGTCCTAAGTAGGCACCTAACATCAGTTTGTGCTCGTGGGGAGTATCCAAACCGTATCGGGATGCTTCCAAGCGAGGACAAGCTGAAGGAGGCCGCTCCAAATTGCAGGTGTCTTTGGCAAGCCTCTCACCCCTCACTTCAGCCACAATGAGGAGCCGCCATCAAAACTAGGGATTACGTGAAAAATACCATAAAAAGGATGAGGCGATGCTGCTGCAGCCCAGTGATGTCAACAGCAATAAAGCGTGAAACTACACACGTAAAGACGATGTAGTAGGAAACACCGAGCTGCCAGGACGAAGGCATGAGATTAATTGGGAATAATATCTCTTCAAGAAGATGCAGCTACCAAAAAAAGGCCCCCGTTTCCTTCACTTTGGAGACTAAAAAAAAAAAAAAAAAAAAAACCAAATTGTGCCTAGACCTGATGTTTGAGAGCCAGTGTTTTTAAGTTCTAAGTGTCCAGGATCACCAAGGAGCATCTCCAGCCAACATTTCGCTGCTTTTTGGGAGGGCAGCCTGCACCACGCTGCGAGCAAATGGAAGAGCAGCGCGGTAGGTAGAGAAATGAGGAGAAATACAGGAGTAACGTCGAGCAGCTAAGCAGGAAAGGCATAGCAGGGAAGGCAGGGAGGGCAGCATATTTCAACATAGCCGCTCGGCGGCTGCCGCTGGGGTTGGAGGCTCTGGGGGAAAAGCCTTTTTTCACAGCCTTTTGCCGGTCTCGAAATCCACTGCCCATAAAATAAACAAAACACATATTTTTCGACTGTAATAAGATAAAACACTGCTACCTATTTAAAAAGCAAATTTTTAGTTAGCCCCGCTGGGTGCAGATGTTCCTCATTCCCCTGGATCACTTTAAAACGAGCTCTGACCTTCCGTGGGTTGTCTGGTGTTTCTCAGGAGTCGGCAGCGTTCACACTAAAATTTTGCACAATTTCGCTTGTTTGGCACGCAGCCGAGTTCAGGCCTTTTCTAATTCATTTTCAGGCAAAGAGAAGCTAATTTGAAACCACCGCTGCTAATTCCGGGAAAAGAAGAAGGCATTAAGTCTCTTTTGGGAGTTTCAAGTGACAGCGTAGCCATTAGCAGAGGGGAAATGCAGGAAGACGATCTTTATCAGAAACCATGTGTTTGGCTATATAGTTCCTCCCCAGAAATCACTATTTACCTTTTGGCTAAGTAGTATTTTTATGACGTTAAAAGATAGGTGTTATCAGGTCTCTCCATCCTCTTGCTGAGCAGCAGTTAGAATTTTGTGGTTTATTAAAGATGCAGAAAGAAGGAGGAGAAAAACCTCCTCGTGAAAGGAAGAGTGTGATCTTTGTTGAGAACAGAAATTGATACAATTTTGGAAAGTTTTTGTGTAGAGACTGACCACGGGATGATACTGGAGAAGCGTTTGCGGCGCAAGAAACCTCTTCTGTGCTCTGGGCTTTGTATTGTGTGACGGAGCAGAGGGGATCATCCCTTTGTGACTGCGTGGGTTTCTGTTGGAAGCAGCAGCTCTGGGCATCCCTCTGCCACAAAGTTACTTAAGAGTTTAATTTAAAAAAAAAAAACCTACCTGGATTTATTACAATAGTATAAACGGTGGCACAGTCCTCCTTTTACGTGGGCTGGGAGGATGCTGAGCTCCGTTTCCAGCACCCAAAGCCCTTGTTGTGGAGCCTCTCATGAGGATCATGACCACCAGGATCGTTTTGGTGCGCAAAACTCTGCTCCTTCATGTAAGAGTTTTACAATAGCTCCTGCAAATCCATCAAACCTCCAGAGACTGTAAGAGTATTCAAGGAAATATCACTACATGCTTGCTCTGCTGCTCCATGTGCTTCCTCACGGCTTCCTCACCAGAGGAGGTACTGAGCAAAACTGGACCTTTGACCTGATCCCAGACATCCCACAGGTGATCTGTCCTTGAATAAGTCTCCTGGTGCATCCTTATTTTACAGATAAGGAAACAGATATGAAGAAATTAAGTGAATTAACCAGAAATCAGAAAAGCCAAGGCAGAACTGGAGCTGACGGCATCCTCCTCTCTCCCATCGTCAGTCCTCAGATGGAAATGTAACTGGCAGAGAAGGAGACGGAGTGGACAGAGCTTCACCTGCAGAGTTGTCTCCTGTTTAATGAGCTAACATAGGGTCATTATAGCAAATAGCAAGTAAATTTTGACATTTTTTGTTTCAGTGGTGAAATAGTCTGTAAAAGTTAAGACTTAAATACGGAAAAGAGTTCCTTACAACAGGCCGTGTTCCGCGTTACACCAGATATTAAGCTTTTCAGTCCTTCCAGAACCCCAAGATTTGAGTGAAGTAGTGTCTCCCTTTGCTAAACAACTCTTGACGATACCAAATTGTAGGCCGTTTGCAGCCCAGAGAGCGCCAGCGTGCTCCGTCGCTGCCCACGTCACGGCACGTCCCTTCGAGCAGCCCCGTTGCCTTGCCCTGGGTGGTTCCCAGCGGTGGTGGACTGGAAGGGGGTGGAGGTACCGAGCGCCGTGGGGTTGACTAAAGGCAGGCTGCTGTCTGCTCCTCAGAGTCCGTCCATCTTCTTGGCCATGCCTGAGCACTAGGCTGAAGCTTTCACGGTGTAAACTCTTGAAGGGGGGGGATGATCATCTCAGCGCCTGTCTTTTGACGTTGGAAGTTTGGGTTATTTTTTCTACGCGTATCAGTTCATCTCTGTTTCATTTCATCTGACACGTTATTGGCAAATCACCGAATCTCCTGCGGTCCTTCCGCAGCTCTTTATGGTTCACCCCATTTTTTTCTACTACTCTGAATAGCTCGATGTCCACAGAAAACCTCGGCGCTGTGTTACTGAACCTTTATCCACATGAATTTTAAATCCGTCGAACAGCACAGGTCCCAACTCAGCACCACGCAGGATCACAGGTGACTGACCACCACCCTCGTTAGCAGTTATTTCTCCACGAGAAGACCTTTCCTTTTCCCTCCTGGAAGGTTCATGTCTTTCATTGCCTTTGCTGGGGAACCTTCTGACGTGCCTTTCGGAAACCAAATAAACTCTGTCAAGCAGCTCAACCTTATGCGTGACCCCTTCAATAACTCCGATACGTCCCTTTGCAGAAGGCGGCATATCAAATTTTTTCCCGTGTCCGCTAATTCTACTCTTGATGATAGTTTTCGCTAATAAACTTGCAGACGATACAAGCCGTAGCTCCCCCTGATCAGCCCTGCGAGCCTTTAAAAATATTTTTATTGCCTCCTGGGGAAGCAGCAAAGATGTTAACCTGCCTGTCAGCACATGTGTACGTACTTCCAGTATATATCTGCTACCTATAGGAACGTGGGGGAGCTTGGAGAGCTACAGGTAATGCAGGGGGCAGAGGGGCACTGGGAGGGGAGGTATTGATATGGGGGGAAACTGGGAATGTCGTAGTTGTTTCATGGAAGTAATGATGATGTTTTGAAAAAAATAGAGCTAGTCATAAAAGCAGGATAGAAACCAAAGTGAAGTCTGGAAGTGTCCAAGAGCGTCTCCCGAAGGCCAGGCCTTGCTAAAGCTGTTTAAGCAGATGGGTGCGTGGCAATGAGCTGAAGGGTCGCCGGTGGAATCGTGGGATGTTCCTGCCCTCCAGTGGAGGTACGGGAAAGTGCCTTTCTGAAGTTGCCTCAGGTGGGAGCCCACAAAGCGATGCTAAGAAGCTTCCAGGAAACACTTTGCTTTTGATCCGTTGTCCCCTGAATTATCATGGGTATTTCTCAGCAGAGCTCCTTGGTCATCTCTAGGTTCACCTGCCCACAGGTGATGGTACACCCATCATTACCTTCACTCGATTAAATTTTCTAAATCTGGGGCACTGAACCAAGTAGATGATGTGTAGCCAGTTACATTTCAGTGTTGTAGCATGGTAGCGTGGCTTGGAGGTGTGTTCTGGGGAACGTGCAACCGCGTGAGTTGTGTTCAGCTCCTGGGATGCCACGAGCCCGTCTCCAAAACGAGCTGAGTACCTGGGAGGTGTGTTAGGAAATCTTCCTCCATTAGAAGAGTGGCAAACGAGTTGTTGAACTGCTGTGACGTGAGGGGTTTTGAGCCTTCCAGCTTCCTGGAGTTCCCCAAATGAGACGACTTGCATCACTTTTTAAGCCAGGGAGTCATCTGCAGTAGCAAAACTTGGGGGTTGGGGTTGTTTGGTTGGTTCCTTTTTTTTTTTTTTTCACTCTCTCTAATTAGCAAGTGATAGTATTAAAATGTTGACAAAGCACTTGGTAGTTTTCTCATGTGGTAAATTTAGGATTAGCGTCAGTGAGTAAGTGAGAACTACACTTTTTCCTCATGTTAGCCACCATGTGTGATAATGTCTGATAAAAACTTCCTTTTATCTAGTCAGGACAAGCCGTAAGATTGAACAGCTCATCTCTCACTACATAGAACACAGACGAGATCAGGCACCAGGCACTGCAAAACACAACTCTCTGGGGTTTTTTTGATGCTATTATACATTACAAGTAGGGGCCTTGCGTTTCTCAATTTATTCCGGTTATATACAGATACATTGGAAGTGCCAATGTAGGAGTGGCCTCGCTGCATCAAGATGCAGCCAACCTGTCTCTGACGGTGCCCAGCAGCGGGTATCTAGGAAGGAGAATACGAGCAAAGAGATGCTTATTGATTTGTCATCTGCCAGTCCCAGTGATTTGGGACTCAGGGACCTCCTGCGTATCAGTGCTGTTGATATATTTAATAGCCCTTGGTGGGTTTTTTTCCCCTGAATCTGCTTAGCTGCTTTCCATGGCACACCCAAGTTTTAGACCTTGGTCATCTCCTACCTGAGTTGTCTTTTTCCCCAGGAAGAAGCCCCTAACGCAGTCGTTCCTGCATGAGAAACCAATCCAGACCTGTGCTCCTTACCAGCACGCGTCTTGGTACCTTTTCTAATTCTACTCTGTAGGTTTTGAGATGGGAGGGGAGGGTACAGGTGGATGAATCAACCCATTACTGCATGTGTAAGATTGGGATTTTTTTTTTTTCCCCTGATGTTCATCACTGCATTTCTACAGGACTTCAAGTGAATGTCCCTCGATATCTTTAAGTCCTTGTGCAATTTTTCATCTTGGGCTTTTGTTCGCTATGTTTGGTGATTTAATATCCTTGACCAATGTTTTCATTGTACTTATTCCCCTCCCCCCTTTTACAGATCTTCTATAAAGATGTTGAGCAGGAAAGCTTTGAGCACTGTTGGCCCCCATCCATTAGGAAAACCAGCCATTTATTACTATCTGCCGTTTCCTGTTTTTAACCATTTTTTAATCAATGCAAAGACCTTTCCTCTTACCTCACGGCAGCTTAATTTCTCTAACAGCTTTTCAGACTTTGTCAAATGCCTTTTGGAAATCCAAGCCAACTATATTGACCAGATCTCTCCTGCCCATGTGCCCGTCGACTCCTTCAAAGAACTCCAGTAGACTTGTGAAGCATGTTGGCTCTTCCCCAGAGAAGTCAGATTTATCCATGTGTCAACTAATTCTGTTAGGACAGATGTTGGGCTTAGTCGAGTACAGCGCTCTGGATCACATCAAAAAGCCACTTCCATCCCTCGGCAAGCAGAGCTGGTTACAAACCACAGTTAGTAGTTCACCTTGAGTTCATGCAGAAGTGCTGGGTGAACACCATCTGGGTCTGGAGATGGATTAACGTTCGTTTGGTCGCCTTTGGTCCCCTACTGACACTTCAGTTGGAGGCGGTTACTCTGGTGATCCCCCTGGGAAGGGGGATTGCGGTGGGAGGCTCTCCCCGAGATCTTCCGCGTCAAACCCAGGGGTAAAAAGTGCGCTGAGCTTTTCTCACATGGCTTTGTTCTTCTCAGCGTGCTCTTTCTAGAGCATGAGCCTCTGGAGACCCTACAGCCCACGGTCAGGCTCCTTGCTGCTGCTGTGATTGAGAAGGATTTATTATTTGTTTTTAAGCCTTTTGAAGTTGTTACTTGCATTATTTTAACTTTTTTTTTTCCTGCCTTATGGTGGTTTTCCTTTCAACCGGACAGGGTTTGTTTCTTTGTTTTCTTTTTTTTTTTTCTTTCTCTTTATTGATTTGTTTGAAACCGCTTCGTATTTGAAGGATGCCTCCTTGCTTTTAATGTACCATCTCATCCTGCTGTTCAGCCACACCAACTTCCTTTTGACCTATTCTAGGTCCATGTTTGATAGATGGTATGTTTGCTATATGCTTCCAGATACTTACATGCTGCTGCTAAGATTAATTCTCCTAATCAACTCTCTTTAGCTACTCTTTAAATTCCCCTTTTTTATTTTTGAAGTGCAAAACTAGTACTTTTATTCTAAACCTCTTTTCAGACCTCCAGCCATGTTAAATCTCAATACATCATGGTTACTGCTACAGGGAGGTTCTTCAGTGGTAATGCTTTTAAACGGGTCTTGCTTGTTGTTCAGCATCAAGTCACAAGCTTGCTTTGTTCTTGGGCCACCTAATGGGCCATCTCCTAAAATAATCATTAATTGCATCTAAAAATTTAGGCTTCACGGATAGTGTATCTAGAGTTTGTTGCACACTCATGTTGGGTGTCTTTGCTGAGATCTTGTCAGAGCTCCTTCAGCAGATGACACTCTTGCCTGTCTGGTGGGTGGTCAGTAATCTCGTCCTAGTACCCTCCTGCCCTGCTTAGACTGGAATTTCCATCTACAGATGATCTGCATGACTTGATAATTTGATTTGTTGACCTGATTTAGCACAAGAACTCACTTTTTCCTTAGGACAGGCTACTTGGGGTAGCCTGCATGTTTCCAGTGTCTTCCGTGGCTGCTGTTAAGTCGTCCCGGTGATGGTCATTTCATGCCTCCTATACGTCTGTCACGCTGCAGCCTTCTTGCGAGCTAGACCTTCTAGTTCTTCCGTTCTCTTTCTCAGATCTTTCTTAGAAGTTTGTGGGACAGCACAAGCTCAGTTGCTTTTTTTTTTTCCCTATTTCTCTGGATTTTCTTTAACTTAGCCCTCCATTTTGATGATTTTTCTTGACTTTTGCCAGATACTGGCTTTCATTGCTTGTGTAGAGTCGTTAAGCCCCAGGGGAAACTTTCTCCTTCTGCAGAGTCTCTTATCCCACTTGGAGCCAAAAGGACCTGCATTGCCCAAGACATTGATTTTGCTTTTGAAAGTGATATTTGCACAAGCAAAACCCTAGCAGATAAGTCAAATTAAAAGCGGGTTTGACACAGGGTGATACCGGGATGGGGTTGGTTGTGTGGAGCCCAGTTTCACTGATCTCTTCCCACAGTTTCATCTGTCTGCCAGAATAAACAAGCGGAGCAAAAAAAACCTCACTTTGTGTGGACACGTACTTGCTTTGTAAGGAAAAATCTGCTTCCTGCCTGTTCCCACTTTTTCGGTAGGATTTTATGTAATATTCCCCTCCTCCCCGCCTTCCCCTTACATGTCACCTTCTTTTTTTCAAAGTAAATTAGAATGAAACATGCCGGATGCAACAACTTCCACCAGCAGTGCCAGCACGGCCAGAACGTTCCAACGTTGGCCGAAAGGGTAAAAGCTTGAGGGTTTTGCGGTAACGCTTTGGGAGGTTTAGTCCGGTGACCCCAGTGCAATTAATAGGTCTCGCTGATGATCTGTGGGCATTTTGGGAGAACCGCTGGGTTAAGAGAACATAATTCACCCATCTGCTACAGCAACATCTCCAGGTCCCATCACATATGGGTCCACTTGAGGATTTGGAAGAGGCTACAGGAAACGTAGAAATGGCTCTGGGCAGCCCTTGGAGAAGGGACACCCGTTCACTTGAGGTAGACCTCTACTTCTTACAGCCGTCAAACTGGGAACCATCTAGGAAGTGATTTTTTTTTTTTTCCTAGAGGATGAGAGCCATTTGAAAAAAAGAAACGAGGGCAAAACAGCACACGCTGTTGTCTGAATCCCGTGGGGCTCGAACAAATGTGCAATAAGTAGCGAACAGGGTGAGTTGGACAAATAAGTATGTGTAACATCAGCGATATATCGATCTTTGAAAAAGATCCTCGATCTTTGAAAAAGATCCACGTTCTTTGAAAAAATCTACGAGAAGGAAAACCACGAGCAAATCTTTTTAATGTGCGCGTTGCTGTTGCCCTGGTGTGCGTTTACTTAGCCAAGCAGCACAGTCCTGCGTTAAGGCTGGAGGCAAAAGGGCCGTTTAGTGTTTACGTGCCTAGATGACCAGATTTGGGGTTCGTGGGGTCTAATTAGCAGTTTGCAGTTAGGTTGTGAGATTTTGTAAAGTAGAAGAGCAACGAGCAGAACTAACGGTGATTTGAGCCATTTCAAGCTGTAATTAGACTGAATTTTCCTTGAGATCGCATCTCACTTTGCAAGGTTGTAACATGGTCATGGCTCTTCCCCGGTGGCTCCCAATGAGTTGCCTTAAAACAACTTTGGTGTTCTTCTGTGGTGGCACCCTTGAACCAAGTTTGGTAGCCGGGGTTTATTGACCTTACAGAGGTCAATTGGAGTTTTAGTGTGAAATGCTTTTTTTTTTCTTTTCCCTAGGTGCTTCTCGTAAGCACTGGTGTTTTCTAAAGGAAGAAATAAGAGATCTGGAGGCATGTCCTCTGAAGTCAATCGGAAAACCCTTCATGCCTTATCTTCCAAATATATTTTCTTGTCTACAGATCCAAGCTGTTAAATTCAGAACTAACGAGGAGAATAGAAGGAAGTTCGTGGATTCTCTCCTTCCTTACCATGATACCTTTTTTCCCTTCTAATTACTCAAGGGCAGTTAACATCAGGGACAGACACATGCACAACCAGCCATGGGAGGTTTATTTTTCACTGACTTTGTATTACTTCAAAAAGGAGGGTTTGAGTGCTACGATAGAATTGGGTATTGCAGAGTATAGCCAAACTGTAGCTGATTTAGCTGGTGAATCTGGGGATTTAAACCCGCATTTTATCTCAATAGTGACCCACGATTTATGAAGGTAAAATATAATAATAATAATAATAAAAAGAATTAATATGCTACAGGCAAAAAGTCCCTGGCAGTTCTTCGATGAAGTGCATTTGACTCAAGCCCCGTCACCCTGCAGTGGGATGGTAGATAGTGTGTTGCAACCCACCAACATAAACCTAATAATTTAATCCAAGAGGTTGCTTATTCACACCAGCGTTAGCGTGTGGGAGGAGAAACGTGCCGAGAAGGCCACTAAGGGATAACACCGCAGGGTGCTGCCATAGCGAAGATACAAAAGCCAAGTGAAGCGCGTTGGGCTCTCGGTTTATTCCCACCAGCCAGGCGGAAGAGCTTTCTCTTTGCGATGCGCGTGCCTTGGAGCACGAGAAATGTTTCTTTGCAATTCGATCCTTACCCCGCACTTCTGTTGTAATGAGCACAGCTAATCAGGAAAAAGGAAAAAAAAAAAAGAAAAAAAGGAACAAAAACCGCACAGCTTTCTTGGGATTAGCGTTGGGGTGGCCAGGGCATGAAACTCAGTGGACTCCAGTGAGCTAACGCATGTAATAGGTACTTTTTATCTCATGGGTGTAATAGTTCAACTGAGCATCCTTTAAAAACTCGCCGTAAGACTCAGACACGCGCGTACCGCATAGCTGCTGGCATCGAAACGTGGTGATGTGGGGTGTGTGCAGAGGGAGGGTAGTAAATCAGTATTTCTTCCAACCCAGCAACGGCGACAAAGGAAACGGAAAGGAAAACTGATAGGGATTTTGCTAAGGAAAATGTTGAATTGTCAACAAGGGAATACTTTACAGAAATGCGCGATCTCAGCATGAATTTATTTGGGGAAGAAAAGCTGTTGATAGGTAACATTTTAAAATGATCTTTCATTTTATCTTTGATGTTATTTTCATTGAAATGAAAGATGTCAAAGTCAGACTGCAGTGTTTGAGGTGCTGTAAAAATTGTTTGCTTTCCTTAGATTTCCCTTGCGTGTGGAATTTCAGGTTGTGTTGCCGCTTGTCTTGGTGTCGGAAAGTTATTGCTGTTTTATTTTTCTGCTGTCACCAGTGAGTCCCCTTCCCAGCCAGGTTAACCCAGCATACCCTACACAACCGTGCCATCGGCAACTATTTTGGGTTCGCTCCCTCGCTTCTGAGCCAAGATGCAGATGCAATGCCACGGCAGTGAGGAAGTTTCTTTGGTCTCCAGCTAGCAACATCCAGAGTTTATTTTTTTTTAAAAAAAAAAAAGACAAAAAGGAAGAAAAAAAAAGAAACAACCCCCCTCCTTAAGCAATGTCTTTTAATACTGTACAGAACAGGAAACACCACCAGAGGAAGGAATACTCCACATCCTCCCTCCACCCCTTTTAATTAAAATTGATTAAAGTCTTGGGTTTTGTAAGTCGGTCTATCCTGTAGAGTATCTTCTTTGAACTATTTCAGGACGGTCTTGGCGTTAGGCGTATATTGCAAAAGTGCAAATGTTACTTTAACCGAAGCTGAACCAGGACTTCCCGGAGCGGGATCCAGGGAGAGAAGAGAGTCCTCTTGGACGCACCAGGCTGTTGCATTGAAAGTTGAAGGAGAAGCACGTGCATCTAGAAAATAGAATAGAAAATAGAATAGAAAAGCACTCTGCTTCACACCTGTACGGTATTATCACACACACACACACCCCCCCGGTCAGCTGGTGTTTTATAGCCCGGTTTGTTTGGTTTTTCCACCCAAATTTTGGCTTGTTTCTGGCACGTGAGCACTTGCAGGCAGTCAGAATTTACGCAACATTTACACGACCCCCTCGTACCTGCTTGTACTGGGGAGAGAAGGGGGGTTTTCCCAGCAGATTGATTACGAGCTTACGGGAGCAGTCGTGCATTTTAAAGGGAGTGATGCGTTTCCCCGCGTTACAAGAGGAGAGGATTCCCACCGTGAACATCCGGGGGGGGGGGGGAAAGGTGAAATTTGAATTTTAGGGGGGTTTTTTTTCCTAATAAAGTTGCTCCCTGCACATCCTGCGTTCAGACACAGTCCCGCTGCGGTGCTCATGCTCTTGCTAGACGGGAGGCACAGAACCCGATAGGCATAAGTTCTTTACTAAGGTATTACCCATCTCTTGGCACGTTTAGGAGTTGAACAACATTAGCTTCAAAGTTCAGACTTTTTAAAGAGCCTGGATGATGAGAAGGGCTTTCGGAGCTGTTTTAACTGACTGTATTTGAGTGCATTCAGTTACATTTCTCGGTGAAATCGGTCTCCGTGCAACAGCAAGTCTTCAAAGCCCCATGATTCAAACAAATCTCTTCGCTTAACTGCCGAAACAACCTACGATGAGCGCAGCTTATTATAACGGCATAGTATCGTGTTGACGTTGCCGAGTAGTAATTGAAAAGTAATGTGCTTTGAAAATAGGAGGGGAGAGGGGGAAATGATTTCTCTGTTAGTTTTTTAACTTTATGTTTTTAATTTCAGATCTCCTTCCCCTTCCAGAGGAAGTTAGAGATGCCATAGCTTTAATGTCTGTTTTAGCTGCCACTCAAATGTTCGCTTTCTGTAAGAAAATCTAAACCAGGAGGTATGCTATTTCTCCTGATGTGAAAGTCATTAAAGGCAAGTACGCTGTGAGTTCAAGTGGTGGTGGGTCCAAAACCAATTCCCAGCCCCGACAACACGAACCTGAAAAGAAAGACAGCCTTTCTTTTCGATGCAATGGTCTCCGCGAGCTGTAGCTTTCAATTGCATCGTCGCCGCTAGCACATCGCTTTTAAAAAAAAAAAATCCAAATGAAATCTCTCTTGATTTGGATTTTCAGTCGAAGGTGTAAGACGTGGAAGGAAGTGGTGGCAGCTAAATCGGGAGTTAAAGCCACTGCACTGCTGACCTCAGAAGGATGGTCTGGAAGAAGGAGACCTGAACTAAGGAAAAGCTGGGTTATCAGTTATCAGGCTGTCTCCCTGTATCCATCTGTCTACAGAGACATGTAGATGGATTGATACATGCCTCTTGCTTTTTCAATCTTGCTTGCAATTAGTAAAAATGGAAGAGTAGAAGATGAGTTTGATGGTCTCCTCCTTGGTCTTCCTTGGTGCAGGGCGGCAAATCCTCGTCCGCAAGGAGATCCTACCTGACACACGTCTGTGGGTAACACCGTAGCAGCCGTCCCTCCCAGGAGTGGCTTGGCATTAGGATAGCGCATACCAGGCAGAAATTATTTATGGGCATGCTAACACGCCATAAGTCCGTTGTCTCTGTGAAAGGGCAGAAAATCCCGTTTGGGTTTCGGGCAATCGGATGTCACTGCTCCCTGGTTAACGCAATGCGGGGCCGGGTGGGCAACGGCGACCTTGCTGCCGATGGGAGAAATGGGTCGTCTTGTGCCGGTACTTTTATCCAACAGCTCGGTGTCTTTGATCGGCATCTTCCTGCTTTCCCTGTCAATGGGGATGTCCTGGTACAATTTTGTGATCCTGTATTTGTGAACGAGCTAATAAATGGCGATAATGTGATGGAGCTTGAAATAAATTCACCTTTACTGTAACGTTATGCGATGGACAGTAAAACAGGTAAAGAGCTGGTCTTTTTCTTGCTATTTTTGTTGTTATTGATGCCAGCGTTTATCTGAAAGGGACATTTGAAAGTAAAAAGGTGCATTTGTGCATTGTGAGAGAGACAGACATCTGGTACCCAGAGGAAGAAACGCAAACCGTAGGCATTTCCCATACAGAGGGACAGTATTCAGGAAATATTTATTCTCTGCTGTCACTGCCTGCTCTCTCTGACTGATTTTGGGGCAAACATCTCCCTTTCAGCCAGTGCAATTCCATGGAGACCAGAGAGTGCTCTTCACCTTGCAGGATCAGACTCTTCGAGAGGTCTGATGAGCATGTTATGGTCTTCCCCAACAGGGTTTTGGGTTCATACCCTTGGGGTGGATTTGTTGCTGCAGTGGTTTGTCAAGGGACATCTCCCCCCCGCAAAGCGTACTGACCCAAACGGATCGCTGTCTGGAGGGCATGCTGGATAAGAAGGGGTTTGCACGCGGGGTGGGACCTCTGAGAGGATGAGTGGCAACTCGCCGTAAAGAAATACAGATTTGCTCTCAATGCCTCTCAAGAATTTGCTTTCAGGCATTCCCAGGCTCTGGATCTTGCTGGTTGTGTAAAATACACTGTCGCTGTGCCATGCTTCTGTCTGTTGCCTGAATGTGGCTAGATCTTCTGAGCCCCGCTCAAACAGGGCGTAGTTGAAGGTAAGGATCTCCTGTGGGCATGACACAAGGTGCTTTTTATTTCGCTTTCACCCATATGACCATTCATAGATTTCCCCTTTGTCCAAAATCACTCAGAAATACGTGAACCTGAGCTTCTCAGAGTCATTTGAGCAGGCGGGGAAGGGAAGGCATGGGAGCCCTACCACCATTTGCTGCATCTGCTCTTCCTTGCATCGCTTTCCGATAACGAAGCCGCCTCGTTACATGAATTCGATCCATGCCCTCTGCCAGTTTTCATTCATGTTTGGAATTGCATCTCTCTTAAAGAGCATGAATCCAATCCAGAAAACCTGCCGTGACTTCAGGGTACCAGGCAGGTGAACGGCAGCCGGGTGCCGTGAGTAGACCAGGTGGGTTATTTTGGTAGGGCTAAAATACCTTGGGTTCAGGTGTATAGAAAAAATAGTCAGAACATTGAAGATTTGAGGTAGTTTTTACTTTCATTTCTCACAAACTCATTTTTTTTTAAAGTGCAGCATCAGTTGAAGCAGCATCCTAAAAAAGAAATTAGTTATCTCTTAAGAATCATAAGGAGACGGACTGAGATAAATCTCTTATTTAGTGGACGCAGAAATAGAGTTTCCTTTGGCGATGTATTTTTTTTTTTCCCCACCTGTGGCTCTTCGGCTCATTGCACGCGTATCTTCTTGCAGGCTGGGCTTGGTCATCACCATCCAAGCATTACAACTCAGTTATCCTAGTCTGTGCAGAGATTGAATATTTCTGTCTGCAGAAGTCCAGTGCTTCTACGATGGGTGATACGGTCACCGCGCCAGCCAACAAAACTGGACGGCAAAATAGCTGTTAAACAAGCAGGTGTCTGTCACTGAGGAAGGCTCCGAAATTCTGGTTTTATCCACCCAAAACAGTTACGTTTGCTCTCATCAGGGAGTTGGTGGTTGGTTCCCATTTGGTTGCGATTTACGTCTAGTTGGCAGCACGCAGGTGGAAAGAAGCCAAGTTTTCTATCAAGATAACAGTTTGGTAACAGATGTCTGATGTTTCCCAACACATTTAGCTCATGTGATGGGAATCGTGAACTAGCTTAGCAAAGCTGAGCAGTTGGGTAATTGCAACCCTTTTGCTCCTCATATTTTTTCGTTTATCCTTTTTTGCTGCCTAGGCAAGGTGATTCTCTTTTTTTTCCTTTTTTCTTTTTTTGTGTGTATTCATAGTTTTGGGAGGAAAAACTTGAAATGTGTTTTGGAGTAATCGTTGTCCTAGGAAGCAGTCACTCATTTAAATGGTTGGAAACCTCCAACAGCACAAGAAGCCACACGTTTTCCTCTCCCGTTGTGCGTAACAGGCATTGCCCAAGCGCTTGGGCTGCTTGTGGCTCCTGCGCTGCTGTTTCCAAGTAACGGGACGTGTGGACCATGGTATTTACTCCTGAGCCCCCCCCCAAGAAGTCTAGATTCTTGCATGCGATACCTGTCTGTGCCAAAGAGGAGACTGAATCTAGGCATTTTAATCAGCCACTCCTGAAGAGTCTGTGTTTTATTTGGAACGAGAGAAAGAAACGGTGGTCCCAAGCCCCAACTCCTCCATAGGAAGGCACCAATACTAATTAGGGCAAGATCGTTACGGAAAACCGGTCGTTTGAGCGAGATTTCAGTAGGTACCTCTGCCATTCGGATTTGCAAGAAGCCTCGGAGAAGAGCTTGGGATATTCCGCAAGGATGCTCGTGTTTGTCCTGGATCTGAGCAGTTCCTCCTCCGTCATGTTTTCTGACATCCCCGATGGAGGAGACACCTCTCGGCTGCAGGAGTGGACTGTAAGCTCTGGCGGGGGGGGCGGTTCGTAGGGTAGGTGATAAATAATAAGCAAAAAAGTCCCATTAGGAGTGCATACCTGGCCTCCCACAAGCTCTTGTGAAAATCTCAGCATGAATTTTAAAAGCTTTTTATTAAAGAACAGACTTTTTGTTGTTTCCCCCTCTTTGGATGAAACGTTCTCCGGCATCTTTTCTTTCTGTGCGCTTCCAGCTGTGATTTTTCCAGGCGTTTTGGTTTGCGATAGCTGGGGCAAGAAGCACAATACCCAGAGCAGGATTCTGTCTCAATTACATCTAACTCAGAGTCAGAAAACCCCAGAAATCTCAGCACAGAAAGTTTGAGCCTGTCATCTGCATAGCTCCAGAACGTGGATGTGACGCTGCTCAGCGTTCATGCCTCCGAGCTTGCCCGAGATGTCTTCCCAATACTCCTCTAGTAATTTAGGAATGTAAATTGCCAACTCTTCCAGAGGACAAAAACCCCAAATATCCATTTTCTTGTTCAGAAAGTCTCAGAGCACCATTGTTTGGCTGCGTATTTAGAATTGAACCACCTTGCTCGTTAGACTGGATGGGAAGAGGCTGTGGCACCCGCAAAATGGTACCCAGAAGAAATAACACCCTGACCTGGCGCACATCCATTTTTCCCACAGAGTGCCGAGTTATTTCCATGTCAGCTTGCGCAAATTTGGTCCAATTGTCTCTACCATTCGTCCCATCTCTGTTGTGTTCCCAGGGGATATCCCAAGCGTCCTCCCCCCCGTATCTGAGCGTAGCAGATTTCTTCAACCTGGTCCAGAACCGAACGTTTGAATTTTATTAAACAACTTCTGTACTTCTTTGCACTGCCCTCCCAATGCCTTGAAAGGGTCCTTTTTCTTTTGAAGGAGATAAAACCAAGACACGCCATACGTTTTTCACTATAATTCTGTAGAGCAAGGAGCGCACGCTGCAAAACCTTGGGAGTTTCTGTTTAGGGAGCAGCATGCTCCAATTAGGGAAGTTGACGGATAAAAGATTCATTCATATTCTAAATTTCAGGATGAGGATTATACCCCAATTTCTGATTTAGGAGACGGCTTGGGAATATTTGCATTCGGGTATTTTTGTTTAAGTGAAGAGATTTATTCTTAAGCTTTGCAGGGCTGAAGTGCGTAACTCCTGTTAGTTTATAGGATTTTGATTTGAAAGTGGACTTTGACCTTTGTAGTTGGGGTTAAAACAGAATTCAGATGTGACTGCTGTTACAAAGCACGTGAAGGGCTAGTTGCTCGATTTTTTTTGGCTTCACTATTTATCTTTTGGAATTTCTTTTGTTATTTGGATGCCTGTTGCACAGCGTGTAGAAAACCACATCCAATCTGGTTTATGCATGTGCTTCGTTGCACCGGTGTGTACTAACTACGCATAAGCAGTCTGTCAGAATTAGCCAAGAGATTTCCAAAAGCAATCACAATAATGCTGCAAGTACATTTTTTTAAGCAAAATAATAAATGAACACTTTTTTTTTTTTTTAACTTTAAAAGCCTTGAGCAGAGCTTTTGGCTTCTGCTACTCGGCACATAAAACGATGAAGAAGTTGGGAGTGGAGAGGAGGAACCCGTCTCCCATCGAACCAAGAGATTTTTCGGGAGAATTGGTGGAATTTGCAGGGACTGGGACTACGGTCCTGCTCATCTTGCCAGCACTGCCCCACGTCATACCTTTTTTTTTTTTCCTCCTTCTCACGTCGCATGATGGGAACTATATGTCATTTTTGTCGGACTTGACCGTCTTTCAGGACGGTCTTGTATTGTAGGGAAAAAGAGGTATTGTAGGGAAAAAACCATTTCCCCTCTCTGTCCCGTATGTTTTTGGAGACCCTGACCCTTCTGACGCGCTGCCGTTTGGCATCTCTCATCCCCTGCTTGCTCAGCATGGAGAAGTCCTCAGTAGGTGCCCAGAAGAGAAGACAGGGTAGCTGGTCCCAAGCCTTGGGCAAAGGTAACGCAGCGCTTCTGACTCTTGAAGGGAAATTTTCCACGCTGGGATTTCATCTTCCTAGCAATGACAAATCATTAAGGGTATTTGACTGATCTATACATACATCCTGCAAATTAGACCCATCTCATTTCTCTATCACCCCTAAAGTGTCATGGCTGCTGTGATTTAGAAGGGAATGCATAAACCCATCTTTCCTTTAGCAGAGGTTTTTCAGGATTAGCGTGTCCCTCATGATGCGACTAACGCGATCGATAAGCAGCTGTGCCGTGCAAGGTTATCCCAAGTTCGAAGCACGCTCGGTACTGATTGGTTTCCAAAATCGGATGCATCGGGCTGCTGTGGCCACAGGAGCAAGGTCACCGAGAGGATCTGGTGACAGCATAAATAATAAAGTCATTTGTCGACAGCACCTCCGAGATAAAATTGCGCTTTATTGCATCGGATTTGGGGCTCCGTGATGTGACCTTTCATTTGGGGCTCCATGATGTGACCTGTCTCGACAACACCTCTTTTTATTTTTCCCTTTTGACTTTAAATTTATTTTTTTTTTCCTCCCCCAATGTCATTGCGGTTTTAAATAGACTAAAGAAGGTGGTTTGAAGGGAATAAGTCAGTAAATCAATTCCATCCCATTACTGAATTAGATCAGAGGCAGGCGTGTCGGATAAGGTACATTAAAAAGATAGGTGGACACACATATATATATATATATTTGTGGCTTACGCTATCATGTTTTATCTTTACGCTAGTGTTACCATGCACGATGAAGCATCCAGGTGAAATAGCACATTATGGTCTATCTGTTCGTTGCAAGATGTTATGGCTAAAATTAAGTACTGAAAGGCAAGCCAAGTCCCCCTGTACACCCTCCATGCCTCTCTCCATAATCCCCTCAACGCTCTTTTCCCATACAAGTCTGTGTCACCAGCGGCCAAAGGTTGCACACGCACGGGGACTTCTCCGGCAGCTGAATGTCAAACTTTATTGAGTGGGTGGATCCTGTTCATCCATTTCCCCTCCGAGCCTTTCTAAAAATACCATAAACCTTGACAAGGAGCTATTTTAGAGGACTCATATTCATGAGGATAGTCATGGGAAGCTTATTTTGGCAGGCTTGCATGTGTTCGATTTGCATGCTTCCTTAGTCAAGGGCTTGGTGAACTTGCGTCGCGAGCCAGTTGGACACGGGCTTAAGAGAGAGCATCTGGATTTTGGGACCTCCTGGGTTGGGACGTCTATTCCAAGTGAGTTTATAGGAGGAAAAGAAGTGAAGATACTCTTCTAGGAATGTTGATATGTGACTGAAGTCATTCATTTCAGGCATTTGCACACCAGCCCGCAGCTTATCGGATCTGATTTCATAAAACCTGGCTGTGATTTCTCTCCAGGGACCTTAATGATCTTGCCACTCTGAATAAACATTTATAGAAACTACTGCCAGCCTGTGGATAAGAGAAACTCCTGTGAGAGACTTTATCTTCCAAAAAATACTTTAAGACACCAAAAAAAAACCAAAAACCACCCACAAGAAGATCAATAGACAATGTCAAAATGTAGCATTCGCTGGGTAGCTGGAGCTGAATTGCAGTACCAGACATTGGCATTGTAGGCATGCAGTAGGTACGTTTGCTTTTCTCACTTGGAAAACCGTGCCCATCGGAGCAATGCTATCATTGGGACCAGCAAAACAATGAGTGGGAATAAAAGCAAACTGTAAGAGATAAAATGGAAATTAAGCAGGTAAAGGCTGTTCCACGCTCATGCCATTCGGGTACGGTATTGCGCAGTACTCATGTTTGCACCTCTAAGAAATTTCCGTTTTTTCGCATAAAAAAATCCAGATACGAAGCCGAAGCTGCCTTCTTCGCCAACCTGAAACTGTCTGATTTCAACATCATTGACACCCTTGGAGTCGGAGGGTTTGGACGAGTTGAGCTGGTAGGTAACCTTTTCTTCTTTGAAGTTTGCGTGATGTCCTAGCATAAGTACTGTGTTACGAGTCTCTCAATTTTTGTTTGTTACTACACCCGAATAACCGGAAGAAAATCATGCGATGGGATTGTATATTTTCTAATGGCTGAAGAAAGCTGAATGGCATTTCCCGGTAAATAAAAATGTAAAAACAAATGCTTTGCAGTAACCAAGAAGAATTTATGTACTGGGTTGAGAGAGGAGACGCATCTTCTCTCTCCAAGTGGTCCTATGTTTATGGCACCGATTGCCTTTTAAAAACAACCTGAAGAGTTGTGCAGCTGTTGAGTGCTAAGATTAAAAGAGCAACTTAAAAATCTTGCTTAGCCAAAACTGGAGTAACGGTACAATGTCTCTTGTAAGCAGTTTCTAATTCAAGGCTAGACATAAATCTCCTTGGTTATCGCAAGAGCTGTAGATTCAACGTCTGAGCTCTGACAACGCTTCACAGAAAACTACTTATTTTTTTGCAGAATTTTAGAGAAAGGGAAAAATCCGAGCTTGTTGTTTTGCTCTGCTTGGATTTAGAGCTCTTCAGTCCTTTTTAAAACAAAGCCTGAGCGGGAGGAGACTGAAACAGCAGCCGTTGCGTGACCCGTTTGTAATATCACAAAAATACAAAAATTTATAATAGAAAGAGGGAGCTTAGCTTACATCACAGCGCTGACCACAGAGGAGCTTCTGATACCGGACACCGGTACAGTATGTCAGGAACTCCTGTGAGTCAGGGGCAGAAAAGTGAACAGAGTCACTGCCGCCATCACGAAACCTTGGGGAAACCCCCGCTCCGTAACCCTGCGGGAGCCCGACGCACCCGTAGCGCCGGGAACTGGAAAACCAGCAAAAGAAAGCACTGCAGTGTTTTATTTGTGGCGTAGCACGTAAATTCTGTGTTAAAAGTGTGACTCGCTCTTCCATGTGATTTATTTCTGACTTCTCCTGTTCGGATGTGTGTAAAATTGTGTGGAGGAGAGCATGTCCGTGAGAATGCTGGTCCCTTCCTGGGGTTTGGGGGAGGGGTGTATTTATTTATTTATTTACTTACTTACTTACTTATTTATGTGAGACAAGCAACTGTTGTTTTGGAAGACAGTCACGAGAGCTCACGTGTAGCCTGGGAAGGCTGTCCTTACCCTGCTCCTTCTATAGTCATCTGCTGTGGAGGATGCTTTAGAGTTTAATTCGGGTTGCACTCAACCTCCCTTTTGAAGGCCCTTCCCTCTCTGTTGACAACAGCATAAAGCCCAGGAGATTTGTCTCCTAAATTAACACCACCGCTGGCTTCGCTGCCCGAGGTGACTTGTAGTGAGGGAGTTTGGGGGCTTGTTTTGAGTCTTGTGAAGGAACTTTTGAGGTTTGTTTTCATTTTTAAGGCTTTTTTTGATGCATGCTGTCAAGCTTTGAAAACCTGAGGGTGTTCCTGGGAAGGTGCATGAGTTTGTCTTCATGAGGGGTTGCTTATGGGACCCCCAAACTGCACAGATACGAAAGGAAATTGGGTGGTTACTGATGGCCGCGGGCCAGTCCTCTACCTCTAGCTGCTCGCAAAGTCAATTTGGAAGCTTTGAGATGTTAACATCTTGAAATCTTGAACTCTTCTCGATGCGTGGTGCTTGGCCAGGTGTGAGGAAGAGCAGGAGTGGACATGCTCTGTCACTTCAACCTCTCAGATCAGTCACGTAGAGATACGTAGTTCTTAGGAGATGTCCAAATCTCGGAAGCCCCCAAGAAGCCCCGGTGCCGCCGACACAGCCTGCAGAAGGCTGCCGATGAAAGAAATGTTTCCATCACCTTGTGGGGGTTTTCTTCAGCGGTGGCTGCCCCTCTCCTGAACAGGAAAATGCTGGTTAAGGTCATTTTCTGTAGTTCTTAATGAATACTGAATTGCACACAAAAGAATGTAAGATATTTAAAAGTTTAGCTTAACGCTCTAGATTTTATTATTTTTCTTTACCACCGAGGGAAATTTTGTTACTAAAACAAGAGAATATTCTTTTTGTCAAAGCTGAGCCCAGAAGTGCTATCTCTTGTTTCTGTCTTCTTCTATCTTCCTCATGAAAAATATATTTAATTTAAGGTTAAAAACACAAACCGATGCAAAATGCATGGGAGGAGTTGACTCTTCTATTGCCTGCGTGTGTTACGGTAGCCTGGAATTTGTGTGTTCAGAAGAGTTTTGTGTTTTCCAAGAGTAAAATTGATCAAATAAGGAAAATACATTGCAAGGAAGAGGATTTTTATAGCTTAACCTCAGCCGCTGCGGGCAAGTCCCCCCAGGGCATCTCTGTACCCTTCCAGAGGTCAACTGGTGGTGTCTGGTTGGAAACTGGAACATCTCAGGCTTAGTTTGCATCTTGTTGGCCAATAACGCTTCCATCGGCCTGTGTTTTAATTTCCAGCTGTGGTTTTCCAGACACCTCTGTGACCAGGAGAGGTCATCCCTTCAATGCATTCGTACCCAAGTATATGGCTTTGAGGCAAGGCAGCCCAATATTTAAATAATTTTTAATCCTGTGGAGATTACACATGGAACTATCTTTTTGTCCTGGTTTTCTAGGTAGTTGTTGTTTGGGTTTTTTGTACGTCAAGAGACCTTTCTGACAGATTTGCATCAGTGGTGTACGTAGTTTGCTCAGTTTTTCGGTGGCTAGCTGATGCCTCTCGCAGCATGTCTCGTCCTTATGGATGCTGTTGTCCATCCCCAACTGGACTATGTCATCAGCTTTTATCCAGGCTTCTCTCGAGGAGAGAAACCAGCTGGGCAGTGGCTGTGCTACTTCAGATGGGGACCAGCTCTGCCACTGGAACAAGAGCAAATAAAGGCTTTTGTTCTCTTACAGCAGGACCTGTGTGATCCTCAAAGTCTGAAAAGCAAACCAGGTGGGTTGGAGAGACTACAGTCAGGCCAGGGCCGGCCGTGCCACATTCCTAGGACAACCCTCCCGCATTTCGGAGAGTTGCCAAGTAGATGCAAGCTGCTCCGGGACACGTCTCTCCCAGCTGGTAGACACCTCCCTTAGCAGGGCAGAAAGAAAACAGGAGGAGTGGACTTCTTGGGTTTTAATAGCATGGATTAACAGGTGCATCCACTATTTTTTGCAGCTCAGCTTCCCAGCACTGTGTCAGTTGAGCATCTTCTGTGCTGGGATCCAGGTGCTTCCATAATCCGTTGGCACAGGGAATGAGTATATCATCTCAGGTTCATGTCCCACCAAGCTCTGCTTGCAGAGGACAGGGATATAGGTCAGGTGTCCTTAGCCTTCATAAATCATCTCTCCTGACCTTTATTGCTCTTGTCTTTGTTCTTTAATTTCCTTGTAATTTAAGTCCTGTTAGTCGTCTGCCCCAGGTCAGTTATTTTGGATTTAAATCAAGATTATTTTAGACAGCGCTGAAATAAATGTGTTGGAGTAACTGAACGTACGGGGTTAGAGTGATGATTGCTGTGAAATCAGTTCGTGTAGGTGATGGCTGAGCACAGGTAGACTGAAAATCAGGTCCACCCCTGAGCAAATGCCTTTCTGTTATATTGATTTACGCAGTTATCACTTCCAACAATCACTCAGAGGTGGAGGAAGGAGAAGATTTTAAATCACTCCTGTTGTTATAAAATTGCAAAAATAATGTATTTTCTCCACAGCCCATCACAAGGTTGGTCGAGACTTGGTTTCAGCTACATCTTTGTTCATTTCTCAGGACAGATAACGCCGGTGAAAACCTATAGCCTTACCCACTGTCCCTGCACGTACGCGAGCTTGGGGGGAGCTGTGCCTTCTGCACTCCTGCGAGTAGCATATGGCTTGGGACATCCTGAAGGCAGCAGGCAATAGCCAGATGAAGGACAGTCTCTACTTTTAGCCCTGACTCGACAAAACGTTTAATCATATGTTTTAACGTTCAGCAGTTTTGCGGAAGTCGGTGGCACTTAGAGCACATATTTCAACCATATGGTCATTAAACTTCGGGCTGGGAAGGGACATGGAGAGATCATCATCCAGGCAGAGCCAAATACACCCAGCAACTTCTCACCAGTTTTCCCTAATTTGTCATTGAAGTCTTCAAGGAAGGAGATTCCCAGGAAGGTTTTTCCAAATATTTAACATCTCCTTGTTGTAGTTTGTGGTAGGCTCGAAGTACAACTACGTACAACCCTTGAGGTTGAGTTGTACGTATTTGACGACTGTTATCACATGAACCTGAAGAACTCTTCTCTTTAAAAGAGTAAATGTGCTTCTTTTGAGCTTCACATCTAATTCATGCTTTCTGGGCCCGTGATCATTCTTGTTCCTCAGTCTCCAGCTGCCTCTCACCTCTTTGGAGCAATGCCCAAACCAGGCACGTTAGTCCAACCTGGACCTTCCTCTGCTCAGGTAGAGCCGGACAACAAGGGGCAGCACTTTGCCGCTCGCTACGAAACGGTGTCCCTTTTATTTCGAGTCATCGCTTCAATTTATAAAAATCAGTTTGAATTCCCTTGCCCTTCACAAAAGCGGTCCCAGCCCTCCCTGGCTTGATTTTGATGGGTGTAAAGTTAATAACATTCTTCTTATTTCATAATCCAAGCCATTAATGAAAGTGTTTCCTGGTGCCATGTACTAGATGGACCCCCCCTTGAAGTCCCCTTGGCTTGATGGTGGCCACTAGAAGCTAAACTCCTTTACGATATGGAGATTAATAAAGATATACACATAAAAACTAAGCCTTAGTTTCAGCCACATTTTACTGGGACTATACAAGACCTTCTTAAAATGGACAGTATGGCATTTTTCATTTTTATTCATGTTTTAAGAGAAATCTGGCCACAGATTATGAAGTGCAATCAAATTTATTATAGCTTCTAGCCTGTTTGGTAAACAAAACCATTAGTGAATTAATTAGATGGCAAGGAAAAAAAACACCATAATTGTCTTCCAATAGACTGACAGATGCGTAATTCAGATATTTATCAGTGGAAATTTCCAATTGCATAGCTATCCTTTTGTTCCAGCTATTACGAAGCTTTTTATTAGAAAGATCAATCTTCTCTTTGAAATCTCTTCATTTTTATTTTTAATTCTCAGGAAATCCTTTGGCCTCCTTCCTTTTGAAAGAATGGGTATTTTGGGTGCTGTCAAGGTGAGGCAACTGAGATGTGAGGGATTTGGACATCAGGTACCTGAATAAATCCTACGTTCATCTGACGACAAAACTACTCCTATGGAGCTGAGCAAAATGCTGGTTATAGACATTTGGCCTTTTTTTTTCCCCCTTCCTTTCTTAACTATATGCAGGATGCTTAATTTTAATGATACCGTCAGATGGGGCTGGACCACTGCAGAGCTATTATTTTTATTATTTTTCCTTTGATTTTAAATTCCTAATAGAATTAAATACATCCTTTGTTAGAACAAAGCGTATTCTCAGGGCTTGTCTGTTGATGGAAAGGACGTTGTCAAGGTTTGGAAAGAACAGATGCCGTTTGTAGCCCCTCAAATATAATCAGAGCTGTCGAGGCGGAGGCTTGAGCTCTGGTTGGAGGCAGGAATAAGGCGTGAAAGTAGGCGCTACATTGCGGACAAAGCCAAACTCAGGAGCAGGGCGGGATCACGTGTGGGGTTTGGAGAGTATAGGTCTGTCTGATATTTTCAAGAAACCACCGGAGTGAGTTTTTCCATTTGGTTTCGCATATTTTAGCTATATAACCCTTCTTCTACTGTTCACTTTTTACTGGCATGGTTTTATGCATGAAACAGTTTACATTCCTCGCTGCTTTTTAGCCTTTTCCTTCTAGACATTTTTGAAAAACAATATTTACCTCTGGGCTTTCTAGAAAGAAACAACCTTTAATGTATTTCCCAATGCACTTGCTTATAAAAAACTTAGTTGTGCATGTTGTCAAGTATTGAATATCAATTTTCAGTACAGGGATGAAAACACAGAATTACAGGGGTTTAGCACAGTTGAGTATTTGATTAAGTAACTTTAATTGTTAAATAGCTGAGGTTTTCTAAGGACTGTGCATTTTTTAGTGTATGCTTCGGTGTATATTCATGGAGTGTCATTTTGCAATTTATATTCCTGTAGAGTCCCGCAGCACTCAGATTGTGATACGGTATTTGGTGCTTTCCCAACTAGTTGAATCTAGACATTTTTAAAGAAAATAAGGTTATCGTCATGGACAGTTTCCACCTTGCTGCCCACTTGTAATTAGTTCTTGATTCGTCCTTCAAAATTTCAGCCTACAGTATGTCCTAAAAACTTCATTTTTATTCTGTGATTTTTCTTTCCATCTTTTTTCTTTTCCATCTTTTTTTTTTTTTTTTTTTTTTTGGTCTTGACTGATTTTCCAGTCTAACCCAGTCCAATCGCTGTGCCTGTTTGCACGCGGCGTACACTTAATCCAAAACTAGCGTGATGTTTTGTAGACGTCGCCCTTCGGGTCGTGGTTTAGTAGACATGGCGGTGTTGGGTTGGCGGTTGGATGTGATGATCTCAGAGGTCTCTTCCAACCTTAAAGATTCTCTGATTCTATGTTGAGCACGAGGTGGAAGGGATATAGAAAAGCATCAGGTAGCCTGCTTATAATTTAGATATGCAAACCACAACTTCTCTATTAGCCTTACATGAGGAGAGCGGCTGAATCTGGCCTTCAGGAGAGGTGCAAACTACCTTCAAAACCGCAGCAGAGAGACCTGCAGCGCTAAGCACCACAGCAGGCTTGGAGGCGGAAATACGAGCTTGCCTAACGAAAAGAAATGCTGGCGAGAGAGCAAGTCGTAAGGCAAAGAGGATTGTGATGGGGAAATCTGTTTCATCCTGGAAGAACATAAATATATTTAGCGCTAAAAGCATGCCGTACTCTTTTGCTGGGGTGGTGGCGGGGGGAGAAGTTGCCGCTTTGTTCGTGCAGCAGTTCAGCTGTCGGGATTAGGAGAGCTCAGCTTGCAAGCGCTGCGCTCAGCAACAGCTGCTGCTATTTTTGTTGGTTCGAACGCATCTAGCTGGGAAACAGTGGAAAATAAAGGAGCTTGGACATACCCGGCAAGCAAAAGCATTTGCACTTCAGTTCCCGAGCGCTGCGGTTGAGCCAGTTATTACTTAATGCAATGGGAAGATATTCGCGTTGCGTGATAGCGCAGGTTTCTCGCTCCATTATAGCCGAATAACGCACGTGCGGCAAAATGAACAGCTAGCAAAAGCCCTTTGGAAAAGCATCCTTGTCGTTCTAGAAGTATCGCCGTGCCCACGCGGGGAGTTCAACAGGAGACGTGAGCAACAAGGAAACTTGTCTGCGAGTCGTGGACATGAGAGTTCAGGAAAAACTTCTGTCGGGCTCCTCAAAGCTCACCGTTACTGCGTGTTTAGGAAAAAGCCATGTCTCCAGAGTAAACGAAATATTTTTTACTTGCACAAACTCCTCTCCCTGTGTGTGTTCCCACTTAGCTGGGAGCCCGGCCAGCTCCCTTGAAGATCAGCAGCAAAGGCTCATGAGCAAGGTTTTTGTGAGCGCGGTGCCCAGACACCATGAAAGTTCATGTTCCAATGCCTCCCTTATATCAGTGAGAAGAAATCTGGGGATTTTTAAGTGGCTAACACCATTCCAGTTTGTAACCTCTATGTAGCTGCCAAAATGAAGGAAGGATAAACTATAAATATAAATACGTGTTCAGCTCTGCTTTCGTGCCCTTGGGGCTGCTGCTCTTTCATGGCTTCAGGGTTCTACGCAGGGTACCATAGTAGCAAATATTACCTGTAGCAGCTCCCTGGAGAAAAAAGCCATGATTGTAGGGTTTCTTGGAAAACCCGCAGCCATGCAAGAGCCGTAACCCAGAGGCACAACATCTGCAGTAAATGGGAATTCCAAAAATCGGGAGAGGTTCTTTGCTGTCTTCTCCTAGAAGATCATGCAGGAATAGAAGACCAGACGTGAACGAGACAAGTGCAGTTAAAATCGCGTGTCCTCAGGCGAGGTATGGCAAGGTTCAGGCACCTCACTAGTCTTCGCTGAAAATAAATCCTTCTTTTGGGGAGCGTTCTACATCCTGGTAAATGTTTATTAACGTTTACGCATTCTCAAGGTCAGTTTGCGTTGTATCAGTTTGGCTCTCCCTGGAGTTGCATGTAAACAGCACACATTGAGGACTATATAAAATACGCTTATATGATTTATAGTAAATAGAGACAGAAAGAGGAAGGATGAGAAACATGCAGATACACCCATTTATTCTTTTTTTCCATCGAGGCCTGGCTTTTGTCTCATCAATATCCATTTTCCCAGAAAGTCTGAAAAAGCACTAAGGTGTAAAACCGTGTTTATTTGTACGTGAATTATAGCCGTGTTAAAAATAATCACCAGGCCTCACGCGTGGTGTGTTTGGGAAGTCGCAGAAGTCTGTAGGCCGTAAAGCAAAGCAAGGCTTTTGGAGCACTTCCAACGTTTTGATAGACGTGCGGGGAGCCCAGGAGAAGCCAGCTGAGGTCTAACGAAATAAGGACTTGGAAAAGCAGGAGAGGTTGGATCTCCTCTCTTTCTTTTGTCCTTCTCCCTCTCCTTCTCCTCTCCATCTCTCTTTCTCCTCTTCTTTTCTCTTCCTCTTCTCCCCTGCATCTTGTCCCAAGCTTGTAGTGTTCCTCTTCTACTCAACTCGTTACCAAGACATCTTCACCCCCTTCATCTTGAACTTTTCCTCACTGAAGGAACATTATTTTCTCAATGCCGAGAAGTTAAAGATAGTCCTGTGAATTCAACTTGTTAGCAGCAAAATGAAGCCCATTTCCGTGCCGGGCCCTTGTGTCCTCTTCAGGAGAACTTCTGGTTGAAGGTATTTCCAGATAGCGACCCGTGTGTTTGGGTTCGCTCAGGGGTAGCTTTGTCACGATGACTCAGACTGCCAAAAAAACCACTTGGTGTAGTGAGAACGGGGCATCACCATGCTGAAGCACAGCCAAAGAGGAGATGACGAGGCGCTGACACCGAGTGGACGCGCGACCACGAGACATGTGGGGAGAGGGCAGCTTTGGGGCTGGCACAGAAGAAAGCTGCTTCCTTCAACTTCTGTCCTGCTCCGATGTTGCGAGGCTTCCTTGCTTCAGAGGTCTGGAAGGGTGTCGCGCGTGGAGGGTGGGATTAGCTGCCTCTTCATCAGGTTGGCGGTTGCTGTGAGCTCAGGTGGTGGGAAGAGGCTAAAAGATGGAGGAGCCTGACTCTTCTCCTGGAGCCCTGTCCAGGCAGTACCCGCTGGGTGAGGATGCAGCCACGGCTCCAACTCTGAGTGTGACATCCCGTCACCGCAGTGCTTGGGCCAGCATACTTTGCAAAATATATATGTATGTGTGTTTTAATGTTTTATTTATTTTATAGATGCATATAAATATATATGCCATATAGATTTTTGCATATACGTACGCAAAAAATACATATGCAAAATACATACATATGCAAAATAAAAACAGCCATTTCTTACTCTATTTTGCTTCTACAATTGGCAGGTTTAGTTATAAACAGCACGTCTGCCGTTATGTTTTTGTATCGCTGTTATGCAGTTCATTTCCCGGATAAGAATCCTGCAGAACGACCTAATCCAATCACTTTTAGCCCTCCTCTCTCCAGTTTCAGACATCACCTCTTTAAGGTGGTGTTTGAGCTTTATTTAACTACGCTCCCTATTGTATTTTCTTGTCTTTCGGAGAGAAAATGTATTCCTGCTCCATATTCTTCTTCTCCAGAGGTTCATTTCTACCAGAGAGGGGAAGAGCTCAGGCAGATTCACCAGGAGGGAGTCTGACCAGGAGTAGTAACTACAGCTTTACAAGGATTCTCTGGTTTGGGGATGATTGCGGTAGAAAGGACGGCGTGGGTCTGTTCTCGGTGGAGGTTAGCTGTTCAGCCTGCTTCGCCTTTTGCGATTAAGTCCGTGCGAAGTGAAGACAGAATGGCGGGCACGGCCCACGTGCCAGAGCTCGGCGATGAGATGGACAGAAAACGGAAAGCTGAAACACGTGCGTGAAGGTGACGAGAAAGGGAAGGAGTCTACTTGGTGTTGCAAATTTTATTTCTGCTTTTTTCCTGCCAGCGAGCCTTTCAGCAGATCCACAACTTGCTGTTATCATTGAATGTGGACACTTTCTGTTGCCTTAGTGTTTGCTCTTACCATCAGTGCACTCAGTTTCCAGGAGAGATCGGTTCGGAGATTGTTTGCGCTGGGGAAAGGGCAATGACTGGGGAAGGTCAGTGTGAGGAGAGGAGTGAAAAAAAGGAGGAGGGAAGGCACCAGAAATTCTTTTAACTTGCCAAAAGAAGGTTGAGAGAGGTGGAGGTTGGTGGCTACCGTGTGTCAGTCCTCTTAGTGGCTCATCTGCTGCCGGAGAAGAGCAGTGGAAACCAAGGCTCCGGCAGGTCTCCACCAAATCAATAGTCCCGGGGCCTTTGAAATACAAGATGTTGCTTCCGAGCGAGCGAAAGCCAATCTCCTGAGCTCTGCAGCAAGGATGACTGACTCCTTTGCAATCTGCCTGCCTTGGAAAACTGCGTGCTTTTCCCTTTTCCAAAGCATTTAGGAGATTTTTGTGGTGGGTTTCTTTGGGAGGCTGAGCCTCCTATGCGACATACCCCGCTCCTTCTGAGCCGAGAGTCAAAATCCTTGTGGCTTCTGTGGCTCCCAGTGCTGTTTTTCTCGTTATAACTGGAGAACAGGGTGTTCTCAGCAGCCCGTTCTCATCTTCTGAACATTAATCCTTTTTTTTTTTTTTTTAATAATTAAAAAGTCCAAGTGACTCCTGGATATTTTCTTTTCTGCTTTTGAAATGAGATCGGGATCAGACACGGGTTTGGGTTTTGTTGGGTTTTTTTTCTATTAACTGTCATCTGCTTAATATTATAAATTACTGTTTGTAAGAATAATAGAAATGACCTGGAGCTCCCCAGCTTTACATCGTAAAAATAGTTACGGCATTTGGCAGAAATGCCGAAGCAAGGGGAGGACTCGGGCACGTTGAAGAAGGAGGAGAAGTTGGCAGGATCCATTTTCCAGGTGGACAGGCAGGTGATCCAAACTGTAAGCCTTAGCTTTTCGTACCTCAGTGGCTTGTTTTGGTGCATCAGCGCATTTCACGCAAATTAATCCCCCCCGCACTCTCAAACTCTCGCAAATCGTTTGCATTACGAAGCACGACAGGAGTGGGAATGGGAAATGGATCCAACTTCTCCTGTGGCATTAGGTGAGAGTCTTGTGTTAGCTACTCGTAGCTTGTTCTGTATTTCAGCATTTGTGGCAGTGGTAGCGGTATCAAACACCAAATCAAACCACTGCTGCCTCCTTCCTCGTAGTAATTTCCTTTCCCGTATTTACGATGAAACTGTGCGAGTTCGTAGAGGAAAACAGGTTTCTTCCCCAGACTCTCCATCATGTTTCCAGGCATCTCTGAAAAAAACAGTAATTAATAAAAGGAATGGCCTTTTCAATGAAAGGCACAAAAATTAGATGGTCAGAATCCATAGTATTAAAAGGATAATACCAGAAAGGGACACGTGGGAATTTATTCATATGATGCTTTATTTAAAATATTGGAATTTATTCATTTGAGCCTCCACCAGGTTGTTGGGTTTATTTTTAACACTGATGTCTACAGATTAACATTAGGAAAATAGGGATTTATTTTTCAAGTTGAGAGTGTTAAATACCTTTTCTCTTTTTTTAAATTTTTTTCTTTTTTTTTTTTTTCCCAATGTTTCATGTCCAAATTCACCCCAAAGTGTTCAAATTTGCTACTGGAGCTACTTTCTTGGTTCCACTGGTCATTATTCTTTGTGGACAGCCTAACCTTCAGAAAAACAGAGGCTGAAAGAAACCCAATATCCGATCGGTAATATCTAATGGGGATTTGCACAGACTTTTGTTTGAACTCGTTTGCGTGGCAGCTGATTGCGCTTGTCCGTCACCAGATGGACAGGTCTGGTGGGAAACCACGCGGTCTGGATTGCCGTCAGAAGCAAGAGGGCTAAGTTCTCCAGAAGGATATGCTTAGTCATACTAAACCTTAATTGATTTTTTTTTTTTTTTTGCGAGTTTTAGGAAATTTTGCTCAGCCCAGATTTTACCTTCACTTTCATCATGTCTTTGTTCCCTGCGTGTCACCTCACCTCTCTCCCTCCCCCTCTGGAACAGCCTGGTTTCCTTTAAATTGGATAATATCAAATCATTCACTTCAAACAGTTGAACTAAAGTCCATATGCCATTTATTCAAAATGAAACAACAACCACCAAAAAAAAAACCCTAACCCCAAACCAAAAAAAAAAAAATGTTTTTATTGCTTTCAGTCTGCCATAAATGCAGGATTTCTTTCTGCCTTGAGCTGTGGTCAAACCACACAGCGAAGGCAGCGCCGTGTAGCACCAGTTCAATAAATAACCAGGCGGCTCTACTGCAAAGATGAGGAAAAAAAAAAAATGTTTTTCTTTATTTGATGTGGATTGTTTAGGTCTTTGTACCCTGCCTCCCCGAAGATTAAATGGCAAACACGGGCTTCGTGCAAAGCTAATCGTTACGCATCGCAGTGTGAAATACTGACCGGCCCCTTTGGAGAAAGGAGAGTTCCATGTGGGCTTGGAAATGCTGCAGGGAAAATAAGAAGCCACAAATCTGGGGACCAAAACCCCAAGTGGTTTTAGAACAGATAGAGAAATACGTGCATACATATAGACGTACCCTTGGCTTTAAAGGGGTGGACCCTCATTTATTAGGGTTTATTTCTGGATTATTTGTGGTGGTGGTGGAAATCTCTTTGCCAGCTGAGAATCAGCCTTTTGGGTTTGATTTCCTTAAGCTGTACATGTCTTTGTGGACATTTATGTGTCGCCGAGTACCGGTTTGATTTCTGACAAAGACGGGGCGCTGAGGATACTGTTCCCCCTCGCATTTTCCCTGCGACCTGACCCACCACGTGAACAAATCAAATGCAGAGGAAACTCGTCCGAGGTTACGGCGCGCAGCCAGGGGAAAGCGTGGAAGGTACCATGTCTCATCTCAGCCCACTTTTCTGTTACCAAGAAAACAGAAAAATAGCTATTGTATTAAAGCAATGGCGATGGCGTGAATGTTGTCTCCTCAACTAAAAGGCAAGCTGGATTTCTGATGGGGTGTGATGACAGACAAGCCATTCGTCCGCTGGCTGAAGCCAAGTTCCTCCCAGAAAACCAAAATAGAAGTCGCCCAATGGCACCTCTTATTATAAAGGGGAAAAAGGTGTTTAACTGGCAATATTATCGTGAGCAGCTGCTGGGCGAGTTTGGCAAACTAAGAGGCCTGGCAGGTCAACTGCGAGGTTCCTTTCTCGTTTGGTGGTGACTAAGGGGCGGGATGGCCAAGACGGAACGGGTGGCTGCGTGCCAGCTGTCTTCGGGATGGATACCGGTCCCTCGGAACGGGCTAGGGATGGCTCAGGGTTCACAAGTTGCCAGGGTAATGCCGGCAAGCAAGCAAACAACCTCCTCTCGGGAAATCAGGCTAAAAATAGGTTGCTGAGGCTTAAGGTTAAAAGTAAAGACGTGACCAAGCAGTGCCGTTGAAAAGCCAGCTCTGCTCATCCTCTCCAAACATCCAAGGGCTGCATTTCCCTGCCAGCGCCGCTGTGTTTCTTACTAGGTGTAGAAAAAGGCTTTGTGAAAGTGGTACGCTAGCCAGCAGCGTCTTCTGACCTGAGAGTGACGCTGACGGTTGGGTTTTCCCTAGAACACAGGGAGTTTTAGAAACGGCTTTTCAGTTTAGCAACAGGCCGGGTATTTAGAAAGCTGGTTCGTATCGAAGTGAAGCTAATGACTGGAGAAGCGAGAGGAATTATTTGAAGGTAGGGCGGTAGGTTTGTTTGAAGGTGGGGTGGTGGGATTGCTGGGTGCCCATGCGGTTGGACGGTCAGAGCGTGGCGGGGGGGATGCGCCCCGTTTCTAACCATTGCGTTTGCCTGCTTTACCCAAGGTCCAGTTGAAGAGCGAAGAATCGAAGACGTTTGCCATGAAAATACTGAAGAAACGTCACATTGTGGACACGAGGCAGCAGGAGCACATCCGCTCAGAGAAGCAGATCATGCAGAGCGCGCACTCGGACTTCATCGTGAGGTACCTTCCCTCCGCCTTGCGCGCTGCCCTAGGGGAGCGACGCGCAGCCCATCTCGGCATTTCCTAAAACCCTGTGGGAATAATCCATCCATCACCAGCAAACCCTTTAGCCCTAGCTTCCCTGCAGGTACAGCACACGGAATAAGGTCTTCTCCAGGCAAACCTGAGATGGCTCTGCTCATGGGGGACATCTGGTCAGGGTTAATTTTCCTCTTTTTTTCTGAGTTTCTGAATTTTCCTTCCCGCGAAGTGAAGCAGGGTTTGATCTGTTGAGATCGTGTGCTGCCGTGTGAATACGTAGTTGTTGTATGCAGAGCTTCTCTTTAGGCTGTGTTACGTAGATCCGCCTCAGTGTCCCTTGACTCATAACATGGCAGGGGGGTTGGAACTCGATGACCTTTGAGGTCCCTTCCAACCCAAACCATTCTATGATTCTATGATTCTGAATGCCTAAACCATATAGCTCCCCAAAAGCTAAGCAGATGCAATTCTTCAGTGAAGAAAATCAGGTGCCAGGCATTTTTCTTTGTTTTAACCCTGACAGCGACGTTCTCTAACTGCTCGAGGATTGCGAGTATCCATCAGCAGGAAGCAGAGACGGTTCTTTATATGGTTTGGGTCAGGCGAAGAGCAGTGGGTGGTGGGGACCTCTGGCAGGGCGATGCATTTCACCGAGCTGGAGGTATCTGAAAGGGCAACCTCTTCGTCTACGCCGAGGGGCGCTGCATCCCACCCTCGAAGAGATGCCTGAGGCACTTGCCTTCTGCCAGAGGAACTCAACCCCGCTCCCAAAAATTGCTCCGGAGAGACGTGCTAACCCAGGGGGCGAAACCAAAGCCCTGTGATAAAAACGGGACAGCAAGCGCGTGGGCGGGAGGGCCACCCGTCAGCCGCTAAGGGGGGGTTTCCTTCCCGAGCTGATCCCTGGGATTCCCCGGAGCTTCGCCTCTGATTCATGGGTGACAACTGCAGCCCGACACCCGGCTACAGTTTCCTTCGCGCTGTAATACTCAATCCAGAGCCGTGCCCCCGTTACCTAGGCTAGAGCCAAATATACCTTGCAGGCTATTTCAGCCTATAGATTGATTTTTCCAAAGCCTGAGCTGCCTCAGGATGGGGACATAAAGGGAGGCGAAGCGCGGGGCCGGCTAACCGGAGGGACGTTGTGACACCAGATCCAGAATCTCCTTTCCTTAAATAAAAAGCCCGAGCCTGCAAACATTTCTTAATGGAGCCACTGATGTTCGTAGCTAATAAAATAAATACTTCTTCATTCCCACTGTTTATTCGTTCAGTAGGCAGGTGAAAAAGGATGCGTTAGCCATAGGTCTTTTCCTTCCATACCATGCAATACTTCCCATCCTTTACTGTAACGAGCCTCCCTTAACTATTTTTTAATACCCCATGGAAATCCTGCGCTGGGAAGGGACTTTCTGAGTCGTAAAGTCCAACCTTTTGCTGTTGCATGTGCCGCAGCTAGAGAACCTTCTCTGGTTTATCAAACTCCATGCCTGCATTTCCCCCTCGCTTCTCCTTTTGCACATCCACAGGGATTTGAAGTTGTTTCTAGCCTAAAATTAGTCGTAACCCGGTTTATACCCTTTCTGGGGCCAGCTGGGATAATATTTTTCTGGGTGCTATGGGCAGAAATCTTAGGGCTTTGGCAGATGAATTGTGGTTTGAGATGTTGTGTGAAAGGTGGATTTGAAATGATCTTGGAGCAAGGACACAACCTCTCGGATAACAGAACGGGCAAGGCAAAATTCCCAGAGAACCCAATTATATTCTTAATTCAGCAAAAAAAAAAAAATTGTAATTCATTAAAAATCTTTGAAGACTAGTTCAGTTTGGTTATTAAAATGCATTAAACCGAGCAAAAGAAGCAAAAGAGGACAGTTATCACTAAATACAACCGAACTCGTAGATAAACTAAGAATTTCACAGAACAAAGTGCTCTGGGTGGGTTTGGTAAAGGGCCACACGAGTGTTGAGCCGTGGATATCTGCACCAGATCTGCAAATATTTAGATGAATAAGAAAATAAATTAAAAAAAATTAATTCAAATATTGTGACATTTCAAACTTCTGACTGCTTGATCTACCAAGATACTGCAGTTTCATCGTATATAAACTTTATGCTTCCATTACAGTCGATAAACAATATTTGATTTTACTTTTTTTCCACACGTTTTAGGCCAGATTTGATGGCCATAAAATTTTCTGGAAAGAAATTTTTCAGCAGGGCTAACTTAACTAGAGAAAGCCATGCCTTATTTCAGTAGCATTTAAATTACTGAGGAATAAAAATATTTAGTTACTCATAATTTGGATTCTTGAATATGTAGGTTTTCTGTAAACCTTAACGTAGATGAAATGTTTGTTAAGATAAATTGTATCTTGTCCAACTGGCAAGAAATAGGTTTGTTTTTTATTAAACCCACAAATTTCAACCAGATGGTCAGAAAGTTTGTTCCAGCTTTTTTTGGGGTTTTAAACGTCAACGTAGGTAATGCAAGAGAAAGGGAAGGCCTAAAACACGAGTTAATTTTTGTTTTTTCCCCTTTAAATTTCGTTGTGGCTTGCAAATAATATCTTTTAGCTACCAAACATTTCCCAGGTAGATAAGCACCGAACATATTCAGTACCCAGACTCCTGCCTGCATCAAAGCTGTGCCTGCTGGGACCTTTTTCTGTTAAACGTGCCAAAAAATATAGCGGGTAACTGCTGCTAAGCTGTGTGCTGGATGCTACGCAAACAGGCAGGAGACAAATGTTGTCTAGCGTCGTGATGTGAAAGCGTATCGGAGCCAAGCTGTAGCTGCCGGGATGTTTTGCCACGTACCTTAAGTTAATATTTAACCAAGCGCCTGCGAAAGGAACCGAATCCTGCTGTGTTTTCCCCCTGGTCCATCACACAGCTCCATAAAACATATCAATAACTGGATTTATCACTAGCGGGGAAGAGCTAGAATCTGCAAAACCACCTGGTTTAATTTATATTGTGTTGCATCAGCCCTTTAATTTTTAACTCTTGGCTGTTGCCATGAATGGAGCAATTACGCCATAACAGAATATCCCTCAGCATCCCCTCCTGCTGTGGAGCTCGGATATTTTGTTTTTAAATTAATTTCTAAACAGCACAGCTGCAAAGAAACCTTTCCAGCATCCGCAGACGGCGGTGGGCTCCTTCCTGCAGGCAACCTGAAGCGACGTACCCACACACGTAATGAGAAGTGCGAAAGTAGTTCAACGTTAAAATCAAATAAAACAGCTAATTCCCTATTTTTATTTCCCTAGTTGTATAGTCGCATTTGTTTAATATATTAAACACAGAGTATGGATCTTGCCGCAGAATTTAGCTTGTGCTCCAGGAGGAGGACGCGTTCATAAAGCCTGGCGTTCATCCACCCCCTTAGGCAGTTTTTCCTCTGCGGTCAGTCCCTGGGAGGAAGAGGAAGAGCACTCTTAGGTACCTGCACATCAGCGGGTTCTCTTTAAATTCCACCAGACCAGCAGGTTTAGGTTCAGAAACAAATCGCAAATTGGGCAGCCCTCCTTTGAAACGGTCGCACGGAAGGAAGGCGGCCGATCTGCAGCCGGACTCTGTAGCGTGAAGAATAACAGGATGGGGATGGTATAAAAAGCGGTAGGAAAACGTCTCTTTCAAGCACGTCTGGAGAGCCAAGTGTCAGGTTAGGCCGTTAGGAACGGCAGATTTTATGGGTAGCACCTCTTTTATATGATGACCCCTTCTTCTGAGGTCCACGATACGCTTCGCCACTTCATCCATCCTTTTCTGCTGAAGTATTTCCTGCCTGAGCAGAGACGTTGAGATGATCTCCTTAAATGTAGCACTAGCCCCAAGAGATACCCTTAGTCTGGTGGTGCTTCCTGGGACAAAGCCCGCGGTCCGTGAGGACTGGGAACGTGTGGTGCCTTCGCTCGTACGGTGGATTTATTTATGATTCTCTTGTTCGCCAACGACAGGCTCTACAGGACGTTCAAGGACAGCAAGTACCTGTACATGCTGATGGAAGCCTGTCTAGGTGGAGAGCTCTGGACAATTCTCAGGGACAGGTGAGTTTTAAGAAACTATTGTCTTAAAAAGTGGAATATTTTCTAATATGCCTTCAGATGACCAGAGGTCTTTGTGGGCAAAAATCTGGATCTTACCACACCGTTTGATTTAAGATCCCGGAAAGGTGAGGAGTTATTTTTGTTCCTACGCGGTTGACTAGAGACAAAGTGAATCCAGTCATAACTGAGAATAAAGACGGATTTTAGGTTGCATCCGGCAGGTACAAGGCTTTATGTAAGTGGAGACTCATCCAGAGCTACTTTCTCACAGCCTCCCTGAAAAACAGGTAGAAAGCAGTGATGGTAGCGATGGTAGTCACGTGATAAATTGCATCTATGCTAAGTCTTTGACTGCCCTTTCCCTGTATCTTCATCTCTAAAGGGTAGCCCTAAGTAGCCGGTGGCATATTTTAATGTTAATGTAACTAATTAACTAATTTTTCATTACCTAGACCAATAACCTTTTACAACCACAGAAATCACAGCTGTGCCCTCGGTGCCCATGCTGCCGTTTCTCAGGTTTGGGAGCCTCGGCGTGGAGGCTCACGCACCTGCTAGAGAAACGTGGGACGGTCCTAAGGGTGACGAAGCCTTCGGGCACCACGTGTGATGGCAGGGAGTGACCCTGGAGGCTCAGCGCAGTGCAGGAGGTGCAGTGTCAAGGCCAATCTCACTGCATTCCTGCCAGACATGGTCTGGAGATGTGCTCCTTCCTCTACGCATTGCTCTCGTGACCGTTTCAGACTCCGGGATTGCAAACGGAGGCCGTAAGGCGGCAGTGGCGTTAACGAGAGTTCACAGTTGCCGACGAAATCCATGGGAAAGTGCATTTTCAAGGTGAAAAAAATGCAGACTTCTTCAAAGTCACGTCACAGTTCCCCGGCCCAGCGCTGCCCTTTTCATCCACCCACCCTCTGTAGCTGTGAATAGCAGCATCCACCTCTGGCGCGGAGGCACCGGGATAAACAACATCTATTAATATTTCTTCATATTTATGTCACAGTCAGGTGTGGTAGTGACGAGCAGGGGGGTGGAAATCAATATTCTGCCTGAGCTCTGAGTGCCGACATCGCATATTAAACGAGGGCCACTCGTCAAAGCGGGAACGGGGATTGCGCAGCACGTCCCCACCCTGCGAGGAGCACCGCGCATTCGGGATGCAGAAGCGCCCTGGACCGGAATAGTCAGGGAAGCGTGTAATTACACACCACGCCGTAACGCACGAGCAAACGCGGTCCTGGTATCTCCTGCCTTGGGAGGGTTTGACCTCGCGGCGTTTGGTTTTGGCTGCGTGCGAGGAGGTGGCGGGTGGGTTGCACGGGCCGCGCACGTCCGAACACCCGCAGGGCAGGAAAGGTGCGGCAAATGACGTAGAACTACGTAACAGGCTCGTAATTGGAGCGTCACTTAATTAAATTTGGAAAGCGAAAGAAATGCATCAGAACGATTGATCGGAAAGCAAAGATTAAATTCTTTTTTAATTACCTGGAATGAATTTTTCATAATTCTTCCTCTTCCTAACAGCACACCTTCTCCGGGCCACGAGAACTTTAGCAAAGTTAACAGGTGCCGGGTTCTGGTTTTTCATCCTCTTTGTCAGAGGCTGATAAGTTCAGCTTTAATTCTCTCGGCTTTAAATTGTGGTTCTGCTGCCACCTAGCTTAGTCACGCTTCCGAGCTCAGCCGTCTCCCGGCGGGCATGGGGGCATGGTTTGCTTCGGAAAACCGGTGGAAAACCTGGTGCTGAAACAAGGATCCAAAAGTGCAGTTTACGCTGAATTTGCAATTAACACTTCAAGTCCCAGCAATAGCAATTTTTCTGCCTTTTGTCTTGGTTATGAACATTAGTACGGGAGTTCTTGATCCCCACATCTCAAAAATAGCCTTATCACCCAACAGTCAAAGGTTATCATAAAAAACAATCACCTGTTATTTAGAAGGTATGTGTACATTTTCCTTCTCTGAGATGTAATCATAAAAGAAAACTAAATATTTTCATATTAAATAAATTAAAAATATTTTGGATTCACGTATTTGATATGAAGGTGGATTGAAGGCAAAGATGCTACCTTCAGAAATGGAAACGCAATTAAATACAAAGGTGAGTTTAGCAACAGGCACTTTCCAGGTATTAGCGTGATTCTGCTGAACCGTGTAGATATTTTAACCATCGGGTGAAGTCCAGCAAGGGAAGAGATCTAATCGCTTTATCCCCTTTCCCTCTCTCGTTTGACGTAGAGGTTCGTTTGAGGATTCGACGACCAGATTTTACACGGCGTGTGTGGTCGAAGCTTTTGCCTATTTGCATTCCAAAGGGATCATTTATAGGGACCTCAAGCCAGAAAACCTCATTCTGGATCATCGAGGTTATGCCAAACTGGTGAGTACCTGCAACGTCTGGTTTGGCCAAAAAAAAAAAAAAACAACCCCAAATTATCACCACTACTATCAGACAACTAGTGTTAGCAGTGGAGGAGAACGTAGGGTTGGCCATTAGAAGCAAAGTCCACCCAGCCCAGGGTCCTGTCTCGGATGGTGGCCATCAGTAGATGATGAGATCAGGGCAAGGGTGACGTCACCCATCACCGGGATGTTTTCCCAACCTCCAGTGGACTGAGGTTCAGGGTACAGCTGAGCTGGGAAACACTGATTCTGCCTTGAAATTCAGAGCTGTGGTCCCGAAGTGGAAATGTGTAGCAAAAAGCATCAAGAGAAATCCATCCAGCTCTTTTGGAGCTACTGGAAGACTCAAAAATAACTTGAAAATAGGTGTCCTAAACGGGGGGAGGACTTGCATCAGTGGGCTTTCTAGGCAACTGGTGCAGCAGATTTTGCAGGCTATTGTTTGTGTGTCAGGTCCTTTGTGGAAGCAATAAAAAAAGGCATTCTTAGTGGAAATATTAATCATGGCAAGAAATTGTTATTATTGATTGCTCTGGACTGTGTTGCTGAACTGTGGCCAGTACAGCTCCTTGCTTTGGAAGGGCCACTTGTGTTTTAGCACCAATAACACACCTGACCGATCTGTGCAAACTCCTCTGGGACAACTGCCTGAGGCTCTGCCCGAAACTGCTCTTCCCAGAAGGTCACGCTCCTTTCTCGGTGCTGTCCCCCTACAAGATCTACCTCCTCAAACCGGGATGGCAGCGTGTACAAGACCTCCGCTCCCCAAATTAGGGAGTTACTGATGGGTTTCACTGTCTCGCTTTGTTCGCTCAGATTACTTTTTTTGCCTCAAAAATCACTGTAGAGGTGCCCTGCGTGTAAGGTGCGGCCCAAATGCCAGGTGAGACCATGGAGAAGGGGAGAAGAAAAGAAAGACCTCTCTTGGTGGGAGGTGCTGGAGGACATGGGCACGTGGGAAGCCACCAGTGAAGGAGGGGGCAATACACTCCTAAAAGCTGTGTCCAAGAGGAGCTGATGCCGTCACAGGGGGTGGGCAAGATCTCTGCCTCTTGCCCTGGAGACTCTTCCCTGCCTTTGGGAAGGGAAACTTGGGAGCAGTAAGTCAGACCATGACCATCATGGACCTTGACGGCCTGGTGGCAGCCACCATGTGTCACCGTGACACTAAGCCTAATGAATGACATCGCAGTTTGTCCTCTACAGAGTTTCGCTAAGGCTGGGGGGGGAGTCCAGCGAGGTGTGGGATGATTGAGTTGGATTAGGTGTAGGACTGTCCTTCTCCCCCACCCCAGGAGGATCTGGGCCAGGGTTTGTGCTGGTCCCATCACCAATGCCCAGCTCCTTAGACATTTTGATCTTCATGGATACATCCACGATAGCACGAGAAGCGTCCCAGATCCCTTGTGGGACTGTGACCATGTGGGACATTTTGCTCCTGACCATCTCAAGGTGTAGGAGCACCTCAGAGCCATGGAGGGACAGCAGAGTGTGCTGCAGCCCACAGCTCTGGGCCAGCCCAGCGCCGAGGCCGGGGAGGGCAGGGGGGAGCAGAGCTAAAAATACAGCAAGCCTGTTAACCCGAGCTCTGCCCGGGCCCCAAGGGACGGCTTCGGTTCCCAGTGTAACCTGATTTTCCGTGCCTGCGGGTGGCACGGGGCAGTGCCGTAGGGGCACGCTGAGGGCTGTGAGCCATCAGCACGGCATAACAGCCCTGAGTCCATCGGGAGAGCTGGGTGGATGCCGCTTGTGCTCCATTGCTCTCTGTACCGGAGAGAAATCGGAACTTTTCAGTAGATGCCAAAAGGGTCAGTATTTAGCCTAAATAGTTCCTTGCTCAGGGAAAGGCTGGGAAATTGGGGGGGGGGGAATGAAAGCAAAACAAATCAACCTGAGTTGTGAACGATATGGAGTTACATCTCCCAAGAAACCCTCGGTGTTGGCCTTTGTTCTTTTTCCCTCACAAGAATTTTCTTTTTATATTCCAAAGGATAAATCGGCGAAAAGGTCAATGTGGTTGCCCGGTTCTGGAAGGACCCGCCATGCTTTAGTTAGGAGAATATTCCCACGAGGAAACCTCCTTTCTGCTTTGCTTCACTTCAAGAGGAGCGGAGCACGCGGGTGACATTCCCTCTCGTGCTCTGCCCTGACGGTCCTCTGCTCCTTTCTGCAGGTCGATTTTGGCTTTGCAAAGAAAATAGGATTTGGAAAGAAAACATGGACTTTTTGTGGAACCCCGGAGTACGTAGCCCCCGAGATCATCCTGAACAAAGGTCACGACATTTCGGCAGACTACTGGTCACTGGGAATCTTAATGTATGAACTCCTGACTGGCAGGTATGGGCATCGGGGCCGGCGCCGCCGCTGAAACCAGATCCGAATGTTTCTGCCGTTGTCACCCTGATTAGGCGAGGGGAAGGTTCAGAGCCGGTGCATGCTGTAGCGGCACAGCGCTGTGCCGCTGAACCTGATAACGAGTTTTTCTGCTTTGAGCCGCGGCATCCGTGCGGACCTCTCAAAAGGCAAGACGTGAGCAGGCTTTATAGGAAATGCTGTGAAATGACACCGAAAATTCGGGTTTGGCCCTGAGTGAGCTGAACACGGTGGGGAGAGGGAAAAGATTTGCAGTTCAGCTGGGGAGGTGTGGCGATGGGGTGCCACACGTCCGAAAAGGAGGAGGTGGGCCTGACACTGTGGGGACTGGAGTCCCCGTATCCATCCCTTCCCGTGGTTAGGTCTGGACGTATGTGTCACTGCTGAGGTTGGCAGTCATGGCTTCCTGGCACCTCCTCACCTCATCCCCCATCGCTCGCTCCTGGGATACAGGAGCTGGAAGAGGATCCACCACCTCAACCTGCTTATCCTTTGGGGCTAGACCCAGCCCCTGTTCTGTCAAACCAGGGCAAACCTAATTAATCCCCTCTGAAAGCACGTCACGGCATCAAACAGAGAGCAAGCCGGCCAGGCCATCGTGGAAACGAGAGGTTTAGCACGCACTGCTGCGGAAAACGTGACTCTACGGGCTGGGGCTTCCCTCCAGCCAGCACCGCTGAAATCCAGGCGGTATCAGAGGTCCTTGGCTGAGAAACGGTGACGATCATAGAGACCAAAGCCATGCTAGCTGTCATCTACCTGGTCTCATTTCAGTAGGGTGCTACGTTTTGCTTTGGTTGGTTGGGTTTTTTTTAAATTAATCTTGAATGCTGTTTTAAAGATGAGCTTTTAATCTTTCTTTTCCTCTCCCCTCTGAAGTCCCCCTTTCTCAGGCCCAGACCCCATGAAGACCTATAACATCATATTAAGGGGAATAGACATGATTGAATTTCCAAAGAAGATTGCCAAAAATGCTGCTAATTTAATTAAAAAACTATGCAGGTAAACGCATGAGATATCATCGCCTTGATCTTATTTGCAAAGGAAGCAGTTGTTCATCAGTATTAAGAAAGTAACTGATTTTGTTATTCATTTTATAGGGATAATCCATCAGAAAGATTAGGGAACTTGAAAAATGGAGTGAAAGATATCCAAAAGCACAAGTAAGTGTCTTCTCCACCCTTCATCAGATCCAACCCACAAGAACCACGCGTTTCAAACACTTCAGCTGTCTGCAAAAAAAATACTTTTCTTAAACTCTTTCGGCCTTTTCTTTCTAGCATGCTTTAGACTCTAACTGAATTTCCATCAGCCTTTTTTCCCCCGCGGTGTTTTGGTATGGATGCCAGCCTTGCCTATGACCAAAACGCATTGCACATTGATCTTTCTGCTTTAATTACTCTAATTGCATAAGAGCATTTGGAAGTAATCCAACTCGGCCACTGCCTGCTTGGATTATTTTTTTTTTTTTTTGGTTTGCAGAATTACTTTCCAAGGTTTTCCTGAATTTCCCTTTTCCCCCCCCGCCCCCCAGCCCAACACACTTTCTCCCTACTCGTAACATTAATTCGTCCTCCTGTTTGGTCTGATGGGAGAGAGTTGTTAAGCAATGCCTCCTAAGTTTTCACACTGCTGGAGGGGAGTAAGAACAAGTTGCAGAAGCAGGTTATCTCATCCATCCGTGCTGGTCCTTCTCTTCTCCCATGCCCAAAGCAATAGGAATGAGTTGGATGGACAGTTGGGGTGGGTGGGTTGAAGGCTCAGCTCAGGGCTCGTCCACCCACCTCGGCTGCCGTATTTCCGAGCAAACCCGAGGTGCTCAAAGCTGGAGGACATCATCCCTGGGCATGCCTTCAGCGCCCCACCTCATTTGATGAAAGGACATCGGGGGTCTCGTATGGGAGGGATCAACCCTGTAGGAAGGAAAGAGCAGCTGCCAGGACACCTGCGGTGAGGAATGGTTTTCTTCTGAGCGTTGGTACCACTAGCCGTGGTATCACCACTGGGTTGCTGTACACGCTTCATTTCGGTCCCAAAAAACGTATATAAGGATGACAGGAAAAATTGGTAAGGCTAACTGGACACTTTGAAGAAGGTGACGGCAGGAGCTGGAACCCACTGTTGAGACAATTTAAATTACATTCTGTGCTACAGAGAGATTTATGCCCTATGTCTAACTCTTTCATTATTCCCTCCCTTCTAGATGGTTTGAAGGCTTTAACTGGGAAGGGTTACGAAAAGGGACACTGACACCTCCTATAATACCAAGTGTAAGTTTTCCTACTTGTTTTCTCCTTCCTGGCCAATAAGTTTCTTTTACGCGAGCGTCGTGAGCTTCGGGCACTAACCCACCGGAGTTAAGTGGCGACAGCACGTGCTTTATTTCTCCTGAAGATGCTTGAAGAAGCCACGTTAGAGACATTTCCAGCTCTCCTTGGTCTCCTGGCAGCCTCTGCCAGGGGAAGGCAGTTTGGGGAGGGCACGACTGCGATGCAGTGCTCTTTGCAGCAGGAGATCGAGGCAGGCTCACTCGCTGCCACATGGTTTTCTCTTCCTCACCTGCTCCACTTGTTTCTTCGGCTACTTTTCACATTTCAGTGGAGAGCTGCCACTTTCACCCCCTTCTCTTAGATGCGTCCTCTTTCTTTCTCTCTTTATTCTTATTTCTTTTGACGAGGCAAGTGGGATTTGTATGCCATCTCCCTTTTCTTTTGCATTAACCTTTCCCTCTGCCTTTTCTTTTGTGCTTTTCACTCTTTTTTTTTTTCCCCCTGCGTCCGTGTCCTACATGAAAAGCCCTGTTACCGCCTAGTTTATGTTTAACCGGGAGCAGACGCGGAGGGACAGCTCGACTCATTTTCCTTTGGAGCAAAGCTCTTCCTTTGATGTCTTTGTGAGCTCTTTAGCCACAAAGCCTGCCGCAAAGGGAAACCAAACAGGATTAGCTGATAGAAATTACCTTGGCCCCTTCTGTTCTCCAGCCTCCCCTCCTTGTTTCAACTTAATCCCTTTCTCTCCGCGCCTCTCCCGCGGGATCACCCGGAGAATGACATTAGCAATCGTGTTTAATTGTGCCCCGTCGCTCCATCCACCCGTGGTCCTGCACCTCCTGCGGCAGCGGCGGCCACGGCTCCGGGGCTAAATCTGCCAGCCCAAAGTTTTCTTAACTGCCATGAAAGAGCAAGAGGGTTTTGCTTCGCCCCATGAAAGAGCAAGAGGGTTTTGCTTCCCCCCACCCAGATTTTTGCCCTATGGGCTGCAGAAGGTGCTGGCAGTCAGTGGGAGAAAGCAGAACAAATATCTGCCTAAAGCAGGATGCCCAAAGAACAAAGAAAATGTTTTATAAATCCAAACTGTGAGGTTCTTTCTGTTAAGCTTCTTTTTAATGACTATGAATTTGTCAGCCGTGCTGTTCACCACATTTCAGGTCAGACAATAATATCAAGTTTGCCCCTTTGCATCCAATTTCAGTCCCTGGTTTACCTGTGCAGGATGTCAGTGTAGCCCAAAAATGCCCCAGTATGTTTTTCTAATAGTTTTTAGTGGATTTTTCATTTAGCAAGAGCATTTCCAGTGCTGCTTTTACCCAATATCTGTACGGACCCTGTATGTCTAACCCTCAGACAGCAGTGCCTTCAGCAGTATCTGCACTCTACAGGCATGAATGTCCCCAAGCTGGGACGTTGCTCCATCGCCAGAAAGGTCTCTCCTCCTTTGGCATTGCCTAGAGGAAGGTCGCTCTTCAGCAGCCTGTTGCACAGGAAATCACGTTTTCTTTGCTTTTTTCAGTTAGGTCCAACGCGGTAGGAGAAAAGGGATGTGTGAGCAGCCGGTTCGCTTTGTTGGCATTATTTCTCGGCATCGTCAAGGCTGTGTGTTCATGGGTCTGGCGATGTCCTACCAGGCAACATGTCTGTGATTGCTCCCAAGAGAGCGATCTGCTGATCATCACGCTGATGGCCAGCACACCACCATCAAGGCTGTCCAAAGTAGATGGGAGCATCCTTCTCTCTTCAGAGGAATGCTTCTCTCAGGACATCTCTCAGTGCTGACAGCCATGCATTGCCCTAATCCCAACTCAACACAGCTCATTCTTTCCTAGAGCTCTTAGGACTAACATCCTCTCTAGCCATACTCTTGAGATCCTCTCCAAAACCTGACTCCATTAACTAGTGAACCTCATCAACCCCAAAGCTGTCAGTCCTGCTCAGCCTTGTGTTCCACAATTTTTTCCATTGCTTTGGCTGAAGTCCCAACTGCCAGTAAGGGCCGTATCTGAGAAGTGACCTGAAATACACAGCTGTGGGAGAAGAAATCAGGTTTTCCTTCAATCAGCGCACCTCTCCTTCTTAGCTGGAAAGGAGCCAGTAGGGTTAAACACAGACACTAGTTTGTTTTGTGGTGGGTTTTTTTAAGAAAAAAGGCCTTCCCTAGCTCTTCAACCCTCATCAGCAGTTACATGGTACTACCAGTGAGGCAATTGAAACCTGCTCCTTAGCTCTTACTCTACGGGGGTTTAGGAAAGAACTCAATTTAGAGCCTGTTCCTAGGACATTGCTTCAGGGAGCAGCTGATCCTCAATGCCACCGCTTAAATCTGTGATGGTAGCTGTCCTGAAAAGTTCTCCTACTTCTTGACTCTTCCAAAGACGTGCTGTCTTGCATCACAGCTGTTGCCTTTGAGAATGACATGCAGAGCTCTGTGCCGTAATTCATCTCAAGCCCTTATGTTGGTGAGGACTCAGGAAGCTGATACTGATGTTTGCACTTTATCTTCTTGGATGGACAGGAGATAAATCTAGAGTGTCCCTTCTCGGCCGGAGAGGGCATTGAGAGGGACGTTTGCTCCCATGGCTCTGCCAGTGAAGGGCTGCAGGACCTCAAGAGCTGTGGGGAATCACAGCATTGGCATCACATAGTGTCAATCGGCAGAGTAGCAACTCATCCAACCTTTTTTCCCCAATTCATGTTTCTTCTAAGAAAAAGCAAAAGCACCTGTGCTGCTAGGTGCTTCCAGAGTGGACAACTGCAGAGGAGCCCCAGGGAGCTCCACAGATGCTTTCACCCAGTGCACCCCACTTACTTACACACTGTCCATTCGCAAGGTGCTCCAGCTCGCGCGCGTCGTCTGTGAACGGCCGCACCAACCGCGTCTCTTACGCTTTGGTAGCTGGTACCTTGTACGTATGTCCCCGACACTTCTGCTTGCAGAGAGAGAGCTCGCGTGGGGTGGGCTGAGGGAAACAGAGGGATGTGGGCCAGCCTGTGGGACTGTGGAGGAGGGCGAGCGTGGAGCACCCCAAGGGTGAGGACCCGAAGGATGAAGGCTCTCCAACCCAACAGCGCCAGCACCAGCAAAGTGAAGAGATCCAGAGAACTCAAAAGAAATTAAATTAGGGTATTCAGTACAGAGTGGGGCAGCTTATCCCTCTGCAGTACTACACTAAGCTTTTACAGGGTGGGTTTTTTCAAAGTGAGTTGGGTATTCAAGAATCTTAACTTTCCCCAAGATGTTTCCAGCAGCAGGAAAACGCTGATGCAGCCAGGCACCAAATTACATTTAGAGCTGAAGTTGGAGCTTTTGTTGATCAAATAGTCCTTTCCCCAGGCTTATGGCAGCATCCAGCATCAGATACGTCTCCTGGACTGCGGGCTCTGGCCGGGGCTTCTGCACCAGCTGCACAAGTGAAACCACTGGAAAATACCGCAAGTGTTTCCTGCGGAGCGCTCCTGTGGCGAGTGCAGTGCCCTCCAGCCTGCGCTGGCTGCTCGGCGTGCAGCTTAAAGTGCTGATTTTCTCTAGTCAGACACTGATTATTTTGGTACGGAGAGCTGCTGGTCTGGTTTTGTGTTGTTTCTTTTTATTTTTTTTTTTAATTGCATTGAATGAATGAGGGTCTCATTGTAAGAAAGTTTCAGTCATCATCATAAAGCTAAAAAAAAAAAAAAAATAGAAATTATGTATCTACGGTAGATTTTAAATGCCATTATTTCCAGAAAAGAAATGTAGTTGGCCTTTGTCCTAGGAAGCTGGGTTTCTCTGGTAGGCTCCCTACGGTGAGCAGGAAAGTCAGAGGCAGCAGGGCCTAGCTCACAGCCTCAAATTCAGGATTCTGGAGCCATAAATTGGAAAACCTGGGCTTTGGGGAGGCCCAGGGCTTTGGGGAGGCCTGGTGCTTTAGGGAGGCCCAGGGCTATGGGGAGGCCCAGGGCTTTGGGGAGGCCCAGGGCTTTGGGGAGGCCCGGTGCTTTGGGGAGGCCCAGGGCTATGGGGAGGCCCAGGGCTATGGGGAGGCCCAGGGCTTTAGGGAGGCCCAGGGCTATGGGGAGGCCCAGGGCTTTGGGGAGGCCCAGGGCTTTAGGGAGGCCCGGTGCTTTAGGGAGGCCCGGGGCTTTGGGGAGGCCCAGGGCTTTGCTGCCTCTTTCCTTACGACCTGTGGCCAGCAGGTGGGAAAGTCATTCTTGAACCAGAGACCCTCGAGAGCCTGGATCATCGGGGTGGAGTAGGGGGGCTGTGGGAAGTCCTCCTGGGGTTCGGTAAAAAGCTGTTGAAGGTAGAACTTTTCTCGCTCGCTGCCGGACGTTTCTAAACGACGACGGCGGTGAGACAGAGAGGAGACGTCTGCAGAGGTCTGCTGTGATGACCATCCCCTTCTTGTCGCGCTCTTCTTTCCGCAGGTTGCATCTCCGACAGACACAAGCAATTTCGACAGCTTCCCGGAGGACAGCGACGAACCGCCCCCTGACGACAACTCAGGATGGGACATAGATTTTTAATGTATTTCTCTTAACCTGCTTCTGCCTTGCTGAAGACAGCTTCCTGGGACACGGCTGCCAGCGAAACGGAAAGAATTGGGGAGGATTAGTGCTCGGGGTCACCATGATGCCTTGATTGATGCTGCTACAGTAACTACAGTGGCATTAGGACTTAATTGCTTAGATGACAACAGTGCTCTTCATGTTTTACGTTCGAACTTAAACTAGCAGTTGACATGGTGGTCCTGACGCAAAGCCTTTCACCAGTAAAGAAAATATGTTTTTCTGTCACTGCGACGATCTTGCTGCGCTCTTAATTATAAAAGTCGAGAGATACGTAGTGTAAGATGCACTTAATTCTAGCTGCAAGGTACTGGCTTTATCAGTAGGCTCAGTAGTAATTTATTAAGCGCTGTAGCTAAATACAGCGTGGGATTTGGGCTACTCCCACCCTCCAAACTCTGGAGGTCTTCTGCTGTGGGCCAGTGGAGGAGCAAAGGAGGGCCACAGCAGTACCTGTCAGAGAGTTCACGTCAAAGCAGTGGTAAAATTTGTCCTTTTTCTTTCCGAGCAGTATTCTTGACAAGACTGAATGTTACCTTTCCTCTTTCTTTTTTGAGAATTTATTTTTTTTTTTTTTAGCCTGGTAAAACAAAAGCACAACTGCTCTCGGTCCTACTAAGGCAGACATGGGTCGCTTCTTTGGTACAGCTGAGACCATACCGTAACGCGACAGTTGGGGTTGGGGTGGTTTGTTCGTTTGTTCTTTTTTTCCTTTCCCTCGGTACAAATACATAACTGCATTTAAAAAAAAAAAATCGTAAAAATAATCCATTTTACATATAAAATAGCGCTAAAATAGTGGTCCTGTAATAAAGTGACAGCAGCCCACTGGTATTACTGATTAGCTATTAGGCATAAAACTAAGCTTCGTTTTTACCTTTTTAGAACCCAAAGGGAAAACATAAGGCCCGTAATGTACTTTATAGGTGCTATGTACATCCTTCATCTGTGAATAGAAATTGAGTCAACCACCATTTCGGGAATATGTAGCAAGAGGCATCGTTCTCCATCATCACACTCTTAGATGATTTTATGTCTCCACGTCTGCATCTCCTCCGTGTTTAGTACAAAGCTAATTAAAAATAAAAGGTGATGCAGGGCCAGTTTCACCGGCTCTGTAATACTGCCCGCAAAAACGTAATCCTAACGCCTCACCAAACGAAGGAGCTCGGCAGGAAAGTCAGTGGAATTCAATGGAAAACCGATACTGGATGTGTTTGGGCAAGGTCTCCGTGTCTGTGCTGTGCCAGGTCCCCAGCGACCGTGTTTAAGGCGCGGGGATGGCTAGAGCCGAGTCGGCTCTTACGGGGGGAAAAAAAAAAAAAAGCTGGGGAAAATAATATTATTGTGCATACGCTTGTCCCTGACTTCCACTGCTTTTCCTTTGCTTGAGCATGGTCTTTTCTGATTTGCAGGACGTCACAGAGGAATCCTGTGCTGGACGCCTGCTCGTTGGCGTACCCGTGGCACTAAAAGTTTATCAACTTTCGGTCTCTGTAACAGACCCTGCCCCAAAAAATGCGCAGATGCTGCCCCGTTTCATCTCAGAGCTGTTGTACGCACTGGAAGTCAAAAGATCAGCTTTTGTGGAAAAGTCATTTGTATGACTTTTGACTGCATAGTACGCAGAAAATCTATGTTTTAACAGTAAAAAATTATTTTCCCGATGCTAGATCCCAACTCTTTCAATATTCCTAATGAAAGCAACTTCACAGAGCATGTTAAAAAGAGATTTTTTCTCCCCTTCTTCGACAGCATAGACAATGTCTGCTGTTTGCCAGCAAATAGAGAGCTCGGTCGTCATGACCCCTTCGAAACCAATCTGTGTCGCCGAATTCCCTTCCTAATTCTCCGAAGGGTGAGGCGATGCCATCGGCACAGTAACTTCAGGTTATTTCCGCTACTCATTAATCATCGAAACTTTTTTTTTGCCTTGCAAACCGTAGGGAAAAGACGGTAACTGCTTCTCCCAGGAATTACCCTGGTAGGGCAAACAGACGCTCGCTTTTCAGCCTTTCTCTGAGGGATGGAGGATGCTGAAAGCCAGTGCTGAATCCTAGGGCCGAAATAATCACCAGGCATCTTAGCCAACAGGCTGCTGCCTAAAAACCGAGCTCTCCGCTCGCATCCCCCTGGTTTTTCACTTGACGGATGTGGCGGCGTTGGAGGAGACGACTTGTTGCATTTGGTAATTTTCTGTATAGAAGAACGTAGAGAGGAGTTTGTCCCCAGACGATGATGCTCAGTAGCTGAGATGCAGTTGTCAGTCAAGGGGTTGCCAGGAGGAAGGAACATCACGACGCTTTTGGGGTGGACCACCCGAAAACGTTACAGGAAGAAGGTTTTTAAATGGGCGGACGAGTTATTTTTCTTTTTTCCTGGCCCTTTTTCCTCGTGCCAAGCACAGCAATCCATACCTGCAGCCCACACCGTTCCAAATAGACGTTTCTTTCGGTACCAAATGCCCCACTCGACTTCCGTCACCTTTCCTAAGCATCCTTTAACCAACATACTTAGCATATGTATATGGTAAACGCCTTCATTTATAAGTAATATATTTGAGTTGCATTATATATATATATATATTCACAGCAACGGATTGCCTCTGTGTTTCCACTTTCTGTCCTTTCTTCTTTGTCTCCTTTTTTAATATATGGGACGACGGCATATTTACGTAAGGGGGAATCGGCTCCCGCGTTTAAACCGAGCGTGTGAAGATTGGTGTCGTTCAGACACGGACAATCCATAGCTTCTCACAGTGCTGCATTATCCATAGCAAACTCTTATTTAACAACAGGACCACAAGCGAATATTTCTGTAAATAGGTATTTTCGTGTTGATATTTTGTGGTACACATAGAACTTTTTCTTTTAGAGTTCCATGGCATTATTACTTCATTTTCTTATTTGTAATGTAATGTTTTTAGCTCCAGGTAGACTTGAATTAATGTCATAATTGTCAGTATTATTAAACTTTATGTCAATTGTACTGTTAACCCATCTGTCCCATAGTTCTAGAACATGACTAGCTATCTGGCATTGTTGCAAGTGCCTTAAATCCATGGCATCCTATAAAAAAACAAATTTACAAATTTGGTGTTATGCTGCATGACAAAGACAAACACACCTCAAAATGTCGTCCTTTCTTAGCTTGCTGCGTTTTACAGTTCTTTCTGCTACCAATTTCTAAGCCTTTATTATATAATATTGATGAATTACAGAAATGATGAAGTCGTTCTCTTATTTCTGTTCAATGTACCAGAGCTGTGTATCTGTTAATGAGATACAGAGTCATTTCTGTGAAATGTATAAATGTTATGTGCGGGTCAAATTAATATATGACATCCTATCAGTCCGTAGACAGGTATTCCTGTTTTGCTAAGCTGTGCAGATTCAACCCATCGTGCCGTCCAGCGCCGACCTCCCGTCTTATACAAACCCCGTTAGAAATCTCCTGCCCGGAAAAAAAAAAAACAAAAAAACAAAAAAAAAAAGAAAACAAAAAACCCAAACCAAAAAAAAAAAAAAATGAGCGACTCGGTGTGCAACCTGACCTGCAGTTTTTGAGCTGAAACCCCGACGCGAAGGCGTCGCTCATTCGCACCACTCAACAAAACAGGATCCGTGCTTTTTGCCCCCCTCCCCCCGTCCCCACTCCTCCTATATGCAACCCACCGCGGAGGCGAGCCCTGGAAAGCTGGAAGCTCCGCGTCCTCCGCAGCTCCCCGGCCGCGTAAACCAGGCGTAACGCTGAGACTCGGGCGCTTTTAAGGGTTTTACCGGCAAAAGGGGAAATTCTCGTTTGGAGTTACCTATTGTCCCGAGTCCCAGTTTACGCTGTTTTTACACTGGTCCTTTATTTTGTATTCTTTCTTTCTCCAGTTTTCTTCTTAAATGAAAGAGGTTTTGTTTGTCGGAAAAACGTCAGTCATCCACCGGTTGCCAGCCGGTTGTACTCTTTTGATGTAGACTTAAGAACTTTTTTTCATAAACTTTAACCGCTTTTGTTTTGCTCTGTATTTTCCCTGCAGCTGTAATTGCCGAGTGCCTGTTGTATACTTTATAGAGTTGAAATAAAAATAATTACTTTTGAACGGCTGTCACCATCTTTCTTCCACGGCAGAAGCCAAATTCGGGGGAGTGCTTCTGCTTAGCGATTAAATCGGATTTTTTTATTCTCGTTTATGACGATATGCAGTAAGAGATAACCGAATGAAACGTGTGATATGTGTAGATTAGTACCGGGGTCCTGGCTCGTATCTTCATCCAGTTTTTCTGCAGGATGCAAAGGCAAATGGCCATGGTTGCTGCACTGTAGTGCTTGGTTGAGCTCCGGCATCGCCTGGAGCAGCCCGGCTGAAGCTCTGAACAGGGTTGGCACCGGGTGACACCACCCCCCCCAGTTTATTTCCAACCCAAATTATTCTGTGAGCGTGCTAAAGCAGTGAGGACGTTTACAGCGTGTTTACTCTTTGGGGATGAAGAATTCACTCGGTATTTCGATTGGTGCCAATACACGCGAGCGCAGGGCGCCCGGCTGGGAAGGGACTGGACTGGGTTCCCGACACGAGCTGGGACGTGACTGCGAACAACACCCATGCCAAAAAACGACGGTATCCTCGTCCCCACTGTCCCTTACGGTTAATGCCGAGAGGCGGTGACGTGGAGGCGCAGCAGAGCGGTGGGCTGTCACGAAGATGTCAGCGGTGTGCGCGGGATGACGCCTACGTTTTGCAGCATTTGGGAGACTGAGGCTCTGCTCGTCCCAGTGGATTTAAATCCATCCCCGGGAAACTGCTCGGCCCCTGCGTGACACGACTGTCTGTAAACCGCAGCAAGGTCATGGTTAGGGGCGTGCTTCAGTGCTGCGCGGACACCGCGGGAGGTAAAAACCGGGGAAGGTGATAAAAGGGAGCCAGAAAACATCCTTCCAAGAGGGAAATAAATTTGATAAGTGCCTAAGCAGGAGCCAGAAAAACATCGGAAAAGGGTATTGCAGGATGCAGCGATCACAGACACAACAGAAAGCCCAGGGTGACGTGCTCCTCACCTGAAACTGCCGGGGGAACACGGGAATTTCGGGGCAAGGTGTGGCCCTCATTCTCGCAGGCTAAAAATAGCAAGGCCCCCGCTTCGCCTGACTGTGCGGGGATGCGTGCCGGCCGCTGACTCAGCGACACGGCTTCCGCCAACACCTGCGTTAGGCGCTCGCCGAAACTCTCCCAGCCAATTATTAGCCCGGCTTGAGCCTCTTGGGCCTGAAATACCCGATAGCAGCTCCCCGCTGAGCGGGGCCCTGGGTGAGCGCTGGGGGGGGGGGGTGTTAACGGCAGGACGGTGGAGTCTGACATCACCCAGCCTCACGGGAGTCACCGGTTTGGGAGGGGGGCAGGCTTTTTGCCTCTGTTTTCTTTCAAACCCCGCCTAAGAAAAATGAATGAGAGCGTTAGGCCGTCATCATGAAAAAGCAGTTTAATTAATTGGGGTTTGCTCCCGCACTCGCGTAACCTCCCTGGGGCGGGGGGGGGGGCGGGCGATGCCCCAGCGCGGCCGCCAGGGGGCGCCGTGGTGCCGGCCGCGCCGCGCTGCCCCGGGAGGGGCGGGGGGGGCCCGAGGGCGCCGGGGCAGGGACCGGGGGGGAAATGGGGCGGGGGGGGACACGGACCCCTTTGATCTGCCGGCATCAAAGGCCCCGGGACCCTTCCCCCCCCCCCCCAGTGTTGCCCCCTCCCCATCCCGACGGAGGCGCTGTCCGGGCTGGGGTCAGGCGAGTGCGCGGGTAGGAGCGGCGCGGGGGGGGGCGACGGGCACCGGTGGGGGGGGTGCGGACCGGGGCTCAGCCCCCCCCAACTCCCCCCCCGTGTCTCGTCCCGTCGTCTCCGCCCCCCCCCCCCACACACAGCCCGGGCCGGGGGGTCGCGCAGCGGCCCCCTCCCTTCCTGCAAAGCTGCGCTGGCGCCAGGAAGGACGGCGGGGGGGGGGAACGCAGACTTATAGTAGACCAAAGGACCGACTTTGCCACCGGGGAAGGGGGGGCCCTCTCTGCACCCCACCGCGGCTCCCAGCCCAGCCACTGGGGGGGGGTTGCATGGGGTGAGGCCCCCCCCGCCTTTCCCCGTCCCCCCCGTCGGGAGAGGCGGCGCGCCCGGCTGGAGACAGCGGCGGCGTCGGGGCGTGCGGAGCATCTGGCCGGGACCGGGCGGGGGGAGGAGGGATGCCGGGGGGGGACGGGGGACGGGACACGGGGGGGGGTGTCTGCCCTCGCCGTTGCGAAACCCCCTCCCGGGCGGGCGGCCAATGACGGAGCCCTCGGGGCGGGGTGGGGGGTGGTTTTGGGGGCTCATCGGCACAACCCCCCGGGGGCCCTTTGAAATCCCATCCGCCGTGCCCTCCTCCCCGAGGGGGCGGGCGCAGGAGGCAGCCCCCGGGGGTATAAAGGCAGCGGCGGGCAGCGCAGGTAGCTGCTGCTCGGAGACCGCGGGAGCTGCTGCGCAGACGGGAGGGACACCACCGGGGACGAGGGGCCGGGAGGGGACGGGACGGGACGAGGATGCGGGGGCTGGTGGCGCTACTGGCGGCGCTGAGCTGCGCGGCCCCGGCGGGGCGGGCGGCGGCTCCCGGCGGCGCCCTCAGCTCCAACGCCATCAAGGGACCCCCCCCCGGGGGGGGCGGCAGAAGCCAGCGCCGCCCCCGCCGCCCCCTTCGACGGCAGCAACAAGCCACCGCCGGCCGCCACCCGGCAGGTAGGAGCGGGGATGGACCGGGGATGGAGGGCGGGGGAAGGAGCACACCGGGGATGGAGTTGGGGGGGGACGGGACACACCGGGGATGGAGTAGGGGGGGGACACAGCGGGGATGGAGTGGGGGGGACACACCGGGGATGAGCGGGCTGGCGGCCCCGCTGACCCCCCCCCCTTCTGCAACCCCCCCCCCCCAGCCTTTCCCCTGCGCTGAGGACGAGGACTGCGGCCCCGAGGAGTTTTGCGGGGGGGCGGCCCGTGCCGGGGGCGCCCCGCTCTGCCTCGCCTGCCGGAGACGCCGCAAGCGCTGCCTGCGCGACGCCATGTGCTGCCCCGGCACGACCTGCAGCAACGGTGAGGGGCGGCAGGGCTTGGGGGGCGGGGGGGGGGGGGACACGACACGCCGACGACACCCTGGGGGTATCCGCGGGAGGGGGTGTCGGGGTCCCACCCGTGGCTGACAGCCGCCCCGCTGCCTCCCGCAGGGCTCTGCACCCCCCCGGAGCCTCCCCACGGAGCCGCCGAGCTGGACGAGATCGGCGCTGAGGCTCTGCCCCGACGGACGCCCGCTCCCGCCTGGCTCCCCGCTGCCAAAGGTAAGGGGGTCCCCGGTGCTGTGACCCCCACCGTCCCCCGTGGGGCTGCCCACCCTGCCCCACTGTCCCCCCCGTGGGGTCGGTCCGGGCTGAACACGTGCCGCGCTGTCCCCACGCAGGTGAGGAGGGGGACTTCTGCCTGCGCTCGTCGGACTGCGCGGCCGGGCTGTGCTGCGCCCGTCACTTCTGGTCCAAAATCTGCAAGCCGGTGCTGCGGGAAGGGCAGGTGTGTACCCGGCACCGGCGGAAAGGCACCCACGGCCTGGAAATCTTCCAGCGGTGCCAGTGCGCCGAGGGCCTGGCGTGCCGCCTCCAGCGAGAGCACGGCCCCTCCGACGCCTCCCGCCTGCACACCTGCCAGCGGCACTGAGCATCGCCGGACGGACAGGACGGGACGGACTCCGGCCCTGCCGGAGTGGAAGGTTGTTTCTCAAGGGAACTACTTTTAAGCGACTGATTGCAGTACGTTACTGTGTTGTGAATACTCGAGCTGGCACTTAGCTGTACATAACGCTGGGACTTTTTAATGACTTTTTTTTTCCCCCCCGTGGGTGCTGCCTTGTGCTCTTCAAGCCGTGACTGTGACTTTGTACACACTGGGTTTTTTTTTAAAATCTAGGTCAAAGGGATGCGACCGTCTGTTTGCGAGCGAATAAACCGTTCTTTAAAAAAAAAATCAGCCCGAGATACCTGCGCGTCCCTGCCCGCGTACGGCCGCCGTGATCCCTCCCTGCCCCACGGGAGGAGAGGGGAGATGCAGCCTGGGGTGGAAATGCCCGAAGCGAGAGGAGGGGAGTGGGGCGGCTCATCGCCAGCACCCCACGGGAAAGGCAGTTTGGTTATCCCTGTTTATTCAGCCGCTTTTTAGGAACTGCGGTGTGCCACGGCAGCCGGTGGATATGGGGCCAAGGATGGGCACCGGGGCTCTGGGAAGGGCAGGCGGCAGCGAAACACCCTCTTGTCTGATTTTTTCCGTGGGGAAAGGGTGCAGGATCACTGGAGGGGCTGGGCTGGGCTGCGGCGCGTGGCCGACCACGGGATGGGTGCTGAGGAGCGCAGTGATCTCAGCCGCTCCAGCAGTGCAATCTTTGCTCCGTGCACAATAAAGACTTACTTTTCACTTCACTTTGCAGCCTGTTACTATGAGTTTGCTCCCTTTGGGGATGGCTTGGAGGGAGGGAAAGCTGCAAGCACGCTTTTTTTTTTTCCCCACCCGCCCTTAACACCGTCCACCTATTGCAAGTGGTTGTAAATGTGCGTGGAGCGAGAGCGGGGGGCTGTGGCGTGCAGGATGGGGCTGGTGGGCAGCACGTGTGGTCCTGTGCCTACCTGGCAGGCTGCCCTCGGCCTCCCTGCCATCTGGGGAGGATGTTTGGGATGCAGAACCGTGCCAGAGTCTTCCCTGTACATCCCAAAAGTGCTTTACACCCAGAGTCCAGATCTGACTGCAAAGCAGCGCGTCTCTGGGTGGCTCTGAGGGCACTGCGCCCCGATGGTAGGGGTGCTCCAGCAGTGCCGTGTCTTGTCTTAAAATGCACCTTGGTCACTAGTGTTTGGTGCCTCTAGTGTCAACACTGCCTATTTAGGGACCCCAGGGAGCGCACTGGTAGGTGGAATTACTGACCATGAACCCAAACTGCAGCTCTCGTGGGATTCTGCAAGTACCAGCTGGTGCTGGACCAAACCCACGGCTACAGCAGATGCAAAAGAGGGAGTGAACAGCCCCAGGTAGAGGGAAACGGTTAAAATGGAGCCTTCCTCTTGCACGGGCAAGGGGTCATCCCCGTCTTTGCGCCAGCTCTCTCCAAGGCTGGGGCTGGGTGGCACATGGGCAGGCTGCCGAACGGCCAGAGCCGCCCCAAACCGGAGGGTAAACCACTGATGCTCCTTAAACCACCTAAAGCTACTGGGGCATTTGTGCCCCCCCCCCCCCCCAAACTATCTGCGGCAGCCAAGGAAAGTTGCTGTAGCCAGAGGGACTGCAGCCGGAGGTGTGGATGCCGTAAGCTGACCGACCTGCGGGTCACGGCGACGTTGGGCGGTGACGTTGCTGGACGGCGCGTGTTTAAGTCTCACCGTCCCAGGTCTGCGCTCGGGAACGGCTTTTCCTGGGGTTGCAGCACGAGCTGGGGTTTGAAGCAGCTCCCCGAAAGAGTTCCTGACTCAAAGGCTTGAGTTTAGTGCTTTAATCACTGTGCGAGGCTTCAAAAATTAAGAAACAAAAAATATTTTTTTTAAAAAATACATAGTTTAAAAAAATTACTATTTCATAACGTACTTATTATTACTAATTACAGTTATGCCCAGTAAAAGTCCAGGCTGGGAAGTCCAGGCACTTTTTTTTTATTGTTATAAATCACAATATTTAACTTTATAGAGCTTTGTCATGGGCTCTCCCAGCGCTATAACCAGGAACAGGGGGCAAACGAGAGGCACTAAACCTCCTCGCCCACCAAAACCTGCTTCTTTTATTAGCTCTACTCTTTGCTTAGAGTCAGGTGAGGGTTCTTCTGTCTTTTTTTTTTTTTTTTTTTTTGGTAAATAATTTCATTAGAGAGGAGATGAGTCGGGGAAGCGCATCCTGAGATGCCTTTTACTACAGGTGTTACTGGGTTACGTCCCATCTTAAATTATTATAAATCTTAAATAAAAAAGTCCAGGCACTGGAGCACTGAAGATACCTGGCTATAAAAAAAAAAAAACACATCAGTGACTATTTAGATAAGTTCAGATCAGACATCAATGATGGCATATTTCATCCCTGGTACATACAAAACAGCGTCATTAGGTTTAGGGCGGGTTTCTCCATAAATTTACAGCACTCTTTCCTGCCCAAATAGACCAACATGGTTTTGATGCCTTGAAGGCAGTGAAAAACCTGCTCGTGGCGCATTAAATAGCAATTACGCGTCTTGTTTTGCTTTGGAATCGCGTTATATCAAATCTCGGCGGCTCGCACGGGTGCTTGGGTGGACGTGATGCTCGGTGTCGTCACACCCAGCTCCATCCTTGCAGACAGGTTTTAGCACCACGATGGCTTTGCGGTGACACCCGGCACACGCCGGCACTTCGGATACCTTAATAAAGTGATTATTTTGATCTGAAAAACTGTGGGTACCGTTTCCTGCCGTCGTTAGCACTGTGTTCTGCATCCTCTTTTGTTTCAGGCAGTTTGGCCGTCTCTGTTCTCCCTGCATTAACCAAAAATTCCTTAATACTACTTATGCCTCCACATTCTTCACTTTCTTAGTCTGGGGGAGGGGAAGAAAAAAAAAAAGTGCATTTTTAGCAGCCCTTTTTAGGGAAGGGGAGCAGCTCAGGTCAGTGCTGTCTGACGCAAGGTGTAAGGGAGCTCCGACGCACAGGTCGCATCTATCTCCCGTAGCCCATGCCCATCGCCAGCAGGATGGATGCGAACACGGTAGATCTCCAGAATCATTAGTTTCACGGCGAGATTTCGCAAAAGCAATGGCTTTGAGGGTTTGAGTTGGGGTTTTTGGGTTTGGTTTGGTTTTTTTTTTCCCCTTACCATCTCTCAGTGAGCAGCCAGGATCTCGTCCCGTTTCTGTCCCATTTGGCCTTTTAGGGTTTGTTCTTTAAGAGCACCAAAAAACTGGATTTAGTAACATCCCTTGGGGGGGGGGGGGGATCATGACAATATGACCTCATGTCTGTTAAGACTTAAAACAATCATTATTTTTTTAAAGGAGAGATTTTTTCAGTCTTCCCTTGGCCTTGTGCATCGTTCAGCCTCCGGAACCTGAACCTGCGTCAGGTCTTCGGCAGCTTGAGAAGTCAAAATACTCGCCTAGTGCCAACAGCAATTCAGAAACGCAGATAAATGGAAAAATGGGTGAGAATGTTGGGATATGCCTTGAGGAATAAATGGGCAGCACCACCACGGTCACTCCTGTATTCATCCCTGATGCTCCATATTTCAGAAATGCCTGAGTTTAACACGTGCAACCTCAAAAAAAAAAAAAAAGAAAAGAAAAAAGCGTATGGGAAGTTGAACAGATATTGATCAGAGTTGGGAAAGATGGGACGTAACCCAGTAACACCTGTAGTAAAAGGCATCTCAGGATGCGCTTCCCTGACTCGTCTCCTCTCTAATGAAATTATTTACCAAAAAAAAAAAAAAAGACAGAAGAACCCTCACCTGACTCTAAGCAAAGAGTAGAGCTAATAAAAGAAGCAGGTTTTGGTGGGCGAGGAGGTTTAGTGCCTCTCGTTTGCCCCCTGTTCCTGGTTATAGCGCTGGGAGAGCTCACGACAAAGCTCTGTAAAGTTAAATATTGTGATTTATAACAATAACAAACCGGAGCATCATGAAGCAGCCTCCCCTGATGACTGGTTGCTGGCGGCTCAGCTGTACAGCCTTCTGCAAACAGAACCCTTCCCCTTCATTTCTCCTTCGGATTAAATCCTGTATCACGCATCGCCATGGTAGTACAGCTTTTAAAGGTCCCATTCCCTCCCATATCCATTTATGGGCCAATTTGCTATTCATTTGGCTAATTGTTGCTTTTTTTTGTTTGTTTTTTTGGAAGCCTTTCTGGACTCTTAACCGCTGGCTTGCTATGTACCTTCCACCTCCGCGGCACCCGGCTAAAAATACTAAAGCAACGTCCCAGCAGCCCGTAGTCCTGCCCCGGCCCCGCGATGACGCTGGCTGCGTAAATGCAGACGCCTTCGACGATTTGAAGACAAAACCGAATCGCTCTTCTGACATCGCTATGGTTTTTCCTGAGGTCATTTTTTTCCTGCGCTGAGGGCACAGATTTCAAGGACACGCTTCCACAGAAGCATTGTCAGAAAAACCCCTTCGGCCGCACCCGGTGACAACATTGGCACAAAGGCATTAATCTTACAGGGGAAGATGGGATAGAAATACTATTTTCTTCAAATCTTCTTCCCCAGTTCTTCCAGAAACTAGTTGCACACGTTATAGCACAAGAGATATCCCTTTTTTTTTAAAAAAAAAAAAAAAAAAAAGCTTTAAAATAGATGCTCATGCTCCTCTTGCCCCCCCAACCCTCGCATCGCACTTGGCACCAAACTCCCGTGCCACCACAAATGCTCGCTGAGGACCGACCCTCCCTCTGTGCTCATACAGAGCAAGAAAGGGTTACAAGAGTCCTTAAATCCACCCACAGGCATTAAGATGAGAAAAGTTCTTTTTTTTTCTTCTTTTTTTTTTCTTTTTTCTTTCCATACTCCCCTCTCCTGACCCAGAGCAGAAAACTGCACATTTTGGCTCGGAAAGATGAAAGCCCTGACCAGAGGGAGCAGGTGGAAGCCTTTACGGATGTAACACAATACAGAAAGCTTTTTGGGGGTTTTTTTGCCTTTATTTTCCTTTATATTTGAGGCTGTTTGGGTTTTTGGGGTTGGTTTGTTGGGTTTTTTTCTCTCCTGGGGTGTTAACCCACCTGCTTAAGCTGCTCTTTATCGTTCAGTCTTGCAGCTGAGGGCTCGGTGAAGCAAACCTTGATCTCACTTGGGGTGGGCAGCAGAGCATCCAGGTGGCCCAGCTCCTCGTCACCCCTTGCAGAGCACTGAAGGTATGGTTTCCTCCACGCCTCGCACTTCTCCAAATATACTACATCCCTGCTAATCCAAAGGGATGTTTATTACAAGGGTTGGGTTTTTTTTTCCCCAAGTAACATTTTTTTCCTCTTTTTTTTTTTCCTGCTCCCCAATGCCTGACTTGTGTCCCTAATTAACACCTTGAGGGGGGTGCGTGTGAGGATAACTGAGATACTTCAGGAGGACACTTCTGGGCAGAGCTTCTAATCTACCTCTCGGTGAGGGAGGGGACCCATTAGCAGGTGATTTAAGTGAGTAATAAGTCCATCAGCATGCAAATGGCTGTAGCCTGATGAAAGGGTTGGCTGGGGAGGGTGAGAGCTGGAGCTGGGCCACAATGGGATGTTAAACCTTCCCCCCCCTTCCAACCCGAGCATCTGGCAGGGGTGTGTGTCGTGTCCCCCCCCCCCCCCCAACTCTCCAAATCCCCGATCTGAACGGTTGGGTGAGCAAAGGGAAGCAGCTGTGGATGGGTGGATGGGTGGATGTTGGGCACGGGCAAAGAGTCAGCGTGAGTTTTGCATGAGAAAGTGGTGCTTTGCCAGTCTGGGAGAAGCACTTAAAGGAATCAACAAGGAGGCAGAGGAAGGTGATCCAGCTGATTGCAAAGACCTTGGTGAGGAGCCTCACCAAAGGGGTGGAGCTGCTGCTGGAGAAAATAAAGGGTTTTCTCCCTTTGAAACAACCGTGGAGAGACACAGGGGAAGGAATAGTTGGTTCTCGTGGTGGAAGGAGGTGGCGGCAGCTGAGAAGGATGGGTGCTGGCACTTGTGCTTTTTGGCTCTGATTACTTTTTTTGTTTCCCTTAATATTTTTTTAAGAGTAAGTCTGTAGGTCAGGCTTAGAATCAGTAAATCTGGGGGAAAAAGAATAATATTTAAAATCCCAGTAGCAGGATCATATGGCAATACCAAGTGACTCCAGAAGCATATTGTATAGCAAAGCTATGAACAATGAAGGATAAGGAGGTGGTGGGGGCATGTTCCCATACGAGGAAGGGTTCAGCAGCTCTTCTCAGCTGGAAAAGAGATGACTGAGGGAGGGTACGAGAGGTCTGTAGAGCTGTAAACAATGCTGAGGAGGTGACCGAGGGGTAATTTTTGTTCCTTACAATGTAAGGAGGAGATGGACCGTTCAGCCAGCGGGTTTTAAACAAACGCAGCACGTGGCCAAGTTGTGTAACCGGTGGCCACAAAATGAAAACTCGTAAGTTAAGTCACGTGGGGACAAGGCAAATTCACAGAAGATGGAGGTCTGGATGCAATGACCGGCTGAGGAAATCTCTAAATGCTGATTTTTGGCAGTGGAAAGATGATGCTGTAAGTAGCTGGGGGTGGGGTTTTTAATTATTACTTTTGTTTTGTTTTTTCTGGAATATTGGCTCCTTAAGGCCCTGCTGTTGCCTCTTGGAGAATACAACCTGGGGCTGCAAGGACGTGGGTGCCAGACCCGCAAGGAAGTGTTGGTCAACTTTTATTTATTCATCGTTCTAAACTAACCCTCCTTTAACACACGTAATTGGGTTTCAAGATACTGACTTTTGAGAAGAAGGAGTGATTGTGCAAGAGCTCCATCGCTGGACACGCAACCCTGGCGATTCAGCAGCGACTCGGAGCCTCGTCTGACCTTCTGTCTTCATGTCCTTGTTGAAATGACCTCCTGAAACTCCAGGCTGATGTGAGCAGCGCGTCCTCCCTCTGTTTGTCGTGCCAAATGAAGGACTTCTTGTAGCAGGTCAAGTTACCTAACTGCTTTTGTCTTAAGGTGAATGCACTTTAAAAAAAAAACAACCACCAACAACCAAAATGTAATATTTAGTTTTACTGTGCACTAATTAATATTCCTGATTTTTATGAGATTGACATACACATCATAAATCACTAATGAATGGAAAACCTTCTTGTGTCAAAGCGTGGAAGAACATGTTCCAAAATTGGTTCACTTGCTTTCTTTTTATTTTTAAACCTGAGCACCAATTCACCACCGATGAAAATATTTCTATATTGTTTTGAACTTCCACCTCAACATTAATTCTCTATTTTTCTATTGATACACAGTGAGTTTGTAGCTTCATAGCCAGGCTTGTGGTGTACAGGTGGCACTTCAAAATGACAACTTCACAACGTGGTGAGAAATCAGATAATCCTGGGCAGGTAGGACCTGGACGTCACACTTATTTTTCTGAATAATTGGACTCACACGAGGAACTTTAATAATTTAATTTATTTTAGCTTGCATGTTTGAGGAGCACCTCTCCATTGATGTGTAGCAGAATGAGAAAGGAGGGTATAAAAGGTCCTGCCACAGTCCATATTTTAGAAGTGTGGAGACCCTCCCATGATGACTCCTCTAAGGAAAACCAGGTTTTTCACACCCACTGCCGAGCTGAGGTCATCTCGTCTCCAGGAGGAGCTTGGAAAGGTGCACGCAAATGGCAGCTCTACCTCAGCTCGTGAGAGCAGGCTGCGGGCCACGGGCTGCTGGTTGGGAAGCAGCGAAGCGAAATGCCAATGGCTCCGATTTCCATTGTAAATGTCTGCTGGGGGTCTCTGCTCTTCGCTCTTTAACTTGTAGTGAGCAGGTCTCTGCTGGCTTTAGGTGGCCCCAAACTACCCATCCTCCCAAAGGACTGGCCTGCGCTGATCCTTCCCTATCAGGGTGGCTTTGCTGTCCCAGACGTCTCCCATCAGCGAGGCTTTAGCTGCTTCAGCCAAGGAGGAATGCCTGACCATAAATGATCATCAGAGAAACATAATTGCTTTTGGCTGCAGGCCAGCCTGTATAGGGGGATGAGTGATGGCCACGATATCGATGCGCCCAGATCTTTCCCCTATTTGGAGACCTGCATCTTGCATACCACAACCCACGGGCCGCGTTCAGAGAGGAGGTAAGGGAAGAGCCTGGAGCTGTTTTCAGATGGGACTTTATTTCACTCCCATCCACAGGGCTCTTGAGTTTTCAGCCTAAAACACAAATCCTTTGTGTGCAAATCTGCTTCTATGTTTAGCTTTTCAATTTTTATTTTTTTTTAAGACTGTCAGGGTCACAGGGTGTACGCTACTTTTGCTCAGCGTCTTTGCTGAGAGAATAGCCCATCCTCTCTGTCCTTGGGCTGGTTGGGGCCAGCACCCTCATCCCCGGGCAATGTTCCACTCAAATTCAATGTTGCCCTGGAGTATTTATGTGAATTTTAGAGAAGGCTTAGTGATGCAAGATGTTGTCTTGGCTTCCTCTTGTCAACGTAACACCATTATGAGCAATTTTGAAGTATTTTGTCCCACCGTGTGTTGGGAAGAGCTTCCAGCTCCTCCTTGGCAAGGAGCGCCTTTGGAGGCGGATGGGGACTTTCTAGTCCGTGAAACCTGGCCACGTGCTGGTGATCTACTCTACTTCCAGCGGAGTGATGAAGGGCTAATCCCATTCCTGAGCTGGATACCCTTTGCCGGAGCAGTCTAATATTATCTCCATCAGAAGGCCAGGAGAGCTTGTTGGGAGCAGCTGCCATCAGCCTGTCTGATCAACTAAGGAACAGTAGGAACGCAAAAAGGGAAGCCCTTGTGACCCAAATTATTGATGTGTTTTAATCATTGTTGTAGGATTTTATATTTTGCAGGGAGCTCAGAAGCTGAGAACAGTGCAAGTTCAATGTCGTGGAAAAACTGGCAGTGGCTGCAATGGTCCCACTGCACTAAGCGGAGGCACCGGGTGCAAGGAGAGGCATGATGGGTTCCTGGAGAAACCAATTTAGTATTTCCCAGTTTTGTTTTTTTGTTTTTTTTTAATGCCACCACAGGCCAAAGTGATCAGCAGGGAGAGGAAAACCCCTTCCATCGGTTTGTGTCATGTGCATTGAAAATTTCTAAATATGAGGGTTTTCCAGAACTGTAAATAACTTTATTTATTTTGGTTTAGATAGCATGTTCTTAAAAAATATATCATTTGTTAGCCAAAGCATTGTAATGGGAAAAGAGGCCTCCTGCTTCCATCTGGCCTGTAAAGCTTGTTTGGATTCATTTTTAAGCCCATCAAGGTTTTCCTGGACAACTTGGGACAAGGAATCATCACAGCACACAATTCCGGACCAGAGTTGTGCTCCTGATGGTGTTTTTCAGCTTTTTTTGTTTGTTTGTTTTTTGGGAGGCTCTTCATTGTGTCAGAAATTCAATGGCCTAGAAATCGAGACCCTTATTACTTGGGCATCTTGATCCTCCCTTAGATCTGGCTCTGTCTTAAGCTGTGGATGTAATTTAATAAATAATTAGTAAAGTGAGAGCCTTTAAAAGCTGGAGTTTTCTTTTTTTTGTGATAACATCTTAGTCCTGAATACTTCTTACTATTAAGTAGCCTATTACTATTAAAAAAACCTTCACTGTCATTAAAATTTGAAGACCATTGCCTGCATCTGCCTGTTGCAAAGATGAATGTGACCTATAGGAGTGTTTGGGTAACCCAACCCCAATTTCTTAGTTTATCCCTTAAATATTGTTGAGCCTCAGAACATCAGTTTCATATATTTGGGGTTTTATTTCCTCCTTGTCAAGACTGTTTTAATAACTTTCAAATCTGTTCCATCTGAGGATTGCACATCTAACGCTGTGAAACAAGATAAGGAGCAAGGACGCACATGCTTCTTGATTTAGAATGAAGTTCTGAGGTTTATCTTTCCAGGCTTGGGTTTTAGGAAGGATGCTGCTGGGTTTTGTTCAGTACCGGCTTTACGTTTTGCAGAGCCACCGAGGTGGGATAAATCAGTGCAGGAATTTTTTTGAATAAAATTTATGTCGTCTCACTGAAGCAAACTCAAAGCCTTTTTGTGATGAGAAAGAGGAACGTATGCAAAATTTCTGGGTGGGGAAAAAATAATCCCGCTATTTTCCTCCCAATGTGACTTGGCGTGCATGCGAGCTATTCAACAGGCATATATAAAATAGGGATGGATGAGAAAAATTGGATGTTACTAAAAACAAGTATAACACTGGATTTTGCTGGGGCTTTGTTTTTGTTCACTTCCTTGGGGTGTTTTAAGGAGACAAGCCCATTAGGTCACAATGAGCAGTCATGGTACAGACAGAGCATTTTAAGGCACAAATCAGCCTCCCTATCTCCCTTCTTATCATTGCTAAAGCTAAAATGACTGACGTGGTATTTTGGCAGAGCCAGAGCTTCTGTTGCAACCTCTGGCTAAAACACTTCCTAAAGCTCTTAAGCTCTCCCTCCCTCATCATTCAGGCTGCGCGTCACGTTGCGTGTCTGCTCATCTCTGCTCTGGTTCCCAGTACGTGTCCCACGTGGTTGCATCATTCTCTGCCTCTGGTAGCACCAAGCTGGTGGTCTCACTTGCAACCCCAAGGGCGGCTATCGTGTGGCTGTCCGCCCACTGATTTACTGCTGACTTGGCCCTCTTATGGCCAATTGACAAGTTGATGGAAAGATCCTTTTCTTCTACTATTTTTTTATGAGATTTGGTTCCATTGACCTTCTGCTTTGTCTCCTTTCCACCCGTTCCTACCCCTTTACTCAACCATCAAGCATGGACAAAAATGGCCTGACTTTCAAGTCAAGAGGTCGTCCCATCCCAGCCCCACCAGTCGCCTGACCTTTCAGAGCCCAGACATTGAAAACTCCCAGCAAATAACCATTTTCTCTGCTTTCCCTTGCTGGAAGCTACCCCAGAAACTCCACCACCATCGCTTTGCTGTCTCCCTTCAAATTGCTCCTTAAATACCTGAGAGCTTACACAAAATACCCCCAAACTCCTTCTTCAGCTTTTTATCTTCTAGGTGTGCCAGCCCATCTATTTGCTCCAGCGCAGCCAGAGTCATCTCATCACCGCTCAATGTACATAGAAAAGGATCGGGAAATTACGATAGCAGGTGACAATAAATGACAATGAAAGTGTGGGGGAAAACATGCTTTGCATTAAAACATGTGCGTGCATGTATCGCAGGCAGTCTTGAAGCAAAAAGGACGCGTGCCCGATGGGAGATAGCGTACAAGAAGAGAGAAAGAGCAGTCTAGACCTGAAGTGTACCGCCCGCCCACGTATATTTGGTAAAAAACAACTCTGCCTGCTGGATTTTATTTTTCCCACTGAGGTACATGTTGCTCTTAAATAAACATGATTATACCCTACGTGGAGCTGCAGCTCGGTCCAAACGCTAAAAATAGCAGGCAGAAAGTAGAGACTTCAATTAGATGCATGCTGCTCAACAATTTAACTTCTAATTGGCTTGTGGTTATTCCCCAACTAGGAACCAACCCTGTTGTGTTTAAAGGATTGTCAGTCTAGCAAAACAGGGACCTGAAACAAATTTTTTTTTAAAGTGAAATGACCAGAAAAAGAGACTTGCGTGGTGCATGTCGAGGAACTCGCACGCTTGTGTGCCGCTTACCTTTAGCCTAGAGCTATTCTGCGGCTGGTCTCACCATTGTGGCTTTGACAGTTCGGTTCCACATCCTCTCCTCAACTCCATTTCCGTGGCCCCACAAAGTTTTTCTAACCTAATATGGGTTAGATTTGGTTCCTGATTCAGCTCGTGGTGCAATGCTGCAGGACGGGTGGTTGGAGGCATCTCAAGAGCATCTTGATTTCTGCCCTCTGCAGTCCAAAAATCTATTTTCCTTTCAGCTAGCAACAGAACAGCCTCTATCATCGCCATGCTCTTAATTTTTATCTGTATTTAATTCTCCTTGTTGACTCATCCTGGAAGCAGTAGAGCTCAATGTGTGGTCTGCCGTGGCATCAAGAAGTGATGGCAGACTAGCAAAACTCATGCCACGGTTCAGCTGGGCGCACGCACATGTAACACAAAGCAACGTTCGGCATCACGGGAGTCATGTGTCAGATGCTGACATGACCTGTTATTCCTCAAAGCGCATCAGGTCGGGTGAAGAATGGGAGGAGGATGACAACAGGGCTCAATTTTTGGCAGAATGGCAAAAACACACCGCTCTCCACACCACTTTTTAGCTGAGCTTTGAGTTTAATTCTGCCATGGCCTATAGTGGCTTCAGAAGACAAAGCTTTTCCAAGGCTCTGGTGGGATAGAGAGTTGGATTTCAATGGTACACCAGCAAAAATTTGTAAAGCTGCCCACATGCCCAGGAAGGGTACAGGAGCCTTTGCATCTACCCACAACCAGGGCATCACTCCTTTTTCCCCAGGACATGGGAATAATCCTTTCCTGCCCTTATTTCCTGACCTTTTCCCCTAACTCAACACCCACAGAAAAGCTGACTACTACAGTCCCGTGATCACCAAGGCTCAGTCTTGTACCTGTGACTATCACTTAACTGGAGGAAAGCATGACAGTTTAAGGGGGGGGGGGGAACCAAAACCCCATAATACATGATTAAAAGTAACACGTGCATCACAACATACCCTACGCATGCTTGGACGGTAAATTTTGGGTGTCTTTCCCCACTGCTGCACCCCAGGGGATGCCTAAGGCGGCATTTCACCATCGTACTGGGCAAGAGAGCACACAAATAGCATGGCGTTCCGTCTGGTTAGGCTGAAATTAAATTCAGCCCTTCTGCCCAAAACCATGTCCCAGCTGCCAGCCCTTCCTCATGTGAGCAGGTTTCCCTCCAGCGAGAAGCATCCCAGAAACCACCATGGCCTGGATGGTTTCAATTTTGCATTATTCAGTGGAGTTCAGGCCTGTAATTATCTGACTCCTCACCAGTGACGTCCACTTACCCAACGCTCTCGCGTGGGGCGGGATAACAATGACAGCGACGGGGTTTTGTTGGGGTTTTTTTTTTTTTTTTTTTGGCCGTATTCTTACACTGAAAGTGAAACTATGCCCTGTGCCTCAGTGGTTGATAGAATCAAAGGCAAGTGTCTAGCCGCGCTTAAACTGCTCATGAAACAAGGAGTAATGAAGAAATTGTAAGCCGAAGAGCGCAGCATTGGGAGAATAACGTAGAGTATGGCTGACCCCACAGGGCAGCTCTGCGTAAAGAGCAGGAGGGCAGTAAATGAGTCAAGCCAGCATTTGATGCCCATAAAACCCCTATTTTTCTAACATAGGATGTAGCTCTTTTACTTGTAGAATTTGTATCTTTTAATTTACTGCATCAGATGATCCATCACATTTAAAAAAAAAAAAAAGGAAAATTTTCATATCCCAAGATTATAAGGGGTGGGGTGGTTTTGGGTTTGGTGTTTTGGGTTTTTTTGTGAAATAGGATTTATTATGCTCTACAGGCAGTGAACTGAATTAAAGCACAGAATTGAAATAATGATTTGATTAAGAACGGCTTGATGATTAGCCAAGGGATGCATTTAGTCCTAAAAGGCGAGACCGCAGCACCATGACGCAGCGGTGACATTCCTGCCGCGTGGCCGACACCTGGGGAGGCTCCCATTTTAAATCACTTCCTTGCCAATTGTTGCATGTATGGATTTGTTGGGTTGGGGTTTTGGTTGTTTTTTTTTTTTCAATTTAACTCCTGTAATTTCGAAAAAGAAAACAGAATGAGAGCAAAGCTGCATGAGGGTCCATTCTCTGACCGGGTAGAGCATCTGCATTGTTTCTAAAGACAGATGTTGCATTGCCGCATACTCAGTCATCACACAATTCTATGAATCTTGGTCGTTCTGGCAGTGCAAGGTCCAGAGGGCTCCACCGTTACAGCCGTCTTGTTGCACAAATCCATCCCTATGCCACTGTGTTTGGTGGCAAGCTGGAAAAAAAAAAAAAGAGAATTCTTTCATTGCATACAATAGGACCAAGATTAACATCCAGAATTGTAGGTGAACACACATTATTTATCTTTTTAGGGCCAAAATCTTGGAAAGCAAAGTTTTGGTTTCTTCGAATACGGATTGTTTGCTGGAGTGTCTCCATGTCTGGTATCTAGAGGTTGGAACTGGAGATCCCACGTTCCGCTCCTGGCCACCACTACAAGCCCATCGTCCTCCTGGGGTCTCAAGCAGCAGCGGGGATGGTGGCCTCAGTTCATCGTCCCGCTCTCTTCCAGACTTTCCAGCCTAAAAAGAAGAGATGTCTGCTGCTAACAGCCTACCGCATTAGCTCCTCTGACAAATGTAGAAGTAGCGAAATAACAGGAACAGGAAATAACTACCCAAGGTTTGCCAGCCGCCGGCCAAATGCTAACCCGCTCGAAAAATTTTCGAGCCCAATTTACTAAAAACTGTGATCTGGAGTTAAACATAGCAAGATGCAAATAGCACAGGGCAAGAGCTGGCTCTAGTTGGATCTCTGCTTTGGTTTGCAGACCTTGGAATAACTCCCCGTGTTTATTTGGTGCTGGGAAGTGCGGAGTGACTTCTGGGGGTTGCGGATGCTCAGCACCTCCCAGGAATTGCTCCACATTTCGCAGTATCAGGCTCTTGATAGTAGGTTACCAGTTCTCCAGGGCGCACACAGTATACTTAAGGATGCGTTGAAATGAGAGACTGCGTTTCGCCCAGGATCCTTTCATTAAACCCTGGACGGACACGCACGCAAACTGAATCCCATCGACCGTGGAGCACGAGGTAGCTGTTTCCAAACCCTGTTATTGGAGATCCCAGCGTGGAAGGACTTGGCCACCACACTGAAATGCCATCACCATTTCAGTCCCCTACGGATGGCCTTCGGTCACGGCCGGTAGCGTTGAGCACCCCAAAAACTCACCCGGTGTTTCGACCATGAAATGCTCTGGATTTAGGCTCATTGCCTTCTTTTTTTTTTTTTTTTTTTTTTCTTTCTTCCAAAATACAAGGAGTCCATTCTCCCTTTCAGCTGCACCACTACCTGACACAGTTAATTTTTGTTCGAGAGACCATGCAAGCTCATTTCAGTTTGAGACCCATGGAGGTGGGGGAAATGGGAGGCCATGTCCAAGGCAGGGTTTGGGGTATCTGGCCATGCCAATGGATCTGTGGTGTTCATGCACTTTCCAAATTAGGGATTGGGGAGAAAGGATTTTTAAAGATTTTACAGAAGAAGAGGGTGCTAGTAGGGCATGGGCATCCCAAGTGTCCTTTGGCAGTTAACTCTATGGCTTTTATCAAACGCCCGTCTTGAAAGGCTGGGGTCACTGGTATTGAACAGTGAAGGAGGGATGTTGCCTCAGGTACAGAAAAATCCAAGACCTGCCACCTCAGAAGTCTAAATTGAATTTCTGGGGCCAAGAAGGTGCTAAATGCTCAGATCAGTCCAAATTTTCCATTATTTATAGTTAGGAACTTAAATGTTGCCCTGTGAGCACTGAGAGGCTCGTTCTCCACAAGACGCCCAGTTTTGCTGGACCACGGTGGTGCCTCTAGAAGGTGACACCAGTCACCACCATCACCAGTCTGGTTTCCTCCATACAAGACAAATCTAACTGGGCAGGTCAGGCTGGTGACACTTCCAAAATCAAAAGGGTTTGTACCAAGTAATTTTTCTTTCCACTGTAACAGGTGAGGATAGAGAAGCAGGGGGAAGGCAAACTTCTCCTCAGGCTTTTAATTTTGTTAAACTAGTTATTATTTTTTAATTTCATGGCAACTTGCTGGTCGAGGAATATATCTATAAATGCTGGGGATGATTCACCAGAGGACAGCGAGTGTCAGCAGCTGCTGAGATGCAGCGCTCGGGCACTCGGGGCTCCTTGGGAAAGGCAAACAGTTTGTTCATCAGACCGTTTCATTTACTTATTTATTTATTACAAAAGAGCGTCATGAATGTGTTTTATTTGGCCTGAGACATCACTGCCCTCTTATATCTCAAGTGGTGGGGTTTTTTCAGACCACTCCAGGATTTTTTACATTTGACCCATCAGCCAGCAAAATATATTTGGTTTTGGGTTTTTTTGTTCTCAGCCATAAATATCCTCTGTACATGGCTCGTGATATATTGAAGTGATTGGTGTGCTCAAGTGAATTTGGTTGGCATTTTTAAAGTCGTACTCCAGGTTCTTCCTTCACTTCGACTCCAAACAGATCCAAATGATGTATGAGCTGTCAAACTCATTATATAAATTTGCCACCAATTTAAAAAACGGTGACAAAATTGGAACGGCAGAAATTGTTTGGAGATAAACGGTGGGGCGCGGCAGAGCGGGTGGCTGGTGGACGCTGCTGGAGGGGTTGGAAAGTGATGGAGAGCTTCGAGGAAGGCAACAAAAAAAGCCAATCCACGGCTACGAAGTGCCCAAATTTGCATTGCAGCTGCTGCAATTTGTTTGTTCCCAGCTCGGTTGGTAATATAAGTTGCATGCACCTGGAAACACGCTGTATACAGCATCTAAAGGTGAAAAAAAACCCCACCCCGTGCAATCTGATCACTAGCTATACATGAGCGACCGGCAAAAATAAACCTTATATTGCAGTAAATGCAACTGTAGCTTGGCAGCGGAGGCGTAGCCCCTTCGAGGGCTGGATCAAGGGGATCAGAACGATGCCGGGTGCCGTGTATATAAATACAGTGATGCTGTTAATAGTAAACAGCTCCGCTGCTCTTTTAAAAGACGTATTTCTTCGACACATGCAGAAAGTTAAAGTTACAACTCTGTGAAATTTCAGTTTGCTCCCTCATCTGTTTATCATTTACTCTTTGGATGCTTGTGCTAAGAATTTAGGCTTTCAGAATAATGTTTATGGTAGGTGGTCCCTTCAAAGCTGGTTTCCTTCACTGAAACGTTTTGATTTGCTGTGCGCGACTCATGCAAAATTTTCCTTTAACTGTATCCAACACCGTGAGGAACCAGTGCAAGAAAAACTACTGGTGCAGTATTTCCCCTTGTGATACAGTCAGATACTTTGAAGTGTAACTTTTCATTGAATTTTGGGGGCAGAGAACTTGTTTGGGGTTCCCCTACCCTGCATTCCCAAGTGAAAAATAAAATGTATGATGGTACTCTATATACATCAACATAAAATCTAAATATAGATATAGATATCTCATTGGTTTTATACCCATACATGCACAAGCATTAACGTAACGATAACCAATGGCCCTTTGCGGTTGCTCTGGCCATGGCGCTCTCAACCATAAAATAAACACACTTTCTGCTTTGGAAAATTATTTTTTCAAAAGAGATTTACAATTATTACGACAAGAAGTTGGGATATCCACACAAAAATGGAAATGCTTTCCCCTTGTGTGTTCACCTAAAGAAAGCAGCATCCCATTCTCCTTAACAAACCGTGGGAGCACTTCCCACCCAGGACATTTATTTACTGCAGAAATGAAAAAATAATAAAACAAAAAGGCTGCAAACCAAGAATTTAATCTTTCTCTATAAAGATTAATACCATAATTCAGCACAGCCATTGGGGCGTGTAACAGGAGCCCCATTTTACATGGGGCGGTCGCTGTATATGAAGCGTCGCTGAGCGTATACTCACTGTGGAAGTGATGTGCACAAGCACAAAAAAAATCAGCTGAAATAAGTTTTAAAAACTTAGTAAATCAGCGTAAGGATCCTTTTTCCTAATAGTAAAAGAAAAAGAAAAAGAAAGCGGGTTTGTTTGGATTAATGTTACACCGCCGTCTAGACAACAAGTAAAATACCCCCTGGACGCGTGCGGGAAAGCTGTGTTTATTTAGCTTTTGCCAAATTCTAAAAATCAGTGAGAATTCAGGTAGCAAATGCTCAAACTGAGGCTAAAAAAAAAAAAAAAATATCAAATCGCAAGATATTTGCCAGCGACCTCAACTCAGCTGTCACCCTTTTCACGTGGGCTATTGCAACCCGCCTGCGCGGAGCCAGAAAACCCAGCGGGGCAAAGTAGGTGGAGGAGGGCGAGGACTGAGTTGCTGGGAAAGATGGGCAGCAAACGCACAAGGGGATAAACCCGGCTTGAAAAAATAAAAGAGGTTTGGGTTTCTCTTGAGATGCATTGCTCCCGAAGCAATAACGCATCACCGAAGAGCAGCATCGTTTCTCTAAATAAGAAGCAATGGATATTATAGGGAAACTATAGATTTTTTTTAATAATTTTTTTAAAGTTATTGTTTTATATTGATTGGGGGGGGATTTTTAAATTTTTTTTTTCTTTTCTCTATCTTTGCTTAAAAAACCAAAAGCAAGCAGCACGTTTCCTTTGGCAGGCGCTCTCCCCGAAGCACCGCGCTGCCGGTACGGCATCCTCATCTGGGCGGCAGCTCCTCGCCGTAGCCCCGCGCTGCCCGGACTCGCCGGCCTTGAAAGGCGCTGGCGGGAGAGCTCTGACTTCCTCCGAAAGCCTTTGTGCGCTCCGGCGAGCCCATAAATCAGCCCGCTCACGCTGCGCGACCTTCTGACATGACCAGCAGACAGGAAGATGGGGAGTGCGAACGACAGCGCCGCTCAGCAGGTGACCGCCGGCGATGGAGCTATAATTTAAGCGCCTGATTAAAAAAAAAAACAACAAAAAAAACCCCCCACGATATGTCAAGGCGTTGCATGTGGAAAATGAGACGCTGCCCTTCGTGGCGTCCTTGCCAGGAAGGTAAGCAAGCACCAGGGATTACTGTTTTTTTATTAGAAAGGTTTTAATTTGACGTAAGACCATATGCACCGCAGACCAGCTGTAATTCACGTTGGTTTTCTTGCCCTCCGGCTGGCAGCGGATGGGGAATTCATTGAAAGCAACACCCAAAGATTTGCAAAGCTGAGAGCAACACTGGGGTTGTGTTGCTACTCCAAATATTTGGAATTTTTCCTCTTTTCCTTTTAAGACTGTATAGCTTTCACGCCTGGTGCAGCCCCCTCCATCTCTCCTCCCAGGCACCCAAGCTCACGACTTTTTTCTCCCCAGTTTTGGGCTGGAAAGAAGGCAGAAGAAGAATTTAAACAAAAAAACAAAATAAAATCTTTCTTGAAGAACCGCTGCCTATGGAGGAACTGCTCTATGTCTTGCAGCCTCCTGGTGGGATCGCCTTCAGCTGAACCACACGCCGAAATTACAGTGTTCAAATTGTTCAGAAAAGCAATAGAAAAACAAACCTCGCTTTCTTCGGTGGCTCCGTTTACACTTTGGCTCTACTTCTACTGGGCAACCATGGGTAAAAAAGAAAACCTTTTTTTTTTTTTTTTTTTAATGGGAAAAAGTCTTGTATTTAAAACCAGCACAGCCCTACCCATGGGCAGACAGTCAGTGCTGGCAGCTCAGGTGCCCGGGTGAATGCACACGTGTACGCGCAGCTCCTGTTTCCAGCAAAACGCCCACGGGAGGATTAATGGTATCATCTGTTGGAAGTGGCTTGTCGAGGCCAGGCATCTGCCTCTGAGTTTTCCCAGTAACTCCAGCAGCGGTTTAGCCCATACCGTGGGCAGCATCCCTATCCCACATGGAGCAGGACCTGAGCAGCGTGGGACTTTCCTTGCCCTGGGTTTGGGGAATATGCACCCTCGGGGGGTTTGTGTGGGGATGTCCCCCGTAGCCAGCTCCCGGCGGCACTTGCAGACGTCAGCGGCACAGAGGCTAGTCCCCACACCGGTGGTGCCCGTTGCTTACCTTTCCCGCTCGGACGTTAATGGGATAACGCTAGCCAAGTCCTTTGAAGATGAAGAAGAAAGACTAGGCAAACACGGGTGGATAAACACAGCACTTCATCTTCGGAGCGGCGCTGGGTGAAGAGCTCTTCCAATTATTTTTCCCAGTGTCTCCACGTACAGGAGAAGACACAGGTCACAGCTGAGCTCTCTTCCCTCCCCCCCCAACCCAAAACATACCATTTGATCCGTCCCTGCAGGATGCTGCTGCGAAGCACACACTGATGCATCGCCCGAGCTGCCGGTTAATTCAACAGCCATTAACCTAAGTAAAACTATAACCCGCTGAGTAAACATTTCCCTATTGTTTCTAGAGATTACTGTGCTGGGAAGCCATTAATAACCTGGAAGTACATTCAATTTATCTTTGTTTATTAGCTGCTTTTGTCAGACGAGAGGATCGTCCTCCCGCTATTGAAGTATCACACTATGACATTAGCCCCGACTACAGCCGCTGTAAAGTCAACAATCTGATATGGTCATTAATCTCACACTTCAAAAGGGGAGGCAGGAGATTGAGTAGGAAGATCTCACATCTGCTCTTCCACTTGCCTATTGCCGCCGCCTGACTTCAGATAACGGCTCGGTCCAGCATCCTGCTAGACCCTGCCAGGATCCCCAGATTTTCATTTCCAGCCAAAGGGGACCAGCAGATACAACGTGGGACCTGCAGAAGACCTGCGCCCTGAGGAACAGGAGCTGGAGATGTTCCACATACCCCGCCCCCCCCCCCCGAGCACCTCAGATAACTACATTAAAGTGACCAAATCCCATCCCTAGTCTCTAAGTGGAAAGGTGCATAGGTACTCCCATGGGTACATCCAGCTCACTTTTAAGCTAAAGCCAATGCACCTTGCCCCAAACTCCAGTCTGGTCCTGGTGGGTCGAGAGCCCACCACTGTGTCTGGCTCATCGCAGACCTCCCAGGAGCTGGGGGCAAGGGAGGACCTCAGCTGTGAAGGTCTGTCACCGCAAAGGTGAAATGATGAGCATTGCCTCCTCCAGCTTAGCGTGGAGCCATTCCTCCATCCGTCACCCACATTTCCGAACAAAACAGACTTGGAAAGTCCACTGGACCCGCTGCAGGAACAACTTGGCATTGGAAAATGGGTCACTTGGCACTGGGAAATGGGTCACTGTTGTGCTTAACCCTCTTGTTATCCTGGAAGAAATGACTTAAAACACTGTTAAAATAATATATTATTTACTAATAGCAATTTATTCTTTTTTTCATGTGCTCTCACTACTGCTAACACTGCCGCACATCCGGGACAGGAGTGATCGTAACGAGTGGAGCAGGAGAAGCCAGTGTGTAAAGTATCCTCTGTGGTTAAAGCACATTCAAGGTATCACAGCCAAACCAAACCTAGCATCATGTTTTTTTCTGGACAGTGGCTGCTAAACGTGCTACGAGCATTTGCTTTCTAAATAATTTCTTTCCTACCCAGGGAATTGGCTCGTAGCACAAACCACGGATGATAAAGCGTTGCCCTCTCTGTACAGAAACAATCCTTTGCTCGTCCTGGGAAGGTCACTGGCAGATCTGTCATGGGTAGGAGAAGTATAGCATAGAAGTTTCATTAAAAATGAAAACTTCACGAAACTCCATTAAAGTCCTGTTTTCACCAGGATATTATTTTTTCTTACCTACCTTTGTGGGTAAAAGGAAAATGCCAACTCTCTTCTTTGAAAGTATGACATGTATGTTCTACAGGAACACTTCTTGTCTCTTTTCTTTTCATTTTAAAGAGATTATTTTTTTTTTATTTCATGCTACCCAGCCCTCCAGGAGCTGTGATGTGGGCTGGGTGGGTACGTCTCCCCCCGACTCCCTCTCCTCATGCGCCTGCCCAGCTGGCTGGATGTTCTCCTGATGTTGGAGATTAGGTCCAAACCCCTCCAGGCAAGGAGGAACTTCAACGTGCATCTCCCATGTCCTAAACGGATGCTTCAATCACTGAGAAGTTGCATAAGGAGAGGGAGGAGGGTGCCTTTGGGAAGAAAGGGACTTTTTTTGTTTCTCGAAAAAAGGTTAGTACCTGGGCAAAACCCAGCAGCAGTTTCGAGACCTCCTGAGACCTCCAGAGTGATGAACCCTGCCTGAAGAGGGACACCCGTTTCTCTGAGCCTAAACTCCACTTGTCTTTTCATCGCTGTCTGCTAGCCGGCTCCCGCGAATCTTCGTCTGCTCCTCTCCAGGTGCCCCTGCCTCGGATCCGCTGGCCTGCTGAGCTGGCTGGTTGGGGCTTGAATACCTGATCTACCTCCTCTGCACCTTCACCACAGCATCCTTTTTTTCTTTCAAACACTCTGACACGTTTTTAATGGCGCTCGCCTCCACATGAAACACGTTACATACCATGCACGGCTTAAAACAAACACCGCAAGCTGCAGTACGGCTCACGCAAGTATTCTCTTTTACAGCATATATTAAATATATGCTAAAGACCTTGTGTATAAGGTAGTATTTACCCACGGCTATTGGTCATGCAGATGCACTGTGCCCCACAGCATTAAATTTAAAAAAGTCTTTGGATGAAAAAATATCTTATCTTCTTTTGTACGAGGCTTTTTGTGTGCGTGCACGGCACGTTCCAGCCCTGTCCATGGAGGACACTGTTTTGACAGCGCTTGGTCTGGCCTTGGTCTGTCGTGCACCATGAGACCAGTCCGTGGCTTTTCAGAGTATTTTCAGGAAAGACCAAGCAATATTCCTTCCGTCACGTTAGCTAATATAGTTCAGTATCAAGTATCCTTTAAAATTATGATTGCACACAGCACAATATATTTGTAATCATAAACCTTGGGAGGATTTTGCCACTTTTATTATAAACTCGTGTGGGCAATGAAAAAAAAAAATAAAAATTGCTGCATGTCATCTCCATCCTGTAAGAGAAAATGTTTCTTCTCCCGGATTATTTCTCTGGGGAAACGTCGGTGGACAGGCACCCGGACCTTCACACGGGTGTGATTTAACCATTTGCTCTGTAACTGGGGGAAGACATGCGCAGCCCAGGGAGGGCTCGGTGCCTAAACCCTGCGAGTAGGTAACGGCAGAAAGAAAGGAAAGCGCAATCTTTGATCTCGGTGAGGTGCTAATTTGTAAGATTTGGGGGTTGTTAGGGCCTTAGGAAGCCAGGGCCAGCACATAGACCAGGGCGCTTATCTGGCAGGGGATTATTGACGCATTACTATCTCCACACTCGGCCATTTACCCAAGCGTTTGAAGCCAAGCCTACGTGTCAATGAAGGCATTAGAGCGGACACCTCCAGCCCATCGGGTTTATCTGGCCGTTGCTGACAGGAACAGTAGGTGACACCAAGCCGGGGAGGAAACTTCAAAGTTTTGTGGGTTGAAGTCTTGCACCGAAGACAAACAACCTTTGCTGCTGGGGCCGGGACAAACAGCCGGGCAGGGAGGGCAGCTGGGAGATGAAAGGCTGGTCCCCTCGGTGCGTTGGCGGCCGCGCCACCGGAGCCGGCCTTCCTTCGATGGTGGGGGGGCTTCTTTTAATGGAAACTCATCTCGGCCCTCCTGAAAGCGACGGTGTTTTAAAAGGAGGAACGAGAGGATTTGAAGGGGATGAAGACCAGAGAAGTCACCTGCTGCTTGGGCAAACACAACACCCAAGCAGAGGGACAGTCCCTTGATGTTGTTTTTGGGGGATAAAATCCAGCATTTATTTCCAAAGGCTGGGATGCTCTGAGCGGCAAAGCTCAAAGCGGGAACAAGGGGAAGAAAAAGAAAAAATAGGAGAAGTAGAGGCAATTTGCCCAACGCTCCTCTATATTTCCAAATCTCAGTCACTCCTATAGACGCTATTGCCTCTCCTACAAACCTCACCCCTCCTACCCCTGCAGACCTCTGCGGTGACAACCACCACTGCTGAATCTTGAAAACGCCACTGAACTTAAAAACTGTGTGCCAGCTTTCGAAATTCTCACTTTTAAACAAATAAGATGTTCACTTAAAAGGCAGTGAGGTAGTATTTTCACGGTGAGGTAAAATGCTGATCCTCGAGGCCAGGATTAACGTTTGAATCCGTGAGCTTAACACCTTATGTTTTGTCTCCCTGAAGTGATTTTAACTAATAGGCATTTAAATGGAAAAAAAAAAATTAAAAAAAGATTACATGAAAATCCTTTAAAAATAAGTATAACCTGTATTTCACCTTTATCTGTACTGTACTTTATCCGTACTGTACTGTACACTATCAAGGACAAATACATAAGGACCCACAGAGTGGCTCTTGGCTGCACATTTTAAATCTCTGAACAATATCTCTCTGAATAAATCTCTCGATAACATCCCCAGACATGGGGCTACTTTTAAGCAGTCACCATGAAAGCTCTGACATCTAAATTTATTTGTTCATGACAATACTGAGCTGTGCGGTTAGCCACGGCTGCAACCCAAAGATTTCCCCAGCTAAACCCCAGGTTTTTTCCTCTTCATTGCCAGTCATTTTACGAAGGGCCCACGCCATTCGATTGCGTCACGCTGGGAGCGGGAGAAGCAACCTGATGAATGTCACGCTTTCCAAAGGTGTCAGATAAGGGCTGCAGAGGTGGTGGCTGGTTCTTGTGGCTCCTGAAGCCACCTCAATGCCAAGTTGGGTTGGAAGGAGCACCTCTGCCCTCTTCTGGGACAGCCACAGCCTGACTCGGCCTCCACAAGAATTTTAAACCCCTTGGATATACGACATCCCTCGTGACGGTTTGAGGAGGACAGCAGCTATGAAGACGCGTACATTCGAGCTGGCTGCCCAAACTCTGCGCGTTTAAATCTCACCTGGGCTCTGGGACTCAGTGCCTTTATCAAGGGACTCGGGGTGAACGCTGAGAAGGGGTGCATTACCGTTTGGAAGTCCTTCTAACGCAAGTGCATTCTTCCCTGTGGCAATCAGTGGACACAAAACTCATCGCGCTTCAGCGCACGTCTCGATCCCGCTTGCTTGTGGTCCGGACTTGCTTCTTTTTTTTTCTTTTCTTTTTTTTTTTTTTTTTTTTTGGCTGCCTTTAATTTGTGGCCATTCAGTAACCGCTAGTTGCAGGCCTGCTGGGCTCAGCCCCCTTTACAGAAGCTGTTCTCTGCAACCACAACCATTTTAGAAAAATCAGGATGTGATGGAATATTTACTCTTTGATTGTTTAACAACATCTGAGAATTCGAGCAATTCCCGTAAGACCCCGAGGAATGTGGAGCCAGAGGAGGAAAAGCTGTGCCAGAACCAACTCCTTTTCATTTCTTTTGGACTGTGGAAACCGGAGCCAAAGAAAAGCTGGGATAACGAAGCGTAAGGTGGTTTTAATTAGCTGCAAGCCGGCGCATTTCTGGAATGCGGGGGTTGATTGTATTTGTTTAATGATGAATAAATATGGAACGGTGTGGGTGGGTGTATAAGATAATACATAATGCTATAATGCATATGGAATATAAGGAATGTCGCTGCAATATCACAGCGTGGTCACAGCCCGTGGACCACCACAGCTGTGCTCTTCCCAAGGGAAATCTCTTTGCAGAGTATTCGGGGAAGGCTCTTTGGGTTTGTTTCAAACGTACCAAGGAAGGAGCTCTTTTGGAAGACAGTACTGGCCATTGCTGTGCACTTGCAGAAGAGACGAGCACAGGGCTGGACATCGCTCCCGGAGCATTAAGCAAGTGGTTTGCCTGGTGAGATGGTGCACAGAGCTCCTGGGATGCCACGTGGTGTTGACACCCTCTGCATTTTCCCCTCTTCCACTGTTACAGCACGCAGCTGGGAGCGCACCTCTCCCAGGGCTGAAGCAGAAGTACTCACCAGCACGTTACAGAAGCAGAGGACCATCAGCATGGGACAACCAGCCCTCGCTGTCAAGAGCTGTCCAAGCAAAGAAATTGGTCCAGGAAACACCTGCCCTCCTACCCCAAACACTCCCTGCTGGTCAGTACAAGACTTTCAGTACAAAAGACCAAAAGTAATGAAAATTTGATGGTGTTTTGATCCCCAAATTAGTGTGAGCAGGACAGAGCCATTGGGCCAAGCACCTTGCCAACAGCCCGTCTCTTGCTGTTGCTACAGAGGAGGGCGAAACCCCAACCAACAACCGAGCCAAGATGCAAAGGTTGGGAGAAACTCCTGGACTCTGCAGAGAGCGGTAGACATCTGGGATTGATGCAGTGTGCGCACACATATATTTACATATATATATGGCGTAATAAACAATAATCAAACCTTCTGTGGACTGTACGGGGGGGATATCATAGGCACACGCCCCAAGAGACGGGCTTCAACGTTGAGCTGCCGACTCAGCCTCCCCCAGCCACACGTCCCCTCTCGTACCCAGCGTGGGTTGGGAACAGGGTACGTTCCTTGCCCCTGCAGCCTTGCAGAAGACCAGCAGAAAGATTTCATAATTGCTTCGTTTAATGAACTTTTACAGCTGTGATCATGCTGTATTGTATTTCTAGGTTATATTGGCAACGGTAGCTGCTTTCTGTATGGTTGTACTTGATTTAATATTGGTCAAGAGGCGAATACACCTGAGATATTGGATCCTGCACCCAGGGATTTCAGCAGGAGCAGCAACGGACACTTAGCAGGTCGTGCCGTCCTCTCTGCCCCGTTCCTCTTGCCTTGACAGCCCTGCCTGCAGCATCTGCAAACCCACCGGGCACGTCATTAGGGAGGTGTGACTTTGCATGCCTCGCTTGCTGAGCCACCTCTGAAGTATTCCTGGTACAGTAACTACAACTCTGAAGCACACAGCCACGAGACCGAGTCACAAAAATACGCTGGGAAACGAGTTATGTCGAAACTGAAATGCAAAAGCACTTTGACCTCTAAGAAAAAGCTGTTCAGGCACAAAGGCACGTCAAGATTTAAGGCAGGTTTCTAAAGCTTGGTAACTGATGCAATATTCTTCTGCTCTTCTTAGGACACAGCTATAGTCTGTGCAAAATTCATTAGACTTAAAATCTTGACCTCCCTTTTCCCATCCCAGCCTGTTTTATCCCAAACCCTGTGGCAAAGCCCATCTCTGGCAGCACATTCGAGCAGAGAACCTGCCGCTCGTGTGAACAGGAGTGGTACACGCTCCCTGCTAGTGCCTGCTGCTGTCGTCAGCGCATACGATCGTAGACTGGAACACTGGACAGGCCCCGTAAACTACAAACCACCACCGCACCTCAGCCTTGCAGCGAGGTAACCCCACGGATTTGGGGCATCGTCGCGGCTCGAGGAGGTCAGAGCAGCCGAAGGTCCCATCTTCCTCGAAGATGCCACGACTGCCCTAGTGCCTTCAGCATCATTCCGCTCTCTGGCCGTATCGCTTTTAAATTACATAAAGAGACTCGCAGCTTGCCGCCCCTGCCGCCGTGAGCCGGTCCTTTATTATCCTTTTCCTTTCTGGCGCAGCGGCCAAGAACGAGACAGAATCGAGTCCACCGTCGTCAGTCTCTCTGGAAACTCGAGCATCTGGCGCTGCATCTTGTGGCATCCTTTCAAAAGATCAGCCAGGCAGCTGCCGAGCACATGTGCAAAGGGAAAGCGCTGCCTGTTAGTTAAAGCGACGCTATAATAAGAGCGTTCACTCTCTGCAGCACCGGCGTTGCTGGGGGTGGCTTCCTGGACCCTCCGAGCTCCACGATTTCAGCGCGATATAAAGCAGCTCCCACACCAATGGTGAACTCATCAGGCTGAGGGATAATTTTATTCCCACTACAGCACAGCGGTTTAGAAAGTCAGTGGAAGCTGGAGATGCTTCCACTCGCGTGGCGGGGGGTTGTTGTGCTCCGAAGCATTCCAGCATCAGACGTTGCACCGCCAGCCCACGGGTCTCCGTTTTTGGGTTAGAGCAGCCAGAAGGGCACAGCAGAGCTTTGGTTCGGCACTGCCTGTATAAAAAAGGATGCTCTAGAAGCACCTGACTTGCGCTAATGTCCGAGGAAAACGGTTCTTTGGAGGGCGCGGGCAATGCCTGGCACAGCGAGCCCTCGTAGGAGCGTGCTGGGAAGCGCAGCACCGTGGGCATCGCCTCCTGCCAGCTGCAGGACTGTTCCCGTTCTCACCGGGCGCAGCACTAAATGCCGGCTCGTTTCCCCAAAACGTCAGGACTGAGCTGTTGTAGCAGTCGTGTCACCCTGAGCCTCCCAGGAAATCGTTTAACAGCTTCTAACGTTGGGAGATTTGGGCCAGCGAAGCCCCCTTTTGCTAGCTGGGCGCGATAGCTTTATTTACTCACCCCCTACATTTTCTCCTTATGGCTTGGGACATTTTTTTTTAGCATATGATTATCCAGTTTTGATCCCAGAGAAAGGTCGAGATCTTCCTGGAGATGAAATCATGATGCTGCATAAAAATTATCTCCTCCCATCACTACTGTGGGGGGCTGATTTAGGGCCATCCCATCCTCCGCCCGCTCCGTCCCACGTCTCTGGCCGGGACCGAGATGACCGCACGCCTACAGCATCGTCACCCTCGTATTTCTGTGAGTGGGCTGACGCCGGGACAGACAATATCGCAAACGCAGAGCCGTTGCGTTCAGGGGAAAAGCTAAATAATACAGCTGTGGAAGCTCGGTTAGGTACCAAAGTGCTTTCGGACAGAAACAACCCGAACGCGCAGCAAGATTTTGGATGTACAAGGGCAGAATACATCTGTGATAATCCCAGGCTCGATTACCCAGCTGACAGGTCTAAATTCCGTTCTTTTTCTCGGAGAAGCGCTGGTGCGGGGAAGGCTGATGGTAAGGCAAGGCACGCTTCGGGAAGAGCCTCCTATTTGCCATGAGCTCGAGCTTTGCACATCCACCAGGGCTGGGAACACGTCAACGGGCATCTTGTTCCCTCTCCTCGGTCACTTCTCCCTGTTGCCTGCTGGTCCCCAAGCCTGGAAGGACGGAGCGCACCCCGCGGCTACGGCAGCGGCGGGGAGGCGAAGCGTGCAGGGGGCAAACAAGGAGATCCTGCAGGATGTGGGGTTTGCATTGCCAAACAAACAAAATAAATAAATAAATAAAAAAAAATAGGAAGAGAGAAAGCCTGAAGTCTGCTCTCACTTTCACTGCCTTAATTCTAACGGCACTAATTTCGGCGACGCCAGCCCTGCTTTGCGCAGCGGGGCAGGCTCCCCAAGTTGGGCCTTGCCCAAGTTATTCCCCCGCCGAACCCGATATTTCACCGATGGGCAGACAACATACGGTCCTCCTGTCCTTTCAGTTTTCTTTGGTAGGGAAAAAAAAAAACCCAACCCCGCTCCCAGTTTGCAAATGCTTAGCACCCCGACCCAGCGGAGTTTAGGGTAAGTGCTAGAACTAATGTAAACAGAGAATTACACTATTACAGCTGCATGTGGTGTTATAATTACACAAGAATGCAGCTCAGCCGCTGGTGCATCATATGCGCCACACTGTCGCCAAATTTGCAGATGTTCAGTCTTACTTTTATTAAGCATGACAATGCCCAGCAGGATCTATTTTCTCTGATTATCCTCAAATGGAGAGGAATATTAAAAGGCAGGATAATTAAAAATATATGCCTAAACAAAGGATGTGTGTACAATTCTTTTTCCTAGCGCTTTGAAATAGTTCAAATTTCTCGGCTGGCTCGTGTATACAGGGAACCAAAAGGATGTCTTAAATTCAGACATATGTCTTCATTCTGTTTAATGTGCCAGAACAAAAACATAGCTCGAGACCACCATGAATTGATTTTTAAGCGACGGCTCCTCGTTCCACCCTGCCAGACTCCGGGGCAGATTTTGCAGCAAGGATATAATAGTTTCCTACAAGGAAAAAAAAAAAGAAAAAGAAAAAAAAAAAAAAGATAGAGCCTATCTGCTGAATTTTATGGTGGGGATGTTGCACGGGGAGCGTGACCTCAGTAGTTCAGGTATTAACTCGGTATTATTAAGCACTATTTTTTAAAACAGACGCGCAGAGGAGCACGCGCGCGGGGAATGCTCTGCAGAAGGTCTTTGCGAGCCGCATTTCATTAAATCGTCTCCGACGCTTATGGCAGGCTCTGAAATAATCATCGTGCTTCGAGGGTTTTCACAGGACGAGGATTTGAGGAAAGCAAACAACCTGATTCTAGGAAAATTCAGAAAGGGTTCGTTAGACACGGGAAAAGGGAAACTCAGGCCAGGTCCGAGGGGTCGGAGGAGAGGATTGCAGCTGGCTGTGGCTCGGTGGGAGGTGCTGGATGCTGCGGCAAGGCTCTGACTCGTGTGAATTCACCTCTGCCCCGGGAACCAGCCACCCCAAACCAAATAATTCAATCTCTATACGCATTTCCCAATGTCACCTAAAGGAAGCTGTGGCTCCTCATGGGCTTGGATGTTTTGGGGCAAGGAGGGAAGAAAAGTTGCCAGAATGAAGGGAAAACCCCCCAAACGATCCCCAACCCATCATAACTTCCTTCAATTCGGCACAGCCTTGCGGGGGCTGTGAGTGCCTGGCAGCATCCCAAAGGTCGGGGTGGAAAGAGAAAGGCTCGCTCATCACTCGCTGGGCTGTAGGACGTATAGGATGGTTAGCACTGAAGGTATGGGAACTGTGATCTTTTCCTTCAGATGCAGCGTCCCCCACAGCTCCACAAAACCAGCCTAAGATTTCCAAATCCTTCTTCAAGGTTCAGGGCGAAGCTTGAGCAGATGAGCACACGCGTTCCCTGGTGCCCCCCACGCCGGGGAAGCCGCTGGAACCCAGCGCCTGCTGCAAAGAAGTTAAAACCAGCTCAAAAATGGGTCTCGGTGCCTAAAGTTGAACCCCAAAGGCTGATCTTGAAAATCTCCTGCCTTACCTAAGGGGGCTGAAATGCCGCAGGCACCTCGGCTGTGATCCGAAACTCCCCCAGACACCCCGGGCTCAGGCGAGGGGTCTGTATTTCATCCAGAGACTCTTTGGTGGCAAACGTGCCAGGAGTCCTCAGGGCAGGAGCTGGGATGCTATCCCAGCTGGGCTGCTATCCCAAAGCTATCCCCAAAATCACCAAATTTAGCAACTCAGTTGCTGTGCTTTCAGCTCGTCCGCAAAATAGGTTTTACGCAGTGATAGCACAGAGCAGTTTCCCGGGGGAGACACCAAAATTTGGGTGTGTGGCGCTCGGGCTCAGCAGTGGGGGCAGTACCGCAGCCTTAAAAACTAGTTTTGCCTTTTGGAAGTGTCTAGTGCTGTCGTCCCTGGAGGACACCAGTGCTCGTGGCCCATGTTTGGTTACTGTGATTTAATCTGGAACAGTGCAGCAGCTTTCCGGGTTCGCTCCATATTAATGGGGTCGCCCCATCCTGCAACAAGCCCTGTATTAATCTGAGTCTGTGGGTTTTGACGTTTTCAATAGATTCCTACAAGCATCCCAAATGACTTCATGCTGGCTGGGAATGTCCACACTCCTGCAAGACTCTTTGGGCCATGGATTCCCAGAACTAGATTTACAAATCCCATCCACTATTTGTTTTCTTGGTTCTTCCCCTGTAGAAATAGCCATTGCTCAGCATTACTGATGCTTACGGGGAAGACGGTACGCTATGCAACTGGAGGATCCAGTAAGGTCTTGGCCTTGGCTCCCGAGAAGAGCGGGAAGGTCTGATCTCCAGCAGCAACAGCTGGAACTGCTCTTGCCTGTCCAATGGCAGAGCTGTGTAGGATGCTGAGGGCTCCCCCCGACCCAAGGAACAAAGGAAGCGAGGAGAACAACAGTGAGCAAAAAATAGGTTATGCCAGGAGGAAGTCTGGATTAAGCAGCCAGATTTCCTCTACATAAATCTCGCTGTGAAATGACTCATTAAAACACCAGTTCTTTCCCCTCGCTTCCAAATACATCTCTCGCTCAGAGCGGTAACGATCTTCTCCGAAACGTTCGCAGGTTCTTCTGGACGGAGCTGCTGGGGTTTGGGAAGCATCCCTGCCCTCACCCACGCCTGGCTGCCGGGCAGGCTCGCTGGGCTCGACCTGGTGGTCAGAGCCTGGGAGGGAAGTGGTGGGCCCACGGTCTCAATTCACAAATGGTCCTCGACCTTCTGGAACATCTCAACGTCAAAGGCAGGACCCATCCCCTAAAGGACCAGGCAGCACTGTTTGCAAAGCCTCGGTGGAAGCTGCAAGACTTCGTCTGGTTCCTGCTCCTCAGTTTTAAAATCTCCTTTTAGGCCCTTTGGCACCTCAATACCAAGTTCTGGAGGGTTGTTCCTCCCCTTCCCCCCCTCCCCTTGAGCTTCTTGCAACCAGTCTGGAAATAAATTGGGTAAGACGGGTTCCTTGTGACCGTCCCAAAGCGAAGCAAAGCCATGTCTGGCGGTGGTGCAGAGCACACTTCTCACAGGGTCTTCCTCCCACCTCCAGCCTCGCAGGACCCAGTTATTACCACAGACCAATAACTGTCTTGGCACACGTACATAGATACTTACATACATATCTATGGATTTCCTATACTTTTTTTAGACCGTATCTGTTTGCACACACTCAGTGTATGAGATCAAGGAGAGAACAAAAAAAAAACCAACACAAACCAAATGCATGCTTTGTTTTCTCCCACAATCGTTAAGTGTTAAACCAACATCTGGATGCTCTATAAATGTGTTATTTAAGGAGCGAGAGTTCCCCAGAAGTGTTTATTTGCAATGTCTTCGTCCCTGTGGCAGAGTGGCTTTTTGACATGAGGCTCATTGGCAGCTCATTGCATTGAAGTGACTCTTTTGTAGTCTCGGTGTCTGTACAATTGCCAGAGCCAGAAGATTACCACATTAAAAATACACGTCAGTCTCATTAAGGAGCGGTGTCTAGCAACATCCGGCGGGGAGCTCGCTGGTGGAAGCCTTGATTTAAAGGCAGGATTCACTCGCTCAGACGGGGAGGGAACTTGTGGGATCGCTGGCACAGTTATCCCTCTCCCTTTTTGTTCAGTGGCCGGGATGGGTTTGCTCGGTGAGCGGGGAGGGCATCTTTTGCTCCATGGTTTGCTCTGGTCCCCGGGCTCTGGCACGACTCGCTCAGCACCATGAAATGCTGTAGCTGCTTGGAAAGCAGTCAGCATGCTGCAGGCTTCTGCTTCAGGCCCCTTGTCGCCTTGAAAAAGTGACCCCATTGGCATTTTTGCTCCAGGGAGAGATGGAGAGCTGGGTACCACTGTGCCTCAGCGCATTCATGTCACCGAGAGGTGGATGTGGGGTGAGGAGGTGTAGGGTATGGCCCCGCAGGAGGGATGCAGGCAGGTTTTACCTGCTTATGGCCAGTACAAAGATCTGGAAAAATCTGCGGAGTAGCTCTGGTTGGTGCCTAGTGCTTGTCCTGGCGTGAACATCCATTTCCATGGCAGCTTTGAAGGACCTCCAAGTCCAAGGCTGAGCAATAGGCTCCAGCTGAGACACTATATAAATTGTAGCCAAACGGCACAGAGAGAAGCCTGTCCTTCTACATCTTCCTCCACTTCACCATCTTACGGAAGACGAGAAAAGCAACGATGCATTCCACAAACCTGGGAAAGGGCTTTGGGGTGCACAAACTGCCATGACCATGGTGGGAGTTTAAAGATGAAGCATCAGCAACTTGCAAGGCAATAATTCTCCTGGACATCATATAAAACAAATCAACAAGCCGAAGAAAATAGTGTAAACGTGTAGGACTTTGGAGCAATGTCGGACTTCAAGGAACGGCAGGACAGAAAGGAGTTGCGTAGAAGAAACCAAACCCAATCACATTGCTGTGAACATGGTTCCAGCTTGAAATTTCCAGGTAACTTGAATATATACAGTTATATTTTCAAATGCGGAGTTTAAAACTAATTGAAAACACGTCAGCTTCATTAAAGGCAAGGGAAAATACGACACGCTGGATGGGAGCACCGCTGTTAAGCACGGCTGTTTATAGGGGTTGAAATGCTGCCATCCTCGGTCGGCGATATTTTGTTGAAAACCATACTGGGGAAGGAAGCAAAGCGATTGGCAAACTGCAAACCTTAATAAAGGAGTTTTAAAATAAGCTCGAGCGTCCCGTTTCCCCCAGTGCTCGAGAAGTTGACAGGTTTTGGTTCGCGTGTCTTCGCTGTGTCCCAGGACAGGGTGAGAGATGCTCCGGGCTTGCGGCATCGCAGGAAGATCTGCTCTCTGCCATTCGCTTCCGTCGGTGCAAGAGAAGGAAACAGCTTTGGAGGAAAAGGTGCCATTTGTACAATAGGCAGGGTTTGTCCTGTAAGTAATAATAATAAAAACAACCTCTCCTTAATTAGTCTTAGGCCAAGAAGTTGCACAGCATCAGGGCTCATGCAAAAGGTGCTTTTAATTATCATCTCCCGTGCGGGCCATCTCCATGTTCTGGAGAGAAATTACGAAAGCAAGGAATTTTGGGCCATTGGATTTTATTTTGTTTGTTTGCCTGCCCCCCCCCCCCGCCCCCCAACACATGGCAAATCACATCACTTTGCAATCCCACTATCATATATTATAAAGCTGTCTATCTACAACCAGATGTGCTGCAGGGAAAGGATTTCTGTCCCTTGGCATTGACTCCAGAGGGAACCTCAGAAACCGAGCCTCGCGGAGCGAATGCCAGCCTAGCTGGGCGCCCATCATGCTCCCCTGATAAACACGCTTCGTAAAACAACTTTTTAAGGGTATTTGGTATGAACACACTCACCACATATTGCGTTAGCTATGCTGGATGTAGTGCCCAAACTGTAGAGGCTTTACATAAAAAAATAGTTGAGTATTTGAGCACACACGTGCCCCATTTCAGAGGTCAGGATGCAAAACTTTGCTTCCTTTTCTTCTTTTCTATTCCTAGTTGTGCCTTTAAAAACCATTTGACTGTAAGAGGGTCACACTAGCTTGGCAAGAGATGCGGTTCCAGGCGTAGCTTTGGTGGAACTCTTCGCAGGTTTAATGTGATTTTAACCACGTTAAATCCGCGTCGTTCTCACAGGAGCAAAATTCTGTCCTTTCCACTGAGAAAGCGGGAAGCAAATTAAAAGCCAGTGAGCTGAAAGCTTTCTATTTGATCAACATCTTTCTTCTGCTTTGACATTTAAGCAAAAACAAATGAGAATTAATAATACGCTTCCGCTTCTCCACTTTTTTGTTGTTTAGAAGTGCAACGCCGTGGAAGTTGTGTTTGTGCAATTCTGAAATTAAAGCCCTCAGCAAAATTTAGCAAAAGCGTATTTTTTTTTTTTTAATGGGAGACATTACTTTCCTTCAGGATTTCTAACCATCTCTAACAACCTCATTCAAGTACAGGAATGACTTCCCACTAAAACATCACTAGCACAGTCAGTTCTCCCAAAACCCCTGGATATCCTGGCATTTATTCAAACTGCATCCAGCTGGAGATGGAAAATCAGGCCGCTCTCCACCTCTCCAACAAAGTCATCTCATAAATTGTCTGATGTGCTCCCCATTTTACCGTCCTACTCAACGTTTCAACAGGATGATACATGTACATCAGAACTCCAGTAAATGACATGGAAAAAAACTACCGCATTCCTTTGCTCTAGGTGTGGTACCCATATTTAATTCCCGAAAGCAGCGTGGTTCTTTTTCCTCCTGGAAACAGTGGTGCAAAAAGAAAAAAAAAAAAAAAATCAACTTGGGCCACTGCTCTGCCTTTATTACCAGTGGTAAAAGAAGTCAAAGAGCCTGTAACTGTCGAGTATTTATTTCACCGCTGCAAGAAATGACTTGCCAAAAAATGGAGTCATATATATCAAAGTTCTCCTGTGCTCATTCACATTGACTCTTACATCACATTTATCCTCCCTCCGCCACAAAGGCAGCATTCGAGAAAGATGTGAGCCGTCATTCCGCCAGTTTGCTCCCCAAATTGGCAAGTTCCACTAATTTATGGCTCTTTGCACTCCGAAGGAGAAAGCTGGAGGGATGGCTTAGCTGGGGACAAGAAAATTCAACTGCAGGTAACAGTTTGAAAAACACACTGTTTGTGAGAGGGGACACACAATACTCGAGATGATGCCAGATTTTTTTTGCCCTGACTTGCTTTCCATTACCTATCATGCTTAAACCAGTATTTAAGTACACATTTTCTTAATGTTAACATTGGCGAAAATTTTGACGCATCCATGCTTTGGTAAGAATTCGAAAGCAAACAGCTTTTTTGGTAAAATTACATTTGTATGCATGGTGAGCGGTTTAAGAAACTCCTGAAAGCCCGGCTCAGCCCTCGCACCTCTTCAGAGCACCATGCCTTGAATTTCATGGCTTCACTGCAGCAATGTAGTTATTCTAAACAGTGCCTTTGATCAAGTTTTAAATGAAGGCCACAGATTAGCTGCTGTCAAACTCTCAGACCTCTGTTACTCGCATTTCTCCGCTGCCAGAAGCTCAGTTTCTTGGCCACTGAATGTGTAGTGCCTTTGGGAGGGCATTAAAAAGAGCATGGTTAAACAGCGAGTCCTGGGCTTGACTTCACAGTGACAGTCAACGTGTTTTCACACAACCCAAAAGCAGCCTCTCATTTCTTCCAAACCATCGATTCAGTCCTTTTAGCCATGTAAAGCCCTGTAGGTGAACGTGATTAGCACATTTTTCCAGTCCTTGTTGATATTCCTCCAGCGACACGAAGGGTGAAATAAAGTCTCTGTTGACTTCCACCAAGGAATTCGCAGAATCTCAAAAAAAAGGTCTCACTGATCCATGGTGGAAAGCAAAATGCCCGCTCAAGAGGGAGCACCACATCCAGCTTGTAGCTGTGCCTAGAAGACCACGGTCGTGTGCGAAGTATGGCTCCGCGTGCGCCGAGCTGCGAGGTTCCCACCGGTGTGTCATTTTACTCTCTCTCGCATCAAGCGCGACTCTACTGTCGTCAAAGACAGGAGGCAGCAACTTTATAGTTACAACTGCTTGCGGTGTCTTTAGTTTTCTATATCAGCTTCGCTCACGGCTGGCTGGATTTTACAGGTGTACTGCTAAGGCGGCAATTTCCTTAAGCCTGAGCTAGCTGTTTTATTGCACTAAACTTAAACTCTGTTCCTACGGGGCTTCTAGGATTTTCACGCTTTCAGAGCCCGCAAACTCAGCCAAATCTCTGTCGACAGGCCAAGGCTCAAACAGCATTTCTTCTGGATTTTTTTTAATTTTTTATTCGAAACATCATAGCTAATGGAGGATACCAACAGTTTCCATGGATTCTTTCTCAAATATTCGGTAAATATTCATCTAATACCCTCCTCAGATCTCAGACTTACGCCCCACCACTCAAAGAGCCCCTTCACACAGTCCTGGAGCTCAAGTTAGAGGTGGGCAAACTTTGCGGCGTTTGAGGTTTTGGGTATTTGGCAAGGTCTGTTTCAGGTTCACAGAGTTGCTTGCTAATTTAGGGTAGAAAAGTGTATTTCACCACCATTTCAAATCATATTGTTTTTGTCCAAGGTACACAGTTTACAAAAAAACAAACATATTTTTCTACCTCGGGAGAGCAGAACACCTCTCAAAGTGCACAGCAGCACAAATAGGCGCTCTATTTATTGACTTATGTATATATAGTTCCCCCCACACTTTCTAAAGTGCCTGTTTTTCACTTCACCCGTTCTCTCAGGTTTTTTTTCCTTGCTCTCCCCCCGCCTCTTGTTTTTCAGAATTTAAGTGGACCACAAAGCGAACCGCATTTTGGTTTCAGTGACTAGGTAAGACTGAGCAGATTGTAGCTACTTGGTCCATGCTCATCCCCCAAATATTCCAAGGAAATTACATGAAGATGAGCTCATGCACCTGGGAGTTACATCGCACGAAGAAAAATGGAGAAAACAAAGACGCATGCTAAGCCTTTAGCGGTATATTTTTTTACTCGACATATTCACTAAAAAAGTAAGGTTCCCCAGGGCAGTCTCCGTTAACTTCATGAGTTTTCCTTCAAGTATTTCTCCCGGTTGGAGAGCCCACACCACAGAAGTGACTCTAAAACCTCTCCCTAATCACACCACCAGCGGCACTCGTATTCGGCGTCAACCATGAATCAAGGCAAATGTCAAGTGGTTTGGTTTTTTTTTAATCTGCTCAGAAGATTATCAATCATTTTAGGATCTGGAAGGCATCAGAACTGGACCAAGGATCAAGATATTTTTTCAGTTTAATTCGATGTTGGAGATGGTCCCATCCTGTACCACTGCAAGGGAGCGGGCACCCCGACAGGGTTGGGGGGACGTGTACCCACCAACCTACGGTCCGTCCAAAGAGTTGCCAGGACCGACAGATTTATTTGCGATATTTGCAATGAAAGGATTTGCCACATTTTTTTTTTTTTTTCCAGAAGGGAAGCTACTCCAGTGGAAGTGGTGTGAGACGGGGGGGATGATTCACAGCTTTATTTAGGCGCCGTTGTTTTCACAGTCAGCTCTGCAAGCAATATATCATCTCCTGACTTAGACGGGGCTACGTCCTCCTCCTCCTCTCACATGAAGCGTCTCCATTTGCCTCGCTTCACGTTTTGCCTGCCAAACCCCGGCCTGTCGATGGGAGCAGAAAGTAATTAAGTCAGAGGGTCGGAGCATTGCGTTCGTTTTCCTCTTCAAGCCAATTTGTCTTTCTGAACTGACCAGTTACATCATGCGCTGTGATCTCGGCACTGATACGAGCTCAAGCTGCTTGCAGAAAACCCGTGCCCTTTCTTCAGAAGATAATAAGTACCAGACCTCTGAGTGTCTGCTGAAAAGAGGAGAAAAAGCTGCTGTCTGCTCCCTGCCTTGGGTGCCTGTGCGATCGTTGGAGGGCAGACGCACCACGTGCAGCGTGTCCCCGCCGCACGACGGCACACGCTGTGTCGAGAGATGCAATGTCACGGCTGAAATCTCCGACAGAGCGAGGCACCGCCGTCCGAGCGGTAAGGGGCAAAAAAATAAACGCCTCAAATGTGCCATTTGGGTCATTAGTTGAACTACGTGCAGCTATACTTTATAATTTCAGTTTCTGTTTTAGTGGGTATGGATAGAACAAGCCTATAGCTAAGCCTTGCCGACACTTTACCTAACGGCTCACGTTCCCAATGAGTTCAGCGCTGGCTCTGCAGGCGAGCAAAGAACTGCTGTTAAAGGAGGGGGGCTGGGGGGACAATGCTTGCCAGTCAAGAGTCTGACTTGTCCTCGGAGCTGGCATCAGGTAGAAAAGTCCTTTTGGAACAAAAAGTGAAACATTAAAAAAAAAAAAGTGAAAATGTGGGGGGAACCCCCCCGTTTTTCTGGCTTTTTCAATTGTCATAAATTGTTTGCAAAAACTCAAAAAACCATTTTGGATGGGAAAAAAAAGGTTCCGATAACAATATTATTTTTTTAGGTTCATAATGATCTTTCACCAATATTCTACCGTCCCAGCTTTTGTGAATGTTTCCGACTGAGCCATCCTCTCTGCAAACACAAAATGTTCTTTTTCCCTTGTTTGGCATGAGCGGATTGGGCTACAGCTGTTGAAGGAAAGGCAGGCAAAGGAATAATGTGTTGTAGGAACCATGATGAGCCTGCTGCTTGGAGAAAAAGATGATGAACCTATTTGCTTAACGCCTCCACACTTCTCCCTGCGTGCCGACTTGCATTCCTTGGAGCCCTTCTTGTCTGCATGCAGCAGAGGGCAGGATTTTGGCCCATGGACATGACGGCTTTTCCAAGCCAGCCTTCAGGTCTACTGATAAACCATCACTGGTGTCGTCGTATCATTCTTTCAAATCACTGGGGAATGTTTACAAGTATCTAAAAATATGTATTTTCCTAGTTCCAAAATAATTCCACCTACAGGAAAATGGAATTTTCACTGTGGGGTTTCACAGAACAAATAGCCATTTTAGCTTTGCGGTAAGAAAATGTGTTTTCTCCTTAGAAACGTGCTGTGTATCTTCCACCACTACAGCAAAATTTCTCAGTCGAAAGACATGAAAGGTTTGATGAGACTTTGTCATTCTCTCTAAACATAAAGATTAATTTTTTTGCTATTTTCCACCAGTAACTTTCTTCTCTAGTGATTCTCTTACCTCTGCGTTGGAGACTGGGACCCTCTCAACAGGCCACTCTTTCGTCATGTCCTAAAAATGTTTCTGAAGATCGATCTTCCAGCGATGCCTCTTTGGACAACAGCATCCGGTCAGATCGGAGTTGGTGTCATGGTAAATGTGTGCTGGAGAAGATGGGAAGAAGATGGCCTCCAGTTGAAGGCACACAAAATACTACCCAACTTGAAGAGGACTAAAACCGGACGTTGCTTTTGCCGCTCCAGTACAATTTGAAGTTTATCTTATAATCCAAGGCTCCCTCTCCCGCAGCTAGCATTACTTGAGTCGTGGTTCATTAATATCTCCGCCTGATACGTGACGCAAGTAACATAATTACAGCTCCAGACCTCATCCTGTATCATTAGCAGGAGCTTTTGCATTTAATGCCGAGAATGATTCAAGTGAAGAATTGCTTTCTGTGACCTGTCATAAATAAGGGACCGTTATAATCAAAACCCCAGCCGTGATTTATACGGACTGTTTGCTCAGGCTGCCAGGATTGAGCCTCTTAATACCTATTGTTACCGAGGGATTTTTGGTGGAAGTTGATCTAGTTTAATCAAAGACTTGCTGCTTCTAATAAGCTTTAGCAAAGCAGCAAGCAACAAAAACAATCCTGGCTGAATGGATTTCTCCTACTCTTCATGTTTGCTCCAGTCTTGGATTATTAATTGCTACGACTGTGATATGCTTTGATTTATTTAAATCAAAGCATGCTTCTTTGGCTTCACTTGCTCTCAGTTTAACTTTAAATAGACATTGATACAAGACTTAGTGATATAAAGAACATCTGGTTTTGATAAATGACATCCGGAGATGCATGAGACTACTGAATGCAGAAACTCCCCAAATATCTGCAGGTTACTCTGCATCATAAAACACGCATTTATTTTGCTTACAATACCAATAGGAAAACAAAAGAATTCATGCAGATTTGCACCGAACACCTGGATGTTGTAAGAAACAAAAAAAAAGTCCTAGAAAAGTTTATTAAACAAAGACTGGGAGGCCGAGTCTCACCCATATGAAGTCAGATACTACTCTGACCCTGCAAAGGACATTAAAGCACACATAATTATGGCTGTATCGAAAAGGGACATAATTGTTGATACTTCCTCCTCAACTGGCTATGGTGAAATGCAAATTCCAAACCCACAAAATTACCTAAAATACACTGAAAAATTACGCTCTTTAAGCAGGAACCCTGGGTGGTATTTGCCTTTGGCGGCTCTGCAGCCCTGGCTGCTCCAGAGGCGGGACACGTTCCCCATAACGGCCGCTAAGCGTAGCAAACTGCACTGCTGAGGACACATTGTTTTTACCTTCTGAATTTCAACAAATGGCACCTCATGATTAAAATGGCTGCAGACTGAGACAGAGGGCTCGTGGCCAGGTATCTCCCACACTTCAGCGATCCCTCACGTGCTATAGAGTGCTTCGGGCTTCCCCACACGCACCGGAGCGCTGCGCAGTTGAGCTAAGCCAAAAGAGGCTCAGGGTACTTGGTCAGCTCCAGAGCTACGGCCAAATTCACAGGGACACGCAAAACTTTGGTGAAATAAAGATGACAAAGATGTATTTAATACACTAGACGTTCCTCTGAACCCCATCAGTTATCTGCTTTGCTTTATACCAAGCAACTGGCTTAGAGGAAAATCTATCAAACAGCCTAAACGGTCCGTGTATCCTTGATTTTAGAAGTCTGAGTACAAAGGGTTAAGTCGTGAAAGGTTATTGAGGTGGAATTTCTAATCCATAGCATTATTTCCTTGTTTCAGGGTCTCTGGGCTACAGGAGCTAGTCACCACAGATAACGTAACTCAAATATCTTCCTGCTGTCAAAGGCAGAGGAGAAATGCAGAGAGTGGGACGCTTTGCGGAAGCACTCCCATGTGGAGCTGGCCATGAATGAATTTTTTTTTGCTAAACAGAAACAACTCCTTTAATCTGCAGGACACGATCAATAACTGATAAGGATCCCAGCAGCAGGCCAGGAGAGTCCCGTAAGATAACTCTGGCAGTTCACAAAGGCAAAGGCCGCAAGGAGAATTAAAACGTGCCGTAGGGTTCACCGCCCATCACCTGATCCTCTCTGAAGTCGTGGCGCCTCAGTATAATCAGTTGACCAGATCATCTCCTGGAGCGTGATTCTCGTTTTGAAGAAGGCATTGGTTTCTCTGCAAATTGTTTAGTCTCTGAACTAATTAGCATCCTTTATGAAGTTATTAATGCTATAAGCAAGAGGAGGGAAATGAAGAGCTGGCGAAGCTAGAACTAGTTGCCATGCTGAAATCCATGGCAATACATTATCTTCTTCCAGATCAGAATGTGGTTTGTAATTTGCAGATAAGGTCAAGTCCAAAAAAAATACTGTTTGGCTGTTTAGCGACCTATAGGAATTAAAGAGGCAGAGAATTTCTCTAACGTGAGGCCCTGGGATACAGGCAAGTGCAGCACGCGTGGTTTGCCAATACCCAAGATCTGCCGCTTAACTTAGCTGCCAGCTGTCCTTGGTGCAGGGCTGCCATCCCCACCACGCTGTCATCTATGCCCTGTCATCCTCGTGTCTGGAGCCTCCTCTCTGGACCAACTTCAGAAGCACACCTGAGGACCCGAATTAAAAAGACAATAAACTAAAGGGAATCAGATCATGAAAACACATATATTTCTGCTCAGATGTTTTTACAGTGTCTTTTGCAGCATTCCAAATACAAAAGAGGACATTGTATAAGCACTTGAGTTGAGTACCAGCCGTGCTCTAAACAAATTCATCATGGTTGGCGTACTGCAAGATTTCATCATTTAAGAACAGACACGAGACTGGAGTGCTTTATTGATTCTGTCCAGCTTACAGCACGTTCTCAACTATTTGATACCCGTTGTTGGCACATAAAAACGTTTCAGGACACAAAAATGTGGCAAAAGTGTCAGGTCACATGAATCTACATCTATTTGGCCAAGAATAGTACAAGGAGTTGGTTCTGTGCTTTCAAACCACTACAAAAAGGCACCCCATACACTTATTCTAGAAAATAAAGAGGGAAAGATCCATCTTTTATTGAAGAGTGACTGCAATCGCTGCCAAGGCGAGGGACTCAGAAATGGGTGCCGTAAAGGTGATGAGCAGAGTGTCGGGTTATGGTCACAGTGGACGGATCGTGGTGGGATTGTCCTGAGACAAGGAGGCTTCAGGTCAGTAGGAAACACCATTTGTAAGACCTTGAAGCCCAGGAATTGCCCAGGAGAGGCAGGGGACTCCAGTCTTTGGGAACAGGCTGCGCTTGTGTGGGGGCAGCTCTGGACTTTCTTGGGCACCGTATAGCTTTGTAAGTCTGGGGCAGACAACATCCACCGACCGTGGGCAAAGGAAGGAGGATTCTCATTGTCTTGTGTGTTGGGGGGAACAAAATCCTTCCCTGACTTTGGAGACGGGCCTGTGATCATGGCTATTTGCACATCTTTCTAGATGTACCTATTCAAGGGGGTTTATCTCAGCACAGCTCCTGAAACCCGAAGACTAAGACTAGCTTATCTCAAACCTTTCAACTTATTCCCATTATTTCATTGTTCGGAGGTATTTATAAATGTGGGTACAGAGTCACACCAGCAAAAGCTTAAGTGAAATCACTTAAGACTCTTCCTGCAAATGGCAAAAGGAGGTTATATATCCTGTGAACTCTGGCTTGTTTCCTTTGCTAGGGGATTATTTGGGTAGGTAAGGATTGTTCGGGATAACCAAACCAGCTGAGTGCGTGCTTACTTAAGTGCTTTGCTCAGTCAGAGGCTTAATGGACTCAACAGCCCTAATGCTATTTAACCCTTTAGTATACTAAAACGAAGGTTGTGAGCTGTACCAGCCAGGGATAAGATGTGGTAGCGAGTGATCCAATGCCACCGCCTGCTGGGCTGGGGCCCCAAGAAATGGGCTGCAGTCTGGATGATCAACTCCTAATTCGGTTTGTGTGGCAGTGCCACGGATCATTAATTATCTCAGCAGTAGTCACTGAAGGGTATGCTCTGAGTTAGAAAATGATGCTACCAGTTTGCTCAGAGAGCTGGGAGCTGCACTTTAAAAATACATTGCAATGCAATGCAATCTCTTTCGAAAAGATTTGCAGGGGTAAGTGGTCCTGAGAGTTGTGTGTCTGATTCTGAACGAAGCTGCGAGCCAGCCCCATCACACTCCCCTCTTGAAAGCACTCGCCATCACCATGAGCTGCTTCTCTGCCAGTGCTTTCAGGAAGGTGTTAGCCCTGTAAGGAGCTTGGCTGCCACAAGAACATTGCAACAATATAATATTTAGGTACCTGGGTTCTGGTATAGGATTGCAGTGAACTCATACGGGCATTTTACCAAAATGTTACTGCATGAAAGACTTTCCAACAGCAGCCGTAACCCAGAACATCTTCTGCTATTGTGGTACAGACTCTTCAGCCCTGCTCCAGCACACTTCTGATCCTAGAAAATGCTTTATTCTTTTCAAGAAGAGTGAAAAAAGGAGGAAGAGATGGTGGAATTGTCTATGCCTATAAGCGGTTGTCGTGGTTTAACCCCAGCCAGCAGCCAAGCCCCACATAGCCGCTCGCTCACTCCCTCCTGGTGGGATGGGGGAGAGAATCGGAAGGGTAACAGTGAGAGAACTCGTCGGCTGAGATAAAGACAGTTTAATAGGGAAAGCAAAAGCTGTGCGTTCAAGGAAAGCAAACCAAGGAATTCACTCACCACTCCCCATCGCAGGCAGGTGTTCAGCCATCTCCAGGAGAGCAGGGCTCCATCACGCGTAACAGTTATGTGGGAAGACAAACGCCATCACTCTGAAGGCAAAAAAGGAACCTTAACCTGTTTCCCCAGACCTGAGGAGGATGTCTGTCCATTGGGAGGACTATCTTGTCCAATAGTCATCTTTTAAGATGGAGCAAAGCTCAGGAGAGCATTTTCTGCTGACCCTAGTTGTCAGACGACTCTGAGGACAGCACTGGCCAGTTGTTGTGGTTTAACCCTGGCTGGCAGCTAAGGCCCCCACACCCACTCCCCTCCAGTGGGATGGGGGAGAAAAATCAGAAAGGTATAAGTGAGAAAACTCGTGGGTTAAGACAGTCTAATAGGTAAAGCAAAAGCTGTGTGTGCAAACAAAGCAAAAGAAGAAATTAATTCACTACATCCCATTGGCAGGCAGATGTCTAGCCAAAATGTTCACAAAATGTTGACTGAGTTTATTTAGTCCATGACTTTGGTGTTCTGTCACTCAGGACAGGAGGGATGGTGTGTTATGTGGTGTGCTTGGGCACCAAAGCCAGCTCAGGCTGGGTCACTCCTGTATTTGCACAACCTCATGTGACACTTGTCCTCCATCGGTTCAAGTGGGTCCTGCTACAGTGCTTCCTATACCGTGCAACTCAGATCATGGGTTACAGCAACGTAGCAGTATATCCATTACAATTTCCACCCTCTGTGCCTTCGGACGAGGCCATAAGGTTTAACATTGCAATGAATTTCTCCCTTTGTCCCTGCTCCAGTATGGACTTATCCACAGTCCCTTCCGGGTGTACCTGCTAATGTATGGAATTATCCAGAAGGCACATTCTCTGTGACTTGGGTTCACACTGGAGTCCCAGCCTGTCCAGGAACTCGCCCTGGCCCATGGCCATTGCTGTTAACAAAATGTTGTCAGGCATAGCAGAGAAGGATGATAAGCAGCACAGCAAAAGCCAAAAGCGGCCACTAACAAGCCCTAGACAATACAGTAAGGCAAGGAAGCCCCTTGGCGAGCACAGGAACCTGCCAACTGGTAGCTAAACACTATATAATACTGAGCTGCTACTTGGTAAAATAAGTTTACAAGTCCCTAATGGCATAGCATGCTTATTCAGCTTGCCTTGGTCTTGGCCAAGGTCTATGACCATATCCACTGTGACAGCGCATATTTGATAGCTTGGGTTAATTTCCCTTTTCTCCCCCCTTCAGAGCTCTTCCTGCAGAGCACAGCTCTATGCAGCCCAATATCTATCCACAAACATGCAACTACAATCGATTTCTTCCCTAAGATAAACAGAAGAAAAGGAGATGCTAAACCACGCCATGCCAGGATGTGTGGGCACGACGCAGTGGGAGAGTGGGGGGAGAGGCAACGGAGTGATCACAGCGGTAAGGGGCACCCGATCTGCAGGGTCAGCACCACACAGGGAGCAGTCACTAATTTCAATGAAAAAGAGACCTGTGAAATATATTTCCAGTATTATTGAGGGGAAAAAAAATATGAAGAAGCCAGTCTGGATTTGCATGTGAGTCAGACGGGTTTGTTTTCTACGAGCTCAGTCCTAACCGAGGCTTTGACTCCACAGCCCTCTGCTCCGCAGCATTCCCACCACGGACACATGCTGTGAAGGGTGGGAAATGACTGAAGAGAGAGAGCAAAACTCTTTGAATTGCACAGCGTTGAGGCGTTCTCTCTCTCCTCCCTACCCCAAATCAGTAGGCTAAGGGTGGGCAAGAGCTTGGGAGGGGAAACAGCCGCTGGGACAGCTGACCCAAACTGACCAGAGGGATGTATGACATGGTACTGAGCAGTAAAAGCTGACGGAAAGGAGGAAGAATGAGGCAGAACACATTCATCGTTAAGGAATTTGTCTTCCCAAGCACCCACTACACATGCTGAGGCCTCTTCTTGCTTTGCTTGCATGCACAGCTTTTGCATTTCTTATTAAACTGTCAGGATCTCAATCTACAAGTCTTGATCTCCCTGGCCTCAGCCTGTCCCCACGGCGGTGCCCGACGTCCCCAGGCTGGGGCTGCCCCTGGCCACGCCATCCCCACTGGCTCTACTTCAGCGAGAAGGTTGGAATATCTCCAAACGAGACCAGGCAGAGAAATGACAAGGGCTTCAGCTACCACGCGTCAGCTCTGTTCGATATGTTTAGTTGCACGGATCTGTCTGCCTAGCTGTAAATATTTGGGGTAAGGCATCTGTGTCCACTCAGCCTACATAATACCCAGCAGTGTTCAGTGACGGAGCTGCTGCCCACAGCCGTACAGTTCTTAAACAGAACTACGGCAGCTGCATTTCCAAAGTGAAAATTCACTTATGGCACTGCTAGAACAAAATAGGCCGAGATGGGTGGACCTTAACAGAGAGAGTATTTTGATTCTACATTGTATTTGATCTTTCTCTTGATTTCCTTTTAGCATGACGTCTTTCTAGGAGTTGTTTTGTTTTTTTTTTTCCTACTGAACTTTAAGGCTCCGGTCTATCACTCTGACCAGGTGTCGAGCAGGTGCCGTTCAACTTCACAACAGGTTTGCAGTCCTGACACACTTACAGCTCAATCTTAGCACAGTATATATAGCCTATATAAATACATACAGTTCACAGACAAGGAAATTCAAGACACACCTGCGTCTGTATTGATTAGCCTAAGGCATTGTGTATTATCAGTCAAGCAAGTGTCTGAAAGATGCTAAGCAAGCTGAGATAGTTTGACAGCTTCTGTAGCCTCATCTGCTCTTTTCAAGACAACATGGAAGTCATGTGATGGAAGAACAGATCTATGTCAGAGAAGACAGGCACGTGTCAACTGCGTCTGCCCTTTGTTCTCGGCGATGCTGGCCCCAACGTGCGCACAGGCACCATAAAACTGACGGCCGCCTCTTCAGCCTGTGACACAAACCCCAGGTCACGGAGGCATCGACGTGAAGTTCTTGTTTGACTGTACATTTATAAAAAGAAGTTAAAAGAAATATTTTCACTCGTCACATGGCATCATCCATCTGGGACAACTATTAAGATCCAGCAGATGTCAGGTGAATTTGACCAAAGTCTGTTTTAGTAGTGGTTCATGGGGCTCCCCAGCAGCTGCTGGTAAAATACTGGCTGGGATGATGTGCAGGGAATGAACGAGGATGCCAGTGCCCCACCATGACCTGCGCCTGCCCACGTGCCGTATCCAGCAGCCTGGGAAAGGAAAGTGCGCTATCAGGGCCCCGGTGCTTGAAACAGTTTTCAGAGATTGCATGTAGAACACCACTGCAGCAGCTTTTATGCTGGGCAGGCAGATAGATGCACGGCCAAATGAGTATCTAAGGGGAAAACAAGGGTCAGCAAAGACAGGGTGTAGGCAAACGAGCCCAGGCGACGTGGTTTTGCCCGGGAAAGGCAAGCAAGGGAGGAGGGCTGGCTCCTTCAGGTGAGCGATGTTGGGAGCGTGGGCCTGCGGGCTGAGTGGGGCTGGCTGTGGCTATAGGCTAGGTGAGCATGTGGGACTGGCAAGGGCCAGCTGAATTTGCTAATTATTTAATTAGGGAGTGGAGGCCTGAGGCTGTGTTATGTGATGCCTTAATCCTCCCAAGGGGGTAGGGCTTTCTCCAAAACAGGAGAGAATAAAAAGGTGGTACCTCCCTAACTTAGGGCTCTTTGCATCAGTTTGGCTTAAGGGGTTGTCCTGGTGAGTACCTATTCCTTGTAGGAAAGCACATGGGCTTCAAGTCAGCTGATTTCTTCCCATGTACTTGCTTATGGGTTTGTTTTCAGCAAAGCCAGGTCTTGTTTTGTTGCTAGTGTGATAAGGCTAGAGCAAGGGCCAGCCGATGCTTTAATCCCTTTTTCAAAGGGAGAATTGAATTTATCTGAACCTTTGAAAACTAAAATTATCTGAGCTCCAGCAACAGAGTGGGAAGCCCCCAGATTCTCGTGCAGAGCTCAGTGTGGGTAACAGACAAGGCTTGGGGGTGAGGTGCTCTGGGCCCTCACGATGGGGTTGCCCCCTTGGGTCCAGGGTGCTTGGGGAGCTGCAGACCAGGTGGCCCTTGAGCTCCCTTGGTGGCTGGTACAGGGCGGTCCTGGCTCTGCATGGTCTCTGCTACGCTGAGGAGGGGGAGCCTGGGGCCAGGAGGTGGCTGTGCTGGTGAGGAAGGGGATCATATTTTCCCTTTGAAAGCAACCCCCTCCACTGGAGGGACCTTTGGGTTCAGGGTGGGGCATGAGTGATGCGGGAGGGCTGTTGTTAGCCCCAGGAGGGCTGCCAAAACAAGTGTACTGACACAGAAGGGTTTGGGGGAGCTGGGGACCCCGTGGATACTGATGGCATGGTGGGAGCAGGGATATGCTGGTGGTTCAGTGCTGGCTGCCAGGCAGGAGCTCTGTAGTTTGGGCTGTCTCTCGATTGCTGCCTGTCCCTGCAGTGAGGCCCGAGGGGCAGCAGGCACTGGGGCTCAGTGGGGCAGAGAGCCTTTGGGGCAGGGGGATTCCACGCATGGGGAACGGGCTGTGCACTGGGTGATGGCACTGGGGATGGCTGTGGAGGAGTAGCTTGGTGAGGAGCCAGGGAAAAGCTGGCAGGCTCAGGGGAGCTCCTCATTTGGGCCGTGAAGGAAGATGCGTGATGGTCAGCACACCCCAGAAAGGCTGGGGCAGGTATGAGCAGCACAACCACGATAAACAGGGATGGCAAAGCAGGCTGCCTGCAGAGCCAGGGGAGCAGGACATGCAGCAGTAAGAGAAGGGGGAAAGCAGACCTTACTGGTGCGAGGAGCCTGGCAGATAAGACTGGGGAACTGCAATACCTGATGTGAGATGATAGCCCTGGTACAGTCGGGCTCTTGGACCTGGTGGAGGGAGGATAATCGATGGAAAAAGTTGTTGTCAGGCAGCTGAGTGTCCAGGAGTGCTACAGGCATTCTGCAGAGAAGTGTGGCCATGTGTCCAAAGGCTACAAGGAGGCCTAAGCACACTGGAGGCTGCTCAGAATTCACCGTGTTATAAACTCAGGGAAAGCCTGTGCCAGCAGTTTAAGAAGCCCCTGCATGGTTTAGCAGGGAAGCTAAGGAAATGCTATAGGGAAAGCTCAGCATTCAGTAATGGGAATCTGAACTGGGATCTCCCAGTGGGGCAGGCTGGGTGCTAGGAAAACAGGGGGAGGGCTGAAACAATTTGCAGACCACCTTGGAAAGGGTGATCAAGCTGATGGTAGACAGACAGTCTTGCATTCTTCAGAAGCAGAAAGGCAGCCTGGGAATCAGTAGGACCACTCAGTAACAAGGGTGTAAAAGGGGCATTTGAGGAAAATAAGGCTGTAGCAGAGAAAACAGTAACTGTGTCGCCTTCTCCTCCCAAAAGTACTGGAGATGTTATGTGTATGCTTTGCAGCAGACTGGCCAGGGGAGCAAGGTTAGTTTGAGTGTTACACCAGACAGATGGGATTAAACTCTAGGATTAAATGATATCACCTGAAAGCCTTGAAGGAATTTAACTGTGAGATTGCAAAACTCCCAGCCAGGGTGTAACCTGTCCCTGCAAACTGCTGCTGTGCCAGGCAGCTAGAGGGAAGGGCTGAGTGGGTTCCTTGAAGCTGTGGAACAAAGCCAGCCCTACTGAAGACTGGGGAGGGAAGCAAGCAGTGAAATCTCTGGTCTCCTGGAGGACACTGAGCTCTTCTGGGTAGTCAAATGCTTTGCTGGCAGTGAGAAGCTCCACAAAGATATCTCACCCTACAGTGAAAGGGTAAAAAGGAGGCAGAAGAGTGTCAGTGTATAGGAACTTAAGTGATGTATTTAAGGGCAAAACAGACCAGAGCCTACTCACCTAATGCTGAGTTCTGAACTGGCAGTTACAGTCAGAAAACATCCCAGAATTAACACTGATGATTTTCTGAAACCACAGCTCAATTTACAGTGCCAGCCAGATAACAAACTTCTGGGACTTGTTGCCACTGGATGCAGCACCAGCAGGTTCAAACAGGGTGAGATGAATTTGTGATCGAGTGCATCTCCCCAGACACTATGGATGGGACAAAGCCCTGTCTGAAGCTGTAGTAATTTCTGACAGCAGTTGACAGCAGACACTGTTTTATTTCTGTTTGGCAAACTCCTTCCAGTAAGTTTATGCATGACGAGTGTGATATCTGAACTCCGATTTGGGAACCCTGCTGTACTTGTGATGACTTGCTGGGAGTGTGCCATCTTAGATCATTTAAAGCTACATATTGTACTGGGAGCATGCAAAAGCATAAGACAGGCAATGGAACCGAACACAGATCATCTGTGTATAGTGAAATATAAGTTATTGCATAAACTGATGCTGCTAGATGGTTTCTGTAGACACTAATTAAACCTGCTATTACAAGAGCTGTATCACTGTACTGAGAATTAATTTCAAATGCATTAGGAGGCTCAGAGAAGGGTGTCTGTAGGAGCATGCAGAAATCCATGAGCAGTACTGGCTTGAATTTTTTTCTAAAAATGAGAGAAAATGTTGCCATGGCCAGTTTGTTCTGTGGGATATGGCCTTTACAGTGACCTTAAATCAATTAATTTTTGTTTTTTCTGGTCTGAGACAAGCTAGGTATCACTCCTAAACAACCATGGGTAGTTTCCTTGTGTGTTGTAAATTACCTGAGTTCTGGAGAAAAGCTTTCTTCTTAAATCATCTAGTTCCTCATTTGCTTTTTCATAACTTGTGCATAATGACAGCTGTAATGTGGCATGGCACTTTAACAGTAAAGGAACATTTAAGTCCCTTATCAACTACTTGGTTATGTTAAATAATAAAAATTAACAGCAGCTATAATATCTGTAATTGCTATAACTCCTGTGAATTAGCTCATGAACTATAATTATCAATTCTTAGGACAGCCTTGAGGAACACAAAAATAAAATGTGCAGCATAGGAAATACCTGAACATGTCTCAGCAGTTCCTTGCAGATGTTATGGAATCTGTATGTTTCTTTAATGTTAATTTGCATATACATAAACATTTTATTTGATAGGAAAAAGCTCCTTGGGCTTCAACCGAACCAGATTTTCATCTTGTTTCTTGTGTAAGGTACATTCAGTGGAGTCTACAATGCATACAGGGATATCGTTATATGAACTTTCACTTGCCATTTTTGCCAATTGGTCTGACACTTCACCATACAAGCGTTACGCAAGTACGAAAGCCACGTCTCCCTCCTTATGGATGCCTCCCCCACCAGCTAGGATGGTGTGGAGCAGCATCCAGGCTGATGTGCTGCCAAGGTCCTGTGGACTGTGTGGTACTCCGTAGGACCACTCAACTAGCTACAGCTCATTTTGACACTGGTATCTCTGTTGCAATGAACCCACCCTCCTTTTGTTACCTTTGGGTCCAGTTCCAGACAAGACTTCTGGAGCTAGATGACACCTTTAATCTAGGTGACATCTAGGGACATATTGATACTCTCCAGTATCTTTATTGTGTAAAATAGCTTAACTTTCACGATAAATCAAACTACAAATTGTAGAGCAGACATAGGAAGGAAAGGGATGTGATGTCTGAATACAAGCACAAAAAATTCTTAGTTTTCTTCCTCTCTGCCTTCACGTGTTGCTAAACTTTATACTTTTTGTAATATACTTTTTTGTAATAAGCCCCTAAACTAAATAGAAGGATTTTTGCAACAAGGGTGGGCTGCTGGAGAAGACACATCACTTCTTTGCAGGATCCAAACCCTTTAAAAGGACGGAGTTGCATATAACAGCCATATCAATTTCTTATTGTACATGGCTCTTAAACATGTACAGCACAAGATACAGCCTAAGGCTTGGAGGATGTTCTAACTTGCAAAAAACAAGTGAGGAATAATACAGAAAACATGCTAGTATCAGAGTCAAACTATCAGACAATGCTCTGTATACTTGTGTATATATAAATAGATGAGCAAGTCACTTGCTTTGAGTGTAAAGTTTCTCAAACTTTATGGCTTTAGATTTCTATGCTTACAAACGAATACTAAGTAAAAAATCAAATACTTGGCACAAGAAGAATCTGTGTTTCTACTTAGTAGCTGATTAACAGTGTATCATGCTGCCTAATCAACAAAATCAATTAACACTTCAAATGCAAGTAAGGACTGTTTTTGCTTCCACTTGCATCAGGAGCAGTTTCTTCTAGCTTCAATAGAAATGACATTGGTTCCTCAATCTATAAATAGCACCTGGGCAGCGAGGGTGTTTCTTGCGTGCTTTGTGGTGCTGGCATCGATGGCAATGGAATCAACTTGAGAGCAGCCATACTCTGAAACTAGTTGTTTCAGTGCAGCATGTAATGATAGCCAGAAGGTCCTCCAGAAGGGGATGAGCAGAGCTGCAAGAAAAAAAAATAACATGGGAGTGGGAGGATGTATGTTTTTTGTTTTATCAGATGGGGGGGTGGGAAACATGATTTCTAGACTTGTTAACCTGCAAGACATTTCATACTGGGTCAAATGTCTTTGGTCTGTAAGGAAGAAAAGTGCTGTTTGTGTTTCTTGGCTCTGCCCACCTCCCATCCAGAGGCTGTCTGGCAGTGACAGGAGGGGTGGCCAGCGAGGGCCAGCTGACAGCCTGCAGGCACTTGGCATCTCCAGCGGCAGGAGGTGCGCTCTGCCCTTTGCTGCAGCCCTGTCCGGAGCACTGCGGCCACCCTTCACCATCTTGGTCCTCTAACAACAGCACCCTCCTCGCTGCCCAGGTTAGATAATGGTCTCTACCACTGTACAAGATTTGCCCAGTATTGGTGGGGCAAAAATCCTAGTATAGGCCCTCTGATGGGGGGAAAAAAGTCTTGGCTACAAGTTACATCTTTAGGGTTCTCCTGCTCTATAGCATTTTTCCTTCCCAAGGCTTCATTTCTACTCCAGAACCTCAGCACTGTTAGGGTAAGAGACAGAATGTTGGGGAGAATGAGGGAGGATTTTCTACACTTGAGATTCTGTGTATGGAAATGAATGTTAGAGAAGGAGATTAGATCCATGAAATAGCATGATTTTTCCAGGGCTGCTATAGTTACTGCTATCTTTTCTTGCAGCCTGCAGCACAGACGTAGCAAGCAATCAGAAAGACTGACTGGCAGTGAGAATCATAGGGATGAGAGGAAAAGGAGACAAGGAGCATTTAATGTTCTGACTCTCCTTCCCACCTCCAAGTTAATTCAGTGTGGGCTTTCCTTGATCAAAGTTCCTACCCCACAATATATTGTAATTTATGTGTGTTGGAGGCATACAATAATGCTGAGCTAATGTGGTTTTGTACTTAAGTAAACATGTTTTCAGAGTTACTAATGCATGACAGAAAGTGCTGGGTTGAAGGCTCTCCTGAATTAGGAGAAGAAAGAAAAGGAGCAATGAGTTTCACAGCATAATGCATCAGAAAGTCTGCAAATCAGTATCTTAGTCTTTGATAAGGAACTATTTTTTGTAATTATGGGGCTGGGGACCAAACATCCCATCATACCTGGGCACAGAGCACACAGCTATTGTCTTTGAAATTTTTATCCTGTTTCTTAGAGCAGTAAAAGACATACTCCAGCTCAGGTCTTAGGACAGTAAGATAACCACCCCAAATGGGCTTTAAGTGAGGAAAAAGCACATCAAAAAGTTTACCTTAGCTGACCATGAGAGAATAAACACTGACATGTACTGTCATGGGTAGGATGTAAATTATATACTGCTACTTATTCTTCTATCTAGTGGAGTCCCAGCATTTTTTAAATCTGACTATGCAACTGAGTAATGCATCATTAAACTAAAAAAGACAGGTTATTTCTCATTTTAAAAGATGTTTTTACAAGATTTCTTTGGAGACCTATTTGGGTAAGGGAGTTTGCTGACATGGCAACACAGACACAAAGCCCCAGTCCTTATTGCTGGTGGTGCTTTCCTCCTGTTCCCTTAAAATGGGACAGTGAACTATAATAATGATTTTGTTTGATGTATTTTTAATGTATGTTCTAAAGGATCTTGTCTGATAAACTATCATGAGAAACGGACCTTCCATAGCATTTCCTAATACAGCACATGGTTTTGATCTATAAAGTAAACCACAATAAGAAAACCACGTGTTAACAGCGTGGGAACACCAAGAAGAGAGACCTTTCTTACTGTGTTTTGAACACGATGAGATTTCTAGATAGTTTTGCACCACTGATGTCTCTTTCATCAGTGAGATCGATCCCAGAACTTGGTCAGAATAACAAAAGCAACTTGAACCAAGAAAAATTAGAAAATGGAGGGGGGCAGGGAACTGAGATAAGCTGGTAAGCTTTACGGATATTTCATAGGTTTCTGTGAGAGGATACTGTCACGATGGAGTGGTTTGAGACTGAAATGCACATGTATCCCACAAATCTCAGAGGAGACACCTAAGTGGCAGGAGTTCTACTTCACAGAGTTATGACAAACACTGGATTACACTAAGGATCCAGATATTCAGATGCAGACAGAAATGCTCGCAGTACGCACAATACCTAAATGAAGCACTGCTCTGGTCTTGAGTAATGCTGTCATCCTGCCAGCATCTTCACTGGTGCCAACAGAACTTCTCAAGTGAGAGTTTCCTGCAGGAAGGAGGACTCTTAATAATGAAAAGCAATACCTGGGAGTGCAGGAGATGAGAGTGCTCTGTGACTGCTTGGGTGGCATGGAGAAGAGGAAAGGGGAACTAATCTGCTGGTTCATGCCACAAGAGCCAGGCAGTGTCACACAAGACCAGGAAACGGCAAGTTCAAAACAAGCCAAGGAGATGCTCTGTCATACCACGTCCCATTAAACACAAACTCCTTGCTGCAAGAGTGGATGCTTGAACTCTGAGTGCATTCAAAAGCATTAGACTGTTTCAAATAAAAGCCTGCCTAGTGCAAAAATAACATCGCTGGCTTAAGTCATCCTTCAACCTCCAAATCACTGAGGAAAAAGGGAAGAGTATTTTGGAGAACTATCACTGTGTGAGCAATCTGATTTTATGCTCTTCCCTAGGCACGCGCTACTGAAGGCAGGAGAAAAGGACTTGACAGACCTAAATGACTCGGTAGGCTTGTTTTTATCTTTTCTCCTAAACTGTGAAAACAAGTTACAGCTCAAAATTTAAAGATAGGGAAGAAAGGGATATAAAGAAAATATAGTCAGTGACGGCCAAGACAGCGCCAGCTAGAGCTTCCTCTTCAAGGGCACTCCTGATGCCAGCGGTGACAGGTAATATTCTTGTGACACTATAAACCCTTACAGTCACAGAAAAGCTAAAAGTACTTCCTAAATACACATACACAAAATATAATCAAATTATGCAAGTACGTGGACCACAATATTTGCCACTGCTATTGAAGTGAACGAATTCAACAAGTTTCATGACAGTCAATGGAAGTATCTCAATGTAAGCACGCGCTTACATTTATTAAGGCATTTAAAATAAGGTGTGTGCTCAAGAGCTGTTATTTGTACTGAGAAGTGGGCTTAAAGCATTTTCCTGAGCTAGGACTTTGCTGCATTGATAGTCAGCTATGCAACTGGAGAAAAGAGGAGTAAAACCTAAAATAGATGCATGCGCACACAAAAATGCAGAAGGAGCGTTTCTTTTTATGTCTGTCTGCTAAGCTTAGTGGGCTTTCTTGGCTAAGTCTGAGCTAAATATTACTGAAAATAGCATAGTACTGTAGTTATTTCAAAGCACTGTCTGTATTTGTTCTGTGCACTGGGTGGGCAGGAAGCTTCATTTCATAAATCACTTTCAACGAGACAGTAGGCTATAAAAAGGGAGGGTTTTTTCCCTTTAGTGTTTTTAGTTCTGAAAGTTCTGAAGTGGCACAGCCTACATACTGGGAAAAGTTCAAAAAAAAATGTTTCTCACTGCTCCACAGACCTTCTCTCACACACACACGAGACCCAAGGAGACGCCGGTCAGGCACCCCTATGCTTGCAGGTTGCCCAGGTCACGCTGCTTAGACTGGGCTAAAACATTTGTCAGCAAAACTACTAAAGCATCTTCTCATTCCCAGCCGCATGCAAAGCCCTCTGCAAGCAGTTTCACAGAGTGTTGCCAGCCTAGGGAACCCATCTGGTGGGATAATTGCCCAGAAAAGAAAATGGGTTAGTTTTCAGGGGAGTCTCCGGTACACTTTTGGGTACAGTTGGGCAGGGATGTGCTGCAGGATGGAACAGAAGGAGGAAGGGTGTGAGGAAGAGGGGAGGAGTAAGCAGGTGGAAGAGCTTACTTAATCCAGTGATTCTGCTTAGAAGATACTTGTTAAAACTTTGTTAGATTGAGCTTTACACTCAAAAAGGAGCCAACTGCAGATTATGTTGCTCCCTGTGGTAGATATTAGGAAAAACAGGATAGGAGAGATACAGGGAGTCATCTGCCCTCAGCAAGGAAAAAGCTGCTGTCTGGTTTGACTCACTGAATCAACTTTTCCCACTTAGATTACAAAAAATGGACTTCTGCAGACCAGCACCTAAAATGTGCCCTGCAATTTTGGCACTGGCTGGACCTGGGCTTTTAAAATACTACAGAGGAGTAAATGTCACTGGGTGAGTGGTTTTTATCTGACTTGGTTGTTTCTCCCAGTGTCAGAGAAACTTGCACAAGCAGGGTTTAGGAAGCATGTTCACACCTGCTAAATATCATGCACTGAACATAATGTAGGAATAGTCCTCCCAAATCATCTGCTCCAGTCTCCATTTCAGACTGTCCCCAGTACTGAAGGCCTCAATAAAACACAACCAGCAATTTTACCACCTCTTTCCCTGAGCTGCCCTCCCAGCTCTTGGCACTCCACAGCTTCGCAGCTTCCTGAGCTAACAGTTGCACGCAACTGGCTTGCTGCCTGCAAACCTGCTCCCTCGTAGGCTACCTCACACCTTCCACCTCTGCAATGAGCCCCTGTGCCAGGTCAGCCTGATCCACTGTCTGATGTGGAAGAGCCACTGCAGCTCTGCTCTGCATTCAAAATGCTTAGAAATGCTTTCCTCAGCTACAGTTTCTGTCTCCACTCTTGCAGTTCTGGGATGAAAACAGTTGCAAAGGCTATAGTCTGATCAGGGTTAACCTATTTTTTTTCTTTTTTTTCTAGAAAAGAACAGATTGTTCTGGGTTTGGTAGAAGAAAGTGTGCAAAGGGCTCTGGGAAAAATAGCAGCAAACATGTAATGATTTGTTTTAAAAGCAGCAGCCACCATTCTTTTTACGCTACAAACCCAGCCTATGAAAGCATAAAATATGGTTGCTTAAAATAGTTGAAAACACTCCTCCAGCAGGAACCAGCCTGATGGACTGAATCCATACCCAGTGTTAGTTCTGATACTACCCATATATGAGAAGGAAATCTAATTAAAATTTGAATCTGAGGCTACATCGAATTAACTTTCTGAATCACATGTAGGATTGCCTTTTAAAACCACTGCAGGTTGAAAGATTTGCTTCAATCCAAATACCAATTTTTAGCACAGTTTTAGATGGGAATTTTGGAACTGGTAAGCAAGACAATCCAAAATATTGTCTCTCTTGCACTTGGGAACACCAAATTTGCAGGTAGTCATTTGTATATACCATTTTGTGGACATCAGAACAGAAGCAGTAGCCAAACATCTAACTTAAATTCTTTTCAGTTGCGCTGATACAAGTAGAAATTTCTGCTGTTGCCAGCTGACACTACTCCAGCATGTGAGATAACTTGCAGAGAGTTTATGATGGTGGAGTTCATGGCAGATTATGGCCCTTCAAGTTTAGATTAGCATTCCACATTATGCATCAGAGGAATAATTCTTAAAAAAAAAACCAACCCCAACCAATACTAGGAACTCCAAAGCTTTTCTTAACGCATGGTGGTACTCCCTGACCGGAGCCAGTATTTCAGTGGTTCTCCACTGTGGTTCAGATTTCACTCCGTTGTATTAATTGATACTGCCTTAGAAGAGAACATCAAATGCTGGGAAAGCGCCTTTTATAGGCGGATTAAATATTTTAATTTTCCATGGTAATTATTAAGATGAATCATTAAACTAAGGCTGCCAGCTGCGCTCTGTTAGACTGCAGTCTCCCAGGTTCAACATTCTCGAGCTGCTTTTAGCTCAGTAAATTTGTCATTGGATTTCCATGAATTTGCTGAGTGTTGAAGTTTGCTTTTAAATTCTCTTGCAATCACACAAACCACACAATAAGACTAACCATTGTAATTTGATTTAAAGAAAAAGAGCTATCTGGAAACTAGTTCTAGTGCTGCTATATTGGCTAAGTTCATTGTGGCTCATTTTGTACCACTTTGATCAGAAATAAAATAAAATCTTTGAAAATTAAAGCCAGAAAAAGCTTCCCCAAACCAAGACTCTGAAATGTAAAAGTATTGGTTCAAGCTGAGTGACAAATGGCTGAAGTTCTCTGTTTTCTGCAATGGTGCAAACAGTTAGTTCAAGAGCGTTGTTGTTATTGCTACATATTTAAAGCCGATTTTTATATATATATATATAAAATATTTCAAAAAAAGAGCACTCTGCATGTCAGACAACATTTCAGCTCTATCTTTTAGTTGTGGATTTCAGGCCCCAAAGGAATAGATGCAAGACTGTAGATAAATAGTACTTTGTACAGTAAGCATATGCCATAATCTTGATGAGTGGGGTACATATAGCCATTTTTTCACTACTCTCCCTGACAATATGGTAAAAAAAATAATGGATTTACAGTTTGAATTTCCATGCATCTGTAAAGTCAGACATTCATTGCACCCTACAAAGCTGTCATGTTTCAAGATGTGGATATGCTATGCTGTATTCTGTTTGAACTCAGGCTGGCTGTAACCCTTCTCTTAAAATCACCAGTACCTGAAAAATGTTGCAGTCTGGAAAATGTACATGTTTTATCTTTGACATGTTATGTGGGACTTCATCAGAATTAGCGTGAATAGCACAAACTTGACTAAAGACTTTTAAAATAGTACCTCTGAAAGTTGTCTGCTGAGCCAGTCTCGCAAGGCATGTCGATCTGGGATGGTGCTTCTCAAACGTTCTCGAGCAGCAGCTTTTGCCAGCCAAATTACCTGCATTTAAAAAATAAAAAATAAATCTAAGAGCTGACGCTGAGGGAGCTGTAAATCCCCTCCTGTCCCTGGCTCACCAGCAGCAATAGTAACTGTAATACGTACATTTTTAGTAAGAGACCCTCTAGGCCGGGATGCTGTTGAGAGCTATTGCAGTGCATCCCACATTGGGGTAAACAAAGAGGAACTTGCTGTTAGGGCTTAGCCCAGACACTTGTTGGAGACACTAATTAAAGCTGGAAAACTGCAGACAGATACAAACCAAGCAAGTGAAGGAACGAGGCAACTGGACCTTGCAAAGAACTAGTGTGTGAGGTGAAGCTGGGGACCCAGCTGAAGGATGCCACGGGATCGCAGGGCAAGGTACCAGGAGAGACCAAGCTCTGAACACTGAAGTGTGCAGCGAGAGAAGTTCCACCCGGGAAACGTGATTTGAGTCCCTCAACAGGATAAAACATCTTCTGGCAGGGAAAGGACAATAGGATTACAGCTCCTCTCACACATTCTCTGCTCAGGAAGGCCATAAGGAAGCCGTCTTCTTTTTTATGAGGAACTATGAAATGATGCTGCGGAAGCAATTTAAGGAGAGAAGTTCCTGGGATGGGGCTTCAGGAAAGACACCACCTCTCCCATGCGGACTCCAAAGGAATTGTGTTTGCAAGCTGTGCGCTGAGCCTTCCCTCTGGCTTAGCTGGGTGGAAGAAGATGACCAGTCTGAACACACAGTAAAAGGAGATGCAATGTCTTACGGTCCGTAGTGTGTTCTAGGCAATGTTGATTAAACAAGGCAGACAGAAAGGTGACATGGCTGGCTGGAGTGTCTCGGTCAGCTTTAAATCTGTATTTTAGAGCTAGTTTTTCCAGTGCCTCAGAATTTTTGGAAGCATTTTCTATGCTTGATATAATTTTCCCACTGAAAGTAATCAGGACCTAAAAAGGTAAGAGAAAGGGCCTCTTAAATCATCTATATATTTCATTCTGCAAATGCAGGACTGGTCTATAACTGCACCTCTCAAGTCCATTGCCCATTTTCCTTGTTTTAGAACCTGCTGAGCCAACATCCTGCTCTTGACGTATAGCCCAGCATTTCCTACATCTCAGGAAGACCTAAAACTTCCCAAGAAACACCCCAAAAAACTTCCATTTTAATTTCAACCCAGTTTAAGTTACTGAGTAGCTAGATATAATTAATGCAATAATACCTCTCTCCCTAAAAGATGACATCCTCCAGGCATCCCTAATCACTGATATCTTCCCAACAGGAGGATCCTAGTCCAAGATACATATTTACACATTAACACATGTCCCTGCTGAAAATAAATTTCATTAACCAAGATTTTCAGAACCACCTCTGGGACTTGGGGATCACTTCTAGCTAACTTCTAGTGGGACTTGGGAGCCAAATCCTTCAGCTTGGGGAAAAAATCTCCATCTTAGTGTTTACTCCTTTTTCTTTTTTTTTTTCTTTTCTTTTTTTTTAATTTGTACTGAACTGAATGACCAACAAGCTTTAGTGTGTTTCACAACTTAGCTTGGTCATGCTGTTCATTTTTCGATGAGCTAAAGGATCACCATTTCTTTCTTCTGTGGCGTAGCACTATTTTAAGTAGGACTAAGTGCTCATTAGGATGAGTAGATGATAACCTAGCTGCCTGCTTACATTTTCTCACAATACAAAACAACACAGTAGCAATCTATTTGTTGTATTTCCTGCTCGAACACATGGAGCCGTTTTGGAAAGAGTTAAAGCGAGCTGGAAGCTGCTGATTCTGCTCTGGGCTACAACAGCTTATGAAAGGAGGACGACAGAGACCAGAGCAGAAAAGAAAGGAAAAAGGACAGGGAGGTGATGGAGAGATGGAAGAGCTGTGAGGCAACACATTCTGTAAACTGTTTCCTTCTGCGCCTTGCTGGAAGGTATAATCAGTCATCTGCTGCTCGTTTTTGTGTGTATGGTGTGTGTGTTTTTTTAACTTCCATTGCAATCCCCAAAGACTACCCTCCTGGTTTTACTTTTTTTGGTGGTGAATAGTGTATGTTTGTGTAAGGGGTGTCAGGGGACTGAAATTGTGATACCAACTAGCAATTTGGGTGTGTGGGTGAAAATTAACTGTTGTAGTTGGTTATTTTATGGGCCCAAAATATGGCTGTTAAAAACCCCAACATTCACCATATGAGCTTTCTGTATCCAGACCATAAAATGTCTGGGATACATAGACGGGATCCAAGCCGACTTCCTGCCATGAAATTGTGCTTCACTAATGATCACTCCAGCCTGTTTTCTAAACTTGGAGACCTCTTGTTTTCCCCAGAGGATATTATATTGTTTGTCTTTGGGGGAAAAGTGTTTGTGTGCTACAATTATGAAGTTTATAGAACTTAAAAATTCACCTGAAATGGGACTACTACTTTACACATGGTTCAGCTTGGGTACAACAAGAAAAAAACCTACATTTGAAAGCTGCAAAAAATCACAAAGGTAAGGGATCATTTAAAAAGCTAGTTGTCTATCAAAAACTATATTTAAACTCAATGCTGGAAGTTCTTTTCTAGGTGGGGTTCTCTCACACCCCCTCGCCCCCAATTCTTTTCTCAAGTGCAACATTTCCCTCGCATCCCCAAACACTGCTTTTTCTAATCACATTTTTAAATAGAATATATGCTATTTTTAATATTAGGACAAGTTTTGATACTGCTCTGAACTGTTCAGTGAGCATCTGTAGAGAGGCTTCTGACACTGTGTCTCCGCTGTCTGATGTCTTGCAACACAAAGATCCCAGTTTAGACTACTAATGCTCTAGGTAAAAAGATTTTATTAAAAAAAAAAAAAAAGACATTAAATTGAGATGTGATGGAAAGAATGTGCATTTACAATGTTCACTGAGAGAGGGGGTTTTATGTTTCATCATCACCCTGGTTAGGACTGCTAACCTTTGAGCTGCCTTTGAAGAAAAGAATCATTTTGAGGTACATATGCCTGGGTGACTGTGGAAGGCTAATAATAAAGATGGATTTGAAAGAGGATAATTAGCCTCATCATCAGGGAAATACGCAGGTACCTCAAAGATGTCATTACCAGTGTTTTAGGTGCTACCTAAAAGCTAACCAATCTTGTCATCCTTTTGCTTAATCAGAATATTTTTCTAGGAGGAGAAGTAAACATGGCTCATATTTGGACTTCGGCTTAATGGGGGTTTTGAGGATCAAAGCTGGGATTTTTGGATTTCTTTAGGCACACTAGGCATGCCGAATATTGCAATGCAGAGCAGTCCACATGGGTGACAGCAGTCACAGTGCATGAACTGCAAGAAGGAAAAACTCTTCTTAATCCTGTTCACATATTTAAATGTTGCTATTTGAATTGCATTGACTCGCATGTGGGAGTGTGATTGTCAGCCTCACGCATGAGCCTCTGTAAAACACAGTCCTGTTTAAGATAGTTCCCTGCTTCCCAGGGCACATACACTTGAGGCATAAAAATGTTTACCAGCAACATATAATTCAGAGGCAGTTTAGATGGGATTTTTAATTTGGTCACTCCCTCTGCTGGAAGCTTTTTGCCTAGGTTTTATTCAGATGGTGATCACATTACCAAGTAATTAATCAATCCTCATAGGTGTTTTTTTAATAACCTCTTTTAAACAGACAAACAAACCCACATGTAACTGTATTTTTGTAGCTTCCAGAGTGCAAGCTGTGCACGGCTGGCCGAGCTGTATGTGCAATGAAACACACAGCATAATTGCCACACAGGCTGTCATGACTCTCCTAATACATAGTCACCGAGGCAGTGAAAGATGGTCCATGCGAGTCAAGAGAAGTTTGAGGGCATGCTTTCTCTACAAGAGTCTTTAAAACAGCACCTTATTTTTAGCTTCCCAGTGTCTGGTTTGGGGCCACACACTGTCAGGATGCTAATCCAGTTTACTAATGGGATTTTTTAAAGCTAACTCCCACATCCTTTTAAGTATTGTTTCATAAGAACCTGAAAATTGAGAAAAGGGCATTGCAGGATATATCCCAATAGGTTTCAGCTTAAGGAGCAGAGGTGATGCGATCACTATGAATTTCAGTAACCTATTCAGCTTTCATTGCATAAACCCAGCAGATTAAAAGTATTGCTTTGAAGGCTTTACAGTGCACGCATAACATTTAGTTTGGAGATGGCTCTGGTAAACGGTAAAAGCCTAGACAAAGGGTAAGCAAATGTAATTCCAGCATATTCTGCTGAGGAAGATTAATAAAACGCAGCAATAACAAAAAGCTCAATGAATGGTCAAGATATACCTCAGTAAATATAATTAATTCCTAGCTTCATTAAACGTAATCTCAGTAGCAGTGCGAGGTTGATGCAAGAACTTTTTTCTGCCTTACTCTGCTATTAAAATGGAAAGACTGGGATAATTCACAAAAAGTTTTGATGGGAAGTGATTTATTTCCATTAATTCAAATCCTCGTCAATAGCGAAACTATTCAATCAAAACACAGCATTTCTGCTTTCGTGATGCGTTTAATTTTTTTTTTCCTTTGGTGGCTCTCACTACAACACTACCCATGCTCAGAAATTGCACGTCTTGAGCACCACAAGCTTTTCTTAGCTAGGTTTGGTTAAGCAAGGACTGTGTTTAAGCCAGGAGCCAGCCTCTGTTTAACATGGGCATGCATTCCAAACTCTCTTGTTTTCGGATTGCCAATGGAAATTTTCATCCTTCCTGTCTGGGTTTTCTTCTGAGCTGCCTGTCACAACTCTTACAAGATGGAGCAGTTTTCAAGTGGCTGGTGAAAGTCTCTGTTTTCCCTCTGTCTCTCTCCATTTCTTCTACTGCTACGCTGCCACTCACTCTTTGATCTGCTGGCATCATTACCTGGGAGAGGTTTTACCAAAAGCCTGGGTCATCTAATCAGACAGCAACAGTCAGGCTCTAACTTCTTCTAGGAATGGGCTCTCTGGGTCAAGAAACCTTCTCTTGGTGAAGATACACTGGGATCAACCACTCAGCTCAGTCCCATCTTGAATTTTGCATCATTTTGGAATGCCACCCTCTTGGAGGGATCAGAGTCTTGTATGAAATCAGCCCTTTATGTGCCCCGATGTTAAATGTAATGCAGATAGCCCGAAGTTTGAAATTAGCAGTAATTCAAGTAAAAACCCTAGGCTTTGTTGTGCAATAACATCAGGGGTCGCTACAGAAACCTGTAATCTGTGAAGTTTACACTGTGTGTCACAGGCTTATATCTTGCCTGGGTCCGAGGACACTGCAAATATTAGAGTTTCACAGAAGAAACAAGGGATTCTCACTTTTCTATTTAACACAGCATGTAACATGGTGTGGAAAAACTGGTAAGAAAAGGTAAATCTGTGCCTGGCTATGCTCCCACTACTTTCAGTTGAGAAAAATCTCAGAAATTAGGAGTATAGGATAAGTGTTTCTAATCAACTAAGTGAGAACCATTAGACATCTGAAATTAAAATGCAAACTCCCAAGCTGAACATTGAGGTGTTCATCAGAGAGGGTTAGGGAAAAGAAAGACTGAACATCTTGAAAAACAGGAAACATTAAGGCAGCACAGCTATTTTAAATGATGTCTAGCAAAAAAGATGATGGCATTTTTAAAAGCTGTTGAATTGATATTTTTGATTGTAGCATCCAATAACCCAAAAGTTTGGAAAGTTTCTGAGAAAAATTTGAATCCACTTAATTCTTCTTGATAGCCATGGGAAACTGCATCCCTGGCATGCTGTCCTCAAAGATGTTTGCTCATATATAGCTACAAGAGTAGGTGGTTAAAGGTGATTGAACAGCATAGGATTTTCCAATTACACCACGATTACAGCAACATCCCAGCCAAATAACTTGATGAATCAGTGTGAAAAATGACAAGGTCAAGTCCAGGCCTGCTGTGCAGGTGGAGCCCTGCTGTGTGCTGACATCAAGCAGGAATTCAGCTGCTTCACAGGCTGGTGTGTTGCATATTTAGTAGCTGCAAAATATATGCAAGTTTTATGTTACGACACTTGAAAACACCACCTGTACTACTTCATCCTGACTACTGTAGCTTTAAAAAAAGCCACGCGAGCTTTAAATGAACAGAGGAAAAGCCCTAAGTAAAACATGACACGAGGCATAGTAGCATCGGATACCTCAAAATGATGTGCTAAGTCAGACAGACAAATAGCAGAAGGTGATAACCTCATGTAGCTGTCAGTCAAACCGACCAAGGTAATCTATGCAAGTGTCATGTGAAGTCTTCAAATTTCTCTTGGGAGTCCAAAGTTGATTTCTCGACCGACAAGGGTATAAAATGCTGCACGCTGTTTCACTGTCTGGGTTGAAGAACGTTGCCTGAGAGCATGTGGTGTGTTCAAACATAATTCCCCCGTCCTTGCCCCTGAAATCGTGGTGTTCTCACACAGGAAATAAAGCAGCAACCTGTGGGCTCTGCCACATAAACAAAATTTTCAAGGTTCCCTCAGCTTTTATGATCTAGCACTACCTGTTGCTAACAAAAAAAATAAATCAAAATCTAAAGAAAATATAATTTCTTAAGACATTTGTTTCTGCCTCCTGGTTATCCACATCCATGCCACAGCCCCCCACTTCCCCCCCAGCTCACAGCACCCAGATCGTATATGGACGTAAAACTCAGCTAACACTGCCAATCACATCCAGCCTTTCAACTTCCAAAAAGTTATAGAATAAAGATGTTTCAGGGTTGGTGTTTTGTTTGGTTTGGTTTTTTAGTTGTTTTTTTTTCTTCTCCAATTTGTTGAGAACCCCAAACTGAAAAAGTAGCAAAGAGGAATTGTGAACTATCAATCAGGCCTAAACTTGTCTGTAAATCCGAGTAAAATGAATTATGTAGACCCTTTTTTTTTCTTCTTCAGTGAAATGAACTCTCCAGGCTGCTGTGGATTTTCGTATGTACTTCCTCAATTATAAGAGTTTTCAGGGTCCCTCATCTGTTCCCAGCTACATCCTGTAATTTCCAGTGCTGGTTGCTGCACTCTAAATCTGGTCAGCACAACTCACATGTACTTATCAGTGACTCATCCACATATTTGAAGATCTTAAGAATGAATCACATCTACGTGTTTGCTGAATTCCTTCTGCTGCCTGTGAAGGAAGGCTCACACTGATGGACTGTAGAACAGAGCTCAAGACAAGAGAGACTTTGATGTTTAGGGACTTTATATGAGTCTGCACTCTCGGAAGAGAGGATTTAAATCAGTTTATTAAATCATGCTGACTTTGTTGTCGAGCTCAGGCAGTGACACCTTAACAAAATGCATCCTTCAATTTTTCAGGCAGTTACTGAACATGAGGTATAATTAAAATGTTTGGGTTTGAATCTGGCATTTAAAATATGTTGTTGCTGCTGTTAGAATAGCTTTCTGTCAAATCAGATCAGAGAAGGAAGTGTCACTCAGCACAACAGGCCACAGTCTGTGCATATAAATTGTCTCAAATCTTCCCTTTCAAATGTCAGCTGACAAACCAAAATGAGAATAGGCTATGCAGCATAAATATCAGTTATACATTAAAGACTTAACACAGGGCTCCTGTCTACTAATGTCTGAGAGCTCCAAATGCAGAGAAACCACACAAAGTTAATGATAATTGATATCATGTGGTCTTTATCAAAGCTTCCTCAAGAAAAGCAGCTTAAGGGAAAATCCGTAAATGTGTGTCTTGACCACAGTCTACCAATCTTCTTCCGCATTGGAGCCTTTAACTAATTTGTTGGTTTAATTGCTGAGGCACAGGAAAGTTTGCAAGAGTGATAATTGTGTATTCTTTGATTGCTGATCATTACATCAAGTGGTCTTTATGAATTAAAAATAAGCCCCGAGTGTGATATGCGAACCTGGGAAGTCAGTCTGTGCCTAAATCTGGAAGTATAAGCCTACTCCTCCTGGCTGACAGCACAAAGTAAAAAAGCAAAGCAACAGCAAAGTTCCAAAAACCTGAAATAGCTGTGACAGTTAACTGCAGCCTACAAAAATTTGGGATTCAAAGTGGGTCAAGCAAGATCAATGAGACTGCGGGCTCTCATTTGAGGGGGGTTTAGAGGCTTGTTAGGTAACTTCTAATGTGCCACATACTTATATCTTTAATTGGAGGGGGGTAGTATAGCCTACTGCACCGTTCTGAACTAGCGCCGGAGGAATTACCAGAAGGTCAAACGGAAGAGAGAGGCAGGGGGAGGAGGAAGTGGTAATTGAAGAGACAAGAGATGATTGTGAAAGTACTTGGAGGAGTCTGTGTGTCTGGCGAGATGCAACGGGCCAAGCTACAAACAGGAGGCAAGGCACTTACTGGAACAACCTCTTTCCTCACTTCCCTCGCAGCCTAGAGCAATGCCACCGCTAACTGTCCCCAGCAGCTGCCGAAGCAACAAAGCGCAGTGGTGCCTCATTAACTGCAGTATCTGTCCCACTGCAACGACCAGAAATATCAGCCATACGTACTCACAATGATCAAGCGCGTAACTACAGATGCCTCAGCTGAAACACCTTCGTTTTCCAGAGATTAGCTGAAAGGACATGATGACAACAAAAACATGTAGTCAATAGTTGAATGGCCTTCTGTTCTGGCTCAGTTTACAGTAGGTCTTCTCTGTCCTTTCTACTGTTTATAAACCAGAGTATCTTAGAAATGTTTGCATCGTCCTGCAATAAAGCTTGGTCAGAGCTTACCTAGGAAACAGGCCTTCAGTCACCAGCATAGCTTTTCACACCCGTGATAAACTAAACACAGCCTGAAAGGTAAATTCAGAGGAAATGTTCTAAGCAAACTGACAAAAAGTGACCTACTTTTTTTTTTTTTTTAATATCCTATCAAGAAGATAAGAAGTTGACAAGCAGTGCTGGATGGCACTATGGACATAATGGAAGAGTTTGGAGCAGAACCTGAAACAAATATGGGAAAGAGGGACTGGGAATGCATGGATCAGGCCTTGTGTCACAGACAAAGTGCAAAAATGTCAAAGATTGCACGAGAAAACGGGCGAAAGAAGAATTTGGGCAGTAAAGTTACAGATGAAGTGTCTGAGCCCAAGAGACATCAAGAGAGAAAAGGCAGCATTTACAGTGCTGTAGGATGACACAAGGAATAAGAGAAATCACGAGTCTGATGATTACAGTTCATTAGAGCAAAGAATAATGAATCAGAGTAGCATGGATCAAGAAAGGGGTTTGAAAGATGAGACAGCACACACCTGAACACACGTGACACATGACTGAATCAGTTATGCGGAGAGACAGAGCGAGTCAGGTACTGATGGGTGCCTTACGAAGACACTATTTTTATTTCAGATGCTGAATATCCAGTCTGCCTGACTGGGATTGAAGTGTTTGCCTAAGAGGAAACCTGGCATGTTCTCGCCCCAGTTTTACAGCAACCCTTATTACACATTTCTTGCATTTCAAAGGATTTTCTTGCAGATTAAATGGAGTCAATAGTTTCAGCAGTTCCACTAACCATTGTTTACTAGTGTTACCTTATACCTGAAAAAGGTTCTTTATAACCTTCCAAGCCGTATTTTTAAATTATCACAATCTCCAGACTGTGTATTTAAAATACTTAATCTACTCTTTGGAATTTCTCCTCAGATCTCCATGCACCACCTTGGTCTTATACATACACCACCCCACCCTCACCCCCCCAGAGAAGCTATTCTGACATGCAACAGTAAATTTGAGATGCAAAAGCTATACAGGGAGAGAGAATGCAGAATTCCTTATGCAGCACACCAAAATTTGATTTGCAACTTTTAGTTATTTGAAAGCTTCAAGAAACCAACAGCATTACAGCTTGAACCCCTATACTGTTTGGATTTTTTTCCTTCCTATAGATAAAGAGGATGGAATACATAAGCAAAAAAAAAAGGGTTTGTTACTTAAACTTTCTGATAGGTGCTTTAAGAGCAGTTTCAGTTTTCAAAAAGAACATACATTTATAATTAATATATCACCTGTTTTTAATGAGGATTTTTTTGTGTAACATGTACCTTCAATACAGCTACAATATATCTTTATAATGCATACCATTTGCCAAGACAGACATTACAATCATAAGGAAAGTATCTTAAGGTGTTTGTGTGGTATTTTTAGAGTTATATTGTAAAATGCAAAGCCACAACAATATATCATTATAATTTAAAGGCCAGAAAATTCAATATTAAGTACTTTCTTCTGCAACTGCTCCGAGATTGATATTCTGCTGCATAAAAGTACAGACAGTATTTCAGCTAATGGGTTTTTAAAGTGTGCACTGAACCTTAAAACACTTACAGACATACCAGCTTTTTGCTCGGGATCCATTCCACTCTGCAGTGCCATCACTCACGGGCAAAAAATATTGGCAGACTAAGACCAAACTTGGAGATCTTGACCAGAACTTGGAAACCTGGTTACAAAGAGAAAAAGGAAAAAAATCCCCAAACATATATACTGGCACTGAACGGTTGGTCCACAGTCACCCTCTTTGCGACACTCCTTATTTCATAGTATTCTATCATATCCTCCCAAGTGTTTTTCCAGGCTGATGAGTCCTCCTCTTTAGTCATTGCTCACACTGAAGTCACACCAGACCTCTGATTATCCCATCAACCTTCTCTGGGCCTTTTCCAGTTGCCCACATCCTTTCAGGAATGAGGGCACCAGAACCACACAGGCTGCTCTAAACTGACCTACAACAGATTCATACTGTTACTGTCATCTCCACTCCTGACGGATGATTTCCTCCTTCGACTGCTACTGCACTCAGCCAGTGTTTTCACGGCACTGTTAATAACCGAGGTAGAGTCAGCTTAAAGTTCTAAGAGGAAAGAATGAGAGGACTTCCCCCACCCTCTCGTGTACCACCACTTCTGCTGCTTTGTATGTCTTCTCATGTGAGTCATTTAGTCTCAATGTCCCTTTGCAGCCCATTGTAATTGGTGCTCAACCCTATTACCCTGCAAAGCTTGGTATCATCAACAAACCTCGTCACCATATGGTTCTCCCACTCATTTCTCAGTATAACGAGCATTGGACAAATCCTTGCCAACCTGCTGGTGATCCCTCTCCTTTCTGAAGGCTGGTTACTAACTCCTGCTTATTTTTTCCTGTCTTTTAATTAATTACATACCATGTAAATACCTTCCCTCTCATCCCACAGTGCCTTTAATTGCCAAACATTTTTTCAAAACCTGTATTAACTGGGAGTCGGGACACACACAGCAATAGGGTTCTCTCAAAGAACTCAAAAAATGTGAGACTTAACTTGCTTTCACAGACACCCCACCAGCTCCTCCCAGATATGTGATGTTTATCAAAGCATCAGCTAAGTCTGGTCTAGAGGACAGTCCCTCCTTATTTGCCCAGTTCTTATGTCAGGCTTCCCAGCCTGCGGTTCCCTGTAGCACTGCTTTCCCTGTTCTAAGGCTAGGTGCCCCTACATCACATCTTTGGAGCTGACAGAAAGACAAAGCTACTTTTAAATGACCATTTTGTAAAAAAATTATTTCCACTTTTGAAGCCGAGCCCAACAACAGATCGAGGGACATTTGCTGCACGTACAAGGAAACTGAATTAACCTACATTATACTTGCTGCTAACTGGTTTGTTACACCCCAATATCATTCAAGGTTTCTAATACTGGAAAGGCTTCAGAATTTTGCAAGCAAGTCCATTCCTCTCCTCCCTCTCCTACTCTGATGCCATTTGTGGATCTCCAATAGGATGGAGACTTTTTCTTTCTGGCCCCAGGACCCGTACTATTATAAAACTGTAAGTATTGTCTTTTCCCTTTCCTTCCTTTCTATTTAAAGGCACCATCTTTCTTCTTCCTTTATCCTCCCTCCCCTCCTCCCCGCTGGCAATTTGTTAAAGATCCTGGTTAGACCTTTGTTGTTTTACTGTGGAACAGGCTATCAATACCATCTGTTGATAACAGGACACAGGGGCTGGAAGTATTTTGTTTTGGTATTTTTGATGTTCAAGTTGAGCCTCATCGGCTCCTGGGAAGCAAAGATCTGGATGTTGGCTTCACATCTTGTCTATACACAGCCCAGAAACCTATTAGAGGGAGACGATGTGACTGCTTCTCCCAAATCCATTCGAATCTGTCTGAGAGCAACAGGATCACAGCTGGTGGGGAGATTTCTTAGGGCCTCACAAGTTTCATGCTGGGTCCAAATAACTCTTTCAAATGTAATGGTGGGTAATAATCCAAGTAGTGTTAAGTGTAACAGCACTTACACCCAATGTAAGAACCGCCTCACAAATAGTTTATGTGCAAACTGACTTGCCCTGACTTTATTTCAATGGTTAACTTTATTCAATATACTAACAAAATCATCTGAGCAGAGACACGAGAAAGGCTGCTAACGACAGTCAGCAATTTAAGATAATAAAGACTGATGAGAATTGTTGAAGGACCCTATAAGACTGAAAAGCTGGGCAGTAAAATGTCAGATCACATTCAACATTGATACATGTGAAACGATGCAATTCTGCATACACAGAAATAGTGAGTGCTGAGCCGATTGTTACCAAATCTTGATGTTATAGTCAAGAGGTCCACAAAAACATCATCTCAGTGTTCCTTAGAGGTCAAAAAGCAATTCAAACACTAGGAACTAATAGGAAGGAAACAGCAAACAAATCCAAGAATATCATTATGCTGCCAAATCCATGGTTTACCCACAATCTCAATGCTCTGGTCTCCTCATCTCAAGAAAGGCTGTAACAGATAGGGCCGGGGGGGCGGGCGGGGGGTGTAAGTCAGAGCAGTCTTCTAAAAAATACAGAACAGCTCCTGGACAAGGCAGGACAGTGTAGACTGAGACTCTTCAGTTTGGAAAAGAAACTCTGCCAGTCATCCTGCAAGAGCCCACCGAGAGCACAACAACAAGACGAAGCTGTGCTTGAACCCATCTAGTAGGAAACAAACTGGAATGCGAGCGTTAATCTAAGCTATAGCAAACCATGCACCATTACCCTCTGGTTTAAGCCAGCTAACACTTCCATGTTTGGTTTTGTGTTTTTTTTAATATGCTCCATAGTTGTTTAGTGATGTGGGTCATACTCGTTCTTTTGCAGAAACAGAGGAAGGCCGGCTTATGATCCTCACACGAGTGGTTTCTTTCTTTTCAGTTTCTATTGTACAATGTAAAAATTCTTCTCCATTGTAATTCCCTGGCAGGACATGGCCAGACCCAGATGCCCTGAACCTTGGCAGAGCAAGCGGCAAGAAATGTGGAGGTAAGATGGGGACCACCTCAGTCTCTCTTAATACAGGTCTCTTACAACTTGGAGGCAAAAGCACAGAGCAGATTACATTCTATAGCAGCTCTCAGCTTTTCCTCATTTCTTTGGCTTTAAATAGCTCTGCCGCCTGTCTGCTCACCTAAGACAGCCTGTCTGACAAGGCAAGATCGATCATCTCAGCCTGCTTTACACGAGGGGCCCCACTGCAGATGACAAGCTCTACGTCGGATACTGAATGCCCGTAGCCCATAATCTCTGCAGGGGCAGACACACCTAACCACGGACCTGCTGGTTTAGGAGGCCGTACAAAATTAGTTATGAAGTTAGCCCTCCACTACTCCTTTAATGCAGAGTTTGATCTACCTGGCACTGCAGTTTAGCATGGAGAAGGCTTCACAAGAGGCAGAATTTGAGCAAGAGCATTTTCCATGTGTTAGAAGCTTTTTAATCACTAGTAGGCATGGCTCCATGTTCCTCGCCAACCAAACCACTAGTTACGTGCAAAGCATGCTTCCGACGCTCTGCAGTGGGTGTCCATAAAGACTGCAATACCACAATCTTGTTTACCTCATCCTTAAATGAATTTGGTTACCTGAGCCTGCTAACAAGGCCTGACTCGAGGACTCTGCATTTGCAACCTTCTAAATGGACCTGATTTAAATTGATAGTCAATGGAAGAAATTAATCGTTAATGATATCCCTACATCTAAAATCGAACACAGACTGATAGGCTCCCTATTTCAATAAGCTTATGCCATCATGAGATGGCAAACAGGGCTGTAAATGCGTGTCAATGTAAGTTAAAAGAGAAAAGTAAATTATATGGTTTAGCTTATGTACCTACCAGGGCAAAACTGAAATGCTTTTCATGCTGTCTTGCCTGCTCTGTGGAGATGAACATCCTCATCCCCCATATAAAACACGCTCTTGATACAACAAATATAATGGGGTCCTAATACAAAAGAGGATGAGCTGAACATATAGCCCCCCTCCCCGTATTCCTGCAGATTAAAAACCAGTTGAAAATCCTGATGACCTACTACCATACTCAAAGAGCAAATATTTTCCCCATATCTCCCATCGTTTTCTACAAGCGACGTGCTCTCTGTCACAGATAGGATAAACTTAGTGGGCTGGATGCCAAGCACATGCAGCAAGATAAAGAATTAGCTCAGGCATAGCCAGCACTTGAATTTCCAAAGGTGTTTAAATTGAAACAATATGTAGCAGGAATCAGGTTTTCTTAACAGTATTTAAAAAAACCCACAGCCAACCAAACCAAAAGCTCACAGCAAATACATGCATGTTTGATTTTTATCTTGCTGCCCCTCACAAAACTGCCATAAAAATTTAGTTTTCCCCCCACCAAGCCAAATCCACTTTAAATGAACTCCTGCTTCCTGTTTTGTACCCAAATACTGATATGACATTGTTTCTGGAAAGAAACAGTCCCATCCGTCTTTTACATTAAATTGATTAATTGTTTTTCCATTTGTTTTCTTTGTGATGTTCCTCCAAACACTCCACAAATTATCTAGCCCTTAGAAAGCCAGAAGTTGTTTGGGTTTTTTTTTTTCCCTCTCCTCTTTAAACTTGAATGCAGCTTGAGAGACTTAAGATCTCACATTAGTTTTAACTGCTTCACTGTAGACCTGCTGGCACCAATGACAGAAAGGGAGGGCTCCGACATGCCACGATGATGCGCTCCTTTCAGTGGCCAACAAAGAGCCAAAGGCGACCCCTATTATTAGTGCTAGTGAGACTAGATTTACCATATTATTAATCATTAAAGTCTGACTCAAAATTCAGACTGGCTTGTACTTACTCCATGGGTCAGGGAGCTTTACCAGAGCTCATTAACTGTGCTGGGCTACTCATTTACTCTTTCTGCAACAACCTTTTTCCTAATGTATGAGAGGAAAAATGAAATACAGGTGATTTTTCTGTTTGAGGGGTGTTTGCTGCTTGATCTCAACAAATAGAAGCTGCAGGAGTATTTTGCTTGTCAAGAGGACAGTAATTCTTCAAATCCCTCTAAAGAGATAATGAGTGGCAGTGTAATGCTTTTGATCTGTCATAATTATAAAATAAAAGAGAACGGATGCAAAGCTCGTGCCATGGGAAGGTCACTCACTTTTAAACGTCTAGGATTCCCTCCGTGGCTAATCCCAGCCTGTCCCAAACATGGGCTATTTTTAGGCGCAATCGTGGGTCCGTTATACATCCTGTCACTATAAAATGAGTGCCTTACTGGTGATTCTCCTGTAGGGCAGCTAATAAGTAGGTAGGAAAATGATGTCTCTGTGCTTTTGACTTGCATGCTATTGCAAGGAAGGACAGCAGGAACGTCTCCTCTCTGGCGTCAAACAGTCCCCCTGCAGCATACATGCAATTTAAATTATTACAAGGCAATGTTACAAGTATGAACCCTGGCACAAAATAAAGTAATTACATTTAATTAGGCAGCCAAAAAAGTGATGGCCTGAGACTCACTGCCTTAGATGTAGCCTTTTGTTGACTTAACACAGGACAGGTAATGAATGAAACTTCAAAGTGTAAGCAACTAAATTGCTACTTAATTAGTGGAGCCCTAGTCAAAAACACAGCAAAACAAAAAAACAAACCCTCAATTTTCTTTTGTCAAAGGAATTTAGACAAAGATCCCACATCTCAGAGAGACCCTGAAATTAAGGATTATTCTATTAAGTACGTGTTTGTGTTCAAAGTTTCTCTTTTTGTTAATGCAGAGCTCCTGAGAGGTGCTAGATTGGCAGTCCTGGAGCCTGACATTGCCCAAAAGGGAACTCGGTGCAAACAAGCTACTAGCTCACAAATCTCACTTGCCTGCTAAATATCAAGTACACATATTTAATCCTTTGAGTACTCCGATCTGCTGGTAGACCCGCACCAAGCAGCCTACCACAGTGAGACAGCTTTCAAAGTCAGAAACGATGGAAGATAATAGAAAAAGGAAAGTAGGTATAGTAACACTACATTTTTATGTACAACCTCTCTCAGTTTTGCTCTTTCATATCCAGGATTGCACAGTTTGCCAGAGCCCTCTCTGGAAGCCTCCTCTGCTTCCAAAGCATCCTGCTGCTTTATCATACAATTAAATGTGAAAACCAAAAGTGGGTCTGAATAGCATAATGAGTTACGCTAGGCTGTCATCTTTTATTCTAATTTCAATCAGAGACGAAAACAAGCTATTTATTGTTCTCATCCTATTCCTCACACGCTTACATCAGACCGTAAGTCTCTACTCCCGAGAGGTGCTCAGCGTGGACTGGGAGCCTTTATTTCATCTGTCTGCCTACAACCATGTATTTACTGGTGAGAACAGCTGGAAGGTAATATAACATCTATTGCAAAGATTTCTACCTGGCTCAGGTTTTCCCTCTTCAGTGCAACAAACCCTTCATCCCCTGACAATTTTGCCCGTTTTTAGCTCCACTTCCCGCCCCACTTTGCCTGTCTCTCACATCTTTCCTTTTATTTCTCCTCTCACTCTCATCTTTCCCTCCTGCTTGTTGTTTATCTCTCCAGAGCCAGACTTTTCATCCCCATCTCATGTGCTGCTTCATACTCTCCACTGCAGACTTCGTAGCTGAGGTTAGAAGCAGCGCAGGGAAAGGTGGTGGTGGTGGGTGATCAAAATATGCAACTACACCCTCCTAAATCCTTTATTTCAGGAGTTTTAGAGGACTAAAATAGTACTTTATATTTTTTTTGGAGGAAGGGAACTGTATTGTCATGTCCTGTCCCGTCCATGCCCCCATCAAACAACAAAAACTACAAACAAATAAAAAGGGCAAAGTTTTGCTAGAGGACTTCTCATTACCTGTCCGATTCCACATCTCATAACTCTGGGAGCCACTAGTTCTGGAGCAGTAGCACCGTATCCAGGAATTATTAAACACCAGCTTGTCCCAGTTGCATCCCAGAGCTCTTTTTATTTTGTGGGGTATAAGGAGACTGTTCTGATGTACTACAACTATTCACTCTTTAAGCTAGGCTTTAAGTAAGCAGATACATTTGCCCCAGTGCAAGCTGTGCTTTCCATATACAGATTGAAAACAGTCAAGAAACCTCGGTACTTGCATTTTTTGCACTGTTTTTCACAGTATTTCATACAGCTGCACATGTAGCAAAATTCAGGTGGTTCTGATCAATCCCTTCAGTGAACTGAGAGAGGTAGTTTCCACACAGTTGAATTTTGGTAGTGTTTTTTTTTTCTTTTAAGGGGGAGTTTTCTGTCTCCTCACCTGTCCCCTGGACAAAATACAGTATTCCCCCCCCCCCCCCAGTTTTTCCCCTTTCTTGACATGAGATACAGAAACAAACAGCATATGAGCCTATATGCTTCGCAATTCCTTGAGAGCAGCAGAGTGCTGCTAGGCAGAATACATCACAAAATACACTGACGCTTTGAGATTTTATCCAGTCAACGAAACTGTTTTCTCAAGAGCCTGCATAACTCAGGAGTCTGAACCATGTTTTGAAAAGTGATTTAGAGACTCAGGGCCAGAACCAGTTCTCTTACTTCAAAGCTCAAGTCCCTTTGTTAGCTGGCTTTGCAGGAGAGCAAGCTGGCGAACACACAAGTTGCGTGTGTGCACACTGCTGTGCAGAGTGGCTTGTGCCGATGCAGGTCACCCACGTCCTTGGCCATGGCATGCACCTCCCACTGAGATGCTACTGCAGTCCAAAAAAAGCGGCACCATCACCTGCATCATTTTACCAATACTATTCCCTTGTCACACACTGACAGCTCTCAGGGGAAGGCAGGCAGGGCAGCCGCATCCACTCTCCAATAAGCAATGCAGCAGGCTACAGCAAAACAGCCTGGCAACTAGCATCCTTCAGTTCCCAGTAGGTGATGCGACGACACAACAGTAGATCCTGCTTGCAAGTGACAGGAAGACAAAACTAGGAAGGAAAAAAAGTCTTAGAGCCAGAGACCTAGAACTGCTAGCAACTCAAACGTGCGTGTTCCATCATGTGGAGAAGCCACTGTGGATGTCCCAAACAATACTCAGTGGCTGCCTGATGACGACAGCCAGCCCAGCGAGGACTCAAGCCTACAAGTGAAGTGAACCTTCACATCTATAATCCTGAGCCTATGCTTTACTAATTAGATTGCAGTATTATGGGAGCTGCTGCTCAATCCTCTGGGAGCTCTGCTCTGAAACTAGAGAGCTTTGCTTATCTAGCAGTTGTTATTAGAGAACTGTGGGCTCTGATTCCGGCAATGTCCAATATGCAACCTCAGAATAAGCACCCAAAAGCACCTGGGATGGGGCAAAGCTCAGATCCACTCTGTTTCCCACAGCCAGCTTTAAACAGCTCCCCATACATCACCCTGTGGTGCCCTGCTCTCTCCACCGGCTGTACTGGGAGCCAAGACCTCACACTTCGCTGCCTAAAACCATCACACTGAGGCCGGGGGCTTAATTCCGAACATACAGAGCTTTTGACACACCAAGACTGGGTATTCCATCAGAGTTTGGGGTCCTGCAAACAAAGTCCAACCAGAAAGACTGGGACATATTCAGAGGAAAATCTCTGTGCCCCTCTACCTGAAATTTAGCTGTTTCATTGAGAAGCACGGTGTGCTGGAAGCAAACTCGGCAAGCTGGGAAGCAGTTCCAGGAAAGCTTTACTCGGTTCATTGGTTCACGTAGGGACACCAGAGGAAAATGCACATTGCAGGACCTCACAGTTAGATAATATGATGCACTTAAAGCAAACCTTGCATAGAGTTGGCACAGTTCTCTTATTGTGCGAATCAAACTTACACATAAGAAATACTTCCAGCTAAGTACAAGGGTCTAGTCCATATTCAACTCTCAGCTGCCCAGCTAACCCTTTCACTTTACTATTTATGTGAGTTCAATGATTTAACAAGTTTTCAGTTATTTTGACTGAAATGATCTTGAACTATCTCCTTTCCTAATATCCACACCAACTGCTCCTGCTTTAATACAGTGTGCTACTGTCCCCTTCTCCACTGTTTCCTACGCTAATATCCAATGAGACAACAGCATTTGTGTCCAAAACCACACCACACCCCCCCAACAGTTTGCTTTTTTGCTGGAGATGGTAACTTTTGAAGGACGCACCTCCTTCCTTCTCCACCTCTCACCGAAACGCTGAATGTAGACATTGCTTTCTGCAGGGGTGATGTAAAGATCAAAACTTGACAGGCACATGTGGTTTTCAGTAGAAAGCGCAGCAGCACTGAATCTGCTCTACAAAGATATAAAACATGTATCTACAGAAAGCAATATTGTATGTTCAGTGGCCTTGTTCCCATCACTAGGCACAGCACTATGGAGGACGCTCGACTTACAGCTTTATCTATTAGTATACCCTTTTACCAATAAAAGCAGCAATTCTGAGATAATTCAAGTGTTTCACCAAAATCAGTAGGACTATCTTGTGGTCCTCTGCATTCTTCCTTTTCAGGACAGTGTCAGAAAAAGACTGAAGTGTAAAATAGAAGGGAAGAAAAGAAGAAAATCAACAGAATTTCACCAACTTTTGAAACAGATAAGCAAGTGCCAGAGGGACACTAAAAGCAAGCATGGGCCAGCTGAAACTGGATTTAAATTAGATTCCTCATATCTTTCAACAATATACAGAAATGGTTCTTTTAATTATTTAAGATGCATTGTGAAGTGCTATTTGAAGTTTTGTTTTCCAGATATGATTAAAATGCAAATGGAGGGAGAACGCGTGCACACTGCTGCTGCTACAAATCTGTGTTCACTAAGGAGCATTTTCCTTGCAAAAGGAGCTAAGAGGTTGGAGCGGTCTGGCCCTTTTTCCCCAGAGTTAGCAATAGAAATACCTATGCTTGGACAGTGCACATTAATGCACCAGCAGAGCTGTGACATGTTAGAGATTAAGAAATATTCAGAAAATGCAACAAAGAATATGTTTGATGACTTGTGCTTTTCAGTGTCTAGCTAGTGTCAAAACCTGTACGTCTCGAGGAAATCAGTACGTCACCACCTCACCATCTTTCCAATGGCATGCAGCCATAGGCTTTTCTCTAAGCTGTTGAGTGACTGCATTTACTATCACATTTACAAATAATTACAGACTAGTTGCACAGCTATACCATTGTTTTGTCTAAAAATAGACTGAAATATTAATGGTAGCATATCAGAAATCCTTAGTGAAAGCATACATACACAAATCAAAAACTCTCTTTCAAATCCATTAATAATCCCCTCTCAAATCTGTGTGCAAACTACAGAAGTACTTCATGTATCTTATCTCTTCAGGCTACTGTTACATCAAAGTATTCCTGACTGCACATCCATTATATTTCTGTCACCTTTCTTGATAAAAATCTTGTTTTGCAAGGCAATACCTTTTAGAACTAAATACATACAAATGCCAAGTTCCCAGGCTGCTCTCCTGAAGATGCGGAGAGCTTGAAGACATCCATAATCTCTCAGAATAGTCATCATATCTGATTAGTGACAGATAAATCTGAAGCCCTTTTAGCAGAACCAGTCCTGAGCTTTCCAACAGCATGGGACAGAAATTACTTTGGGTGCTTAGGGGAGGAAGGCTCAGGGACATCCTTCCTGCCCTGGGATAGAAATTTGAGAGAGGACTGAAGAGGCAGACACCCTTCGCTACGGGACTTCCATGGGCCGAGCATAGAGCCATTGGATTCTTTTCATATTAACAAATTTTCTCCTCCCTTAGTCAGCTCCTGCGGTTGTGACATCTTACGTGCCTGGAGGCATCTGTTGGATTAAAGGAAATAAAGATGTAATCACCCTTTGCTGAATAACCTGAAGAACACTAATCCCAAGACAAGACAGAACAAACCCCCGCATTCATACTTCCCAGTTTCTGCTTCCTCTTCTCCCCAGGGCATTCATCGTGCAGAGGAGCCTTACGCCTGCAGAAGTCCAGCCTTTTCTGCATAATTCATGGCTCATTTTCTGAACAACAGCAATTTTACAGCTCAGTTTCCCTTTTCCTAACCTTGCTCAGGCTGCTCATCATTTTCCATTACTTGGCTAAGGCTTTCTGGCATTTGTCTCAACTTCCCATGCAGCTCCCTGTTGGATACCAGACATATCAGCCTCATGACCTTCTCCCCTCCCGGAGGTGCCACTGCACATTACTTCTTCCCTATCAACAAACCTGGCCAGGCTCACTTTCACACATTTCTGCTAGTCCGCGGCCTCGAGCGGTTTACTCTGACAGCCTCCCACCATCAGCCTCTCTTCCTGGTACCCACAGAGCATTAAAAACCATGACAACATGTGCACAAAGGTCATGAAAGAAAAGCAATTGCCTGAATAGGAGATAGCACGCACAGGTCATTTGCAAGCAGATCCCAAATGCAAATGAGATCATCTCCAAATCTTGTACAATGTATGCATAAATCAAAGGCTATCTTCTTTTTGTAATACCATGCCTTTGGCTTAAAAGAAGCTAAAGCTTGTCAGAAAAATATTCTAATATAACTGAAGTTGTGGTTCCTGAAGGCCATCATAAACACAGTTATTCTAGAGCACAGCAAGATAGTTCATTCACTGTCCCATAAATTTCATTATTAAGTTGAACAATTATATGTACATTTTTTGAAGCATTCAGCTGAATCATCTGTATGCATGCACAGTCCCAGCAGCCAGGCAGTAAAAGTTTCTACAATAGTGCTTATAGATATTTTGATGAAAGCTTCTAACTTGCTTTATTTTTTAATGCTTTAACAGAGGTAATAATGTTGTTGGTTATTGTAAAGAAACATAAAAACCATGCTTGCTCTTAGCTATTTATAAAAGCACTACAAGATGGGGGAAAAGACTAGTAGTCTTTGAGTGCCGCCATGATAAATGGACGTACGGATACAGGGTCTAATTTAATCACATATGGTACAGCTAGAGGAAAAAAAATGCCTATTTTTGGTGTTTACTGAAAATGTCTGAGGGGGAAATCCAGTTCAATAGGATCCTATATGCAGCTTTAATGAACAGATATACAATTTAAGTTAGAGGGATTTCAGCTGATCAAAATTCACTGCACAGCACTTCAGGGTGGCAGTAAAAGAACTGCTTTGCTCACATTAATTACAGCATTATAAAGAATGTTTTTGTCTTCTACTACAAGATTGTTCTGTGGGAAGAAGAGATTTGCAGCCAGGGAAGAGTTCAACTGCGTTAACAGCAACACCAGTTACAGCCTACGTATAACGTACAAGCAAAAACTAATTCCTTTCACAACTGTCAGCAAGTGTTAAGCCAGCTTTGTGCTTTGGGGAGAAGACAGACTCAGATCACGTCAAGGACATGAGCAGCCCTCCTTGAAGCACCTCAGGGAGACATCCTGCCAACAAACACAGAGCCACTGCAGTGCCTGACTCTCATTTGCCAATACAGCCACGCTGCTGAAGGTGGATCAATGCCATCAGGGATGGATCCATGTCTATCAGGAACAGGAAAAAGATTTTATATGAAGCTGTCTTCAATAAAAATGACAAAAACCTGTCTCAAATATATTTTCTCATTTCTTTAAAAAAAAAAAAAAAAGACAAGTCATCTTTTTCTCTCTTCTTTCCTGAGCAGAACAGCTTAACTTTCAGCTAGGAAAGGTTGTGTTCTACCACGTACTTTCACGCTGCATCCTATATTGCACAACATCCTTCTTGGAAGGTAAGAACCTGCCGAAGCGAGTCCAGAGTGTCGCTCCTTTGGCATCCATCTGGAATAACCAGATTCATCCATTCCAGGGTACTTGGAGAAGGGCTAGACAGAGGAGACACACAATAACCATCTTCAACCTGAGAAAAAGCCACTGCAGGCCACAAGGAAACAGACTTCCCATTCTCTGGATCTGCAGTGGATAGGGTACGAAATAACAGGTTAACAGAAGATTTTTAAGGGAGAGGTAAATACAGGGAGAGTGTCCAGGAAGATTACAAGTCTTCTGCAATTGAGATGATGCAAGAATCTGACAGGAAAGGCTTAGCTGTAATCATTCTTGACTTTGGGCAAGGGGCTGGACTTACCGACTGCTGGAGGTCCCTCCCAGCAGTCTTTCGTCCGTAATACTGTATTCCCAGTGTTTAAAATTTCCCAGAACATAGGGAAATACCAACACCCATCCAGTGTCACACCCCAAACCGAGGCTGTTATGTGGAACAGTTTCCTTGACACACAAGGGAGACTTCAGCACTCAAGGCATCTCAGCCCCAGGGGCAAAGTGTGGTTTTCCTTCTGCAGCAGCAGAACGTGTCCTGGAGGATGCAGAGCGGGCAAAGAGAGGGCACTGGGATTAAAAGAATGAGGGAGGAGGAAAGCCCCCTTTCCATCACCTGCTCTCATCCTCTTCGTGTGAGGAATACACCAGCAGCCCTCTACAAGTCCCCTACCTACTCCTCAGCTACAACTCAGCTACCCCCCCGCCTCCCCGATCCCCTTAGGATGAAGGGATAGGTCAGAAGAATGAGAACCGAGTCCTCTTCCTCCTCAACATGTAAAAGATGAAGGACAGAGCTGGGGGGAAAAGCCAGCAGAGGTCTCCGACAGAAGGGCATTCCCTACTCCTGCCCCTAAGGTAGGAGGCAGCAGCTGCTGTGGGGAATGCCAGCAGGCGCTGCCTCCCTTCACACCTGAGCTCTTGCTGTACAGGTAGGACAGATGGTTTGGCCCAGGCAAAACAGTCTCCCGTTGTGCCCTGAGCTGGCTCAGGAGGGCACAGCCTTGCCTTAGGCTTGGATTTGCAAACTCAGAGTGTTTGCACTCAGCTTCCTTCTCGTGGGCTGCAAAAGGGAGAGATGGGCTGCACGCTGCCAGGAGGTATGTACTGGCAGGTACCTCTCACTCCATGCTTGCTGACATTTTAGTGGATTCAGGCTACCACCACATTTTCAAGACAATTTATAACCTTGGTTTGAAAAGATCTGAGAATGGGAAGGACAAGTGTACAGAATTACAGGTAATCCTTCATTGTTTTTCCCTCCTGATGCTCCATTGCTAAGTTTTGTGTGTGTAGCGTGTGAGCAGTCAGGCGCACGCAGGAAGAGCTGCCCTTCTGATACTTTAAGAATTTGGTTTAGCTCTCCCCACCTCGAGTATTTCTACATATATAAAAATATACAGACTCTCCTGCTGAAGTAGTGAATCCCTTTGTAGATTAGCAAAGCCAGTGCTACGTCAGAGATCAGCAGATGTTTCCAAAATGATCTGGGTACTTGCCAGGAGAGATGCAGACAGGGCACAGGCAAAGAAGCCGGCAGGTGGGGTGAGCAGCTTCCATAACAGAACTATTGAGCAGGGGATGCTGTGAAGTTTCGCTAAAAATACGTCATCACAGAAAAACATGTCCCAAGTGCTATATCTAGCCATGACTCGGGGAAAGGTTATTCTTTGATTCTTCAGTCCATCACAACACTGCCTTTTTAACCTTCCTTCAATTCTTCCTAATCCAAATTTCTGAATGTGGGACACACCACAAGGTATGGTTGCTTAGAAAGTAAGAACATGGGAACAGATGTTTTCAGCGAATCAGTCCTTCAAAGCCAGCCCAAAGGCATCTTAGCATAGGCCTGAACAAGCAAGAGAGGAGGGATTAGCAGCTCAGCCTACCCTCAGAGCAGCCAGCTCATCTTTTAAACCGTAGGCAAATACTGCAGTTTACCTCCCTACCCTTCTTTGCTACAGCCAACTCTCAGCCTACTATCAAAAATAATGATTTTCTCTTTGCAAAGAATACAAAAGTGTGCTTAGCTCTGAAGTGCAGCAAAAGTCAGGTTTGCTAGGAAGGAGCGAAGCGTAGGGGTACAGAGAAGCATGGAGGTAAGAGCGTGCAGACAGACAGCCTAACATTCCCATGTAATTACTGATTATTTCCTTCTTCCCAAGCAGGCTGCAGAGAACAAGCAGCGAGGTGTCTTTGAGGGATGATTTCAAAAGGTGTTTTCCCAAGCTGCTTGTTCTAATCACACAAGTATCCTTTCAATCACACTTGCTACAGCCAAGAGTTTGTTCTGAATCACTGACAGTTTTAACATCTTACCACATTGCGCTTTCGGGAAGAAATACACCTCTGCCAGAATTTGACTGGTATTTACAGCTGTGATAACAGAACCAAGGTACTAATAATCCCCTCAGTGATACTTTTTATGACATTAATGCAGACTATCTCTTTTGTCACTACAATACAGAAAGACAGAATTAAAGTGGTGGTTTTATAAATACTTCCTCACCCACGAAAAAGCAAGGGGGAAGAAAACGGGTCTCAGGAAATACAAAGTATGTAAGACAATCATTTTCAAGTCATTGCAAGGGGAAAAGGGGTGCCCTTTTAAAATAGCTTATTGCACCTTTGAAACACCAAATTAGAGCATTTCTCTCAAAGCAGAAAACAGAAAACTGCGTAAGGTCTGAAAGAGGTACAGGAGAAAAGCGAGCAGTTAAGTGGAAAGCCAGACACCACAAACTCTTTTGCATTGCAGACAAGGTATGACAATCACTTAAATACAATCCATGGTGTGAGAACGTGGTACTGGAAGAGATGAAGATAAAGAGGAGAGTGAGGTTTTTCAAGCTACAAAATCCAGAATAGCTCCATGAAATGTAGATAGAGGCAAAAAATTTAGACAGTCTTTGTAGATTGAAGACAATGACCTCTCTGCTGCAAATTAGGACACTCCTTTTGCATTTAATTTAATATTAGAATTAATTAATTGTTTCCCATCAAGCATATCTGTGGATGATGTGGTTTCATAGACTTAACAGCCCAGATTTGTTAAATTCTGAGCATTTCATAGCTGTTGCTGCACAGCTGGCCTACAGCTGTGAACAAGCGTATTTTGAAGTAATTAGTCTGAGACACACCTGGCACTTGCCAAATGAAATGCAAAAGAATTGCTCTTGAGAAAGATGTAGCTATACTTTCCCACTCTTAACCTTGGATTAAAAATTTAAGCGCACACACACTTGTTCTTTGAAACATGCATAGTTTTACAGCCACTCACTATTCCTGTTAAGAGACAGCTTACCATCACTACAGTAAGACTGCAAACACACAAATGCTGGTGGAAAGAAACCACCACAGGAAAGAAAGCTCCCTTCTGACTGACCAGAATTAGCCAAGTGAAGAGTCTCCATTGAGATAAGACTTTAAGCAGGCTACCACGTTATCCTACACAATTATCCATCAAATGGTGATCAGTTGTGTCAAAGATCACTCCTGAGATCTACCAAAACAGACGATCCGTCTCTGTTGGTCACAGGGGCATTAAAATTCTTGTAGAAACCATGCACGTCAGCTGGCACAGTCGTCTTGGCCACATGTAACAGTGGAAAGCAACAACCATGAAAAAGCCGAACACTTATAAAACCTATGGTTTTTTCCCCTATATGGACCCTGCTACAGAAACTTCTGAAGTGTGGATTTGGCTTTTGCAAGCTAGCATTGTGCCAACACACACTCACATTAAATATTCATTTTGATCTGTCTTACCTGAGTATAAAGAGCCACACAGAGGACACTAAGAACCAAACCCCTAAGGTCAAAATTTATCTTCTCCAGCCAATACTTTCATACTGTGAACCAACACGCACTGAGCTGCACAGTATTTGGTGCTTGCTGCTTCCATCCATTTCAACAGCGTCTTTCATACCCAGCAATTTTTACCCAATCCTTTGCTCCTGCTCTCCTCAACAGATAAGGAGTGGCCTTCCAGACTAAATCCAGGTGTTCTTACCTGACTGACAGTCATTTGGGCAACCCAGGTGATGAATGACTGCTCATGCAAGTCCCCAAAAGCCCACCAACACCCACAGAGCAGGGATAGCTGAGTACCAGTAACGCAGATCCACAGGCCACTGGTCAGAGTTCGGCTGCCCTTGACAGAGAGATGCTGGAGCTGCCTCCAGCTCTAACAGAAGAGTGTCGGGAGCCGAGATGCAGCACTGTGTACCCATGGGAATATCTCAAGGGCCTGCTCAGACCTACCAGCAGAGCCTCAGCAGCTATGCGAGTGCCACACTCCCAGGTCCAGGAGCACCAACAGCCCTAGCTCAGGCTCCAGGGAGCAAGCACTGCAATCCAGGCTCCAAACAGCACCGTCACTGCAAGCAGGGAGTGAGGGAACTTTATGATATTTCTTCCTTCATTTACCACCTTACAGTGCAGGTGAAACTTTCTGCTGCTACAGGGATTTGAACAGGACTGACATTTTCACCCCGTGGATGCTTCATTGCTACAGTCTTAGCTAGGCTATCCCATCTGCTCAGACTGAAGGTCATGGTTAGAGCAGCCTGCCACCCTTTCTAATGGGACCTCAGAGCAGCATCTGCATCTGAGATGGGAACAGTCACATTCCAAGTGCTGTGTTGCAGCTTTTGTGCTACAACTTGGGTACAGCTCCCACAGAGCAAGGGTTCAGTCTTGCGATCACAGCTTTTAGCAGTTTTATGCCACGGAGCACGCAGGCCAGCCAGTTCCTCCCTGGCAGATGGGACCACGTCAGTGTTTTAGCTGTCTTCAGTGAAATATGGATCAGACTGAGGGCTCTCACTTGTTCTGTGTCGTAAAGTCTAGGCTAACAACAGCATCCTCTCAATGTTTGACTAACATAGCTAACCAATACCCACCCAAACCAGAGCAGGCTGGGAAAATCCTAGGGGATCTCAGGTGCTACCGTCACCTATGCTCAACAGTAACGGACAGGAGTTCATGCATTCCCATCGAGCATCTGAAAGCTGTGATGGAGCTGCTATTACCTTTAGTAAGGTAGTTGTGCAACTCCATCTTTTAGACACCAACAGAAACAGAACAGCTCTGGCCAACTCGGGCACAGAGCTAGAAGCTAGGAACTGCAGGTGCGTGCAAGCTGTAAAAGAAGCACAGAAATGCAACCGAGGTAATATTGGTCAGCAAGGTAAATTGCTTTGCAGCCGCTGCCAAACCACTTGTTTTGCTGTTTACATATTACATCAACAGCATTCATCACCTCTGCAAGCTTTACAGAAACACCTCAATTTTCTTTTCCCGGACTTCATCTACTTTTCTTCTCTCTCTTACACACTTTGCCTCATACTCAAACAACAGGAATAAATTATTACGTGGGATCTTCATGCACATCTTTAGACATCATGGCAACATAGACGCTATTGACAGTCTTAGTGATGGATGCAGCTAAACTTGAATTAGTTCCTAAACAGAAAAACACATATAAGTCTTATCTGAGAAGCTGCAGCACCCTGGAAATAATGAACTGATTCCACGCAGCAGAAGTGGGTTAAGTTTCTTGCTTTCCTAGGAGCATTAATATTTAGGCCTTCCTGCTTGAAACATTTGGAAACCCTCATTAAAAGTGGTTGGACAAACCAGGCTCCACAATGTCTGTTTGGAAATCCAACTGTTACAGCACAGGAAAAATGGCATATGGGGCAGAAATGTAAAATCTACTTCAAAAGGAACAAACGAGTTTTTCACCGCGCCCCCCTTTCCAAACTGAATCAGCAAGCACATGATGCACCATGATTTTCTTGCAAAAACCATGGACCAAGCTCTGAGAAGCAGCACAGAGTATTCATGCTAAGTTTACATGAGAGTCTGGTACAGCAACTAAGAAAGATGTAGCTTCAAGGCCTGCAGTTTAAACAGCGATTGGTGAAAGGATGTGTTATTGATTGCAAGGGTTGGTAGAACACAGTAGTAGGTCAGTCCACCATAATAATGATCCTTATTCAGAGCAGCAAGCATTTTTGGCCTCATCACTGCACTGTAACAGCCACAAAGACCCTTCTCAAAGGCTGATGTCTCACTGTAATATATCACTGAGCATTAAAGTGGTGATTTATACTAAATTGGATCCTCAAACCACAGTGTTTTTACTGTGGCAGCTGGTAAGTATAAACATACACACCTCTGGATCCTATTTCAACCACAGGATCTTAAGTAGCTATTGAAACCTACAGTTCATCTAGCGAATGGGGAGGGGGGAAATACCAGACTGGAGATTTATACATTACAGTGGGTCATCAGAGTCAGGAAAGGAGCTTCTTCGTCAACAGGAGACCTGTTGCCATTGGTAACTGTTACTTGTATTTCACTTGGTGAAACAGCTGCCTCTTTGGCTCACCACTGCTCTCTCTATGGAAAGCAAAACACCACTGTGCATAGTAAAACCTCAAAGATCTTTTTCTTCCCATCAGTATCTGGGTCAAGCATACAGCAAACACGTTGGTTTTCTCCAAGCTCCTTTCCCTGTGCTACACAAGAGGCACCCTCAAGGATGGCCGTACGGGGCCTGGTGAGGTCCACACAGCTCAGTACCTTGCCTCTGCCTGCAAGGCAAAGCGACCACGTAATGAAAAGGAAACAGCGAACCTCTGTAAATCAGCACAGCAGCATCCACTGGAGTGTTATTGTAGTGAAGGAAAGTTCTGCCTGGTGATAAGCACAAGCTGTGAAAACACATACATACTTCGGTCACACTCTTGTCAGCTCTATCAGCTCTTCTGTATGCCACTGCTTGACTGAGAACTAATTTCATACAGGGTATGGCTTCCAGAAGTTAAGTAAGGTCCCTGGGTGCATGCAGAAAACACTGAGGTCCATCTCATGTGTCTACAGCAACCAAACAATCGGTTCTTTCCAATATAGTGCTCTGATAAGTTTCATCATTTAATAGGCTTTTTATAACAAAGTGAAACTCAAGTGAAGCGATGGGATGCTTTAGCTGTCATTTCATTTTCTGAGATCTCAGTCCTATACAACAGACCAAGCCTAAGCAAAGGAAGCTTTGCGCTTTCTCTTCTCATTCTTTGCTGAACTGTTCTCACAAACCCCTGACGTGACCATAGCAACGCTTCCCAAATCACCAGCAACTGAGCCCTGGTTCAGCAAAAGCACCCCCACTTTAAAATTTTACATGTCTTAGATTGTCTGTCTTCAGCATCATGCCCAACAAACTCTGCTTTAACATTTGCTTTGGGCAACACTAGTTGGAAATCTTCTGAGGAGAACTTCTAATCAGAAGATGCCAAAGAGATCACAGAACTGGCATAAGAATCCCTGCTAATTTCTGGGACCTGTTTTCAGCTTCTTCACAGATTCAGATATCTGAGCTGGTTGCATTTACCTTATGTTTTTCAAGGTTGCTTTGGACCAAAGATTTTTTTTTTTTTCCCCCAAAGGAATGAGAAGAAAAGAAAGCCAGCCCTCTGGAGAGCAACACAGATTTGTGAGGCCTGTGAACAAACCCTGGAGTCCTATTTCTCCTTCCTGCAGCAGGTCATCTGTATCTTGAGGGACCACTGACCTACATAATGTCTATAGGAGACTAATTAGGAGGAAACTAAGAAAGTGGATCACATTTAAAATGGATCTTATTTAAAAATAATTGCATGGCAAAGCCAGTCATCAACACCTAGGAAGAATTACTTTGCAAACAGGTAACATTTGCTTTGTGCTGTAACAACATGATCACAGTCCATAATTCTATCAGAAAAGTACAGTTCTGTTGCTCTGCTTCGAGTAAGTTAACAATAGACTGATGGGGTGTTTGGTTGGGGTTTGTTTCAGTAAAACAAAAGCACCTTATTGCATACTTTTCCAGTAAGTGTCAGGGGACTTTTCTGAAGACCAGAGAGAATAGCTGTGAAGACTACCAATTCATACAGCCTCAATGCTCCTCCCTCGTAGTTGGTAAGCTAACTGCAGACATCCAGTCCGACAAGGCGTCAGTATTTTTGCTGGGGCACAGTTGCAAGGACTGTATCAGACGAGTCGTCAACATCCCTTCCTGGAAAAGCCTTGTTGTTAAGAGCTGTAATATCATGTATGATCTTCTAACCACATCCTGCTATTAAGATTTTACAAAGAATATGCAGTTGGAGACAAATGGACAAAATAAATTCTTGTTGGGAACATGACCTAGAAGAACCTTGATGTCTCAGCATTAGACAAAATAGGTTGGTGCTAATGACTGCATTTTATCAAAATTAGACTGATCATTAAATTATTAACAGTGGTTAACTTCACATCAAGTATTTACATGAAAACTGACCAGCAGTTATCTACATGTGTTTTCAGAGGCTGACTACTCATCTCATACCATAAAACTATTTTTATCAAGTTTATTAAAATTTATATTCTTTTTCTTGCCAGCTAAGACAGTTGAAATTTACTCATGGCTTGACTAAAGTTGCAATTTTAGCTTCCCATTATATAAAACCTGGACTACACCAGTCAAAAAGCCTCATTGCCTTCTTTGAATGGTACTGCAACAGAGTGCTACAGCAAATTACTTCATCGCAGAACGGACTATCAAGATTAAATTTAACCTCAGGATAAGTAAAGTATACAATTCAAGTCAGGCAACATAACAGGCTTGCTTCTTGCATGTATTCTTTTTTTTTTTTTCCTGTGCTCCTTCACTGCTATAGTTTCCTCTACAAAAATGTAGTTATTTCTGAAAATACTGTCTTCACAGATAATCTTTGAAAATGTTTCTGCAGGTTGTTTGCAAGCAGAAAAAATATTTATTTTTTTAAGATATCCAACTATCACAATTCTACCCTATACTTCGGTCCTTTATGAATTCTTAATTTTTATTTGCATGCTTGTTATAAGGGTCTTCCTGGATTTGCCATTCTCCTTGTGATTCACGTATCAAGGACAAGCAGCACGCGGGAATATTTTGGAACTTTTAAACAATAAATACATGGCTAACTGACCAATAAAGCATGAACTTCTGCCTATGGTGAAAGTAAGCAACTGGTTGTTCAAGTTACTTTTTAACCAGAAGTAAACACAACAGGCAGCCTAGAATAATCCAACTCAAAGATATAAACCTATTTATCAGCTAGAAAACTCCCAAAACCCAAGTTAAACACTTGTATTGCCAGCTGGGTGACAATCAAATGGCTGAAGGCTTCCTTGTCTCTTTTTGGTCTCTACAACTGCGAGGTCAGACAAACCCCTGCAGAAGCAATTCAGAGGTGTGGGCACAAAACCAAACAAAATGGGAGGCTAAATTTTACCTCTCATTTCATTGTAAATGAAAAGAATCTCAGCAGTTCTGCAAAGGAGAGCCTCGTGGCTGCAAAACTTTATACTTTGATTCCAAATCACGGAAACTCTTCAGGCAGCAATCCTTTAAAGCACACAGGTATTATGTCCTGATCTGACGTAAATCAAGAAAAATCATCCCCTGAAAATATGAAGACAGCAAAGAGGTAATGTTGCAGATACTGACTCAGACTAGTTTGCAGAGATGGCAAGCTCCAGCAACCGAGGTTCCTAACCTCTATACAGAAAAATAAAAAGACACAGTCGGTGCTTAGAGTCCGTGCATCCACGAATGTGAGGTCAGCTTCAGCCATACGATGCTTCTGCTCCTGCAGCCCTCCAGCTGACAGCTACATGCCAGTCACAGCCAGAAGCTTGACTTCCATGCTGTTTTCTGCTGTCTCACTTTTGCACTGTTTAAGATGGTACTTCTGTATATCCTTGCAATACTTTTCCAGCCCTCTCAGCTACATAGTACCTGCTCCCAATCATCATCCCACACTTATTCGGCATCCTAGACACCCGACTTGCTCAACCTAACCACTTGGCTGTGGTCACAGCTTCTGATCACTACAAGACTGATTTGTTTCAAAACGTTCTTGAAATTTCCATCCTGCCATTTAACAGGACATGAGTCCATGTGTTAGCTGCACAGCAATTTGGACAGCATGCTCTGCCACCCAAACTACAATTAGCCCTCTTAAAAGCAGGTCTGTGGCTGTACATAGCTATTGGTTTTGTTACCAAAGCTAGCTTGTGTACCTCTATGTATGCATTATACATTCCAGCCACATTCGGTGTATGCACAGGATCCTGGGGAAGAGAGGGGGAATTTGTTGAGGGTCAAAGTGGGGATTGAGACCAAGCCACTGCTAACATTTCTGAGCATAAACCAGCTGCATCAGGGACACACGGGTTGCTGTTAACCTCATTGAGGCTGTTTGTGTAAGTGAAGTCTCATTAACATCAGGGTAGGCTCCAGCATCTGGCCACAAGAAAATCAATTAGTTGCCTACCAAGTTATCTAGCAGAAAACAAAGGCAGACTTCCAATGTTCAAACGAAATTGGTTTGTAAAAGAAATAGGCTACAAGTTCATGCATTTGGTGCCAAGTCTACTCTATGTTCACCAGGTTTGCTATCGGTTACAAGAAATAGAGGAAATGGAGGTTTGGCTTTCTAACAAAGAAACATCCTTTGGGACCTAAAGAAAGAAAAAACATTTCCTGTCTGCCAGTTAAACTGAGAATACAGAGCTAGTCTTGAGAAATCTATATCCTTTCTCTAGGAAAAAAATGACACTGCTATACTTACTCTTCCTTGAAATATTACATCTTTCTGTATTCAATTTCCATAGTTTCTGATTGTAGACAGCTCTGTTGAAATTACTGTAAATGAAAACAATACAAAAGGAAACACGGAAGAATTACATGAAAGTGGTATTGTCAATCAAAAGCACTTCAGCAGCTCTGAGTACCTCAGACATGTTTGCAAGGCTCACGGAACCCTTGTGAGTTAGGTGCGTCGAGACTGATTTTTCTTAACAATAAGGGAACTACCCAAGACAAAGAGAACTGCAGCAAAGAAATCAGCTGAACCCACTCCTATAGCCAGTGAATTCAATGACTTTATTCTTTCCTCTTCACTATTAGCACAATGGAAATCCAGATGGAATTTAAAACCATGGCCAAAGTCTTGACTACAGACAAGCTGCTGACACGACTGCCATGATTTAAACAGGAGCTGATTTCACTGTATGTTCCCCTTCTCTATTGTCCGATTCCTCTCATATGTACTGGGAGTTGGACTTTTGGTGAAAGCGGAAAGGGATCCCAATGCTTGCCTCAGTAGAAACAAGTGTGATTTTTGGCCCTGGCTTCAGTGGAAGAGAGATTAGTCCCAAACTTTGAGATGTACCAGAAATGTAGCCATAGTGGCTATTTAAAAACTCTTTATAGCTAAGTATATCCTGCATTATCCAGATTCATCAGCACACATCACCTTTTCCAAATTATGTTTTGTCCATATAGAGGTTGTGGATTTGAAACGTTCAGATGACCAAGATGATCAGAAATGCCTCCAGAGCCGCATGCTGCACAGTCATCCCCGCAGCACATGTGCACGATGCATGCCCAGCACTGACCGGCCATACAACATCTGCTGCTCACGCGCTGCACAGACAGCCTACGCATGCAGAACAAACCCAGGGCACTCAGGATGCATCAACTCTGGGTGCCAGCACCAGCAGAAGGGAAGGCCCAGCTGTGCAGCACATGGGCAGTACAGCCAGCTCATCCCAAGGCACCCTGGAGCCAGCCCTGACCCTGACCAACTGCTGCCGGTGCGCGCATCTCTCTGCCTGGGGCATCTCAGACGAACACTGCAAAAATACCTCTGCTTATGACCAAAAAAATACCAGGAGAACAGAATGTTCTCTACATAGATTTAGGTTCTTCCTTGAAAACCCACTACTGGCCATTGCTGGGGATGAAACACTGGGCTGCAAAGACCTTTGCCAAACTTTGTAGCTTTCTACCTTACAAATACCAATGGAGAATCAAACTTCTTTCTGGTTTGTGTTTTTATTAATTACTGATATCCTTCCAATTAAATTGAAGCAATTACATTAGGTTTTTAAATTAACTTGTTTCAGCGAAGTTTTTGTAAGGTATCTTTGTGTATTTCACCTGGAAAATATTGACAGAAAATTATTTTGTACTCCACAGAAAACTGTTTCTAAGCAGAATTATACAGACAACTTCAATGAAATTTTGCTTAATCGTAATCAAGCCTGAAATGATAAAAGTAAGCCAGATCCAGGCTGGCTGGGCAAGCGCTGGCAGAAACGTGGCAAACACTGAGCAGAAGCTTACCCAAGCAGGTCCACAGGAATTCATTCGGGACTGATTAAAAACCATGGAGATTGAAGGAGGAAACTTAGCAAAAACCAAAGAAAGCAGAAGCCAGTGGTCAGCAGCTCTGCCAAGAAACAGAGACAGGCCCCCTGTGTATATGGTCGCTGGAAAGGTAGGACTGGAGGTTACGAGCAAGGAAACAAACTGCAGACTTCTCTGAGGGGATCCTGCAACAGCAGCCCCAGTCTCACTGCTGTGGGTAACACAGCGGACCTGAGGTAATGGGCGTAAGGTCCAAAATCAACAGTAACGATCTAGCAAACACACTCGCAACACAGTTCCATGTTTAAATCAGAATCAGTTCTACCATTCTTCAGCAATTACAGCTTTTCTACCTCAAAACAACCAATGCGTTTGGCTGCTTGGTGGTGACCACTAGTTGTGCTGCAGTATATGTGGAAAAGGATTCACAAACAACATGGGAAAGGGGATAAATAGTAACTCATAAAGTCTAGTGATTATGTTTAGTTATTCAAGTTGGTAAAGAAAAGAGCAGATTGTGAAGAACTGCAGGAGAACCTACAGGACTGAGTAACAGGGTGTTAAAATGACACATCAAGTCCAATGTAAAGTGACATAAGTGGAAAACCAACCCTAACATTTTAGGGTTAGGTGGGATATCTAACAAACATATCAGCTCAGTGCACAGTCATCAAAACCCAGAAATCATTCAGCATCCTTTAAAAAAAAGCAGATAACATCTTTATGCTGCTATCTAAATCCTTCTCACGCATCCTTAAGATTGACCCAAACTGGAAGAAGTTCAAGGAGGGACAACAAGGATGGTCAGTGCTCTGGAAGTGCCAATTCCTTCACATAAGGAATGACTACGTCCACTAGGACTTTCGCATCTATAAAAGATGATACAGGAGAGCAACAGGTATCTATAAAATCCTGGGGGGCAAGGAGAGGCTGAATAGGGGCCAGCTACTACCTGAGTCTTCCAGCACAAGACCTGAGGGATATCAAATGGTGCTAGCAGGTGGCAGGTTCAAGAACACACACAAGGATGTATTTTTCTTCCATACAATGCTTAGTTAAACCGTGCAATTCCTTGCTGTGGGACGTTGTGGATGTGAACAGTTCACGGGTAGTCAGCGGGGAGATGCACACAAACATGGAAGAAAAGTTCACTGAGCTTCTTTGCACTCAGAAACAGTATGGGGCTTAGCAGGTTCCTTGAGTTGAAAATAACCAGAAGCTGGGAGAGTACTTTTTTTTCCTGAGTATTGCCCTTCTTAGGTTATGTTCTTACAAAACAAGCGTCATCAGAACACAAACCTGTATGTGAGCATCAGCATCCATGACACATAATTGAAGTTAGTTCTTTTTAAAGAATTTTATTAGGCGCTGCAAATTCTATGCCCTTCAACAGACAACAGCCCCAAGACATGCTTTTAATTAATGCCACAAAATCTTGAAACTCTGTATTGGAAACAATATTTTACTTTTGTCCTCCTCAGGGACCACTGAAATTAAGCTACTATTTTTGTCCTTTCACCTGGAAAATTATTTCATGTGAGATCACAGCATATTTCCAGCCACTATATAATTAGTTCAGAACTGAAGACAGTGTATCAGAAAAAAAAATAAAAATACTCCTTTTAATCGATTTTAGTCCTCTAGCTTGTATTTTAAAGGTGCTGTATGAGCAAAAGACCTCTCAGCATAAATCATGAAGTAAGCTGCTATTCTGGAAAATTATACCAAAATAGGAAAGTGGATCTGTTTGGAAGTGCCATTGTTTGGCAAGGGAATGACACTGTGATATAATTTTTACATTGCATGAAGGTACTAAACTGCTCCAGCAAGTCAAACTTGTAAGATTTTCTAAAACAATAACTGAATCCCCTTTGGGGCTGGACTGCTTCACGTTGCTTATAAGGTTTTAAGCTGCTCATGGAACTGGACCTAGCAAGGTCCCACATGTTTCTTTACGAGGGTCCCTTTTTGATTTGAATACTGGCAAGTAAACTCAGCCTATTTAAAAGTTTTCCACAGCTTCACAGAAGATCATGTGTTGCAAAACCCAACACTAGCAAAAATCCCAAGTCTACCGCCAGAAAATACAGCAGCCTCACAGGTTCTGTTACTAACAAGTACACATATATAAAGGGAAACCTAATAATTGCTGGGGGGGGGGGGCACAATTTGTTTCATCATCCAGGTTGTTAACGAAGATACTGAACAATATTAGCCCCAGAATCAACCCCTGGGGTACTTCACTCTTAACCAGCTGCTAGCCGGACATCTGGCCCATCATCATTACCCTTCAAGCCTGGCAGCTCAAGTAACCTTCAGTCCATCTGGCTGTTCTTCAAGCCCATAGCTTCCACAGCTTCCAAAGGAGAATGCCGTGACAGATCCAGTCAAAAGCCTTTCTAAACATCAAGGTAGTTTGTGTCTATTGCTCTGCCCTCAAACACATAACCAGTCATTTCATCAGAGAAGGCGATCCAGCTGGTCAAGCACAATTCGCTCTCGACAAACGCATCCTTGATTATCCTCTTGCTCTCGCAATATTTGGAAATGGAATCCAAGAGGACATGCTTTTCCAGGGACTGATGTGAAGCTGAGCAACCAGAGACTGCCTAGGCTGTTGTCACTCTAGTGACAACTAGGGCTGCCCCCCCTTCCCCAAACACATGGAGGTCTATGCTTATGTGAACCGTATTACTCTAATGGGGAGGCAGCTTTGAAACACATCCAGTTCTCATTTTGTTAACACAGCTAACTCTCCGCTGCATGGAAAGTAGCCGGAAACCATTGCTCAGAAAGTTAGCAATAGAATCTGTTGGAACCTCACATTTTTCTGTATACAGTTTGAAGTAGTTTATGGATTACGTATTTTCAGCCCAAAGTACAAAACTAGTCGCTTGTGAAGCAGTCTCACTGCTGACTTCTAGCTCATTCCCTGACCCACTTTCTGTTCTGCTCCCCATAGAGAAGCCAACCTAGCCCATTAGCATGGGCTCCAACTTTTACCTTAGTAACAGCATATACCACTGGAAATGCACGTTTCCTGAAATGGGAAATGATGGCACAGCCTACTGGGACATCAGACTTCTGAGGGAACCTCTGTGTGGATTTGACAGGATGCTTCTTTTATCTGAGGTTTTTACAGTTTGCAGGGAACCCTCAAAGTTCAGGGATCTGTGGGGAAAAAGACTTGCATGTGTTGCATATTTGCATTGCTTTCATGCTCCTGTTTTTCCTCTAGCACGAAGGAGTCACAGTTTCTAAGACCAGCCCACACATATCACACTCTCTATCACGTGATGAGAACAAGGACTAGAGTTCAGCTTTAACAAAGACAAGTGCTGGCGGAACAGGGTTTCATGAGATATCTATGAGAAGCCTGTCATCCATTTGGCTTTGGGCTGCCCTGGAGATGCACATCTAGAAGTGTGTTTTGCAGCTGATAAGCAATTTTGATTAATGTTAACTAAGGCAATTTACATAGTGGAAAACACGTAACATTTGCTGTCTTCACAGAAAAAAAGAAAGCATTTGCATTCCAACATCTGATTGTAGACCAGACAGCTAGAATATTAGCGTACTATTTACACATTGAAGTGTATGTGCCTGTTCCTTGCAGAGTTGATAAATCTAGGTGCTTTATTAATAACAATGCAAGCAACCCTCATGTTACTCTTGGAAAATGAGCTATTCAGATACACAGAGATTAATTTCTACATAATTACATACAGGAGACAGATGCCAAGGACTTAGAAGGATATTGCTGTACATAAACCAACAAAGATGAGGGGAAATTTGAGACAACTCCTGAGGGAATTTGATGATGCAAAAGATGCACCATTAATGAGCCACTTAACTGGAAGTACCTTGGCATGAAAGACTTATGTCAAGGACTGCAGGAGACATTTCACCCGGTGATTCATATGAATGCTCCATGCAGTATGGACTTCTGCACCAATAAGCCCACTTGTACTCTGCTCATTAATCCAGTTCCAGCTCATCCAACCACTCAGCTGATTCCAGTAACTAAGTTTGGCAAGACCTGGGCTAATGGTTTGGGGTTTTTTTTTCATTTTCATAGAAAGAAGAGAGAAAGGATCTTTTCCCCTTCTCATTACAAATATCCAGTTCAGTTCCTTTTCCTTACCTCTCCCTATAAATTACATTGATTTGGAGTAGAAAAGGATTTCCATTCAGATACTGAGGCATATAATTAGGTGAGACATTGAAGTTGGCAATAGCTATTGTTCAACTAAAACCGGAGAAGAGGAATTTCCTATTATCTCCTCCAGTCTCTGCTAGGACCTAAAATAGTACACCCAGAAGTTTAATTTTGCTGTGGTTATAAAAATCTGGGCTGGCCAGTTTTATTTCTATTAGATGCCATGTGAGAAAGATACTTCAGAGTAGCGTTCTGTATTTATCAGGAAAAAAAGATGAAAACTAACAGTAATAGTTTTAAAATCACATAGATAAAACCACAGCTCAATCTAGGGCAAAAATGTAGTACAGTCTCATCTTTTCAGCTATAATTACTTTAAAAAAAAACCCTCTCCCCCCCACCTTTAAATTTAATAGACTTCATAGACTTTAGACTCCTATAGACTGATTTCTTGTCCTGTAGGTAGCATCTGTGGCTTGCAGCAGCTTGAAGACAGAAAGATTTGTGCTGACACTAACCCTCAAGTAAAACACCTAGCATAAGGAAAAAAGCTAGTTTAATATAAAAATACATCGATTTGTAAAGTTGCTGCAATAAATGCTGAAGTAATTAAATTTATTTTGCTCTAAGTATTCTTTACATGGGAAAGCTTCTGGTTTGTCATTAATGCTTCTGCCTTTCATACTCAGTTTACTTCAGAAATAGCACAATATACTTTTACTCTATTTCTTGCTTCCCCATTCCCCAAAGCAAGAGAATTTGTAAATCCTCTAATGCTTGACACAGAAAAAAATAGTGATGGGGTTAAGCATTAGGGTTTGGGTTGAATATTTTTCTTTCAACAGAGAGAAAGGGAAGGTTTTGATGGGTTCTATTCTACCTCTGATTTATATTTAAGATCTCAGAAGTCTTGGGAACTGGAAGTTTTCTACAATTTAGGAGCACATGTCAGGTTCTGGCAGTTCTACTTCAGTCCTAAATTTTCTTAGCCAGCTTCCAGAGGATTTTTGCTGCCTGTAAAATACCTCCTCCTAGCCCAGCTACTTCATTCTTCAACACAGGTCACAAGATCAAAGTATGAGGAACAAATGGAACAATTTCATTACAACTGTAAGGTAAACCTAATTTGCAGTAAAGCTGCAAAAAGCAATGAAGAGCTGTCCACTTGGGTTCTGCACCAAGCACGGCTCAGGAGATCCAAGGATGTTCTGTCGTGTGCACAACCGCGTAGGGCAACCCAGGGCTGAGATGAGCTGTAGAGTGGCACAGCACCTTTCTACCAAACCTTGTGTCAGATTTCAATATATAAGCTAGACTTTGTCTTTGGGATCTGCTATTCCAGAAGGAAAAGAAGTTACAGGTGAGGCTGTGGCTAGCAGGTATATTAGACATACAGACTATGAGGAAACTGGATAAAATTGAAAGAACATGGAAAAACCTCATGTACTTAGAAAAAAAAAATCACTAGACAACGAGAAGACAGAGTGCATATGACAGGTACTGGAGATTGCTTTTCCTCAGCAGCCAATACATGGTTGGGACATCTGCTCTTGCCCTCACCTCAGTTGCTCACAGTACCACTCTAGTTACCTCCTCTCGCCAGTAACACACAAAACCCAAACCAAATCATTCACATGAGCACTATGGCAGACAATATTCCTGGGCCATTAAAAAAGGGGAACAGCCATCAATAATACACCTCAAGGCTAAATCCAAAGCCAATAGACAACATCGCATATTGTTCAAGTTTATACAAGGCCTGCTCCAGAGATGATGCATATTTTGGCATGATTGAGCCCTTTTATATAAGCACACTCCTACTAATTCTGCAATAAAAAAGCGCTCTTTTTTCTTTACAACGCTATCTTTCCTTCAAGAATTTGTGAATAACACTCAAATTGTACAGCACTTGGTCTGTAAAGAATTAAGGAGGGGTGCTTTATATCTACCTGATATTTTACTGACAAAGTACTTTGGAGAAAATATGTATTCAGAATGAGGTACTTTTATTAACAGGCTTGTAGTGGGTTTTGATATGTTTCCATAGTCCCCAGGAAATACTACTCTGCATCAGACACACATATACATGGACTGTAGCCCTTTGCATAGAAATATCACCCTGTTTGGCTATTTTACTGGGAGGGTTTTGTTTTCAGAAGTCATCTAATCGCTATTAACAATGAACATTTGTAATACGCTTTCCAGGACACAATGTTTCAGCAAAAGCTCTATTCTGTAAAGGTCCACTTTCATTCCCTAGCTTTACAGGGGATTTTTCAGCACCTTGTACTTGTGTTTTCCTACAGGACATGAGGCCAAAATCCATATGAATTCAATTACCTGGAAAAAAAAAAATACACTATAGTTCCAGTAGAGCATTGGTAATTATGCCATTGCTATTATGGGAGGGAAATGTGGAACTAAACACACCACACACCACTTATGACCATGTCTCTACAAGGGAATATTGACCAAGGTTCAATACGATGTCACTGACAGCAAATCAAAGGTCATTCCTGTCAACAGTTAAATCATGTCAGAAGGTGGCATATCAAATAGCAAATGTGTCTCAGTGAGAAAAACCTCAAGTTAAAAAGAAATCTGTTCACCTTTCTAATCTGTTCAACGGCACCATAAACATTAATAGAATAGTTAAGCACATATTTAATCAATGTTGTATTATGTCCTACTGTTTGCAATACTGTTCTGAGTCAATAGTATATTCGTTCTGTTTACAAGTAACGTGCTCATCCTGTGATATTTTAGTGTCCCGGGCACGCTGGCAGACCAGGCACTGAAACAGCACGACTGGTAGCTTTTAGAGCACTTTTAGATGCTTAAAACATTGATGGAAAAGAACAAAATGCTGTCAGGTATGTAACATTTAGAATGATGCTGGTTTACTACAGCAGGACTGTTTTTCACTTCCTAGTATTTGTGATACTTTGTCTTAAAAGCAAACATGCCAACACATTAAGCACAAAAAACCCCATTAAAGAAACAGCTCCAAAAAATAGAAAAACATGTAAGATTTTCTTAAGTAAGAAATAACTTCTCACTCAAAGAAATTGTTTATGTGTGTGTATTACAGTTGCATCAGGACATATACTCCTAACTGGGCTCTTCTTCATGGTTGACTCGCCTTTCCCACCCCTTCTACATTTATGTCACATTTAAGCTTGAGTCATTATCCTGAGAAATCCACTATTTGGTCCTATCTCTGTATAGCGGGGTGTTGTCATAATTCCTGATTATTTGAAAATAGCATGAAATCTTTGCCAAGATGATAAAATATGAAAAGCCACTCCAAAGGCCTCTTAAAAAGCTCGTTCTGTTGAATCTAGGACTGCAAGCTGCACAGTGAAGGAACTGAGGTCACTCCATGCTCCATAGATACTCCATACATTAAAACCAAAAAATAAACATAACCCAAAGTTAACTTCCTCGGGTGCCTTAGGCTTTTTACCAGAGTAGATCTCACTTGGCATGCTCTCAAAATTATTCTCAGCTTCCAGTCTACAGTGGTGGTGCACTGTCTGCCTGAAAAACAATTTCAGCACCCTCCTCCACCCCCAGCAGCAGCAAAAGGAAAGTATTCGGTATTTTACTGCAGAAACTAACTCAGCATATGTATTTCACGAGCCCCCTCTACCGTCATTTTCTGGAAATACCACTATGGTTAAAACAGCTTTTGAAGAAACATAGCCAGACCCTGTAAACTCATTCCTCTTTCACTAGTCTTTTAAAGGAACAGGCCTTACCAAAAACAAAGCCATTTTTAAACGCAAATTGAAATTATTTTCAATGCCTGGCACTATAGTAGGAGAGAAAGAATTCCAGACCAACCCCCTAGTACCACCACTGTTACATCCAGTGTAAGTCCATTCTTAAAAGCAGGTTTACCAAAAAAGTTCACCAAAACCAGTGAACTAGCATAAAGGAGAGGTCAGTAACTTCATGGGACCTGCTACCAAACTGCAGTGTAACTTTGCAATTCCACATGCATTTTGACTCTTTTACCTCTCCTGGAAATGTAAATGGAGTGCTACAGGCAGTGCTTGTCCGTTACACTATATCCAGCCTTTTGCATGCAAGCAACTGCTGGGGTTTTCCAGCCACCGCTTCCCAGGTCAGGTCTTTGTTCCTATGGTATATGAACTAGAATAAGCACTGTCAAAAAAACCCCAAACCAAACCCAGCTGGGATGATGGGATACCTGCCCCAAAACTAAACCCACATTTGAAGGGAAGCTGATCTTCAGCCAGCAGCAATCTAAAATACCAGAGAGCAATAAGACCGCAAGGCGCTATTCCTGAGAAGCCAAATACGCAGCTGAACTGTACAAATCACTGTTGGGTAGGTCCTAGATAGGTCTATCCATTTGGTCTTTCCTGCATCCTAGGAGCGAGATTCACGAAGTAGAAGGTTCACTATTGCCAATTAAGAGAAGCTTATCCTAGATTAAGTTTTACACATCAGCAATTTGATTCTGAATTCCTATTACTTTCCTTTTTTTCTAACACATTTTTCCTTGGCCTTTACAGTCACCTTGCGGGCTTATGTAACTCAATGATACACTTACCCTGCCCTAATTTCTCATGTAACCTTCAAACTTCTTTTCCTGAGGGAAGGAGGAGTTTGTTCTGAGCAAACCAGCAAGAGAATGAAGTGTTGAAACTTCAAGCTCTGGATTTACTCAGGACAGAAAACTTTACCTTCTAGTCTTCATACATGTCCAGACCAAAAATAGTCTTAGCATGTAAGAATTTGGATATAAACCTCAACAAAGTCCAAATCACAGTTAATATCACACTGTTTTGGAGAGGAATTTTACTCTATTCTTTCTGCTTAAATTTTTCTCAGGCTTTAAATTTACTAGGTGGCTTTAAGCCTAGCAACTACTTCAGTTTTACTGCAGATGTCAAAATTCCACACAACAGAAATGTATATTAACAAGTGCTAGTGCAAGAAAGGCTCCTAAGGGACAGCATTTTCACAAGAAGAAACAACCAAAGGTCTACAAAAGCATCATTCCTTCATATTAAGAAGTTGCTTATGTGCATCTTACAGAGGTGATACCTTAGAACATGAGTCCACACATGATATTCACAACTCCACATCAAGAAATTTAAGTTGCATTCAAATCACCATCAATCTAATTCTCATTGAGAATTTAATTTTTCTTAAAAGCTAGTATACTGCTTAAATTATCCTGGTATCCATGTCTGACTGAACAAAACCCCCAAGATTTCCAAAATACTGTATACAATTACAGTAAAAAGCAGCAGCCGTTACTTGTAATAATTTTCATGTTGTTGTGGGTTAACAGACATTTCCAAGGCATGTCCTTTGGGAGCCCTGCCTTTTCTGACCTTGCTAACTCCGCTTTAAATTCCTTGGATCAACTGCTGAATTTGAGTGCTGCTGAACTTGACTCCTGGCCCAGAAGTACAGTCTCCAGGCTTCTACTCCACAGTGGGAATTTTGTGTTTGTTTTCAAGAGCTAGAAGTTATCGGGATGCCAGCTAGCCTCCACAACAGACAAATGTCTTGACACCCACAATATCTGGGCTGTAAAAAGGAAATTGGAGAGCTCACAGTAAGAATTTCTAGTGATGTCACCAAAGAAGGCCATCTGAACTACATCACACTAATTTCTCTTTTGTAGAGGGATATTATGCATAAGAAGCAATTCCACACAAAGCGTGTGTTTTTACCTAGTACAGTATGAGTCCACAGAACAGTAACAGCTCTTAGATTGCCATTTTATGTTGTATTCGGTATATGCAGTAACAGGGAACACTTAAAATATTTGTTTAAAGAGAATTGCAACATCTGAAAACATGGCCTTTCCTACCCTTTTGGCTCTGTACAGAATTGAAATTTTGTGACCCCCCCAGTTTTAGTTTCACCACATTAAGTCTCAGTACAAAAAGATGCAACGCACAGCCTTTTGGACCTTTCAGTAGATTCCAGTTGAAGACTGGGAACAGCTTTTACAAACCCTAACTTTCCATATATAAGCCACAAGCCAGAAGCTATTCTCGGCTCTAAGAGTATATGGCAAAGTAAACCTCACGGTTTAATAATGTGTAGCGTTGTCCAGTAACAGAAGCACAATGCAAAGTATGATTAAACCCAACTGTAAGTCTCTTATTAAGTACATTGACCTGATGTATAGGCTTTCTGCCACGTTGGGAGGCTGAACTGCAGGAGAGAAAGGGTGTCTGATCTCGCATCCTAAGCTCTTTCCGTGCCCTCTTTATTACCTGTAAATTGAGCATTGCAGTGGAGCCTGATTTGAACTCAGCACTGATGTTGATATCATGCAAATAGGTGTCAACCAACAATCTGCACATTTTTATGTCTATTAATGTAACTTTCAAAACCTATCATGACCTCTACTTGTAGCCTGTATCTGATTTTATTCTGATTTAGACAATATTCTAAACATAACACTTTTACAACAGTCAGAAACATCCAGAACTTATATGTAAATCGACACCAACAAAAAAAAAAAAAATCTATTTACACAAACACACATGCTCTTTCAATAGATGCCCTTGTACATCAGCATCCAACCACATCAATAACCCTATTACCATCCTTTAGTGCAACTTTTCCTCCCTACATCTTCAAATGAGGAGATAAAATTGCAGCACCAACCACTCCAGAAACAAAACTCCATGCTATCTGAACTTCTTAAAGGAGGCGAATCAAAATCAATAGTATTTCTGGCTGCTGACAGCTCTCACGCTAAAGTTTTCCCCACAGAAGTCTGTGGTTTCCTGATAGCATTGGGCTGCAGCCTAGGTGCTCTGCCATTTATGAAGGTAAATGTTAAGACCGAAGCCATTTATGGTCAACAGTTACATCTTGAACATCACAGGAGATGAACCTCTAGACTGTGGAGGAACATCAGCACAGGTCCCCAACTCTCCTTGCAAACAACAGCATAGTGGCCAAATTCTTGGTACTGTTAGACACAGATAGACCTAATCTTTATTTGTTTCATGTGTATTAGTGCAAACTAAGAACTGACACTCACTGGGACCCAGCAATACCAAAAAATCTGTACGTATATGGGAACCTATACAATACTAAGACATGTAGGACAGGACAATCAACAAAATAAGTTTTACTCAGTTATGTTTCAGGCTACTCTTCCCTCCATTTCCTCACAAATCCAAGCACTTCCAGACTTTACTCAATTAACAACTGTCTTTCCATGAAGCTGAAGGAGCATGCATGGAGATTTTCAGCCGACACATGGCTCCCCTGCCTTGTAAGGGGTCTGGAAATTGTGAAAATGTCAAAAAGTTTGGCAAGTGGAATCAAAATGATCCATCCTTTTATAACCATATTGACTAGCACTGAAGGTGATGGAATATACTTCCACGAATGAACAGCATGCCTCTTACCTAAGCAACCAACAGCATAAACCTGAGTGTTTTGCAAGCAAGTCTCCATAATCCCTCCCCTAACCAAGCCTTTCTAGTGACAGGCTGAATCTGTGACCTTAGTTTAATAATATGGCTGGCCTCAGGATAAGCTGTCTGACCTTGGAAGCACGACTCACCTGCAGAGAGGTAGAAGACTTTGTGATAATGTGAATTTTACAAATTAACTCACCCTTGAGTATGTAGGAACAGAGGCAAAACCAAATAGCGCTGCAGGTTAAACGTGTCGCTCCGTCGACTCCTGGACTCTCTGTCCAGCCAGACGCAAGCTTTAAGACAGAAACAGGCAGCGCAATTTCAACACTTCACTGTTTTAGCTGCGCAGACCGGCACTCTGGGGGGGACAAAAGGGTTATATGTGCGTTAGCTCTCCAAGAAGCGAGGGAAGGGATCACCTCGACATAACCGTGCCTCTTTGAAGCCAGGTCATGACCAGAGAAACACGAGGCCTCGCACGCCTCACCCACAGCTGCCTCAGCAGGCTGAGCTTTCCTCCATCACGGCCCGTGGCCCCGGCGGCCTGCCCCAGGCACCGCCGGCCGGTGTTCACGCACCCAGCCCGCCTCGCACAGGCTGCCGTCGCTCCCCCAGCCGCTTCTCCTCGACGCGCTCCGCCGGCCTCTCCTCACCCAGCCCCGCGCGCCCAACGGTCGCCCAGCGTTGCCCGGCAACCGTTCGCGCGCCTCGTTCTCGTCCATTTAACGGTCCGTTCTTGCCCCCGTCAGGTTTCGGTGTCCCAAAGTCGCGACAATAGCGATATTTGTCACCGCACTTGGACCACGGAAAAGGTGGGAGACGCAGCCATGCCCGGTTCCGACGGCAGCTTTTCACTCCCGAGGACTCCCGGCTCTGCAAAGGACGCGGTAATAGGGGGGGAAAGTTTTCCCGCCCAAAGGCCGGCCGTACTCAGTCTGTTCTGCAGCTGGGCCCTCCATTTTGGGGACTGAACTGAGGCAAAGAGGCATAAGAAATGCGCGGCTTTCTTTTAAGGCTAGAGATGCTAAAACTGTCAGGCAGCCAGTAGTGAAACGGAGCAGTTTGTGAGGAAAACGCTTGGGGGGGGGGGGCGAGGGGGGGAAGGTATTTTCACTCTCAAAATAAGCCAGCTCTGGCGCTGAATTCTCCCCCAAACGCATGTCCTTTGGGGAAAAAAGGTGTGAGAAAAACTCGCTTAGCCACTTCTTGGGAAACGAGAGGGGAGATTAAGCAACATAATGGGAAAGAAAAGCAGAAGAAACTTTTTAAAAATTATTTTTCCCCTGAAGCAGGTTTTACAGAAAGCAGCCCCCCATGATCCCCCACAGGCTGCACCTCTTAGTGCAAAATGTTTTCACCTGCTCTGACACCACAATCTAATTAAATCTCTGCAGATCGGGGTGAGGGAAGTTTGCTGAAGCAAAGTAGTTTTTCCAAACACTTTTCTACTACCCAACTTTGCATCAGTACGGTTTTATTCCATGCAAGTTGTTCCTCTTTGTTTTTTGCTAGTGCTTACAGACCTAAGTGACAAGAGTATGCAAGTTTACCTCCCACTTCTTTAATTTTCACTCTGCCTGATAAATGTATTCTAGTTCCCCGACAGGTAACATGGAAACAAGCTGTCTATCACTTGTGCTAGTTCAACAGCATTTGAGGCTCTCGGATGTAGGCTATTCTGCAAAATTTTAATTAGACCTGGTTTCACTAAATTTGGCACAAAATACATCCTTTAACACAGACTAAATTTACTCAATAACACTCCTGCAAGCTATTTAGCCCTTGCTAAACCCTTTCTTCCTACGTCACTGAAATCATTGTACTTTATAAATGATCAATTCCATCTAAGAGATGGTAAATTTGCCTCATTTCTGATTTCAATAACTTCACAGGGGAACTGATAGAGTGACTCTCTTCTGAGAAGAAAATGCAATTCTGGCTTGATTGTGTTAGTTCCCTCAAAATGTATTTTCAATGCTAATTTACTAGTTGGTTTGTATCGTTTATACCTGCTATTCCATTTTTTTTAAATGGTATAAAGTATAACAGAATCCCTCAATTTATTATAGGATTAGCTGCAATTTCAAAATAACCAAATCATTCGTTATATAAATTAGCTCAGAAACTGAGAAGAGGCAGAGAAATAGCCACCTAAGAAATACAGTTAGACCATTGAATATCTTTGATGATTCCCTATAAAATTAAATAAAATTCAAATTCTGTTGTTCCTCACAAAGGAAAGCAACATGCTGCCAACCTGCACATGTGGTGATAAAAGATGAATTCATGAGAGTTATCCTAAAACTAGTTTTGAAAAAAGTTCATTTTGCACCAGATATGCAACAACACAATGAATAAAAGCAAACCCATGGTTTAATGCCAAAAGAGTCACCTTAGAAAGGAGGAAAAACATTTATCTTCTCCCTCATACTGAAGATCTAGGTTGATTTCCCAATTGTGGCGGCTGCCTTGCAGTGCCTTATATTACCTGGAGTTAACTCTTTTAAATGACTTTTTAAAACCAATTCAGATCAGCACCTTTGTGATCAAGCCACATAAAGGGTGTGTTATTGCCAGGTAAATAGGCATAAAGGGGCGCTAGCCCAGGATTAAATAATGTTATTGTATCTTAAAGCTATGAATTTAATTCGTACTGTAGGAGGGGGAATACAGGTTCCCAGAGAGATAGTTACCACCCTCAAGAGGCCTAAAACATTGCACTTGATCAAGGGCTGATCACATTTACAAAACTGATAAGGACCTGTAGTTATCAGTGAGTAGTTGCCACATTTTGCCTAAGATCAAGACTTATTCTCACTTTTTTGTGAAGGTCCTGTGAAAAGGGTGCCTTGGCACTATTTTCCCAGCAGGATGAACAGGGAATGCTGTCATGCGAGAATATGCTGCACCACCACAGGCTTTGAGGTCGGACAATTTACAGCCCAGAGATGTAGCTGGCTTCAGTTTACAGTGAGGCAGGTGAGCAAACCTCAGCAGTAGGTTTCCTACAGAGCCCTGCTGACAAGTCGGATCCCGGTGTTTATTTCCAGTGCAATCTGACCTGTGGGTTAGTATGATTGACTGAAAGCCTCTCCTTACCTGCCCTGGCATTCCTGTGCACTCAGAGGGTTTCTTCTCTGCTCCTCACCCCCAGTGAAGCCACAAGAGGAGATACCTTCCTCCTTTATGTATTGCCAAGTTAGGATCCTCTGTTAGGTCTCAAATCCTGGTTTTTCCATATGTATGCTGTCCTGAAAACAGCACCAAACAATTTAGCATCAGTATTTCTAACTCTCTAATTTTCTATGTACTTTTGTTGTGGTTTAACTCAGCAGGCAGCTAAAACCACCACACAGCCGTTTGCTCACTATCTCCCCTGCAGTAGGATGGGGAAAAGAATCAGAAAAAGGTAAAACTTGTGAGTTGAGATAAAAACAGTTTAGTAGGACAGAAAAGGAAGGTAATAATAATAATAAACAAGTGATGCACAGCACAATTGCTTGCCACCCACTGACCATTGATGCCCAGCTAGTTCCTGAGCTGTGGCCCTCCCCAGCCAACTCCTCCCAGCTTATATACTGAGTATGATGTCGTATGGTATGGCTTCTTATGGCCAGTTTGGGTCAGCTGCTCTGGCTGTGCTTTCCCAGCTCCTGTGGAAGGCTCACACCTCCTCACTGGCAGGGCCGGGAAGCTGAAAAGTCCTTGACTTAATTGTAAACACTGCTTAGCAACAACTAAAATATTAGTGTATTATCAACTGATATTTTCATACTAAGTCAAAACCACAGCACTATACCAGCTACTAGGAAGAAAATGAACTCTATCCCAGCTGAAACCAGGACAACTTTTTTACCACAAATGTACATGTTAATACAATTATAAGTGCAGTGCAATTATACTGAATAATGTTTACATTTGTGGTAAAAAGTATACAGAAAAGTATACTGGGGCTCCATATTTCATAGAAAATGTTTGTTTCAGTGCTGCCAACCCTCATGATTTTGTTGGGACCAGGGTAATGAGGTACTAACAGTGCTGTTAGACTTTCACTGTTGATTAAAACACAAAAAGTAAACATCAGCCTTGTGAGCAGAGAGAAAAAAAATACATCCCAGTATCACTGCAACTTTGAAGCGTCCAGAACAAGCTGTTAACAGCCTGTGATCTGCAGTTACTGGGGTTAGCAGTGCTTTTATTTTTGTGTGTCTACATGAACACCTAAAGGAGCTTTGGAGAAGACCAGGCCACCTCTAAGAGCTGAAGGGCAGAACAGCCTGTGGCTCACCAAGGCTGGCTGTCGCGGGACTGCACTCACCAACATCAGAGGCTGACTCCTGTTTGAACTGTACTGTTCGCTTTCCTAAATGGTCTCGCCTTGATTTAATACCACATGATATATTTCCTGTGACTTTAATTAAAGTGCTGCAAATGATTTCACAGCCCCACTACCGAAAGCTAATTTTATTGATTAAATTTTTGACCCCATCAGAATAGATTTCATATTTGCTTTTCAAGAATTATTTTTCACAAAACGTCCTTGATTGGTGTTAATTACGTTGTCTTAAATTGTTCACTGATTGCATCTAGCCATATCTTTCCAATATCCAGCCTCAGACTCATTGTCGAGCCAACCAGCCTGTATTGGCCTGTCCACCTTTTTAAATACTAATTTTTCTTTACTCCTCCAAAACTTCTCGAGCATGATAGAATTTAACAGAAATCAGTTCCAGTGATTTAAATTTCCTCTAAATTTGCAGGCAACTTTATAACCCTAGGAGATACAGTTTAAATCTGTCACTTCTTTAAAATATTATCTCCAAATAATACCAAGATCTTCCTCCCAAATATCTATGTATTGATAAAATTTTCCATGTAAAAAATTAATGGATAAATTTAAAGTATATGAAGATCCCATGTAAACAGGAAAAACTAAAAACAGCTAGCCAGACTAGCTAATAACAGCACCATAGCCAAGAGGCAAGAACAGGTCAGATTATATGGTAAACATTTACATTGTAAACATAATTCTGTTTGTATAGCTCCCAGTTCTATATATAAACCTTTTGAATTCCCACATTAAGTGTAAGAAATGCCCTTAAGTAAGAAAATACAGTCTAACTTATTAGCAGCATCGAGTCCATTTGGAAGATTTGGGGCTGCTCTGTAATTCCTTTAAGTCAATAGCAAAAGTTCCACTGAATAAACATTGAAACATTGTCAAGATCTTGAAAAAAAAAAGCAAGATTTAGAGATAAAGCCTACTTACCTTTTCTGAGACCCTGTATTTCCAAACCAAACATCTAATTTCAAATGAACTTTAAAAACAAAATACTTGGATTTGGGTAGATAGGCAATGTACAATGTCAGACTTTAATTTTTGCATGGAAAGACTGGAAAGCTGGCAGCATAACACAGGATGCTCATTTCAGTAAGGAAAAGTCAGTTACATGGAAACACAAGGAACTAATTTCTGAAAAGTGTATTTTTTAAATACATAGCAGCGTGAGGCCTCCTTGCGTGCACTTGCTTACCTGTGCTCAGCAGCAGAGCCCCGCTGAGCTGGGTCCTTGTGGGCAGGCAGCACAGCCGCACGCACTGGAGCCAGACAAGCACACACACAGTTGCCCTTATTGAGGAAATAAACCCCTGAGCTTGGCACCTAGGTCTTGTAACTGCCAGGCTTTTCCAGCTTTTCTTGCGAAAGGTCATTGCCATCTTGCACCACTGCTAGGGAAGAAAGTGTACGGCACTCTGGAGAAAGTTTGTTCAGCATTTGGATGGCAGACAAGGCAATCAACCAAAAAGCAGGCGTGCGTTCTGCAGTTTGTACCTACAGCAAGCCTTCACACTGAGGTTACGCAGGGTAAACTGTTTGGGTCTCTCTAGCCCGCCAGATGAGAGAACCAAAGAGCAGCGAGCATGTGCCAGGACCCCCCTAGGCAAGAACAAACAGCCCCCCTTTGTGTTATCTTGCATAGAGAGCCTTTGAAACTGAGGGCACCGGTGGAAAGGAAGAGTCCCCCATTAGTCTTGTGGGGGGCTGACTCCGCTATCCTTTTTCTTCAGCACTCACTGATGAGTTGTGGCAGGAGTGGCCAAGAGGGGCTTTCCCAGTAAGCACCAGCTGATAGCTCCAGCTGTAAACGCTCCAAAGCTGATCTGCTGTGAGGTAAGGGAAAGGAGCCAGAAGCTACATGCAGTGCTGGAAAAGCCAAGGGATCACAGGGAGATCAAAAAATTGCTCAAAAATTTCTCCAGGATAAAGCCTGAGAGAGGCACATGAGTCTTCTGTGCCTTCTGGGGAGGGGGAAAATGTTTTTAAGTTTTACCTAAATCCAAACTGTGAGGTAATATAAATACACATGATTGTGTACACATTTATATATAAACATGTATATGTACACTTATAAATATATATGTGTGTGTACACACATATGTATATGTGTACAAAAACACAAGGGCAGGTTAACATTTTGATCATTTTCCCACCAAAAGCAATACATTGCAAAGTACATAACATTTCCAAGCCAATTTCACTTCTGTGACATTGCCCTTAAAGACTCAACTATGCAAATGATCTGCACATTTCTAACAGATAAAAGGCTTTCCTCCTCCTTTCTTTTTCCGAAAATATTAATTTCTGGATTTACAGCTACATGGTTCAATTAAGAAAGAAAATGAAGGATGAAGCTGGACAGAAAGCATGCATCCAACACAAGGCTCGAAGGAGAATTATGGAAACAATGTCCTGAAAGGAAATTATATTTTAATTTTGCTCACCCACTGCAGTATTATACATCAGTATTCAGTTTTTAAGGTATGGCTTTCCTTCATTTCTCTGACATCAATAGGGTTGAAAATGTAACCAGTCCTGGAAATAATAGCTGTCCTGTCCTCATACACATATTTCACCTACACACCTTGGCAAGTTCTTTTATGTAAATCACTGTTGCCTTATTTTTTCAACCTTGATTTCCCCCTAGCCAGTATAATATTCTTTTTTACATAAGAGGGGGTGAAATCTCTCAAAAAACCTCAGAACTTGATGTTCGAGTCTGTTTTCCTTCTCTGTGGACATCATTGCCATCTAGTGTGATGATGATGTGACTGCACTATGTTAGGTACAGAAAAAAGGGTGGGAAGATGGTTATTAGTTACACAGTAAGACAGTAAAGATGCTGACAGCGTAGAATGAAAGTACAGGATTGAAACATGAGAGTAAAAATTACAGTGAAGCTAAACTGAACTGTATAGCAGCAGTTGTCAGAGAACCATTTCAAACGCCAGGTAGTTAAATGATTTTGCAATCCAACATGGAAGACAACTTTTAACTATGTGACTGAGTCACCATACTTTTCACTTGCAACATTCAGCTTCTAATTCAAAACGTTAAGTTCATCCCTTTAGGACTGTGTTCTTTCTTTTTCATAATTTTTTTTCTTCAGTTAATGCTAGCTAGGTAAAAAAACCTAAAAATAAAAACCTCAAAAAAAAAGAGGCAAACATTTGCAAAGATGCAATGATTCACTTCTTACAATGAAAAAGGTAAAAGGAAAATGTACATTCTTTAAAGGCAATTAATCCTACAGGAAAAAAATTCAAATATGCAACACATTACTTTTTTATAAAATATAGACTTTACAACACAAAACCAAATGATTGTTTGCATGAAAAGCTGGATTGTTCTCAAGATTGTTGTCAAAGCGTCTAGAACAGTACTGCAGTATGGAAAGGAAAAACATCTGGAAATCCAGATGTATTCATCCCATTCTCCCCCTTTTGGCTGGGTTTAATTTTGGCTCAATTGTGTATTGGTGAGTGCTGCCTACAGACCACAGAAGACAGAGGCTCTTTCCTGCCTGCAGTAGGCAGCATTGTCAATCAGGATGCTCATTAGACACTTTATTTTACCCCTATTATCCCATCCTGACTGCCGAACATGGATGTGCTAGGATGGCCACGAATTTCTGGAGGGAGGGAGAACAGGCAGAGCTAATGCATGACTGTCTGCACCTGACCAAGAGAGGTGCTCTTCATGGGAATGTGGTAAGATTAGAAAGTTGAGGCTGAAATTTTCCTCTGTTGTCTCACAGTAAAGCCTCACTTGTTAGGGTATAAAATTGGATAGTAAATACTTTCACCTAACCAGCAGCATATAGAAAAGGGGAGATCGTGGCCTTTTTATTTGCTGAAAGTTTGTGCACAGGTGTACAAGCATGGTGAATTATGGCATCCGTACGGGTGAATGTGGGCTGTGTACCCATGAAGTGCCTCTAACAGGAACTGTACTTCTCTGTCACTTTCTGCCAGAGAGGGTTCCTCTGCTGATACCTGTGAATTTGTTTGCACAACTGCAGTATACCCTGAAGACCTGCTGCTTGGACAGTGCATGGGTCCAGGATGCCCCTGACCTTCCCATAAAGGCTGAGGCCAGCACAGTGGCTCGTGATGATGTCTGCTTGCAGCACCAGCTTAGTCTTAAATTACAGTGACCACAAGTGATTTGTTACTTTGGTGGGCTCTCAAAACTCAGCTGGCAATGCAAGCCACAAAATAGGAAAAGTTGGATGTCAGAGGTATGAGTCTCAGGCCTAAACACAGGAAGGAAAAAAATCCCCCCCACCCCCTTGGGAATCTCTCCCTGATGCATTGTTAAGGCTTGCTAGAAAAAAAATGTGACTTTTCTATGGCTTAAAAGTAAATAAATAAATAAATAACTTTAAAAAAAACCCTGAACCTAAAGAAAAGCTCACAACTTTGTCCATTTACAAAGCATGTGTAACTAACTGTCCGTGCACCTCACGTGTGTGACTTGAAGCCTAGGCAACAATCTGTTTGATGTTGGCAAGTTTTGCATCTGCCTGAAAAAAGTAACTCGTTTTGAGCTGTCCTATATTGAGTGGCTTCTCTCGAGATTTATTTTTATTCAAATATCACCAGCAAAGGGAACACATTTCAGAAATCGGGTCGTGTTACAGTGTGACCCAAAGGACAGTGGTCGCCCAGAGGAATGAGGTGGAGAAACAGGCAGCAGCTGGGAGTTTTAAGAGCCCAACTCATCCAGCATAAAGGCAGACTGCTTTTCTTACGGCCTGCAAAGTGGGGATATGCTGTGTTGAAGGCAGCCAAGGCACCATAGCATGGAAAGATCTAAATCTTTTCTACTGTAACTGAAGTGTTGTGACAATTTCGATGTGCAAACTCGTAAAAGGAGAGTCACAGGCATAGCGTTAGGAACAATGTGCAACATAACCCCTGTCTTTTAGCATGTAACATAGCATACAGATTTCTTGCATTACTGTGTTCAAAGTCTTATTACTCCTGGCAAATAAGAAATATAACTCATTGGAAAATATTGTGCAGATTGGGATTTTCTACAGAAACAAGTGGGCAAAGCTGCTATGTATAACATAGTATGTATGTATGTACATAGCATATGTATGTATACTCATGGCAATTTTTGCAGAGCTCTGGATAGGATGAGTTTTATACTCTGATCTCCTGGTGGACTAGTCTGGAGACTCAAGAGTTAAGTAAGTGCTAGCAACTAAAATACTTCTGAGCATACAGCTGCAGATCTCATAAAGCTTTTGTGGATGCCTTTGTCAGTCCCAAGTGGATTGCTCTGACACATTATGGATATACTTGTTTGCATCATTTTTTTATACGCTGACTTTGCAAAAGAAAAAGTTGCCTTATTTATTTGTACATCATTGTTATGTTTAAAAAATGACCCTTTAGCTTTCTAGTAAAAATGAGAAAGTTGTTGAACTTCTGGCAGGGAAGAGGAAATGAGAGGAACAGCCCCAGAGCAATGCAAAACCAAGAGCAGGGCACTGCTTGTTTTTAATAAACCCACTCATTTGACCATCTGACCACTCCTTTTATGGAGAAAAATGAGTTTTTTCCCATGACTGCTTTTGTGACTGTTCAAAAATAGTCTTCAGTTTTGTCTTGTAAGTTGCTTATAAATATCTATGCAAATCTTTACCAAAAAATCATCCCTGGAAAAAAGTGTTGCATCTATTACCACATTTTTTGGCTTTTCTTTTACCATAATTGTGTTAATGTTCATCTGATTATCAAAAAAAGCCCCACCAGTTTTTGAAATATACATCAAACAACAGAAACACTAGAGGTTGCCTGGGCTGGTTATTGAATAGATCTAGCACTCTCCTCTTTGTTTTTAAGAGGACTTGAGGCTCTCGCCTGCTTTCCTACTGTCCTGTGGTGACACCTTCTGGGCCTTAGTCAGACTGCACAAAACACATCCAGCCGCACACTGGTGGAGGACAGCTCAGAAACCCTCCAGTTTCTGGCCATTAAGAGACTTTTAAACTGAACCAAAAAAGTCTCACTCTTCTGTTTTCCCAGAAGGATTGTTCTCCTTAGAGCTTTCTTGGCTGGCCAAACCCCTACCCAACAAACGCCCACCCTGTTCCCAAGCACTGACTCGCTTTACTGTTTTTATTTTGCACCACTATTAAGCTGTGGCAAAGGAGAGCTCAGAAATAGGGTGTGGGATGTAAGTCACCCCTCAGCTTCCCAATACAATGCAGCTTGAACCTTGCTGCTTTGTCCAAAGGCTACTTCAATTTCCAAAACTGGCTATATCCCCAAATAAAGCCTTTTTTTTCAGGCAGAACAGGAATGTCCTGGCTATGTGTGTTCATTGTGGAGCTGTATATAGGGGCATCTAAGACAATTACCCCAAACTTTGGTCTGCACAGCTCTTTCAGGAGGTATGGACGTCGCCTACTCCCAATGCATTCACAGCGTACCTGTGAGGTGGTCTGACCAAGAGCTTGATGCCCCCATCTCACCTAGTGCATTGGTTTGATCCAAGGGTTTGCTTGGTCCTCACATGGACGCGCGTTACAGCTGAATATTGAACAACTGCCCATCAGAAGGAGCAAACAGATTTACCCCAGGACATATTAGCACCCTACCTAGCGAGGCAGCTAGACACCAACTCTGCAGATGACCTCAAGGCAAACCCACATGTGCCCTGGGTCCCCCAACTCCTCCCTGAATGCTTGAAGCGACTAGAAAAATTGCGGTTCTCTTCCCTCACCTCAAAAGACACTGGCCTTGCCGTGTCACAGGCTCCTCACAGGAGTCTGGGCCCTTCCACTTGTTACACATGCCCTGAAACAGCCACCCGATGAGGTCCTGAGCTGCCTTTGGGCACGGCCTCTGGCTGTGTACCCCAAGCAAATGCTTTCTGCCCATGCAAAGCAGTAGCTAGGGAACCTTGCCAAAACCCAAAGAAGCTGCTTAGTGAGGCTGCCAGTCTCCACGGTCAAATGGTTTCAGTGTTGGAGGTTTGGCAATATAATTTCGGAGTTAGGCCTCTCATTTCCACTATTTTAGTTTACCTGCATCCTTTTGAGAACGGGCCTCTTGGCTTAGGATGAGCTGATCAGTAACTATTCACCCAGCTCTTGTCTGCTGTAGCCCCATGGATAATGAACTGGAACAATGCAAACAGAGAGGTGGGGAGTGCACTGTGTTTAACAAGTGAATACACACAACTCTTTCAGCACCTTCTTGTTCAATTAAACAAACCTGTAACACGGGAAATAGACTTGACGGTACATAGAAAAGTCAATGATAATTTTAAAAGTGGGTCTAAGTGCTGCTGGCTTGAATACAAGTCTTGTCACACAAAAATGATGTAATGTAACCAAATGCCAAATTAGCTATTTCCTGGAGAAGGGAGCATTAGCACAGATAGTCTAGTATTCAGGTCTGTCACAGGCCACTAATTTTACCCCTTTTCCCCTGTGTCAAGCCAAATGGCTTGGGCTGGAAGAAAGGTTGTTGGTCATCTGGAGATTGTGTCCTCGCCCAGAGAATAGGAGAGACTGAGCTGCTGCTCGGCACTGACCTGCAGTAAAGTACGGGTGGTGGAAACAGGTGAAAAGGCCCCATCCATTTCGCATCCCAGATCTGGCAATTGGTCAAGCATACACACACACACACACACAAAAAAAAAAATCACCTCTTCAGTGCAGGCAAACAGTCAAACTAGACTTTAGCCAGAAAAGCTGCTGCATCAAAGTTGTGGGGTATTGAGCCTCTAAGCTATGAATTCCTGCTCTGCTGTGCAGAGGTAACAAATGGACACAGGAACAGAGGCTGCTGTAATTGAAAAAAAAGAAGAAGAAAAAAAAAAGAGTATGATTTGAGCTCTCGAAGGAGAGGATAAATTCTTCTCATCAGCAGGTAAGGTACCCTAAACACTAATTCAGTCTTAAAAATGTGCTACAAAAACTAGAGTTCCTTCTCCTTACTGTCTGGAGCTGAATGCAATCACACTTGTGCTGGGGACAGAGTGACCTGGCAGTCAGAACCAGACGTATTACCAAAACAATCCCTGTGCACTCAAGAAAGCCCTCTGCTTTGCGAGCGAGAGGGAGCAGCCCACAAAGCACAACTGCCCTGAACAGCTCATTAGTGGATAGAGTTATTACACACCCACAGTGGAGGAGTAAAGCAGAAAACACGTGGTAAGATGAACAACGTGCAAATGATAATTCACAGCTCCATAAGCTGTCCCACGCAGTGCTCAGACTTTTGTACACTTCAGTAAAAACAAATTTGAATACATTTGAGAGGAGAAGGAAAGGGGCAGTGACCAGAAGAGATGCTGCACCTTTTCCAAGGGGAGAGAAGACCAAGGGGTGAGTTCAGTGCTGACAGCCACACGGAATGGCTTTGATCTTTCCTATCACCACTGGGATTTCTGGAAGCACAGACCCAATGCCTTGTTTCCTCTCCCTGACTTCAACTTTTCAGACTTGAGGAAAATCCTGCAAAATGCCTTTACAGCTTTCCCACCCTCTGCACTCACCCCTCCCGCACTACGTTTTGCAGAAGCTGTGATGAACCCCCCAGTTGACAAACTCTGAATTTAGAGCTGCGGTAAGTGGAAGAAAATCAGCCTTAATGTCTTTACTTTCTGGTGTTCTGATACCAATTGCAAAAGTCGCCAAGGAAAAGTCAGGGCACGCTCGGATTTGTTAGTGCTTCTGATCTAATAAAGATCTATACATTTAACTTGCAGACCAGAGGGGAAAATTAGACCAGATAAAATCAGGGCTGCCTGTTGCTTTTATAGCATGTACCACAAGGGGGACTCTTCTACAACTTTAAAGGGCAAAAATAATTTCAAGGAGAATGGAAAGGACGAATAAATTGGTTCTGCAGCTGAATGTGCAGAGACCATTTTAGGCTTTAAGTTTTTATGCCTGCAGAGGCTGTTAATCTGCAAAATTAATTAACAGGTATCAGTTTACGTTAATGTCCAACTGCTGTTCTGGCTCCTTTCAGCTCCTGCTTTTACACTGCATGTTGCAAATTGGAAATATCCTATTAATTTTTCTTAACAAAGTGAAATTCAAGAGACTTTGTTGACCTACTAGATAGAAACCACAAACAAAAAACCTGACCACCCACAGAAGCCTCTGATTATATTCCAGGGCTGGGAGAACCTGCTGGGCTGCCGAGGCCAGAGACTGGCGTGTCCCAAGTGGTGCACACGGTGCAGGAGAAGACAGCCGGTGTCACAGGAGGAGGGTGCAGAGAAATCATGAGACAGGTACGGGTGTGGGCTGCAGGTTGGGGTCTGGGCAGCGGAGCAGGAGAAGGGGAATACACTGTAGAAGAGTGCCGGGAGGGAAGAAGGGAGAAAGTGTGTGGCCCGGTGCTTATCAACTTGAGCCATCCGTGGAGTCACGCCTGCCTTAGAGTAACATTATAAACTGCCAGAAGAACAACAAAAGCACAGTTTCACGGTTTCTGCTAACATGCACATATTTAACTGTGGTTTCCTGTACTGCTTACTAATTCTTGGCTATCATGAAAGCTTGATATTGCACAGCTGCATATGTTACTTTGTACCTCAGATACAGGACGTGTTGTAAGGCTTACTGCATTTAGAGTTTACTTAAGATGATACATCGAAAAATCAAGATTTAAAAATACAAGTTCTGTTCAACTTTTAGGAAGTAAATATAACAGGGTCAATAAATATCACCCTGAATTGTCTGTACGGTGCCTTTCTTAGCTAACATGCAAAAGAAATGGGCAATGTGGTCTAGTGGAGGGTGTCCCTGCCCGCAGCAGGGGGGTGGAACTAGATGATCTTTGAGGTCCCTTCCAACCCAAACCATTCTATGATTCTATGATTCTGTTATTGTGAAACTGTTAAGTGGGAGACTGGGTTTATGGTGAAAGTCATGGAAGACAGCTACTAAAATGAAACTGAGAGTTAACTGGCTATTCAAACAAAGTTGTAGGTGACCTCGCAATTACTTTAAAAGCTTCCCCAAAGAAGAGGCATTATCATTCTAATTAGAACTTCATTTTAATGAGAAAAAACTTGTATTACACAGCTCCCATAATTCTCATTATAAGTGACCAAATAATTGTTCTTACTCAACATATCAAATTCCTATTATATCTTCAAAACATTAACTAAAACCAAAAGTCAAAGGTTTTTAAGTCTATTTTGAGGACAGTGCTTGAAATGTTCTGCTTGTCAAAGTGCAACAGCGACGAGCACATTTGCATCTCATGGCAAATGTACAAATCGGACAATGACAACTGGCTCTTCAATGGTTTTTAAAAATCTCAGCTGCCTATGACAGTAGGAAAAGAAAGTAACATGCACTGTGAGCAAAGAAAGTATTTGGTTTTCTCTCATCCATCCCTCTGCCATCCACACTAGAGTCACACCAGGCATACCAAGGCCACCAGGACACCCCCAGCGGTCATGGAATAACCGGGGGCATCCTGACTGGCCATCTGCAGCCAACCAAGTGGGTAACAGCTGAATTCTTGTCTTCCTCTGGGGGCACAGAAGTATTAATTTGCTTCTCTGCCCAGGTGTCCATTTTCCTGAAGCTTGTGGAAACTTAACTGATTTGGAGCCTGCTAACCCTCTTTCAGATTTGGATGAAATCAGTCATTTGGTGCAGAAATTATTCAGAGCAGGAGGGACAGGTGGGTGGATACGTCACCAAAACCCGGGATAAACCTTGTAACACCAATGTAGTGTTAAAAGGCAGGCATTCTTTATTGCAGCGCTGGATGCACGGGGGATAGCTCCACCCAACGTGCATGCCAGGTGATCACCAACACACAGGTTATGTAGGATCAAAATATACATATTCATTATTTTCCAAGAAAAGGCAGTCCTATGATAATCGTTTCTTAGAATCCATTTCCATATTCTCCTCCCCGTCACACATGCTCAGTGATTGGAGTCGGTGGTCCTCAGGGGTCTCTGGTGGTCGTCAGTGGTCTTGCACCCGTGTCCGCTGGATGACCCTCTTCTTGCAGGCATGCGCAGTATCCTTGTTGCAGGTGCACCTGTCCATAGCAACTTACTTCATAAGATTAATATTCCCGAACCTATTGTCCGGTTGGGTAGGGACTGTGCATGGAACACAGAAGCATTGTACATTGCCATGGTCAGTTACCTTCATTACTTATTACCTTAGTTACAAACTAATTATCTCAAACTGATTTTATAGTTTCTGTTTCACGGCCCCTATCCTACGGTTACAGGTACACATGTGGGCAGTCACATAAGTGGTGTTTTCCTAGGAAATCAAGCTGAAAACAAGAGAGTAACAACAACATTAGAAAATAGAGGTCCTCAAATCTTAGGAGAGGTAATTAGTACCTCACAACTGTTGGAGGGCTAATTCTTGATGGACATCTGGGAAATACCGGGTGATAAACACACATTGGTGTAGTGATGCTGCAGTGCTGGGGGTGAGCACTTCCCACAAGATACGGGCATCACTACTGGTAATAGGGCTCTTTGCTGCAATCTAAAGAGCACAGTCAAATATGTAAATAAAACAATCATTTAGAAAAGAACTTGAACTCCTGAAAGTAAGGGCAATCATCATCAGCTAGTTAAGATACTGGCCAGACTTCAGATGCCTGTGCCAGGTCACAAAAACAAAGCTCTTTAATGCAATCTGGCAAGTTTAAGGACAATGGGAAGTTGATGTGTAATACAGCATGGGAACAAGGCATCACAGAAGCATGCCTTAGAAGTGATGAAGCAGGAAGTCAGTAGGAATGATATTTCTTAAAAACAAACTGAAGGTTTTATGGGAGGAAATAAAAAGTGGTGGTTTGGGCACTGAAGGAGAAGCAACAGTAGTGATCATGATTCAAGAGTGTTTTTTCAGTCTGCCTTTGGAATTTAAAATTACTGAGAAGCACTACTGTAAGAAATCTTTTTGTTTGGTTGATTTTGGAGTTTTTTAGTGATCCTGTAAGATCAAAACTAACACTCCTTTCTCTGGATTCATCTAGAAAGTTTCTGGAAACGTGTTATTAAGCAAGACTGTAAAACTTAAAATCTTTCCTATATCTTTTTCAAAAGATAAGTGTGCAACATTTCTTAGAATGTAGAGCAGGAAAGAGAACAAATCCATTCCATCTGGTTTGCAAATCAATAGATTCACAGGCTAAAACCAGAAATGTTAACGCAATAGTCTGTACAAGTAGGATCATTAGCAGAACGCTTGCTCAGGGTGAACTTTAACAACGACACGGTGTTTAAAAAGGCAAAAATGATCAAACTGCATTACAGTGTATGCATTTTTACAAGAACTCTATGAGCCCACTTAAGCAAAGTCAGTTGCAGGAGCACATGAGACTTTTGCTTCTAATCCCCACACCTTTCGTTGCCTCAGTTTTTCTGCACTTGTTTGGGGATTGTGTTTTCCTCTTCAATTCAGCCACACAGAGCTGTATTGAACTGTAAATAAGATCTCCCCAAGACTACCTACCTGACCAGACCTTTTATTTTATCTTTTATATATATATAAATATAACCTTTTCTAGAAAGATGGAGAGGGATTAAAGACCAGCTAAACTCACACATTACTGCTAGACTGCTAGGAACATCCCTATCATTCTGTTGCACTGTTCAAATACAAATAAATGCTACTGTCAGCAGCAACAACACAGAATACCTGTCCACCAAATGCTATTTTACTCCATATTATGGAATGTATTTAAAAAACAAAACCAAAATAACACAACAAACCCAAAGCAAACAAACCCAAATAAACCAGTAGTTTTTGATAGTCGAATGTCACAATGTTGCTCAAGTACTGCAGAGAAACCTCACAGAACTGAATGAGTGGGCAAAAAAAGGGAGGTAGGTGACTTTCAACAGAGATAAATGCAATGAAATGCATCTAGGGAAAAATAATCCAAACGCTACCAGCAAGATGTTGAACTTGGAACCGATAGATACAACTACAGGAAGAGCTCCTGGAGTTACAACTGACAGTTCTCGGAAATCAGGACACAGCCCAACATGTATCAGCAACCAAACCCAGTCAAAATAATTGGGCATCATCAGGCAGATGATGGCAGAGATGGCATTTTTCTACTTTATATTTGCATGAAATGAGAAAGAAGCTAAGAAAGGCCAATCACTCCTTCCATGCAAATCCTGCTGCAGAAGTTGTTTGCCAAAAAGACAGGAAAACTGCCTTGGATGGTCAATCTTCATTGGAAAAACACCTTTCACTGAAAAGTCAGCTTGTTTATCTACTGCACACTGTAGCCAGGCTGCTTTACTAGCGCTAACCAACATTTCTGTGTCCTGGTTCTGGCATGCAATACAGAAGATCTGCTTTTAAATCCACCTTTATAGAAACAGCACGGAATCAATGCCCATAAACCAACCTACCAAAAGGCAAACGTGAAATCAAGAGCGGGACCTACAGCAGGGAATCAGTCTGGGGAGTTACATATTTACACTTAAAAGGAATATAGCCTTAAGCCCTGAACTCTGCAATACAGAACTAACCTGGCTCAAGCGGGCTCTGCATGAAAAAGACCAGTTGTGAATAGCTTCCATAATGAGCTTACCATAGAAAAAGCACTTCAAGTCTTTTGTTAAAGTGTTTCTTGTAGTTATTTCAGTGCATTCATAAAGATAAGTCTCCTTTTATAAATCCATGCAGCATTTTGCTGCTTGAATAAAAGGAAGGGTCCATATTCCAATAGTTAGAATAAACCTTTTCATTTATTATTAAAACTTCTAAAATATGTATCACTAATAAGAGCTGAGGCCACATTATGAAATGGCCTCACAGATGTCCCCTTCGCTAAGGCTGTCTAAGAATTGGTTTGTCCCTGGATGGTTCTTCTGTGCTTTATTCAGGAGACTCACTCTCCCATTTTTAAAATGCAACTAGAAACCTGCATTTCAGCAGCAACAACAAGCATCGGAGGAATATTTTTCATTAGTTCCTAAAACATCCTTCTTCTTGGATGATGTGTTCCTGTAACACACTTGCTATCAGTCAGAATTCCCGTTACTGCAGTGCAGTTTTCCTATATGGAGGCATGGTCAGTGTGTGTGTCCACTGAGCATCCTTTGATTCTAACATCAGTCATGCTCAGAAACTGCAGTGCCACGGCAGCTACTGCATTTCAAAGACTTTATCGCTTTAACAGCCTGCTCCTAACTGGCTCAGCCAGAAAAGATCTAAAACCTAAAGTACTGGTGATGTCTTCTTGTTAACCTCCAATAGCAAACTACTGCTTAAGCCAGCCTTTCATTTTCCTATACATCCATACATAGGTGTACAACGCAAATAATGCAGCTGCCTAACTGCTATCAGAGATCTCCTGGACAATGGACAGAAAGAAAAAAAAAAAAAAAAAAGAGCAGCTAGCCAGAGAAAGTGGGTGTTTGGAGGAGTAGATATGAAGGATGGAAATCGAGGGTGCCAGCATCCTGGTAACCTATACCCCCTCTGCAAAAGGAATCACTACATTCCTAGTGATCCGCAGCGAAACCAAGGCTCAGCAGGCAAGTTGTGCTCCGGCACTCACCCTAGCTAGATGCACACAACAAGCTTGGCCCTCGACTACTGTACTATACTACCAGCACAACATCCCAGCACATGCTAAACATACTGATGCTATCCCTTCAGAGCCCATCTGCAACATTATGTGACTAACTACACCAGGCCTTAAGTATCAAGACCATGCTCCCCCCCGCCCTTTTTTAAAAATTTTTTTACAAGCAGTCTATAGATGAGTAAAAGAAGGTCTAAAATTTGGGAAAGGTACACCCGTCCAGCTGTAGCAGCCAGAGTTTTGCACTTACCTGTGCTCAGGGTACTGCCAACAGCAGGGTGGTGTGCTCACGTACCGGCAAAGCCTCTGCTCTCAAGTGGACCTTAGAAGGACTGTCATTCCAGTTGCTGTTTCCTATGATTTAGTAGATTTTATTGACCCAAACTTGTAACAACAGAGCATATTTTATATGGAGGCTAAACTAGCAGCACTCAGATGAACATATATCACAGCCTAGGATTTCTACAACCCCCTCAAAATTCCTAAAAAGCAAATCTTGCCCTCACCTGATTCTCCTGCAACATGCCAGGTGAATGGATGCTGGGAAGGAAGCACAAGAAATCAAGGTGACACGTCCTGCAGTAGCGGCAGATGGGCTGTTTCATTGTACTTGCAGCCTGTTGCCTTGTTTTTAAGCCTCAGAAGCTTTGCTGTCTTTTCTTTTTATACTTCTTTCCTTTAGCGACTACGTCTTCATTAGTTTGAGGACACGGAGGTTATCAGGAAGGCTGGAAAGCTGTGTCATAAACAGAGCAGCTGCTGAAATCAATGTGACTTTTCTGCTTGCCTTTGTGGAGACTACAGTGGAGCACTTTGTCTCCTGCTAACCCAAACTCATTTGGCACAAGAAGCTATTTAGCTGTGTTACCTTCACATGGGCACAAGCAACATGCTCTGGCTTCAGTGGGAGCTCCACCTCATGCCTGCGGGCACAGGGCAGCACGCAGGCACCTCTGGGTCTGCTTTTCAGATGTGGCCAGCCAGTGGGACCAGGAGGGAGAGGTGCTGCACCACCATGGAGTGCCTGCTGCTGCTGCAAAGTCCTCCTGGTGCGCACCACAGTGCTGCGGCCCCGCGGCCCCGCTTCGTGCGCTGTCAGGGTCTGGCGGTGATGGTACTGCGTAATGATAATGAGCACTGTGTTTCAGCATTTCTCTCTCCCTCCTCCTGCTCTCTTTAAGACATACTGTTTTTTAATCAGAATTTCCATCTTTCATTTACAGCATTCTCTCCTTAGCCATTAGCTTGTTTTTAACAGGAACATCTATTTTCTCTAATAGTCCATGTCATAGCTATGCATTTATAGATGGAGAAGGATGATGGACAGGTGGGTGCACGTGTGTGTGTGTACAGATACAAAGGCGTATGTGCACAAAGAGGGCAAATCCCCTCCAAGCAAACAAGGGACAAGTCCAGAAAACAAGGGACTGTAATTTGTCATCTTAGCAGGATAATTAGCCTGGGCAGCACAATGCCCAGCATGGCTGTACTCTGGCACCCACGCTAGGCTGGGTATCTCTCCACGCACTCTGCTGAGTCCTGTCTCTCCTGCCCTTGCTCAGCTTTTTTAAGGAAACCAAGAAGGAACCAGTGGCTGAGCCAAGCGTAGCTTCTGAACGTGAGATCTGGGAGCACCACTTCTGTGCCCTTGCTGTGCTTCTCACTTGGCCTCAACAATCCCTCGCACAACCAGTGCTTCGCCACATTGTGAAGGTCTTTCACAGGCTGCTTTGTGCCCTCATGTCTACTCAGACGTTGCATCCTCATACTTCATTTATTGATGCATATCAACAGTGTAACTATGCAGATTTTTCAGTCTGCAAGGGAAAAACGTGTATCAGTAAATTAAACTGATGGGAGAGACAAATATTTACTATTCTTACTTGGCTTGATGATGGTATTAAGTATTGTAGTTTACTGCGTTCTTATACTTCGTGATCCTCATTTAAATGGTGGTGATTAATCAGCATTCACCATTTTGTTTACCCTCTCTTCCTAGGACTAGCATGCTACGGTAGCTTTTTGTAACACTAAATCAGAACAGACCCCTGCTTAACATTTTATATATTTAAAAATTGCACTTTCCTTTTTCATTAAAACAGCCTCTTACCAGCATTTCTGAGATAACAAGTTAGAATAAAATAGCTCTTTGTGAATGCAGTTAGAGAGATGCTGTCTAGATCTAATTTCTAAAATGTAATACATTAAAACATAATAATCTTTCTACCTGTGAAAAATTAATATCAGATTAAATAATGACCTCAATACAATTTCCCTTGGTGACCTTTATCAAGGAAATAAGTTCTTTCTTAGATACTAAAAATAATCAAAGCAGAGTTTCTCTAAACTCTGCTGTTGGCCTTCAGCACAGGCATTAGTAAGAACCTGAAGCGTTACCTCGGTGAGTAGCAGCTAAACCACGGCAGTGCCGAATGCTGTGGTTTTGCCACCTTTTCTCACAAAAACCAGTGACCCACTGCTAAGTTGCAGCGAGACGTGGCTGGGAACCACTAACGGTACAATGCAGCGCGCAGCTTCGTTTGCAAACGGGAGCAGTTACAGAACACAGTACCTGCGAGAGGGTGGGCCTCACTCTGGCAGGAATGACATCCCGTCTGCTCCCACCCACACGACTGGTGGCAAATTACTGCGCTGCAGGGAGCACTTCTACGAGACACCTGGCTGCAGGGTGCCAAGCTCTTAGGAGACATCTATACGCCTCAAGAGACAACAGAGAATCTACGGGCAGCCAGAGAGGATGCACACACATACTGCAAATCCAGCTGCTGAGGAGAACCAACGCTGGATTTCACCAATGAGCTGTTAGCTATCAATCTCTTCAATGCCAACATACAACACGGCTTTGTGGTGTTATCAGCATTAAGTCTTATGTTCCCCCTAAACTCTTGAAACAAAACTAAGCCTCCCTCCAGTGTAACACAACATTCAGTTCTGCACCAAAACTGCCCTTCTATACCAAGCATCCTGTCCCCGGCACCCCAAAAATCTCCCAAAAATCCTCTGACTGGACTTCCGTAGCACTCACAGGGCTGCCGGGAACACCTTCCCTGGGAAGAGGCACTTGCAAAGTCCCCAATAAGTGCGCAATGAGATAAGCTCCGTACCTGCCCTCGCATTTGACTTTGCCAGGTACTATGTCCACAGACTTCTGGGAGTAGAGAATGAAGTCTTGAGAGGTATGCACTAAAAAAGGCTAATTTTACCTTTGTTGCCTTAAAAAGGTGATGCTGTTTTCTATTTAAGCATTTCAACAGAGCTTTGAGGGTGAAGAGCAAGATTTTTAACAGTTTGACACAGGATCTTGTCCTTGCTCTTTCAAGAACCACTAAAGAGCCACTGTACAGGCACCGTCCCTTCCCCAACACACTTTTGACTCAGCGCAAACAACTCACCAGCTACTTCCCACGCCAAGCAAGGTCAGCCTGTCGAGAACTGGACTTTCACTGGGACTTCCCAAAAGCCAAACAGGCCTAAGCAAAGCATGGGAGCTGCAAGAGCCCAAGCAATTCCTGAATGCTACAGCCACCTATATGTTTTCATAGCATCCATACGGGGACAGGCAAACACTGCTCGGAATGCTGCAACTCGTTCTGGGTATCACGGCGGCATCGCGGACAGCCATTGCTTAACAACGTGCAAACAGTTTGCAGGGTCGGCGTTGCTCCTGTTGGGTGGCTTGCAAAATGAACAACGTAATTTTATTGTGTATTGGTAAAGAGCAACAATCGGTGCCACAAAGATAAACTGTGTTCCAGCCGTCCGGGCCGGTGCCACCCTGAAAGCTTCAGTTTTGTTACGCTACGAGTGAATTGCCTGACTCTGCTCAAGCTGTTGCTACAGTATTGATCCAGGCCTGTGCTACAGCTTTATCATTTGATCAGCTGGGCTTAGCGCTCCTAGTCCAAACAGTGAAATTACTGAAACTCTCTTCTTCCAATAATAAAGAAAAAAGGTAATAATCCTCAGTACTCATCTAACGGGCTTTTGAGAACCAGCTGCCTTCAAAATTCATTCTTTGGGTTTATCAAACCTTGTGGTTTATCAGTGCTTTGTAATAAATGCAAGTCTTTCTCAGACTAAATGAGACAGACTTAACGTTACCGTTTCTGTGTGCAGCATTTGAAGGGTCAGCAAGTGAGTATGTGCTGAGCAGGAGAAAGCTGCTGCTCTTTTTATTCCTGGCTAGCTATGTGTCACAGCACAGCCACAAACTAAGGCTTGATGAGAAAACATTCATGTTTATACCCCCATGTGCAGCACAATTATAAATACTACAAGATAAGAAACATTTATCACCAGCTGCAAAATATCCTTCTTTGCGAAACTTTGAGTTACAACCAACAGTTGCTAGAGGCAAAGGGATGTAAAAAGGAGAAGCCACTTCTGAACACCGAGATCATGACACAGAAGCAACCTGGGGACAGCCACCACGAGAAACCAGAACCACTGTGGCTGTGATCCATTAGGGACTGTTTTAAATATCGGGCTGCATTCACGTAGGAGTGCGACACTTCCCAGAAAGCACCTTTGTGGTTGTGAGTGGCCCAAAATATTCATTTCCCACTGTGTTCTTCTACAGTAGAAGCCGAAATTTGAGCAAGAGATTGGTGCTGTTCTCCCACTGCTAAAAATTCTTTTTTTTTTTTTTTTTTTTTTCAATCTCTCTTCCATTTTTCTGACTGTGCAAGTTTTCCAGTTACAGAACCAGGTTCTGGAAGGATTCAACCTGGGGTGTGGGGAGATGCTGAGTAATCGTGCCGTGACATCACTCTGCCAGCAGAAGGCTCCAAGACGGACACAATCACCCACCACAGCCACACTGTCCTTTCCCCCACACCCACTCAAGCAAACCTTGGGTGCAAGGACTGCCTACCATTAACGTGTGAATATTTTAAGCTTCCCAACAGGCCCTCAACGGATGTGTGGGGCTTTCTTTGCAATTTTGCTCATTGTAGTATACGCTTAAATAGGAAAAAGTTTGTGTTTTTCTCCCGACAGCCCCTGTTCTGCCTCGCAGTGGGCATTACGCTGCCCTTCTACGGCCACGTCGTCGGTCATTTGGTCCTTGCTTATACTGAAAGCGCGGCAGATGCTGTACTAAACCACAAAACTATTAGTGCCTGCTTGGAGGACTGTACAAATTAAATCAATGTCAGGAGAAATGATTATGACCTTGATCGGTCAGCCAGTGAGTAGTTCTGCCACTCAGGAGAAAATGCTCATGCATTTTGCATCAGTGTTACAAATTTCAGTGGTTAAATAGCTGTAAATTATATCCCAAGACCCAGATACTTTATTCTACTTACCCACCAAAGCCATAGTAATACTTCCCAAAGGAAAAAAAAAAAAAAAAAAAAGTTACTTTCTTCTACTGTATCAGTCTGTACTGTTATTGCTGTTGGTTCTGGGACCCACTGCCCGCTCACAGTCTAAAAATCTGTATTAATTTATAGTATGGCATCCCCAGAAAATAAAGATTCAAATTCCGTACTGATTTACAGCATTACATCCACTGAAAATAAGAAATACCCCCCCCAAGTCTTCTGCGCCAGTGAAAGGCATCACAAAGCCGCCTCTTCGCCAACAGTGTTCAAGAATTTGAAAGTCACTACAAGTTTAGTTAAAATAGAGCTAGATTTTTAGATAAGCTCAACCCACTGCTTAAAAAGTGAAATTTCTTATTGAATTTCTTCTGCTTATTGCATTGTGGGAAACGTTCTGAGTGCTTGGACAGCACGAGGGCGACAGTACTGGCAGGTTTTGCCTTTGATAAGCAGGTGCAGCACACTACTGACCACCAGTCAGCTGGGCCTGCGATCCTGCACAGAGCTACGGCGACAGCTGGCAAAGCTGAGAGCCTCTGGAAACCTGGGTTTGGGTTTTGGTTTTTTTCCTCCTGCTCAGAAAACAGAGCAGCTGGGAGAAAATGTTTCTCTAAAAAGCATGTGACCTTATCAAACTATTGAGTAAGAATCCAGCTGACAGATCTGGCAATAAAAATGATGTAGTGAAATAATAACGGTATCTTAAACAGGATTAAAGTATAACATTTTACTAGTTATTTCAAAGAATATTTTTTTTTCTTCCGTTGTTCTTATCTATATATTCAGAATCTAGCTAAACTCCAAACAGCTAGATCTTGTTAGGTACCAAGTGCAAATATGCCAAGGTAATACAGTTAGGAGAAAGAAATACCTAGTCTTTTTTCTTTTTCCTTGCGCGGTAAGGCCTCATTGCATTTCTCATGCCTAAAAACAAGCACCATCTCAAAATATTTGGTCAGCAACCTCAGCTTGAAAAGGAGGCATTTGACAGAAACGTCACATTTACATCAGCAGAACACGCGAACAGCATCTACAGACAAACACGGAGAGGGATCTCCTGGAGGAGAAGGCGTGCAACGGGAGCAGCAGCAGGCCCGCAGCACCAGAGGCGCGTCCGCTGCCAGGGCGGAACCCGCGGGCAGCGCCGTCCGGCCGCGCTGCTGGGACTGCCACCGCCCCAGCGGGGGACGGGCGGCGGCGCCCGGCTCCGTGCGGACAGCGGCGGCGCTGCTGCCCCCTGGCGGCCGGAGGTGCGCACTGCGCCCCCGGCCGCGCCTGCCACAGTTGAAGTATTTCTTTACGCTGTATTTTGTGGGTGGGCTTTGTTGTTGTTGTTGTTGTTGTTGTTGTCCTTTCCCCCTGGGAATTCTGTGGGCGACCGGGAAACTCAAGTGCTGTTGAGCCGTTTGCGTTCAAAGGACAAAAAGGCGTTTGAAGGTCACGTCCTTTGCAGGCGTGCCGAGACGTGAGGAGGAGGAGGAGGAGGAGGAAACTCACCGCGTGGGGCTTCAGAGTTACAGCGCCTGGGCCGCGGATCCGTGAACGGCAGGTGCCGCATGCGGGACGCTGTACGAAGGAATTAGCGGTTCGGTTTAATAGGGGATATGGTTGGGGAGGCCTTTAAGGGGCGGGCCCGGCCGCCATCTTGCGGCAGGGAGGTTGGTGGCGCATGCGCGGTGGGGTGTGCGGAGCTGCGCGTGCCCTCTACGACGTCGGAGCGGGAGCGATGGGGCTGGGGCAGAACTCCGCCGTGCGGGGTAGGGCCGCGCTCGGCGGGGGACGGAGGGTTGGGAGGGGGGTGGCGGAGGGTTGGGAGGGGGGTGGCGGCTGTGTGTACCCTGTGCACCGGCCGCGGGGATTGGGGGGGGGGGGGGGGGGGAAGCAGCGGAGGGGGCGCGGCCCCGTCCCAGCCCACCCCGTCCCGCCTATTCGCGGCCCGCCGGACCCCCCGGGGACAAAATGGCGGCGGGGAGGCGGGTGCCCCCCGGCGCGCGCCCGGAGGTGGCGGGTGCGCTGCTCCATGGCCGGCTGGGGAGGGCGAGGGGCGGCGGGTCCTGAGGGATCCTTCCCCCCCCCCGGGCCCGGCCCGGCCTCGCCCCCTGTGAGAACGTCGAGCCAGGCCCTCGTGTGCGCTTCGCCCCTCGGAGCCGGCCCCGGCCACCCGCCGGGTTTTTTTGCGATGGGGAACGGGCCCTTTCAGGCGCCGGTGGTTTATTTCTGCCTTTCCCCCCGCCGCTTCGCCTTTGTTCGGGCACCGTAGCTTACGTGCAGCCACCGAGTGTAAATTTCATGAAAACCTGTAAATGTGGGGGGGTTTAATTTATCCTCAAAGCCCGATACTGTCGAGTAGGGGTCTCGGTGATATTTGCGCTGTGTGATGATTGAGCTAAACCATGCCTGAAGTGGCCTTGTGCGTTTTAAATGCTCTTGGGCAACCGGGTAGGATGAAAGGGTTGGGATGAATGGAGGACAAGCTGGAGTGCTGAATTACTTGATTTCTTTAGAAAAAATGAGCTTCACCTGTATGGCTGTGGCTTCCAGTTGCAAAGCTGCTCATGGTTCATGCCTCTAAGTTGGGAGACTCCATCCAGGTAGATTTATTTTTTTTAAAATTTTTTTAGGAGGGTTTTTGGGGTACACTGCTGGTACAGAGGATGTTGACAAAGGCATTGCTATAGTCTAAAGTGGGTTATAGTGGTGGAAGGCTGTGCTTATTAAAATAATCAAACCAAAGCCCCGAGGATGACTTGATAATAGCTTGCAGCCGGGTTGCGTTCCCAACAGCAGCTCACTGTTATGTATAAGCTTTCAAGAATTAGAACGGTTCCTCTATGCTAGAAACTGAGAAGAAAACTTAGTTTGTGGGGGAAGGAGAAGAGCGTGCTCCTATTCAAACCGCGATTATGTTCCTTATCCCAGGAGAGCAGGGGAACAGCCGATCAGAGCAGTCTGGAGGGTGCTTTGTTTAGGAGGAGGCAGCGACATACAGTTAATGTGATTTCTGTCAAGATTATGCTTGATCAGCACCTGGCGACCGGCAGGTCACGGCTCTGTCTTCAGCTTGTGTGTTTCTCAGACTGATGACTTTTGGAAGTCATATTAATGCCTGTTACCTAGAGAAAACTAGAAACCAGAAACTTCCTATGTTTTTGTGGGATTTAATTCCTGGAAGCAATCGGAGAGTTAATTGTTTCTGTGTATATTGGTGTGTGTTTGTGCCACAAGTTTACCCTTTGGAAGTTAGTGAATAGGGCAGCTAGTGCTTTTTGTTGTAAGTAATGTGGTTGTTTGCAGGTGTGACCTGATCACGGTCACTCACCTGCTGCTGCTTATTTGCCAGATCCAACAATCTTTCTCCCTCAGGTGGCTTCTTTACCTTATGGTTTTAGTTAAATTAAGCCTGTCAGTTGTAATCCCATTTCTTGTGGATGCTGTGAAGTGGTAGAAGTGACTTTATCTGCTTGATTGGTTGGCTTTTACTCTTAGGTTTTCGGTTATCCTCAGGGAGCAAGTGCTACGTGTTTCTCCAAGCATGGCTTGCAGAGAGGTGGCTTTTCGTTGTGGGCCGTTACTGGACTGTCATAAACAACTCTTGGACAATAATAGCCTCTTCATTGCCAACAAGAAGAGGAGAACAATGCTTGAAAGTTATAAGCACTTCTGAAGACCAAAAAAATATGGATTTTCATGTCTGGAGTTATTAATTTGTAGCTGACTTTCAAATAACATGAACTTTTAAGCAGCAGAGGTAATTTGAAAATTGCTTCTTAGGACTGTCTTGGAATAACTTTGTAGGGGTGCAGTTATTCCCCATGTTGTTGCCAGTTCCTGGAAAGTAAATTGATAACGTTTCCTAACAAGGATTGTGTACTCCTGGTGGAGCCAAGACGATCTCAGTTTCTTTGTGTGCTTGTCAGTGCAGATGGTAAATGTGTGTTCTACCTGCAGATAGAATCTGAGCTCTCTGGTAGATCCTAAAACAACTTCTATAGCCTAGATCTGGAAACATCCAGAGCAATTTCTTAGCTGTTAAGGGAGAGGAGGAGAGAGAAACTTTGTGGTCCAAATCTCTTGTTCATTAGGATATGTCCAAAGAATATAAAAGAAAATAAATTCCTACCATTGGCTTGTTGCTGTTCTCTTCTGATTTTTTTTTTTGTTTACTTCTGTGCACTGCCAGTTCTCCTGGGATTGCATTCTTTGGACTTCTGTTTCCTTCTTTTCATTTCTCTTCCCTTCTTTTCTCTCCTCTGTGTGTTAGTTTTTCTGGCATTTTAGCCAAACCTTTTCCATTGTATAATGCTTATAACATTGAAACAATTTCTGTGCTGTATTAGGCCTGTAGTGTCTTGTCCTGTTGTGACTTGTAACCATTGTGTTTTGGTATTGTACCAGATTTGGGATTTCTTTAATAATCACTCAAAAGTTGCTCTTAGTTTTGTTATTTTAAAAAGAAACAAACCCCCTTGACATTCCACATCAATGTCACTCTGTTAACAGACGCCTCTTCAAGTAATACATGCGTGACCATAGGAGTTTGGCAGCTTACTGTGGAATTGGCACCGGAGGCCTCTTGAAACAGTTTAAAGTATTTAAAAACTTCTGAAAACTGTTTTCCTTCCAGGTGCAGTTTTATGGCTAACTTAGTCTGAAAGATGAAATGGGCATTCCAGCTCTTCCAGATCTGTTTGTGAAACAAAAACAACAGTTGACAACAAAACTTACCACCGAAACCTTGCAGGGTGACATCATCGTAAGAGAGTCCATTTGTTAAATTCAAATAGCTTTCATAAATTTCCATTATGTTTATTAAGGCAATGCTGAAATTTAAAGAATAGACTGCTTTAAATGTTTGGACTTCCTGTATTATTGGTTGATGTAATTTTCCACCCTGATATGACTCCAGAGAAGAGATTGAAAAAAAAGGTACTACAGTGAAAAAGACACTGTGATCTATTATAAGAAAAAAAAAAACAACAAAAAACCAAACATAAAAAAAAAACCCAAAAAACAAACATAAAGCTGTTTGTATACAATCTGCCCACGTGTGTAACAGATGAATCTGGCCTTTGGCAGAATAAGTAGAGGGTTATTGAAACATGAAATGACAATGACTTTAAATCAATGATCTCTGCTTGCGCACAGCACATCCAGCTCCGCAGTTACCTGGTAGGTGGCCTGAGGGATGGTCAGAGGGATCTGGGTTCGCTGCAGAAGTGCAGAACAGCTCTTCTGAATGCGCTGCAACGCTACTCAGTTTTAGTACAGACTGCTCATGCTGTGAGTTGTAGAAGTATTTTAATCATCAGAATCTTTTCCTCTGCTGGCTTGTTAAGCCGACCTGGACTTTTGGATAGGCGCAGTAAAAGATTAGCTTCCTTAATGTGCAGCACCTTAAAGGATGGTTCAGTTATAGGAGCCATCCTTGGGCTTCATTGAAGTCACTCTTTGCCCTCCATTTCCTGAAGGGAATGGATACAGTTTATCACCCTCCCTTCATCAGTTATTTAAAAACCTTGGTTAAGGCTTGATCCATTGGCAATACATCAGTTAGCACCTTGGGCAATCCTTGCAACTGCTGCTTTTCTGAAATCCCCAGTATGGGCAGTCCCTGTTTTGCCTGCAGCTGTTGTAGCTGCACCTGATGTTTCATCAGAAATCCCTTCAAACTTGTCAGACCCAGCTTGTCCCTGAACTGGCTGGGTACCTCATCCCTGCCACAGCCCTGCTCTGCTGGGGGAAACATGCTCAAGCAAGAAGGGGAAAGGGTGCTGCAGACTCTCTGTGGTGGCTTTCCTTGGAGGAAACCTGCTGTGGCTCTTCTTTGGATTAGTTTGGGCTGTTTCATTAAATTAAAGCAGATTTTTGTAGACTTTCTTCTTTAATTTCACCTCCTCACTTCTTTACCCTGCCCTATTAAAATTAATGCATTACTCTGGCTAGTTTGTAGTGGGGAGATAAAGAGGTGAGAACTCGCTGGATGGATATAAACCACTGAATTCACAATATATTCTCCGAGGCTTTAATTGTTTTAAGGAGTTTGGGAGCAGGGAAACATGCCCTAAATTCTTTGATGTTAAAAATATTTTTCCGTATCTTGATATCACCCTGTTGTTACAGGCAGAGTTTGTCGCTCATTTGCAGGGGAGAGCTCAGTGTATGTTGGTCTCTTCTTCTTCATTTACTAAAAAAAATGAACTCTGTAGGATTTCTGCGTCTTTTATTCCTTTAATAAGACTCTAAAGGAGTGCCTGCCTTCCCTGATCTTACAGGGCTGCAGACATCTTGCAAATATTGGTCTAACTCCAGGTACTGCTACATCCAGACCCTTGTGGATCAGCATGGTACGTAGGAGCTAATGCAATGTTTTAGCTGAGGAAAGGCCTTGGTGTGGGTTTTAGAAAACCTTTTTGATCCTTTTAGTGCAAGCTCACAGTGGCAATACAGCAAGTCGGTTAGCCGTGGGACATAGCAAGGACAAAGAAAGGCTTTTTGTTTCTTCTTACCCTGTAGAGTTAATGTAGTAACGTCTTGCCCCACAGATGCCATGTGGCTCGGCGTCTGTGAAATCCAACGCAAAGATTGAAAGGCAAGATAGACATTCCCAACTGGAGGCTGGTTGAGTTTTCTTAAGTTGTGTAAATGTGCTAAAACTTACGTTCCTGTTTGACTTATGTCTGTAGAATCGGATAAACTCTGTATGTACACTTTAGGAGTAGATGTGTGAGTAGAAATGGTGTATAAAAAGCAAAAGAGGAGCAGCCACCTGCAGCTCGGAGACAGGGCCAGAGCTGTTGGCACAACCAGAACCTTTGGGCCAAAGTTCAGCGTATTTTCATGAAGCAGAGGGCAAACAATAGACCCACAAAAAAGGAGGAAAACTCCTTGCAGAACAGGAAATTATACCAAGTGAGTGAGACTGCGAAGATTTTAAGAGGTATCTGGGCAGTGGTGGGGGGAGTGAGGATGGGAGGTGGTGAAAAGAGGATTTTTTTTAAATGGAAGTTGTCTTTCAGAGAGTCAGGACCTAATCCAGTTAAAATAAACTCGTGCTATTATTCTTCCATATAATCTTTTTAGATCCATATTCTTTCCTGTACACCACAGTAGGGATTTAATCTAAGCTGGCTTTTGTTACTGAAGTGGTAGTATATTAAGTAATTTCCCCTCTGCCAAACACCTGTTAAGATTTTTAGTCGCAAGATGCGTTACATCAAAAGCTATTCAGTAGCCATACCCTGGGGGGGATCTTGCTTGGGTTGGTGATGCTGAGCATTCTTCCTTAGTGACTTTCCTGCAACTGAAACAAACAGCTGGGATTTTTGCTGCTATGGGGTGTACTTGTAGCTGGCTTAACGCGCTGAACTTGGAAACACTGTATTTCCAGTGTTGGTATCCCAGGTTCCCAAATAAAAGGTTAAAAAACCCTCCAAACCCTGCCGGGTTAATCCTGACCCTTGTGTGGAAGGGATTGGGGTTAAGGAGAACTCTGATCAGGAGAAAGGAGTAGATTAACTAGATGAGTGTCAAAAGAATATATTCTTCTAAAGGACTGCAATACCACTACAGAACAAAAAGGTCTGTCGGAAAACAGACCACAAGCATGAAGACATTTACTACTGAGTAGTTTTAATAGAATGTTGTGGTCAGAAAGTGAGTATATCCCTTTTTTTTTCTTTTTTTTTCTCTTTTATTCTAGTTGAATGGATTGCTGCAGTCTCCTTAGCTGCCGGAGCAGCTGCTGTTGGGTATCTAGCTTACAAAAAATTTCTCTCTAAAGACAAATGCTGCAAAGCAATGGTGAATCCCCATATCCAGAAGGATAACCCCAAGGTAGTCCATGCGTTTGATATGGAAGATCTGGGAGACAAGGCTGTGTACTGTCGTTGTTGGAGATCTAAGAAGGTAAGAGAAGAATAAATGGTCCATTTTCATTCATGTGCATGCATCTTTCAACAAAACTATTTTCAAACTGCTTTGTTTAGAGGAAACTAGCTTTGCACCTAAACTATTCTGCGGCGAGATGCAGCAGTATTTTAATCCATAAATCTATGTAGATTTATACTGTCACTCAGAGTAAAGCCGGCAGATCAGCACTAATAGCAAACAAAATCTTTCAGTAGTTGTGAAGAAGCAGATTCCTTGAAAGGAGAGCTGCCGTATGGAGCAATCACAGTCAGGAATGACAGATGCCATTTTGTGTGCTGCCTTTGCTAATCCCGACCTTATACAAAACTACTGGCCTGTTAGCAGTAGGAGCTCAGGAACCACAGTCTGAGAAGACCTTAAACACTTTTTACCCAAAGAAGTTGGAAGCCTGAAAATACCTTGCTATTAGTTCATGGTGTTAATAACACAAATCCATTTTAAAAGTCCCTTGGTATACCAGAGCTGGTGTCAAAGTGTCACTTGCGGTGTCTGAGCCCATCATTAACTCTTGTAGACAGGGTGAGTGCAGAATGATTTAGGAAGAGCCTGTCTTGAACAGTTGATACTACGGTGGTAGTGCTGTTCTGTCCCGAATATATTGTTGTAGTAGTGCTGTGCACTGTAGATAGCCACCTTTTTCCACTTGAATGAGTACAGCAGTGAATTGTTTCCAGTGGTGATGAAGGTAATCTAAAAAAGTCATTGTGGTTAAAAGCTTTTGAAGAATCTAGACAGATGACTTAATGCATTTGTGCCTTAGCAACTCAAAATAGTTATATGGGTAATCCTACAGTAAAGCCGGTGAAATCATGATGGCATACTTTAAGCCTGTATTTTTGAGCAATTAAGAGTCTGACCTAGATACCGGTCCAACTTACTTGCGTATGAAGTTGGGTTGTCTCAGTTGCCTAAAGTTAGTGGTAAGCATGATACCTGGCCTTTCAATAACACTAAAATTGGATTTAAATCTGAGGTAGAGAAGCATGACATTGGGTGTAGCTGCGATCTGTATAATTTATCTGTAGTGGTAGTTCTCAGATCTGTAAGGAGAGAAAGCAGATATCATGAGTAGTCCTTTCCGTTTGCCACTGGCACACATTTAAAGGCTTTTTTAGAAGTCAAGGTGACAATGTGCAGAGACTGAAATAATACAAACTTTCGAAGTCAGATGACTGAGGCCAACTGCCTTGAAATCCAGCTTGCTCTCCATCCATTGACTGCATACTGGACTTCTCAGGCCTTAGACACGGGTCTGGTCAGGCCACACTCTGGAGTTTTCCAGGTACTGTAACTTTCAGTTCTTGCTCTTGTCAGATCTGACTTCATTACCTTGTGGGTGAAAATAACTCAGCAAGTTACACGTTTGTAGCTGTGTTTGGTTTAACACTAAAACACTACTGAGGGTTAAACAGCATCAGGACTGGATTCTGAAATAGTCCTGTGGAGATGGGCTTGTCTTTGCTCTGTCCAGAGTCTGAACAGAAAACCAAAATTCCACATCCCCCCACCGTTGCCACACTGTGCTCCGTGGATGAAGTTACATACCGTATGATTATACAACAGGGAAGCGTGTACATTTACGTGCAGTGCCGACGGCTGTGTAGCATGCAGGTATCATGCATGTGTATAGCAGCATTGCCGCTATATCTTTGTGGTAAGTCTCAATTGACAGCCAGAATCCAGCTTTGGAGGCTGCTGCAAGGGCTGCAGCTTCAGAAAATAAAAAGGGGGAAGAGAAAGGCTGCTCTAAGTATCTGCACTTTGTTTTAATACTTAAATTTGGATTTACCTTGGTTTGCAATAGTGTAGGCACCTCCTTCAGTGCTCCTGGGGAAAAAAAAGAAAAAAAAATCAACAAATCCTGATTTGCACTTTGGTGTTTGTCCTTTTTGCTTCCTACTCTGTTTTCTAAACAGGTTGCATTGCAGCTCCTGCCAATATTCTAGCTATCGTTTGATACTATTTTTTTTGGTGTGAAAGAAAAATCTTTAGTAGTACATTTTGGCATATATTGAAGGGGTGTTGTCAGTTTAGGAACATGCTGTCCTACTGAGTTAGGGCTCTGTAATCAACACCCTAAAAGGAAGTAGATGGGGCTACCTTATGATGAGTCCGTTATTAGAACTCTGAAAGGTCTTGTGAAGGCATTAAGGAGGTCAGTGGAAGATTTTGAAGGCCTTTGTTCTCTTTTACTGATGCTTAATAATGAGTATTTTAATCAGCGTGTTGTGCTTCAAAGACCACAGTTTCCAGTTTTGCTGCCTTCCTCTTGCCCTGATCAGTTGACCTTGTATGGTGGGTAGCATGGTCTTTAAGATGGTGTGCGTGCTCCTTCTCATGTTCAGTTATTGCCAAGCAGTAATAAAATACAGAGACATTCTTCATCATTCTCACATGCTTGTCATCTTTGGAAGCGGTTAGCTAGCATTATCTGTTTCTTACAGTTCTCAAACTAAGATCCTGTTAAAACGTGTAAGGTAATATTTATATGATGGCAAAATGGTAGAGTGCGTGTGCTGCCAGTGCAGGGGATTATAATTACTTCCAAAGCAGTAAGTACCCACTGTGTTTTTGTTAAATAAGTGATGTATGGGGATCTCTGTTCTACATACAGGTTAGAAGAAACATCCTCTTGTATCGATTGATTAAGCACTTCTCATCAGGTTTAGCCTCATCGGAGGCACGAGGCCGTTACAAGAACCAAGTAGTGGTATAAGCCATAGGATATTTCTGTGTGTACCGATGGTGTATGTGCGCTACAGCTGGCTTCGCATGGCGTTCCTCCTGTACGGGGAATAAAAACCAGTTGGACTATACCAGGGTGTTCTGGAGTAACTCTTTAAAAAGGAGCAAGATTATTTTCTTTTTTTGTTTTCCTTCTGAAAAAGTATACTTCAAAGGCTTTTTGTTTTGTGTTCGCCAAAATCACCCATGGTATCTTTAAATAAGTCCGTCTTGGGATGTAATTATCTGTTAAAGTAGGTGGTAGGTAGTTCTTTAAATGGCCCTTTCCTATTTGGTGGTGTGCTCTGCAGGCACTTCATAGCACTGCTTGTCAAGTTTTGTGGAAAAGCCCAGTGTTCAAATTTATCAGTGTAGAGGCAAGAGTTTTGTCTTAAAACCAAACTGTAATTAGACTCAAATTAGAACATTTGTTTTCTTACCCTTCTGCATTTTGAAGTGTGTGAGCCGGGGCGAAAAAATCATTTGCTTTCTTTTGCAATGACCTGCAACCTCTCTGTCTTCCAGAGAAGTATTAGTCCCCAGGCTGTAGGTCAAGGAATACTGCCGCAGAACATCAGAAGAAATAGTGGTGGAGAATCTAAACCTGTTCATTGTCAATGGAAATAAGCCGAGTTGTCCAGTTCACTGCACGCTTCCCTCGGGGTTTGAGATTTGGCCGCTATTGCTAGCATGCTTTATCTTAATCGAGGATGAACGTGTTCTGTCAGGCCCAGGATCCATCTGTTCAGTGTCTGGTCTTCAGTGTGACCAGTTGGTCTGGCAAGTGGTGGTGGCAGCTGGGTTTTTTTCCTGAGAAACTCGAATCTAGTGTCCTAGCCTTCGGGAGCCAGTGGTTCCGAGACCAGCTTGACCCAGAGGATGAGTCAGAGTTGGTAGCTGTTAAAGATGTCTTGATGCCATCTGAAGCCTGTGAATTCCACCATTTTTGTCACTTGCAAACTTGAAGTGATGATATTGCTGTAGCTGGACCTTGGGCTTGCCTCCTTGGGGCATGTGAGATGTTAATGTCTGATGGAAGCTGGGTCAATGCTTCTGTGAAGACCAGCAAATTGTGGTGTTGCATGGAAACAAAACTGGCCCGGGAAGATCTGGGTTGGAAGCGGGTCAGTGTCCCATGAACATATGATCTTGTTTGCTCAGAATTTTTCCCAAGTATCTGTCAGTACCTACTCACTGAGTCACAGATGACTGATGTGATGATAAAGTTCCTGCATGAATCAGCTTACATGATTATTCTCTGAATTCAGGGTTTCTTTATTTGGAAGCGTCACCTGCCATTTATAGCGTGGGTTTTGACATTTGGTAACTGTGAAAAACAAAAAAATCCCCATTTCCCCTCTCTCCCCTCCACTACCCCCCCTCCCCAACACGCTACCCTACAGGGCATATGACTTTATTTTTAGAGCTCTGGGAAATTTTTTTACAAGTATATTGTCTTCATTATATTGTTTTCCTGCAGTACTTTGAAGTCTTTTATTCTAACTACGTGTGGGTGACAGGGTGTTTGTTTTTTTCAAGGGCTATGACTGAGGTATGAACATTGGGATCAGTGGAGTGTCAAAGACTTTGTGACTGTACTGTGAGGGAATATTGCCCTTGCAAAGGCAGCAGCTGAGTAATGCCCAACTTTGATTCCCATTACTTCTAAGCAAACAAAATAGTAACTGAATGCAAAATACTGGTGTGTGATTTCTGTGATCATTTCCTCTGCGGAGGAGGCATAGCCCTGAAAACACTTCCTTGAGAAGTGATGGGATCTGACCTCACTCTTGTTGCTTCACAGAACGTCTTTCAGCTCTCGGACGTGAAAAGAGCTGCCCAGGAGCAGAGTGGTTGTGACTGGTCTGGGACCTGGGCACTTAGAGCTGGCTGAAGGAGTCCCTGGGGGTCTTGCTCTGACCAGGCTGTTCCAGGAGGGGCTTTTTTATGGAACAAACATTTCTTCAAATTGCTTCCTCAGTGCTACCCTTAAAACTCCCTGATGAATAGCCATGTCAGTTGGAAGGGCAGTTTATTTCCATTAGCAGGTCAAAATCCTAATGTCAAAGCCAGCTTGTGCAGAGCGACCTTTGTGCTGATGAGAGAAGCCAGCTGTGTCAGGAGGAAGCAAAGGCAGCTTGCCACTCTAGCTGTCTGGAGGCAGGACTAATATGTAGGTGTCTCTCTTAAATAAGACATGAGCTAGGGAAACTGTCCTTTTACTCCTCATGTGCTACAGAAAACCAGGAGAAAAAATTTGGCAAAGGCTCTCCTCCTGTTTCTCTTCCTCACCTCACTTATCTTCTGTAACTGCACTCAACTCTGGCTGTTGCCCAGGAAAACAGAGCGTTGGGGCAAGGCTGAGAGCAAGATACTCCAGGTGGGTTACGGCTGAAGGTCAGCACGGGCGGCACATTCCTCATGTTGGCCTGAGGCAGGAACACCAAACAGAGTAGAGCTGAGTTGCTGCTTTTTTCTTAACAAGCCTCTTGTCCGCTCTGCGCTCACGTGGACAGAACTAGCATTCAGGCAAAATTCAGGGAGACCCACGATGCCAGCACAGAAGTTATGGTCTGCGGTCGCAGTGGGTTTAACAAGAAGATGGTCTAATGAACTTTTAACCTTAATTCTGGCTCTGGATGTACTTTAGATGTGTTTATTCTTTCTCTTTTCAGTTCCCGCTGTGTGACGGCTCTCACACGAAGCACAACGAGGAGACTGGCGACAATGTTGGGCCTCTGATCATCAAGAGGAAGGAGGCATAGAGTGGACAGTAGAAGCTACAAAATGAATGTCTGACAAATCCTCTGCTCACTTGTAATTGGGGGAAAACCCACAAATTCTTTGTCATGTCACTGAAGACTTTCCAGTGTAGTACATACATCAGGCTTCAGCATGTGTATTTTATCTGGTGCTTGTCTTGTTTTAATCACTACAATGCATAAGTCACTAAATAGTCATGGTTTAAATTTTTTGTCCTGTAAAGTGTGTGTACCTTCTCATTGAGTATGAAACTAAAATGACGCACAGAATGTACTTCAGCAGAAAATAGGTATTATTTTCAAATACATGTGTACTATTCTGAGGCTATTCAGTAGAAAGTGTGTTCAAAATGTAGATCTTAAAATTCCGGAGGGGTTCTGAAGTCACAGGTCTGGATTGATTTCTGTGTGAAAGGCAGTGGCAGGAAAGAAATCATGGTGCCAAAATGCAGCTTAACCTCTTATTACGCTGCATTTTCTGCAGGTGTCATGTTTGGCCTGTTACACTACTGTGTGGCTTCTGAAAAATAAAATAAAAATTAAAATAGTGAACAATGAACAGACAATATAAAAGGCTTATAGCAAGATGAGGCTAAAAGGCAACTTTACCTTTGATTTTACAGCACTGTGGAAACTTGACCCTACTATGATATGGTATCAAGAACACACTCTTGGAACTGTAGAGCTGTATTTAGAGCAGGATTAGGAAGATGGTCTCTGCGAGAGCTTTCTTAATTGACAAGTGGAATGATGTGACGGGCGGGGGGTGGCAGGGTTGCCTTTGCTGCTAGAAAGCCTTAGTTTCACTTGCAGTCTCTAGCAGTGAAGCTAATTTCCCCAGACCACAGGGTGCTTCTGTGGAGGAACCTATGCTGATTTATTCCAGAATCTAAAATACAAACTAAAACCCCACCCATCATTACTGTCTGCTTCGTCGTTGCTCTGGCTGGTTCCGGAGGACACTTCCCACTGCGGAGGGAGGAGGCACACCTTTCTTACAAAGTGGCCTTAGGCTCTATGTGTCTTAAATAACTCCTGCCTCCCTGGGCTAACTTGTTAATGTGGTTCAGCTAATTTTACCAAAAGAACTGACACGGAAAAGGAAAGGCTTTGGCGACAGCTAGAAACAAGGGGGAAGGGACGGATGAGACAAGGAGAGCTCTTATCCTCCTTTTGCGTGGCACTTGTCTGCCTCGTCTGACGTGGTTGCATTAATGGTTGTCATGTTGGTTTCCTTAAATAGCTTTGATTTATCAACATGCAAATGACTACAAAGCAAAACCCAAAGAGTGAGGTGGCAGAGGGCAGTTTTGTATTAAACCCAATCCATTAGTGTAATCGCAGCCTGTGTAAGATTGAGCTCTTGATGTCCTGGGACAGAGAGACTACCTCAGAGCTAGAGGAAGGGCCTTTTCAAGAAGCTGACGTTTTAACCTGGACCCTTAAGGATTCTTCCAGATGATTTGGACAGTAGAGATTTTATTTAATTTTTTTAGGGGTGTGGTTGGTTTAGCTGGTTAAGATTGAAGAAGATGTTTCACGTATTCTCAGTGTGGCACTTTCAGAGGCTGAGGTCTTTGCTGACTGGTCTGAACTTTGGCAGAAGGCGCAAAGAGTAGAGAAGGTGGCACAGAGGTAGAGAAAGAGGGTTTGCAGGTGGGGGCAACTACTGTCTGTGAGAGACCTCTGCTTGTAAGAAGTTGCAGTCAAATATATTTAGTTGTATCTTTTCTTCCTGTCTTGACCGTAAAGGTACTTGATATTTTTTACGTGGCCGAGTACTGATGCCTATGGAAAGTTGTTTTAACCTTAAATTATCAAATACATTGCTTTTATCCAAAACAAAGTTATTTCTGTATTATTAGACTATGACACTGGATATTTCTGTATTTTTGTCGAATACACATTTGAGCTCATCTGAATCTCGAGGTTGTAACGTCTGTGTTATCTCATGGGTGTGCTGGTTTTTGCAAGGGAGAGTTACACTGCGCTTTACACCAATGCTGCTGTAATTGTAAACCTGTGTCTGGGTTGGGTTTTCCTTATTAGACTTCTTTCTCTGTTAGCAGCAAAGCCTGGCTGCTCTTGAAGGAATAAAAGTTCACTGAAAGCTGCATTAATGTTCCGAGAGATGAAGTCCTGAAGTTTCAAATGAGTCTCCTCAGTCATAAAACTATTTCCTGGAGTTTGGGCATCAGGGAAGTGGGCTCCACGAGAAGTTTTTGTTCCTGGGAAGCAAAGATGCAGAAGCAGAGATTGTGTTCATTTACATCCTGGTGAGTTTGTTTTGGAGAATGTCACATTTCTGAAAGTGGACACAAAGTGGTTAAATTTTATTTCGATGTGCGTACAATTTTCTGTACTGTATCTAAAAGTTCCTGTTACTTGTGTGTGAGCTGTTTGAACGTGATAATGAAAAGAGATAATTGAATTTTGAGTAAACAAGCTTGCCAGTGGTCTGAATGAACATCACAGAGAACATTTCTTTTTTTTTTTCTTCCTTAGTACCATCATAAGTTATCATGTTCTGATGGTCTGAGCGCTTGCCTGCTCCAGTGTTTTCTGAAATCGCTGATCTTGTGCTTCCCTCAAATACTCTCTAGAATATGAAGTGAATTGGTTAGGTTTTACCAGGTTTTAACCGTAAAGAAATTCTTAGGCAGTTTTCACCTCACATTGAAGCTCCTACATGAAAATGTGGTACAAATCCTTCATATTAAAGCCGTGAGGGATTCCTGTCCCAGAGTAAAACTGTATTTCTGTTCTACGTTATCTTTCAACATGTAAGTGTTCATTAGGAAGGTGAACAGATTAAAGTACTGATTCTGCAGTAATTGAGTGTGACTCATCAAAATAGTCTGAATGTCAAATATTCAGGTGCTTCTAGAATCAGCATTCTTGAAGAGGAGACGGCTGTAAGTTCCAGGTATTTTCTGCACGTTTAATTGAAGCTCGGTTAATCTAACGGATGATTATGAATGGTGAGGCAAGCATTGCAATCACAGGCTGGCCCACTAGGAGGAAACAAATGCTGTGCAATGATGGGGGCAAGGCTGGTTCTGAGGGGCTTTTATACACGCATCTATTTATGGGTTTGGGGGTTTTTTTCAGCAGCATTGCTGTCTGTCTGAGCCCAGGCATCTAGAAGTGCTGCGTAAACGTGTTTGGAACTAAGCGGCTTTTCATGCACGGAGGCTCATGCACTTTGTATTCTAGCAGTTGTATCATCAGCCCTTACTAATATTTGCACCATATTGTCGCAGTTTAGACCTTGCTGTGGTGCTGTTGGGGTCTGCAAAATTTATTTTGCACAGTTGCATAGCAGTTGCACTAGGATTTCTCTTTCAGTGTGCTACAGCTAGATAAAGACATGGAAACGTGCGTCACTGCTGTATCACAGTTGCTCACTCCAATAACGGAAGAACATTTAATAATAGCAGGAAGGATAAGAACGTAGGCGTGAAACTAAACATCGGTGTTGCAGACAAACCTCGTCAGCTGGCTTCTCTTTAGCCATGTTGAAGATGGAAGTCTAAATTTGGCTTTTGTTCCAACTCCTGAAGCTTCACAGCTGACAAAACCTACCCCGAGCCCCAGCTGGATTAGGTGGAAGAGCGTGATCTCCCCGTGGCGTGTGGGCAGAGAGGGGATGCCCCGACACGGCTGCCAGCAGGCTGAGTTATCTATCTGTGCTCAGCGTCTCTATCGCAGCCTGCTCAGAACGTTTCATGTGGACCTGCTGATCAGACCAAATGCCTGTCCCATGGTCACTGGTGCGCATTAAGCCCAGCAGTGTCGGATACCCCTTCCCCCAGTTGCTTTCTGCACCCAGGCTTGCTCTCCTGCATTGATGAGGAAGGAGAATGATCATTTTCCTAGAGCCATCGTTAATTTAGGATCGGTACCAGGAGCTGCTGCTTGAAGCTCTCTGCTGCTTGTTTTCTGCTGTCACGGTGATGTAGCTGCACTGCCTGCGGTGCATGGTGCATTTCTCGGGCAGGATGATTTCCAGGAAGCTGAGGCTAATGCAGAGAGGAGCTGAATAAAAACTAAATAACATAAAAATAAATAAATGTGTGGAGAGAAACAAGAAGGGGAAAAAGAAGAAATAAAATGGCAGATGGGAGGAGAGCGTAAGCTAGAAGATTTAATACCATGTAACATTGCTAGGCGGTAGCAAAAAAGGGATAAATGAAATTACAAAAAATGATGCATCACATTGTACAACTGACGCTTTGCTCTATTAAGAGGTATAATGTAAAGTGGCTGTTCATTAGCTTCTGGAGCTAAGCGGTTCTATTAGCCAAAAACTCACTCCTTAGAGCCAAAGGGGTTATGTGCCTTGAGCAGACATCTGCGTTTTTCCTTCCTGAACTGTCTGTGCAATCCCGCAGTGCTGGACAGAAAGCAACGTACGCTCACGCCATGGGTCACTTGTTAGCAGTCTAATGTTCCTCCCCACCTACCTTTGTAAACTGTTTAATTAGATGTGCAATTATAATAAATAGGACTATTTACCGGTATGCTCCCTGAAGTCAGTAAAATCACCGTAGGTTTATGTGATTGTAGCAAAGCAGAATTCAGTCCACCTTTCTCATGTGCAGAAAGGATTTATCGGGGTTCTCAAGGAACTTCTGTTTTCTTCGATACATAGAAGTTGCATATGTCTCACGTAAGCCCAGAGAGATCACTTCTCTCGGTATTTTTTTTTCCTAGCTGAAGACTGAACCATCCCTCCTCTCCAATTTGACATTGCACTGCCCTTAATCCGCTCTCCTCTGCATCGTTTTTGTCATGCAGACTGCAGTTTTCTTTTGGCTTTTTTGAATGCGTGGCACATTTATTTAGAAAAAAAAAAAAAAAGCACCTTCTACTCTCCAGGAGAAGCCTGTGCAAAAAGAGGAGCTTCCCAAGCGTGCCAGAAATTACAGCTTTAATGTGTGAAGCATTCAAAATTCAGCATACTGCAAGGATCTGCTCAGTAGCTGGAATGTTTGTGCTGTTCGGTCAAGTCAGCTGGCAACAGAAAAGCAGCAAAATGAATGATAAGGTCACTGACTGCGTAACTTTTCTCAAATACTTTTCTGCAGCTGGCAAATACCACCATACATGGGTAAGACGTGGTCAAGACGCACTGTCTGTTCACTGCTGGGACTCTTGCTCGAGACTTGCAAAACAACGGCCAGAACAGACTTTCACTTCAGCAATTATTAAATTTGCTGCTCTTTTAAAACAGCGTGATCTTGCTCTTTCAATCTCATTCTTGGCCGCAGCATTTGTGTGGATTAAATTACTTTTTAAGGGTTGAAATCCTGTTGTTTTGCAGGCAAAGTCTGGGAGTAGAATACTGTTTAATAGAAGAGATTTTCTAAAATGCCAGTTGGCAGTGGGTTTAGTCAATAAATAGGTGTTTTATTTTATTGCAGATGGAGGCAATGTAAGTAGCCTCTAGGGAAAGACAAAGAGGCATTTTAAATAAACCTCATGGCATGTTAATCATTTTAAATCAAGTACCAGGGTTATCCTAAAGCATTAGGATGTGACTGGTAAAATGCCACCATGCATTTGTAAAACCTGAGTAACCCCCTGATAGAGATACAAAACCATACTTCAGAAAAAATCTTTGTTTAGAAACACAAAGGGAGTAATCTTTATCTACCTATGAGAACAGGAGATGGTACTAAAGACTTTAATGCCTCTGTTTCAGAAAGCAGCACAACTTCTTGCCCAAGGACGTCAAAGCATACACATCTCGTTGCTGTTTTCTAGGGCTGGAGGCAGCTAAAACATGTTCCACCAATTTAGACTCTCCACAAATCATGGCTTAATTCCATCTTCTGCACCAGTTAATTAATGGTATGTTCCTATTCTCCGTGAGAGACCAGGCGTGGAAGCCGGACTCAATACGTGGCGTGCTGAGGCTACACAGAGCAGCAAAATCACGCCTTTTGTCTTTCTGTCAATGCTCTTCCTGACGTTGCCCAACATTTTGTTGGCTCTTTTTGGCTGCAGATGTACGCCGGGCTGATGATCTCAGACAACTGTCGACAGTGACTTCAGGATCTCTTTCCTGGGCTGTGACAGCCAGTTCTGGGATCAGCATCAAAGAGCTTTGGTTTGGATTATTTTCCCCTACATGCATTAACTTACCATTATCCACCCTGAAGCTCCTCTGTCAACGTTGTGCCTTTCATTCGGTTTTGTGAGATTTTGCGGGATTTCTTTGCCATCGGTGTGGCATTTTACTGCCCTAAGGAGGTCATGAGCATCCGCAGACTTGGAGACTTCGTGCATGCTCCCTTCTGCAGGTTGTGAATGAAGATACTGAACAAAACCAGTCTCAGCACCCACCCACTGCTGCCTCCTCTCCACCCTGAAAGCCCTTCCATTTGCTTCCCACCCCTGAACCTCCTCTCAGTCCAAAAATGAACCTTTCCTCCAAATTCTTCGCTTAGTTTCTCCTACATGGGAAGGTGTCCCTGCCCATGGCAGAGGGTTGGAACTAGGTGGTCTTTAAGGTCCCTTTCAACCCAAATCAGTCTGTGATTCTATGATTCCATGAAACGTACTATATTCTCTCTGGAGAGCTTTAGGTTGGCTTTTGACTCCATCTGTTTGTTTTCATCCTGGAAAACCCCAGATGTACCTGGTTGCCAGGGAGGAGAGTAGTGTCAAAGAGTTTGCATCGGTCAGAGCCAAGTAAAATATTAATCATTGTGGGACCTGATGCCTAAGTGACAAGGCGGTAGCTAGGAAAGAAAGTGGGATAGCAGCACCGTTGAGTTTTACAGCTACAACAGACAAGGGTAGTTTAGATATTCCTTAACAAGAACAAAAAAGACAGCACAGAACTGTGAATTTATCAAAGGATTAAAAGCCCTGAGCTATTTTAAGAGTGCGTGATACAGCAACCCTTCTGCTGTGAAACGGCGAGGAAAAAAAAAGAACTGCAACATGGCTACAACTTCCACGCTGCTGTGACGATGTCTGCCGTACACCGAATGAGCAGGACAGGCCCTCCGGCCCACAGAAGCACCACTGCAGATGCTCTCATCTGTCTAGCAAATTATTGGTTTCACTGATCGATGTTTCCTATCAGGACCACACGCACGTACGGTCCAGGTCGGCTCTGCTGCAATCTGTTCGTCCGGCAGAAGCTATGCAAGCGTGGCTGCCTGCTGCAGGAAGTGGCTCTGTGGGCAGCAGGATCCACGTCTCTCGCACAGACCTCGCACAGAAGACGTGGCTCCAGCAGAGAAGCGGTATTTTTGGCAAGAGGAGTGGTATTTTTGGCTGTGAACCCTCCAAAGGGACAGTCAAAAATCCAGCTTGTTGTCAGCATACCTCTAAAGTACCAATATTTTGGCCAAGTCCCGGCTCCGCTAATCTGTTTACCTAATGTCCCCCTGCACTTCCACTGAAGTATGAGCTTATTTCCTGTACTAAACTACTGTGCGTCTTGCGGTTTGTTATTAACTAGCTGTTGTGTTTGAAAAAGGGCTGTATTTCAGCAGAAAGGGATTCTTTTGTAATCCTCGTTCAGTTCGGGGGAGCTTTGCAATTTGCTGGTGAGACATCCTCTTGCAGCTCAAAGTAGTTTGTGCAAACCAAATGCCTGCATAATATTTTCTAGGCACTGTTAGTCTTTACATTTTCATGAAACCGAGTGAGGTACGATTGATTTCCAGCAACAGAAAGAAAGAATAATCCAGAATTAAGGATAATTTTGGCAAATGCATGTTGTTGTGGGGGGGGATTCCCAACCACCTGCCTCTTCTTTACGAGCTGTTTGCAGCCCCTTTCACTTTCTTTTCAAATGCCATTGCACAGCCTGGAGTCGAGAAGTTTCCTTGGGAATCTTGCTGGTGGGTTCAGCTTTCAGTGCAAACTCGTACAGTATCACACTCTGTGGAGAAATTAATTATTTGTCATTTCTGGTATTCTCTTGGTTTCGCTTGTTTTATTTTAGGAGAAGGTCCCAGATAAGATTAGTGAACTTCGTGTGCTGACGTGTGAGGGTGGAATGAGTGAGCAGAGGATAGAGTCTCGCATCACTTGATTTCTATATGCATAAATCTGACTAAAGCAAATATCAGGGAAACAGAAATAGTCAGTGTTTACTTATTCCAATTACTCATGCTTTCATATTTCTTTTAATCCCCTCCAGGTCCAGTTCTGTTAGCTCTAAGGAGATCTAGAAGCTATTAGTTCAGGACTAGGTACTTGAATAGCCTTTAAATTCCAATTTTTTGCCTTTTAATTTTTTTTTTTCCCATTAAGATTTTGAGCTCAGGTAGATCGCAGTGTGAGATGGGCACTCACGCAAGTCTGAAATGGCATCTGTGGTTTTCTCTCTGCATTTAGATCTGGATCAGATGAAGAGTCTCACATCTCTGCAGGGGGAAATATCTTTCCGCAAGGCTCAGGTTGGCATCCGAACGTTGCAGCAGCTGCTGCTGCCGAGACCAGGAGTCTTCTCTCTGCCAGACGTATACCACTTGTGCTTTATTTTCACTTTACTCGTCAGTAATTTCTTTTTTTGTGCAAGGGTTGACCAATCTGTGGTATTTCTCCTCCTGCGTCAGCACCCCCCTGGGAAAATTCAGCATTGGGGAACTGAAGATAGGAGCTTACGCTTGCAACCAGCTGACTCCTAATCTTTAGGGCTGGACAGTAACAAATGATGAGGATATTTGGGAGCGAGAAACATAACTTCTGACCAGCCTTGTTACTTCAGAAAGGATCTTGCTGAGTTGTTACCGCTGTCTTCCCCGTCTTACCCAATTAAGAGAGTGAAACAAATTGTTCCATGGACATGAACTAATGAAACACAGTTTTGATAGGTTTATATGCTGTGCTCAGTTCTCTCACTCTTCAATACTCTCATTTTCCCTGTGACCTTCTGGTTCCTTTGATACTTCAGTTTCCCCAGTAAATCCCCCAAATTGCCATGCAGTTCTCCCAAACACCTGCCATGTCTCCTAACTATGGAATGGGGAAGAGGTGCCATGTAATAACCGAGTTCACGGCATTGTCATTCCTCTAATGTCAGCACTGATTCCTGACATACATCAGCCCATTTTCATAAAAACCTGTGGGAACATCATATATCTGCTAAAATTAATTTTTCTATCTCCATTCTTGTCTTCCTCTTCCTGCATCCTATTAATGCCACACGACTTGATACTGGGAGATACCATGGCAAAAATGCAGGTCTAATACTCACAGAGTTCAGCTGATTTTATAAAGGAAGGAAAGAAACAGCAAAAAGAAAACGCAGTAATGACAGGCTGACAAACAAAGCTGATACATGCCCTAGAGAAAATAAATGTTCATGAAGTCTCCTACCCAGGCAGTGGGCTCTGGGGTCCCGTGAGGGAATGCAGGGCTTGTGCATACCTTCCTCTACCCGGGGTGTGTGTGTGTTAAAATTCAGATCAGAGATCAATCCCTTATCCAGTTTTCATCTGGCACACCCACCTCAAATCAAGACCAGCACCTACGGAGCTTGGTAAGGCTCTGGTTTAGGCTGCTCTAAAGGTCCGTACCCACTTTAAAGGTCTGACACTATTTACATGCCCCAGCCTGCTCTCGCTTCTAGTACCTCTAATATACTGGAGAGAAAATAAACAAATTTCCTCCGATGCCGGGAAATTGATATAAAACGGAGGAGGATTTGGGGCGTACTTCTGGCTACCGGGAACCGGCCTCTGCCCGCCACCACACGCCTCTCGCTGCGCCCGGCAGCACTCTGCCCCCGGAGAGCGGAGAGAGCGAACCCTGGCCCGGGGGCTGGCGGCGGCGGGTCGGGGCGGCGTGGGGATGCCCACGGGGATGCCCACGGGGGTGGCTCGGGGCGGGACCCCGTGCCCTCGGCGGGACGCGCTAGGCCCTGCTGCCTCTGCAGGCGACCGCTGAACCCAGGCGCTGCCCGCCCCGGCCTCACCGGGGCGCCGGGGCCCGGGCGCGGCCTACGCCCGGGGCCGCGCGTCGCTCGGCCGCACCGCCGCCGCCACCACCACAGCGGCGGCGACACCCAGCCGGCCGCGGGCCGGGCCGGGCCGGGCCGGGCGGCGGAGGTGGAGCCGCGTCCGGGGCGGGGCGGCGCCGCGGCCAGTCGCTGCCTCAGCGGCGGGGTGGGCGGTCCGGTGCGGTGCGGAGCGGCGCGGCGCGGGGTGATGGAGCCGCGGGCCCTCACCGCCCGCGCTCCGGTACGCAGCGCCCGCTGAGGCCCGCCCGCCGCCGCCGCAGCGCGGCCGCCCCTCGCCTCCCGCCGCCACTCTTCCACCCCCGGGAAATGGCCACGGAGCCCCCGCGGCCGGTGCCGCCCGCGGCGGGGCGCCCCGAGAGCGGGCACGGGCGCTGCGCGGGCGGCGGGCACGGCGAAGCGGAGGAGGCCGCGGCCCAGCCGGCGCTCGGCGCCTCTCCGGGCCCCGCGGCGGCGGCGGGGGGCCGGCGGCGGGGTCTGAACGGCTGCGTGCCGCTGTCGCACCAGGTGGCCGGGCACATGTACGGCAAGGATAAAGGCGGTGAGCGGCGGTGGGGCGCGGGGAGAGGGGCGGCGGGGGGAGCGGCGGGCCCGGCCGCCTGTGAGGGTGTTTCCCCCCCCCGCCTTCCCGTTTATCTTAATTCTTCCAAACCTGGTTGTGGCGGGGCGGGTCTCGCTTCGATTCTCCTCACGTCCCGCTGGCGGCGGCCGGCAGCTCTGCTGTTGGCGGGGGGGGTGTGGGGGGTGGTGGTGTCGGTGACAGCCGTGAGCCGCTCACCGGCGGCGGGGGACACACACACACGGTACCTCAGGAGCGGCGGGCAGGGCTTCCCGCCTTGGTGGCTGAGCTCCCGCCGCCGGGCTCTGCCCGCCTCCCGGCCTGAGGTGACAGCACCTGCTCGGCCTCAGCGGAGGGGGGGTAGGGGGTCAGTGCGGGGGTGTGGTGGTCACCTCAGTGCTGTGAGGGGTCCGTCTGCCTGGCCGGGGTCTCTGCCTCCCTTCGAGGGCTGGAGGGGCTGGCAGGGCTCACCTGGAGCGCTGTGGGCGGAGAGGAGTCACCGCTGTCTTCTGGTGGTTTTCATAAATGGTGGCGGCTCGTCGGGACGGGATAGTTAACAAGTACCTTTAGGCCACGGGGCTTTTGTAGTGTAGCTTCATTTTAACGGGCACCTTAAAAAGTGGGAATTTAGGTAACAGCATGTCACGGTACCTTCAGGACGTGTGTCAAAAGTGTGCCTATGGCCACCAAAAACTTCGGCAAAATATTGGTAAGCGATTTACCAATCTGAGGTAACTTCTTAGTTGCTTGTTTATTTGATGGTAAGAGTAAGTCTGAACCAATGGCTATTAAGCTGTCTAATAAGACAAATGTCATAAGGATATAGCATTTTTGAAGCTTGCCTCCGCTAGCTTTAAATTTCTATTTTATTTGTGGGTTGAGGAGTGAGGTGTTGGCCCTTCTGATGAAGGTGCCTTTTAATGTAGGCAGCGGTCAGTGCCAGAGCAGGCGGCCAAGTTAACGTTGCCAAATGGCATTTCTCACCCTTTCAGGACATCAAATTTGGTATAACTCCTGCCTCTGAGCCAAATGTAAGGTATACATCCATTCATCTCTCAGTGTGCCCTTTGAGAGTAGCTATAGCGAGTCTTTTGACTATTGCCTTTGAACCTCGTCAGTAGGAACTGCCTCTGCCGAACTTCATAACCCCTTCAACCGTCAGCAAGTGGAATTACAGCATTAATGGCACTGTGAGTTTGTCTTATCTACAGCCCGCATCCATGGCATGTCTTGCTGCTGATAATCTCCATAGCAAAGTAATTCTTGTCCCTTGCCCCTGCTGCAACCGGTGCAATAAAATGTTGAGGGAGGTGCGTTGGATCGTTGCAGCTGTACTTCTGCCTTGTTGTTCATATAACATGGGGTGGGATCAGGCAAAAAAAGGCTCACTTCAGGGAGAGCCTCACCTTTGGCACGTCAATCTTATCACAGTTGGATTAAGACAACACGGGTGATACATCTTCTGTATTGTGGGTGCAGCTCAAAGGTAAAGCTAGCTCCACTACGTGTAATGAGCAAGACCGAGATTTTCCTGCAGAGGTACCACCTCATTTTAGAAACTGAGTTTTACATTTAAGTGAAGACCAAAGCTGCTCTGGCACTCACAGTTTTCTCATTTTTTGTAACTGAATTTTGGTTTATTTCTTTGCAGATGTTGTGTGTAGGAGTGCAGGTAGTTGAAATGCTAAAGATAGAGGGTCATGTGTAATTCTGCAGTGCTGTTCCCTGTGGTGTCTTTGTTGTGAAGCTAGTGGCCAGATGTTTGGATAGAAGTAGTTGCTAATAGTGCTGGTAAGGAATATCACAGACAATCTGTATGCCAAAACTTTAAGCATGTGTGGGGAGACCAGTGTGTCTTCTACCTTCTCTGTTGCCTTTTTTGCCTTTTCCTACAGTAGTCATCCTTTCTGCTGTTTTCCGTTCTGCCCTTTTCTACCCCATCAAACCTTTAGCATTTTAAAAGCCTAAAGCTATAAAACCAGTATGTCTTTTTGTCAGGATCCCTCTGTTGCAATGCGTACAACATGGCAAACGTACCTTGACTGTTGTACCTGGCTGGTGTTAGTATCTGAACTGTTTACTGACTCAAGCTCAGAGCCTTCCTTGTTCTGCCCAGCTTCCTCCTGCGTGTCACTGCTGTCCTCCACGTTTGACTTCCCTTCTGTCCCCACATACAGACACGCAGAGGCCTTGAAGGGGTCCAAAGTATTTTTTAACTTTTTGCTGTTGTTGTTGTTAAAGTACACCTTAAAATTTCTTTGCCATAGAGTTCCCTCCCTTGTGAATAACCTTTCCATTTTCCCTTTGCTCCCTGCGTCTGTTACCACTTTGCAAAGAACGGGCTCTAGCAGTCTCCCTGCATGCGCGCACGGACTCTCGACATCTGGACATTATGACTGATTTTTTTGTTGCGTGCTGTGTTCAGTAGTGCTTCCTCCAGAACAGAGTAAAGCATGTGTAGTAATAAGGGAACCACGTTGAGTTGTGGTTTAATTCCATAGGCAGGTGGAGGGAGGCAGGAGCTGACGGGATACGCCACCTTATCAGAGAGCCTCCCACAGCTGGCTGTGGTTTGGTGCCTGCACCCACAATGTGCTGGAGGTCCCCAAGCCGTGAGTGGGATTCTGTAGCTAGAGGAGCCGTCTCTTTCGGTGTGACTTGCTCAGTCGTGCAAATCACAAAACTTCTGACTGCTGTTTTTGTTGCAGAGCTTAAGGTGGCACATGCATACTGGGCAGGCCTTATTAGATACCGTCAGAGGACAGAGGATCTTTTCTAAATGTTTGGCGTGTTTGTGTGGAACAGGTTTTGTCTGTAGTTCAGTGAAGCATGTGGATTGGATGTGGTTTGTTTGTTTGTTAAGAAGAATGCGTACATCTATGTTGGCTATTTTTGCAGTAGATTTGAGTTTCAGGTTGCTAGCAAGCTTTGCATGCGGAGCCATGGAGAAATGTTTGTGAGATATTTCACAATTTTAATCTTCTGCTTCTTCAGAAATGTTAAATCGCTTGCTCATATATGAAAACAATACTTCTTATCTGTGCTGAAAAACCCCAGGAACCCCAGAACAAACCCATGACCAGCATCCATATGTTAGTCTAATCTGCAGGTGATGGTATCTCTGGTTGTAGTTGCAGATCAGAGGGAAGGTTATGGAGTTTTCATCTTTGTGGTGAGTGTTGAAACGTGAGTCTGGTTTCCAGGCCTGCCCCAGTCACCACAGTCACAGAGTAGGTGCTCTAGTCTGTCAAGAAATCCAGAGGATGAGGGAACTTTAGGCAAAGTCAGGTTATATTAAACTTTTCAAGTAATGCGTATCAATCCAACAGTGTGTGGGTTCTACTTCTAGGAATATTTGCCTGGTTTTTCTACCTCGTAGATTGTCGTCTTGTCTTATCATCAAAGCCAACACGCAGATTTGGATGAGTATGTGTTATAAAACCTTTTTTAATGTTGCGATTGTTAGCAATTCACATTCAAAACACGGTGGGCAGGGGGAGAAGCTGTTGTTTCTTGCAGATGTTGTGGTAGTCTGCACATTGTTGTGTGGTAATATTTTTCTAGTTCTGGAAAGTATAAAAAAATCTAGCTTTTAGCAGGCGACTTGGCTTGAGAGCTGTTTTACGCAAATTTTTAAAACCACTCTTTGTTCATTGGTACAGCAAACTAATGAAACAACTTTTCGAAGTCTAGTGGCTGTTTTAAAGTAAGTATCTTAGGCTCTAAAGATTTTGTTTAGTTTCCAAGATTGCACAACAGAACCCATTCAGAGATAATACTTTCTAGAAGGTGAGAACACAATTGCTGTTACAACTTCAAACTCTTTTTGGGACACAGAGCTCCTGGCTTGTTTTACTGTGTTTCCTCAAGTGGTAAGCTGAAGATGGAACCTATTTTGGATACGGTTGGCATTTTTACTTCCTTTCTAAACAAAATAAATTACTATCTGAAAAGCTATGAATAAATCCTAGGAGAAAATTTCTTTTCCAGAAGTGAGTTTTTCTTTTTCCCATGCAACTGATGATCTTGAAATTTAGAGCGCATTTCACAGGGATGCACTTACTTTTCTCTATTCTTGCTCATATCCATCTCTTGAGTACCCTCAGATATTCAGTTGCATTTCTTACATGGCTACACAGCAATCTTGCTGACTGGAGAGTCATTAAAGCTGTTTCGGGAGGATATTTTTGGGGTTTTTGGTGCAGGCATGATGAAGATGGTTGCCTGGCTGAGGTGAAATTCTATATCGTGTTATAATTATGGGCAATACAAATAGTAGCATCTGATTAGCGTGGAGTGCTTGAGGGGTGCTACTTCTGGTAATACAGAAGTGCTCTTTCTATGCTACTAGTATAGAAGTAAATTCACAGGACATATATTTCTATTTTAGTTAGTGAGCAATGCATTGAACTTGGTACTAACTCCTTTAACTTCTTGGCATTGTTGGAAAAACAACTTATCAGTTATTTAAAAAGGGAGTGTCTATGTAATCTTCCATAGTTGAATGATTGATTTTTTTTTAATTTTTTTTTTTATTTTTGGGTGGAACTTTTAATGTCAAATCCCAGTACTGTGTTGGCCTTGAGCAGAATTAGACCCCAGAAATCATCTGATGGCTAGAAAAAGAGGAATGCGAGCAAACCTCTGCTAAGGGTTTTGTGTAGGAGCTGCCAATTTCAACTCTACTGTGCACCTACTGAAAGCAGTACAACTGAGCAAACAGACTGTCCCTGATGTGTATTTGCTGTTTCTGGGGAAAAAAATTAATAAAAGCTGTATCTGTTAAAACTAAGCCCTGAAGGAAATGCTCCTCTTCTAGGTATACTGCAGCATCCAGATGGGACTGTCCTGAAGCAGTTGCAGCCACCACCTCGCGGTCCCAGGGAGCAGGAGTTCTACAACAAGGTGAGGGTCGGGCGGCATGGAGCGAGCTGCCTCGCCGCAGTTGAAATGGTGCGTGTGATTTGTGTAGAAGTACGTCCTTATTGTTGCACTTGGGAAAGCACAACCTAAATAGTGGAATGGTAAGTCACTGACAGTCCTTCATGGCATCTGTGTGCTGTCTAGAACTTTCTCCTCTCTACAGGTCTGTCCCCGCACCAGAACTACTTCACTCACAGGATTTAAGCTTGCTTATTTGTTCATGGGACAGCAGGGTTTTCACAGCAGCTAAGATGTTATTGAAAAGCCGTGCATTATCTCCATCTATGATTAAGGGGTGGTATGATTGATCCCATCTTTCTCATGTTGCGGAGTGTCTCAAAATTGGTTGCATCTAAATTTAGCAAGTCTTACACTTCTGTTTAGTCTGGTTTATTGCTAGAAGTATTGCTCTGTTCACTGTATTAAAACTCAGCTCTTTTAAAAAAGTCAATAAAAAGTGAAACTCTCCCGTAGTTTTAACTTTAGTTTGTTGTGTTTTTCCTATTGCTCATCTTCACTTTGCTTTATCAGTAACTTTAGTAACACAAACCAGGAAAGCTGTTGTTTGTTGTCTCATGAGGGTAAGTGCTTTTAGAGCCTCTTTATCTTACCAACCTACCTGCCCGTGATAGTCTGTCACGTGGTTTTTTTTTCTATAGCTGCTTGATGTGTCATCCCTTTCTGTGGCTCGTTAGCTACGAAGAACTGTAGAAATCTTCATGTGGGATGAGAGGAGTCTTGAGACCCTCTTTTTGTTGTTTGGGGTTTGGTTTTTTTTTTATTTTATTTTTCCCCTAGAAGGATATTAATTTTAAGTTACCAAAAGAAGTTATGTATTTTGTGGAAATGTCTCACATTAAAACAGACTAAGCAATGTGCTCTAAGTGAACAATGTGTTTGCATACTAGCATTACTCGATAATTCTCATGATGGGACTGCTAGACAAAACAGCAGCTCTCGAGTTAGTAGGAGCTCAGCAGGAGCCAGTTAAATCTAAATGTAAATATTTTTCTGAGGTTTCTCAGTGACTGTCATTTAGATGAGGTTAGGAAAGATGCAATCCAGCCCGAGTGGTAACTCGTCAGTAGAAGGAGAAAGCTTGAACAGACTCCTTCGAGTGCCAGGCTACTTACTCTTCTGTGAAATCCTGTGGTACAGACATGCTATCATTGTCTCAAGCCAGCGGGTAAGAGGGGTAAGCTTAGCTGTTAACCTTTCACAGCGCAGGCTTTATCACTTTGCCTGTCGCTTAGATTTGCATGACAAGCCCTGAGTAAGACCCTGGGCAAAATCTTTGACAAAAAGAGGTTTGTATCAGTGTGGTTGTTACTATGCCCTGTCACAGTGGAAGAACTTGTGTCTCAGTGCTAGTAACTTGCAAAGTTAGCTGCAATTATGTCTTCTGGGGCCTTGCTGGGTCACTTCCGACACTGAATTTTTTTTGGTTATAAGCCATTTGGGAAAGGTGTTGGGCAATTCTTGAAAAATAATAGAAAAAGGGAAAGGTATATACACAATTAATTGCGGGTGGACTAGAATGCCTTTTTGTGGAAGAAGGGAAGGAGAGCAAATGCCTATACGTTACGTAGGTGAAAGTACAGGAGAAAGGTCTTGGGGATTTGTCGCTTCTCCGTGATTAATACTATCATGTTTGCTCTCAGGCAAGAACCACGTGATGTCGGATAGAGACACCTAAGCACTACATATGGTTGTTACAAGATGAGGATTACTGCGGATTGTGAGGTTCACTGTAAGGAACAGTTTCGTGTACAGCTTGAGCTGATAACAGTAGCTCATTGCTGCCAAGAGGGAAAGGCCTTCTTTCCATTCTTGCCGTTTACCTTGTGCCGTGCTGGTGGTTTTTGGACGTTGGTGAACTGATTTGACTTGCTTTAAAAGACAGCAAAACTTCCTTCTGTTGGTTTTAGTGATTAAACTGATACGCGTTGGGAACAACAGCAAGACTGCCCTGTTTTGGTGACTGAGCTCAACACATCTTGTGATCTGTAATCAAAGAGGCATTATCACCTTGGAGTAGGCTAATGAGCCTCCAGAGAATGGAGGAAGGAGTATTTACCACTCCTTGAGACAAGGGGTTGTTTACAACACAGGTACAGGAGATGGTGAGAAACAGTGCAGAAATGAAACAAGTAAAACAAGACTGATGGATGCCAGGCTGTAGCTTTGTCAGGACTAGACAGCAAGTCCATTGATAAGATCAAACCAGAAGGTTACCCATTCGTGGTAATATGTGGATTAATCATTACTTTTTTTTTTTTTTCATTTCTGCACCTATTTTTCCATATGCACTTACAACTGTTTTGTCTAGCGATACGTAAGTTTTCCTTCCTTTGCATGCTATTGGCCTGAATTAAGATTAGTACCCCAGTACCTGGGCCAGAAACAAGTGGGGTTTTTTACTTACGGGTAAAGGGAACCTCCTCAGCTGAAGTAATTTTAAACCCCTGTAGTTTATGGTAGCAAGAAGATGAACACGTCTCGGTTTCAGCTGCACAAGTCAGCTGGAGAGCAGCTATCACAGGTCTGAGGTGGAAGTGTCTTCCAATAACTACCAGCGACCAGGAAGCGATATTTCATCGTGCAGTCTTGAGTGCTCGTGAGCTGAAGGTTGCAGGGTGTCATGATAGAAGATAGTGAGGCATTAACAGACAGGTTTGAATATAACCCTGGCATATTTAACTTGATACCAGGGTGGTATCAGGTAGGTACTATATCGGGACAAGACAGTCTTTTCTGAAACTGCTGGATTTGCCTTCTGCTGGATGTGTGAACATGACGGAGGGCCATAGTCTGCATCAGCAAATCATCAGATGTTTTTACCCCTGGGCAAACGGTGGTTATTTGCTATTGAGCACAAACCTGAGTGCTGATCAGGAGAGCCCAAATAAAATGAACTTCCGTTTTGGAAGGGAAACTTGAGCAACACGCTGATCTGAAACTGGGATCTACGGGTCACCCTGCTCAGAAGTGGGTGGCAACTGGAAGTTCTGAATAATTTCGCAGGTCTTTGTCAAAGTGGAAAACTGGAAAGAAAATCTCTCCAGTAATTCCTACTCAGACTGCCATTAAATTACCTTTCTGTTTTTCAGCATATTTTCAGTACAGCAGTTTAAAAAATAAACACTGTCTTAATACCGGTAGTCTTTCTTAAGGGATTATTTTGTCAAGTAAACTGAATGTTACCTCTACTACAATAATATGTATCATTCTCTACGGATGGGGAAATGGCTTGCCATGATTCTGTGTTACGAGGGAGGGGAAAAATAGAGTATGACAAGATTATCGTGAATACTTTCTGTGATTAAAATGTAGTAGAACAATGAGCTGTTTGTAGTAATTATTAATAACTGACTATGTATTGCTTAACTTATCACTGGAGTGTGACTTTCCAGTAATGTTCACTTTCTGTTGAGTTCTGTAAATATGAGTAATTATCAAATCAAAATGATAACATTTCAATTTTGTTCCTGCAAACTCCCTTCCTGTACCTGAGGTCATGAACTTCTTACATAGGCTGCATAACCATGGAGTGTTTTACCAGGTCTTCTGATACCCCTATCTGGTTAAATGGTTAGGGTTTTTTTAACCTTGAATAGCTACAAAATACTTTGTTTTCAATAGATATGAGCAGCAAGAGAAGAAGAAGAGAATTGAAGTAAAAGGGTTGTGGTTTTTTAAGGACTATCTAAACTGGTGATCAGTCATTTCCATTTAATGGAAATACTCTGTGAGAACGTGTAGGCGGAGGCGCTCTAAAGGACTGCTTTGAAAGGAGTTTCAGGAGGCAGCAGTATGCAGAGATGTGGAAACAGGAAAATAGTGTTTGAAAATGCAGTATGATATATAATGTAGTAGTGCCCCATTTCCATTAAAGAAAACAAGTTGGTGAAAGGCAGTATGCGTTTATGGTAGGCTGCCTACACATGCATACTAAGAAATCCACAAAAGCAGGCTACTCCTCAGTGCATTTTAGTATTTGGCTTCAGCCTGCTTTATGCCAGGGCGCATTTATATGTGCTGAAATGGTTTGATTTAATTCAGCAGTGTTGGAAGAGGGAAGAAGCCTATCAGCCCTCCTACAGTGATCTCTTCTGGCAGATGATTTGGGAACTGTAAGAAAAGCATCCTTTGAAAAGGTTAGTGCAGTCTCTGTATGAGGTAAAACCTCCCCGCTTAGCTGGGTACAGAGCTCTTGTCTCAAACGTGCCAGGCTGTACCCAAGAGCACTGTGTGCTAACATAACTCACTCTCTTCCTATTTAAGAGCTATCCTCTTCAGCACAGGGTTTTTGTTTTTTTTTTTTTTAATTTGTCATGTTAAGAATGTAGCATTGCAGAAACTACTGTCCTGTTGGTGCCCCGAAGAGGGGGAGGAAGCTGGAATGTCAGGCTTTAAATAGGGCAGCTGCTTTTGTGGGCACAGAAAGATAGAGCTTGGGCTGCAAATATTTAAAACTGAGGGAGACAGGATTTACAGTTGTTGAGGTTACCTTCGTGACTACAGTTTCCTACCAGCTGTGTTTCTAACAGTAAGAGATGGAGTGTTTCTTTCGTTCAACAGAACAGGAGAAGGTCACTGAAATGTGTTGAAATGGCAGCTCTTTCACTTCTGATTTCTGGCATTCACTCGGTTGGACTCTAAACCTCTGTTACTGAGCGTACCTGCTCTGAGCATGGCATACTGAAGTTTTAAAGATTGCTAATGCAGTAGGTAATAAACTGGGATTGGCTTAACAGATCAATAAATGTTCCTGTAAACTTTTATTTGAATTGCCCTTCTGCTCTCCTGTGGTGACAGCGTGATGCTTGGGGTATGAGTAGTACAACTTCCCCCCCTTATTCTGCCTGCCAGAAATTGTCCTGAGAAAGCTCTTGCAGCATTGACAACTTCCAGCGCTTACCTTTTTTAATTTTTCTTCCCCCCCCGCCCCTTGTTTGTTAGTGGCTGTATGTCAGAATAGCTGGTTCTCATCATGTTGCCAAGTCCTAGCTCCGAATAATATACCTGCAATACTATAAGGTTTCCAAGGCTGTTGTATTGCAAGCCTTATCCTAATTCTCAGAATTTTTCGGGGGGGCTGGAATGTAAAGGCGGTCGGGGTTTTCCCAATTGCAGCTCAGCTTTGGCCACCTTCTATCTCTACGCCAGTGCTTGGGAACCAAGGGAGCTGATTCACCCCCCGTACCACTGGGGGAAGATAATTGGGCTAGTCATCTGGCCCTTCTGGATAACAGATCTTCTACCCATTGCCAATTAATGACAACTCTTTTAACTGCTGTAGCAGTCGTCTGAAAGTTCAGGATTCAAGCCCTGCTGAAATATAATATGAATGCAAGGAAGCTGCTACCGCTGTAGATAATAGAAATTGTTTTGGACTCTTGTAACGTGTCCTGAAAACAAAGCCAGGATGTAAGAGACGCAAATAGCTCCAGCATGTAAAAGAGATTTAGGTTAGTTAGATGAGTGTCAGGCACTGAAAAGCTAGGAAGTAATGGTTTCGTGGTTGCCCACACAATTGTTGTTCTGAACTTTTGCTGGATGCATTATAATGCAGCTTTCAATAGGGCAACGACCTGTCTTTCTGTTTTGTTCCCCCTGAAGAATTTACTAACTCGTTTTACAACCTGACATGAGGCAGAATTAGTATAGTTTGTGCAACTTTTGCTGTGTGTCTTGTAACATTCAGTCTTTGAGTTTGTGACCAGAGAATAGCATGTTAGTGAAGGCCAAATTACGTTTATATTCCTGAAGCCATCGTTCCTTGTGCTTATGTCGTTCCAGAGAAGAAACATGGAGGAAGCATGCCAATTTGGACCATTATCAGTAATCTTCTCCTTGCTGTTTTATTTATTTCATCCTCAGTAACCTGCTGCTACTCCTATGCCGTGGCTTTTCATTGCTGCTTGATGCTTTCTTCTTTTTTTTTTTTTCCTATTGTCTAATTTTAATTAGTATTCAAGCAGCTTCAGGCAGTGCAGAAGACTTCTGGTGACTTCCCTCCCCCTCCGTGGCATAAAATCAAGCCAGCAGCCTGAAAAGATGTGTTTTGGCCTGGAAGTTTTTGCATAGAGTTGCAAGAACTGACTCATAAGGCTCAGCCCCCTTTCAGCCCATATAGCACAAATCACGATAAGGCAGCCTGCGTTCTGTAAACTGTTCTCTGCTAGTGACGGAAAAGGAAGGGGACTGGGGAGGCAAAGTACGTCTTGCTTCAGGATGAATTTACCCCATTTTGTAAACTCAGTTAACTGGTTTTGTAGTCTTGACTTAGATGATTATCCTCGACTGAAAAAAGGAGTGGATGGTAGCCATCGTGCTGCTGTTGCATACTAAAAGATCCTTATCCCGTGATCAAGTCTCTAGCTAAGGTTCTGATTTTCAGTCTTGTATGAACAAAGCTTGGAGAAATAGGATACACGGTTCTCTTAACGTCTTATTTTGGGGATGCAATGCCTTGCCCAAACCTTTCATTGCTACCCCGTTCAGAGCTGTAGCTCAATAGCTGGAAAGTTGTTGGGTTTGGTTTTTTTGGCCATGTCTTGGTCTGGTACATCCGGATTTGCTGCATCTCCGGAAGAGGTAGCAGTACCAAAGTAGACAAATTACCTGTTTGCAAACACAGTGAGCGTGTTGTGATACAGTCCATTTCTGCCCTTGGCATCGTTTCTCCTGCTGAGAAACTGTCCAGGAGTGATTCTGTTTTGCTGGGGAAATAAGCAAATTTAAGTTCCCAAATCAGTGTGTGAAATTGCCTCACGGTCTATACTTTAAACCACAAGCCTGGACAGAAGTATTGTAATAAAAGGAAGGACATGTAGTGCTCCTCAGCTAATGAGAAGAAAATGGCTTTTTGACCAAATTGTGAAATACTGGCAGCTTGTATTCGGATCTTTTTCATGTTAGGAGTTGTCTAAGAGGTAAAGGATGAAGTGTAGGTCTAAATCTGCTGAGTTCCTACTGCTGTCCTATAAACACTTTTTTTTTTTTTGTACTTCAGATTGCTATTAAATGACTGAAAGCCTACTGTACCAGGACAGTAAGACTTACAAAGTATGGCAGATTTTTGTGATTCCTGCACTCTGTAGCAAAAACAAGTTTGGAAGGGATGCGCTGTGCATTAGAACGTTGACCTAGAAGGGTCTGGTGAGCATCTGTTCCCTGTGCTCCTTGTATGTCGTGTGTCACAGAGTAAACTACACCCTGCTTTAATAAATCTAAGAAAAAACTCGTAAAAGGAGACAATAAAAGGCCGTTATTGCAATTTGATGCTATCGGGGAACTACTGGGTGGAGTTGGTAACAGACTGAGTAGTCTACAGTCCATGCTATGTAACTAAGCAGGAAGAAAAACCCAATTCTCTTACCAACCTGATTTTGGGGAAAATTCCTTCCCGAGTGTAGATCTGGCTGAAAATAAAGCAAAAATGCACAGTTTTGATGTGCATATCCATGGTACATTAAATTAGGTTAAGTTACAGTACAGTGCTCCTGCGGTGCTAGAGGGTCTTGCAAGCACTAACGTTTTCAGACTGGGTCAAACACTGTTTAAACTTCAGTTATGAATGTTTCAGAATATGGATAAACTTACTAAAGGTATGTTGGTGTTATACGGAAAATACATTGCTTTGTGTATTATAAGTTTATTTAAAAATAAGATAGGGTTGGTGGGCTGCCAGTATGGGATTGAGGAAAGTGTAGGCTGCCTCCTTGAAAGAAAAAGAAAATAAATTCAGTCTCTCAAAATAAGAATTCCAGTTTTCAGATGGGGAGGTAAGGAAAAGCTTGTAGTAGGAGAATATTGCATAAACCCAGGACTCTGTATGTGTGGAAAGACATGTGAATTACCAGTGTATATGGTGGAAAATAATGTAATGTTTAGGTGTCTTCTTGGTCATCCAGGTACCGAATTAACCATAAAAAAAATTAAAAAGTCCAATAAGTATTATGTTGAATGTCCTACTGTGTATACAACGCGCTTGTTAAAATTCCTGTAATACTCAGTAGTTAGGGAGCAATTTGGTAGCAATTATTTTTCAATCTTTGAATATTTATTTTTCTGAGTGTGTGTGTCTATTTTATATATATAGATGTGTGTGTATATATATATATTTATATATATAAAAATCTTCTTGAAGACAAAGCAAATGACTTGGCTCACCATGCCTGAGTGTAACAGAATCTACTTACCCAGGTTTGGTTTTTTCTGCCTTACTAGAACAGACTATGATCAAAGTCTTCCTAAGGTTTCTTAGCATTGTTATTAGTGTTGGTTTTGTTTGTTTTTTTTTTTTTCCCTTATGTTCTAGCACAAATTAGTGCTGTTTTCTGCCTCTATTGCCAATGGTGAGCAATGGGTTATTACAAACCAGCTATTTTGATGTGAATGTATCTTATCTAACAACTGAAACCCCCTCTACTTGGGTAGAAAACATTAGAATGGCTTTTGGGCTGTTAGTTTTAGTGCTTGTGGAAGGAGCCATTGCATACTTTCCCAGAATCATAAGCCATCAACTAAAATTCCTATTAGTAGGTGCCGTTCTTCTCTGTCCGTTTTAAAAAAAAAAAATATATAAAAAATTTATTACTACCTGCCTCTGTCTTGGCAAGTGTTCTCATCACAAAGCAGAGCCTGTTGCCTGCAGAGGAGCTTTATTTGTAGAAACTTAGGACTATAAATCTGACATAACATTTGCAGGGTAGCCCTTGAAATGACCAATTTGGAGACCCAGCTGCAGGTGGGAGTTGAGTATTCTGCATTAAGGGGTAGGGTATAGTAGGAGGTGGTAAAATACATAGTTGCTGGCAAAAAGCCAATAATTTAGATGAAGAAAATTGTCAAAATTAAGGGGAACACAAGCAAGTGTTTTTAAAGGAAGGTAAAGACATTATTTTAAGCATTTCAGAGGTACTGATGGCAGATGTACTGAAATGGCAGTTTAAACGGAGTGCCTTGGCCTGGTGTCATGAGGTGAGCCAGCTCGGGGTGCTCAGCAGGCTGCAGGACCAGCTGGATGCTGACATTGCTGCAGGGGATGGGATGAAAATGTGTGTGGGACTGTGGTAGCCCTGGCTCGGGTTGACTTAAACTACAGCAAAGCTGCACCTTTAGGGTAATGCTGCAGTAGATTTTTTTTTTGTGAGGGCTGCCTCTTGCAGTATTAGGAAAAAACCAACCCAACATATGTCTGTCAGGATTTGGTTCCCCTTTCTGTCTCTCTGAAATGTAAAATTAAGTTTTGCCTGTTTAACTGCTTCAGGGTTCCTCCCACCCCTTGTTCTCTCTCACTCCCTAGCTCGAATCTTCAGCTGTGATCAGATAGCTTTCCAGAAACAGAGAGTAATGCTTATTAATGTTCTCTGAAAGAGGGACAGCCATACTGGCTTATTTTTGCCTTTTGTCTTATTGTTCTACCATTTCATTTTTCTTTCAGTAATTTCAGTGATAATTTAAGCTTGAACTCTTGAGTGGTTGGAGTAACTGGAAAAAAAAAATCAGAAAGTTTGTATGAAAACATTCTGGCTGCTGTCTTTCTTTAATGTGCTTTTGCATCTGTGAGGATTTGGATGTGTCAAGGTGGTGGTTTCTGACCAGGTCTGTGTCTTCCCGTAAAATGCTAAGCAGTATTTGTGTTGCACCACTTCGTGCACTGCAGTAACAGCTGTCTTTTGGCACAGTAGTAGTAAAGATAGATGAGAAAACTGGATGTACTGTAGTTCTTCAAGGGAGGTATGAATTGCCAAAGTGACTTGACTTTTTTTGCCTTGAAATTTGCTGGATCTGGCCGCTAGTTACTTGAGTTTTTGCAGTGGGGTAACTTCAGGACAGGGTCATTGCAGCTCTGTTGGGTCAATGGTCAGTGTTGTCAAACTAAGAAGGAAGAGTAAAAATGGGAGAAAAAGTATTTAGTGTGTTTCAATTTTAACTTCCTTATCATATGACCAATGATAGTATGTCTTAACCATTTTTTTAGGCTATGTTCTCTTTATTTTGGCCTCTTAAGTGAGAGTACCAAACGTGAACTCTGCTCCAGCCTGTTGTACATGCATGTTGACATAACTGAACCAAAGAAATGTAGATTCTGGAGTAGAGACCTCGATGTGCAATTTGCCATGTACTTTTGAATTATATTCACCTAAGAGTCTCATAACCTACTTAGGAGGCTGCTTAGCAGGTGTTAACAATCACCTACACTTTCCTGGGTATCTTCTTTAAGAATTTTTTTTTTTTTTAAGAAAAAGATGAATCAGCTTGTGGTGCCTGGGGGATCAGGCTTTGTTGCACACTGTTGTGGTTTTGCCCCGACCAGCAGCTAAGTACCACGTAGCCACTCACCCTCAGCGGGATGGGGGAGAGAATCGGAAGAGTAAAAGTGAGAAAACTTGTGGGTTGAGATAAAGACAGTTTAATAGGTAAAGCAAAAGCCACACACACAAGCAAAGCAAACCAAGGAATTCGTTTCCCGCTTCCCATTGGCAGGCAGGTGTTCAGCCATCTCCAGGAAAGCAGGGCTCCATCACATGTAATGGTGACTTGGGAAGACAAACGCCATCACTCTGAACATCCCATTCTTCCTTCTTATTCCTCCAACTTTATATGCTAAGCATGACATCATATGGTATGGGATATCCCTTTGGTCATTGAGGTCAGCTGTCCCAGCTGTGTCCCCTCCCAGCTCCTTGTGCACCCTCAGCCTACTCACTGGTGGGGTGAGAAGCAGAAGAGGCCTTGACTCTGTGTAAGCACTGCTCAGCAATAACTAAAACATCCCTGTGTTATCAACACTGTTTTCAGCACAAATCCAAACCAGAACCCCATACTAGCTACTGTGAAGAAAATTAACCCAACCAAAACCAGCATGCACATCCTGAAAGAAGAGAGCTCTTTGAAGTCAAAGGTAATTCAAGTTCATTGAAGCCTCCAGCTCCTACTCAGTTGAAGCTGAACATAACGTCTGATTGTGCTAGTGAGTTGTGAACCCAGAAGAGACTGAAGGGCAAGAGGAAGCTCAGTTCTGTGGCAAGAAACTTGTGATGAAACACGATCTCTATTTTTGCAATTTTGACCAAGAAGGCGGCCCTGATGCCCGCTACCCTGCTCTGTGCTCAGCTGGATGGCTTGCAGCAATTGTAGGGGTCTGTGGGTAAAGTAAATAATTTAAACTTGCTTTGTTGTTAATCTTTAGTTGCCCAGGAATCTTGTGGGATGAAAGACAAGATGGGAGTTTGCTGTCTTGTGAAGAGGAAACCAACCCTTTTCTGCTTGTGATGGGGTAGGCTCAGGTGCCTGCTTAGGTCTTTCAAAATACTTGACTGCCTTGCCTCTGTTGGAAGTGGTGATTGGAAAGAAAGAGGGACTGGGTGATCTGTTTCTACCCAACTTGCCGCAGATGGTGCCTGCAGCTCTTCGCTGTCGGCTCCGCAGTGGTGTTTGTTCAGCGCTGCTGTCGGTGGCTGTGCCTGACTGCTGCCTTTTTGGTTGCTTCTGGCTGCTCAAGTTTGGAAGCTCTGACACATCCTCAGAAATGGGTCAGGGTTTGCTTTGCCTCTTGTAAAGATAATTCCATGCCTGGGGCTGCAAATCTTGCTAGAGTCAGCCTAAATTTGGCTATATAAAACATGTGGAAGTGGATAAAATAAGAGCTACTGGTTTTTTGGCATTGTTAGAGAATGACTGGTTGATAAACATGACCAAATAAGTATCTCTTTGGGAGATTTTTGAAGCTTATTTTCACAGCCTTCATTTTTTGGAAGGGAGGATGGCAATGTCCTTGCTAGAATTTATTTTTTCCCCGATTCCTGGAAGAAGGATATGATTGTCGCAAGTGTGCGCCATTCTTTCTTGAAAATCCATTAACGTGATCGGATTGTGGGGATATATCCTGATTTAAGTGGGTTTTTTGTCTTTCTGTAGCTATGGTCAGTGAGAATAATGATGACAATCTCATGTATAGTACAACTATATATTGGATAGTAAAATAAGCAGTTCAGTATAATAGCATTTAGTATAATAGCATTCGCAAATATGTAAATTTTGGAATTACTCTGGTATCAGATATTTTGAATATAAGCAGAGCTGGCTCGATTCCAGTCATATTTGTGGAAACAAATACTGCGGATGCTCGCAAGTCAAAACATGGTGGTACTAATTTGAAAAAGAAGGAAGGGCTGTTTGAGTTGTAGAACCAAGCAGTTATGAATTGCTCAAATCACAGCTGCTGTTTTAACCTCTTTTTTTTTTTTTTTTTTTTTTTTGGTCCTTGTACCTGCCTGGTGTAACTGGGTGATGTAGGAGTCCGAAGGGAAATGCGGTGTGCGCTCAGGTAATTAAAATCTGTAATATAATGCGTGCACATTGGGAGACAGAATTAAGGTTGCACTATCATCTGTAAATCTTGCATTTGCTAATTTGAGCACATTAACTGCTCCCCACCCCTCAAGAGCCCCCCCCAAAACCAGACTGGAAACTGAACTCTCTGCCTGATGTTGGCAGCTGGTTGTGTATCCTGCGACTGTCCAGGCAGTGCTGCTGCCTTTAGGAACAATTTATGATAGCCGACAACAAGAAAAGGTAATGCTTCAGACTGATATGCTTACTCTGACATTTAAAGTTTCTTACTCAAGTAGCTTTAAAACAAATGCAAATTTAAAATACATAAGAATTGATTTAAAAGAATATATACTTTAGAAGATGTTCTTTAGACTACGTTTCTGTCAAAGCGGTATTTTTTCATCAGGACAATTGAAGATGGGTCTGTACTGCCAGAACTAGTTTCCTGTTGAAATTTAAACCTTTGTTTTTACCCTCCCTCTGTCATTTATGTGATTAGCTAGTCTTTAGACCCACCCCCCCCGCCCCCCCCCCCCCCCAAATGTCATGCTGCCTTAAATAGAGAAGAGAACATTCCCATTTGCCTAAGCAGCCCGTTTGTATTAAAAAACAGATGAATCTGTTTGGATCAGATTTACCAAAACAAACAGAGTGTACTTTGGATTAAAAACTAAGAAATGGTAAATTTGCCTCGGAATTAAAAAATCCTGAGTACTGGAAATTATTACTTCATGGTGTCTGTTAGACTATCTGAGCTGCCACAGGACATATCTGGGGCATATTCTTCCTATGAGTTAGTTGTTGTGATTTGTAATGGTCGTGTTGTGAGCCCTCCAAATGTCAGCATCCTGTTTACTTGCTTTTAAGCCCAACAGTTATTAACATTTTATGTTTCCAGTTTGCGCTATTGGAAGAATGTAGCCTGTGATGTGTAGAATGAATACCTCCCCTGGCTGAGCTGACACCAAATTGTTTTGCAGTTCTTGATTGGTTGGATGAAGACGTACAGTTACTGGTAAAGCAGAAATAACTTATTTTTGTCAGTGTATACTGGAGAAATGGACTTGTTGTTACATTAAAAAAAAAAAAAAAGCACGGCTGCTTGAAATGAAATTGGAATATTGCTGATATAAGTAAAGATATAATGGTTTATTTCCAAAGGTTGTTCTGGGGTAAGTGATAACCTATCTCTTCCATGAGGTTTCCAGCAATATCAGTAGTGATACCTTCTGGGGCACGAGGTGCACGGTTTATTGCCTGTGTAATTTTAGGGATGGTTTTGTCACGTATACATTTATATTTGGCATTCTGAATGACATCTAAATGTGTAGCTTGCTACCAGGTTCTATGAAATGCAAGAAATGCCCACGGCATGGGTGCCGTTTACGAGGCCCCTCTCTAATGAGCAGAAGTGGTTCTCTCCTGTATAGAAGTGAGCATAATTCATGAAATGTCTGGCTTTGTTGCTTTGCCCACACCAAATGACTTCCTCTGATCTTTATTAACTGAGTGCTTATTCTTGTTTGACGTGCAAATACAATACGGGCTGAGATTGAGGTCTATATTAAGGTCAAATAAGTGCTTTGTATATGTTACATCAAACTTGAGGGGAGTTTATTGCTGTTTCTGGGAGCAAGATAACTTCTTGAGAGACGGCAGTAGTGTACTTGGTTCTGTTATGCTGAAGTAATGATACTGAACAATGTATTACTGTGAGCTTTGTCTCAGTTTAAAATGTCTTATATCAGTGTATTAAAGGGTAAACTACTTGGAAGATGCCACTCCTGGAGCTCTTTTCCCTATTTGGCCTGGACTTTGGGCTTTTACACCCTATTATAAATTATCTGAATATCTTTATTGTATCCTACTATTTGAAATACACAGGAGCATACTCGTAGTTGCTAATTTAATCACCTAATGTTGGTGATTAAACAGTAAGCCAAAGCAAGAGTACTGTCTCTCTTTAAAAAATGGAAGTGGTCTCCTGCCATGTCACTTTCTCAGAATCTTTTTGCCAATAAATTAAGCAAATGAGTTCTTAGTATGTTTGCCTGTTTTTCTTCCAGTTGCATTTGGTGCTTCTCCTCCTTGTCTGCTGCACTTGCTTCCATCTCTCTCCTCTTTGTCCTGTCCTTGCTCCCACGTAAAGGCTGCGATACTGCATGATTGTTGCTGCTGCTCAGATCTGCTTAAATTCACCTGGGAAAAGAGTACTTGTGCTGGGTGCAATGCAGTTTCCTGTCTTGGCTGTGAGGTGCTATGATAATGAACTACCACAGTAAGCAAAAATTGAGTTTGTACTACTTGTCTGAAAATACCCTTGACATGAAGTAATTCATCAGTCAGTGCTCGGAGTCCTGGCCCAGAAACAGCCGTCTGTATGGTGAGGAACAGTGAACTCTCTTATAAATACAGCAGTGGATGGGTCTGTGCCTCAGCATCTGCGTGGTGCTAATCTTTCTCTCTCTTCTCTCCCTCCCTTAATTTATTTATTTATTTTTTTTCATCTTTGAGCTAGTAAGATCAAGGTACATTGCAGTGTTCTAGGGAAAGCACTGTCTTCTGCTGGCAACATCTGAGGCTCAGCAAAGAAATGTTGCATAAATAAAAATAAACAGCAGCCACTGATCCCAGGGACGAGCAAGGGTTTTTGTCTCAGAGCAGAAGAATATCAGCATACCGACTTGTGTTAACACGGAGGAAAAATAGGCCTAGACGCACAATTACCTGTAGTCCTCAGAGGTCATGCCAGCTTGTGTGAAAGGAGATTGGTGCCCTGTGATGTGACACTGTGACTTGTAAGATACACACCCAGCAGCTTTTGTATGCTTAAGGTAGCAATAGCAGCGGTAGAGGGTGTGGCGGTAGGTGTCTGTCACCGTTTTGCATCACACTGTGCACATATTTGTGTGGTTTGAACTTTGGGGATTCAGCCCCTTCCTTAGGATCTTTAAACTGGAGCTCAGACCATGAGCTAGTTAAAAGAATGAGTCAAATTAAATGCTCTAGGGTAAAGTCAGTGTGGATTTGGTTGTTATCACCTTTTCAGTCGCTGGCATGAAGGTGTTAGAATTGTGGCTGGTACAAGAGAGCCCCAGATTAGATGTGCCTAAAGGGCTATGGAACAACGCCGTGCGTTTGAAGCACACTGGTGATTTGAGTTTGCACGGTTTGAGCTTTCTGTGATGAAACCTAAATTTAGCACAAACCTGCATTGACTAATTTTAACATTCTGCTGTTGCAGGAGGCTCTGTCTAGAGTTACACGACATCGGTGATCGTAGCCGAGGCTTGCCTTGATGCTCTAAAATAGTAGCTGGACTTCAGGGCTGGGGTTTTTTCCCCTCTAGATGTATTAATACTACAACGTTAAGGGCATGTATTTTGCGATACCTACTCTGAGCAACGAGCTGAGCCAACTCTGCAGAGCCCTGTTGACACCTTAAATAATTTTTTGCATTGCTTCTGACTTTGCAGTGGGCTCTGTCGCTCCTGTGCATTGCGTACTGAAGTGAAAGCAGAATCATTAGCTTGTCCCGGTCACTCGTGTGCAGTGTCTGTGGGTATTGCTGTGCAGCCGCCGCAGGGCTGAGGGACAGGACGTGAGTCTGATAGCATCAGAACCGGGATAGCTGCAAGGGCATTAGGATGAGATGGTACGCAATAATAATCATTGTAACCTGTATTTGTGTGGATATAGATCTTTTAATCTGCAAACCGTGTTGAACTGCGCTGTAGGCAATCCCCTACGTCTGTAACTAGACCTTCAGGCAAGGGGGGGGGGAAATCTGGTGAAGGGAACGGTTTTGGAAACCCTCCTAACAATAACACTGCAAACTAGTGACAGTCATGCGATTCTGTAGCAGATAGTATCCAAGGCTTTGTTTTAATTCCGCAAAGAATTACTCCTTCAGGAATATAAGCCAGCTGCTGTTCCCAAACTGTTCTTGTTTTTCTTACAGAAGTTGAAAAAAAAAATGTTGAAAGCACTAAAGCAAATGATAACAAATATATTTAAATTGTGCATTGTCTGCGTGATGTAGTTACAAGATGAGTTGATTTAGAGGAAATACTATCCAGTCTGAGCATGTATACTTTACCTGGTATAACTTAAAAAGCTTCGGATATATGATAACGATGTAGTAATCCTATACAGTCTTGGATCCGGGATGGGAAAACACCCTTTTTGCTAAACAGACTTTGATGCTAGCAATTATAGTTTAGATTTTTATTCAAGTTAACCCATACATTATTCTTAGAGTTGATTCATCTTTCCCACTTTAAAATTTGAAAGGATATCACTTGTTTATGTTGGACTGTGATAATTATCCTCTTCATCTTGTAGGTTTTTTAAATGCAAAGTAGAAATCTTAAACATATGAAAATAAAGGCTGTAAGAAATTGTAACTATGGGACAATTGGAAGTATAAAGTGAATGTTTTAAACTGATGATCTCTCCACCCCTCCCTAATTTATTTCAGGTTTATGACTCTGACTGTTGCGACAGCATTCTTCTGGAGCTGCGGGAATATCTGCCAAAATACTTCGGTGTCTGGTCACCACCTACTGCACCAAATGGTACTGTTCTAATTTTATCTGTTAATCCAAACCCCCTGGAAAAATCTTCTGGAGACTGATTTTTGGCAGTTGGGAGCTCCGTAGGGGTTTTTTTTGGTTGTGTTTTGTAACCCACTAACGTTCCCTCTAACAACTGGTTCCAGTTTGCAGTCCTCTGGCTGGAAAAGGTTTTTTGGGGCCTTCCTCCCAGGGCAGATGGGGCACGTGTGGCCGTTTTGTATGGCAAACTTTTCCCGAGTATATTGCCCCGGAGCTGCTGCTGTGGTGTGGCTCATGTCGGAGAAGTGGACTGGTTGCGTGTTTATGTCTGGTTGGGCCATCAGAGCAAGAGGCAGGCGCTGTGTGGGGGTGTAAGGAAGAAAAAAATGTATAGGCTGGGGCTTAAGCGGAGGCGTTCAACGTGGAGTCTGCTGCTGGGTTTCCAGAGGTCAGATCCCATCGCCGTGCCGTATCATACAAAGCACTTCAGCAGGTACCTTGCCGGGGAGCTCTGCTCAGCATCCTCTGTTACTGGTTTGAATGGAACAAGGCTCTGGTATCATAACTTTGTGTTTGTATAACAGGTTAGGAGTCAGGAAGAAAAAGGTATTTTGGGAGGACAATTGGAAGATTGTCTCTTGGAGAGAAAATAGATATTGATGTATTTAAAACAGAAACTAGTTTTTCTTTTGGGGGCTTTCCCTATTCACACTGGGGACATAGAGCTTCTGGAACACGCAGAAACCAAAGGATGCCATCGAGTCTATTTAAATACATGAGCACCAAAACTAGATGCTGTAATATAACTCTGTCGTCTTTTGCTTATGCTGCCACTTGATAAACTTCTTTTCCAAAAAGAGTAGTAAGACAGTGTCCAAAGACAGTGTTTAAACTCTGCAAAAAGAAACGCAAGGAGGATTGTGGTAGTACCCAGCACTTCCTTGGCTCGGATTTGCTTTCACTCTCTCATTTTGGCACTAATTCAAACAGCTCTACCGGCGCTATCTTTTTCCTTCCCTCATCATTTTGTGCGTGTCATGGAGCTCACTTAACGTCCCTTCCAAATTGCAAATCAATTTTTTCTATTCACAGTAGGGTCTTAAGATGTAAAAATATGTGGTCTAGCCAAGATATAGTAATTCAACGCTTCCCTAGTTTACTTTGGGAATTCACTAGCACTGTGCACCATGGGGCCGAATTTTGGCAGGTCTCCACCAGTAGTCCAGACATAGCCAGTAGGAATAACTGTTTAAAGGAAGAGTAACTTTTGATTTTTGTTTGTTTTGCTTCTTGAAAAGACTGTGCACTGTCAGGAGCCCTCTTCGTAGAAAGCTATGGCGGGGGTTCAAACAAAACATTCCGTTGCCATCTCGGTTATCTGTAGTATTAATGAGTTTTGTGTAGTCCTGATAGCAATCAGATACATGATGATGGAGCTTAACAAACGCATGCGTGCTGGATACATCCAAAGCTAAGGAGGCAGCCGTTCAGGTTGGAAGTCAGCTGTGGTTTAGCAAGTATTTGCAAATGCAGTTTTACTAATGCCAGATGTGAAGGAAAACCTCTGCGATGCATTTGTGTGTGTGCATCGGTGCTTGGCACCAGAGGTGAAAAGAATCAGCACTGTTGCATTTAGGCTGCATGAAAAAGTAGGAAAACAAGTTTAGAAAAATAGGAAGAGGGGAAGTAACCACACAGGAGGGACATGGAGAGGCTATTTTGGGGAGATTGGGGATGGGTTTGTTACCTGTCCCCCCAAATTAGCTGTGGATTAAGCTTTGGTTCAAAACATTGAACGATATGCTTAGCTGCTGTGGTGTGTCCCAGTGACATTAGATGAGGGAATCTAGCTGCTAGATAGGTATCTAGTTCTTAAACATAGATGGAGGATGTATTTGTAGGTTTTTGCAGTCTTGACCTGGGAAGCCTGACCTTTCCTTTGGCAGTCACTGCTCTACAGACACTGGGGACACAGCTCCATACAGCCTCTGAGTAGTGAACCCAATAATTCCATATTGTTGCTAAATTGGACATAAGTGACTTCTAAAAAACCAAAAATTAAATTAAACAATCTATCACTTGCCAAACTCTGCTTGCTGTATGTTCTGAACTGTTCTAAGGGGGGGGGGGGTGTGTGTGTGTGCGCGTGTGTAGAACAACAGCTTACCTGCTTTGCCAGGGCACAGTGGGGATGGCCATTGGTGTCCGTGTTTCATATAAAGTTCTTTTATTTATGGGATAAGGAAGACAGAGAGCTCTTTGGGGAATGGTGTCTTGTACGTGTAGCATCATAGTTGTTATCTTGGGTAGAGGATTGAGAGTTTTAGCAGATTTGTACAAACACGAAGAGAAAGGCTTGTGGTAGACAAAAAAACAGAGTAACTTAATGTAGGACCACTCTGAACTTGATCTGTGACTGTCTCTGAGTTTGCATGTGACAGGTAAGCAGGAACTGCGGTGGGTAAGGTGGGGAACACGAGGAGTTTCTTTTCTTAGAGAAATATTTAGGGAGAAGCATCAGTCTTCTATGCTGAAAATGTAGATGAGTGGATGAAGTTGCTAGCTAAAAGGGGTGAAATGTGTTAAGTGTAAATGAGAATATAGGAAGTGTGACAGAAAAGATGGACTGATATTCCCAGTATCAATAAAATTTGTAAAATAACTGTCCTGTTATGCTGAAATAGCATACCTGCTACTACCACACAGAAGATGGAGTTAGAGGTGGATGCCACTCCGTCTCCCTAAGCCAATCTAAAATTGGATTGAGACTAAATTTAAGTTGGACTTTGGGTTCACTGGCATTGTGGGCATTTGGACTTTATTAATAAAGTGGAAAAGTTGCTATAAAGATGTAGGAGCCATGTTAAGCTTTTTATATCTCCTTCTGAGAGTTGTGGGGTTTGCTGCTGGCTTGTTGCCCCTGCTTATTTTTTTCCTAAGTGACGTTGCTGCTGCTCATTTCACACTACGCTCTAATTTTTGTTGCCTAAACTGAGACCAGGGTGAATCAATATAAGCCAGCTTCAAAACTTTTTCTTCCCTTGTTGCTGGTAGCAACTGAGGCTTTTCCGTGCATATTCATTTGTTTTGAGAGATGTCTTGTAAGTTATGAGAAGAAGTCAGATGCCTCGAGTTATTTTGTCACTTCTGATTCCAGTGAGGACTGAATGCATCAGCACGTACGTGCTGAAGTCTGCAGTGGTTCATGCCATGCATACTTGCTGAATCTTGGTGGTCTTTCGGTTTGCCTCCTTTGGGACTGTAATAAAATATGTAAATAATATGTCAAACCACATCTTCCTGCCTCCTCCCCTGCTACTGAAATATAGAAAGGGGGAGGGCAAGCCTCTGAGGAATGATCTGTTTAAATCCTTAAAATATAGAGTCAGGATTATTTACCAAAGCTAAGATATAAAAATCCCTATGAATTCTTTTCTCGGCAGGGGATTTTAAGTTAACCTGGCGAATGCTAACATTGGGTTAGCAGTGTGCTACACAATAATTTAGAAAATCTGAACTGCTTGAAAAATCTGCAGGTTTTTGTTTGTCGAAATGAGAAGAGGAAGGAGAGTGCTCTAGTTATCTAGGCTCAGCTGCAGACTTGCTGATGGCCTTGAGAAGGACATTTGGGGTCAAATCCTCAAAGCCTGAGAGCACCTGACTTGAAAAGGTAGAGCAGTGATACCTATCGATGTCTGAATCCAAAGCTTGCTTTGTTTGCCTTAAAGCTTCGAGATATCATAGGGGTAACTGTTGGAAGTTGTGGTATGTTCCGATACAGTGGTTTTGGGGTCTGTTTCGGTAGACCATAGATCTCGAGCACAATGCAAACAAGAACTAAACAGTGCCAGGAAAAAAGAAATGTAAACACTCAATGCATATTTTATTTATTTTTTTTTCCCTGAAGCTGTAATGAAAAAAAATAACTTTATCTGTGGTGGCATTGCTCTCCCTACAAGGACAAAAAGCTTTTTGAGAGTGGGGGCGTGCATTGAACAGATGTAACGTAGTCTTAATTCTGAACTAGCAGTTAGCTAACGATGAAGACTTAAATAATAATTCCAAGTAGTATGAGAGAGATGAGTCGGTTTTGGATAATTCATGGGCTTTGCCAAGTAATTAGTGTTTCCCAGGGTTAGTGTTAGCTTCTAAGTTATTTTAATGCTTAATATTTTAAAAAAAGTAATTGTTATATTTTTAGGAGGTCAATAAGGGAGATATTCTAGCTTAATGGATCTGAAATGGATGGCTAATTATAAACGCGACAGATATTTAGAACTTTTAAATATTTTGGAGGTGCTGAACGTTGGTGCCGTATGCTTAAAAAGAGAGATCTGGCCCAGTGGAGTAGAGGACAGCGGATAACCATGGGTGCTCCGCAAATGCCTTTGGTGGAAAGAGCACGACTGTCTTGCCTGCGTATTGTCTGAAGGGAAGTGTGCTGGGTTTGGGGAGACTTAAGTTCTGCTTTTGAAAATAGGTATTTTTATGGGTTCAGCGTTTGTTGCATTAAGGAAATAGATGTCTTAGACTACTTTACATACAGTTATATTTTAAGGTTAATAAAAGCATTGCATCTAAACAATTTGTGTAATTTGTGGTAACTTGCAATTTGTATAATTTTGTATTTGTAACAGTTGGAGTCTGGAGGTGCTCACAACATAATCCAACGCGTTCTGGAGTTGGTGGTGAAAGACTGCAGCCATTTGCTGAGATGTTTTTGTATTTATTTTTCTCTCCCCATCTCCCATGGCTTGCCTCTGGCTCAGTGCTTTTGAGAGCTAAGTACTGAAAGCCTTGAATTTCATTTAGGTTTTATTTTATGGATTGTTTTAGAGTGATGACACAAATCTGTCAATGACAGTGATTTCCGTAATATGTAAAAAGGATAGGTGCGAAGGATGACGCTTGGATTTTTACAATTTTTGTTTGACTAACAGAGAGCTAACAGGTTACACGGAGTCCCTCGGATTCAGTAGTGGTTCCCCAAAGCCCCACAAAAGCTGCGCTAATATCTAACTGAATTAGACCTGTGTATAAAAACTTTGAATAGAAGCAGCAGCACCTGCAGTTCAGTGACAGAGAATACACTTTCTGGTAAGGCAGGGTATTTGTCCACTTCTCCTTAGGGGATATCTAGTGAGCACATACTGAGTGTGTTTGCTGCCTGCAGCTTCTCAAAGTTGAGTACGAGTTATTTTAGCTTGGATATCCCTGCAGTTGTAGTTAATCATCCTGGTTTATGGATGAGCTAGTCTGTAAGAAAACTCCTTTTGCTGTAGCTGGATTGATTTTGTAGCCCAAAGGACATTGAAAAGTACTCTAAGCTGCAACAGTGAGTTGGGAGAAGATTGGCTGGTTTGGTTTTTTTTAAAATAGTTTGTTGGTTTGACATGCTTTCCTGAGCATGACTTTACCTTAACAATATGCTTAGTCCCATTTATTCATAAAGCAGGCATCTAAGGATTAAATCAAACCTATTTCTGATTGATACATACGTACTTTGGGGAATTGGGACATTCAGTCGTGATGGTGTGAAAACTGAAGCTCTAAGTAGGACTTACAAAGTAATAAAAGTCCTTCTCATTTCTTATCCTTAAGGAAGTGTTTCTACTTATGAAGTGGAAATGGAACATGGCTTGTTCCCTTTATCTTGCCTCCAACTGGTTTAGTTACCTGTCTGTACAGTTATCAAAACAAGGCACTCTGTCCCTCTTCTCTCTTTAACCTTGAACTGGTTTTGCTTTCTTTGGCAATCCCATTTAGATCACGCTGCAGGAACGGGGAATAATACAATGTTTTTGTGTATTGGGATTGCATCAAAGCCAAAGAAATCCACTTAGAGAGTAAGGCTGTACTTGAAAACAAAGCAAACTTTAATGTGAAGTTTGTGACTGGTAACAGGTGGGTTTGCAGCAGCTGTGTGAAGGACGAGACGTATGTTAGTGCCGCTTGTTGTCTTGGTGCGTATCCTGCCCTGGCAGGGGCTGCAGATCCGTGTGAGCTTCCTCCAAGCGGAGCTGTCTGCGAGTCAAGCAGTTACTGAAGTTTGTCTTGTTGTGTTCTGACAATCGGTGCTGTAGATCACGTTGGTAACAGTCTCTTACCTGCACTGGAGGAAAGCATAAACCAGTTTGACCGGGTTTTTGACAGTCCTTTAAATCTTCAGGCACTCCAAGGCTTGGGCTTTTTTGGTCCACGTACCTTCCCAAAGGGACTTTTGGACATGGATGAAAGGCAGCCTGGGATTTGAGGAGTGTTTTCACCAAAAGATGTGCCATGAGAAATGAGTACGGACGGGATAAAATGAAGAAAAATGAGATACATTTAGGCCCCTGTAGGGCAGGACTCTGAAACCAACGCAAAACCAACACAGTTAATTTAATTTTTGAAATGACACAAAGAAAAATTGCCATTTTAATTCTAGCCCTTTCACGCAGAGAAAGAAACCACCCTCTCCGTTCCAAAACCAGCCATGTATTAACCTGCATTTGTATGTGCTTATTAATGCTATTCAAAGTATGTTAATGGCTTAATAAAAGCTACTCATGAGTTTCAACTGGGCAATAATTTGAATTTGAGTGCTAGGTTAGCACACTTTAATTGTGTACAATTTTCTAAACAATAAGGCATTTAGAATTTAATGCCAACAGAATTTGTGGGTGTCAATGACCATGATTTAGTCTGTGTTCAGAGACAAATTTGACTCTTAAAGAACTAATGTGATGTTAAGCCTTAAACTGTTCTCCTTCCTCTGCAGAAGCTCAGCAGAAACTATATAATTATTTTGCTTTGACCCACTGTTTATGAAAGTTTTGTCTTTTTAACAGATACATATCTAAAACTGGAAGATGTGACCCGTAAGTTTAATAAGCCTTGCATAATGGATGTAAAAATAGGTCAGAAAAGTTATGATCCGTATGCTTCAGCAGAGAAGATACAGCAGCAGGTCAGCAAGTACCCGCTGATGGAAGAGATTGGCTTTTTGGTACTTGGCATGAGGGTAAGAACTTGTTTTGTTTTCAAATTCAGCTTATGCTCTGGCCTGTTGTCCCACACCAGATACAACGGCAAGTTTTCTCTAGCAAACAACAATCCTCTTGAGTTTTACGTAAATAAAGTGTTATCTGAATATGTGGGTAGTGCTGGTATCAACTGTTGTGTGAAATGTGTTCCAAAACACTGCTCTTCTTCACAACAAGTGTTTAACTTGGCCGTGTCCCTTCTGGGAATCTGTTTGCAACTTGGGTTCTGTGTATGTGTGCAAGAAAGGGGTAGGGGTTGGGACAGATCGTAGTTATTTAAAACTGAACATAGTTGCAATCAATTCTTCTCGCATAGCACGTATTTCAAATTATCAAAATATTTTTTTGACTTTTAGGTTTATATCAGAGATTTACATACTGAACCAGTCTTTATAATAATTTAATAACAAGCCGTATCCTCTCCAAATTTTTCATCTTGACTTTTTTCTTCAAATAAGAATAATTTTTATGTAATTTTTCTATTTAGGGAATAGTAAGTTAGAGCTCAGAGGTGATGCATGTAGTTATAAATAGCTGCTTACATTCTGCATTTTAAAAAAGCTTTCCACCAGAAGAAGACATCTTTGATGCTTACATGCTTGAGGAACAACTGTCAGTTGAAGGTTAGTTTGAGATGGATACGGCCCTGCAGATGTCCGTACTAACTCTTATCACATTTCCTTATCTTAGGTGAGGAGAGAAGGGTGAAGATTACATGTTTGTGTATTGGCTACTTTAAAACTTAAAAGCTGTTTCTGTACAGAAAAGCTGTACAGAACATTTATGGATCAGTAGCATAAATGTGTGGATGTCAGTAATGAATTCCTGATGCAAATCATTCAGAGTACGTTTTTCTGTTATGATTGGCACCGGAATCGTTTTCTTTTTGATAGATTTTTGTTTTCCTTCTCTCGTGACACAAAGCCAGGGTTTTTCCGGCTTTGCATCAAGAAGCATAAACGGCCGAAGACTTGGATAAGCTTCCCCTTTGCTGTTAGATAGCAACAGCACACAGATTGCACCATTGTTTGAAATAATTCTAATATCTCTGTAATGTTTTGTACTTAATTGCCTAGGCGCTCTCAGCCTTAACTCTGTCTTGAGATAAGCTTTTACAGCTATAAATTATAGTGGTCATGAGTAGTAATTATGTAAGCCCGTGAGAGAAAACGTGGGAGTCCAGTCAAAAACTAGTCAAACAGTTTAGATTGAGAAGGAAGGCTGGAGATTATAGCTTTGGATTTGGCTTATGTCGTTACGTAACCTTTCTTATCTCGTGTGTAAAACAATGTACTTCACGTCCTTTGTTTCGTGACACTGCAAAAGGAATGAATGCTTGCTTCCACGGCATTTTTGCTTGTGACTATTGTTTCTAACGTTCTCATTTATTGGTATCTTTACCCTGTTGCAGAAATTCTTTTGATTCCCTAATTCAAACTGTATGTAATGATGGTTCCTCCAAGCATCACAGTTTCCCATCCGGTGTTTAACTAGATGAAATTTGTTTTGTGCTTTTGGTCCAAATTGCATGTTGAAGTTATTTTCCAAAAAGAATTCAAAAGGTTTCTCCTCCCCTCACGCAACACTTAGCAAAGTCTAAAATCGCAAGGCATTTTCTCTGCTCAGCTTGTCGCCTCTTGATTATGGGGTGCTCTCTGCCTGTTTGCTTCCTTTATTTTTGCAAGATTCTGGCCATCGTGTAAAACGCCCTCCTGTTACAGACATTTACTGCCTGGATAAAGGTTGCTTGTGTTTGCTGGACAAAAAAACATGGTATAATACAATTCAGAAAGTAGAGGGTTTTGTTCTTAATCTCTCCGCTCAATATAACTTTTAACATGCGGATGGGCTCGCTTATTAAGTTTCTATTTTAGAAGAGCAAGAAAGAGAGGGCCAGGAAAAATAGAAAAAGTAGTTATCTATGTTTTTTAAAGCACACATCATATAAGCTGTCATGAAGAGATACAAGCAAAAATGTGTTATGGGTGTTTTTGTTGGGTGGTTTTTTTTTTTTTTTTTTTTTTACACCAAAGTGTATTTATAGTGGGTTTTTACCCCAAAAGCCATTGATACAGCTTTTTTTTATGCACTGGTAAATAAGCAGTCATCTGTTTATATATAAAAATATGTATGGTTTGTTCTTAAAAGAAGCGAGTCTCCTATCCGGCAGAGCTTTGATTTATGTACATAGTTCTGGTGTTTGGTGTGTGCTAAACTATAGTAATCTTAATGCACTGAATAGGCAGAATAAATACGTGGAAAAGCATTTAGAAAATACAGACGTTTCAATAACATCAGTTAAAAACCCAGTTTCATATTTAGTGGAGAGATCCCTTTCTTTAACAGATGAGGACATAGATTTGTTACGAAAGTAGTGAGAGTTTAAAGATAAGTTGGAAAACTCAGGTACGGTTCCAGTAGCAAAAATACAAGTTGCAATATGGTTTCAGTAGTAGACATATAAATATATAAGAAATATCTTCGCAGCACATGCAGTATTAAAAATAGAGTATATTGTATGCTGTTGAATACAAGCAGAATATGTGGGCTGTGAGCTCGTTTTGGATTTGCAATTCATTCAGAATCCACAATTCCCGATTTCTGCAGGTTTGGGGTTTTCTTTCTTCTAGAACATCTTGATTCCAATGTCATGTAGTCCCTAATATTTCTGAAACATGTTTTTAAAGCACAAACTGGTGATTACGTAACTTTACCAGTATAATCCATCATTTACTTATTGTTTGTGCCTGTGAACTATTGCATGCAGTAATGCAGATACTTCATCAAAGCTGTTTTTACAGGTGAATTTCCTAATCTACAGCGCATGTTCCTGCAAGCTATTTTAAAACAGACTGTAGCTGAGTCAGTTTTACGAGTATTTTAGGAACCCTTTCTAATATTCTGGTAATTTTCATAAGCTCTGATGTGTTAACAACAAGATTTACAAAGAGAAGCATAATATCCTTTAATCGTCCATCTAGTGTTTGTATTTTTCTGTAGTTAGAAATGACCAGAACTGGGTTTTTTTTACATTTCTAAGTCCAGTTCAAGCTTTGATGTTTAAGAAAACAGGAATACAAAACAAAAGCTAGAAAAAACCCACACCCCCAACCAGCCAAAAAAACACCCCAAAACCAGAAACAAGCAAGTCCCCCCCAAAGTCTGGAACTAGATAATCTGCGGTGATTGATACGAGCAGTGAGCCAAGGCTCTGGGTGGTTTGTCCGTGCTGGCTTCGTTACCTCTGCACCGCCGCCGCCTCCGCTGCTTTGCTGTCTGTCGACTTTCGCTCCCAGGTTCTTGCGGTTGAGTTCGGCTCCCATTTCTCAGCTTGCCGGTGCCGAATCAGTGCTGTGGAGCCGAGCAATTCCTCCAAGTCCGGTATCTGCTAGTGGATTGAAGGGTATGTTTCGGAAGTACCTCATTTGTAGAGTTCAGCAGCTTCATCTGTCATCCTCTCGGGCGAGTTCTAGCAGATGGATACCCTGGCTTTTTTTTGTTGTTGTTGTTGTTTCCCCAGCAATTTTTCCTTACGCAAAAGACTCCTTGTATATATGACAGCTGGTCTGGTTGTGTCCTTATGGCTGATAAGATTTCCTCTATGTTAGGAAAAAGCTGATGGTGCATGAGATGAAGTGGCCTCTTTCCTCCCCCCTACCCCCCTTATTATATAAAAAGGAGACATGAAAAAAATGTATTCTAATGAGGCGCTTCGTGGAAGTTCTGGGAGTCCAAAACGAAGTATTAAGCTATTTTTAAAATGGTTCACAATTTAACTGCAGTGTCATCTTTTTTTTTTTTATTTAGAAGATTATTATTTTGCTTTTTCACTGAATTAGTTTCAATATAATTTCATTCTACAATTTATTTATGTAAGGACCTTACTAAAACTTTATATTGATTGTCAGGGCATTTGGTGGTATACTTAATCATATAAAGCCCTCTGTCAAATACCAGAAGAACAAAGAAAGAAGCAAAACAGATAGAATAATATGTAAGTATAGTCTTAGAAACAGGGGTGCATCCTTCCTGTGCTGAATTTTCAAGCCACCCACAAGTAGGGATGCGTGTACTTTCATCACTCGTGATCTAGCAACAACAACATAAGTTGCTGGGTTTTGATTTTTTTTTTTTTTTTTTAAAGAAAAAGGGGGGGAGATGTTGGGTAAGTGGATTTAGATAAATGGACATGCTCTCAGCAGCATTAAGTGTTACAGCATTACTATAAAGCAGTAGTATCAAATAAGAGAATGTATTTTTAAAATTTTTCTCCCTTTGTTATTTTTCTTCAAATCCCGGCGCTGGAGTTGCTCCCTGTGAAGGTGGTGGTCTGATGCTGATGTCAGATGGCCTTGGGTTAGCTGGCGTGCTGCCTGCTTACCCCCCGCTCTCCGCTTGGCTCCGGTTCTGGCAGGGTTCCGACCTTCAGGTGCCAGTTCCCAGCGCAGAGGTGCCTTGCTGTAAACAGAAAACTCTGTAATATTTAAACACTCGCTCGCTCTTACCCGCATGAGTGTAAAATAGGGGTGACTGTTAAGTATATTTACGGAAAAAAGAAATACAGGGGAGTGGACAGCTCAGCCCTTTGAAGTCTGGATGTCTCAGCATCAGAGCGTCTATCTCCAATCTCCGTGTCCTTGCTTACAAGAGCAGGTTGAACTCGCAGGGCACGTGGGGGAGCCGGGATGGGCACCAGGAGCTCCACAGGAAAACTGCTTCCCAGGCACTGGCTAGTGCGTGGGAATGTCGGCAGCGCACGAGTCTCCATCATGCGTGCAATCGAGCTGGCCTTTGCGCTGCAGGTAGCCCTCTGTAGCGCTGTACGAGCCTGCTCAAAATACATTTTTCCAGGTTTGGTGATGTGGATTAATTAATATTTTGTGCAGATGTGAAGGAGGTCTGCAAGTTATTTAGTAGAGATTTTTTTATTTGTGATAGCAGTATCTCCACCAAACAGGCTAGTCTTAATTAATATGTATTTAAATTACTCTTTCTGGAAGTTAGGGAGTTCCCACAGATAAGTCTTTGAACAGTGTGCCTATTTTTCTCCCTCACCATGGAAGTCAGTACTGAATTACCTACCGTAAATAACCTTACATAACATTTGATATTTGTTTTCCTCAATCCAGCCTTCAGCTTTAATGTCCCAAAGCTGCAGCTGCAAGGTTTCCAAACCGTGTAGCTCACCGTTGAGATCTTGCGAGGGTTGTGCTTTTTTTAAAGACCACACTGGACCAACTTTTTATTTTAGCTCAAGGTTTCCCTCAGTTCAAGAATGTCAGATGAACTAACCGTAATTGAAAAAGGGGTACAAAAATCCGTGTGCCTATGCAAGCAGCAATAACGTAACGCCTCGTGGGAAAACAAAAGCCAAGTGCAGGTTGAGAAAGTCCAAAGATAATTTCCCTCGACAGTTAATCATCTGGATCTTCTGACGTGCTGCCCATACTGAGTCCCTACTACTCTTCATTAAAAAACTGAAGCTGTTGGCGTGCCGGATTCCAGCTCTGTTTATGCAGAGACTTCACCAAATGGGGGCTGCTTGTCGGCACAAGGAAGAGCCTGCACGTTGTCAGTCCAAACAGCTCTGATCTGGTGTGGTAAGAACATACAAAAATCACCAAAGCAGGAGTTTTCTTGAAGGCAATGCTTTGCAGATCATAGAAGGAGTTTTCTTTGTCTTGCACCACACAGTGAAACTCAATGTGAATACAGAGCAAACGCGTAACGAGCTGTGGCAAGTGGACAAGAAATGAGATTTTCCTGTCTAATCATTTCTCGGCCATTGTTGAGGTTACAGATTTGACTTATTTGACTTGTCATCGTTTTGACAGAAGTGGGCTGGTACAGACAGCTGCAACAACAGGGATGCAGAAAAAGATTGGTTCAAAGGGAAATGCCCTTTTGGGAAGGGTGAGTAGCAGATTACTAGCGGTGACAGCATGAACAAAAGCATGGTGAAGCAAGAGGTCTGTAGACTACGAAGTTGATTTAGTCTTCTCCTACTACAGCACGTAGTTTTTGGGGGGTAGGCGAGGGTGCAAGCAAGAACCGATGAAAGATTATCTCTGTTTGAACTTAGGGTTCTGTTTCTCTGCTTTCGGTATGGGGCTTAGCGTATTTATATTTGAGGTTTTCCAGGAATGTTTCGAACAATCGCTTCCTTGGCGTTGAGAAAAGACTTGAAGCAGTACTAAGAGACAGCTCTTCAGCTAACATGGAGAATGCTTTCATGATTCCCTACATATGTTGTCCTTTAATGCCATTGTCTGCAGCCAAGCCCCTTGGTAACCAAGGGTGCTCTGAGTCTTTGCTTGTTCCCAAGATAGTTAACTATATACATTACACTGTTGGTAAATGCACTGTTAATGCAAAACGTGCCCACCTGCCTGGGTATTTTTCAACTATATAAAAAGCTGTTTGGGGGGGGAATGGTTTTGTGCAAATTATGAGCAGAGGTAGGGTGGTTTCACAGGGAACCCAGCTCAGAAGAACAGGGGGCTTATGTGCTGCTCCAGCATTTCTTTGGAAAACAAAATGAGCTTGCAGATCTTAATCAGCATTTTTGAGCAAGTGCCCATGTCACTAAAACTGTTAGCTCCTACGGGGAAGAGATAAGGTTCTGGTAAACAAGATTATTCTTTCAGGAGCGTGCTGCAGTGCTGGTGTATGGAGGAAGCTGAAACAAGAATGTTCAATATTATTAAAATGACGACACAGCTAGTGGAAACTTGAAGCAGTTGTCAGACTCTTGATCCTCTTCCTAAGCAGTATTTGTTTTTTTTTTTTAATTTATTCTTGCTTTATTTAATTACCTTTGGCTTCTGGCTCTTTAAAATGAAAAAGTTTTTGAAACTTTTTGTATGTTTTTGAAACTAACTTTGGTACCTGAAGTATTTATATAAGTAATCTCTGGGTTCATACATTGTATGCTGTACCTCTTCTATGTGCTTTGGGGGGGGGGGGAAAAGTGGTGTAAAATGATTGCTTTCGTGAAACCAAAATCACACTTGTCAGCTGCTGCATTAGAATAACTCACCTCTGCTACACTCTTCTGCAATTCAGAGCCATCAGGGCCTCCGTTTCTGTAAGTATCATAAAGTGGAAATAGGAATCGGAACAGTGGGAAGTGTCTCTGCTGCTAAATGAGTTTAAACCTTCAGGCTTACAACTGTTATTTCTTTAGAATAACCAGAATTATTTACTGCCCCTTCAATTCATGGTCGATGACTTAAATCAATTTCCACATGCTATGATTTAAGTTCCTTGGGAACCCTGAATTTAATTACTTCTATCTTTTTGTCAAAAGAAGAGCTATTTGAGACTTTTCCCACGTATTTTGTGAAGCAAGAGTTATGGACCTGTGTTTTCATACTGTGCTTGTTGTGGTTTGGATGGGGGAGAGAGGTTTTGGGGTGGGGGGCTGCAATGAAAACAGGGAATTCTTATTTTTTTTTAAATATTGCTCATCTCCCATTCCTTTTTATGTGCTGATGTTTCACTGTCATGGACTTTCTCTGTGGGCTACAGCAAGAAAAAGACCCCAAAGGAGAGATGAGGGGCAGACGCCTCACCGGTGCGCCCCAGCTTGTTTCCCGTGGGATCCTCTCTTTTTACAGCGGGTGAAGGGAGGGCAGAGTGCCGCAGCCGGGATGGGTGCCGCAGGGTTGGGTGGTCTGAACGAGTGCCAAGCATGAATTTTCTGCCAGAGACAACTGCCTGCTTGGTAACACCATTATTTCTGCAAATAAGAATTGTCTGCACTCTCATAAACAAATTATACTCGGGCCTGGCTGGCTGGCACGTTTCTACTATGGAAATTATTTCAGTTAGAGAGAAAATGTGTCTCTATAAAATGTTTTTTGAATTAAGTTGTTAAGCTTGTACAATTCCTGATATGGACAAAACTGTACCCGTATGAGTTGCCTCCCTTTCAGGCGAGAGCTGATGTACGGCTATCAAGGCTGGAACCGAGCTTTCATTCAGCTGCTGTCATTTATTTAGTACAACCCCATTTATGCCAACAGTTAGTTTCAGATGGTCATATCATAGTATTTCTTACTGTTTTGCTGTTGTGCTAAATATTTTTTTAGTTTTAAGAATTGCAAAATTGTTGCATTGAATTTTTTAGCTTTGTCTTACTGGGTAACATGGGTAGGAGTATGGGGAGTACGCCAGTTTCAAGTCTTGGCATTGATTTGCAAGGCAGGTGCCATATAAAATGTTTTCCTGTAGCGGATGTGTTGCTTTTTGCCAACATAATGATGTCTTTCTAAGGCAGGAAAGCTGTAGCTTAGACCCCAAGATGTGAAGGAGGAGGATTTTGCACTAGAGGGCAGTGCTGACCGCTGCATATGCGAGGGCTAAATGGTACCAGAGATTTTGTTAACCTGTCTGTAAGGTCTCTTGCAGCTCTGCAGAAATATTGGTTAAATACTGGTTGTTGGAAATAAGTACAGAGTTACCTCCTTGTTTCTTTAGGTTTACCACATCTCTTCTGACAGCTATGAGACACAAAACCAGCACTATGGAAGGAGCTTGACAAAGGAAACAGTAAAGGACGGTAAGAGAATTTGTGTGTCAGAATTTGATGCTCTTGGATATTTTTCATTTCTTTACTTACTTATAGAACCATACGGAAAAAGTAGTCTGTGTGTTCCCATTTTAAAAGTCCTTTTTTCTCCTCTTGCCAGATGGGTCTTTAGCTGTTTCCTGCATCATTTGAACTACCTGTTGATCCTAAATTAAGTTTGGAGTTGGCTATAACAGCAGTGTAGACTACGGGAATTTCCTCGTGTGTCTTTTACTACTACTGCTAAGGGCATGATAGTGGTAGAATTCAATTTCTTTGCAGCTTTGAAACTTTAATGAAATATAAATCTTTTAGAAGTATTAAATGTTTTTATAATATGTATATTTTTATCTCTAGCTGTCTTCTGTGAATATATCTTGTCTTTTATATTAGAAAGCCACCATAAATGCATCTTTCAATTTAAGAGACCTTCTTGGTTGAGGTCAATCCATACATTGCTCTACGTTAACAGTAAATAACACTGCTACCATCATCATGCTACTGTCAGTTTGGTGATAACTATTTCAAACTAGTTATTAATTGACATCTGTTCATCTGTCCCCCACCAAGGGACAGAAGAACGCACGCACCAACACCACCCCACCCCACCCCCCCCCCCCGAGCTGGCGCTAAATTGTCAGCTCTGTCACTCGTGATACAGAGCTGCTTGAGCTCCTTTATCCCTGGAGAATTTAATGGGTCTGTGCCCAAAACTGTCCAGATATTTGCTAAAATGACCTGGGGAGCAGGAACCGTGTTTGTCTACCTTTTGATTGATACATTGACTTGTTAGTTTTATTTACAATCCAAGCCCAATCTGTAGTATTATACAGCAGGCCTTACACAGGGGAGGTGACTGAAGGTATCAGAGATCCTCGATTCGCTTCTGATTTAGTTAATAATTGCCTGAAAGGAAACTACATGAACGCTGTCTGTTTCTTCAGATGGAGTACCATTCTCATCCCAAAAGAAATGAAAGATGTTTCATTTCTTTTCAGAGGTGAAAATAATCCCGAAACGTGTCTATATCTTGCAGGCATCTCAAAATTTTTCCACAATGGGTACTGCTTGAGGAAAGATGCGATAGCTGCCAGCATTCAGAAGATTGAAAAAATTTTGGAGTGGTTTGAGGGCCAGAAGCAACTCAACTTTTATGCAAGCTCATTACTCTTTGTTTATGAAGGTTCGTGTCAGGCAACAACCGTGCGGTTGAGTGATGTCACCTTGGCAGAGAAGAGAGGAGTGCCCAAAGGACTGTTATCAGGTGGAGACATACTGGAGTATAATAATAATATTCATGTAATAAATTCTACAGAGAATGGAAAAATTGAGGCCTCTGTAAGTAAAGGCCTGTCCAAATTTTATGCACTTCACAAAAAGGCGTACTCCAAGAGGCACCACAGTCAACTCTCACTAAAAGTTGAAAACTTAGAGAAAGACAACGTGTGGAAAAGCAGCACGTGCATTACGCAAGAGCATCTGAACGGAAACGTTATACCCCAACTGGAAAAAGTTTTCTGTCACATGCCAGCAGAGATCAAGGAAAGCGCAAACGTAGAAGTCCGAATGATCGATTTTGCTCATGTGTTTCCTAGCAACACAAAGGATGAGGGCTACATTTATGGTCTGAAGAATTTAATCACAGTACTTCAAAATATTTTGGATAACTAAATTCTTTGCTATGGTTTTTACTGGGGGCCAATGATAAAGAAGAGCAACAACATGAAGAATTTCTGCACTTGTAATGCTGTATAACTGGGTTTGTATTGTTCTATATTTTATTTGTCTTTGTACTTTTGGTAGAAGGGTTTAACTTTTTATAATCTCACTCAGGAAAATAATTGATAACTAATTAATGGAGTGTGAAAGGATGAAGATACTTGAGATTAAGCAGGATAGGTAAATCAGTAGGATGGAATGTATATGGCTGGCTTCAATCCAAGGAGTACAGTTGTACAATAAGCAAGGATTATGTTAGTTCCCGTAACAACTTTAGCGTAGATAACATTTGCCCACTTAGCCTTGACACTGAGCCGTATCTCAATTAACAGGTTTTTAGAAAATGGACTGAAAACTCTAATGCGCAGGATTGATGTCCTCAGTACTGCCCTCTTGTGTTTACTGTATTTCAATAACTGGAGTTAACCCTACGTTGAGAGAAATCCCACTTTGAATCAGGAGTCTAACCTGGAAGCCCGTGTATCAAAAAGCGCTTTTCAATGTCAGGGGACGATACCGCTGTTCTTTCAGCCCTGGTTGCGGGCACTTCCCCTCTTGGTGGTTGTCCCTAGCCCATGTTCACCACAGACAAGCTACAACGTAATTTCTGTTGAGGTGCTAAGAAAATGCTGGAGTAAAATGCCCTAACAGGCTTAAACTGCACAACTGCTAGAGAAACTGTTAGTTTCTAAGAAAGAGTAAAAGAATGCAAACGCAAGGTTTTCTGGGAACCGATTTTGTTTAGGAGGTTAACTCAATCTGTTAATGGAGTGTCTGATGTTGTGACTAAGGGAAATGCCTCACTGCTTTGTTCTGATGGCCCTTCTCCAAAAACATTGCTTTTTAAAAGCAAACTAATCGAATGGGGAAACAAAGCGTTTTAAGTAAGCATACAGAGATTTCCTCTAGCCCTTTGCCGCTTGTCTTTTTGCAACAAGCGTTTCATGCTTCCACTGACTGGAAACTGCGAGCCATACAGGTGAAGGACCCTTGACTGCGAAGATCCTGTTCAGCCCTGGAGCAACCAGACGTACCTCCGTTTGTTGCAGCGGAGTTGTGGCTCTCGTACCCTGGGCTAAAGCCGGCCCTTTTTTTTTTTCTGTTTTTTTTTTTTTTTGAAATGCTGCATAGGGAAGCTGTGTAATTTGAAAGTTATCCCACTTGTTCTTTTTCACAGGAAAAAAAAAATCAAGCTTTCATACGGAATATTTGAGATCAGGATGATGTATCCAAAGCACTTTGGGTGTGTCTCTTCTGTATGCTGTGTACGTGGCTGTCCTACCATGCGTATATAGGCAGCTAGATGAAAAGTCGGGACGGAGGAGTCTGGCCATCCATAGAGCAAGATTTTAATGCTTTAAGCAAGCCCCAGAAGTAAAACTTTTTAGAATGGATTTGGTCATTGGAAACATACATCTTTTACACGCGGACTTAATGTGACACCGTGGCCTTGCTGCTCTCTCTGTGTGATGTCCTGCACTATGCACTCATTTGTGTACGCGTCTTTGCAAGTTCTCGATTTGACGTGTGTTTTTCTATATCAGAAAGAGATAAATAGTTTTTCAAATACACTGTTTTAAATAAAGCTGAAATTTTAGCTCTTTGAGAACCTGGGTTAATTGGAAGAAACAGGGTATTATGTGTAGAACTACATTGTTTAAACTTTAGAGCTAATATTGGCCAATATATTCAAGAATGAAACCAATCTGTTAGTAACAGAATGTTTTTGAAGCATGGGAAAAGATGCTTGCAGGAGAGGCAGTATCATTTTGTTGAAAATTTTATGCAAATTATGGTGAAGGCTGAGGGGAAAATATCAGGAAGATAAAATAACTTTTTTCTACCTGGTATTTCCATTGCATCATCTAGTTAATATATTCCCAACTCTCTGTGAACTAATTTAAGCCATATTCTAGGAAGAGTTTGTGGTTTTATTTGCTTTGACGCTGGTTTCTCTGTTATGATTTTGTTGTTCTATCCCGTAAATAGTTAACACTAGAGTAGTCTAGGCTGGTAGTGGCCTTGTATGATAAATTCACAATGTTTTATAGAAAATACGGGAGGGGAACATTTATACATCTGAATTTTTGTCCTCTGTAATTCATCTCTTCTGGATTTTAATCCATTTTGTGCCGGAGAAATCAGACATCTGCCTCAAAGAAGTCAGTTATTGGAAAATGATCTGTGTGCTCTTAGTATAAGCTCCTTCTCCTGTCTCTGCTTTAAGATATACGTCTTCAGTGTTTGAATGCTCTTTAAGTATTGATTGTTGTGTTGACTATGGCCGTGTTTGTAATGCACCTGGAATATTGTTCAACTGTCAGAATATTTTGAATAAAAAAAAAAAATAAAAGTAATTTTATCATGTTTTTTTACCAGTAGTTATTATGGATGTATATCTGTTAATTTAAAATGTAACCTGAGAGATGACAGTATTTTTAATTGGAAGTTGTGTAAATAACGCTTGCTGTAGAGGTGTTTTGGCATAGTACCAACTGTGAATTTATGCCTGCAAAGGCACTATATTCACATTGCTCTTGCACATTTTAGATTTGGTGTTTCTAGTGTCTTCTACCGCATTGTTTTTCAGTTATAGTTGGAGATGTATTCGCAGAAATCGTTAAACAGATAACAGAATTAATTAGAAAATGAAAAGGGAGCCACTGGTCACTAAATGTATGTATTGCCATCGATCTCCCTCCCAGTGACGTCCCTTTTGTTCTCTACAAAGCGGGACAGTTCCGTGGGAATCTTTACGGAATGGTAACAAGACCTATAGGTATTTCTGCCACATAAAACTGAAAGCAGGACCCTTCCCTGGACTCGTGTGGTGTGTATGTTGTTGATGAAACCCGTCTGGTTTGATTTTAAGCAATAAGAGTTTGATTTGGCAGAATCACTCGTCGAAGGGGAAGGTCCATGGAAGCATTGTCATTCATGTACTCTCTGAGAATATACTTTTCAGAAAAACTTTCTACGTAGGTGATTGTGCGAATTGTGTATAGGCTTACCTAATGGGAGCTTGAATTGTATAAAGTTTTATAAAAAAAGCATTTACATATATGGTATTTTTGGATATGGGTGCCATTTGTTGCATAAATTACATTGGAAATTATTATAGCATTATGAAATGTTTAAAATATTTTAATCAAATCATTTTATGAACTTCAACTGGAGACTTACAGTTGTGATTCACATGAAACTTGTACTGTTTTCTATTTTTTTTTTTCTGCTGTAATGCATAGTCCGACCATTCTTTTTCATAACCCTACAGTTTCATGGAGAACTTTTAAAGTACTCAGAAGATTAGGAAATGACCACTTTCCTTTAGTTTGATTAACAGAGTGCGTACGTTCCTGAAATACTTCAGTGCATACAGTATTTTAGGTAATGTTAGTGAATTATACATCTATACATTGTGTTCTCACTTCAAAATACAAAGTACTATCAAGTATAGGAAGGAAGTGGAAGGAAGGAAGGAGACTTGCATCCACGTCTGTTTAAAGTTAGGATTAGTTGTTCATCATCCCTCCAAATTTATTTAATTTTTTCCAAGTAAACTTTCCTCCTGAGTGCCACCTTCAGCCCTTGCTCTGGTACCACAGATGACCTCCCATAGCATCATTGTGGAATGATTTAAAGTGAAATTTTTATTTCCTAAAAAAACCTTCATGCCCCATAACTGCTCTTAGAGTGAAGGTATTGAAAGATGCCATCAAAATGCCTCAAATACTGTGGGCAATGCAATTTCCCTTTTGCACTCTCCCATGAAAGGAAATGGAGGAGGAGTGGAATGTTAGTGGAGAGCGTACTTTGATGGGAGGCTGGATCATCAAGTTTTATGAAACTTCTTTATCTGTGTTTTGAAGAGGGCGTTTTGGGGGCAAGATGAGCGACAGCCAAACCGCATGAAGTTTTCTTACTGCTGTTGACATTGAGGTTTGGGTTTAAGGAGGTAGCATAGTGGGGAGTGGGGAAAGTTTGTAAGGAGCCCCGAGTAGGACGTTGGGTCAGTTCTGCAGTGCGGGTAATCGCTACAGATGAGATCCACAGGCTGCGAGTTTTCGCGTATCTCGCAGGGAGAATATGCCACGTGTATTCAGCGACTTACAACAGACGCTTGTAGGATGTTACCTGGGAAGTACGTTCCTCTTCATAGCCACGGGCCAAATACAGCCCATTTTCCATGTTCACGGCCATCTGTAAATGAAAATTGCAGAGAAGGTTGTCAACCCAAGGAGAAATGTAACTGAGCAGAGTTTGAAAGGGGAAGGAGGAGGAAAGCTGAGGATTGTACAGCAGAAAACACACTTCAAGGAATATCTTCCACTGTTGTCTTGTTTAGTGGCGATGGGCCCTGTGTGGTTGGAGTTTAGTTTGGTTATATGACATTCAACAGCAAATAGTCAGAAAAAAGGTACTTTAAACACACCTTAGTTTGAATCGTGTGCGTTGTTTCAAATAGTTATTTTATTTTTTAAAATAAAAGTTACCTATGAAGTAACTTCCAAATACTATGTGTTGCACCTGGCTGTAAATGAAAGTAGAGTGCACAAAGGCACTTTAATCCTCTGGGAACTGTACTGGAAGGTAAATGAAAGCATGTGAAATTGCACCTGATGCTGTGGTGTTGCTTTTAAAATCTAAAATTCTACATTAATTATGCTTGATGGATGAATGTATCTAGTCTGGTCTCGATTTCTTTGATTCAAGTGTCTAAAGCCGTCATTCGATCTCCTCTAATTTGTATGTGTTTGTAATTTCATTTGCTATATTTTGCCATTATTGGACTGCAGGGGGTATTGTTAATATTACCTGTGTTTATTTTATAGAACATTGTACTATGCTATCTATCAACTTTTGTAACTTAATTATAAGTGCTATTTAGGGTAATTCTAATAGCTGTATATTTGGCAAATTATTAAAATTTTCTGCAAGTGACTTGCAAGTATAATGGGTTTCTTTTTAATACAGGAAGATTGTTTAGAAAAATTTTTCTTGACTATACCTGCACTGATTAATCCTTTCTTTTTCCTCTTTTCTGTGTGCTCTATAACAAGTGTTTACCTTGGATTTACCAGTTTTGCATTACCACCATATTTTTATCATGGCATCCATTGCTATGGTTTGTTGGGAATACCTGCCTTTATACAAGAGTCACCTCTATAAAATGAAAAAATAAAAATCCAACTCCACACACACACACACACACACAAAAACCCCAAAACAGAACTTGTTTTTTGAGCAAAAGTCTGTGTGTTGATTGCTCTGTTACATGTGAATTGTTGGTCAGCGTTGTATTTGATCTCCATAGCAGTCCCCCAGTCTGTTTCCTAAAACCTTCTTCCCTGCTAGGAAATGCTTCTCTGCATGGAAAGAGGATTGGAAAAGACAAAGCTGTCCCATTTACTGAGACACAGAAAAAAAAAAGGGGGGGGAGGTGGGGATTTTTCATAAATTTGGGGCAATCCAGGCCTTGATGAGCAACTAGAAAATGGCTTGTTTACTCCAGAAGAATCGAACCTCAAGATTGCCTTTAATAGTTGATTGAAAGCTGTAAAAAAGGACGTTAAAGCTGAACTTGTTTTTTCTCCTTGTCCTTTCAGAAGAGGGTGAGTAGACAGGCAGTAAAAGGAAGGCAGAGCTGAAAATGTGGAAAAGCTACACTTTTCCTTTGTGCTCTGGCTTGTAAAGCAGGATCCTGTGAGTTATCCTCAACGAGGGTGTCAGCTGAGCTGCATATGAAAGAATTTCCTGCATCTGTTAAGGTAGGCAGCAGAGTTATTGCTTTGCAGATGTGAAAACTAAATTAAATTAATCAACTGATGGGCATCACGGTTGTAATTGTATTGGAACAGTTGGTGCCAATTAGTAGTAGTTTCTAGCTAAGGGATACTTGTGGACAATGCCTGCAGTTATTTTGGAATGTAGAGCAAAGCAGTCTTATTTTACAGCATACCTTCGAGTAAATGAATTACACTGTTTATGCAGGACATCTGTATCTAAAATTTCCGCAATCCTTTAAACTCATCGAGGAAAACACTGAACAGCTCTGTGAGAGGCTGCGTATGTTGTTGGATACAAGCCCTTCTGAAAGTCTGCAGGAACAGCCTTCAGTTTCATTGTAAATCTGTTTGGTTTTGGTGTTTTGTGGGGTTTGTTTTGAACGTGTTGTCTTGCTTGTATACCAAAAGCTTTCTCAAGGTGTTCGGTAGTCTTAGTATTGTCCTGTGGGTCTGCGCAGCTCCTTCCTGCCCGTGCTCCAGAATTGAAGAAATGATTAAAAATGGGGTGAGGTTACAACTGGGGCAAGAAGCATAGTTTTGCGACGATCTAGTTTTTGTGGGGTTTTAAATTTTAAAAATCTGCATGGCGGCTATGCATTGAAGAATCCTCTAAAGAAAACCGCACTTCCTTCTTGTTTTAGAGTGAAGGAGGAATCAGGCTGCTTCGTTGCCCTCTCAAACCACTTGTCAGTGAGGTATCATCCAGTTGGGGGTCACCCCGTCTCTCTGCTGTGTCCTTTCTTGCGCCAGTGTGAAGGTTTGAAGTATGTCAGGGAGCTGGCATGGCTGAAAACCGACTCAGACAAAGAAAATTACACATGGGGAGGTGCAGAGGGGAGCTGGGGAACTCACAGAGCTCCCCCCCCCAACAAGTAAATCCCATCCGGGACGGACGTGGAGTTTAGGCTGTTTAGATACAGCCTGGTGTGAAGAGCAAAGCTACTATTATGTAAAGATGTACTCGTGTGTCTTTGCTAGCACAGCTATCGGGTTTATTTTCACTCGCCTCCGTTGCGCAAAGCGTGTCTAATGGCTGACGGATGCTAAATGTTACAGTCCCGCTCTCGCCTTGCCCTGGGTGATCTGTTCCTGTGCCCTCTTCGGCTCAGCCAAGGCTTGCTAGTTTCACAAATTACTAGTTTTCTACTGTCCTCAATTCCTCGATTTGGCTCATTTTGGGGGAGACAAGCACGTCTTCTGGGCGCAGTGGAAGTGGTGAAAGATTGTGGCTGTGGAAGGGGAATGGGATTGCTAGAGAGCCGTTAAGGAGGCTTACCTTTAATATTGGACACTTCTCTTCATCTCCTCTTGCCGCTCTGCTGTCCTTGCTTGTACTTTTCGTCCTTCTTGCCATCCCCAAACATAGACTTCCACTAAATGTAACTTGTTTTAGTTTGTGGGTTAGGTCACCACAGGATTTGAGGATAAATGTAATCTAGAATGCAAACTGTAACATATCTGCAGTGAATATACATTTTCCTCTGGTCGTCTCTACACTTACTCTGACCCTCAGCAGAGCAAATAAATCTACCTATATATCGTGCAGTACATCTGAAGGGCAGCCTATAGCCTGCTGCGCTGTATGTCCCCACTGCTGGCAGGAAAGAATCGGTGTCAGCACACACTTTGGTTGATGAAGCGTAAGGAGAAATTGAGTGCAGCTCATTTTCCCACAGCTATATAAGCTTTGCAATGTGGCTAACAATAAAAACTTGATTTTGTTAGCAAATTCAGTGGATGTAAATTGGGCAAGCAGATGGGAAGCCATCAAATAGGTACTGTGCCAAAGTACCAATTTTGCAAAATCACTTTTTAAAAGAAAAGCCAGAAACAAACCAGGAACAGCTACGAAGAAAATACGGACTTCTTGGACTTTGGTCAACAGAAACCATTTGTTCGCAAATACTGTGAGTCTGCAACTGGAGCAGCATCTTCTCAAGTGTGTATTGGCATCCTTTTTGCACGTAAAAAGCCTCCAGCTTCTCCAATACCTGTTCCGTGTTTGTGGGTAGGAGAGGTAATTCCAGAACAACATCATGTTCATCATGTTCAGTAGCCATCAAAAACCGTCGGCAATTTGTATTGGATCCAATCAGAAAACAGTGTAAGTCCATAAAAGCAGTGGTTCTCCTACAGCTTGAATACTCTGTGTGGTTTTCAAAATATTGCTGGAAAGCGGAGCTGGCTGGACCCTCATATAGAATCCCACGGCCTTCTGTTAGGTCTTACCCTGTTTAAAGTTACCGTGGTCTTGCTTAGCTGGGGACGATGCATCTCCTGGGACCCTGCTCAGGTCACCCAGGGCATTTATCCGCTCCAGCCCCACTGGTCAGGGCGTCTTCCTCCTCCGTTAAACTACAGTTGTTGCCATGGGCTTAAGAAATAATTACTAATACTGTTACTGTTCTTCATAAAGAAAAATAACATTCTTGTGAATAGACAGCATGGCCTCATGCCTGTTTTCTGCTCTCTTGCATCTGATTTTTACTAAACGAGTATTAAACCTGTCGTTTTAAAATGAACTAAGAGACATATTGTAATTGCTTTTATCAGTTAAACTGTTTTTGCAATCTGTATGAGGAAAATGGAAGCAATATGGTGCAAAAAGAGCGATTTAGGCATCAAAGCAACAGTTATCTGTCTGGGTCAACAGATGTATTTTTATGAGTTTGTAATTATCATTGCAAATTAGAAAAACGTACTGCATTACAAAGAGACTTGAGAGCTGGGCAGTTTGCACAAGGGCTTTTCTTTCCTTTGTGTTGTTAAACAAATTAAATCAAAATCATGGCCCATACATATCCTTTTCATTAAATTACAGTTCTCCTTCAAGCTAATCAAAAAGCATGTAACTGGATTTTTTGGTCTAATTAAAGCCCAGCAGTTCATGCAGGTTTGTGGGAGGTGCTTCTGAAATAATCTGAAGGTTTTCAGCTGCCTAACAATCTCTGAAAACTTGCATCTGACATAAGTAATTTTAGTGCTCGTGGCAGTTCTGAAGCTTGACCTAAGTTTAGCGTTTGCTTACTTATTGCTGAGAGTAATATAATTGCAAAGACACGAGCAGTGTTAGACCTTCGTGCAGCCACTGAAGGAGAGGTATTCTTGGGGAATGTAAAACATGCTTCTTTTCAGGGCTGGCAACTTTTTGTTTAGTGGCCTTTTTTAAATTAATTGTACAGAGGGAAATACGATGGTAAAAAAGGGAAAGAGTGGAAGGCGGCAAGTCTCCAGTGCTACACTTCCCCTGCATCCCTCTTCAGTCAGGGCTTTTACAGACCTTAGCCCACGGACTGTAACGACACATTTGCATTTCATCAGCTTGAATCAAGGACGACTTCTTCCCCTGCCTGGCAGCTTTTTGGGTCCATTTTCAACATTGGTACCCCAATATCTGGAGCAAGGAGGCTCCGGGTCTCTCTCGTGCCATGACGGTGCCTTGGAGGGGCTGATAACCAGCCAGGCTCTGGCACAGCTCATCTTTCACATCTGCTTGCAGCAAGACGAGAAACTATTAAAACTCTGTGCCGAGAAGTAAAATGATGACTCAATCTGTAAAAGCCAGTATGCCTCTATGAAAATAGCAAAGACACGGAAGTACTGAGCACGGCCTTGATTTCTGCTTCTTTTTTAACCTTTTTTCATTTTCAAAGCTTCCATCTCACCTGGTGCTTGCCAATACTAAAGCAACCGCACTGTGTGTCAGAGCAGTTGGCAGGACAGCCAGCGTGGGAAGCCTGAGAAGTGAATCAGAAGGTCTTCATAATGCAAAACTTTTTTGCCAGCAGGAAGGTGCCACTTTTGGCCCTCAATTACGTTCACTTTCTCCAAATGAAAGTAGGTCCCAGGGTGTAGAAATCAAGACAGAATAGACAATCAATTAAAGAAAGGAGAGGGGGAGAGAACCAGGCAGAAAAGGAGGAATGCATTCATATGGAACTGGGAGTTTTCCCTTAAAGAAAAGTGCATTGAAATAAAAGAAGTTTAACAAAAATAAGAGTTTGTTGCTTGTGAAGCATACCAGTGTAATGGGCTAGTAATCAAAATCACTGATTTATTCACACTAAAACAGAGCCTGGGAACTGCAGAAGGGCTCCCTCAACCTCATCGATGTTACCCTTAAATCCCAACGCTGGCTCTCCCACTGGGGGCCGCTGCATACATTCCATGTGAGTCTTGATAAAGTGGAAAACTGAATTCAGTGTTTGCTTTTAAGTGGCTCTGTCATTTGGTACAGAAAACTCGAGCTGTTGCATTTTGGTTGGTATTAATAAACAAAGACTGTTTGGGTCCACTTTTCTTGGGGACGTCAGCAGGAGCTTTCCTCTTGGAGCATGTTTAGAAAAGCCCCTTTTGCTCCTCTGATCGAATCGAGTGCCGTTTCCAGTTGCGCACCATTATTTTTTTTACTCAAATGCAGGCAGCACAAGCTGGGCTCTGCAAATATCAGGAGCTGTTGGAAAATGCTGTGTGTTTGAGTTTCAGCTGTGTGATACCTGTAGCTGCCAAGCAAGGCATCCCAAAATCGATGTTCCGGTTACCTGGGGGGGCAGTGACAACGCATCAGTCCTGTGCATGTCATTTGGGTTAAAGTGGAGACTTGGTTAAATAACGATAAAATTTTGGACTGTCAATTGTGAGAGTGTTTTGTGGAGGACCAGAGGTGGAGATGCTCTGTGACTTGTGCTAGAGGCAGGTCACGTTGAGGGGGTTGGCGGGGGGGGGGAGGTGACTGCTGAAAACCTCCCCGAATTTCTCTCCTCTGCTTGGAGATCTACAACTATTTTCTTTGGCAGTAGCAGCTGAGATACTGCCGACAATAAAGAGAGCTGCTCTGCCCCAGTAAAATGCTAGAGACAGTGCATTAAACCTGACCAAGACAGGTTTACTACTGCGTATCTCTTGGCTTTATAAAGGTATATTAGAGAATTCATTCCATACGTTAATGGGATTATTTCACAAGACACAGAGAAGTAATGGAGCTCTTATATCAGTGGAGTTGTAGTAAATGGTCTTAGTACTAATTATGAATTACTGGTTACAAGCAGGAGCACTTTACCAAGGGAAGCTGTTGCACTTGCTCAGTGTCATGTGTTACAGATATTCATGCATTTTCTCTAAAAAAAGTGTTTTTAAGGACATCAGTCTATGATTCCCTCAGCTGTGCGGTTGTAATAGTTATATTTTTAAATGAAAATCTGTGAGGGTTATGCTACAGAGCTGAAAAAGAGACCCTCTGGAAGATAAAGGTGTGCGTACGGGAAATACCAGTTCCTCCATGAGGAAAGGCTGCTGGCTTTGAATGAGAAAAGAATGAGAATAAACCCCCAAACTCCTCCGTGCAGCATCAGGAAGTGCCAGGCAATGAGGGGACAGTGGCGAGGGAGGGGGACACGGCTGGCAGCCGGGATGTGGGAGAGATCCCCGATTTTGACTCCAGTTGAGCCTTCGTCTTCTCACTCCTTCAGTTAAAGCTCCTTAATCACAGTTTTCTCAAAAAATTTGCCCTCAAAAGTAGGTTAGAGATGAGCTTATAACCAGCAGCCCTGCCAGGGTCAAGAGAGGGAGGGTTTTGAGCAAGAGGGCACCAGCTGCTCCCTGCGATGGTTTCTCTTGCCCCCGAGGACGGTGGCAATGATCTTTGCCAGCAGCGGGCACAACAGCCTGGCCATGCAGAGCAACTTCAACAAGAAACCTTGTTGGAGTGCCCAAGAGCATCATGTTAACCTGCTGACTTACAGAAAAAGATGGAAAATGCTGGTTTTTTTTCAAAATCCCCCTTTTTATTTAGTAGTGTAATAGTCAGTGGAAGTTGAAATAATAACAGGATTGATTATTTTCTTTCTTTACAGCAGCCTGGGCTGGGTTACAACCAATTTTGGAAGCAGCTTTGGAATAATTTTCCTTCTAGTTCTAGGACAGCTCATTTAGGGAGTTGCTGTGGGTTTTACCCTCTGGCAGATGGTTTGCGTAATGTGTTAGGAACAGCATATTTCACAGAATAATTGCTTTTGTAGCTCTTTGCACGTTCTCAGTTGAAGATGCTGCCCTAATGCTGGTGCATGTCTGTTAGCAGCGGGGATGTTAGGGGCTCCGGCCTGCAGCTGTTGCCTGGCCATCTTGTACGGGGGGTACAAAGTGCTGTAGGTTTGCACCACCAAAGGCTTCTTGCTTGTGTGGAAAGACCAAGTTTTAGCTACAAGAGAGCTCATGAGAAAGAACAGAGGCTGGAAAGACAATGGATGGGCTTGCAGGGAGCTTCCCACCCCTACCACCATTCGGGGAGAAGGCATTTTCCTCCCCAAGGCACCTAGAAGTGATTTATCACAGCAATGAGGTGCTGCACAGGTAGAGGTAAGGTGGCCAGTGGAGCCCATCCTCATCTCCTCTGGGCTGGACAGAGTCCGAGCTTTGAGCCAGTTCACCTAGAGGTACATAGAGCTGAAAATAAAGCTGCTCAAGTTTTTTTAATCTCTTCAGATGGGTCCTGGCTCTGGATACAAAACTTCCCACTCCCACCACCAAGCAGGTGCCTGGGAGGTTTGTGCGGCTGGTCATCCCTAGCTCATGTCCATTCACACAGGCACAAGGCTGCTGAAACACCTAACTGTGGAAGGAAAGTGGCTTGTATTTTAAGGAAATCAAAAAACTTGTAAAAGGAAGAAAAATAGTAATGCAATTGCAGGCCTTCTGGCTGTTTCGCAGTACTTAGGATCATTAAGAAAGGTGCAAAATAAGACAACTATTTGTGGAAAAAATGAGACTGTTGAGAGTAATTTTGATTTTCTTTCCTTCTCTGATCCTCTCTTATTTTCCCTCCCACCATTCCTTCCTGGTTGTTCTTGAAATAGCCACAGCACCTATTTTTTATTAAATAGAGGAAAGGCAAAGCTTCTCCAGAGCACCCTTCTGCGTCAGGGCCAGCACACATACAGCTCCCGATGACAGGAGACCCTGTTCCCGCTCTTTGCACACAAATGCACCGATGCCTGGGATTATCCTGGAAGCAGGTGAATAACCTGTTGGGTGCTAACTGCCTCCATTGAGCGTGCAGTGCCGGCTGCTCTCCCAGGAGAGGGAAGCAGCTTCTTGAATTGCATTCAGGTGATTCAGTTGATTTTTGCAGAAATATTGGCTACAACGCTTCAGATCCAGCTACAAATGGACCAGCCAGCAATCAGCAGCACTCTCCCTCCTTTAAAAGCCCCTCAGCCAGGCAAGTACTGTAGTTTGGCTCTTTAGTGTTTATTAGTCTACTGGGAAGAAGCTGCTGGAAGTCTGTGGAAAATATGAAATAAGTTCCTCTCTTTGCTTTGGTCCCTTATATCTGTTTACAGGGGGCCTGAGCCTGCCCTGCTGCTGGTCAGCTGTCCTCTCTGACCAAGTCTTCTGCTTGGTGTAGGGGATGTGTTGTGATGATGCATCCAGGTTCATCAAGAAAGCGGCTCCATGACGCATGAAATGCAATACTGAAATAAGAAAGTGCCCTAGCATGGAGGTGTGGTCTGGAAGAGGTGAGAACTTCCCACATTCCTCTCAGTTGCCTTATCAAAGTCTTTCTTGTGTTTGTTGGGAAATAGCAAAGCATAAAAGAAAAGATCTAAAGCAAAACATCTCATTTTCTATTTCATGTTATTATTTATTTTTCATCTTGTGACAAACATAATTTTCTGTTGGCTTACCTGATAGAGTTGGAAACATGAGGGTGATTAATGCTTACAAGGTGTTTTTATTTTATTTAAGCATTTAGCATGGGGATTTCTCTTTAAAATCTACCCAGAGGAAGTCTGTGGGGATTGGATGGTGCACAGGTGAAAAGCTGATATGGGTCCTCCCTTACAAAATGCATTTCCTCACTCTGCTTCTTGTATGAGAGAGGCTGATGGAGTCTTGAGGATTAAATATGTGCATAAAGTGAGTAAGGGATCAGTAAAACTGGGGATTGATGCAAAAAGCCTCTGCTTCCTGGTGAAAAGCTGAGGGAGCTACTTATAACTTTGCCAGTGTTTGCAGCAGGATTTCTGAGTTGGGTCCAGCAGCAGAAACTGTGGAGGGAGCTGTAAGCACAGTGTTTCAGCACAGATCCGGTGTGGGTTGTCTTGTTTCAGGGTTTTTTTCCCCCCTCCTCTCAGCCAAAATTGAGCTTTAAAGAGGTGGTGTGTTGGGCATTTGAAAGTGGGTGTATTTGTGAGTGATGCGAAAGGAAATGATTTGACTTACCCCTGTTTCTTTAAGTTGCAAATGTAGTTACTGAAGTCTTTGCAAGCAGCAGGCACCTGTATCTTTGGTGGTCAAATTTAACAGGTTTTCATCAGTGTGTGAGGCCAGCTCTGTTTTCAGAGAGAAAACAGAGCTATCAACTTTCTCTGGAATAGAGAAACAAAAGGGTAGGTGAAATTATAAAATACAGATAGTGGGTGTGATTTGGGTTTGGTGGTTTTTTTTTTTTTTTTGGGGGGGTAAAAGATTTTCAGGCCTTTTGAGTGCTATTGCTGTTTTTTGAGATAGTGATTACAGAAGAGGATGGGTAAAGGTAGACACAATACCCTGAGGTGTATGTGTATTTAAAAACAAAGTAGACAAAAGGCAGTACTTAACTATGCAATGTTTATAACCTTCTGGGAGGACTTTTTCTGTTGACAAATGACTGCTGATGAGCTATAAAACCTCAAACAGGGGGAGAAAAACATTTTTAAAAGGCATATCAGAAGCTGACGGTGGTTTTCCTTGTCTGTGGGAGTTCTCCCTGTCTTGTTCTGTGGCTGTTTTTTGGTGTCGTGTGAGGAAAGCTTCAGCAGTAGCTCGGGGACAGCTGTTTCTTCCAGGGTGTCCTGTCTGCTCAGGAAGACTTCCCCCCCCACCCCTCATGAGTGAGGGAATAATTTAGATTGTCTGTCACGCTTGAGCCTGTGTGAAGAGCTGGACTGGGCTTAAGAGGCCTGATTCAGATCAGAAATACTTCATGGTTAAAAAAAGTACTATTTCTTCTGGTGAAGTAGTGCTCGTTTTCATCAAAGACCTTGTCAATAAAAATTGTGAGCGTTTTTTTTTTTGAAGGAAAATAGGTATTTGAGGAAGGCTTTTGCACGCGGAGAAGTGGTGAAGCACAGGAGCGCCCGTGCTGCTGGTGGGCATTACCGACCCTATGCTGTGCCCCTGGAGCCTCCCTGAGTGAACGACCTCCTCGAGGCTCTTTAGTGCTGTATTTACTACTAAAACAAACGCAGATTTAGGTTGGTTTTGTTTTGTTTTTTAAAAAAAAGGCGCAGCGGACAGCTCTGGCGACGCCGCGGGATGGCGGGCTTCCTCCGCCCGGCGAGGCAACGGGCCGCCCGCCCCGTCCTCACACCGGTGCCCCGGGCTGGAGCCGCCCCGCTCCCCCCGGGGCGGTGTGGAGGCTGCACGCTCCGGCACTGAGGGGATCCCTCAGCCCTGAGAGGAGGTTCCCGCCTCAGAGGGAGCAGGCGGCACCCGGGTGATCACGGCACGCAGTGTTCCTGAGGTGGGCAAAGCTTGCACTGCGGGTAAGCCAAATCTTAGTATTTTAAAACTACTCTCTGCCTGTGAGTTGTGGGTGTGTGAGGAAAATGACTTAGGGGGGGCACCGTCAGTGGTGTCTGAGGTAAACCTGATCCGCGCAGCTCTGTGGCTGAGGAGGCATTTCTCAGGGCATGTCTCTGCAGCCAATTTGAGGTAAATTTGAAGCTTGCAGATTCTTAGGCCCATGTTTTCACCACAGCCTTCGAGGCCGGCTCCTGGGGAGTCTGTCTTCCCCCTGGCTGAGGGGAACTGTGGGCTGTGGTGAAGGATGGTGGGGGATGGCTGTTTCTAGTCACAGGGTTACTGGTGCAGGGGTTTTGGGGGCAAACCATCTCTGGGAACCCACGCTGGGAGCAGCAGCAGGGGTAAGTTGTTGTATTAAATAGTATATTGCATCCTCTGTGCCCAGGTCATCTTGGTCGATGTAGCAGAAGACTTTTTCCCCTCAGCTGGAAATGAAGGGGAAGGGAAAATGCACCATTAAATATATAACCTTTGGGATATCTGATGTCCTTAGGTTTGCAAAGGCTGAGGATGTGCCAAGTCATACTGGAACCACATGCAAGAAACCATCCTGAGGCCTGTGTCCCAGGTGAGTACCTGCTGCCGTTTAAAGTGGCTCTGCTGTTATTTGGGCAGTGAGCAGTTGTGTACCTGCACTCCTGGTACCTCCTCCTGCTTCCCCTGTGAGTCCCCATGCTGGTGGGTGGCTTCTTCTCGTGTTTTTGGTCAGACTTAGTTGAGCCAATGCTATTTGGCACATAATTATTTAAAAAAAAAAAAGTTCTCAGACAGCAGTCTGTTCTACATCTATGATGCGTAGTAATGTAAAAGCTGTAGGAGGAATAGTAATGTCTCCTGTGAGTCACTGTGGACAAAGTGATATACCTGTTTAAAGAAAAAATTTTAAAAGTAGTATCTTCTCGTCAAAAAAATTTGATGGAATGGGACTTGTTGGGGTGTGGGGGAACCAAGTCTGACCCACATTCATGCCAAAGCAATCAGTTTATCAAGGCTTTATCCAGCTGTTTCAGGGGATGGCAACCTTGATGGCAGTATCAAGACAACTCTAATTGGGTGTTTGCAAGTTGCTTATTGTTACCCCATTGTATATCAAGCAGGGCAACAGCAAGGCCAGCAAAGATGCTGGAGGTGTAAAACTATTCTGCAAAAATAAACATTGTATCAAGCATGTGGGGGTTTTTTATTTGGGTTTGTTTGTGTGTTTTTGTTTTTTTTTTTTTTTTTTACACACAAGGGTTTCTTTTTCTGTGTGTGTGGGAGGGGGTGTTGCTTTGTTTGCTGTTATGAAAGCGTAGCCATCAAAAAGGTAAAGCCTGGAGCGCATTACATTGGTGCCCTGTTAGCAAAGCCAGCCTTCATCCAAGTTCAGAACTGCTATGAAGTCCTGGAGTGAAATCCTGTCCCACTGCCACTAGTGGGAGTGACTTTGGCAAGTCGAGGGCTCGATTCCTGGCGTTGATCTCCTGGCTTGGCCTGTACTTTGTCACCTTCTTCCGGGCTTTCATCTGTTGCCAAAGACTGAAGAAGGTCAAGCACATGTAAAATTGGATTTCAGGACTGTGAGCAAGCTTCTGCCTGCAGTCCTCATGACCTTTCATGCTGGAACCATGTCAGGTGAGACAATACCTTGCAGAAGCAACGATTTCCAAGTACGGGCGGGTACTGTAACTCTGTTGTAGTGCATGACTATGAAATGGGGCTTCAGGTCTGTACCAAGATGGGAAAAGAAAAGCTCTGACCTTTTGTTCTTATAAATCCTAAATCTTAATTTTATTTTAGAGTTGTCTCAAATCTAGTTTTGAGTTCAGTTTTGGATTGGAAATGAAATAGATGCTTCTGCAGTGTATCAGTTTAATGAGTACAAACAGTGGTGTAGCACTAGGTGTCAGTAGTGCTTCACCAGTTTCTGCGTGGACCTTGCAGGCTTTATTTGCTGCTGGCTTTTGGCACAGGGATGCGCTCTCCTTATTCCATGTTTTTCAGAATAAACACTTACAAATATGCTGTCCTTCAAAAATACGCTTTCTCTTACTTTGCTGTCCTTGGTGAATAACCATCTTGGATCACCAACTAACAAAAATGACATGTTTTCTGACACTTCAGTAGATCATGCATAGGCTTTTTTGTTCTTAGTGGTCAAATCTGAAAAAGTTGCACCTGGGCTTATAACTTGGCAAATATCACTCTTGTTGCAGTTGCTCATTAAAATTCAGGTGTGAAAGTTTCAAAACCTGTTCAAACACTTCCAAAGAACATTTTATTTGTAAAAAGATACCCTAGGTCTAAAAGCTCTGGTGTAACTGGGTGCCTTTATTAAACTTAAACTAGACTACTGTCAGCCAGGTGCTTTAATGAAATGTCCTTTATCACACTTCAGGAAAGTGAATGTAGAAAGGCAGTAGCGTAATTGGCTGAAAGACTCTGATTTATCTTCTTAAAATGCTGTAAAGCAGAAGACATATTTTCATTTTGATCCTAGGCTGTTTCCTGGTTCATAATACTTAATAAAAAAATACTACAGCTAATGTTATGACAGAAGCCAGATAGTAGAGCCACTTCTTGCTTCTCCTCCTGAAGAGATAGTTAATATGGTAACATAAAATTTCTGAAACCGAATCTTTATTATTGGAAGAGTTTCTGGAGATTGTAGTTATTTCTCAAGGGTATGCTGTTGTACAAGTTCAACCTGTGTCAAATAGTTATGCTGTTTGGCTTCAGGATGGAGTTAAAAATGTAAGTATGTCTTATGTTGATTCTTGTTTTCTTCCTTGGAAGTCACTGGAGCCTCTTGGGGCAGATGCTGTCCTTGTGTGGTTAGATGCTGGGCAATGTAGGGGGTTCAGATCTCAGCTGCACCTCTTGGAGGCAGTGCTTACACAGCGTGGGGGGGAGAGATGTAAGCTTAGGAAAAGGATGCTGTGTATAGAACGAGTTTGCTAAGCTCATCAAATATGCTAGAGGAATCTCAGTCACAGAATGAAACTTTGAAAACTGCTAATTTTCCCAAGATACTAGGAGCAGCAATCTTTCCAATAATCCACGCTCCTCATGCGTGCATTGGCTTTAATGAGATGGAAGGACATTCTTCGTTTCTCCTAATACAAGAGCTGGGAACGTAACATGAAATAGGCAGGTTTGGGGCAAACAAAGTATGTCTTTTACAGAAGGTTCAGCGAAATTGGAGAATGTGTTCCCACAGGGAACTGCAAACAGCAAAACTTTGTGTGCTGAAAAAGGGAATAAAAATTGATGGCAACTCAGCTGAGAGCTGTTAAATAGAGGCAGATCAGGGACATGGAGTCCAGGTATTGCTGATCCATGGAACAAGGGACAGTGAGCGAAAGCCTTGGCAGAGACTGCGTGTGGGGATAAGCAGATGTTTGTCTGAGACATGTAGGGGTATTATCAAGCCTGGGAGGTGAGGCAGCAGGTTCCTCTATCCCCACCACTAGTCCTGCTTTCTGCCTTTCGTAACATGTCATAATACATGTTTTGTGTGAATATGCATCTGGGAAAAACAAGTTATCCCAATCCCTACTGGAGATCAAAAAACTGGCAGCCTTGGACACGACTCCAGGGGAAGCTGTCCTGCATGAGGAACTACTTATTTTTAATAGTAAATCCTTAATGCTATAATAAGTCAAGAAGAAAATAACAGTTCTGTGTGCTGCATTTTAAAGAAGTGTTTGCACCGTATATTCCTTACCTGTGCAGTGTAGGTATGCACATCTTATCTACATTCCTTATGCTATCAGTTTTAAGATGGAAGACGAGCTGTAATAATTCCTTTGTGGTATCTCTTTGCCTTCCCTTTGGGAGCTTATGGTCAGCTACAACTGTTGCTCCAAGTCAGCTAGCATGGAGAATAAGTTTCCTTCCACTGAAATATGTGTAGTCAAAATATGACTTCTTAATCCATTTATCTCTCTTTCTGAGATTTCTTTTTAAAATGATGTTGCTGTCTACCAGGCTTGCTTTGGTCTTCCAACTGTGTAGCTAATTTCTTTGTGTTTATTCTGGATTGGCATCTGTTATGGTCTGTACAGAGTAAGAATTGTGGAAAAACCACTAGGATGTTTGTGGTATTGTGGGACAGCATAGTGTTCTTAAATGCAGTCTCAAGTTAAAGAGTAATTAATCCAGGGATGAATGTTTCTCCTTCACCAAGCAGCCTAAGCCGTCCTCAGGAAATATTTCTTTAAGGACAGAATTAATTCATGTAACCATGATGCACAATGTCTGCAGAAGCTCCTTAATAACAGCTTATCTTACTGTTTTAGCAACTTTACTGAAAAAACATTTTAAGTGCTAATTGATCACAGGGTGTGAGACAGCTGAACTTTGTCCCCAGTAACTGTTCCAGTTGTTCCAAGTCAAAATAAGTAAAACCTGCTGTAGACTAACAGAAGTCACTTTTAATTTTTTTATTCACTTTTAGACAACTCTATTGGTTTGTGAGTGTGGCTATATTAAGTAATATTACAAAAGCTCAGCTAGTTTTGCAGGAGATGGTGTCACATTGAATTTTGCAAGCATGTTTTGCAGGCATGGGGCTTCCCTCTGCTCTGCAGACTACTCTGAGGGACGCAAAACAAGGATTAAGAATGCAGATGTGTGTTTAGAAAGCAGAGTTGACAGGCAGAGGAGCTACCAACCCCACCCCACCCTTCTTTTCTGGGGAATCCCTAAGCAGGGTAGAGAAGCTTGGCAAAGGCTGTGTTATATGGTAGGAAAAAATTCAAAGGAAGTTAACAGGGAAGAGAGAAAAGGCTTTTTAAAATATTCCTGTCCTCTCTATTCAGCAGAGGAGTGAAAGACTGTGCTATGTGTGCGCTTGGGAGTGTGGTGTACCCCTCTTCTTTGGCTGGGATCCCTGAGGGTAGGGTGGTGGTGGCTGGCTCCCCAGACTGTCCCCGTGTATGCCTACCAGGTGGATGGGCAATTTGGGAGCTGTAACTTTTTTCCTTTTCTTTCTCCTTTTTTATCTCCTGTCTCTCCAAAGAGGACATGGGGTATAGGTGGCTCAATTCTGCAGATTGCTGTCAGAGCTATGTCATTGTTGCGGGGGGGACACGCTTCCAAGGGCTTACACAAAATTAGGTTTTAAAACTTCAAAATCTTGGTGCTGCCAGCTCGTGCTGCAGTTGTACAGCTGCTCTGCCAGACTTTACGCCAGCCAGTAACAAAAGGGTGCCTCTGCCCCTCACATCTTCCAGTTTAGATTGAGGGCCAAGGTTTGTGTGTCTCAGCAAAGGCTGAGTGGGCTGTTTGTGACTGCTCTTGCTTTTAAGACCACCAAACCCTGTGGTCTAGAAGTTTTTACCTTCATTCTACATACTGAACCCCGATACAAAGTCAGTCTGTCTCCTAGGGAGCAGGAGTGATATTGCTGGGTGCAGTTCTTATGAACCTGGACACTACTTGTGTTTATAGGAGTCTATTTATAGACATACTGATTGTGCAGACAACATGAGAAGGTTTTTTTTTTTGCAGTGGAGAAGAGCTGAGAAACAACCTTCTAAGTACAAAGTATAAATTGTGTAAGGTAGCTGAAATAAACTAGTCATAAAATGACCTTAAATTAAATGAGAGGCCTGGTGTCCATTAGAGACAGGTGTATGAAACACAGATGCATGTGGCATACAGAATGTGTATGTACATTTCTGTATGTTGTATGCACAATGTATTGCAATTCAAATAGGTGTATGTAGGAGAGGCAGCTGTTACCCAGAGTCACTGTCCTGTCCCAATCTGAGAACAACTGTGACCATCAGTCTGCAAAAGGTTCAGGTTTACACTGGGGGAGCAATAGCTGGAGTGATGTACTCCGTTATTGCCCAGCAGCAAAGGTTGGTACTCTTAATCTCTGCATGAGGAGAAATGTGGTGTCACTTTGGAAGACAGCTGCATTTAGTTGATGGGAACACTTGTGTAATTTTATTGTCCGCTAGGCAGTGAACATCGCTGTCCAGCCGTGGCAAACTACTGTCAAACACTAACCAAAGCTAAACAAAATGGTTAGAAAAGCCTGTCCAAATGTGAGCCTGTGCAAGGGAGTGTCCACTTCGGGATCCCACTGTTCTTAATATAATCTGGTATTGCTCCATTTAAGATGCTCTCATGAAAACCTGAGTGTATTCTGTGGCTCTGCTTGGTGGCATCTGCTGAACTGAGTTTTACAGCTAAAGAACAGGATTTTTTTTTTTTGCAGGAGACTTTTAAAAACTCTGTAGGTACTCTATGTACACAGACTTTCTCTAAAACAAGTACAATTTGCTATTTCTCTGTGATTATTTCCAGTACAGGGAACTGGGTCAGGTGTTAACTGTTAAGCTAAGGCTTTCCAGCTTTCCTTTCCTTCTAAGGAAATGAAGACAGATAAAGGTGATTTGCTCTATCCTCCCCCAAAATAAACAGTAGCTCTTCTAGTTAATAATGTAGAAAGTGGTGTGAAATGATAATGTGGATGACATTGGTGTTAAAAGCTTATGAAGACAGACAAGTATTGCAGATATCATATACTTGATTTAATCTATACAAACAGCTTTATAATTGAGTAGTGCAAAATTATATTTTACAATAAGATACTGTTAGCTGCATAGTTTGCCGGCATGAGTATCTAGTTGCTTGATGCTAACAGAGTAGATTCTATAAACGTAGCTATGTAAGTAAGGATTTAATGTACTTGAAAGTGACTTCAGTGAAATTATTCACTTATTCTTCTCACTTATATGGGGATACATTGAGGAAAAAACATTAAGCAGCAAACCTGAGTTGAAGCAGCCAGACAGCTGAATTTTTAAAATGGGAAAATAAGGTAGAGATGCTCTGCAATTTTGTAAATTGTTCCCTCAAAGCTGAGCTTCATCCTATCTTCCAAAGTAGGATTATGAATCTTAAAGGATTAAATTCTCTCACATCAAATCTCTTAATGAATTGTGGCTAGTTCAAGTTTGTTTTTCTCAACTTCTGTTTTTCAGAAAAATAAATATCTGTAAATGTAAGAACACTTTCAGATCTGTGATGGTAAAACTTAACCCTGTGATGGGCAGGTCTGGCCACTGTGAACCCAACATGGTCTAGGCAGGTGCAGTCAGTACCACCGAGGTGTCCCTGGTGTTGGCATACCTTTGAGATCCCATCTCACTTGTTGCCATGGTGGATTATTCACCACTGCTCATTGGTGTTTTTTTGTCATATTGGGGAAATAAGATGTGATATGGTGATGAATGGGAGAAAGCTTCTTAAGAAACCCTTGTGTTGGTGGTGAAACTTACCTGGAGTAAGTTCAACTCCAGCTTTATGTATGATCTAAAAGAAGATAGGGCTGGTGAAGTTAAATGTTACCTGACTGTGTTTGAGCTTGCTCTGACACTGCAGGCAGTGATTTCCAAGGTCATTCTTAGGGCCCCCTGGCATTTCTGGGCACAGGTCCCTTTGTCCCCCATTCCTCCTGCTTTGTTATACATCAGCTTGCCCTCTCCTTGTAGAGTTTCTCGTAGGCTTTCCTATAGCCACACCAGAAGTAAGAGCAGGTCATCAAGTAATAGGACCTTCCCCTAGGTCTTCTTGGAACTGTTTTCGAGAAGGGCCACAAAAAAGCTCCATCATCACTTCTGCTTGCACAAGAGGTTGTGGGATTTCTGTCCCTGAAGGGTGTCCTTCACCAGAAGTGGTCGACGTGCACATGACCTTCTGCCTGTAGTTTCATAGATGAGTTGCCAATGGTGTCCCAGAAATAGCCTATCAGTATCCACAGCCTGCTCCAAAAGACAGGGGGTAGCTTCACACAAAGCAGTAAATAGTTGTTTGGTCAAACTTAATGCTGATAAAATATTAAGCATGGGGTCAACACATGCTATGGTATGTGCTCCTTCCCAAACCTGGAGGGGTTTTGTTGGTAAGGGCCTGAGAGCTTCAGGGACCTTTTCCTGTTACTGGTCTTGGGTAGGACTGTGTAAATGCTGGGTATCAAATCTGTAGAAATTCATATGGTATCTGAAGCCTTTCATTAGCCTTCAAATAGTATTTACAAATTTTCTTTGTCATAAAGTATTCCAATATTTGGAATTAAATAAACAGCAATGTTAAAGTAAAATTGCTGGAATACAAACAAAGTAGATATAAGTCCTCCTGAAGGAGGCTGATCTAGCAGTAGTGGCAGAGACAAGAGTCACTGCGCTCATAGGAAGGCATCGGGTGGGTGGGGGAAGAGGGGATTTTTGTACCATGAGAATTGTGTTTGTTTTGAAGTGAAGGGTAGGAAGTGGTTAGTGATACACAAATTGTGGCAGAATGGAATATAGAAACAAATAAGTAAATTCCCTGAGCAGGACACATGCAGTCCAGATAGACCTTTGATTCACGAGGCAAAGGAGTGCTATGCTGATAAGGGCACTCGTGCATGACTCGAGAGAGATGGCTTTGTCCCTGGTTTTGCTGTTGACCTCACACCTCTGTTTCTTTCTCCTTTCATCCTGTGCCTTGTGTATTTAGACTGTGTTTCTTTGTATTGGGGCCAGCCTGCTGGAGAGTGTGCATTCATTCAAGACCTTGGCCAGGGACTGGAGACACTTTTGTCATAGAAATAAATAATCTTTAAAACACACAGGGAAGCTGCAGAGGATACGATGGAGGTGACACTCTTTGGTGCCATTTTTGATAAGCTGGCAGCAGTGTTCTGCATATAAAGAATTTTTTTTTTTTTAAAACAGCCTGCTATGCAGCAGGGGAGCCAAGAGCAGCAGCAGAGATTTGGAAGAGGATTGGTGGTGTGATGTCTAGCAAAAGTGTTTGTGAACCAGTCTGAGTGTTCCTGCAGCCAGGGCTAACCAGGTATTAGCAAGGAGATCTACAGAGAGCTAATGGAGATGTTTAATAGCTATTAAACTCAGCTGTGTTGCAGCATCCTGTGGATGATTGCAGGTGTGGAAAGGCTCACTTGAAAAAGATGCTGGTTTTCACAGTTTTAGATCTGCTAATTGCTAGATATGATTAAAGAAGATGGGAATATTTGTTAGAGTCAACCCTGCCTCTCCACAGTGATGTACTGACGTAACTAAACCTGGAGGCTTTTGTGTTATAGACAAGAGAAAACTAGCTACCTCATCAGAAGTCAGTTTTGAGAAGAAAAGTTTTAAAAGCTGATTTGTTGTAACTTAAGGCAGAAAATACCTGTGGATAAGGAACCCAGCAAGTTTATGTGCTGTTGCAAAAAGAAAATTTGAAATCTGAGTTTCTTGAAGCAGAGACTTTTGACTTGAAAAGAATGCTTCATTTGGAACAGAACAGGGGAGAACAGGACCAGGATGGTGTCGGCATCTCCTGCAGGCAGATGTGCATCCATGTCCTGGTAGTGAGGTGAGCCAGATGGAGCTCCCTTACCTGGGACCAGCACATGCAGAGGATGTGGTTTTAGCAATGGCTGTGTGACTCAGGCATGTCGGTGATTCCTCAGCATCTGTGAAATTCATATTGTAACAAGACCCAAGTGGTATCGTCTTGCCTCCAGCTTGGAGGCAAGAAAATGGGCCCAGAAAAACTAATGCAACTTCTTGTACTAAGACAGGAGGTGCTCACCCAGCAGCCAGCTGTCATCTGCTGTTTGTTACTAGCCCTTTCCTGCCATGGGAGCCTGAGATTTAAAAGCCATTTTACTGCTAGGGTCTTCTGTACAGCAGAACAGGTTCTCCATAAATCCGAGAGCAGCCCTTCTGACAGCCACTGTAGGAAATATCACTAGGAAATGTAGCCTGAGGGTCTGAGCGCTCTGGGAGTTTGTAACTGTGTTATTTCCAGAATAAAGCTACTAACTTTGGCTCTTGACTCTGCTTATGTTCATTAGGCAGATTTTGTGCCCTGAAACATGTGGTGTTGAATAACAGAAGGGTAAGAAAGGTCAGTGGGGAAAACCTGAGAAGACTGGGGGAAAAAGGTAAAACTGGTAAAACAGAGCAGAGAGGTAGTGATGAGGTGGTGGAGCTGCCTGCTGTTTTCCAGCTGAGGTGGTCAGGCTGGGAAGTGAGGAACAGCTGAGAAATGGCTATCAGCAGTGAAGCTGCTGAGGATGGCAGTAAGGAAATCCCACTGTAAAGTCCCTGAGGATGGATGTGTAAGGGGTGTCAGTGGGTGGAAATGTAACCCTGCCTGGGAGGAAGGAATAAAAGGCATTTGGAGCTCTGTGAGCAGGAGAGAAGACCAGCCTTTTTGTTTCCCTACAACTTTTACAATTGCTTCTTGTGCAAATTTTTTCATTTCCAGCTCTCTGTGAGTGCCCTGACAGATGTGAAAGGATTGTGCTGGAGCTGTCAGGGCACCTGGGGCTGATTAGCAGAAAAGTGCAGCTCTGCCTGCCCTTGCAGGCTTCGCTTACTGATTTTGAGTCAGTCTGTGTGGCAGTGTGCGTTAGGAAAGGTCATGCGCAGTGTCCTTTTGTGGGCTTGCTTTTTTTTCCTCCTGTTGTTCTTTTGCCTTTTTTAATCCACATGGAAATGTGGGCAGCAATCAGTAAGAAAACCATAACCGGAGGCAATGAAACTATTTAAAGATTTGTGTCTTGAACTTCTCAGCAAAGTTAGGTCTTTACTGCCTGAATCAAGTGCCCGCTTCTAAAATGAAAACCAGCTTGGCTTTTAAGCTATTAGTGCAAGCATGGAAGTCACCGATGTATTGTTCTACAGACCTCTGGAGAATTGTAGAAAGTTTTCTGAATGGGTATTTTACTAACATCAAGCCACAAACCGCTGGATGTGTGCGATGTATTAATTATACAGTATGTGCATGTTGTTCACTTAAATATGCTATGATTTTAACATAAATGAGAGCCTCTTTTAGAGAAGAATAAATGCATAAGGTTTAGCAACAGAAGTCACTTCTATCCTTGGGTCCGAAAAGTAGTTGTTGGCCTTGCAGCCTGCTATAATGTGCTGTGCCGCTAGACACTGCTTTTTGCTCACTGTACTCCTGTGTGTTTCTGCAGCTCCCGCTGCCTTTTGCTGATCCTGTTGAGTTGGTGGGTGAGCCATTGCTGTCTTCTGATGTTCCAAATTCAGTGAAAATGTTTTGCAGCAGCAGGAGGATAGGAGAGGTGCCTTGCTTTGCTGCAAAAATGCTGCTCTTGAGCCTGTTCTGATGGTCCTCTAGGTCTCTCCCTGTCTGGAGGAGGAAGTGTTTAGGGTGAGCTGGGCTATTTTTTTATTTTTTTTTTTTTTTTAGTGCAGGCTGTTTTCATGTGTAACTGCTCTTAAGCAAAGGTGGTCACTGGCAGCCTGTGTGAGGTTAAGGAGCTGCAGCTGAAGTCAAGTGTCCCTGGAGATGTCTCTGGTTGGTACAGGAGAGTGTGGCCTTGCAATGTCCACTAACAGGTCCATATCCACTTACTGCAACACTGCTAACAGGAAATAACAAGTAAGCATTCAGTCTTTTAAAAAAAAAAAATCAATAAAATGATGAAAAATAATCTAAGTCTTGAAGGACTTTTCTAGAAGATTTTTTTTGTGCAAAGAAAACGAAATCCCACACTGGTGCATATTGAACATGTATGTTGTGAAAGAATGAGATTTCACTGGTGCAACAGGATCGCTTCATTGCTCATGAGTAGTGACGTCAAGGCATGTTTACACCAAGTGTTCACTGGATAGCTTCACAGATTAATGAGACTGTGAGAGTATAGAACATATTTAACAGAAGCTCCTGCCTTATTCCGGAAAGCTTTTTTCCAACGTGTCATGCTAGTAGACTAGATATACCCTTGGTTAACAAAACCAGTTACATTAGTATTCTAACTCTGACCCATTGCACACATTCACTGCAGCTCTTGGTAGTAATGTGGGATCCTTTCCGCACATAAAATGCAGAAGGATGATTCACTCCAAAATTATGGAGTGGCCCTTTGGAGAGAAGCAAAATTGGTGTTCCCTCTAACTGGTGTTTATTATAAATCTGAGTCTCTTGACAGTAGTATCAAAGCACTGAAAGCACTTCCTGAACAGCGTTGTATTAGCTGTATGTCTTGATGGAAGGCATTATATCACATCTGAGTCCCAATGCTTGGGATAGTTACTCAGTTTGTGCGATTCCTGAATGAATCTCTATCTGCTTCTGAAACTACAAGCACAATAGAGTCCTCCCTTTGACACAGGTCTGTGCCTAGAAGTGAAGATGATGGCAGTAAGTCAGAGGGTTGTATTTTGTGGTGAATTAAAGTTTTTCAAATATGTAAATGTAGCTCACTGAGGCTGTTTCGTATAAAGGTGCACATATACTTCAGATGCTTTTGTGTTTCACCAAGACTTGTATTACCCTAGGAGCTGTTTAGGTACTTGAACCCCAAAGGTAGATCCTAGTGATTTTTAGTGTTGCAGCTGATGGATAGATAAACTACCAGAATATTAATTGTGGTTTGGTTCTACAAACTATTCCAGCAAAAGTTGTAGTGAAAAATGCTGTTGGAATGCAATAGGGATGATGAATGTGTGTTTCAGAGGAATAGCACCTCAGGGCTGCATCATCTACTACCCTCACCCAGTAGAAAGGATGACTAGGTGGCCGATTGACCCTGTGTCCTTACGTGTCAAGGGAGGATGTTACAGAGCAAGGTTTTCCTTCTCTGGATACCACAGGCCTGATGAATTTCTTCTCAGCCACCTTTGTACAATGCACGAGCATACCCAGGAATCAAACTACTTTTGGGGGCATTGGACAACTCTGGGTGCTGGAGTCCCCCAAGTTACCTGTGATCCTGTGAATAACAGCTCTAGGTTTCCCTTTGTGCTGAGGAAAAAAGCGATGTCTACAACCTGGTGTGCTCAGCCTTTGCCTGCCTCTGGGGACCTGTTGGGTTTAAATGTTTAATATCCTGGGAGTTTTGCAGTGTGAGTCTTCTCTTTGGTGTCATTTGCTTCTGAAAGTAGGTGGTAGTGGATGTGAAGTGTCTGTTGTTATGGCTGCTATGGCGTTGCGTGTTTAAAGGAAAATTGCTTGTTGGGAGAAAAAGAATTACAAGTCAATCAGACAATCATTACAAGTCAATCTTGCAGACAATCTTATATTGTTCCTTAAAATTTGGATACGTATTGTAGCTGCTTCTGAACTGTGGTTCTTCTGGGTATGTGTGCTATTGCTGTCTGTATTTTAGTGCATCTCATGTGTTAACTAATGGAAAGAATGATGTCAGAGAAACTATATTTGTTGTTATTGCAGAACTTGTCACTGAAAGAATAATAACTATAATGAAGTATTTAAAGGTAGGAATCAGTCCAATATTTGGATAGATACAAGAAGCTAGGTAACTTTGTAAGGCAAAAATACTGCTGTAGTATCTCGAATAATCTTGAGTACAGCTCCTCTAACAACCTGGTAGGAAGTTCAAAGAACTACTTTAAAAAAAACCAAAAAAACTATGAGAATGTCAATGTAATAGAAATAACATTGTTCTGAAGGTTCAGCTTTTGATAATAGGCTTTGTAAATGCAGTTCCATAATCAACATGTCTGTCTCCTCTTATCTAGAGCTTGAGTGGGTTTTACTCTGCATATCATGGCTATATCTGAGCACTTTTCTTTGCGTTAGTATATCATTATTTAGTCATGTCCTAAAATGTCATTGACTTTGGGCGGAAGTTGGGGAGTCTCCCTCCAATGTGTTGAGGCTGCGAGTAGGTGAAGAAACTGTCGTTGCATGCAGTGGGTGATATACTTCATACAGAAAGCATCATTCTTGTACTAATAGAAAGACTTGTGGTTCTGTGTAGATGTGGGTAACCTCAGAATAACTTGTGTCAGCAGAATCTGGCTTGAATTGTTCTTTGCCTCACAAAGAACCACAAAAAAAATAATCAAGATGCTAAAAAAACCTGAAACCCACCCCATCAAAAACCCCACATACTGTTGAAGACCTTTTTTTGCTATGAGTGTTTTAAGTCATTTTGTTGCTAGGAAGCTAGGCTGTGCCAGGGGAGCGCAGTGCTTGAAAAGCACTATTGTAAGTGGCTATCGCTCCAGAGTGACCGCCGAGATTTTTTTTTTAGAAATCAATTAAATGTCAATGGCAGGACTTCACAGACAAACCAATGTCTTCTATTTCCCTTTTCTCCCCTGCCCTGTAATGAGCAGGCATTGATTATCCTGCTATAAAGATGAATTGGTGAGAGCATTTTATGATTTTACTTTTTATCTTGGTCAAGCAAGAAAAAAAAACCACACACACCCCCCCCAAAAAAAAACCAAAAACAAACCACTTTGAGAGGTGCAAGTCCAGGTTAGTTACTTGGAGATGCTGGTATTCATGCTGATATCACTTCAAGAGGTATCTATATTAATTGCTCATACATCAACTAAGCCTTGTGTCCCTGTAGAAATCCCAAGAGAAATGATCTTCATTAACCTCTCCTTGGACTGGACTATAGTGCAGTATGCACTCAGAGCTGTGTGCCAGCTCTGTGTTTTTCAGCTGGTGACTAAGGCCGAATGAATTGGTAGCCAACATACTCCTGCCACGTCACCTCCTGGGAACTGGCTTTCATCTCTCCAGAAGGGAGCTACAGCAGCTGTGGCACTGATGGAGCAGCTTAAAGCCCAAAGTTGGCAAGAATCTTATCTGAGGCATCTGCCTATGGTAGGGACCTCAAAGAAAACACTTTTCACATCATGTTTCAGGAAATACCTCTAATCTCTAAGCCAGGAATGACAGAAAAGTACTTCCTAGCAGGAGGCTCACTATTACTGTTCCTCAAACAGTCTGGGTTCTGGGGTGTCCTCATGCATGTGTCTGTGTCATTTTGCTTGCTCTTTGCTTAGAGATGCTTTCAGGATAGAGCATTGGTTATTTCTGTTATGTGTCTACCCTCAAAAAAAAATCACAGGAAACTGTAGAATCCAAATGCTGATTGTTACAGCACAACAAATTGTGATAATTAAGCGTGTTTTGAAGCAGTTGGTGTGAATCGCCTGTTAACTCTGCCAGGGGGACCCAGTATGAACCTCTAAGCAGAAGGATGCGCTTCCATTTTTGGCACAATGATATTTTCAGATATTTTGGTGGGATTGTGGCTGGAACTTGGTGTTTATGCCAAAGACTGAATTTTAAAGGACTGTAATCCTGAAATGCAGGATTTTACCCTCTTGTCATCGTGCTGGTAGATTACATTGAGTGTACTGCTATGCTTAAGCAATCTATTGTAATGTGAGGTGATCAAAGTGCTCCCTATACTAAGTAGAAAACTAATATAGGGTAGCTTCTGTGCATGCATTGGAAACTTTGCCATGTTGCTACAAGCACTTTGTCTGATGTCCAGAATTTCCTTGTTACATTTCAATTGTACTAACACCCAAACTTTCTATTTCCAGAGTGTCAAAAATCCTTCAACGCTTCTCATCCATTCCAGGCTGCAACAAAAAGCATCTGATTTCCTAAGGTTGCGAGGCTAGTAACTGTGGTTTCATTCTTCTTTCTTAAAGTTCATACTTTGCTATTCACTTTCTGAGTAGTTATGTTGGCTTGCTTCCTGTTCTGAAAATAGGAAGTGAGTCCTATGCAGCTGCATTGCCCCCTGAAGATTCAGACCTGCTTTAAAATTGGCCAAAGCTGAAATTGAATTGGAAAGATTTGTTAGAACTCATGCAAGTGGGGGAGCTGCCTGGGTGAGTACGGAGTAGGCTACTCTGTGAGCTAACCCAGGGTTGCTGTCAGAAAGTGAGTGAAGCCCCTGTGCATCTCGGACAATTGCCCGTTTTAAGGTGGCATAAGGATCACACTGCACGCATAGCTGTTGCAAGAAGAGGATTGGGTGCTTCTGCTCACTGCAGTGGGACTTTGGCACACCTGTAGTCTCACATTTGTGGCTTTAGTGCTAATAGGTGTGTTTTGAGGGATGCCCTTCTCCCTGATGTGTGCTGTGGGCTTTGCTAGCGGAGCATGTGTGCCCTTCTCCGATGCAGCGATTCGGTGCAGGCAGCTAATGGAGCACTCTGCATGTCTGTATGTTTGAAATACACCATGAAAGGGCCATTATGACCTGCAAGTTTGTGTTGGTTTCATGCTGCTCAGAAGCCACAGATCTATGTGCCATGTCCTTATACCTTACCTGAAGTGTACACAGCGTAGTTATGAATCTCCTGAAACACTAGCTCCTGCTATCTGCCTTAAAACAAGCAAACAAACCCATCCCTTCTAACACACAGAGCAGGCTAAAGAAGATACCCCTCAAATTTAAAAGTGAATATAGAAATGCCAATCAGTATTGGGCTAGCCAGATTCAGATTTCATATTCCTACAGTGCTGTATGTAAACAATGTGAAACTGTAAGAATATTAAAACAGCAGGCAATACTTGGCAACATTTACTGTAACAAAATAAAATGGCATAAAGTGTCTGAGATTGGGTCTTTAAGGCAGAGATGACTTTACAGATGAGCCTCTAAAAAGGCTGTGAACTGCCCGATGAACCCATCATTTTTTTTGTGTGCCACTTTGCTCTGTATCATGGAAGTCTCTCTTTTTTTTTTTTCCTAGAATAGCCTCTACCCTTGCACTTGATGCATCCAAGTACATGTCACTTGGCAGTGTTGTCACAGCGGATTTCTATAACCTTTGAGCAATGCTGCCGTCTGCTAGATTTCTCTACAGTGCAATGCCTACCCCCAGTTGCACTTATTTTTCACTGATCACTAGCCCTTGCTTTGCTCTAACTCTCATAAAATCAATAATTCATTCGATAGGTTGAAAAACCAGAAAAGGGATTCAAAAACCAAATGTGCTATGGAGGCTGTAACAGGGATCATTGACTATTTTCTCTTGCTTATTGATGTATAATCTAACATCGAGGACTATAAATATTTATGTGATGCTGAGGTAGTAAGACTGAGAGCTTTCATTTGTAGGATAATCTCTTGTAGGACCTGCTGACACCTGATCATCTCATAAATTTAGAATTCTGCTCTTAGAGCAGACCTTGTATTAGAAACTATTTCTCTTGCTGGAGTGCTGAAAGATAAAATTTGGGGCTGGAGCACTGTTATGCACCACAGCTAGCTGGATTTTTATTTTCAGTGACTGTATTTTCATGAAGGTTACTTAAAAGAATATTTGTGTGTTTGTGGCTTTGCAGGTGGGGACAGCAGGGAGTCCCACTTCTACCTCCTTCCTGTGGTATCTGTAGGAGAAGGTGTCTCAGATGCAAAGAGTTGTGGGTTCCCCACCATCTGGGCTTTCCTGGTTCCATATGTATGTGCACGAGGATTCTCAGCCTCTCTTCCCGGGTTCCACACGTTTCCACTTGCACTGCTCTTCATGGGCATGCAGCCGATCCAAAATGCCACTTACATGTGTAGACAATTTAATATTCCCACCCACACTGTTGCTTACCCTGGTATTTGCATATTGTGGCTGAATTGACCAAACAATTTTGGGTGGAAAATGGCTGTTGTGATGGGATTAAGTTACCTTGGTTACAGCAGCTCAAGGTGCCTCTCTTTAGGGAAAACTCCCATTTGCAGACTTCTTGTTTCCCTGACAGTCCTTTTGTGGATAAGCCCTAAAAGTCCATCCTTGTCCAGATGCCTTTTGCATCTGGAGCACGCATCCTGTTGCTTGTGGATGTGCGAACACGTGTTCCTGCGTGCATGCAAGGCTCTGCTGAATGAGAAGCGCACACGGAACCAAAGCTCTGAAAAACAGTGCTTCATTTTTCTGTGTGGGGTTTCATTTTATTGCCCATAGTGGAGTTGGACATGTTGCTGGAGCTCTGGCTTGCTGTGATTATGTCTCTTGTAGGCTCTGCTCAGTACATTGGGGAGTCTGCCTACTGAGGAGCATGCAGCCATTTCTCCAAACTACGATGATGACTGGCAAAAAAATTAGTTTGTAAAGGGGTAGTAGTGATAGCGACAGCCATTTTGACATTGTGAATGTGATAAATTGAGAGGCTGTTTTCTAAAAGATGTGACTTGCATCAAATGGGCTCCATGCATCTGTCTTAGTGCAAGACGACTGCACAGAGGTGTCATGTTGGCGGACCTTTGGTAATGCCTATTCTCATTTTGCTAGCTTTTATGAGACCTTGTTAAAACAATTGAGAGAAAGTATGATCTCCCTGGAAGTACTGATTCCTGCAGAACACTAACACTTTTGTGATCTGTATGAAAGGGACTCAATATTAAAACAATGCAAAATGTCAATTGAAAATCCTTGTAAAATTCGACTTGCCGAGCTTAGCACTGTGCTTCAACTGAGCAATATATGATTTTTTTTTAATCTCAAGACGTGAAGTTTGCCAGTTTCAGCTTGTTTTCTTGAATGTTTAGCGATTAGCTCAGCAGAAGTGTCACCAGAGCTGAAGTGCCCCAGATGAGACCCAAGAGGGATGTGATAACTGAGCTGCCAGGGTGTGCTTCAGGAGTGTTTCTGGGCCACAGAGTTATGAAGGATGTCACTAGGAGATGAGCAAAATGATGCTTCATTGCAGTATTTTCGGGAACTGATCAGTGTTTCCACTGGGGGAGCTCCTAGTTCACCCCATTCGTTCTGCTGTGTGAACACAAGTCACTGTATTTAACTCATGTACTGTCTGCACTGAGCCTCAGGGATGGGCTTTTGATGAAAACATGTTATAAAGAATTGAGATTTGATTTGAAAATGCAAGGAGATGGAGAATATGCATGTTCTGTGGACAGTAGAGGTTTTTTTCCCCACCTCCTGCTGGCTAATTGTTCAAGTTGTTTTAAAGTATTTTGCCTTACTTTGAATTTGGCTTCAACTTCCACATCCTGGTCCTTAACCTTCCTCTGTTAAAGTTTCATTTAGTAACCGGTATCTTATTAAAGTACACATTGTAATCAGGTTACTTGTTTCTTGCTAACTTAACTTTTTTCGTGACATCTAAAGCTCTTCAGCCCTTTAGTTGTCTCAGCTTTGAGACATTTGCAACAGCTGTTGCATCACTTCTTTAAGCTGCTTTCCCCCTCTCTGCCCAGTCTGGTTGGGTTTTTTCTTTTTGTGTGTGTGTTGCTCTGTTATCCTTTTGGGGACTTGGAGGAACACAGAGGGAACCTTTCCTCGTTGCCGTTAGCTTGCAAGGATCAGGTTGATTCTGGCCTTGCTCTAGGAAGGATGGGTGTAAATACATCACCACAGAAGCAACGTGTTACAAACTTTGTGCCTGGTGCAGGCAGGTTGGGCGCTTGCCTTTCCCTCTGCGGGGAGAAGCTGTGACTGTCACTGCCTCTTTGGGGCAGAGCTGCCCCTTCAGGGTGTGGTGTGTTGGCCCTTCAGCAGCTGCCGTGGAGGTGTATTAGTGCCTTGCTTCTGATGTGCTACACTCATATGTTGTTGTAGGAGAAGCTTTCATTAGAAGGAGTCTAATATTAACTTTTACCATCATTTTAACATGTTTCCTTTTTTTTGGTGTTTGTGGTGGGTGTGTCTGTGCATGTATGTGTAGGGAAAAAGCAGAAGGCGTTGAAATCTGTAACTAGTTTCTGATTGGAGTTGATAAACAGATTTCAGTGCAGTTCTCTGCAAAACAAACTGAGTAACCTAGCAACTTTGCCATTGAAAATATTTTCATTCACTGAGACACATACAAGGAAGACATTTGTTATACTTTGACCAAGTATCCAAAACTATCAGGTTCTTATGTGGCTCCCTGGCTGTTACCACCACACAAATAAAGGAGAAGAGTAATACTGCTATGGAGGGGCAGAGGGATGGGAGATAGAGGGGCTCTGTGTGACACTAGATGGTGCTCCGTATCTGTGTGGGTGTCACTGAGTGCTTGTGCCACTCTCGCTAATTCCTTTGGCAGTGTTCAAGGCTTTTTAATCTGTATCGGACTTGTCACAATCAGGTAGGGCAGGGTTTGTTATTCTGGAAGGTATCATTGGTAGAACTCCAGTTTAAATACTCAAATGAGACCACTCGAAGTAAATCCTATTATCTGTGAATCTTGACGTACTTTTTTGAATAGTAACTGATTTCTCTAGTTGACAGTGAAGTTAAGTGAGCAATACATCCACTTTATAGATTATTAAATTAAAGCACAGTTAGATTTATTGTCTGCTGGAAGTCATGTAGCGAGGCAGTGACAGGACTGGGAATAAAATCTGGGAGTGCTGGCTTGCAGTTCCCTCTTCTGTCTGTTTGATAATGAATCATTTGATCACAGTTTCAGTAAATAAAATTGGAACTGGGAGGCTAAAAATGATATTTAAGGAAAAGAATTGTTTTATTATAAATGATAAAGGTGTTAGCCTAAGTATGAATATGTAAATATCACACTCTACTAAGTAGAAAAGGCATTAGCTGGATATGACTGGATAGTCCCTAATTTAGCCATTGTGATCTGCAGAGTCCTATTGAGTCTGCTTGTAGCTGGGTGCACCTCCAGTCGGGAAATCCCTAACTCCTTTTTCCCTCAACCAGCAAATCTTTCTTCCTTTTTTCTTTCCCTGTCTGATTTGGATGGAACAAAGCTTATCCTCAGGTTTCGTGCTGCAGTTACTTTCCCCGCTCTCCTCTTGCCTTTTGGGGATTTCCCTGATTCCTGCCACTGAGGACCAGCAATCGCAGCCCTCTTCACCAGCAGGTGATACCTGGCGCAGCTAGGAACAGCGCTTCACTTGTGACTATATGGTCACTAGGAAATCATGGTGTTATCAGACAGCTAAATTAAATATTGAAGGTTGTCGCTCACCCTGTGTCAATCGGAGTAAACTGTGAGAGGCAATGGAGGATTTCCAGGTGTTCCCTGGCTCCCTCAGTGTGCGATTGGTGTGCCACCTTCTGTGGTCTCTGAAGGTATCAGAGCTTGCTTTTGTGCTGCAAAAGTATTTCCAGATCTGATCTGTCAGAAGAATAAGGATGTCTGGAAAAGCAGCTGGTGGTAGGTAGCAAATTAATCCCATTGGAAAAATGGCAGATAGTTTGGGAATCATGTGGGGAAGGCCGGCTTGATGGCATTGATCTTCCCAGATACTAGTAGCCTTCTGTTTGTGGGATAAAATGCAGGAGATGGTTAGCAAATGCTATTGCAAGTCAAACTGTGGGAAGGGGGATGTTTACCATGCATCTCTGTGCAGTGGAAATGGGACCTTGTTTTGCTCTTGGTCTCTGTGTCAGTGATTTCACTGGGCAATGCACTGCATATCATTCCTGAAAGTGAAAATTGAATTAGCAGCCCATATCTGGCATAAACGATGTATTTTGAACTTTGACTGTATGCTTTTAAATGTGAATGTGTGATGCTAACCAAATAATACTCTCTGGTTTGGGGCTAATGGTGCATTTAAACAGTCTTGTCAGTGCGGTTGACGAAAGTCATTAGGGGATAGAGCAAACCTTGCTGCTTTTCTGCAGCAGTGTCTCAGGGTGGTTTGTTTCTGCCAGCCCCTCTGAAACGTGGCTACATCCGGGGCCACTGCCTTACAGCCATGTAAGCATTGCGACTTGGTCTGGGACCCACCAAGCCCCAGTTGTAGCTGCGTAACTGGAAAATCCTCAAGCCAATGAGCTTAACATTCTCAGAAGCTAAGTTTTGGCAGTTTGGAGCAAAGATTTGTTTGGTTGTGTTTGCTTAAATTGCTGCACTTAAGACTCTTCCCATCTGCTAGTGACATTTTGGAGGCTAATATACTTGCTCTTAGTATATTATTATTATTATTATGAAAAGCTGTAGGTTGGATATTTGCAATGCAGTGGTCAGGCATTTGCAGCTGCTATGGCTTAGAATTTCTTTGCTTGTGTAGTATTTTAGATAAGTGAACAGTCCAGGTTACTAAACTAACCATATCATAACATTTCCATAGATTTATTTTTTTTTCTCCAGGTTGATAAAAATTGACCTAAATAATATTAAAGGCTTCTTGAAGAGGATGATAGGGTGGAAAAGGAACTCTAGAACTCCATCTGGATTATGGTGAGGGAGTACATACAGGTTTTAAAAGGAATCTAGAAGGAAAAATAGTGCTATAAAGCGGTATGGTGCAGGAGTTCAATGGCAAAATTTTCTGTGTAAGTCTGTAGAGACTTAGTGTAAATGGCTTGATGGATGGTGATTATTATATCAGTCCAATTTCAATGCAAATGTATGGACAGCCTATTCCAATATCATTACAGTTCTGTTACAATTTGAAATTAGGCTGAAGTATTTGAGTGATTCTTTTGAGGCTGTGCTAATGAAGTTATTACAATGCAAAATCACTATTGTAGGATAATGGTTTCAGTGCAAATCTGTAGATTAACTGTGATTTCATATCACTAGACAGGCTATGCCATTATTTAAAATAAAAACCATCTTGCTGAGAAATTATCTTAATATAACATTGGGATTAGGACACAAATTTGTACAGTGACAGGGGAGTTGAAGTCTGTGAGTTGCTGTGATGTTTATAGGACTGCATCAGCCTTGTTGTGTGCATAGCAGCTGTGAACTCTTCATGGAGTTTTGAAACAAAACTTTATATATATTAGTGCAAAGCTGCAGTTGGTGTGCAGGGTTTCTACTTGGTGGTGTGCCTTGCAGGCATTACAAAACAGTTTGGGTGCCCGTGCTCGTTGGCAGAGCTGGCCAGCCCACCCTCAGCATGTGAGAAGGCAGGGGCATGGGGACGAGGCATGGGAACTGGCTTTGAAAACAGGAGAAAAGTGATGGGTTTGAGCTATGCACAGAGTCACTGAGAGTATGTGTTAAGAAAAGATTCTTGAGGGTGAGGATAGTGGAACAGATATGCTGTGGCTTCAGCTGACCTCCAGTGGAGGTTTATTTGCACTTCTCTCCATTTCTTGCCTGTTTTACTCCACCAGTTCATTCACTTCTACCTCTGATGCTTCTCCTTGAGTATTTCTCTGTCAGATTAAATTTAACATAGATAAGGCTGACCACCTGCTCTCTGGCACAGGTGACATCACTGCTTTCTTACCTGTCATCAGGCTGGCAAGCCATGGGTCACTTGTGTTCCTCCCTGTTGTCCTCTGTAGATACACAAACTGTCTCTTAATCCTGTTCCTCTTTCTCTAAACCTTCTGTAATCTGCCCATTTTCTCCCTCCACACAGCTGGAAAGGTTGTGTTTGTGTAAGGTTAATCAGCAGCAGGGAACTTGCTTGAGACCTGCTGCCCTTCATCCTCTGGCTCTTGCCTACCTCCTCATCCTTCTCCACCTTATTTCTTATTCCCTTTGGGCCGTCTTTTTTGATTTCTTGCAAAAACCTTCAGGCAGCTTCTTTTAATTCTGCTAGGAGCTCATGACCACAAACCAGCTGAAAACAGTGCCCTAAGTGCTCTCGTTTGGTACAATTTGTCCAGGTTTCAGAGAGATTGTAAGCCCAGGCACTGTACCTGCAGTCCTCTGGAAAGAGGAGGCTGCATGTAAGAAAGCAGCTTGCCTCAAGCAGAAACTCCGTTTCATTTTGCTTTTTTCATTTTTCATTTGTTGTGTCTTTCTTTCAAGAAGCAGGCGTGGACTGTCATAACAGCAGGTTTATTCCATCTCAACTGCATTTTTGCATTGCTTCAAAAAAGACAGCTGCTGCTGTCTCTTACTGTTTTAAAGATTATCGAGTGAATCTGTTGCCTGCACCACAAAAGAAGAAAGATATCTGCAAAACAACATCCTTTACTGCTAAAGGAAGAAGAATGTTTGCATAGGAAATGATTTCACTTTTCCTGCTTTTTTTTTCCCCCATCTTTAAGGGTTTTTCCCAGGGCCTTTGCTTGCAGTGGAATATAGCAGCTATGACACTCTTATCCTTGAAAACTCAGACATTAGGTGACATCAGCTTAAAATGTCAGGGTCATGCTAAGATTTCTGACTTTCTAAGGCCATTTCTTAAGGCAACACTTTATATACTTCAGTGTTAACACTTTCCAAACGATATTGTGGAACCATCCAACCCCACGAGCAGGCAGTATGGATAACCACTGGGTCTCACTAATGTTACTCTTCCTGCTTCCAACTCTAATATTTGTTTATGGTATTGAGTCAGTCAAGATTGTGATTTATTTGGAAGGAGAACTCTGTTTCTGTGCTGAGGTTTCTGTGCAGCAGTTAGCACAGTGTGACTCAGTCTTCATGGGAGATTTGGGAAAGTGAACTGACAGAACAACCTTATGATGGAGAAAATAGTTTGTATTTTTGACACCTGGGGGCCAATCTTTACTGCTTTTAGGGCTGATTGGCACTCCTCTAGTGAATACCTTGGTGTTTTGTGGAGAATTTCAGCAACTTTCTGCCAGGTTCCAGTTTCTGGACTCATCTTAATCATATTGTATAGACTTGATGTAGCTAATGCTCTGCGCAGTACTGCTGAAACCAAATGAAAACCAGTGGTCTCTAGCTCTCCCTTAGCATGTGCTCCCTCCATATGCTGTCAGTAACATATTCTCTTGCAATGCCTCACATGGAGGTACTAGCCACAAAAGGCTGCAGTAAAGTAAATGCAATAGCAGCTCCTCAGCAGGGAAAATCCAATTGCTTTGCACTGGGCCACTATAACTAGCGTGGTATTTTTGATCACTGCAGAGACACTGATTTAATTTCCTCCAAGGCAGCCCCAGTCACTCTGGTCCCTTTGCAAAATACTTCTTTCCCTCTGGCTTTAGATTTTTTTTTTTTTTGGAATAGAGACAGGTGTTGAAAAGACGAATGCATGATAAAAAGCAAAAATGTAGCAAAGCTGCAAATGTACTAAACCACTGCAAATAAAAAAAAAAGATTCTGAGGAGTGTGGTCTATAGGAAGTGAATAAAATATCAAGTGATAGTAAGAGTACTTGGAGGAAATTGGTAAATTAAGCCGTCTCCTCGCTGAAAGATAATGGAAGTGAGTTAATAAGGTAAGGCAGGCATAGGAGGGAAAACTTAAGCTCTTAAACTTAGTTTTCTTGAGGAAATGGTGAATTATGACCCTCAGAAGTAAAACCTCATTTTGCTGAGGGATCACAGTAGGAAAAAAAACAAGGTTGCCACTAATGCTTTTTAAGGAAAAAAATTTATTATTGGTCGGTCTAAAATACTGGGTCATGAAGCAGAACTTGAGTTCATGTGTACCCTTCATTTTGTGTTTTTTTTCTCTCTAAATAAATGTAATACTGGTTAAATTGTGATTTTTTTTTTTACCTAAAATAATTAAATGCAGATTAGTAAAAATCAGAAACAGCAATTTAGAATGTCTTACTGAAATCTATCAGGATGAAGACATAGAAGTGGTATTTTCTGGAGTCCTCAGTACTTAAAGCCATTTTGCATTGGCTTTTGTTTCATGCTGTTAAACGCTGTTATTAAAACTGTCTCTATATTTAACATCAGACATTAACAACAGCTTGATTGTGGGAGTTTCCTCTTTTGCCTGTCTACTCGCTAGGAAGAGTTGTCCCTTCTTGTAGCGTTAGGGCCAGCAGAGCTCAGCTTGGCTAAAAGTACTGGGGGGGGATACTGGTTTCTTTCACTGATATAAAAAAGTTAGTTATCTGTCTGGTGGTTGTGCAGAGTGCTCATCCAGGTGGCTTTTACAGTCTTTTGTGAGGAGGGGGGCAATCAATGGGATCGGGTTGGTATTTGGCAATGTGGCTCTTCAGCAAGACCACATCAGGGACCGAATGTCCCCTGTGGTGTGTTGCAGTGGCGTAGCGTCGTGTTGCGATGGTGTAGCACCATGAAGCTGAAGTGCCTTTTCATTCTCTGCCGCATCAAGGATCCCTGCAATGCTATAGTCTCTGGGCTATATTATTGAGGTTATTTCTGTTGTTTTCCCTTTCAAAATTATGTTCTGGCAAGTCCTGTCTGTCTTGATAAAACATCTTTCTTACCTGTGCAGAATTTGCTAGCTCAGTGGAGGTCCATTACCCTTCAGTGTTGTATTCAATGTTTCCCGTAAAGCCTCTATTAGTTGTGATTTAACGGTTATTCAATGCTGCTGTTTTAAAAGAACCTCTGCAATGTGGGAAGTGATTTCTTCTCAGTTTGACACATGAAATAAAAAGAACTTTTGTGCTGAATGACTTGGACTCTGCCATGTTAATGAATAGCTAATCCAGGTCCAAAATTAAAGCCTGAGAGCTGCTGCCTGATATAAATAGAAAAGAGTTGCTAAGTACTGAAAGAAGAGCTTGGCTCAGCTTACAGTAAGGCCAGTTTGTACCCCTGTGCTTGCATGGGTTTCATGCTAAGTTCAGTGTTAGTTAGTGCTTACCTGTAGTGGCCTTAAAAATGAAGATTAAAAACTTAGTGGATGCCATTGCATGAAAGACGGGTCAGCCACATGAGCAAAGAGTAAATAACAAACATTGCATGCTGTCAGACTTGGGTAGGTAAATAAATTCAAGCTATGTGCATTGGAAGTAATTCAGCAAGCCAGATCCCAGAATAATGAATGTCTGCATGTGCTCCAAATGAGGTAAAAAATTGTCAGGTGTGTAAAGCCCAAATAACATGGGAATGGGGCCAACAGAATTAAGTACTGAATCCAATGCCCCCTCGGCAAAGCAATGTAGAGAGAATGTACTATATTAGCAAACTTGCTACTAATGATCTTGAAAGTGCAAATAGGAAGTGGATGTGGCTTAAAAGAAAACAAAGGTGGCTGGTGTATACAGGTTACTGTGGTGAGGTGCCAGAGCAGAAAAAGGGCACCCCCAAAGGTCCACTTCTGCTGGAAGCAGAGTTTTGGTGATGGTATTAGAGGAGAGGAGGGCTTCAGGCTCCTCCACTGCAGCATGCCCAAAGCTACCTGCATCACACGATTGAGTTTGTTGTGCAGGGGGTGAAACGAGGACAGCAGCATGTCAGTTACTTCATAATGTGCAGGCTTGATATACGGAGAAGATTTGCTATTATCCAAACCGAGTCTTAAAAACTGCAGAAGATAAAACTTCATTTTTTTTTTTTTTTTCCTTCCTGGCTATTAATTCCATGCAGAAAAGACACTTTGTCAATATTTTCTTTTCAATCCTGAGCTATAAGCACTTTTTCCAGAGAAGTACTTGAGGGAACACTAGCAAAGAGGATGCCATATGGTCTCCTTAGGGGTATATTTCAGAAAAAGGATGCTTTAACTTTAGTCCTCAATGTGCTGCATATGCTGTTGGTATACAAGTTCTCTGCACAGTTGGGGAGGGGGGGAACCCCACCCAGTGCTTACTTGCAGAGCGTTCAGGTAACGTGTGAGATGCGAGAGGTCAAAGAGGCACCTGGGGGCATGACTACTGCTGATGTACGCTGCTCTGGGTCAGAGCTGGGGTGGATTTGCTCTTCCTGCCCCTGCAGGGGTAACGTGTTTTCCCTTATAACCGTGGTGTCACAAGCCTCAAGCATGAGTGGTCCTATGTCCAATGCATCCTCTGAGCTCCTCTCTCTGCCCTGCCTCCTGGTGTTCCTGTAAAATTCCCCTGAAGGAGAATCTAGTTCTGAAATAATGATTAATTTTTTTTCCCATGAACTTTTTCTCTTTGCAATATTTCCTCTTTCCTTGGATTTTTTTTGCTTTAACAGAATTGCTTTGACAAACTAACTGCCGAACGCGGGTGGTTGATCATTGGAGTTGGGTGGTTGTGACTGAGTTGTACTCCCCCCCACCCCCGACCTTCATGTTTTGGTAAACAATAGTGTTTTTTTCATGTAGGATAACAGAAATGCTATTTTTACTGAATTTATTAAAAAAATAATTTTATGTTCCAAGGGATGACTCAGGCACTCTGCGGTGCCAGAAGTTGTTTCCTCCCCATGCTGTGTCAGGAAAGTATGTCCCTGCAACCTTTTCATGGGTTGCAGCAGCCAGAGAAGCCTTTTCCTCTGCTGACGGGGAAGAGACTGATGGAACAAAGTTGGACATTGCCCGCTCTATTGCTGATCCCTCCTCACCCAGCTGGTTTTGAATATGGGCTGGTTTCAAGTTTGTATTTCAGAAAGCAAATTATGCAGCAATTGGCAGATGCCTATGTGTGAGAATTCATGTTAGAAATTCCCAAATAAGTGTTCAATTCATTGCTGTGTATTTGCTTTCACTTGTGTGAGATGCACTAGACTTGCACAAAAAAGGTGGAAAGGTGGTTTAAATGAATTTGGGTGAAGACGAGGTGGTGGTTTTCTGAAAAAGTTTTCCAGATGTTCAGGAACAAAAAAGTTTTGAAACTTAGTGCAAATAGTTTGACGTGTTTCACCCCTAATAAGGGAGAAGTGGCAAAATGCACATGTCCTTGGTATAGAGTCTGTTCATCTGTAGGATCTACTATATTCCAATTAAGGGCTCAGTGAGGAACCTGACCTGCAGTTCGGAGGTGCTTATTAAATTCCTTTGGTTTCAGACCCTTGCTGTGATAATACAGGATAACAATTTTACTTAGAGGCTAGTAAGAAACCATTCTCATTTGAGACTTTGATGCGATATCTTCAGAGCAGATATGAAACTTCTGATTTAATGCATAATGAATAACTAGTTTCCTGTTTGAAACTTCAGACTTTCCCTCAGTACCGTTTCATGTGCTAGCTGCCTGTGATGCCTCTCTTGTGGCAAATACCAAAAAAAAGTCTATCGGTAGTTGAGGAAAATTAAGAAATGCCAAGGAGAAGGTCAGGGGACTGCTGACATGGGTAATGAATAAAATCAGGAAGGTGAGAGGGTAGACAGAATATCAAATGTCTTACAGAAGGCTGAAGTGGAAATTTCATTGTTGAAATAAGCTGGGATAAGATCAGGCCCTCTGAAGATGGTTGATGGAGGTTGGTACCTCCATTGGGGATGCAGGGAAGGGTAGAAGTGTCTGTAGGGCAAGGAGGGAAAACACCTACAGGCAGGATTGCAAGGGTGATGTGCCAGTAGGATGCTGTGAATAAACTGGTATGTTGAGTTTGGCAAAACAAGAGAAAACAAATCGTGGGCTGAGGTAAGAATTAAGTGAAAAGGGGGAAAATAAAATTAATTCTCCTTTAAAAGTGCTAGCACTTCAAACTTTGAAGGGAGATGCGATTTGAAATGAAAAATGTTTTGTTTAGGCAAACGTAGATATTAAAAAGAAAATGTTTTCACTTTTAAAAAAGAATCAGTTCTCAAGTTGTAAAACCTACAATGCAATCTCGTCTTTTTTCAAACAATTCAATGTAAAAATACAATTGTTCTGTGAATAACTTCAGTTGACCTGATTCCTTCAGTAAGGATTTGAGCAAAACGTTTTGCTCATCTGTCCGAGTGAATCGGATCACGTCAAATATCTTACTGTGCCTAAATGTGGACTTAGGATGGTGTTTTGCTGCACAGTTATTGATGAAAGTCTTTAAATGTTTGTCATCTTTGATATTGTGCAACCCAGCTTCTCCCACCCTCAGGGAAGGAGAGCTCCTGACTATTTTGAGTGAACTAATTAGTGCATCAGTGATGATTATTTCTGCCACCTCTGGACAGTACAATGTTTTTGTTATTTTTCATATAGATGGGGGGAAAAAAGCATAAGAAATGACTGGAAAATCACTTCTGAAATGAGCGTGATAATGAATCATTAACAGCTCAAATAGCGGTGTCAGGGATACTTGTTTCAATGGGCATGTAGTAAAATTAATTCTACATTTAAGAGAAGAATTAATGGTGTAAACTGCTTATATAATGAAGTTTTAATGGCTGGAACAAACTTATTAGAAAACAGTTATTTTACCAAGCTTTGTCCAAACCCAACAGGAGACTGAAAACAGCCCTTAAGACTGTGTTATGCAAAGCTGTGGCATTTAGCTTTTATCTTTGAACTAACATCTTAATTGAATTATCATCAATAGGTATTAGATTAAAACTCCCTTGCTATAAAAACACACTATCACTTCAGGTTAGCTGAATTGCCAATATAACCTCCAGTGAAATGGTCACTGTGCACTTGCAGATTTGCTCATAGAGATGTAAGGTTCTTGTTGGGGTTTTTTAGGACCAGTAAAACTTTGCTCAGCAAGTGGTTTGCATTGGGTTTTGTATGCTGCTCCTCAACTCCACACACTATAGAAGTGCAATTTGCTTGCTGAGAACCCAAGAAGCAAAAAGCTATTTAAATTAGATGAATGGCACAATAGATATGCCCAGCCTTTTTAGGTGCTTGCTGTGGTCTTCAGATTAAATAGTACAGATACAGTTTATAAAGAAACTGCTGAACAAGCATAGGAACTACTTACTGTAAAGCTTCTTACTGGTGCTATTATTAATCTATAATGTGCAACCTAATGGTGGAGATCCATAACAGCAAATTTACAGGTGAGCGATATATGGTATGGCATGCACAGTACTACAGTAGCTCTTCTTAAGGAACAGACTTGCAATTTAATCCTCCTGTCTCCAAAGCCTTTAATTGGGGAAAAAAGTATGAACTAAGTGCTTAAATTCTCATTAATGCGCAAGTAAACTAAACCACCCCTAGAATTTCGGTTCAGTAAGCTACTTAACCTCTGTGCCTCAAATTCACATGGAGAGCAGTTGATAAAATGGCTCTGATTCAGTGTCTCTCCGGCTAGTGGTATTGTAGTTACGAGGAGGACGACCGCATTTGGGAGCGGTTCTGTCTCTCACTCCAGGCATGTTGATATATTGTATGAGTATATGAAACTGCAAAACCATATCACGGAGTAGTATCAATCCATGTAAGATAAAGGTGTCTATCTTGGTGTAATGTTTTAGGCGCTGCTTCTTTGTCTTGCATGATGTATTGAAATAGAATAAAGTCTGCTGCCCTTACATTTTAAGGATAGTAATGGTGTCTTTAGGCAGTGCTATGAAGTGTGGTCTAGTATAATCTTCATTGCACCTACTAAACTTGACCTGCTTTTTGAATACTAATGTGAAAATGAAAATAACAAAAAAGGACTAAAGTTGGAGCCTGGCTCTTGGTTTGTTTAAATGATAGGAGATGGCTGAGAATATATACACAGTAAACCAAGAGATCATTTTAAGCATTTCAGTGGCTTACTGTTAGGATTTTATCACCCTATATTTAGAACAGAGGGGGAAAGGGAGTTCAGCCACCCCTAAAAGCATTGCAACCACAAAGTGGTTAAATACCACTGTGTCCAACCTTACGATGAAGCCAGTAACGTGCCAAACACATCAATCCTATTCAGCTACCTGTGTGCAGTGTGTTTGCTAGTGACCTGACACAGAGCATAAGGTTTTAGCAAAGAGACTTTGGCTTGAAATGGGGATGGAGTGTTGCCCTTGCTGTCTAGCGGGCAGCTCAGCACTGGGGGTGGCACTGGTTTAATGATCTTTCCAAAGAAAACTAGGTGCTCTTCCAGATATGAAGAAACAAAATGCATGTCAGTAGAAAGGATATAATCTGTCCAGATTCCCTAGGTCTGGGGGAGTATGGCTCCAAAACTTAGTGTGCGTGGCCAAAATAAAAACCGTTAAGAGGCTGCAGCCCAAGATATGAAAGGAGACTTGAGACATGAATGTGCCTCAAGGAAAAGCTTGCAGAAAACTAATCTGGGAACATAATGTGGGAGAGAAGTATCTGCTTCAAACCTAAATCAGCCTTATTTCTCTTATTTAACAGATGTGTCTTCTGCAAACAGTTACAATGATGTAGTCTGGTTTGGATGTTGTGAGTAAAGGCTTTCTGTTCATGTATAACTCAATGAGATGATTAAGGTGACTTTTAAGCAAACTCCGTATCAAGAAGGCATTCTTTACCCCATGTGGTGATAAATCTGGAAACAGGGTGTCTGTGTGTGTCTCAGCCCACGTCCAAGGTAGCAGGATCAGGCTGGGCAGGGAAGCCCCTCCCTATACCCGAAGGGAAAGAGTCCACGAATGGGAGCGTTCTGCATTTATTAGGGATTTAAGACCTGTAAAATCTCTCCTTGCATAGTTAATGTGGTCCTGCATCATTTAATAAGGGTAAACAAAATCTACATATGTGTCTGCATTGCTGTCTGCTAATGACCTATAATTATATAGCCATGAGATGACTGTCAGGAAGTAAGACCAGCCAGCTATTTCTGATGTTAATTGCAAATAACAATTGGGGGGTTTTTTTGAGGGCTCTGACTTCCTAAAGTGAGGGGTTGTCAGTGGCCCTCATCTCTCAGGTTTCACTGTCTACTGCCAGTATCAAGTGCTGTCGATAATTCCCTCTAAAGGCAATTGGGAAAAGGAGCTGGTGGCTGTGTATCTGCCTGTAGGCCCTCTCCAACGGGTGTAGTTCCAGTGTCATCTGTCACTCCCAAAGTGTGGCCAGCACGTGCATCACATTGCTGCAGTTGACTCTTAATATTGAATGTGCTGTAGTGACCTGCTGTGGCCCTTGGTGTCTCTGGTGCCCAAAGCCGTTAATCAGCAAAAGGGAGAATGATGGATTGTATCATCAGGGATGATGCTACTGTTACCTTCTTCTTGTGGCATAGTAAATAGAAGGCTTTGGGGAGTCTGGGTTTGGAACTTTTTTGACATAAATTTCACAGATTTAAAACTTCTTTGGGTCCTAGAAATCCAGTGTTTAGAAGGCTGGTGCCACAGGTGCTCTGAAGAGGTGTGTGCTGACATTGTTTTGCTTTTAACTGTGTCAGAAACCTAAATCTCAATTTATTGTGTGTATAGCATATCTCCTGAGGAGCAGATGGTGCCTTGCAAGATGACAGCGAGCAGTCTCTCTGTGTCTTGCTCTTCTGTCTGTCTCTTTCCCATATGGCTTTTGAACATAAAAAGGAGAAAATAAGTATGTGCATGTTTGGGTTTCTTTTAATGGCACTAAGCTAATTTGCTGTCTCCACACTCCACTTTAAGTGCAAGGTGCTGGCAGCACCTGCTCTGGTTGGGGTTTTGTTGTCACCTGGTGCTATGGGGTTTGATGTGCTTGTGCTGTGACCTTCACCAAGATTGATTGCCATGAGGGCTTTTTTTTATCAGTGCCAAAACACTTCACAGAAGCACCCCTGTTCTTCTGCACCCCTCGCCAGGAAGGCTACCTGGGCTGGGGAGGGCGCTTCTAGATTGATAGGAGAGGAGTGAAGTTGGGGTCCAGGTTAACCTCTGTAGCCCACTGAGGTAGTGACCTCTTTCAAGGGATGACGCAAAAAAGGTTGCTCAAAGGGGAATTATTTCAAATGGGGAAGAAAGAAGAGGTAGATTAGTGAAGATACCCTGGGGGTAGTAGAAGCCTCAGATAAAAGGAAAACTTAGTGGAGTAGGCTTACCCATCTTTCTGTGAAGAAGGAAAAAAGATAAGGGAATCTTTTGCTGATTTTAATCCAGCATAAATACTCAAGTTTATTAATGTGTAATCTGTATCTGGCAAAAAATGTGTATCAGGAAAGAAGAAATCCAATGGAATGATGTTTGTGTACGAGTGATAGTCAGTGAACTACTAGCAATAAATTCCATTAATTTTTGTGAGTAATAGGAAAGAAGAGATGATTATTACTATTATCAGACAAAAGAAACGTTTGCAGCTTTGGTGAAAGCCTGTTGGAAAAGAAATAAACATGTAAATGGTGCCAGGGAATCATTAGCTAGTGGTGATAAATACAATAAGAGGCATTAGTGCAGAAATAGCAACACTAGCAATTTGTATGCATTAAATTTTCTACGAGACCTGTCATAGTTCAGTGAAAGAGAAAGTGATGGCGTGGTACTGGAGGACAATGCTGTTGCTTGGTATGTGCAGTGTGACTCCAGCATCGTTTTAGAACATGTTCGTTGGGCCTGTAGTTACAGTTTAGGTGGAATTACTTCATGCTTTAAATATGAAGGTAATGCTGTTAAACGTAAGCTTGGAAAATAAAATTGCAGAGAGATATGGTGAGGGAGGCTCTGCAGAAAAGTAGACGATAGTAAATTGTGGAAGAAAAATGTTATCGTAACAAAAAGATGTAACACACCTGTGTTTGAGTCCTGACTTCAGCTGCCTGTACTGTGGATGGATCTGTCGAAAATGAGCATGTGTGCAAAACCAGGCATTTGGTGCACAGATGAAATAGGTGTGCACACAAAGAAGGGAATAGACTTGCATGCAAATCGTGTAAAATAAGTTTCTCCTCACGTAGCCAAAGATGCTGCTGTTAGCAGATGAGCTTTTGTCTTGTCTAGTTGCCTTTACTCCGAAAGGGTCTTGGAAAATTCCTCATTAGGAACCCAGTCAGGGAAGGGGTTTTGCATACTTCTGGGGTTGGATATATTAAATAAAATATTGCATTTTATTGACTATGTATGTTAGATCATTTTTTAAACTAAAATAATGATGATGCACTTTGCAACTCTGAGGCGTTGCTAAGCAGTGGTGGTAAAATCTCCCCTGGAGTTCTTAGCTGAGGTGCTGGACTTTGGGCTCTTATCTCATTGCTAATGTGTTTTTTTGCCCCTAAATACAGAGGGGTAAGATTTGCTCTTGGAAAGCAGAATATGAAGGTAAATGCGAACCTGGGGAGGCCCTTAAGTTGCAGCCTCCCATGGAGAGTTGAAGCTAATAGTGTTTTTCATAGCTATCTTGAAATTGCTGCCAACTCTTGCCAAGTTGGGACCTGCAGCTGCTTCATGGTTAGTTTTAGCCCTGCTGATTGTCACCAAGTGTCTCCTTCAGGATGTTCCTCAACCCTCCTGTATTAGCTGCCAGTTTTAGATGGAGCTCCTGAGCCTCTGAGTTTGGAGGCAACAGCAGGGACACAACCTCTCGCTTATGCAGCTCAGATTCTTTTGTTATATAACAAAGTTATTCAAGTTAAATTACATGGTCTGCTTTGATACTGTTAAATATGAATCTTGAAATTACAGAAGCAACATAAATGTCTGATTTTTATCCATCGTGACTGTCCTCAAGTTCAATGTCAGATAATGTGTTTAATAACATTCATTGATGGAGGATGGCATTCTCTTCTGTCTTGCTTCCTACTTTGAAAAATGTCCTTTATTTCTTTGGAGTTCAGCTTTCTCCTATAAATCAAATATACATGAGTGAGTTTTCTGACAGAGAAATGCAACAAGGTTGTAGTCAGAATCACTCTCTAGGCTGCACTAGAAAGACAAGAGGTGATTTTTTTTTTACCATTACTTTACATTAACAAGGATAACAAATGTAAGTTGTAGTATGAACTTACAGGGACAGTATATTTTAGGCAGCCCATTTTACACTTTTATTACAGTGATGTTAACATTCGCATATTTTTTGAGACATTGGAAGGAGCACAAGCCCTGCATTCAAGAATAAAAATTTCAAGTTGCTGGGTATATTCGTTAGACTTGAATTTTCTGCACAGTACTTGGGTCAAATTTTGTAAATCAAGAATATTTGTGGTGTAAGATTATAAGTCGTGATCCAGTTGAAGCATTTTGCTTGTAGTGAGAAGAAAAAGTCTATTCATATAAGATGTGATTTAGTGTTGTGGACTTATTGAAGTCAGTGGAAGCAGAAGGGAGGAGGAAGTAGACATTTTGATTCTCAGACCATTAAATTTAGATTTCAGAGATTTAAGGTTTCAAGTTTTTGAAAATTCCAGTCTGGAAATGAATCTGACTTTCAAAGTCTCTTCTAAAAAAGCAAGTTCTAAAGTAGCAAATGTGAAAGGTAGACTTTTGGATCAGGTGAAATATTTTCTTTAAGCTTTAGCTCTGTAAACTACAAATGGTGTGATACTACACTTTTAAAACTTGAACAGAACCATTTTGGAAGAAAACCAAAAATATTGGATTGGCTCTTGTTGACTCTGCCCCATTCCTGCCTTTAGAGTCTTGGATATAAATGTGAATTGAACCACTAACAAGGGACTCATGAGAGATATGGTAAAAAGAAATCAAATGTGGAGGTTCTTCTGTGAAATGTCAAGTATCGCAGAAGTTATTTACATCTCCAATGGAAAAGTGCATAGCAAAAGGCAAAAGATGTGCTCCGCGCTCTCCAGAAGCAGAGCTGTCCCTTTAGGTGTCTCTGGATACGCTGTCTGTATGATGCAATTGCTGGAGCCCTTCTGCTCCCTCTGCTATTAAAAAAATGTAGCTTTGGGGGCAAAATGCTATAGTTGCTGAATGTGAGTGGCAGTGGGTGGAGGGAGTCCATCCCAGAGGGAGACCTGGATGTGTACAGACATGGTCTCTGGTTCTCCCAGTATACTTAGGCAACACGAAGTGTGGAAATCATCTGGCATCAGCAGCTCTTCTTTGCAGTTTACTCCTCTGTAGGACTATAGGAAAACTCACTTTTTTCCACTCATTTAACAATCAGCTGTGCTGAGGATGATGTTTCTCCTGCTTTGGCCAGTGAGTCTGCTTGCCTTGTTGGTTTTCACTTATCACTTCATGGTTCCCAATGAAATCAGCCTTTTCCAGCCCCTCTTCGGGCTGCTTTGGAAGAAGAGAGCTTTTCTATGGGCATGAATCTTGGAGAGGCTGGGATCTCTCCTTTCTGTTTCATGTCTTCCCTTTCCCCTGGAAGATACTTATAAGTGCATCCTCAGCTGATTTGTAGTTTCTTGCCTCTCTAAAAAGCACATGAGATTAAGGGAGTGTCTACCCATACAGCCAAATCACACATTTCTTTCTGTGGAGTCCAGAATGTTGCCTACTTACACCCCACTGCTTAGTGCCTTGCCTTTTAATGCCAGGCGCAGTGCCCAGCAGCCCACTGCCTTTTGCATCCAACTTCAAGGTAATTAATGTCCAATTTGCTCTGATGGATAATCCATTTAACATGCTCTGTGGTACTGACAGGGTGCTGTTCCGGCCTCACTGTGCCGTGATTGTGCACGCTGGGGACAGAGGATGCTTTGCCTTGCCTGAACACCCCTTTGCATTGTGGTCCGTTGCGCTTCTGGGGTCTCTATTCCAGGCAGTGTACTGATGGGGATGGACTGACATACTGTGGCAAGCTCCAGATGTTGTTCTTGCTTAACTGGTTTTGAGCTGTGCAAGTCTTGCTGCCACAGTCTTTAAAAATCTTCATTTTTCAGCCATGTCTCTATTACTATGGTGCTGTGCATCTTCCATTAGCAGCCTCTGGATGGAGGGACTTCCACTGTTAGCCAAGCCTAAATCCCTTGTCAGGGGCAATTTAGATGCTCTTTTGTACTGTCTTCTGCTTCAATTATTTTCTTTCCCTTTTTTCTTTCTTTTATCAGAGAAAAGAATATGTAAGGGATGTGCAACTTGGGTTTGATTTTACATTTCTAATAGCTGTTTTTTATGTAATGTAAGATTTTGAAATACAGTAGTGCTGTTACTGATTTTTTTTTTTGTGTGTACTGTGGGAGCCAAAAAAATACAAGGGGTATGTCTAGCCATGTCTATTATATTTAGGTCCTGGAGATCTGGTTTATCTGTAAAAGCTTTACTGGAGTAAAAAAACCCATGAACTACAGCACCGTTGCTCCTGTGAGTCTGCCCAGACTTTTCCATCCTTGTGAAAAGAGCTACTTTTGCTACTAAAAGGCAGCAGTGGGGGACAGTGATTTAACTTCCTGAACTGAACACAAGCATTTGGTTAATTGTAAATAAGGTGATGGCAGACAGCAATCCTAACTACGGCATCTTGTGCTGTGAAGGTGTTGAGTCACCATGTTCCTCTTCAGCAGCAAGAGCAACTTGGAGATAGCAGGAAACCTACTTATAGTGCATCAAAAAGCACCCACAGCTAAAAAGTCTTTAGGATATAGCTTCATACTTTTATTTTTAGAACTGAGTCCAAGGGGCAATAGCTTAATTATGTTCCAGAACAAGTAGAAAGAAGATACAGGTTCTGTTATGCTGGAGAAACCTTTGACAGGAAAGTTGGAAGACTTTTGCTGTTGCCAGTACTAAATGGTCAGGAAAGATTCACATCCCTAGTGGTGGTTAATCTATAAACTGGGGCGATGAAAAGTCTGTGCCTTTTGTCTGCTCCTCTTCCGTTTTCTTTGCTCTCTGCCCCCGTTTTTATCCTGAAAGCATACTTTGAGATTTTGAAAAACCACATGGGGGAAGTCTTGTGACTTGAGATTGTAGGTCCTACTAAAAAAGCTACAATATGTACACATAAATAACTTTCTGCTGTCCTTTTGGGTAAGGAGCAGCTCTTCCCTGGTTACGTGCCTTGACACCTGCAGTGAATATCAACAGGGAAATTTCTGACTGAATTTTTTTTTGCCTTGTGCGACTTCTGCCTCCTCACACGTGCAAATGCTGAGGCTGTTACAGCTGTCAAAAGGGGATGCTTCTGACCTGCTGCTTGCTTGTCCAGCCTGCAGAATGCTGTCAGTGGGGGCTTTGCTGTCAAGTCGGGGAATACTTGGGGTTTCAGCCTGTGCATGTGCTGAAAATTGTGTTTCTCTGCTTCTCAGTCTCAAGCAAAACTGGGTAGATCTGTTGATGCTGTTAATTGCACCTCTGAACTGCAATGTCAGACCTCTCCTGCAGTACTTTTGGAGACTGGATGAGGTGTAAAAACCCTTGTCATGTGTCCCTTTAGTGAAGAGAAGTTTAAACTGATGATTTCTTCCCAACCATTGTTTCATTTGTATTGTGTGCTGGGATTTTCTTTGGGGGGTGTGTGTGTGATATGAGATGCTGATGGACTGCTGCTTCATGGTGCTGGTATGACCAGTTATGAAGGCAACTGCCGAAATCCATAGTGGCAAAAATAGATGCCAGCTTTTGTCTCCTTTCCATGATCAGCTGCACCCATGTCCCTCCATGATAAATGTTTGCATTGCTGCTTCTTCAGCATCTCCAGTGTCAGAGACTTCAAGGCTTGCTCAGGAAGCCTAACCCAGTACTGCCCTGTCCTTACTTTTTAAAAGTTTTACTTCTTACCTGACTTAGATTTCCTCTGCCCTGGTTGAAGTGGTTCTCTCTCTCCCTATCCACACAGACCATACTATTTCTTGCCTTTGTGTAACAGCCTTTTTTGTAGTCTGTCCTTTGTTCCTCTTTCATCTCCTTTTCTTGGGGCTAAGCAATGCCAAATTATTCAATCTCTACTCCTGTGCAATTTTTTTAAATACATCCAAAGGGAAAAAGTACATTTCAGTTGAAATATTTTGAATAATATTTCATGTATAGCTTATTTCTTAAAAAGAAGTCCTATATAAACTTATCTCTGCATAGTGGCATTTCATCAATTATACCTGCAGTGAAGATCTATCTGCAGTATTTTTGTGTGTGTTTTTATTTAGCATCAAATTGGAATATGATTTGAAGCTTCATGGGAAGGATAAACTTTGAAAATCCATTATGGAAACTTATAACTCAGGTGGTGTTATTAGATCCACTTATCCACCAGGTAGCCCAAAGAACTGGGACAATCATCAGTCACTTCTGCAGCGCTTGCTTTATCCTGCATTTCAAATTGCTTTTTTTTTTAAAGCTAGCTTGTTAAAACAACCCAAAAACCCCCTTAGTGTTACAGGGGTAATGATCTTCCTAAAAGTATTTTTGCCTTGTTGTGCTGCAGGAGTAGGAACTTGCCACGAAGTTTAGAGCGGTTTGGATTAAGGGTTTGGAGTTGGGGGGGAAAGCTTGAATTGCTCTCAAAGAAACAACAAATACATGCAGTGAAAGTGTTTGAGATGATCTTATAGCTTTTATTCCCCACTGCCTTTGGTCCCCCGTGTCATGAGGGGCTCCCACCCCTCCTGCCATCTGTGGCTGTACGTGTGGCTCTCTCCTAGTGCCGCTTCCATGCGTAATTCACGATTAGGTACGTGCTGGGTTTGATATTTTTTGATAATGAAATGTTTCACTCTACCTTCCTAGATGGAATTCTCTTGCAGTTTCATGATATGGCGTTATCCAAATGACTTGCAATAAGTGGAAGCCCAGAAGTTGTTTTTTTCTACCTCATTTTTCAAACCCTTTATTATCAATGTCTTCATTTTCAGGCTACTCCAATGCTGCTTATAAATGCATTTAGAAAGGTTAATGTTCAAAAATAATGAGACTTTCTTCATTTATAACAGTGACCGGGATATTGTGTAGTAATAATGTCTCCTGCTGCAATAAAACATACTGTAGAATGTTTTGAGGGCCTTTGTAATTCAAGGTTAAAGATACTAAGATAAGTCAAACTAGACTTAGTATTTTTTTTAATAGTATTAAGAGGTTCTTGCAGGTTGTGCTAGTTTTTTGGCTACTTGCTAAAATGAGGGTTCTGTCCTGACAGAAATTTTCATTCTGTATTTGTGATAATGTTCCTCTGGTATCTATAGTGGATTAAAAAGGAATTTCAGAATATTAGTCCATTTTTGGTGTCTTTAAGTATCATAGCAAGGGTAAATGAAGGAAAATTTTGTATAGGGCAGCAGCTATCTGGAGGGTGTTAGCAAGAAATCTGGGTACCGCTGCAAATATTAAGGGATATGCACATGTCTCTGGCTACTTGTTTATGAAACTTCCCACACTAAAGTGGGTTTTAACATCCTCCGTAAAAGAAATCTGCACTGCATTATGGAGAACCAATTTTAAGAAAAGTTCCTGAGTACCACCTTTGTGGCAGTGTGTAGATCTAAAAGAAATAGAAGTAGGCAACGGAGTTTCCTCTAAATCCACTGAAATCCTGAAGGCAGATTTACTGGCTTAGGTCAGATATTTGAGCTAGGTTCCAGAACTTCCACCTTGACAAGTTTATCAGCAGATAAAAAATAAATTTTTTCAATGCAGTACAAAACTCGGTCCAAAATAGTCTTCTGTTTTCTTCAGCTACACTGAAAGAAGCCTTACTCTACTGTATGTTTCTGTATACTGTGAAAAAGATGGATAATAGGATTTCTCTGGCCCTCTCTATTCTATCCCTGCTTTCTAGGGAAGATGTGTTGCCTCTGGCTTCCTACATGGCACTCGCATGCTAGCGATATACCCTTAGCCAGGGTTCATGGTTTTAAGGAGCTACAGCAGATGCTTTTAAATCTTCAGTATTTCCCAGAGCTCAGAATTCCTTACGCTCATGGCTGTATCTACTAAGATGGGAAATATTTCTGTATGTTATCTGACCACAGCCTTCAAGTGCTAATTTATAACAAAAATTAAAAGATAACTGGATAACAAATGGCAGTGTAAAAAAAAAAAAAAAAAAACCAAACCAAAAACAACCAAAAAACCCCCCGAAACAATACAACCAACTGGCTTCCAAAAAAACCCCACCAAAAAAGCATAACACTTGTGCACAACTCCTGAAAAACATAAGAAATTATAAAGGGGGGAAAAAAGTCAACTCTTAAAATATTTTTTCCTAATAGCCTGCAAGTTCTGGTCCAATTTGAGTGCTGCTGTAGCTCATCTTTCTGAATTAATTCAGCCATTCTGTAAGCTCTCAAGTATCTTGTAGAGAGTAAATATCTCTTTAAGAATGACTCACCATTCTTCTGTTTAAGAAATAATTATATCAAATAGTTTTACCATAATAAAAAGCATTTTTTCCCACAAATTAAATGGAGGAGGAGGGAGCTTACTGTAGTGTTTTATGTTTTTCTTGCTCAAATTTTATAGCCCCATGATTTAGAGCTATGACCAAGGGCACAATGAACTGGTAGAGAAGAGCTAAACAACTGGTGAGCGGCAAGACCATCACTTCTCAGCTCTGTCGTGGTGTGCAACTAGAAAAAACATGTAACATGGTACTTGCAAAAAAAAAAATGCAGTGTCACCTGATGGTAGGATATGATCATTGCTGTTTGCTGCAATGTGACCTTATTATCCTCAGGAAAACCTGGCATCGTGCTGTGGTTTGTGAAGCTTTCCCAGCAGGTAACTGAGATCAGTTTCCAACCCTGTACGTCCAAAGTGGCCTGGGCATGTGCCCAAGTGTTGCATGGCAGAGACCCAGACTCCTCATAGCTGCAGTAGCTGGAAGTTTTAACCTGAAATTAAATTCTTAAGTGAAAGTATTTTACCTTTTTATTGTGTCTTTTAATTATGGTGTCCAAGCTGCAGTAAAATTGCAGGCAGTAGTTTGACCCACAGTATGTGAAACTGCATATGCTACTCTTCAAAAAGGTAAGAAAAACCAACTACCAAATAGCAAGCAGTCTTCTAAAAAACCCCTAGTGCCTGCCATTTTTGAACAATGTATTTATTGTATCATTGTTGAATGACTATTTATTTTGCATTTCTACTTTGCCTTATGGTAGCTAACTGTTGCTTGGAAGTATTAATTTTCTCCAAGTATTGTATATGGTGTCAAACAGTAAAACACCGGTTTCTGGCTGGCATTTGAAGTGATGTTGGAACAGTGTTACTTGTATATTGTCAGTCATTGATCTTGCTATGCAAAATGATTTGTTGTAGCGCACAAAATGTGCATGCTTTGCTGAAAGTGGAGCTGTGGAATAGAACTCTTTGCTAGTCTAAAAAACCCGCGAGCCCTGTAATTGATGCCTTGAAATGAGAAAAGTGATAGGTGAACTTGCATGTATCCAAATTGCTTGGCAGGTGCCTGGATATATCTCTGAAGGGTGTGGGGATTTGGTATTCTTCCCCACATGGAGTCTTGAAAAACCTGATTTTTGTATTGTGTGATCAGAAGACTGGCTTAATATTTACAAAATATATGTAATAGGGACAAGACCTTTCTGTTTTATGAAGACAAATGTTTCTTGTGCATTTTAATGCCAACTTTAACATATGTCACTTTCATTGTTAGAAAATGAAACTTGGCAGTACAAGTTTTAAACTGGTGTGTCAATGTATATGGCTTTGTGTTCTGCTGCTTAGATATTCCAGTGTTACAAATACTGTGTGTGTCTTTTTTGCTTGGTATGGAGCTTGTTCAGTGGATGCCTCTGTGGGTGAATGTTTAAGGTAATAGATTTTGACTATTCTTGTAAAGTGCCAAACTGTCAGCTTTGTTTTGAAGTGGTAGATTAAACATGGATTATGGACCTTCTGAGAAAATTTCCTCACTCCACTTGAACACTCCAGTTTTTCTCTGTAAATAACCCAGTGATTGCTGGGCAATCACAGTTGTTCCCTTGGCTGTCTCGGGGATACACGTGCACCACAGTGTGTGTCCTCATTTGGCTCGGGGTTGGTGGTCTATGCCAACCCCTGGCACTGCACCATGTCTTTCACCAGCTCTTCTCATAGTGCCTTTGAATGGGACCAGTTCTGTTTGCTTTATGCTGTTGCTGCTTTGTCTTTTGAAGCTTTGCAACACACCCTGTTAGTAATGTGTTAGGTAATCTCTATGTGTTTACATCCTTATTCTTTGAGCCCTTCTTTCTATGTAGGAGTTGAGTATGTGCCTGTTTGCATGCAGCCAGCCAAACCACGTTGCTTGCCCAGCTGTCCTGTGGTGGCCACTGATGACAAACTTTTGTTACACCTTGGAGGTTGTTGAGAAGCTGTAATGATAAGGAGGACAGCCAAGGTGAATTGCTGTTTCTTACTTCTACCCTTCTTCAAGCCACCTCCATTGTGTCTTTAAAACCCATCTCTTGTTTTGTCCCAGTGCTGGGAGTAAATCCTCAAAACAACCATTTAAAGGCTCCGGCGTAGTCTCCCCATCTCACTATATGTGTTGGTCAGCCCCTCAGGCTTTTAAAGCTTTTAGCTGAGGTTGGGCTTGTGATGAGGCTTGGCAGTTGGCTGTCATCTGGCAGTGATTAAAAGCAAAGCTTCTGTCACACAGCTAAAAAGCCTTTGCCTCTTCCTAATGCCTGGACCCTGAAAAGACCCCCCTGCTAACTTAAACACTGCAATCAAGTCAGCAATCAATCAATCAAAAAAAAAAAAGTCAGAAGGAGTATCTTAATCTTTTGTCATCAAGAAGCTGTCTCTCACGTTCTCTTCTGCTGCTACCCTGCTGGCTCCTGTGCTTCTGTAGCCAAATCTTTGATTTATTTCCAAGCAAGATGTAGAGAAGAACAGCGGTTTAAAAAAAATAAGCTGGTCTTGTGCAATAAAGACATAACAGCATAAATACTTTGAAGAGGTTTGTTGTGGTGGACTTCCTCAGGTATTAATTGGGGTACACAGGTAGGTCACTTCAGGCAGCAATGTGTTAAATGAGGTGGGAAAGGAGGAGTTTAGTGCAATTATCAGTTTTAATTGCTGTGAAACTGATTAAAAAGTTTTCAACAACTTAAGTTATACTCTAAACTTTATCCGCTTGTTCTACCAAGCAAGGCAGATCGAGATGGATGTCTCCAGTTCCTGAGAGATGGTTCAGCGCATACCAGACCGCACCTTTTCCTAGTGCATAGGGGCTGGACAAATGCTGTGAAGCGAGAAGAGCAGGAGTGTTGCCCCCCCGCCAGCTCTGAAAGACACAGGTACCCAGCATGACTCACTAGCCAACTAGTTCCTAGTTTAGGAATGCAAAAAAGACTTGAAAAATAATTCATTTATTATAATACCGGGTTTTTATCCTTCTAAGAAAAAAAAGTCCAATGTCTGAAGTGGCACACTTAAAGAAATGCAGCAAAGTTAGTACGGCATGTCATGGTAGCAAATTGAGTGTCTAAAGCAAGCTTCAGAAATTTGAGTAGTGTGTCCACTTACACATCAAGAAAGCCTAAGGAAATCAGCAGTCACCACCTGGAGGTAGGTAGTACCCACGTCCTAATTTTTGGCTGACTTTAGTTAAAACTCTTGATCTTGAAGTGAGTACTTTATTTCTAAAAATTGTGCCATTAATTTATGTTTTACCCATGGCAATAAAGTTGAGCACATCTGTAGGCTTGTGGCACTTTGGGGCCTTGCTTGAACTGTTAATCTGTCCAGAAAACATATAAATGATAACGTGAGCTGCACTTCATTCAGGTGCTGTGAGTAGGGGATTGTCCTGAATAGCCCTTTCATAGGGTCTGGGGATGTTCCGGTATTGGCCTTTGCCTGCTTGGCTGTCCCCAGGATCAGGAGTGTCTTAAAAGTTTTGTCTACTTTATGTTTTTTCTGTCTCATGGATTTTTAATTTTTTTTTTAAAGAAACAAAAACTTTCCTTCAAGTTTAGGCTGGGAAAAGGTTTGAAGTTTCTATCTATCATCTCTAGGGTAATGTAAACTTTTGAAAGCTGTGCTCAGCAAAAGTGATGTGGTCAGCTCAGTAAATCCTAATTAATTGAAGTTATGAAGGGATATCCAGCTTAATGCAGTGATCTAAATTGTTCTTCAGCCTGATGAATCATGTACCATCATCAACAGCAGAGGGCAAACCATAAAACTGTAGGAAAAGTATTTTAGTACCCTTGCCCCCTTAGTTTTTGCATATGTAAGCAAGAAAATAAACAATACAGGCGAAAAATAAAGGTGGTAGATGCCAAATTTCACCTAAAGCTTTAATTTCCTGCAAATGAGGAATCATTGTGGTAACACCGCAAAAGAGATTGTCTGCCTCCCCCTCAAAAAAATTAGGTGGCTCATAGAGTTAAGAAGTTTGCAAAATGTTGTTCTAGGTAATAAGTGGTAGGGGTTAGCAGTCTCCTGAAATATGTCCTTCTTTTTTTTTTTTTAAAAAGCTGCTCTTTTTTCCACTTTTTTCAGACGTATTTTGTGCTGTCGAAAGTGGGTGTTATAGTGTCCCCATCTTGCAATTGAAATTTAGGAGGGGATTCAGTCCATGTGGAGGAAAGTTTTGCAAGGATTGGGCCCTAAGTAGCACCACTGTAAATAGGATTGGCAGTATGTGTAGGATTTTGATATACTCTGAGGAAACAAATTCAGTCTGTTCCAATATGGCTCGTGCACAGAGACTAAAACAAATGTTATCTTCTGCTGAACAATATGCTAGATTTCTTCCAGATAAAAATGGATATTCCCTTACAATGCCAATAATGAAGTTCAGCGCAAAGTAAATGAATGCTCTGAATCCATTACTAGCGACACACTGGCAGCTTAATGCAATAAGAACTCATGAAGCCTGATTTACGTATACATTAGTAATTCATACTGGTAGAATGTTTTAACAAAAATAAGGTAAAGAAAAAATAATTTTCCCTCTTCCCTCCTCCTTTTCTTAAATGAAAGACCTCTTCCTCCCCAGTTTCACATAGCTGTGTAATGTACAAGCAATTTAACTTTTATTGTGCTTTCTAATTAGCATAGTGGGAGACCTCAGTGAGCAAGACTGGCTTTGTCCTCCTGCTCTGCATATAACACAGCAGCTTGTGAGAGGCAGCTCAGCAAGCTGCTCCTGTGTTAAATTCAGCAACCCAAGAAGTAATGTGTCAGTCTCGGTGGTAGCTACTAACAATGCTCTCAGGCTTTTCATCAAATCTGCCTTTAATTCCCCGAGATGGGGGAGTCTGCCAGGCCCTGGTGGCTCAGAGTGTATTGGAGCATGGAAGGAGAGGAACTAAACTTCACCGGTTGGGTTAATTTTTTTCATTTGCATGTCTCTGAAGTTTTATGCAGTGGCATCTGCTATCAGTGCCTAAAGACAGCTTTTTTTTAAAAAAACAAAACCAAAACCAACCAAACACCAAATCCTGTGCATGTTACTAATTTTGACATTTTTGTTTTGTTTGCTATCTCTGTCACTTTTGCTGAAACTATTCCTCTTTTCTTGGAGTCTCAGTGACACCAGAAATGTGCATGTGTCTCTTCATATGTAGTTCATCTTCCTCCTTTGGTCCCCTGGTATATTGCAGTAAAGAAATAACAGTATAGTTCTCTATATGCTGTAAATCCTTTTTTCGTTCTTCCCATCTCTGTTTTCCTTTTTCAGCTATAGACTGCCACTTTTACCAGAGCCCTTTAACTTATTTTTGGTCTATATATGTTCAGTTCTGAGACAAGATTGCTGCTGTATTTCCACATTCTTACTGCTTATGGCTTATCTCTTTTTCTAGGCTTCATTGGATTTTTATTTTCCCAAATAGGAGAATAAACCAATGCAGTTGGAACTAGATGATCTTTGAGGTCCCTTCCAACCCAAACCATTCTATGATTCTAAATCTATATGTTGAAGAGAAGCAAGGTCACCAGAATGCACTAGTAAATTTTTACTTTATATATAAATGCGGAATGTGAATGCAGGCAGGTTTAGACATCAAAGGTTCGTTGTCAGAGTTTACAGTATATACTTATCCAGGATGTTAGCTGTATTTTAATTTTTTTTTCTGTCATTGTGATGCTAGGACTACCCTTTATTTCTGTGTTAAGATGTGAATGCCTTGGATGGGTCTCCTTCTGGAAGTGAATTAAATCATACTTCAAGGAAGAGGTCAGCATTTCCCATTTCTTCAGTTTGCACAAGGCCCTAATGGACAATAAATCTCTTGGAACAGAGCTGGAAAGCTTCTAGCAGTATCGGGGATTTATAGTCCTTGTCTGATATGAGACGAGAGAGATGGCTAGGGGTCTCTATTCTCCTTCTGGGGCTGGTGAAAGCTGCCAGGTTACCCCAGGGCACCCTCAGACATTTGTCCATTACTTGTTTAGATCTAATTCTGCATTTTTCTCATCCAGTTTCAACACCACTTGTTGACAGACGTGTGAAATTGGGGCCCCCAGATGTGCTCACAGAGTTCATCGCTTTGCCCTCAGCACAGCTGGCGCATGAATAACAGTGTGGTCCCCCAGGCTGTCCTGTGTCTTGGCTTGGGGCAGATCCCAGGTGAAATGCTGGCTGCCCTTAACCGTTTTTGTCTTCTAATTCAACATGCGTTATCAGAGTTAAACTTTTTGCTTTTTCTAAGCAATGTAGGTCAAGAATAAAACTCATCTACATAAAAACACTTTGAAAGTGGCTTTGCAGAAACGCTTCAGTGACCTTTCTGCAGTTGTATTGTGGCTTACTGGTGAAGATCTGAAAGTAAATGCTAATGAGGATGCAGCTTCACACAGGAGTCCTCAACTATTTTGGATTCCTTTGTGGCAAATTACATAAGGAACAGTTTTCTAGATCAAAAAATTTTCTATATTTGGAAAAGGTCAGATCTGTTTTGAAACTTAGATTGACATTTCACACAGATTTTTCTTTTATGAAAGATCAGTCATAACTTCACAAGAAAATCATCTGGTCTCAAATAGATGATGAGTCGGGGGCTCAGTATAAGGGTTACTTTCATGGAGTCTGGAAAGTGTCTGTCTAAAAAAAGATGGCTTTTGGTGGATGCTCCACTTCTCCTTGGTGGTTATCCTTGAATAAAAATAAAATATTCAGTCTAATCCTGGCAAAGTTGCGTCTGGGCTCTTATAGGTATAAATATGTGAAAAGTCCTTTATGCAGCTCAAAACCTACATAAATTCATGAAGCTTGTGATTTCCCTTTGTTCTTGAGGACAGTTACTGAGGAGCTGCTCTGATGGATGTTGTGGAAGATCTCTAAATGCCTGAGATAGATGTATCTGCAATCTAGGTAGGAAACATCTGGAAATCCCTTAAGATGAGGAGCATGTGAGTCTTCAGAGGGAATTTTATGCTGTGGTCACAAGTTACCCCAGGGAAAGAGGAAGGTGAGTTTGCCTGGCCTCTGGCTTACATTGGAAAGCAAATTTTTGCAGCTGACGAAGGAGATAAGAGAGTGTTAAACCTGTACAGAAAGAAAGGGTGAAATAGGGAACAAATAAGTGTTCATTTAGTGCAAAATTAAGATGTTACAAATGAAATTAGTTGAGACACAACTGTGGAGAGAAGAACATTTGTAATTATTTCCATGTCAGTGCTAGGAACTTGGAGAAAGAGGCAGGAGGGCCTAGAATAGCTTGGTTTTGAGCATAGCTGTGACTGCACTGCATTGCTGAAACCTGATGGCAAAATTTGCATGGTTAGAATATTAAAAACCCCCAGGTCTGACCTGTTTTGCAAAGTTTGAATGAGAGGAATGTGGGTGCCACTGTCAGGAAAGGCATTGTCACTTCTGAGGCTCTGATCAGAGATAAATTATTGGCTTGAATAGCTACAGCAGCGGCAGCACCCTTTCAGTAGTGGGTTTGAGACTTTTTCCTTCCTCTTGTGGCAGGACCCCAGAAGAAGCCAGGAGACTGGTCCTGGAGGAAGAGGCTGAGCTGCTTTGGGGGACTGGGTGGGAGAGCAGAGGCTGCAGTGCTCACCTCTCCCAAAGCCCCTGGTTTTCTTTGGGCAAGGCAGAAGCCTTCTTAAAGTTAAAAAAAAAAAAAAAAAAAAAAAAAAAAAAGAATTTGCAGCACGTTTTGAGCTGCAGATTTTTCTCCTATGCCTTACAAGGGCAAAACCTACATTAGACCTTGCTCTGGCAGGTTAAAAATGAAACATGGAATTGAAAACTGAGGCTAGGTTAGATACAATGATCATAACTTCATTGTATGTGTGGTGTGCATAGAATAAAATCCAACCAATTACATTTTTAGTGCTTTAAAAGGCCCATTCTAAAAGCTGCAAAGATTATTAAGCTAAGCAGGTAGGAAGATGATGTCTAAATGGAAAAAATAAATGATATTTTGGAACTGCCAGGAGTATCTCATCATACACCCTGAAGCCCACAGTCAAGAGGAAAAGGATCTACTCCATAAAATAAACGTATTGTTATGTCTGCATCTAATATAAAGCACACTGTGACAATAAAATTTCCAAATATCCAAAACAGCAAGGGGAAATGGATAGCAAGAGATGTTTTTTAGATAATGGGAGCAGAACCTGGTCAAGAAACAGGATACAAGAACTAACTGTAGTTGTCAGCACTGAATATAATAGAGATTTTTTTTTGGGTTTAAGTTTAGAGAAAACTACCACCACAACTACTTCTATTATTAGATAGCAGTGATGGGTTTCAGCAGTTATATGCAGAAGCAAGTGCTTAATTAATACTTCTGAACTCTGTCTGGGAAACAGCCAGATAACGCGGTCATGTCCAATGAGTGGTGATTAACTCCTTTGCAGTCTGCCTGCACCAAGATTATGGGCCCATGGATGAGTTGCCGTGAGCTGACCTCGAGTGAGCTTCTCTGAGGTGATTTTCTGCATTTGACTGATCTTTTGTTTAGGGGTAAATTGCCTCACATCAGGAGAGGTTGAGCTATTTGAGTGCTTAATACAGATTTATCTGGTTACTTAAACTTCAGATAGTAGTTTACCTGTGTTAATCACTGTATAGCCAGATGCCAGAAGCACACTAAGCAACGCTAGTCATTTGTAAGCTGATGACTTGCATTACGTGAGGGTGGGTGAAGACACTTTTGGCTTGAATTGACTTTAGCTTTGTTTAGTGTATGTTGAAATGTGGGGGAAATAGAAAAGATTGAATGTTAATGTTATGAATATAGCTGAACAGAGAAGGTGATTTAAGTTGCTGTAGGTGCGATTTACCCTGATCTTGGTTATGACTGTGAAATACTGATACAGGTTTTTGAATGAGGAATAAAAGATCAGAAAGTGATTGTTCTCCTGCAAGACAGGTGTAGAAAATACATACTGTAAAACTGATGGTACCACAGATGATAAAATTAATAATGTTGGTACAGTATACTTTTCTGTGGGATGCAAGCTCTGCTGTCACAATATTTTGATTAAGAAATTAACCATCCAATACCAAATGCATTAAAGGCCAGCTAACTGGTGGGACTGCAGAGGTTGTGATTAAATACAATCATCATCGACCAGCCAATCCAACTATAGTTTTGGAGTGGTTTTCCTGGCAGCGTTTCACACAACTTGTGCCTTGTCTCTATGCTATTTTGTTAAATCAGTGTTTTGAGGAGGAAAAAAAATCCTGGTAGGTTCACTAGCAATAGAAATTTTCAGATGGCACAGATAACCATTATCTGTAAACTTCTAATCTGGGGGAAGTTGGAGTGATAAATAATACGAAAAAGAGATCGTTGGTTCAGTGCAGCCTGGATTGGTTGGTAAATTGGGTATGATATACCTTATAACAGGACTAAATGTGAAACGAGGAAAGGAGGAGCTGATGTGATCCATCGCAGCATGTACAGCATGTGGGATGGGACTGGGAAGGCTTTGTCGCTCTGTGTGTCACCCAGCCCAGCGCCTGCGAGCCTGCCCTGTGCCCTGCTGATTCGGGGGGAAGCTGGAAACTGGAGAGAGAGCTCTGAGCAGAGTCGGGAGGGTTGCTGGGAGAACTGGCAAGGATTGCCTTAAAAGGCTCAAGTAGCTCAATCTTGATGTAATAAGGAAGAATTTGAAGGGTGACTTGATGATAGTCTGTAACCGTCTCTAAAGGAACAGATATTTGATAGTTCAGTAGATGAGTCTTGGCTCTTTTCCTACTGGGTGAATAATTAAGGTTTGGGACAGCTCGCTCCTCACTGTAGAGGATTTTCAGACACTGGTGATTTTAGAAACTAATTGCCCTGTTTTTCTACAAGATATGATTCTAATGCGAACAGGATTAAACTCTGAGAAACCCAATGTGCAGCATGTCAAATGGAAAGATCATGCTGTTTCCTTTCAGCTTTATAACTTGAAGATATTTATCAGACTGGGGAGCTCATCTGGATAAGTGTCTCAGCTGAGAAGTGTATATTAAGTTTGATAGGAGCTCAAAACTTTGCCTTGCGGGAGGCATACATGGATGGTAGGGCGCATTCATTCATTTAGCTCATCAATGCATTCTCCAGTGCAAAAATCTGGAGACGGATACTGTCCTGCAGACTTTCCTGTATGAGCTGGATGGGTTTCCAGTCGTGCAGACTTTAAGGGGACTCGAGCAATGAAACAATTAACGGTAGAGAGCACTTAATTCTCTTTCTACTTTTAGGCAGCATATCTTTCTGTTAAAATTAATTTTTATAAATTCCTGTGAAACTTGCCTGCACGCTTCTATGCACGCTCCTTTATTGCGAGGTACTCAAGACAAGGAGAAAAGGAATCGCTCTCAGCATCACTGCAGTCGTGAAAAATGCGGCAGTCCAGACTTTCTCTGTTTCTGTAAGGTCTTATCTGCAAGTCTGAACATGGTACTATAAATTAGAAACTCTCTTTATCCCCCAGAAAAGCAGATCTGCCTTGTGACATTGAGTTTAGTTGAGTCCTCTTTCTGTCCCCTAGCTTTCATCTTGTGGATTCAAACTGCTGACTGCATCATAAATTCTCAAGGCAACCCTCAAAAATGCTTCAAAAACATGGTTGTTCGTGCAGAAAAGGTCTGTAAATTTTAAGCACCAAGCACTACATAATTCAGTTGTGTTGTGAATGGCAGTGCAGTGATGTAGGATAGATGGAGATCTGACTTTAAACAAGTCTTTCAATTTTCTTTTTTCCCCTTGAATTTAGTTGGTTCTTTCCTATTCTTGCTTTCCCATGCCCACCCTTCCTGTGGTGTCTCTCTGTCTTCTCCCTGTGTCTCACTCCCCCTCTTCTTGAAGAATTGTGCAAATTAAAGATGTAGAAGGACACTGGAGTATACTTAGGCCAACAAGCCTCTAAGAAAAATGAGAATATATTGTCCTTTCTTGCAGCATTTGAAACGATTTGGACAGAAAATGTAAGCGTTGGGACTTCAACAGCTTTTTCTCATGAGACATTTCTGGTGCCTGATAGATGATATAATCACAAAGCTTTCCCTGGAGTCCCAAACATTTCCTGTGTTGTCTTCATTTGATGGCCCCTAAAATGATATTAGTACACCAAGAAGCAACAAAATCTTTCTAGCCTTAGTGGATGCTACCGTCTCTGCGGTGTGATTGTTGCCTTGCAGAGCAGTGTCAAACTGAAGTGAGCTCTCTGAAATGTTTCCTACAACAAGCTGTGCTGTGTTGCTTATGTAGCAACATTTTGTATGCTGCTGTTGTGATCCTGGAAACAGCACTGAGAATTACAAGATAGTCTTGGTTTGGCTGTACTGAGGCTGTGTGACAGTCTGTTATCTCTTTTCAGTGTTCTTCAGGCTGTGTCTGCCCAGCCTGAATTTGATTAGTTTATTTTCATCTCTGAAATAAGCAATGCTGCAAAGTCACAACAAATTGTCTACTCTGTACCAACATAGTCTAGATTCTGACAAAATTCATGTTTATTTTAGAGAAACAGCATTTCTGCATCTTTCCAGTGTTGGCTTTATTTTATTTCAGGCAATGATTCTATTGTTAGGTCTCTTTCTTCCCTTCTTTGAGGTCTCTTTCTTCCCTTCTTTGACTAATCTTGCAGTGCCTACTAATCTTGCATCAAGTTCTGTTACTTTACCCCTCTCTTGGGTGATTAATTAGGATTGTAAAAAAAACCAAAAAAACCAACAAACCAACCACCAAACAACAACAACTATAGCTTTAGCATTTCCCTTTTCCTGCACTTTTCATGTATTATAACACTTTATTTGTAGTTTCCCATGTAGCTTTTAGACTATAATGCCTGTGTTTCACTCCCATCAACTTGAATTAATTTTCAAGCATGACTTCTTGAGACTACCCAATGTAGCCAAATGAGGTAGTTACTTCTTTCCCCTCAGCCTTTAGTTTTATAACTCTATTAAATAAAATGTTATCTGGCAGGATTAATTCTTTGAGTCTATGGTGCTTCTTGTTGATTTTATTACCTTGCAGATGTTTACAGGTGTGTTTGCTTTGGATTTTGTTTTTTATTTAGATATGATTTATATATATGATTATATTTTCCCAGATACTTAGTTCGATTGTTTTTACTTAGTAAAATAATTGTACAGATTTACCTTTGTTACTAACTTTTCAGGTTTCTTTGTCTTGGTGTTTGCACATGGACAATCCACAATATAAGTAGAATTCAGTCCTTCATGATTTTCAAGGCATGATTCTCACACTTTCCTATATGTAATCCATGTGTTGTTTATACCAGTGTACCCCCACCTCTCCTGGCAGCCCATCTGCCCCAGGTTGCAGGTTACCTCTGGGTCCCCCAAAGCTTTGGGAGACTCCAGGAGTGGATTGTACCTGCAAAAGCAGCTGGTTTAGTCCTTTCTAGTCTATTACACTTTTTTCTTGGTGTTTCTCTCCTCTTTTACGTATTTACAAGCAACATGTCTCAGTCTTTCCAAGCCTCTTTAGCTTGTGCGAGCTCCTCCATCGTGGGATATGGCCTGCTGTGGTGGTCCTGTCTCTGCTTGTTTAGCTCTCACCCTCCCAGGTGTTAAGCCAGGTTTCACTCCTAAGCCTATTCTAATTAAATATCTTGTAGAGCCTGAAGCAAAGCTTGGCTGTAGCAGCATGGCACCTTCAGCTGCAGTTCCAAGGATGCTCTTTCCTACTAAATTTGCACCTCCAAATTAAACACCAAGCATGGTTTGTTCAAACATACTTTTTTTCAGGAGCCACTTGGTCAACTCCAGTAAGTTTTACTCAGCTTGCTTAAAAAGTAAGTACGCTTCACCTCTTGAGCAGGCTTGATATTTGCTGTATCTTGTGAATGTTTCCCCTCCACTTAAGCCATGAACTCCTCTTCCACTTCAGTGGCCTCCTGATAATGGTAAAATGACTGAGATTTCTGGATCTTTACAGTGATATGTCAGTTTTGAACTTGCAATTTTGCTATTCTTACGCTGGAAACATGAGTGATCGCAGGAGGACACCTATTTCCACCCTTTTCCCAGCTCCTTGCCCAATTTGGCAGGTCCCCTGGCACTTACCTTGTTCCCCAGAAATCTGAATCTGATAGGTCTTTGAGAAACTGCCAAATAATGGTGAATAAATAATAGAATTTCATGTGTGTACTGAGACCAAATATAATTTCAAATGCCTCTTAGATTTAATAAAAACCTATAAACTTTTTTCCTTATTATGGCATCCCTAATTTGTTGTTTTCAGGTTCCTAAATGGAAGGAAGGAGGGTGCGACTTCTAGTGCATTTTAATGACTGTTTTTTCTTCAAGTACTGTAGTTAAAATGTGATGTATTCTGATTGTCACAAAACCTGTTAAATTGTAATTAGACTTTTATTATTTTTGATTACATGGCAAAAAGGATCAAATGCATTTTCATCCCAATCACCACCTTGTTTGTGGTTGCTTTCATTGCTCCAAGGCTGAAAAAGAAAATATTATGCAAATGAAACTCTCTATACACCCAGAACAGTATTAAATCTATCTGAAAGCATCCAGTATTAATCTTGTTTATATACGTGTTGCTGATCTTGTCTAGGGCTGCTGTGGATTTTGACCGGTGCAGAAGCAGGCAATGGCCTAAGATTTAAAGCTTGCTTAAATCTTTTTCCTTTCTTCTTCTCACAGTGACCAAATGCCACTGAGAAATCAAGGGAACACAAAGTAAACAGACAATGGTAGGTTTGAATATAATTCTTTGTTTTTTGTGGTTATTGAACAGTCAAGTTGCTTATTAAAAAAATCCCTTTTGAGTCTAATCTGGAACAAGTGGCTTTGGAAATGTTTCCTATAGACAAGTCTCTCAGAACCATCCCTGCCTCTTTGCAATTAATATGCTAGTAGCACCAAACAAGCTCCTCCAAAGCCCACGGCTTCTTAGAAGCTCTGTGACAAAGTATATTAAGCCTTTTAAGTTGTGTAATTTTATTTTGTTTGGCCTGATTGCTTCTGTTTTCCTATGATAAGGACCTGGCATAAACTGCATAAAACAGCAGTTAAAGTTGTTACAGCATTGGAAGTTTATTGCTGACTTGCTGCACTCAAGAAAACCTGTGTTATCCTTGGAGAAGCCATTAAAAAAATGCCTTGTGTAGTTAAATCCTGTTATTCTTCATTCAGCTTGAAATCTGATGAAAGAAGAAAGCGTGTAGTCGTAGGATGAATATCAGTTATGTTTTAAGTTTTTAATCACTGCTTTTCCTTGATAACGGCTCGGAGACAGAGGATCCAGGTAAAGTTAGCTTGCTTGGAAAACTCTGGCACCTAATACATGATAATGTCACTACTTACCAGGAAATTTGTGTCTGAAAAAACACTGATATAGCATATCACAGAGGTTTAGGTGCTTCCTAGTTCCAATTCAGAATATGTAGTCCTTGTCACTATAGGAATATGCATGTAATTCTTTCAAAAACAGCCCTTGATGTCTGACATGCAATATAACTGCTTGATTTTATTCTAAGAATCTGTGGCTTTATTTTCCTGCCAACTTACAAATACTCTTACTGATCTTTGTTCTCAAACCTTTCTGGAGTCACCAGCTTGCATTTTGGCAATGGTGTCACTTTTCGGATTCTACTGAAGTATTCTGTTTACAATTTACTTAACTGTTGATCTTTGGCTATTGGAGCTGAATTGTTAGATAAATATTGTCAAATGTCAAAACACAGATCTGAGAGGAGTGGTGCGTCCTTTCAGCACTTTAAAAAAATATAATTATTCTCTGCATACTGCAATAAACAATGCAGACTCTTATTTTTCTGTTTTCAGAGGCAGGGAAATTATATTCAATGTGCAGCCCCATAGAGCATATTGCTGCTTAACAATATATTTGGTCCAACTTCTAGGCCTTCATACTATTTTCCAGTTTGTTAAAAATGTTTTTATCCTTTAGTGTTTTCTCTTCCAACAACCCTTAGATATGTTGGGGGCTTTTGCCATTGAGTTTAGTTTCAAGTGCTTTATGCACTTGTGTTTGAGTCCTGGGGCTCAGCTGCCCTCCTGCTAAAGCACTTCCTAAAAATAATTCTAGTCATACGTGGAAAGTGAAAGATTTTATTGCATTTATCAAATCTCATTTATTCTAGAGCCACTGGGACATGAGCTGAAAGGTCACAGAATCTGTAATAGCCCTACATACAACAGCAGGTAGGATATGAACTTGATTATACATGCAGTATTAGTGAACAGTAGTTGTGGTCTTCTGTTCTTTTTTCATGGATAATGTAAATACTTTGTCATAGGAAACAGAAGTGAATTTACTTCAACAGGTAAGAGACAATGAAGTATTAGTTAAAAGTAAATTTGATAGCCTGTAGTGTCTGTGTGTGAAAATTGACAGGCATTTTACCTAGCATAGGTTGTCTTTGGGAATATATGAAATATAAGTTTCATAAGAAGTATCTGAAACTAAATATTTAGCCAACTTGAAATTTCAAATGCTTCTAAACTTCTAAACCCCCCTATGTTCCCTTCTAGGATGGCTTAAAACTTAGAAAGAAGTTTCAGCAAAATTTATTTCTTAGTGAAAATTCTTGCTCTTGGTTTTTCTCTTTTTTTGCCTGGCTCTGAATAGCCTTTCTTGATGGAATGACTTGATATGTTCCTTGTCAAGTTTACAAAACCAGGGAACGAGCAGCTTGCAGACATTTACAAAAACTTGTATTTCTGATGGCAGTAACTTGCTCATTGGGATTGCGATTGAAATTTTATGAACTGAGGTCATTAGTGTTTGAATGCATGTCGTTACTATCTGATGGCTGCTTGGAGGCCTGTGTAGAAATGAGCTTTTGAGCTTAGTCATTATTTTAATGTGACTGGATGGATCACAATAAACAACCCCTGGAAGTGTCAGTAGCTTTTCACCATTCCCCAGCTGTTCTGCATAGCTGGGCTAGAGCAAGGAGGAACAAACAATTATCATTTAAGAACGCCTAGTATATCTATATGTACCTAATACATGCTTACTATCAGTTAAGTGCTTGTCAAGCACACAAATATGAAGTTCGGGTTTGTGGGGTTTTTTTGTAGTATTTAAATCAGCATTTTTATACCTGAACTGATTTGCAGATCCTTGGTGCTAACACAGAGTATCAACCTCTTCTACTCAAAATCTCACGGATGTCACTTGATTTATCCAGGAAATAAATGGGGAAGATGGAATAACTTTTAATGAGGTTTTGCTGAGAAATAAGAATTTTAGTAACAGATCTATGCAATGAGTTAGAAACAAATAACAAACACTGGAATCAATTTTATTTTTTTATTCTCAATTTACATGCATAAAGTTTTTTTCGAGTGCAAGGTAGGAGTTTGGGAAGGATTACTTGTCTTCCATTCTTCCTGCTTCTAAATGTGCCTTTTGTGATTATCCTGTGTCTCATTTTCCTCCCTCCTTTTCTCCCCCAACGATTAGCCTGTGGTTTATTTTATTTTTTTTAATTTCAGAGGCTGACTTTTCTAGCATGTTTATTTGTGATGATTACGCTTCAGAGGTCTGAAGCTAGCTGCAACATTATCAGCAATTTTCTGTTTCCTGTTGTTGATTTAGGCGGTGTGACAAATATTTGCACAGTAGAAGGTCCACAGTACTGATATTTTACCCTCCTAATGTGCTTTTTTTCCCAAATACTGCCTGAAGATTATATTTATCTTTCATGTTGAGGCACTTGAAGGAAAGGAAAAGTGAGCAAAATGTAAGCAGTACCTGTGTAAGTGCTCTTACCCAATAAAACCCCAAAATCTATGAATTTGGAGTTGCAAGATTCAGATGGGAGGTGATTTTGAGAGGTAATGGGGGTTTTTTGAAGCAGAGGAATATCTACCTGAGCCTAAGATGGGCTAACCCTCATTTCTGCAGGGGTCTCCCTAGGATCGAGGTTTATACATCAAGATATGAGTGCATCTTTCCTGCTGCTTTCTCTTCTCCCTATGTATGCTCTATCATTCATGGGACTACGGATGTGGGTTTGGCCGGCATTAATGCCCACCCTAATGTGTCTGGGTCTGGTGCTGACTGCCAGTTTTGACTATCGGATTGCCAACTGTTTTCTCTGGGAGTATGTCTTATGGGTCACATAAGAAATAATGTGGGTGCTGACCTTCTTGTATTACTAATGTTTGTTAATGTTGTGTTATTTGTTTTTTAAACATCAGTATCACTTTTAAACTTCTTAAACTATCAGCTTCTTGAGATGCGAGAGCCCTATCTCAGCACAAGCTTCAGTAGCTTTTGGCTACTTTCTTACAACTTAAGTGTGCTGAGTCTTCCTCCTTTGCCTCTTTCGAAGCGCGAGGGGCATTTGGGCTGTCTTGTGAATCACGTGCAGGGAATGTCTGCAGTAGGCAGTACAAATACCTCCTGAGTGAACGTATCCAATTTGTTTTAGCCTTCAGTTTCATTAGCGGGGCTGTGGTAAGGCTGATGCACAGGGATTTCGGAGACATTTACTTTTCATGGGTGTTCAGAACCAAAGGAGAAATCTCATGCCTGTCTTTGCTAATATATATAATGTGTTCTTTCACAAGCAGTCAAGAGGGAAAGATAAATGAACACTAAATACATGAGCCAGTCGGATGAGGGTGGTCTGGAGCGGCAGTGTGTTTGCCTTTGATTGTCTCTGTGCTGTGTACATTGAATAGGTCTTTTTTGTGAAGCAGCCTCGCCACTTTTCAGTAGTGAGACTTGCACATCTAACCCACCCAGATCTTCCAGGGGGTTACTGATATCACCTACTAATGGGTCTAACAGTGCCCAAGTTCACAAAGTGCTTTTTAGTGTAGTATCGGCTGAGCTTTTAACCTCTGAGTCGGTAGCAGTGATCCCTTTGAAAGGTTGTGATGGAGAACAGGGCAATAATACAGCCTTGTACTTAACATCTGAGCAATAGTGTTGCTTGCATTTATCATTCCGGTATGCATCTGTGTGTAGTATGTGCATTAACATAGCCTATGTGAGATATTCTTGGCAGAGGAATTTCAAGAGAATGAATTTCTGTTTGTGTATTTGAACCAGGGACCTACCTTTGCAACGTTGCCCTCTGTAGTTAGAGTGTAACTAAGTCACTTTCTCAGCTCAGCGAGACAAATCTATTTAGTTCTTTGCAAATGTGGTTGAACGTTCATTTACTAGTTTGTGGCTCTCTTATTTTTCTCTGTACAATCTGAAGTAACAGCTGGAGCTGAGCCTTAATTAACAATTGCCATAGTGTTATGGGAAATGGATTCCACCTCACTCTCCCAAACATGTGGTCCCTCTGTGATAGATAACACAATGGTAGGACAACTGAGCAGGACTGGACCAAGTCCAGTCTAAGATCCTTTCTCGAACTGTAATCAAAAATGGATGCCTCAGGAGGAGGATAAGAAAAAGACTAAAAATTCTCTCTCTTCTCCCCCACTTTCCCCACATATCCAACCATTTTTGGCTTTCTGACTCTGGGTAAAGTTTTTCCAAGTCTGAAGAAGCTTCTCTGTTTTGTAACCGTCATGGATTTCTCTTCTGCAGACCTTGGCTGCTTCATTTCAAATCCCTGTAAAGAACATCCACAACATCCTAGAGCAAACAGTGCTTCTAAGTAACAGAAGCTGAAGCAGCATGACAGTTAAGCAGATTTCTGGAAGATAATTTGCTAAAGTAGAATAGCATTATGTCACAACATCTCTTATAAGGTGATAATGAAAATTAATTCAGTCCTCTAATCTCAAATACAATTTGGCCTTAAGAAGCTGAAGTGAGAATAAAAATAATGATGCAAAGCTCCTTCTGCAGTCCACTTGGGTGGTATTTTAAACATAGTTACTGTAAGTAGTAACTGAGATTGGACACAGCTTAAGAGGTATACAATTAAAAATCTATGCAGATGAACATGTGTGCTGACATGATTACATATAACCAATAAAATTACTGAGAAATAATTCAGAATGCCAGAAGTTATTCATGAGCATGTAGAAAAGCTACTGTAACCCAAACTTAGTGTAATACTTGAATACTGTAACATGAAGTTAGCCCTAATTCAACTGTGCAAGATACACCAAGCTGAAAATCACCATGGGTCCATAGCTGGTACCAGGGTGGCAATTTCTGTGATGGAGGCAGGTGGGGAAAAGGCACCTTCAAGTCATCCAAGAGCTCTCATCCCAAATACTGGCTGTGTATTATGGTGAACTGAAATCACATCTTCAGCTTAATGTGCTGGGCTGAAAACTGCAGTAGTCCCTGGGATGCTTTGTCAGGTTTGTAGTTGTCCTCGCTGCAGAATTGCCATGTGGACCAGCAGCGGGGGATTTGTAGTGAGCACCTATTGCAATAGCCACTGCTGGCCTTGGACTCTGGGGGGAAATAGGAATTCGACTCATGCCTATGTCGGGGATGGACGGATACTGAACCCAAATGTAAGTTTGAGGGGGACTTGGTAGCTTGGGATTACTGCCAACTAACGTGCAAACACCTGCTTAAAGTTTGGGGGTATTTTTGATATAAATGTAGACTTGTACATTTTTTTTTTTCCCTGGCACCGGTAATGCCTGTGTCAGTGCTGCTTGAACAATTGTGCTCAGCATACAAATTTGCTGCATAAGGAACAAAAGCAAAAGGAAGATGTAGTGATGAAGAAAAGAATTAAAATGCATGAAGCACTGATTATCTCTTCCAAATAGATAAATCTCTACTCTGTGTTGGGTTTTTCATTGTATTCTGGGCAAATTGTCCTCTGGTGCTTAAAGGACTTCTTTCAAACATTAACAGTCCAGATATTTATAAAACAGAAATAAACACACCACCTTCTTCACTTTGGTACAGCTTAAGCAGCTACAAGATAGCTTATTTCCTGCTTTGTTACCATACAGATAGGCAGATTAATAGTTAGATCTGATACCTCTGACAGAATATGTGCTTTTTGTTGCTTGAATTTCAGGATTCGATTATAACACTGAGGACTACAATACCATCCTATTTTTCAAGGAGCTCTTTCAAGTTGTTCAAATCCCTTAAATACCTACCACGTTTCCATAATGAAAACAGAATGCAATATTATCTTCAGCACAAAATGCTATTATGTGGTGTAATGTTGGGATTTTTTCCACTGAAGAGTGTTTTTGTGTGTTGCTACATTCTGTTAAGTAATTGACTTCAGGCTCTGTCACTTTGTTTTCCATTGCTTCCACTGATGTGATTAATCGGGAGCTTTTCTGTTGGCTAGGTTTTCATCCCGAGTGGCTGTATGTGACGCAATCAACCCTTTCCTTTAACCACATGGTGTGGGTAAATCCAGTTCAGGTGGTGAGCACTGATTTCAGATGGAAAACTGTGGTTAAACTCATAAAAAATGAAAATGCGTGCATGGGTTTGAAAAAGCCAAGATGCCATATTGATTTTTTCCTTTCTCTATTTTCCCTTTTACCAGGATTTTTTTTCCTTGTCTGATTAACCAACTTTGTACTTCAGTAACTGAGCATTGTATGGGCAAAGTGCAAGTTTTCTCTCTGAAGTTCATTGAATATAGCTGCATATGGACTGGATTTTTCTCTGTTTTTATCTTCAGCTAGAGAAATGTGGCAAAAACCAAAACCACCCCAGCAATATTTTGTTCTGTCAGTGCAGGTATAGGCAAGAGTCTGATCTGGGTGGATTGCCAGGTAACTCTGTGGGTTTAAATAAGATGTTTTAGAAGAGTAGCTGCTAATATCCCAGGTGTCTTGCAGTATCCTTTATCCTAGTGTAGTGAGTCAAGGTTACCAGCAATGGGAGGAATTGTGCTGTGGAATTCCCTGGTGAAGTAAAAAAAAATGGAATGTGGGGATGTTTTTGAGGGAACTTCTGATGCTTTTCATTAGGGAACAGTCTCCCCTCCTCTCCCCTTTTTATGCACTGATTGCTGCTTGGCTAATACCCAAGAGAATGGAACTGGGAATAATAGGTTTTTAAAATAAAAGGACTTTACAGTTTCAGCTGAAACTCTGTAGATGTTACATAATTTGATAATAAGGAAGGACCCTTGAAACACACTAATCCATAGGCTGCATGCTGCTTCAGCTAAAGAAAACATGACCTGGGAACCCAGAAACTTCAGGGAACTACCTGTCCCTGAGATACCAGGCTCTCACACTGGAGGCTTAGAAAGAACTTTATTTAAAAATTTAGGCATGGCACAATGAGCAGATGAAGAGCAAAGTGGTATAGGTAAGCAAAGAGCAGTCTGTAAGGAAGAGATTTAATTTATCTCTTGCTGAGATTTGGACCTGAATGTCAAAGGAGTCCTTAGGTGATCTGTAGGTGGGAACTTCATTGTGGGAAATCACGTCAGTGTGTGGAGTCCTGTCAGAAGATTTTTTTTTTTTAATCTTGCATCTATATTGGGTGAGTGTGTTTTGTTTTTTTGCTGACCTCTGCTAGTAAAAGCCCTTGTTCCTGTGTCTTGGTCTGGAACTACTCATGCTTGCAGCTTTCACTTTGGCTGCTTTCTGTTTATTCTATTTCATATTAGTCTTACTTAGCATGTCTGAAATCAAGTTGGACATGTGCTGTTTGTAACTCTTTCAAGTCAGGTGCTTCTGAGCCTTCCTTCACATTGATTTAAATAATTTAAAACGTTATCTTTCTCATAGGTCTCTAGCCCTGAGCAACAGAGCCTCATCGTGTTGAGACCCACATATAAATGACCTGTTAGCTGAGCTGGGTTTTCGATAACCTGAAAAATGACATGCTGCTCCCAGAGCTTGTACTGCAGAGCCTAAACTCTGTAGCCATGGGCTGTAACAATTCACAGCACAAGGGGATTGGCACAGCGCAGAATTTGCAACACACATACTCACATGAGTGAGTTATATCGGCATTAGCTTTTTGCCTTGAGCAATGCTGTCTTTTGTGTACTTGTAGTCAAGTCCTACATATGTCAACGTCCTCTGCTTGGAATACAAAATAACTCAAGGATGACTGTGTTGGCTGAGACCAAAAGTCTGTCTAACCACATGTCCTGCCTCTGACGGTGGCCAGGAGCATCTGGGAGCTTGTAGACTTTTGGGATTATGGGAGTTTCTGCTGGCCAGATGCCCCTTCCTTTATTGCAAGGAGAATCTTTTTGCTTTTGAGGGGACTGAGTTATTCCATGTACTTGGTTTTGGCTTTAAAAGGAGTTGAGAAGTACACAAAGTTAGAGAGTAGAGGGTTGCTTTTGCATGCAAAATCAATTTCAGCTTTCTCATAAGAGTACTTCCTTCAATCCCATGAATCTCGTCTTTGCATGTACAACCTGCTCTGTATCAGTCAGATGTCTTAGACTTCAAATTGTTAAAAGAAGTAAGTATTGCTGGATACAAGTAAGAGTAAAAACTATGACACAATCTCCTATATCCTATGAGATAAAAAATGTGCTTCTCCTTCCCAAAAGAACCTGTCCTCCATCTCCCTGCCTTTCTCAGCAGAACGACCCTTGTCACAAACCCTGCTTTGGTGGTAGGAAGGACCCTCTCATCCATCTGTTGTGTAGGAGATTGGTGTTACTGCTGGTTTGCTACTTTGAGGAGCGGTCTGAGTGCTTTCACACTGATAGCACTCTGCACCCATTGAATATTTCATCCTAAATAGTGAGCAGCATAGCAGCCTGTTTATATTCATTTCACACAGCCCAGTTTGGAGAGAATCTGATTTCCATGATTTCAGATGGCTCTGTGCCAAGAAGATGTGTTACCATTGAATAGTATATACATGAGTGCATCTGATACATGGTAGGCTCTCGCTCTCTATGGATTCATCTTATTTAAATTTTCAATTTCTGTAAGTGTTGTAGGCATTATAAATAAGTATGCTTGGGCCAAAGTTGAATCTGTGGCTGAAATTTCATAGTGGAGCTGTGATGGCACGAATAAATCTAGCAAACTTTTGCTCTTGGAGTCTTCTAGAAGTCTGTGATTGAATTACAGCTTTTGTAATGGCCATCTGTCAAAATATTATTTTAAATACTAACGCAACCCAGAATGGCACTGCAAGTGTAACAAGAATGATCATCATTGTGCTCGTTATGGTAAAACATAGTGTATTACAAACATATCTCAGCCAGAATTTACCAACACAGCGATGTCCTTGCACTCATCTCTTCAGGAGACTGCAGTTTGGTCTTTCTGGTCTCCTTCCTTTGAAGTGACAATTATTTCTTGGTATCTGTTTCTTCAGAATTTTTTTTGTTGCTTTTATTCTAGAAGACCTGACTCTGGGACAGTGGTTTTTGCTTGTTGCTTGGGGAATACCAGGAGCCCCAAGTACCTTCTCACCTTCAGTGGTTGTGGGAGGACTCTTTGGGAGGTGAAGTTTTGTAAAGTTGATCCAAATAGCAGGCTTCCTCTGGGGCCAGACGAGAGGAATTGTGTGGTTTCATTTCAATTCAATGCTTTGGGGAAGACAGCATTTCAAATTATGCTGGGAAGGATGAACGTGTCCACAGACCAGTATGACATTATGTATCGCTCTTCTTTTGCAGCTCACAAAGTTCCTTTTTGCAGACTTTCTTGTGCTGAGGTCTGTGTTCCTGTGTGCTGGGATACAGGACGTGTGTACTTCTACATGTAAAAGTTGAATAAGTCTGTAAACTACTCCTTATAAAAAAGAATGATGTCAGATTTGATCTATATCAATTTTTGGATTTCTTGATATGGATCACTTTGAATACTATCTTAGACTAATAATGAAGGTGGAATCTATTGTTTTAAGATGAAAGCTGCATGAAAGACTTGGTAGGAGAATGTGTGGCAAAAAGGCTACTAGGCTATTAAAAAAAAGGCCATTTTACTATGAGTAGCATAAAATATCTGTATTTGATATTTTTGTCTCCTATTTTATTTTGTAACCTCAATGGACTGTAGTGAAAAATTTTGTCTGCTGTAAGATGCTGCCTGTTGTGTATTCCTCCCCTCCTCTTAATATCACTACTGTTAGCTATCAAAGAAAGGTTTGTTTTATACGTGCCTTCTAGTTCCCTGTGCATCCTTTTAACAGAGATTAACTCAGGTTGTATCCTGAGAGCCTAGTGACATCATTATCAATAGATAAACGTTCACTAAACTTGCATGATTTTAAAGAGTTCATCTTGAAATGGGCCCTTGTGTGGGAGATGATCTTTTTGGATTTGATTCTTGATATGGCCTCAAAACAAAATGCCTGTTTCATTCCATTGTCTCATATGCAGGCTTGTGATTCCAAAACCTTGGATCTGTTTTGATTTATAATATGCTGAACAGTAAAGCAGTTCAAATCTTCTCTTGCAAGTGATGATTGTGGTAAAACTAGGAACATATTAAAAATACATACAAATTAATTTAATGTCTTTAAAAACTATTTGCTGTCTTTAGCTTTTAAATTTTTTCGAAGTCTTCATCTGTCCATTAATACTTGCTGGGTTCCCCCCCCCCCATCCCGTTTATTTGAATTTTTCTATTTTCTATTTTTCCTTCAGGGCTAGTAATAAAACCAAGGTAATGTCACAGTACAAGGTTTGTTTCTTATCCTGGTTTTGTATCATGTAACTCTAATCCATCCTGTTGATAAAAGTAACTACCTTTAGCCACAGCAATCAGCAGTATTGCTTTTAAGCAGGTCAACTATTGAAGTGATAATCCCATGGCAGAAGAGGATGTATGAGGCAATAAATTTCTCCCCATTTCATAAACATGGAGACCTGTAACCCATCTGTTTGTGCCTTGAGGAGACATTTACTCATCTGCGGTATAGCAGCTTCTTTGGGGATACTCTTATTCTATGACGAATAAAGGAAGTAATTTGCGATGAATTTTTCAGGCTTACTTTTTATTTGATTCTGACATAGCAAGGGAGCAGCAGGCAGCACAGCGCAGCAAAAAGGCTTGAACTGAAGATGCCCTCTGAAAAATCTGACTGCAGGATTGGAAAACCTCTTTGGGGGAGAGGGAGGATAGCTTGGCAGAGCACTCGGCATCCCTCTTGGCTAAGCAACTCTCTTGGAGTTTTAGATACATCTGGCAGTAACTGCTCCGTTTGGGTTGGGTTATAAAGTGGGCAATTTGTACAGAAAACAAACAGTAAAACTACTGTGTGGAGTTATTTTTATTCCTAAATCAGTAATATTTAGGTGTGTTATCTCTTTCTCTCAATGTTATTTTTTTTTCCCCCTTTTGAAAAGCAGCCAGCTGAAATAGACTTTCTCTTGAGCTTAAAAAGCTCAACTTTTTTATTGCAGTGGCAAACTCCTTGTGCCTCAGCCGCAAGTCTGCTAGGGCTTAGTGTTCTCCAAATCAATGAGAGGTGTAGAAACTTGAAGTTTATTAAATTAAGTGGGTCAGCAGGATTGGTCCTTGTGGTTTCATATCTGAATTTTGCAGAGTAAGATAAATTACACTGGGAGGAGATGAATATTTTACAGCAGAAGATTGGAGAGGGGAGGTTGGCCAGCTAGCAGAGGAAGGGGCTGTGTCCTTAGTCAGGACCAGCAGCCTTTCCTGGGCTCCTATCTGTGTGGGAAGCAACTGGGGAATGAAAAAGCACTTTTAAAAATGTGTGCTGCCATCCTGGGCTTGTCACCAGGTGCGGCACTGCTGTCCCATTCCTAGACTGGCCTTAAATGGGAGTTCAGAAATGATGCAGCACAAATCAGTGATGATGGAAGATAAACCTTTGAAACTGTGCACTTATTGAGCACCAATATTAAATTTCATCCATTAGAGGCTGTTCTTGTGAGCAATGTTTAATGCTGTTTTAGCACTTGGATTTGCAAGATTTCTTCTATACCTGCAGCTTCCTCGGGTGTCTAAATAAGGGATTTATAATTGTGTTGTAGTCCCTGTGTCCTAATTGATTCCTAGCGATCTGATTTCTGAAGTCAGCAGACGTATTGGTAGCACTCACTGTAACAGCTTTATAGCAGCTAAAGACTTTGAAGCTTTCAAAAAATTTCTAAATGTTGAAGATGGTCTTCAACAATTCAAGTCTACCTGGACTTGTGCACAGCATTTGACACTACCCTGCATGACATCCTTGTCTCTAAATTGGAAAGACATGGATTTGACAGACAGACTGCTCAGTGGATAAGTAATTGGCTGGATGATTGTGGTCAATGGCTTGATGTTCAAGTGGAGACCAGTAATGAGTGGCGTTCCTCAGGGGTCAGTGTTGGGATCGGCACCGTTGAACGTCTTTGTTGGTGACATGGACAGCGGGATCGAGTGCACCCTCAGCAAGGTTGCTGACAACACCGAGTTGTGTGGTGTGATTGACACACTGGAGGGAAGGGATGCCATCCAGAGGGACCTGGACAGGCTGGAGAGGTGAGCCCACGTGAACCACGTGAAGTTCAACAAGGCCAAGTGCAAGGTCCTGCACGTGGGTCGGCGCAATCCCAAGCACAACTACAGGCTGGGCGAAGAATGGATTGAAAGCAGCCCTGAGGAGAAGGACTTGGGGCTGTTGGAGGAAAAGCTCAACATGAGTCAGCAGTGTGCGCTTCCAGCCCAGAAAGCCAACTGTATCCTGGGCCGCATCAAAAGAGGTGTGACCAGCAGGTCGAGGGAGGGGATTCTGTCCCTCTGCTCCCCTCTGGTGAGACCCCCTGCAGTGCTGCGTCCAGCTCTGGGGGCTCCAGGACAAGGCAGACATGGAGCTGTTGGAGCGAGTCCAGAGGAGGCCACGGAGATGATCAAAGGGCTGGAGCACCTCTGCTATGGAGACAGGCTGAGAGAGTTGGGGTTGTTCAGCCTGGAGAAGAGAAGGCTCCAGGGACACCTCAGAGCCCCTTCCAGTCCCTGCAGGGGCTCCAGGAAAGCTGGAGAGGGACTGGTGACAAGGGCAGGGAGTGACAGGCCAAGGGGAATGGCCTGAAGCTGCAGGAGGGGAGATGGAGATGGGATGGGAGGCAGAAATCCTTCCCTGTGAGGGTGGTGAGGCCCTGGCACAGGGTGCCCAGAGAAGCTGTGGCTGCCCCTGGCTCCCTGGCAGTGTTCAAGGCCAGGTTGGATGGGACTTTGGGCAACCTGGGCTAGTGGAGGGTGTCCCTGCCTATGGCAGGGGGTTGGGACTGGATGGGCTTTTAAGGTCCCTTCTAACCCAAACCAGTCTATGACTCTACGATATTTGTAGAAATTGCTTCACTGATAGCAGAAATTAAGTCTCCTTGTGCAGCGCTGGTAATCTCAGAGAATACGATCCCATTATTAGTGGAAACTTTGGCTTATGGTCTGTCGGATCCCCCTTTGTGGGCATCTGCCCTTTGCAGATAGGGATTAATGCCCATTCTAACGAGATCCAGTTATTCTGTGCTCTCGACAGGCTGTGAATAATGTAATTATACAATTGGATTTCCTGTGGATCATACAAAGAGATAAATGGTGTTCAGGCCACATCATTATTGATTCATGCACCATTTGCCTCTTAGCTCACTCAGAGAAACACAATTACTGCTGTTACACTTCATTTAAAAGAATTGCAACTTTTCAGCAGTGGAAACAGCTATTGTGTCTGAATTGATATTCTTCTTTGACCAAACCTTAATGTGTTGGTTTATGTTTTCCTGATTGCAACCAAACAAAACTTAAAAGGCTTATAAAGCTAAATCTTTCCCATTACTGTTCTCTCTGTGCTGCTCTACAAAACTGCAGAGCGTTTTCAAAACTCAAAGCATAGCATACACTTTTCCAGAATTTATAATATACGTTATATTTATAGTTGTATAAATGTTTGTATCAAATACAGTGTTTTGCTGATTTAAGGCTAAAGCTGGGTTTTAGGCACTGTGCAGACATTTGCAATTTCTATTTCTTTGAAACCGCATAGTAAGCAGGTAGTAATCTCTAGATCCTCACACTTGCATGAAAGTATAATAGATCTCTCAAACTTTGTTGGGGCAGAGGAGTTTAAAAATATTGGCTATCTTGCATTTTAGTGAACGTAAATGGTAGCAAGTCTTTAAATTAGGAAACCATAGATGAAAGTATGTGGTAGTACAGTTCTCTGTACACGCAAGGGTGAAAGCTAACGGTATGGCTGTGAAAGTGCCATAATAGTGTGAGCATACGCGCTATTGTGTGTGCTGGGCTGCCGAGTGCTCTCAGCGTTTGCATTTTCCTGATTTTGTTGGATTTTACATTGCTGCCTCAAACTGGAGGAAGAGGGATGCTAGCAAAGATCCTGTTTGTTGCTGTTTCTCAAGTTGTAATTGTCTTTTCTGGAGTAATTTATGTGATATCTGAAGTGCCATGATATTTTGTGTAATAAGAACATAATGATAATCAATTTGCTCTAAAGTCTCTTTTTTTCCAGTAGTTTTCACTGGTAAAGAAATAATCTAATTCAAGGGTTATTTGTACCCTATACCGAGTGTGTCGGGTGCGCGTCTATGATGGCTTATCATGAAAGAGCTGGTGTCACTGGGAAAGTGTGCCCGTCTCTTGGAGCCACAAATGCTCTGTCTTGCTGCTCTTCGCAATTCCTGGGTTTTCGAAAGGTTTCTACACCGGGGATAGGGGGTTTAACCTGTCTCTTCTGCGATGACTCCTTTTTGGAGGGAGGAATTCCAGACCACTAAAGAAATGGAAACAGCAGCGTTTTGAGGCCAGCCAACAGGAGCTCTTCCTCAGACTCTGCCTCCATGTTAACAGAGGCTGTCCTCGGAGGTATCCTCTGGCAGTAATTCCAAACTTAATCCTTGAGGGAACATTGGGCTGCAGATCATCATGCACTAGATTTTGAGAACAAGTTTTCCTCTCCGAATATGAGTCACACTTGGAAATATGTTTTGTAATGAGGGAGAGAAGCAGTTTTGTTCAGAAATGTTCCTCTCAAATAGAAGACGCCAGGGAGAGTTTGTTTTGTGCTACAGTAATTTCTCTGCTGTATTTTGTTCTGTTTCATTTACCCTCTTGAAAGAAACTTTTAAAATGACTCCTCGTAGTAATAAGGATTATGCAAGCAGGAGCTTTCCCTGCCTTGCAGCTTGGCAAATTTGTCATCTTTAGTGGGATTTCTCCGACATAAATGAGGAAAGAAACTGGCCTACAGCTGAGCAGGGATGAGGAGCACTGGTGCTACTGGAGGAGCCAGAACAGGGCTTGGATCAGTGGGACTTTTGTCTCTTGAAGCTGTCTGGTCCTATTGTCATTGAAAGGGAAAAGGAGTGGATAGCTTGTTGTTTGTTCATTTTATTTTAAATAAATAAGGCAGGTAAAATGCTAAAACAAACTCGGCAAACAGTTTTTGTTTTGGCCTAGATTCTTAATAAAATTACATGTTAACGCCAGGATATGCAGAGATGCTCTTGCATTGATAGAGGGACTTCACCAGTGACTTTGAAAGAAGTAGAGCTGGGTTAGGGCTAAGTGTCTGGCTCCATTTGACTTACCTAGGTGCCTCATTTTTATTATTTATGTTCAAGGAAAAAGCCATCTACCAGGCTGTTTTCTCAAAATATTTCCACTTGACAAGACAATGTTTTATGAGAAGAAAACTCTGTAACACTCATAAAAGTTTTACAGTCTGCCAAACTTGCAGCCTCATTTTTGGCTTTCTTTTACCCTTGCTGATATTTTAAAACACTGAGCACAGTTACAAATCTGTATATCTTTATAGATTTGAAAAGAAGGTAAGTCCAGACTGAATTAACTCAAGCTGCTTTGCCACAGCCTGCTCTCTGTCAGGTCAATCTTTATCTGCCCTTTTCCTAGAGAGATAGTGATGTAATTAATAAATCCAAACAGTTACTGCTTTAGCTGGGGAGTTGCGAAAGGACTTCACTCCAGAGTATCTTGGAGTACAGCTTATATATATATGTGTGTCTAGATATTTCCAGAGTATGTAGGAGACTTCACATAACTTAAGAAATCTATAGTTTGAGTTGTTCCGTTAAAATCCACAACATGCAATTCAGTTTTTGAATGAAATACACAGTTCTTACTAGTGAAAGGTTAGTAAATATTGTATGAGCTCAATCCCCACAGAAGGGGGTACTGAGACTTAGAGAAATAACTGTGCAGGCTATGGGGAAAACTAGTGCAGCAGTAGAAACTGCAAGAAGGGTGGATTAGCTTCGGGGGATGGCTTTAGGAGAGGAGCTCCTTTCTGGCCCATGCATGGCCATAATGAACATGCCTATCAATGAAGAGTAAGTGAATTTACCACTGACAATTCTGTTAAAGTGGTATCTGCTTTTTCTTCTGAGCTGTGAAACGGCGTCTTGCTCACAGTTGTTTCTGTCAGCATTTTCTACTTGTGCGAGGAGTTGTGACTATCCGCAAATGTCACACTTTCAGTGTACAAGCAGACCTTCATGTAAAACTGCAAATGGCGCCCAGGGGAACCAAACAGATGAGTGCATGAGCTTTTATGCTTTATTTCCAAGCTATGGTGCGTATTAGTAGAGAGCTCTCAGTTCTTCTGGAGCATTGATGTTCCTGGTGACTGACAGATTTGTTCTTCCTCCCATTTTGTTCCTTTATGTTCATAACTGAGTCCCATTTTTGTCTGTTTGAGGAAGTTAGAGAGGCAGCAGGATGTGATGAATAAGACGTTGCAGCCACGAGCTGGGAGCAGCCAGCCTGGCCTCTGAGCTGGCCAGAGGAGCCTGCAAGGACTGAGCAGACGACGTGCTGCTCTGCAGGTCACTTAGCTCATTGAACCCAAGGATGGAAGCACAGACCCACCTACAGGGATGCAGTGGTCAAGGGTTGCATATACACCTTGTTTCTGTTTTTGTCTTTGCTGATTGCTTTGAGTTTTCCCTGTTTAAAAAAAAAAAATAAAATTATGGTTGGGAGCTAACTGTAAGGAGATAGTTTAGGGCAATCCATCTCAAAGCCTGGAACAAGTCAGGATTTTGCCACGCTATTTTTTTTCCTCTTGTATTTGTGGTGATAGCTCTTGGGATGTGCTAATTTCAAAACAATCTAAACCTCCTGGGCAATCCTTTTATTAGCTCAGGAGAGAATGATGATCTGTGTGCAATTGGTAGCATGGTATTACAAACTCCAGTAATTGCACCCAAGTGTTATCTTAGAATGATATAAAAACGATGTGAAAGCACCAGGCTGGTGTAACGTTGCAGTGAAGCAGGAAGCAGATGCTTAATTAGACATGTATGTTTCAAGAGCTAAAAGGTGTGTATATCATTTAGAAAAATATACTCTCTTGGTCATTCATATTATGCGAAACTATGTTTTCCATATCATCGTGAATAATTAATCAGGAAAAATCACTATGAAGGTTCTTTTGTTAAGCTGCAGAGATAAAAGCATTTTATTTGTTGAGAGGCAGCAAAATATCTGTTTAACATAATTATCTGTTAACACACAAAGTTAACAGATTAACGTTAAGTTGCCTTCCCATGGAGTTGGTGTAAGCATAAAACACTGATATCACACACGCACGCACCCCTCTGACTAACTGTAAGTGATTTACCACTTAGATTAGTTAAGGATGATGGACTAGATGAGCTCTTTTCGATCTCTTCCAGTCCCATCTGTGATTGTGATAGGCATCCTCCTCTTGGGGTTGAGATCGTATCTCAAAACTACCTTTGCTATCAGTTGGGTCACATTTCAGAGTGAAAGCTTGCGATTTCAGTTACTTTCTGCAAAAGATTTCACATCTGAGAAAACTCTCCTCGCATCTTACAAGCGTGGGGATGAGGGCTGCTACTGCTGGTCTTTAGGCTTACACCTGACTTTCTTCCTTGGCAGCAAATGAGAATGCAAACCTTGTTGTGCCAAGAACTGGCCTTTAGCTGTTTATTGTTGTAGCTGGTTTTAATTTTTGTATCCTGCAGATAAGTGAACCAGAATGAGTAAAGAGCGGAAAAATACTTATTTTTTACCCCTTGAGTTTATGCAAGTTCTTATTTGCCAAAATCAGCACAAAGTAACATGGGACATATAGTTAATTTGAAACTGCTCTCCAGTCCAAAAACTATTTTCAGGTGACCCACAAATAACATGTGTTTGGCTTGTGTGCCCAGCAGCTTGGGTTTTCTTCCAAAGCATAAGGCAGGTGCGTGCCAGGTGCATGTCCCAGGGTTGATGTTATTTATTTCATTTGCCTGATTGAATTTGTTGCATTTAATACTTTTTTCTCTGAAATGCAGGTAAGCACGGTATATTTGCATGATCTATATGTTATATAGACACGTGCCCAGCCTGAAAATGCAAATTAGACATTAATGGTGATTAAAAGAGAGTTTGAGATTGAAGTGGAGGTTTTTGGTCAATCCCACTGGCACTGAGAGGTGGGCGCTGCACATCGGCAGGATCTGCTGGGTGCAAAGGGCCAAACCTCTACAAAATTCCCAGAGTGCTGAATGCAACCTTACAGCTCTGCTACCAGATTTGCGGGCCTGCCTAGTTCTTTTTTTCTTTTCTTCTGCCTCCTCCCTGGTGTACATTTTGCTGTTGAGCGGCTTGTGCTGTCCCTGAGATCTCCGTGTGCTGATGGCCTCTCCCTGACACAGCTCATACTGCGTTTGCTAAGCATGCACAGCTCCATGTTAAGCAAAAGGTATATGCAAATGTGTATGTCACTTGTGTCTTGCCTAAACTAGAGCAAAATTCCCCCAAATAGGTGTGGAGCCTTGATTTACTATGCCTGCTTCGTATATACGCTATATTCCATGTCTTGGAATGGCTGCAGTATTTGTTTGGGAATTGCCTGTCTGTCGTAGACTCCTTTGGACAATCCCTGAAGCTTGTTATGTGAGGAGACAGTTCCTAAAGTGGATGTTCTCCAGGAAATACTGATGCTGTAGTTGTGCCAGCTCCATCTGGCTGGCACCAGAGCTGTCGTCTTTGTGGGGATAGTTTGACAAAAGAGCCGCTATCAATTCCAGTGCTCTACCGCTGTTGAATCTTGCTGTTGTAAGCTGCGTATTTGAAATGCTGAGGGAGAGGCAGTTTGCTTTTGTGCATGGGCTTTGGCAGTTGTTTTTTTTTTTTTTTTTCCAGAGACCTGATGCTGCTATGAGGTGTCAGCCTTCTCCCCTCATCATGGGAGGCTCTAACTTGCAGTATTGCAGCTTCCAGCAAATTGTCACGGTACCAACATCTTGCATTTAGAACCCATGTCATGCACGTGGTTGTAGTACAAGGATTTTTTTCATGGTTTCCCTGTGAAATGCTGTAGGCTAAAATGCAACGCAAGCTATGTATAGTTTTGAAATGAGAGGAGGAATCAATGAATTTGCTTGGAGAGATTTGGTTGGCATATAGCTTTGGAAATATTTCCATTCTGCTTTAGGTATCTGTTGTGATGTCTGCTCTTCAGTAATGAAGGTGACTTCTTGTGAGTTGGGACAAAATAGGAAAGAGAAAGGATAAACTTTCTGATGCCTTATATCCAAAATAAAGACGAGAAAACTTCCACTAATGTTCTTCCTTCTTTGATTCCAAGCATGTCAGTGATTATTTCCGTAATAACTGACAGTTCATGCAAAATTGAGATCCACATGGTCACTGCTTATTTTAGTATCCTCCACCCCTCTTCCTTGGTCCTTGCCTTCAAAGGACAGACGTTACAGGACAACTTTTTGGATCTAGTAGATAGTGGGGGGGAACAGTGTCTTGAAGAGTGTTGGTAGGTCTGATTGCCTCTAGACCAGCAAGCATTTGGGAAATGGTGTGAATTTTTTGGATTGTAAAAAGCTTTTTTTGGAGCTTTTCGGGTTCCCGAATGGTTCCAAGCTTCTGTTTTCTGTATCGTTTCCCTTAAAAGAGATTTAATTAAAAACCAAGCAACCATGACAGCTATCATAGCAAGTTTTTCCTATGTGCAGAAAGAGGATTTTTAGATACAACCCTTACAAGCCATAGAAGCCAAGGGGAAACACATTTCTATGTATATGGTGAATCTTAGGACAGTGTTAAAGTCTTTATTATATTGTAGGAATACTAGGATCATTTGTCCTAGACAGTGAATTATTGCCTTCTCAGCCCAGGGGTGAAAAAGCCTATCTGAGGTAACGGTAAATGTGCAGTGAACTCTACTAAAAGCATTATGCGAGGTCCTGGGGGTGCAAACCGAAATTGCAGAGTGAGAAACAGGCATATACAGCAAACCCATCGCTTGCAAGCAGAGATAAGTACCAGCCGTGGGTGACTCGGGTCTGCAGCGCAGGGAGGTTGCTGGTGGCAGCTCACGGAGCGGCAGTGCCCGTGGGGCAGTGTTTTACCATCTGCATCAAACAGGGGCTGTGTCTGTGTCTTCCAAACCTTGCTCCTGTTTTATACTTGTGAGGTGCTTTCAGGGTACGCTGTGTCTGAGACGATTCTTTAAATGAATTTGGAAAATTGAGACTGCAAAGGGTGCTCTCTTGGCTGAAAGGCATTTCCAGGCGGATTCAGTTAAGTTGTTTAAAGCTCTGTGTGGTTGTTGCATATCCTTGGTGGGTTTTTTTTAATAAATCCATGGACATAACTGATGGGTCACTAAGTTAAGGTGTTGTGTAAGTCTGGACTACTCTAAATGTATGAAAACATTTAATCACAGACCATTCCTGCGTATTGGATGTTATATGCACATATATATCCATATATGTATACACACATATGGACATATATTAAACCAACGTATCTTTTGTGCCTTACATCATACTTTTCTAACCCTGCACTTCTATTCAGTTGGAAATGCCTATGAGCAAATTTATTTGCCTGCATAAGACAGCTAAATCCAAATCAGTTCACACAGCCTTTTAAAACTTGTAATTATTTTCCTACTAATTTTAACAAGTCTTCTAGTTTATTACTTTGGGGGAAAAAACACCCCTGAATCCCACTAAACTCCAAAGAAGCAAATCCCCCCAACTTAACTGGCCTCATCCAAAGAGGGCAAAAGCAACTTTGTGTGCCATTGGCTTTGGCTTTATTTACATAAAGGAAAGATCAAGTTAATGTCATCAGCAATTGGTGGGTTTCTATCAGAATGCAGAATTATGACACCTCTCCATGTGTTACCTAGAGAAAATCCCAGGATATTATTGTGCTTTTAACAGCATCGGTCCTGCAATGTGCTCGTTAAGGCTGTATGTTCTCTTACAACTTGTTTGCAAGAGCTGGCGCAAAGTGCCCGTGCTCTTAAGTCTGACTTAATGCTCAGTGCGAAGTTGGGGAGGGTGGGGAGCAAAAACCAGAGCCTGTGGTCCTGATGGTAGACACATGGAAATGGAAATCCAGCAGTGATGCATGAACTTCCCATGACTGTCAGAAATGGGTGCCAGGATGTTCTCGGTGGCTCAGGCTTTTCTTGGCTCTTGCTCCTTCCCCTGCTATGCCAGCAAGGCATGTTTAACTCAGGCCAATGTTGGCAACTCCCTTCCAAGAAGAAAGCAGGATTTTTGTGGACCACCTATGAATTTTCTCCTAATAAAAGTCTCCAAATGTGAAAACCAAACTTATTTTTCTGAGGAATCTCTGAATAAATAATGAAGGGTTGACATGTGGAGTTATAGGTTTGCCATCTGGTAGTACAGCCCCTGGCAAATTGTAGCACGTTGTTATGGCGAGTAAATGCTTATTTGCTGAAATGGACTGTTATTTCATTGCTTTAGCACTGAGCAGAAGCGTGGAAAATGATGAGCAATTTACTGGAGAGTTTTTGATGTGAATATCTCTTGTAGGGAGAAGAGGCCTAATGGAAGCAATGAGTTCTTTAAAACAAAATTAATGGGCCACCATAAAGTGTTTAAATTCTCTGCTGATTTAAGTTTATCTTGCTAATAAAGGTCATTCTTTTCCATTCAGGTTATGCATACCTGTAAGATGTGGGGTTTTTTTTCCATTCCATGGGGATCAGCATAGGACACCCTATTGGTATGCACGACATACCATTTGTAAGCTCTCTGAGGATGCTTGTTGAAGGCTTCTGTCTCCAGGAAATGAAACTATGTCACCACAGCTAAAATAATTGTATATGGTTTTTATTTTATCGAGTTAAAAAGTGACTTTTCAGTCTTGAGTGACAATTCCAGGTGAGAGCAATTTGGGAGAGGGTGTGGCAGCTGTCTCTGCAACAGGACTGACAGTGTCAGGGAAGTATTATGAATTAGGTATAGGGAAGATGAGAGAAGATGTGTTGGGTTTGTGTGGCAAGGTTTTGGTAGTGGGGGGGGCTACAGGGGTGGCTTCTGTGAGAAGCTGCCAGAAGCTTCCCCTGTGTCTGACAGAGCCAATGCCAGCCGGCTCCAAGAGGGACCCGCCGCTGGCCAAGGCCAAGCCAATCAGCGCCTCTGGGATAACATATTTAAGAAGGGAAAAACCAGTTAGAGCTTTTGCAGCCAGAGAGAGGAGGGAGAAGATGTGAGAAACTCTGCAGACACCAAGGTCAGTGAAGAAGGAGGGGCAGGAGGTGCTCCAGGCGCCGGAGCAGAGATCCCCCTGCAGCCCATGGTGAAGACCATGGTGAGGCAGGCTGTCCCCCTGCAGCCCATGGAGGGAGGATGAGGGGGTGTAGAGATTCCACCTGCAGCCCGTGGAGGACCCCACGCCGGAGCAGGTGGAGGCACCTGAAGGAGGCTGTGGCCCCGTGGGAAGCCCACGCTGGAGCAAGCTCCTGGCAGGACCTGTAGCCCCGTGGAGAGAGGAGCCCACGCCAGAGCAGGTTTGCTGACAGGACTTGTGACCCCGTGGGGGACCCCACGCTGGAGCAGTCTGCTCCTGAAGGTCTGCACCCCGTGGGAGAGACCACGCTGGAGCAGTTTGTGAAGGACTGTCTCCCGTGAGAGGGACTCCATGCTGGAGCAGGGGAATGATGAGAGGAGTCCTCCCCCTGAGGATGAAGAAGCAGCAGAAACACCGTGTGATGAACTGACCGTAACCCCCACTCTCCGTCCCCCTGTGCCGCTGGGGGGGGAGGAGGTTGAAGCCGGGAGTGAAGTTGGGCCCGGGAAGATGGGAGGGGTGGGGGGAGGTGTTTCAAGGTTTGATTTTATTTCTCATTCCTCTACTCTGTTTTGCCTAGTAATAAATTAGATGAATTCCCTCTCTCAGTTCAGTCTGTTTTGCTCGTGACGATAATTAGGGAGTGATCTCTCCCTGTCCTTATCTCGACCGTTGTACTTTTTCTCCCCTGTTTAGTGAATGAGGGGAGTGATAGAGCGGCTCTGGTGGGCACCTGGCCCCCAGCCAGGGTCAACCCACCACAGAAGATTACAGACAAGTAAGAGTCTGGGTAAAAAAAAAAAATAGAGATGGGAGTGAAAGGGAAGATGAGTAATGGGTGAATAACTTCTGAGGGAGCATAAATGATGTAAGAGGTTGAGGAAACAATAGCTTGATATTTTAAAGGTTTGCTAAGAGGAGCCCTGGGAGCAGCAAATTTTGCATATAGGCTATATCGATGATTGCTTTCTCCAAACAAAGCATTGGAAAAGGTTTCTTTTTGTTTAGTTGTTTGACAGTACTGGCAAGACCCAGTCTGCAATACGCAAAGTACGTAGGCATACGTGGTGAGATCAAGTCTGGAGACCTAATGTAAATTTACAGGACAAATAATTGAATAAATGTTAAATGTGGTAGGAAAGAACGAGGGGCGCTACTACTAAGGAGGAAGGAAGGAAACTGCCTGGGGAGGGGACTTTGTGGTTTTTTGTTTTTTTTTTGAAGCAGCATCTTGCTCCACAAAGCAACAATTATCAATTTGTAAACCGGAATTTTCATTTTAGTTTTTCTCCCCCCCCCCTGAAAAAGACGAAGCAAAGACACTCTAATGAGCTCTCCAGTGGCATTGTTAACTTGGTTCTCTTTTTTCTTTTTTTTCCTTGACTGCTCATGAAAGGTGCTGAGTTGCTGGCAGCCTGTTTATTCAAGCAGAGTCAACTTTGACATTACTACACCCTCAGGTTACCTCCAGCATATTCCTAACTGGCCAGCTGCTGCCTTGTACTATTAGAACTTAATACCTATTTGGTATTTAGCTTCTCTGAGAAGTTTTTTTAGCAAGTGTACCTGTTAATGAGAATTGTCCGAGCTCTTGTCTGCTCTACTGCTGATAATGGATTTTGTATAGGATATCTCACCACTACTAGTACTAGTTAGTGGCAGGTTTCCAGATTTAAGTGGAAAGTTGATTGAAAAATTTCATCCGGGTTTTTGTTTGGGTGTCAACGATGGTATTTATAAGAAAGAAGCGTAATAATAGATTGTTTAGCTTTTGCTGTAAATAGAAATAGTCTTATCAGATGCTAACTTTCTCAGAAACCACCCTGTATTTGCAATGCCTTTTGTTACTAATACAAAAAAAAATGCTTTCAAGTCTAAAGAGGTCAAAATCCCCTTTCTTGTTAATAGATGTTGCCATTTTGAAAAAGATGGCTGCGATACTGAGGACAGAATGCTGTGTGGTCCTTAAGAGACTTTCCTTTTAAAAGAGACTTTACCCGTTCATCTCAGTTTACAGTCTTAAAAAGCAAAGACTGAGTATGTCCCCTTGTGTGGAGGGGAGCAGAGAAACAGGAAGGGTAAATGGCTTGTACAGTGTTCAGCAAGATGTCTTAGGCAGCAACAATAGGAACCAAACTCTGTATTTCTAGAGTCAAGTGCATTTCCTTAAATTTTTCCCTTCTTGGTCTTATCCTCCCTTTCAGATACAGCTTTCCTGTGGCTGTCATTTGAGAGTTTAGGTGGCTTCTTCACTCTGGTTTAACTGAAAGTGATGCTGAATGTCAGATGCTATCTATTCCAAAAGGGAAAATAGAGAGTCTTCCTAGCAAATTCAATTTTTCTTGAATGTGTCATTTCAGAGAATCTCTGAGTGAGCCAGTGTTTCATAACACAGTATTGATTTATTGTTCAAATGCCACAAATCCTCCACAGGGAGGTCAAATGGTAAAAATTATTAAGAATTTATGGCTTCGAATGAGGGAGGAGATAGATAGAACTCTAAGAGCATTGACAGTTACAGATATTTCTTTTTTAAATTTTATTGAATGTGAAAAAGTGATATTTCATCAGGTCTGCTTGGGCTTGTGTCCTGTATACTCATCTGTTGTTTTCCTAGTTAAAAAGCTGAGAAAGCACTAAATGCTGACATGTAATGTACTACAGTACGCAGAGATGCTTCTCATCAGCGTGTAGTATTTTGCTTGCACAAAAGCAACAAAACCAGTGATAAGTTTGGGCTGAAAAAATATTTCTTTAGTCAGAATGGTATTAATTCGTCCATTGCATTGTCCTTTTGAACTCTGTCGTTAATTAAGCTCTTGAACTCGGGCATTGTAAATATGCAAGGACAGACATGGTTTGGGCAGTCACTTTTATGGGGCAGATGTAAAAGGACTAGGTTATTTGGCAATTTTCACAGCAAGATGGTCAGATGATAATACCTACCAACTTCATTTTTCCGAGGGCTTATAGAAGATACAGTTTTAAAAAAAAATTGCTGTCTCTGCTAATTAGGACACAGATGATAAAATACAGTTCAGTTAAAAGGCTAAAATTGAAAGAGATAATTGGACTCAATGGTGTACCTTTGAGATGCCTGCAGGTTGGGTATCTTCATGAGTGCTCTCGAGAGCTTTCTTGGTTACCCCTGGTCACCAGAAGACAAAATCTCCTGCTGTTACCCCCAGGGATGTCTGCTTTCAAGCCAATGTCTGCAGAGGCACAGTCCTTTGCCCCTTGAAGCAATATGATGGGGAACTGGGGGCTTGCTAGTGTGCCCTGGGAGCACAGGTTTAAAGGCTGCTGCCCTGAGCAGCGGTGTGTTGTATCTATTTAGAGTTGGATTTATCACTAAGTGAGATTTAAGGATGAAGTAGTGTTTGCTTAAGGTGCAGTCTGCAGCGCTGGAAGGAGGCATACTGTTAAAAGAAAACCCAAGAGCCGAGATGATCTTTGGGTCTTTGAGCACCTCAGCCAGCTTTTACCTTTCCTTTGCTCCAGTTTAACTGGAATTTCCCTCGTAACTTGAAATGAATCTCTTGCTTTGCTTATGGAAGTTGCTGCCTTCTAACCTTACATTGTGCCTTCTGCCTCCTCAAAAGAAAGGGACGAAACAAAATGAGCTATGTCCCTTCTTCCAAGAGATGGTAAACCAGGCTGTCATAGCAAATGCCCTGCCCGATAACGCCTTGCAAGACCTCATCTCCCCCTTTCTTGGCATTAAGACCCAAGACATGTTGTGATGTGTTGCTATCTGACCTCTTTTCCTGGCCCCTTTTCTCCTTAGGGGCTTGTGTTTGCAATCAGTATTGCATACCTTGATACATTCCCACCTCAAGGTTTCTGAAGAGGTACTTTAAAGCAGGATACATCATATTATGAGAAATACAAAACATGCTGTTTGTACTAAATTTGTAACTTGTGAGCATCACAGAATATCTTAACATGACGCCATAGCTCAGGGAGTTTGAAAGGATGGTTGGATGATTTCCCACCTTTCACGTATACGTTTTTGACTTTAAACAGTCTCTTTCTGGCAACCGTATCACAAAGAGATACCTCTTATGTCTACAGGGATTAGCATTGTCTCACTCTTCAGACCTTCAGAGGAACAGCTGGGTATTCATTGTGTTTTAAAGGGCTAAATAGATCTGTAGGCATTGCAGACAGAGGACAGCAGCAATTTCATTCTATCAGTTAAGGTGGATGTCTTGATGCTGAGTAGCACATCTGGGCTACTCTTTAAAAGCACTGATTGATTGTTGGTTGTTTAAGAGTCTGACACCCTAGCTTAATTCACTCTTTTTATGGAGTAATTGATTACGTAATAAGCACAATCTAAATAATAGTGTGATATTTCTTTTAATGAAAAAGTGAGAAATAGAAGATGTAGGTTTAGGTTTCTGGCCATATTTCTTGCCATACTTTCTGGCTTTGACTACCTTGCAGGCAGATTTTTATGCACCCATCAGCTGAATTTAAAAAAACCCACAAATACTTTGGGGTGGAATTGTGTATCCAATGTCTTAATTATCCAGTATTAAAATATCAGAAATCCCTTGTTTTACAACTGGAACATAAGGCTGTACCCCGACTGACCAAAGAGTCTTAGCTGGCATAGTATTAAACCCAAAGCAGTATTTCCTAGTGTGCCTTCAGTGAAGGGTATTTTCTTCTAGCAGAGTTGGAAGATATAGAAAACTCAGGTAATACTTCGTAAGTGGTCACTTAAGAGAAGGCAAGACAGGCCTGGAGAACAAATCCTCTAAATGATGCAGGAAAATGCAGGTCATCTTGGCTGTTATAATGCATCTGTCAGTTCTGCTTGGCATTACTTGCATCCATGAAGTGGGGTTGATTAATGGCGTCCATTGACGGGGTCAATTGTCTTGTTTTTTCTCAAATTTGCTATCACAGCTCATTTATTACATCTTCCCAGCATTACATTAGATTTTAGTTTTTATCTCTGGCAGCTGGGTTCAGTGGCTGAAGCTGACCAGAGGGACAGGACTTCAAATCCTATGGTTCCTTCACAGTACTTGTTGGAATTTACAGGAGAAGGGCTGCTGTATGACCTCACTTGTCAGCACTTGAAGTTTCAGAGGCAGGGGAGAAAGGCTGCCTGATTTCCTTGAGCTCGCTGCAGGCTTCACCACTTATGCTTCTGTTCACACACAGTCAATTTCAAAATGGGAGTCATTAGCAAAACCTCTCCGTGGTTTTCACTGCTCAGACAAGCTTGCTTTTAATGCTTTAATCTACCTGTTGGGCATTGCCTGGATTCTGCAGCGGGCAGATGCATGAATGGGGGATCTCGCACGTGAGCATCGTTGCAGAGCTCTGCAGTCAGCCATGTCAAGTAGGTAGAAAAAGAGAAAGATGAGAGAATATGGTATCACGACCTCAGAATTTGTCATTTAGAACCCGAAAATGTATTTGTTAGATGCGGAGGAGAGCAGAGAATGGTCTGGGTTTACATAGGTTGATTCTTCCAAACACTACTTTTAAATCTCTTATTTAGCCTTTGTGTATATTTGCTTTAGCTTGTTACTGACTCGTTGCTGCAGCAGCGATAGCTGTTTCCAAGGACTGAAGGGTACCTTACAGCAGCATCTTGGCAATAACACAAATAAGTCATGAAAGAATATGTTAACGTGTTGCTGGACTACTCTTGTGTCTGTTGTTACCGTTAGGACTGGGCTATGGGGAGGAGGAGGAGGAGGGCTCTAGGAGGAAGAGGTCTAAGGTTATACATGTCGTTGCCATTGTACCAGAGGTGACTTTCACTGAAAAGCAGCAAGAGCAGGCTGGGAAAGGAGCTGGTATTCAAGGTCTGGCTGAGGTTAAAGGCCCCTTTGCAGTCATAAAGTCTGAATGTCCTCAGAGACTATCATACGAGCGTGCTGGCAGAAAGTTGGAACATTAAGTGCATAGCACGTGGGGGTTTTTCGTTCTTTTTGTCCCCTAGTATTACCAAGGATCTTACACTTTTTCCCCTCTGATGTTAAATTTACCTCTCTTAGTGCTACGGTATGATAGATTCCACTTTTGGTTTTGCTGCTGTGTTTGGAGGACACAAAGCAGCTCCTGAAGACTTCCCTAGAGAGCTGCTACTAGCCTCAGAAATGGCAGAAGCCCTGTCTTTGCATGTCTCCCCGGTTAACCTGTAAGACAGTGTTAATGTTAGAACCCAGTGATCTATGATAACTTCAAAATGGCTATATTTTCTTGCCACTAAGGAGCAGCATATCACCCAACCTTGATGTGAGATCTTTGGTGTCAAGGTTTCACATCATATGGAAATATAGAAAATTTCCTGGGAATATTAAGTTATTTCTGAGTGAGGAAGAGCCAGCGTGGCAGATGAGTGGACCAAGCTGCTCTTTGTAATGAGTCCCACAAGAAAATGCTCACACTGTGCTGGGAGAGTTTTTTCTGAGCTTGTGCACCACTAGTCAGTAGGAGTCAAAATTCAAATACTATAGTGCTGATGAACCTTTCCTTTCATCTAAATAACCTGATCATTTTGGGGGAGGATACAGAATAAATAACTCGAGAGGTGCTGCCCACCTATCTTGGGAGAAGAAATAATTAATAATATTCCAGTTGGTGAAAATAAAAGGAAGGCATATGAGTATTTAAATCTGATACCAAAATAGGTAAATTAACACTTTTTAATGAAACCCATTTAGCAAATTCACAGAGCATTTTATGGTGCAGAGATCAAAAATAACATGAAAAGGAAGGGAATTAGTGCCACAGCATATTGCCTTTTTCCCCAGTGACAACAATGGGAAGTTCAGATTCAACATAACTGATGAGTGAAGAGAAGAACAAGCTGAAATGTGATTAGTGGAGTGTCAGATGGAAAAAAAAAAACAAACCAACAACAAAAACAAACCCCCAAAAAAACCATGGAAGAGACTTGCTCCTACTGACAATTTCAGCTAATGCTCTGCTTGGGAAATAGAGCAACTTTATGCTGAGTAACTCAGTACAGATCAATTGAAATAATACTCTCCTTTGTAATAATGCTGGGTGTAGATAAGGAGAAAAGCTTAAGTGCCTCCACGTGTGGATGCCCAAGCCAAGGTACCTTGGTGTCTGCAGCTGAGCAAGTACAGCGAGGTCTATAAATAGGAAAAATGGTTGGTTGTGCTTTAACCATTCTGTCTGGAAAAGTTTTCAAGCTTGGTGACAGTCTGAATGCTGAGTTAATTGGTAACTTCTCTTTCCTGTTCAAAGCAAGCAGAAAATAAATTTGTCTAGCTTCATAATTAAAAGAAAAAAGCTAGTTAATGACCTGTTTCTGGCACTGGAGAGACATGTGTAACTGATACTGAATATTCGGTATGTAAATCTACATGATATAAAAGAGCCAAACTTCCTCAAGGGGGAGGACAAAAACATCTTCTGATTTTTTTTTTTTAAAAAGGACTATTATAGATTCCTATGCTTTCTGCCATCTTATTATAAGATTTTATTAAAAATATTCAGGATTAGAAAGCACTTTTTAGCAATTTGACCATCTAGAAAGGGATAGATATGCCAGGATGTTTTGGCTAAACATTTTCTAGCTTTATACCTCTGACAATTTCAAAGTATGGTGTAGAATAAACTTACAAATATAAAATATGTTGAATATGCCTGTGGCTGAATATAGAGAGAAATTCAGATATGTTATCAGACTGTAGCAAGTTTACTGTGTATGGTATAGCTGCTCCACTAGTTGGAAGATGTGCAGTGAAGTAATTATAAATTTAAAAATGCTGTGTGACAGTTCAATTAATCTGTGTGAGAAAAGCAAATCCGAATAGAATCCTTTCACTGTGGTATATGTTGTAGCATATCTCCATTTTAAAATAATGTTTTCTATCTCAGGTTAGCAGGTATGTTTTGGTACATGTGGAATTCAGCACGTTTGGGTCATACCTGGGGATTATTCAGAAGAAAGGTGTAATGCTATAGTTAATGAAATAAATAATTTGGGGGTAAATTAAGAGCCACCTTAGGCATATCTTCTTAGTAGATGAATTTCCTAATGAATTTCCTGTGAGAGCAGACGCTGCAATGCAAGAAAGTGAAAAAGATGTGGAAAATACTGGCAAACGAACAAGGAGAGGTTTTTTAGCTACTGAATATTTGGGAACCCCAAAGGTCTGTCTTTTTTTCCTCTCAGACTACAGGATGGATTGAATCTTGGAATCTTCCCCTCTGTGTTGGGGGTAGGAGGGGAGAATGCTGCTTATTCTTTTTTTATGTAGTTTAAAGCCTTGTTTATGACTTAATTAATCTCTGCTTACAGTCTGGAAGCCCTGGCAAAGGGGCTGCAATTAAAATTGGCATTAGGCATCATACGATGCCTTTGATCAGCTGAGCTCCCTGCTGTTGCTGTGTTTTGGACCTAGTGGAGCTGTGAAGAAGATTTGGCCTCTCTGGGTGGCAGTGGGCATCCAACTCTCTTCCATTCCATCCGAACCGGAGCAGGGCACATCTTGCACGCAACCACTGCCTGTAGTGCTGCTAATGATTCAAGCTGCCAGCCCTGCAGAAGTGTTTTGTGTCCAGCTGGCGGGCAGAGCCATCATGTTTTGTGTGTCTCTCGATGGTAGGATTACAGCCAAGGAGGCAGCCGAGAGGGTTTTTTTTGACTTAGCCAGAGCTTTGCTCAGAAGGGCACCTTAGTCGTGGGTTCCTCCTGCCCTTGGACCATGTTGAAGCTGAAGGCAAGGTGGCTTTTGTCTGTGAAATGTTAGGAAATGATGGGTCTAACTGGGGTGGTGGGAAGCAGGGGAACTGCATTGCAGTTTCCAAAAGTGTGTGGCAATAGGACAAAGTCTGCCAAGATGGGTAGGATTTGAATACGGGACTGAGCGGGTCTGTGCTATGGGTGTCCTGTGCCTCATTCCTATTTCACTGGAAGGAGAAAATCATCTTCACCCATGTCAGGGAGCACTTTGTGGATATACTTACTTTCCTTTTTCTGTTGGAGCATGTTGTGTGTAAGTATCCTCCAAATCCTTTTTGAGTAGGCTTTGTTTAGTGTTAACTCCAAAATGCATTAATTCTCCTGAATAATTACTTTTTTCCCCATCTGTGGGAAGTTTTTTTGTTCCCTGTGGCAAAATATTTTTACCTATACTTGGTAATTTAATGCACAAAGTCCCTACATCTCAGTCATTATATTCTATTCTTATTTCTGCAAGGATTTTACATATACACAACCTCTGTACACTGTTATAAATTAGCATTATAAATATATTTATTGTATAATATATACTTGTATTTTATGTTATATAAATACATTTGTAAAACAGTTTAAATGAGGCACCCCAAAATCTGTCTCTTTACACCCTGTTTGGATCAGAGGAAGTGTTAGTCCAAGTAATGGGAAATGCTGATGGGCAGAAGTTTAGATTCTAAGTAAAATTTTAGATATTTGTCTTTTGTAACAGGAATAAGCTTACGGAAGAGAGATCACAGTGCCGATAGTACTGAATTCCAGTAGTGTCTTAATGCATCACCACCTCAGGAAGCTCTCCCCCCACCCCCCGAAGCCCCAAATTCCTTGGTTGGGTAAGAAAGCCAATGTTCAAGAGCATCTGACAAACAGTGACTGGCATCTTTTTGTTTACACCCTGGGCCTCTCATTGATGGCATTTTGATGCAGGGGAGTTTGGACAATATTCAATCTCTCTTTTCTGTGTCTATTAAGTGAAATGTGCTTCTCTGGTGTTTAGATGACCTTTCTTCTGGGAGTACCTGTAAGCCAAAACCATAGCCTTTTTTCTCCCCAAATAGCTACTAACTACCTCTCTTAGCTCCAAAGGCCATTCTGTAGATAAAATGTGGCTCTTAACCATAATTAATGTGCCTGACTACTATGTTATTCAAAGGTTTTATTGTGAATTGCTAAGGGCAAGTGTTTATAATCCAGGTACTCTGGAACGCTACATATGGACCTACTGTAGAGAAGGGAGTTTAATTCCTCCATAGGTCTATCAGTGGGAATTTGTTAGTGAAAGGGAACCCCTTTGTAGAAGGGGCTGTGCTGTAGCTGAGCATTGCTCCTGTGCTCTCCCACCTCCTTGTAGATGCTGGAGAGCTCCGTTAAGACCAAAAAGTGGGCTAAGCATGGCAAAAGGGGGCATGCAAAGGTCTTCCATACAGCTAGATAGTCTACAAGGGGTTCAATTTATTCCTGGCTTGGGAATGGAGACAGACATGGAGCTAAAAGAGGTTTATGTGGTCCCCTGCTCTCTTTTTCCTTCTTTTGTATCTGTCTCCAAGGGAATGCCAGTGTTAAACTGCCTTTGTTTCTGCACATGGCATGAGGGATATTTAAAGAGTTTAGTTTCTTCCCAAAATAGTGAATGAAAAAAGAAAACTAAATGGAATAATAACTGTAAGAGGAGGAATAATTGATTGATTCTGGATGCCAGCTATTACTCATTTTGTCATGAGGAAAGAAGCCCAGCTTATGCTCTGTTCATAAAATGCTTTAATTGCTCTCTCTATTTAAACAAGAACACACTAATATCTTCAACTGACCACAGTGTAAGCAAAGTAACTTCATACTCTAGGTGCAACGAGAAGGGCCATAAATCAGCTTGTCCCAGTGTCCTGTTTTCCGTTGAAAAGAATATATACATATTATATTTAGTCCAAACAAAAAGTTTTGTTAACCCTTGTTGAAAATTACAGTTTTAAATGTTGCTCTCTGTGTCAGTGAATAAGTTAGGTTCTCAGAAATACTGATTATGGGCTTTTTTGAGCTCCTGTGCTGGGAGTTTGCCTGGAGAAATCATGGCATATGTGGTCTGCCTCTTACACTCTCCTTTGCACGTCAGCTGCCATGAGCAATGGTATGCTGGAGTATTTCTTATATCCTTAAGCCAGACTGTGAAGCCCTGAGACTTGAATGGTGGGAATGGCAGCAACTTCAGTACTATTCACTGGAATGTTTTGCATATGAGAAAGGAGCTTTTGAAAAGCTTGGGTAATCTGAAATTAGCCACAGCAATATCTGGAGGACCTCAAATCTAATTTGTATAACACATTCAGCATACCATGAATACCAGCCACTTAAATGCGCAACTGAGCCAGTTGGGGGATATGTAAAAGACTGGAAATATAAGTATTTGGATAATACAGCAGGATGTAAGCCCAGAAAAGAAGCTGAGCTCAGTTATCTTGACATGGCTGGAGCTAGTTGGCTTGCTGGAGAACTGCTAATAACAAAAAGAGAAAGACAAAAGCCCACCTAAAGTAATAGGGGGAGGTGGTTTGGGGTTTTTCTTGGTAACTATAGTGACAAAATTCCAGGATAAATAAGCAGTGATCAGTGCACAGATACCCAAATGGACTTGAAAATTTGATTAATATCAGGCCAGGAAGAACATTGCCACCCCAAAAGCTGTGGAATTTTCTAGTGGAGTTTAAAACTCTCCTTGCATCAGAAGAACAAAAACTTCCACTAGTGAGAAAGGAAGTGGTTGATCTGTGCAGAGAGTTGGGGGTTTAATATGATTGAGGAGGGAGAAGGGATCCATTTGGAATAGGGACACTAGTGAATGGTTTATAAAGGTCGTAAATATCAATGTGTTCTCTTAAGTCAGGGTGGGTAGCACAAAGAGGAAAAGGAATTAAACTGCAATAAAGGAATTTGTGGCTAGCTATTAGCAAAATTTTTTTTGGCTCTATGGGAAATTAGGCAGCAGAATAGAATGTCATGGAACAGCGTAGCATTTCCATCGCTCTGGAGTTTTGTAGCTAAACTAGATTAACATCTTTCATGGACAACAAATACTATCAATCCTGCATTGCTGTAGGGGGTCATGGAAGACTTGGAGATCATCTGTGATCCTTTCTAGTCCTGTGGTTTGTATGGTGCTGGCTTAACCGTAAGTCCTTAGACTTTCTAGTCTGAAAACAAGCTCAAGTTGGACAGATCTTACTGGTCTCAAATGCGTAGCAAAAGGTGTGTATTTGTGATACTTGGCAAAGTTGGGTTAAAAAAATTGCTTTCTGATATTTAAGTGGCAAATCTGGGAGCAGAAATTAGGTTCAAACAAATTAGTGGTTTGGATGTTGGCTCAGCTCCTACTGAACTTTTCCACCCATCCTCTGAACTGCGGCCGCTCCTGGGCAGTACAAGTCTGCTGAAGCCCTGAACTGTCTTTTTGGGACAAGCTTGGATAGCAATTGTCACTGTCAAACACATCCGAGTATGGGACAGGAGGGTGAGTGCCCCTGATCCCCTTCTGTGGCAGAAACCTGACTTGTATAATCTCTTTTAGAAATCCCCAGCCAAAATCCACTGTGCCTGCCCCTCACCCCTCATGCAGATTCTTCTAATCACTGTTTCTTGCTTCATATGGTATCAAAACACCAGACCGCATACTTCACTGATGTATAGGCTGATGAGGTCTTTGATGGCTTCATCTAGGAAATATCTAGGTTGTTGTATCTCATGGGAAAACCATAGTGTGACTGCAACTTTGACTTGCCTAAGTCTAGGAGCATAAATTTATAAATATATATATACACACACACACAAGTATTATCTTTGAGAATATCTCTATGTTTCTGTGAAGTTTCTTAATAAATAATTGAAATCAGAATATAAAAAAATATATGATTAACCTAGCTAACTGTAATTAGCAGTAGATTGATCCTTGTAGATTGAAGGCCTGTCAAAGGCAGGTCCTTCACACCTGGAAACTCACATTTTGTTGAGAGAAATGACAAACCTTTTAAGTGCATTCTGCACCTTCAGATACTTATTTCTGTTTTCTTGCTCTTTTAATGTTTTTGTAAAAAAACAACAGAACCTCTTCAGTTTTCCCCAGAATATTCCCTTGCTGCCTACTTTTCTTCCTGCTTCTAGGTGACGGTGAATTATGACGTAGCATCATAATAACATGGTAGTATAATAATATAGTAATTTTTTTGATGAAAGAAGACATTTACTGGAATTAGATCCTTTTTAACTGGCAGCTTTTTGTCCCCTATAATATTTCTTTCATCATCTTGTATGTTATAATTTAGAGTGAATAACCCCAAATACTGATTATGGGCTTTTTTGAGCTCCTGTGCAAACTGAATTATTAGCATTTCTAGTGGTTCTCCAATATTACTGCCATGCTAAGGTCACCATTATCTTATATGAACTATTGTTGAAGGTTTCTTGCTGATGGTTTGCATGGAGTAGCTGCCCTTGTAACACTAACTACAAAGGCCTAGAGATGTTTCTGGAAGATTTTATGACCCTTCTGTGCTTTCTCACTTGATGAGTTTGGGCTTTCTTTGGATTTCCTCCTCATGTAGAAGCAAGTATATTTCTACATCTCTTTTGTTCGTTTTTGGGCATAGCCTTACCAAAACATGTGCCCAAATGTATTGCTGATTTAGGGCTTCAACACAGCGCTGCAGTTTTTGGCTTGCTTTTCCATCCATTAATAATTTCCGGGAAAACTGCACGTTTCCTGACATCACAAGCTCCATTCCCCATGCCGTGGGGACGGCAGTGCTCAGGGGGCAGCAGAGGGTTTTAGGAAGCCACCCTGATGGACTCGGCACCCCTAATTTCAGCCACTGGAAGTGGGACGATGTTTCCCTCTATCTGGATAAGGATCAGCAGCGCCAGAAGGAGCTGATCTCATCTTAAATACCTGAGCTGATGGGTGGTAGTTTGGCATTCAAATTCTGCTGCACTTTATGTAATATCTTAGATCTTTTTTTGAATAGCGCAAATAATTCAGAAGGTTCCTCAGAAGTTAAACTTTTTAAAATGAGTTGTGACTGTCCTCAGACTCTCCAGTGACATCACAGTGGGCAAAGGAACCAAAATCAACAGGAAATGAACAGCTATAGAAAAGACGTACCTATAGAATAAGGGTGATTAGAGAAAGAGTTTATAATTTTACTTTTAAAGATATTTTTAAAGGCTACTATAACAAAAAAAAAAAAAAAAAGACACAGTGTTGGGAGTTTTGTGGGCTGTGAGGGAACCAGTGAGGCTCAATGCACTGGGCCGGGGCTGTCCCCTGCTCCCTCTCTGCCCCGCACGGCACCGTGACAGAAAATGCTGAAAGGATACGTAGAGGAATCGTGGAAAGAAGTGAAACCACAGGTTAAATTAAACAGTTATTAATAATGTATTGTGCTTTTTCAGCATTTTTTTCCCTATGTGGAAAATAGAGCTGCCGACAAATTTCTTTGTGTGTTTTATCATTGCTGTTGTCAGATGTTTCAGACAGTGAATTTAAAGGCAACTGTTTAATGGGCGAAATGCAGTGGAATATATGACAGGAATAGCAAAGTTGGAAAGTGCATCAAAATCCATGTAATTTAAACCTCTGTTCGTAGCACGAAAGGGCAAAGTGCACCAAAAAGAAATTGCTTAATTTGTCATAGGAAAAAATATGTATCATAGGTGCTTTATTTAAGAGATCAGCTCAGTACTGCGCAACGAAGTGTTTCACAGGCTGTCAATAAGATCTTGCCTTGCAGACTGGCTTAGGATTCAAAAGAAAGCAATATTTTTAGTAAGACAATTATCCAGCTGTAAAAAGGCAGTTTCATTCTGTGTCTTTGAGGAGCTGACAGTATCTTGCTTTTTGTATTTGTCTTACATTTGGACAGATCATATTATTTTTTATTAGAATTTGTGGGAGGGAAAAAAAGCGATGGAAATGAAATCCCTTGTGAAATTGCTTGAAATTGCCTTTCACTTGCCTGAATAAATTTGTTATTGATTTTTTGCCCTTTTATAAGAATGAAAGGTTAATGAAAACAATCACATTGCTTTCATCCCAAGGTAGAGATTATGAATACATACAGGGCTTCGTCTTTTTTTTTTTTTTTAACCTAACAGAGATGTTAGTGTTTAGACATTAGCCTTATGAAAGATTAGCTGTTGTGATGGGAAATGAGTTATGCTACAGTATCTTCAAGAGCTGTCATACAGTGTATGACAGATTAATAACTCCAACCCTTTCATATTTTTACTCCTTGGTTATTTGAGATGGGTACCATCATAAATGGGATCTGTGCTCTCCAGATATGCAGAGAATGTTTTATTTTGTGTGACTTTCCATAGAATAAGGAAGATATATTGTTGTTTTCATACAGGAGGCCATAGAATGCGGTGTGCCTGATCACTGGTAGAGTCTCTGTTGTAGTGGAGAGTGGAATGATGTCTCTAGAAACCCTTGAAGGTGTGAGTTCAAAAGCAAAGCTCTCTACCCCGGGCAAAAATGCAGTGTGACAACTCTTTCCAAAGCTTGTCTGAGCTTGTGACAAGCCACATAGGGAAGAATTGGAAGTCCCTGCTTGGATGTCAGCAAAAATGTACAAAACTGCAAGAACATACTCTGACGAGGGACATGTGACCATTGGAGCCCAAGTTCTTCATGGCAGTCTCCTAAACAGACATCCAAGAGGGACTAGGGTGGCCTGTTGCACCATTTCTCCTCCCTGAACCCTCACAGAGCATCTGCAACTTGGTCTGTTATGCAGCTTAGGCATAGCCTGAGGGTGCATCTCCTGCAGAAATGTGCTCTTCCAACCAGTTTTACCTTTCCTGTAGTTTTCATTGCTTTGGGACCCAGGTTTTTTCTGTGGTAACTGAATTAAGGTACTTCTAGCAGGGCCAACTCTGCACAGCTTCATCTCAGGGCACCCTGGTCACTCTCAGTGAGCGTGTCACTCCTGTGTTGGCACAGGATATACTTTCACTTGCAAAATAGGGATTGCTTCTCAAAAAGAAGTTATTGTGTGCAGCACAAGGTTTACCCCAGTGGTCTTCCCATGTCACAGCCTTCTGGTCTCCCTTGCTTACTCCTCCTCCTGAGCTACCTGAGGGCAAAGACAACCTCTGAAAACTTGGTGCTTAAGCATATCCTTAATCTATAGCCCGAAATCTGAGCAGTACTGAAGAGTAATGACTATCATAAACTGGCAGCTGATTCCTCACTGTGGTTACCCGTCTCTGGTAAAGTCTGAGTAGTAGGTGGTCTGCCCAGCTGCTCATACTGGAATAAATTCTGCACCAGGTAAGGGTGGGACACAGGGATGCCACCTGCACCGTGCTGCCTCCTGCCCACCCCTCTGCTTCTGGAGTATTTCTGGTGCATCTCTTGCAATGGCCCTTCCTATGTTTTATTTATAACGCCTACTTTCATTAAAATAAGGAAATCATGTAATGCTATCCAACAAGGGAAATATGGATCTTTCAGCTAGGTTCTGGCTTTATAGGGGACAGTACTAACCTCTTTTGATATAGCTTGGTGATAGGGAGGGCTTCTATATCTCTAATATTTAACGTTCTTGTAGCAACTTTTAAAAGTCCTGAGTGGATAGCGATGGGCTGACTAGAGTGTGACCACGGCCAGAGGTGGTACCAAAGGAGCTCCCCAACTATTGGTAGAGGCGTTCAGCCTTTCATGGTCTGTATCACTCTTCCCAGGTCTGGCCTCTAACTATTTTCTGCAGAGGAGAGAAATACTGAGTCTCTCTAGGTGACCCTTCCAATTCATAAAGTGCCTAGGGGGGATGGGGAGCTGCCTTTGCCAGATAGAATAAGCAACAGTCATTATGGGTCAATCTTAAATGTTAAGTGGTTTCAAATGTACTTTTATTTGCTGCTCTTGGCTGTTCTTGAGCAAAGGTTCACCTTGACCTTTAAGCTGGCCCCAGCTCTTAACTTTTATGCAGAGTGAGCAGGTATGAATAGAGATCCCTGAACTTTGAAGCCCACCTTTCTCTCCTAGGCTGAGACCTACTTAGACCCTAGTTTCCCATTGGGTGTCTCTTGCTAACGTTTGCATCGTTTCTGCTGCTCTGGCATCTCTCTGGACTTCCCTATACATTGCAAGCTTCTTAATACCTCATAAAAATGCGAACAAAGAGGCGCAATTAATTTGCTATTCACCAGCCATGTACTCCTTGTAAGGCTTGAGTGAGATAAAGATTCATCATAACACAGACTTTCATGCGGAAGTGGATTTTTATTCAAAACATGCAATCAGATTTGATTTTTTTTATAAGCCGTTGCTACACCCAGAATTCATTTTAAGATATTATATAACCTATAGTCCATGACTAAACCTTTGGGCTGGAAAGCAATGAACTGGAAGAAAAAATGGCATTTCTACACCAATGGTTAAAGTCTAATCACACCTCCCAAAGCAGACAATTTCTGACAGAATGGCAAGTTCATTTTCCTGAAGACACACAGTTGATAAATATAACGTGCTGTTGGCAGGTGTAGTAATTTTTCAACTCCTGAAAAACCTTCAAAATTCAATATAGCCAAAAAGACTGTGTGTCAGATGTAGGATTGGGATTCTTTATCAATTCCCAACTGTACCAAAAAAACCTTCTCATGCAAGAACTTGGGTTGTCAACATCCCATAAGAGCAACAATGAAAAACATGCTGCAGAGTGATGTTTCCGCTCACATTCTTGTACTGTTTTGCTGGTGTTTTTAAGGGGCTTAGAAGCAACATCTGCCCGGTTCTTGCTGCAGTATAAGCATGTAAACCACCACTCTGATCCAAATGCCAAATGGCTGGGTGACGTTATACAAGTTTCTGCAATGTCTTATCTACTGATAGTTGTCCTACAGCTGTAACTCAATTTGTAGTTTGTGTATTTTGACTTGAAATCAGTGCTTGTATTTAAAGTTGTGTAACTCATAAACTGCAGCTGAAGGTTGCCGGGCACTTCTAAGCTGTAAGCTAAGCTCAATACTATCTTCCATGTGTCTTAATGTGATATTAAAGAAATGGTGTTGCTGATGGGTTGTTGGGGTTTTTTTGGTTTTGTTTTTTCTTTAAACAGCTCTTTGTTTGGGGAGGGAAGGCACGAGAGGGACTCATAGTACAGTCCTACTTTGAGTTTGGGACGGTATGATCAAAACAAAGCTAACGGGCTTTTTTAAAAGCCGTTTAGGAAATGCACTGAACCTTTTCTTATTCTTCTTGCTGTTTGCTTGTGTTTCTTTGGGCACTTGTGAAGTCGATCTCTGATGTGAGGTAATTGCTGGGAATTTATTACTCTAACATTTTGGGTTTGCTTTTTGTGTGGTTTATTATATGAAGAACTTTGAACTTTCAATATTCAAAGTTTAATGTATTTAATACATACAAGCTACTCCTGAACCACGTTCTGCCAGCTTGTATTTGCATCCCACCTGCTGATCTGGGATCCCATCAAGCACTCAGGGGACAGAAATGGCTCTGTCAGAGATCCTTCTTTGTTCATTTTTATAAGGTCTCAATAGAGGATGTTTATAAAATTATTCTGGAGCTGTACTGGCTGACTTTCTGTTCCTTTTTATTTCTTCTTTCTAAATTTGACCTTGCTGCTGGCTTAATCTCTTTGAATTTTAAGAGGACATTTGTAATTATTCTCCTGTTGTATTTTAAATAGATTAATTACTAGGTAGCATGCAGAATACCTTCTTGGTGTGAGAAGCTATTTCTGCTTGTCTAATCCATATTAGAGTTTACACTCTTGGGTCAGGAGCAGCCTATCCAGTGCATTAATTGTACCTGTGAATACTTAGAAAATCTCAACTTTTAAATACATCTTTAGGGCCAGGTGGCTTCTATAGCCTACCCTTGCTTGCAGTAGTTGGATAAGTTCATTGGCACATGTGGTTATGCTCGCTAAAGGGAAGGTATCAGGAACAGAGAGCAAATTAAAAATGAGCGATGACCAGCGAGTCTTTAATATTGCCCCTGACTATCGTCTGTAGACATTAGCAAAGACTGCTGGTAAGTTTTGCTATTCCAGTCCCACTTGTTAATGGCAAATTTCTCACCCTCTAACAATGCAGAGCGGTGTGTTACCACTGCTCGTAGCAGGAGCAACCATTGGTTGCCATTCTGAGGCAAACTGCAGACTTCTCCTGGTTTCAGGTTTTTCTGCTTTCCATAAGCACCATCATCCTCCCATTGGGATCCCACTGCATGCCTCTGCCTGAAGAAGCTTTTTGCCTGGCTATATTAAACACTTTTTGTTCCTGAGACACTGGAAAGTGAGTACAACGTCACTGTCGTGGTTCTTTCGGTGAGTGGGCTGAGAAGGATTTGAGTGCTTTGTCCTCATCGCTCCCCTTTGACTTTGAAATGTTAGACTTTGTTGTCTAATGCTAGAATTTCTCGAACCACTCCTTGTGAATATGTTCCTCTGCTCCTTTGACTTTACAATTCAGACACAGTTTGCATTGAAAAGAATTAGCAGTTTGCTAAGGGTTTAGCTGGTTTTGAAACCAGAAAGCTTAAAAAAAATGAGAATATGCTTACTCAGGGACTCCCTAAGCTTGTGTAATTCTCCAATGGCCATTCATACCCTTCTGTGCAGCCGTGTTTGTTTGCAATGTGTATCAACCGTTTGTGTTGGCACCTAGAGCTAAGGGTTGGTATTTTTGGTGGCTGTTGCTGGCTTAGTGCCTTTTTTTTTTTTTTTTTTTCCCCCAGCATTATATTGTGGAATTTTGAACCTTGACGAGGAAGACCCGTAACACTGACATAGTCGATAGGTCCCTTGTTGCTTGGTCACGTTTTATTAAGTGCAAGATGTAGCTGTTCTTCTCTGTGCATGAGGGATGTCTACATATGGCTATTTCCAGCAGCTACTGAGATAACAGTCTGTGCAACAAATACCTACAGAGGGAACAACATATGGATTAAAGATGCGACATGTAGCTTGTTTATATGTCAGAATGGATGGGCCTTAAAGGTTGAGTTAGGTGGCTTTGATTGGGCTTGGCTGAATTTCAATCAAGGTCCTTTTAATCAAGATTATGTCACTCTTGTAAAATTAGATTACTTTTTCTGGGTCTGGTCCTGCTAGTGACTACATAGTCAAGCAATAAGGTATCAGTGGAAATAGCAATAAATATAAAACTGGTAATACCCAAGGGTTTGCGAGAATATTGGTAATGTAATATAGGAGTTTATGTAATTAGTGAAAAGAAAAATCATTAACTCTGCAAACTAGTAGGATTTTAGGAATGAATAGGAAGTATGGACAGGTATTTCCACGTTGATGTGATAAAATGTACGTCTTCTGAAAAAAAAGTCATCAAATGGGCTGAACTGTCTATCTAATTCAGATAACTTGTCCATATCATCATGGTCTTAGTGATTTTGTTGTTCTGCTCTTGACAAGGATAGCCTATAAATTCAGCAAATATAAAGGAGCGGCTTGGTAAAAATGTGCTGAAATATGAAAAATACTATTCTTGAGCCTGTTAAAATAAAACCTTTCTGGTGATCTCAACAGGGCCATTGTTTTTAAATATTTCCCCCTAATGCTGTTTTTCTCTTTGCAGTCAGTGTTTTATAGCAGTTCTTTAAAAAAATAAACTCAAGTCAAAATGCTGATGCAGTACTACTTGTAGCCCAATGCAACGCCTATGCGGGGAAATTAGACTGGGGTATTCAATTAACCCTACAGCTATAATTTAAACTGGGGCATACAGCGGGAGATGTGCTTTATGCATAACTTCTTACTTAATGCAAAACTCATGTACCTATTCATTAACAGAAATGGAAAGCAGAAGGTCCATTTTATTAATACTGCTAATTAGTTATTTAATATTTGTGAAATGCAGAGTCATGTGAATTATTACCCACACCATCAGTAATAATGCAAAGCCAGAAGCAGAGCCTCAGACTTGTACAGAAAGCAATGAGTAGCTGCTCCTAAATTATGAATAACCAGGAGAAAAATAGTCCAAAGAACCATTGCTGTGCTTGAAGGGGGTGCATGGTGATCCAGAGGTGCAACTGTGGGTTCATGGCATGGATACAGAGTCTCTTTTTTGGATTTTGGGAAGACCTTTGGAGCCGTTCGTCCCTCTGATGGGGAAGTGCTCAGATGAGCTATTCTCACCTGGCCCCCGTTGGTGAAAGCTGTTGTAGGTAGCGGGTAACTAATGACTGCAGAGAGCTGCAGCAGTGCTGCACGCAGCGCGTTTTGACTTTTGCAGGTTTTGTATTTTAAGGCAGACCCGGGAAAGTATGGCCTTAGGAAATTCTGTGAACATGTGCCTCCAAAAGACCATGAAAAGCCCACGAGGCTATCACTGCGGTGGTGAGGATAGCCCCACTGATTCCCAGTGCCTGGAAAGCAGCAGGATTCCTTTGTCTTTGCAGATACTGAGAGATTTGCTCATTTTCAGCTCCTGTCTTATCCCCAGGCCACCAGACAGTCCAGTTGAACTCATTTTCCAAGCACAGTCTTTGGGCTGTGGGGTTTTCCTCTATAGTTCTGCCTTTCATGTGACTTTTATTATTAATTGCTTTAACCCAAAGGAAGAAAAGAAAGGGAAGAAAATCGGCAATGTGTTAGAGTATACCGAGAATAAAAAGTAAAATCATTGGCAAGAGTGGAAGTGAACTACTGAAGAAAGTAATAAAAGGAAAGTCGTATTTTTTTTTTTCCCTCCAGATGTCCTAAAAAATAAATTACCAAACACAAAGATGTCTTGAGAGTTTGGTCTGTAAATTTCAAATGGAAAGTCTGAGCTGCGGGAAGCAAAATCTTAACTGCTGCTGATAGCAAAACCCAGGCGGTGGCATCTCACCCAGGATGCCTCAGCAAATTCATCCCTATTTACTTAACCTACTCCCAGGGGAGTTCTTGTACCAAAGTAGGTGTGAAATTTCCTATCCAGAAAAACGGAGACATCTCTAGCACAGTTCAGCCATGCAGTGTAGGGTATCCCTGTGCTTTTCTGAGGAGATCCAGGTACAAGAGAGGTGTGAAGAAGTATTTGGCTTCCCTACTTTGGTTTGCACCATCATTTCCTGATTGTGCGTTGTCACTGCCTAATGATTCATCCAATGCACATCTTCCATGCTTTTTTTTTTGATAGTGGTTAATCACAATTCAAGCTACAGAAATTAACCCCGTTTTGTTTCAGGTTCTTGGTTTCTTTGCTTGCTTGCAATCTGTCTGTAACATTTTGTGCGTATGGCAAAAGGCTGGTGGAGAAAAAAAAATAATTGCATGCAAGCACTGCTTGATTTTAAGGCCAAAGGGACCTCTGTGATCATCTACTCTGATATAATTTCTGGTGCCTTTTGGAGTCTTAGAAATTAGAGATGCACGGTAGCAATGGTTATTGCACTTGTGAGCCTTGTTAGTCATGTGTAAATGTAGCACCTCATACGCATAGGAAGTCATGGTAATAACATCCCTACACTTTTTTCTAATGCTGTTAGCTTTATTGAAACACTTTTTATCTAAAATACTAAAATACATATTGGATTCAATAGAAAGAAGTTTCAAATCCACTCTGCTTTATTTTTTTTTATTGGAATGCAACTGCTAACAGAGCTGCTTCAGTGTCATAAATCATTACTACTTCAGCTGAAACTTGTTTTGCTTTTGCCACTTCTGCAGTGATTCAGACTCTTGTTTCAACAGTTTAAATCTAGTGATACAGATTATCTTGTTATCTGTACCTTCAAAAATTGAGGCTTTGCCTTTATCAGATTTTGCAGGAAGTGTCTCCAGTATTTCAAAACGTTGGGATGATTTCTGTGGTGCTTGTTACCCCTATATGTTTTTGCGATATGCATCTAAGTTCTGTTTTGTACTTAACTTGAGCTGGAATAATTTTTTAGATGGATTGATTCTCGTCTTCCCAGAGGCAACTGATACATGGGCTTTTACTATGAGAAATCTTGGTTTACTTCTATTTTGATTTATTAATATATGACCTAAATACTACTTTACCTTCACTAATACTGCCAACATCCCTTATTTTTGAACTTGCATCCAGCAGCATAGAGCAGGCTTCACATTCATACCTGAATTCCAAGCATCGGTGGACATCAAGGTTAGGAATGTATTTACCCTCCTAACATCTGCCAGGAAGAAAAGTTGTGCTGTGCCTCTCCATCCCATGGGAAACCCTGAGATACAGAGGTATGAGACAGCACTTCTAGGGTAGGACAAGGAATCTGCTGAAGACCAGAGACTCGCATCCCAAACCAGGGCTTTGCCCTGACCATTGGCCTGCTCTTGAGACCTTGTTGTCGTGGAGTCTGACGGCTCAAGGTGGTATGTAGCCGATGCATTGGCTGCATTTCAGCTTAGTCCCATTGGCTTCACAAGACTCGTATTGTTCTGGAGTGTTGGGAGGGAGGAAAGAGAAGGTGGTGTCTGTGAGGAGGAATATAATTAGCCTGTGAGTTAAGTGCTTTTCCTACAACATCAAGGCCAAGCAAGGCAGGTTTAAATGTTTAATTAGCTTGGAACCAGCAGTGATTTTTTAATTTTCTTTAAATTTCCTTTGAAAATTCTGTTACTTTAGGTGGGGGAAAAGGTAATTATCTTTTTTCAACTGATCCAGGCTTGACATCTTGTAATGTGGAGGGAGAAGGCAAAGCAACTTGTGATCCTTCTGTTAATTATCAAGGTCCTCTAGCTTTTGGAAACCTACTTAACTTGGGGCTGCTCAGAGGCATTAAAATGCTATTTGACAATCATGATTTGTATATCACATCACTTCATTTGCATACAAGTAGTAGAAAACCTATCATTACACCAAAGTATAATTTGGAGCTTTTCCATATTCATGACATTGTATGAGGTTGGAAAACAAATGCCACCTCAATAGAGTACAATTACTGATCACATGGAGTGACTGATCTTTAATTGGTTTTAAATTAGAGTCTTCTCTATTTCACTCCTCTGCAGAGTACTGCTGAAGCTTCAGGTAAGAAAAAGAAGTGTCATATTTTATAAGAAAACATAAAAACACCATTTCTGGTATTAGCTTAAAGGGACTTTGGGCCCAATTATTGTAGACCAGGATGAAGACCTTGCACAAGATCACTGCCAATTGAAAAAGGTCTCTGGTACTTCATGTTCTCTAACATGTTATTTTTGGTTAAAGTAAAGAAAAGTCAAGTTTTTCCATTAACACTTTAAAAATGGTTTTCTTTACTAACTCCTATTCCAATGATATTTTAAATCTTTCATAATTAAACCTCTGCTGCGGTTAAAAATATCGTCACCGTTTCTGTTTAAACTTACCTCTCTGAAGGATGAAAAGTAGTGAAAATTTGTTCAAGTTGCTACATAGCATACAGATAACCTTGTGGATGAACTACAGAATTTTTTTACCAATTTTGGAGACTCTTCTTATATACAAAAGAAATTTGGTACAACAGACTTCCAGCATCTTTCTTTATATAATGAGAAAACCTGGTTTTTTTGTGTGCAATTGTTCAATGGCTTTTTAACGTGTAATATCAATCAGAAATATGATTCAGCAGCCCAAGTCCTCTTGATTCCTGATACTTTCAGATCTAGTTACTTCTCTGAAGGAGTCCATTTGGATTTGGAGAAGAGGAAAAAGTGGAACAAACCCTAAACTTTTAAATCTTCCTCAGAGTCCGGCTACTGTTTCAATACTGCTTTTTTGTATTTAATACAGAACATATAAGACTGGTTTATTTCTGTTATGCCTTAGCAAAGGGAACTGAAAGTTCTGAAATGAGGACAACTTGTTTGATAGATGTAATGCAGTGGGAGCTACTGTGCCAGGCTGCAACCCTCTTGGAGTGAAGGAAAATTTGCAGCTTAATTTAGTGCTAATCTGTTTTCACTTCACACACTGGTAGTCATACATGGGAAGGGTTGTAGGGTTCCAGTTCAAAGGCCCAACCTGGTGCTCCAAAAAGAAGGGAAACTTGGAGCCTTTTAGACTTGTTACATGCCAAAATAGCTTTTCAGTTTCTTGGATGCAGGTTCCCTCTGAGAGAAGGCTGCAGCTGGAGGACGTGAAGGTGAAAGCTACATAGTCCCACTTACAAGGCAGGGCATGAAGAGACTTTCCCCGTGGTGTCTGTGGAGTTGTAGTCACAAGTGAAAGTGACAATTTTCTAACGTGAATGTAAAAGAGGCAACCAGAGGACAGACTGACCTGCTGATCACAAGCAGGAGGGAGAACCTAGTGGAAGAATACGGCTCTAGACAGTCATTCGAGCTGCAGTGACCATAAGGTGATGACTAGATTGAGGATTTGGAGGAAGGGTGGGAGGGTGAGTAGCGGAGTTTGGACCCTGGCTTTCAAGAAAGCAGACTTGAGCTGCTTTTAGGAAATTGTTAGGCAAAATGAAGGGGAATGATGCCCAGGAGACCTGGCTGAATTTTAAAGAAAACCAACTGAGAGTTGCTGTTTTTGCAGGAAGACTGGGAATTCCAGCAGATTTGGCTAAGCAAGGAGCTTCACTGTGAACTAAAATGCAAAAATACAGCATATGAGAAATGGAAATAGTAATAGGCAAGAGAGGGGTTGAAAAGCATTGCTTGGGCACTGAGGGAGTAATTCAGAAAGACCAGAGACCATCTGGAGCTAAAACTAAGGCCAAAAAAAGCAGCAAGAAGGGATTTTACAAGTATGCTGCTAGGGAGAGGAAGTTCAAGGAAACTATTTATCCATACATGAACAAGGGAGGCAGACTAATTGTACACAATGCAGAAAGGGCTGTGGTACTCCAAGCCTTTTTGTACCTCAGTTTTCACAGGGAAAGACTATTCCCAGGCTGCTGTGTCCATCAGTAAGCTTCAGCAAGAGAGGCTGCCAGCAGTGAGAGAGTAGCAGCAGGTTAGGGACTGCATAAAGAAGCTGGATACCTTCAAAAGGGGAAACTTAACGCCCATTTTTAAAAAGGGAGGAAAGGAAGCCCCGGGGAACTACAGGCCAGTCAGTCTCACCTCTGAGCCCAGCAAGATCATGGAGCAGATCCTCCAGGAAACTATGCTCAGGGACATGGAAAATGAGGGGACTGGTGACAGCCAACGTGGCTTCACTAAGGGCAAATCGTACCTAACCCATTCTACGATGGGGTTTCAGCATTGGTGGATAAGGGAAGTACAACTGATATTATCTACGTGGACTTGTGCAAAGCATTTGGCACTGTCCCGCACGACATCCTTGTCTCTAAATTGGAGACACATGGATTCGATGGATGGACCACTTGGTGGATAAGGAATTGGCTGGATGATTGTGGTCAACAGCTCAATATTCAAGTGGAGACCAGCGACGAGTGGTGTTCCTCAGGGGTCGGTACTGGGACCGGCACTGTTCAACATCTTTGTTGGTGACATGGACAGCGGGATCGAGTGCACCCTCAGCAAGGTTGCTGACAACACCGAGCTGTGTGGTGTGGTCGACACTCTGGAGGGAAGGGATGCCATCCAGAAGGACCTTGACAGACTTGAGAGGTGGACCCATGTTTTTCACCAGGAGGGTGGTGCAGCCCTGGGACAGGTCACCCAGAGAAGCAGTGGACTCTCCATCTTTAGATGTTTTCAGAGATGGGGCCAACCTGACAGAACAAAATTTTTCTTTCTTCCCTCGCCCCACATCTCAAAGATGCTAAGCTAAAATCTTTCACTTGGGAGTGTTATATGTCCATACGCAGTTTGTTTGGGTTTGTTTGGGTTTTTTTAAACACAAACAGGTGACTTACAAGCTCAAAAGAGGGTAGTAACCAGGTTCTTGTATTCAGACACTGAGAATAGTGTTAACACCTTGACTGGTGTAAGTAGCTTCTCAAATACGAGTTTGTTCCCAACTAGTTGAATATTCCTAAGCTTGCTTTGAACCATCTCTTTTTTTTTTTTTTTTAAAGAGTCCTGAGGAGAAAAATCTGATAAGGGGCTTCTTCAAAATTTTGGTGCTGTACTTTGAAAGCCTTTGATTAAGTCTAGTTTATTAATCTTCATAATTCTCAAGCTCCTTCCAGCAATTTTCTTCCCTACATAGGAAGAGCTCATCAATCCTAAGGCAGTTTTCAGAATATCTTCATTAAAAAAAATAACCATTTCCCACACACTTTACCTCCAGTCCAAGCTACATTTTCAGCTAAGTGAATCTTCCAGCAGACTTAAGAATTTTTTCTCTTTTTATTTTTGTCCAGAGATTTATGTACTTAACTCACGGTACACCTAGGAGTTTCACCCCTAAATGACTATGTAGCAACTTAAGACTGGATACTCTCCCTGTTCTGCTAAACGCAGATTATTCCAGTTGTGTCTTGGGAATGGGAGGTGGTTAAAGGTTGACAGCAGAAGTGCGTGGCCTCCTGTAGAGGCAGCTGAGCTGATGATAAGTGGACACCAGGCTTCCCTGCAGCTGATAGTTTTGCACTGTCTCATAGAAACTGTAGCTTGTTTTTGGTCTTCGGTCTAAGTGATCCAAACATAACGCAAGTAAACCATGGCCTGTCTTTTGAAGTCTCTGAACCAGATGTGCAACCATTAGTTATCTTTGGTGGAAATGAAGTCTATGTGGTTATGGACCTCTCCTTAATGCTGAAGGAAAATGTTTCAGGCTTTGTTGGTACCATGAATAAGGGAGTACTAAGAAATTATTGATATCCTAGAGGTTTAACACACAAATATCATATCTGACAAAAAAGAGGACCTGGGCTAAGGGAAGAAAGCTAGTAAAGAATCTCAGGGCATTATATATATACTGCTGGCCCATCTGTCTTGGCAGCGACAGAAGCAAAGTTTAGAAAACAGTGCTAAAGAGTGTGTTGAATTGTGTAGGGAAAAACTAGTAACAAGGAATTTTCAGTGAGGATCTGTGTACTTTATATGATGCATGTGAAAGCAGGAATGGTAGCTGAGTGTCAGAGGAGTAAAACCCAACGTCGTGGTATTTGAAATATTGGACGTGAAGAATTTCAAATGAGATGTGAAAGGTTGTTTTGTTAATGAGAACAAAAGTTGTGTTCTGTGCCTTGGGTAAGTGGAAAAGGAAGGTGAAGGGGTTGGAATAATCAGTTTTGGTAAGGTTTACAGGCTTCAAGTTCTCAACTAATTCATTATAATATAGTCAGAAAGGAAAATAAGTTCACTTTAAGCTGTAGAGCGACAGTATGTGGTTGGGAATCTGCATAATAAGAAACATTTGCTATGAACAAAGAAGGTCATTCCCCTTACAGAAACTGCCTTTTTTTTAATCCGCTCTGGCTGCATTTCTTTACTAGTTTCTAGTGAAACGATTTCTGGTTGAAGCTCTATTTGGAGTAAATAAGCGTTATAAAATTGGGAATTCTGGGTGATATAGCCATCACTTCTTGAATTTTTTGAAATGAATTGGAACAATGGATGATTTTGAGATTGAAATCAAAGTGTCCTTTGATTTCCCTTGTATGATATTTTCCATGTCTCCAGCACTACGTGCCTGTATAAATGCAGGTCTGCATAGCAAGGGTAAGTGATCTGATTGTCTTGGAAGTTTATCCAAACAGTCTAAGAATCCTGATAAGGGGTATTAGTAGTTTTAATTATAATTTTATGGTGAGGGCACGTTGAGAAACAAACCATGCAAGTGCAATTTTAGCATAATATATTGCTGTATTATTTCACAAATGCTGACATGTAGGTTCCTGCATTAGGAAATAATATATTTTATTGTTCATGATCGCAAGAAAAATTAAGTTATTTTGTACCCTGATGTAAAGCATTCTTTTTTTTTTCTTCAGTGTGCCCTCATTGCCCCCTGTTTCTGGAGGATGGCATTTACTTTGCTTATTGTACAACTTTTTATTTTGATTATTATGCAAAACTTTAAATATTTTCACATTTCAAGTGCAATTAAACAGGACATCTGTTACACTGGGAACAAGAGAGAACACTTTTATTATGCTGAAAAGATTTTTCTGCATATAACTAAGCCATTATTTGCATTACCAATTGCATATTGAAAAATGATCGTTGTTAAAGAGTCAGCACACATACTGAAACGCTAGTAGTAGCCACAGTGTTGAAGCATTTCATCTCTGGAGCAGGAAACTGTCCATTGTAATCACACAGCTATTGGTAACTTATGCATAGTAAGAACAGGCAGTGTGTGTCCATGGCTCCGACCATTAATTGAGGCTTTTGCAGTCCTTTCCACTGAAACAGAGTCTTTGACATCTTTGATGTCAATGCCTTTGCAATAAGAAACTCAAGACGGCTGAGGTGATACAGATAGCAGAGAACAGGAATTTGCTAGCTGAACTTGATGTGAAAGCTGAAATGAAGGCCAGGCAACTCCTACAGTCCAGGAGTCCCAGAGCTGGAATGTGGTGAGAAAATTGGGGAACAGAGGACTCAAAGGGAGCTGCATCTGGCTTTGCAACTATTCTATGTACTTGGGTTATATTCATCCCTTTTGTCATTGCACGCAGGAGATAGTGCCAGAGATTAATTTGGGATTCTGTGTAAACTTATTTTTGATGTAGCGCTGAGGCATGTTAGCATATTTTATCTCTAGCTCTAGTGTAAGCATAGAGGAAAAAGGGAGGTAAAAGACCCCCAAAAGCCAGACTAAACAGCAGACAATGCAATTCACATTTGAGAGGACTGTTTTCAGTATAATACATTTCCTTCCACTTTAGTTGACTATTTCTTCCTCATGCTGGAGAGTTTGGGATCTATAATCATAATTTTCATACATTACCTAAAATAGCATACTTTCAGATTGTTTGTTATTTATGCATTAGGCTATTTTTCTTTTCTGTAGAGAGACACCTGCAGTAGCAACGTAGTAGAAAGTATTGAATTATCACACAACTCATTTGTCTCGGATAACAGAATCACAGAATAATTTTTGTTGGAGGGACCTCTGGAGGTCATCTGGTCCGACACCCCACTCAAAGCATGACTGGCTTCAAAGTTTGCTCCAACTTCCAAATTAGATCAGGTTGCTCAAGGCCTGTTCAGGTGAGTTTTGAGCATCTCCAAGGATGGACTATTTCGCAACTTCTTGGGGTTCCAGTGTTTGACAACCCTCACTGTAAACTCTTTTTTTGAAGTGGTGGTTGACAGCATTAAGATCCTCCCTGAGCCTTCTCTTCTGATGGTTAAACAAACCCAGCTCTTGGCCTCTCCTCATGTGCCCTGGCAGCCCTTGACCATCTTGGTAACCCTCTACTAGATTCACTCAGTGCATCAATGTCTTTCCCATGCCTGGGAGTCCGAATCTGGACATACTAATCCAGATTTGGCCTAACTAGTGGAAAATAGAGAGGAATAATCCCTTTCTGGTACAAGACGTAGATCTTGATAATGAAGGTCCAAGGTGTTAATGATGCTGAGATTCAAGGCTATTTTTCCAGAAATTTGCATCCTAACTTGTAGCCCAAATACTGTGCATCTATATATACAGAGAGCTATTTGTGTACATTGGTATGGAATGGATGGGCTGGAAGGAGGTGTGTGTTCGTGCATGCAGAAGAGATGCACAGTTTGTATTTTGAATACAAACTTGAGTTTTGAATTCCTTTCACAATTAGAGAGTGGTTTAGTCTTGACTGTTGGCTCCAGATAACATAGTAAAGAGCACTTTTCCTCTGCATGTTTAGCAGGTGCATTGGAGATTTGTTTTATAGCTTTGTCAAGTAATTAAGAGCCTCATGAATGGCCCCTGTTCAGGACCCATGGTGTAAATTGAAATGTGTTGGAAACGCTATTATTTCCTGGAAGCTTTCACTTTGATCTGCTCCTAAATCTCTGATATCCCTAGTTTGAGTCAGATTGATTAGCCATTCTCATGTCTAACTAATTCATGGTGGTGTTAATGATCAGAGCTCATCATTGTTATCCAAGTGAGCAAAATGCACATTATCCATTACTCCGGTTGTGGTTATGAGTTATGACAGACAGCTGTCATGCCAATGAGTGCATTTCTCCTGGAAAATACATAAACACTCCCTTTAATTTTTATTTTTCCCCTGACTAGAGCAAACCGTGAAGCCTTCAGAGGAGGACCGCTGGGTAAAGTATTCAGTAAATGGCCATTACCTTCGGAGAGATGAAGAGAGATGGCACAAACTGCGAACTGCTGTTTCAAACCAAGGGAAACCCTACAGGGAATAGGGAAGGGAGATTTATTCCACCACTTGATGTCAGTATATACTCACTCTTAAAATTAGACAGAATTCTTTTTCCTTGCCAGGGAGACTTCTGGGTAAAGGCAATTTGTCCACTTTCCTGAGTGTTCCTTGCTGTCAAGATTTTATTGATGGTGCCAATTGAAGAAGCAGGACAACACCAGTGAGAGGACAACTCCAAAATTTCCTTGCAAGGGATGCATGCTTTCCCTTCCAGAAGAGACTGCTCTTGGATAACAGAGTAATGGTTTTCTAGACTTAGGACGTTTTTGGAGGACTTTACAGATGGGAGCTTATTACTTTCAAGGCACTTAACTGCATGAGTAACTGAAATCCATCCTCACAGAGGTCTGGAGTGATCTCAGCCATTCCTGATTTTTTTTTGGCTCTGTGAGTGCTGAGAAAACTGCTGCCTAATGGAACATTATTTCTGCAGTAGCCCACTTCTTGGGGCCTCTTCTCTCATTCCTTTCTCTGCATCGAATTGTGGTGGAGGTATCAGAAAACTTCACTTTTGCCAAACTTGACTCTTCTCACTGCCCTCTGCTTTCATTTTGAGTAACTACAATACAGAAGTAGCAAGATGACTTTGGGGCTGCTCTGGATTTACACCAGCAGAGGAGGCAGCTGTATCAAATATCTCATGTGTAACCCAGGCATCCTTAGGCAAAATTCCCTCTTTGCTTTCTACAAGATTGAGTCTATCATTACATTTCCTAATTGTCCTACGAGTACTTCTCTGCTCTAACTGCTTCCTTTATTGGTAATGTGAGCAATTTCTTTGATAATAAAGTCCATCACAAAGTGAAATTGAGATTTAAATAGAAATCTGTTTAGTTTTAAATAGTTTAATTTTTCTCAAACTGAAAAGGCTGTTCTGGAATATCATTAAGTACTAGGTTGTATCTGGAAGATAACTTTCAATTTCCTGATTCTATATGTTCACAAACTTTTATTTGCATGTCAAAATAATTAGATTGTCCTCTAATAATTAGTACGTTTGACTTAGCATAGACACTAGTCTTTTAAATCTGCTTTAAGCCATTTGCATTAATTGTAATAAATCACTCATTTAAATTGGACACAGTGTTAGACAGAAAACAGTGTCATTCCTGGGGTTTTGAAAGCTGCTGGAAGAAAAAAGCTACTCATGCTGCTGAAACTGAACTTAATTTCACAGCTAGTCCTAAGAATGTGTTACTGGGTTTCCTGTAACTGCAGAAAAACAAGAACATCGTTGGCACTGCAGCCAGTCAAATGACTTGTAGAGACTGGAAAAATCCTAAGCCTGACAATGCACCTACTTGTGCAGTATGTGTTATTTAAATGTTTAAAGTTTAAAGTAGGTATCTATAAGAAAGCCCAACAAAGTAAATATATGATTAGAGGATGACCTAGGTCTTCCAGCCAAAAACTTCTGAGTCAAACTTTCAATATGTTTGAATGAAACGGACACTACAGAAGAGGACTGGCCCAGAAAACATATTTCAGTTCTGCGAAAGTCTATTTGCAAAACAGTAGCAAATCCCAAGTTGCACTTTAAAGTTAAACCCATGAAAATGCCCATGGGATTGAAAGCTGTTTTAAAAAAAATTTAAAAATTGTGGATACACCAGCACCTGGTGATTTGTTCAGAGACTGCTAAAATCAAACACAATCTGAGCATCTGTGGCTGCGGTGGAGAGAGTAGGAGACCCGCATTACCACAAAATACCACATGCTACCCGGCCCAGATCTGCCCGCATTCCTGGGCTGTCCTAAAAGGAGCGCGAGTGTTCCTTCCTCATCGCTGGTAACACTGCTTCCTTTCTCCTCGTATCCGTCACGTGAGATATCCCTCTGATATAAGGGTAAAAACATTAGGTAGTCATGGCGCGTTTTTCCGCTGCTCAGCTATATGCCGGCTGGTTCTTTACTTGATGGTTGTTATGGGATATTTACTGGAAGACAATGGCACTCTGGGATTTAGAGTCAAGCTAAATTATTAGTAGCTAAGTATCTCTTTATTCCTCTTTCTTCTGTGAGTCAGCACCATTTTCAAAGCACCATCTGGCATCATGGAATCAACACCCCTGCATGCTACAGTCATTAATAACAATTTGCTGATGCACATGTATTGGCAATCATTGAGCCTTGGGTGGTCTGAGGAACAGTACCCTAGCAGTCAAGGCAAAGATGAGGAGGCCGCTGCCATCAGCTGCTCCTGCAGATGATGTCTCTGCTGGAGCTTTATTTTGTAGCCGTTGCTAGAACCTGATGTCCGGGTAGGTGGTGTAGGAAGGCCGGAGCACCCTGCTTGTGCTATGCTCAGATCCGGCTGCTAGCCAGGAGAAAAATCCCCTTTGGGTGTCGTGCCTAAGTAACGTGGCAGAGTGCTACCAGCCTGCAGTCTCTTCTTCTGCACATGGTCTGCTACCTGCTGACCTGTTTTGGGTCCCTGGTGCCTTGTCCCTTTCCAAAGGGACCCTCCAATCGCTGCTACAGACTCATCTGCAGACCCGTTTGTGGAAGGGAATTGGGCAAAGGCTGCTAGATAAACACAAGACCTGTTCTTGAATCAGGCCAGCGCTTTGAAATAGCCCTGTCAAGCTATCGCAGGAAATATTTTATGCTTTTGTGGTGGAAGCAGCAGAGCGTATGTTTGACAGTCTTTGCTAGTGACATTAGACATGCATCTAACAAGTGATCCCTGGAAGTTTATTATCACACCGAGAATCCTTATGGCTTAACAGAAGCAAGGCAATAACAGCAGAAATCTCACAAAAGAGCGGCTCCTCTAAATGAACAAAACCCTCACACTTGCAAATTTAGAGGTAAAAATCTATCCAAGCCATGTATACATTTTGTACCCTATACCTTGGTGGTGTGCCTTAGACTTAATATGCTTTATTCTGCTAGTTTACATTAGAGTTACACGTGTATTAATTTTAACAGAATTGCAGCACAGCTTTAAAGTAAGCTTTTCAAGTTATTTGGTGGCATATCTTGACTTCACAAATGTGATCTTATGACAGTTCATCTCATGAGCAATTAAAGCAACATTAATGTATTATGATACTTATTGTTACTACTCTGTGCGACCTCTCCTGTACTAAAGTAAACCTTTAGATATTTGCTTTGATTTTTGTGTATAAGAACAAAAGACTCTTAGGTCTGTTAGAGAAATTAACGTATTTTTTGATGAAAATCTTAAGGGTCGAAATAGTTTCTACAAGAACACAATTGTTACTGTAAAGTGCCTTCGTATAAATACCAAATATCTTCATGTGGTCGATACTAGCCCTTTGCAGGTTGGATGTACGTGGTGCCTGTGGAGATGAGTCCCCGTTAGTACGGACTGATCAGTTTTGGGCAGAAGATGTTGAAGGAGAAAGCAGGGTTTGCCCTTTAGCGTGTAGTTTTGTGCGTGCTTATGTGATGCTTAGAGCTTTGTATGATATAAACTTCACTTTTTGTAAGACATAAGCTTTCAAATGTAGTGTGGAAAATAGTTGCTAGGGTATGGGGCTGTTCATCAGGCTTATAGTGTATACATAAGACAATAGGAGAGAGTCATTTTGCTGAATATACGTCTTCAGAGAGCTATCACACCATTATCAGCTTTCATTGGAAAACAATTACAAGGCTTCAAAAATGATTAACATGCAAGACATTTTTCTTTGTGACTTCACTTACAAGAATGACAGAAATTTCAATGCATAATCTTTCCCTAGCGTATTCTTTACCATTCAGTAAAAGCAAGAGTGGGAGAGGTAGATCATACAAGGTAAAAATCAAGCAGGGAAAAGCATTTACATAAGTGAGAAAATATGCAAGTATCTAATCTTAGAGGGTGTTACCGCTTCTTTGGAAATTTGGGGACCTTCTGTTGGGAGTCAGTACTCTCTGCTCTCTGGTTTCTCCTGCTGTGTCCTCCTCTTTGTAACTTTCCACTTGCTGGTTTCTCCAAAGGACCTTTGAGGTATTTAGTATCCCTGGAGGCTGAATTGTCTCTGGAGACATGGTTTTGTGTCCTCTTGCTCTTTCTAGCTGCTCCTATTGATGCCGAACTGTAAGATGGTAAGAGACCGCTTGTGATCTGATAGTGTGGGCTCCTATGTCACCTAAGCTTTTCTGAAGTAAATACTACTCAATAAGACCAAGGTATTTTTTCTAGAGGTCTGCACACCATTTGTAGGTCCAAATATTGCATCTAGTCACCAAAGAGAGGTAACAAAAAAAGAGCAAATGTATTGTCAATTGCCAGCAGCCTTAAACTATCTATGGGGATGTTTGCATCTTCTCTGGAAACTTCTTGGGACTCCGTAAATTGAAAAAGTTCAAAAGCCACCGTTGCACAGCACTTCTTTTTCAGAGACCGTCCCAGTTGCGGAGAACCCACTTCACCCCGTGGCATCTCATTCTAGTTGCCAATTGCCCCGCTGTTTAAAAGCTGGTCTTTATTGCTAGATTTGGGTTGTTGGGCTGCCCTGAGTCTCGTATACTTTTGAGTTCTAGGTTAAAGGATTGCCAATTTTTTGGTAGATAGCGAGAGGCTGCGATCAAGCCACCACTTCTCATTTGATAAACTAAATGGATTGATCTTCTCGAATCTTTTACTCTAAGGCATGCTTTCCAACCTTTTACTTGTCTGTGTGCTTTGGCAGGTTGCAGAGATTTGATGCTTTGGAAATGAGACCCCGTTTACTGAGTTTGGAGTAAAAGGGTCCTGGTGTTGTTTTGGGCCTTTTCAAGCCTTTCACACATCCGCTTGTGCACAGAACAATTTTTTCTGGTTGTGTGTTTCAGGTTGTTCTGGAAGACTGTAAAATGTTTGATTTTAAATGATTGCCGGGCTTGACTTAAATCAATATGAGGGAGATGGAAATGTATTTCAGGATGTTTCTTTGTTGGTCAATAAAATGTTATACCCTGTGCCATCAAAAAATGCTGAAATCAGCTTTGAAGAAGCAGAAAAATGCAACAGTAGCAGATGCAATTATAGTGATTTGCTGCTCTAAATCATCTCCTGTATACAGGGCTAAAATGGCAGTTAAAAAAACAAAAGAGAGATATTTGTGTTCCTCAAAATCTGAGGTTTAGGTTTGAGGTAAAAGAGGTAATGTATGCTAACGAGAAGCTTATGTGACCTTTTAATAATGAAGAAATGGGAAGGACATCAGATGCTTCATCACTGAAATCAGTGACATTTCATGTTAATTGAATTAAAGCAAAAGTATTTGTCCCAGATGTTGCCAAGTGAAGTTTCCTTCTTGAGGGGTTTGTCCCCATCATGACACAGGGAATGAAATGAAACAGAATGTTTGGGTGGTTTTTTTTTATTGTTATGTTTGGATGGAAATGGTGATCTGATTGTCTGAAAAGCATTCCTTTCCCATCTAATTATTTCCCTGTGAACGCACAAATACAGATTGTGAAGCTTGTAACCACTGAAGCTTCTGGGGGAGGATGGCCTGGGCCACCATGTGACTGCAAAACTAGGAGGAAAATGAATTTACCTTCATTTTGGTTATCTGCCATGACAACTTTAGCTGGTTAAAGTGGAAGTGACAGGCCAACTTCATCTGTTGGTGGAGGATGAGCATGCATACAGCTGGCATAAATCTTTCCAGTTTGCTTTGACAGGGATCGCACAAGTTCACCTTGTGGGATTTTTATTTTTTGTCTGTCTACCTGTGTGGGAATCGGGAGAACTTGCATCAGATTTCAGTGATCAACAAGGCTAGCTCAGCATTTTGGAAAGACAACTTGTGCACCGTAAAAGCCTGCAGTGTTTGTGGACGCCACCTAAACTAACAAAATAACGTATCCGAGGTGAGGCTTTCTGCTGCAGCATCCCTGGCAGTGCAGAGCTTGAGACAGGCTGCAAACACAGCATGAGATGACATCCCCTAATTCTGTTCCTTTGTTGTTTGAAAAATGTAAAATGCATGTTAGTTTTCACAAGATTCTTGTGAACCTGTAAAATATATTTTTTCTTTATTTTTAAGCTTCTGTCAATGCAGCAGTGAGTTTAAAAGGGGAGAATTTGTTATTCTGACTATATTAGCTCCCACTCAACCTTTCAGAAAAGTCAGATGGGTGTAATGGAGCTGAATTCACTTCCTTGGGCAAATAATATATCAAATGCTATAGATTCTTGGGAACTGGTGCATATGGCTACTGTGTAAACAAAACAACACACTTGAAGCAGCGAGATTACACAGGTTACAACAAATAGAATTATTATTTTTTTAAAAGGCAACTATGAAACCCAGCAACACTCCATAAATGATGCTTTTCAACAGAGGCGTGTACCTACCAGCTGACAAGTTCCTTAATGTTATTATGAGCTATTGGCATTATCTTATTAAGACAAAACTGCCCATTTTCTACACTTTACTATCCAGTTGCATGTGTTGGCCGGCTCGGGAGCCTTATGAGCTGTGTCCTGAAGCCCTACCGCATTCCCAGGACAGGCTTGTTTCTGCACCACTGGTTGGATAGTGGAAGGTCCAAAAAGTCTTGACTGGTTTTGGCAAGATATTGTTGTTTGTGGAAGGAGCAGAGCGATGCTGGAAACTCCTTAGGCCTTAACGCGGGCTGGGGGGAAGGAAGCTGAAGCTGCCAATGGATATCAGCAGGGCTGATTACTTGTAATCAAAAAAGGATTGTATATGTGCTGCGGAAATGGCGAGTGTTAAGAAAAGATTTAGAGGAATATAAAAGGAGTACGCGCTCCGTTTCAGTAAGGAAACTATCATCAGCTAAAATACATGATAAAAATGAGTATTCAGCTTTTTGGCTGAAGTCAAAACGTAACAAATCTCTGTGAAGAAGTTGTCATATGGTATTAGATTGACCATAACGCTTCTGCTTTTTGCATGTCCCTTTGCTTGCCTGCTGAAAAACATGTATCTTTGTTTCTGCTCACTTCTCAAACTTCCTACCACTTTCCACAATTTTTCAAAGCTACAGAATACATACCACAGCTGCAGAAGTGTATTGGAAGCACCTTGGTGACTTCAGGGGAACTGCTTGAATAAAGTGAGAATTTCAAAAATCTGCTCCTCGTGTCATAGAAAACAAAATGAAGAGAGCAAGTCAAGTGTCAGACACTGCCATCTGCTAAAATTTGTGGTGCTTATTGTGAAAAGCAATTTTCCAATGCATACAGAAATCCACTGGGCAGGGTTTTGCTGTCAGTTTGAGGTCAGCACGTAGGATTTGTTTTGAACTGTTCTCATTTCAGATATTCAGGTACGTGATACGTACGTGGCCATGAACAAATAAATCCTTGAAGGGCAGTGCTGCCGCCTGAATGCGGAACGAATGAGGTGAGGAATGAGCAACCTGATCTTGGATCATTTTCAGTATCAACAGCCCTTTGGTGGTAAGTTTGAAGCAGAACATGGTTCAGACTGGTTCTGCAAAGAAAGGGTGCTTGTAGGTCGGGGAGGAAAGGCACCAGCGGCCGTTAGCTGGGTGGTCCAACAGGAACTGCTTCTGCGTCCTCGCGTCTGGCCAGAGACCAAGCACAGACTTGCCCAACGTCAGTGGAAACTTTCAAGAACTTTCAGAGTAGATTTTTTTTTTTAATGCAGTGCTCTCACAGCAAGACAATATGGACAGGTCATTAGGAAGAGAGTACTGGGGTTTGAATAAAAAGTACTGAATTTTAGCCTCTTTAAATCCTCCCTGGACTTCCAAAACAGTTTCTTCTCTCCTTTCAGAAAGAAGTTTCTTCTCTCCTTTCTCCACTCCCCCTGCTGTGTTACTTGAGGATCACGTATCCCAAAAGTGTCATCATCTTTCCTTTACGGAGCATTCTGCAATGTTGGATTACTAAATTTCCTCCATTTATAAGATAAATTGTCAATTATTGAGGTCCTCACCAATTATCACAGGGCACTGACAGGAGAATGCCCTATGGTAGCCACTGCTATGGCCTATAACAAATAAATTCTACCGAATCTTTTCAAGTGGAAGACTTTTATTTTAGTTGAGGCACTAATCAAAATTGCACTGCCTGTGGAAATAAAGCAACTTTTGTATCTTAATAGTTATGTAGAAGTATGTTGTGGCACCAACAGGATTTTGTTAATCTGATGTGATGTCCTAACCATAATATCTCACCGAGGTTTATTTTACATGATGAGATTTCCAAATGCGCATATTGGTATTTTGTATATGTTTCACGATGATGATATCTTGTTTGAGACTTTGCATCTCCAAAGGTTAGTGTTTGTAAAAATTCACATTTGTAAGATTCACGGTGATAAAAAGGACAGATGTTAAGTCCTCATTATGCCATTAAAAGAAAAGAGATAGCTTGAGCTGAATTCTTTCTGGATATACTGAAGCTTTTTGAAATATGAGCTGTGAATTTTAAGTACAGCCAGTGATTGGATATAGGGAGTAGGCAAAGGGCGATAAATCTATAGCGTTGAATTGGAAATGTCATTGTAGCCATGTATCTACTGTTTACGTTGTACCAAGGACTTAGAGTAAAAAGTCTCTCAAAATGTTTACTTTTTTTTTTTTACTTTTTGATTATAAATACAAGACATGGATTTTTAGCTTAGGGAAGCTTACATGGTGTATGGTATGAAGGTGCATAGACATTCCTACATTTACAAGACTGGAGTTACTTATTTCTGAGAAAAGGCTCAGAGGTGATAGGACCAATATGTTTGAGATACATCAAGGATGTTAGGAAATCAGTGCTGATTATTTGGTTGAGGCTGTTGGGCAGAACAGAAGTAAAGCTTAAGTTGATTGCACACACTGCAGGAACATTTGGGAAGGTGTGATTGTACACAGAGTACTGATTATAATCTCTGAACAATTCTTGTAAAAAGCAGTATAAAGTACAGGATGATGTAAAGCAAGAGAAATAATTAGCTTGATCGCTTTATGCTTCGGTGTATGTGATAATAGGAGGGTATGAAGCCCATTAGAGAGGTGTATGATAGCATTTTGATTCTAAACACATTCCTTGTGCCTGAATGCTTTTACAAGTCCTTTCTGTTCCTGAAGATATTCCTCAGTCTGTTGAGGATAGATGAGAGTCTTGTCTTACGCTCTGTAGCTGGCTCAGCTTGATCTGCAATGAATCCAACTACTTGATGTCTCCAAAAATAATGCCTCTCCCTGGATATTTAAATGCGTTCTCTGTCAATTATAATGTTCCTACTGAATGCAACTGCGGAGTGCCAAAGACAGAGCCTTTTATTTCCTCCAGAAAATATTGTATTTTGAGGCATAAAGTAATAAAATAAAAATTTGCTTTTAAGTTAATATTATGGCTGATATATATTTAAAAGCTATATATGCCAGTGTGTGTTATGTGTAAATATTTATTCTGCCTGGGATGGGAGTTACTGAGGATGCTGTATAAATGATCCAGAGCAAGCCTGAACCAAATGTGATATGTTGTTTTATTCTTACGCACTTGAAGCAGATCCAAAAGAGTCACGACTCTCTTCTTTCTACTTTGCCTTTCCTGGTTTTAATTTTTCTAAAGTAGCAGCAAAAAGTAAGGGTTTTCATTGTAGTAAATCTCATTTTTCTTCTGTACAGGTGCTGACTTCTTTTATACCATCTATTCATCGCTCAAAGGCACCTTTTTAATTGGAGAGCTCATTATTTCAAAATGCTGAATTGGAGCCATGTGACCCGACCTGAAGGGAGCCGTGTTCTCTGGCTTGCAGGGGCAGCGGAGCTGGTAAGATGATCTATTCAGAGGGGTTTTGGTGGCTAGAGAGGGAAAGATGCTAAATGAAAACAACAAATATTTTGAAGCACAATATGTCAGACAGTTAAAGCCAATGCAAATGCTCATGATCTAACAGTATCAAATGAGGTACTGCGTATTGCCACTCTGCTAAAACAATGCATCCTGAAGTTATAAACAAACTGATTTGAATTATTTTTTCAGTGCTATTAAAAATAGTAACCTGCTCCTCTAGATGAGGAGGAGACTGGCAGAGAAAGAGCGAATCTCTGGTGCTTAGGGACATGGTTTAGTGGTGGTCTGGCAATGCTGGGTTAACGGTTGGACTTGATGATCTTGAAGGTCTTTTCCAACCAAACAATTCTGTAATATCATTGTAAGGCTGCGCGCCTTTCTTTACTTGGCAAGCGACATTTTAGGTTATCATTTCCAGACAGGTGTCTGATTGGTTTGGGAGGCAAGATGTAATGCTACCAAATAGTTCTGTAATGACTTTTAATGCAGATCAAGTTTTTTCCAAGTATTCTCTGTTTATCATGGAGGCCTAGCCTCTATAATTCTTCAAGTCTTGACACCTTTCTTTTCCTAATGTGCGCTATGCTTGAAGATGTGTGGATGGCTTAAAAAAAAAAAAAAGATAAAAACGAGTTAAGTGCTTTGCTATTTAAGCTCTCAGAAGTAAGCCTTTTCAAGGACCGTTACTTTAGATTGCAAGATCACTCTGCCATTCGGCTCACCTTGTTCTTTTCCACAGCTGCCTCTGTATTTCTTCATCCGAATGTATAAGCAACGAGGTTGTTGACACTGCCATTGAACAGTCTCTTCTGGTCTGGCAATGAAGCTCTCAATTAAAGTATAAGGACTTTGTCTCTCCTGAGTTATTGTTCCAATCGTCACCTGTAAGCTGCTGTGGATAAACATCATATCTCAGTGCCAATTCTTACCTTTATCTTTAATGTTGAGTAAAAAGCAATAGAGGCTGATGACATTTAAGTGGCATAAAAAAAAATTTCTTAGTGGGGGGGGATCTCTTCACTGTGTAAATATTTTATAAGAGCTAAATAGTGAAGAGGGCTGGGCAGCTACAGCTCAGTAGTGAAATGAATAGAAGTACTAGTTTAATTTTGTAAAAAAAAAAAGTGCAGAAGTGGTGTTACTGAAAATGCTTCACACATTAAACATGAAATGTTAGTGTCTGGAGAAGGCTGATAGTATGTGGCAGCTCTCGTTCAAAGCTTCGGCTACTCTGTCTTCTTGGCATGTTGTATTTTATGTAGTGCTCTCACTGAACTTAGTTGATCTTCACAGGAAGTAGGAGAAAGGTTTATTGAACGAAAAGTATCTATTAAAAGGCCCTGAAGAGACAAATCTATCAGCAATGGGTTTAAAATAATATGGCAGCAAAATGTATTAATGCTGCTGCACAAAAATGTTGAGTACTGCTGGGGTATGCTTGAAAATTGATCGTATCATCCTGGCCCACGCTTCAGCCTTGTCAACTTTTGTATCGGTGTGAACTGCAGGGACGTAAGGGAAGTTCTCACACACGTGTCTCGCTGGCATCGTGCCTTTGAGGACTTGCGCTAACACTTCAGGATGCGGGCATGCTGCTCCACTGCTATACTTATGCCATGCTCAGCAAGAACGTGAGGGCATGTGGACAAGGAATTGGCTTGCAGAAGAGAACAAGGGAAAAATAGCATGGGATATTCCCCTCCTACATACTGAAGCTTTTTTTCTTCTGGTTTCAGCTGGACTAAACAATTGCAAACAGGGAATTTCAAGTAAAATATATTAACTGAAGTTCACAGGTACAACTCAGCTTTAGCAGTTGCTATTCGATTCTCACTGAAAAAGCAAGTTCCCCCAAGGTAGTTCTGCTCAGAGACGTAATATAATTGTAATAATTTAAAGACCTGCCAGGTGGTACACCAGGGTATTTCACTGACTACTTGTAGCCATGGATTTGTCTATCAGTTCACAAGTATTATTTGTCATAAATGGAAAGATTTCTAGATGAAGCAAAAAATGAGACAAAAGATTTCACTTGTATGATGAGTAAAATATCACCCAGAGAATGTAAAGGCATTTTAATAAAGGCAGCGTGAGAGAGAAGAGTGGCAGAAACACAATATACAGTGTAAGCAGGTCTTCTTTGGTGCACATATCGCTTTTATGGGAAGCGCAAGGCCAGGCTCACTGGTAGGCTCCAGATGCTTTCCCGTGCTCTGGAGGTCCAAAGGTGCAGTAAATCCAATTTAGCTGAGCAGCTGAGCAAGGTTTACAATTGCTTTGTGTCACTAGAGTGGAGCAAAGCAACCAGACCTTATGCATGGATGTGGCCTATAAACGTCAAAGAAATGAAGAGCGTGGAATAACGATATGTCCCCCAATCCTTTGCATGATTCACATGTATCCGAGGCTGCAAGTGTGCAGTTGCATGTCCAAATGGATGAATAAGTATGCAACAGCGTGTGCTGAATACGTGGTTATGTGTTTGTGCCAGAGCCAGTATTTCGTAGGTGTCTTCTATTTTTGGTTATTTCACCATATTACTGAAGCAACTGCAACCGTTTTTTAAAACACCGGAAAACAGGTGTTTTTCTGATAGCGTTATAAGGCACTGCATGTAAAGAGTGTGTGAAATAATCTCATCACTCCTTTTGTTCCTATTATTCGTAACAAAGTGATTTGCGGGTTTTCTCTCCTGCTTTCCCTTTATTCATTTCTGCGTTCTTTTAAAAATTGTGACTCTCCATGTTTCGAGCATAGGTTTTTTTTTCCCTGTGATGTAACTCAAGTTTTATGGCTATTTGTTACTGTATCAAACTGGCTAAGGGCTATTAGGCAATATCACAGACTATAACAGTAGTAAATCTTTAACGCTACTTATAATATGCAGAAAACTACAACCCATAAACTTTTTAAATGTTTGAGGTAAAAGAAGAGCTGAAGTTGCTGACAGTTTTATAATGTTTACGTAAATGTTTCCTTACTCATGGCAAAATAAAACCAATGAGTTAGAGACTTTAAATGGAGCATATTAAGACTGCTTATTAAGGGAAATGTCCTGAAACTTTTGTAGCTGAGGATAAGGAGTGTAACATCATGGGAGCCCTATGAATATGTCTTTGGGTTTTTTTTTTTCTCCCAAATTTTGTATTAGATTGTACTTTAGAATTTGTGACAGACCTCTTTGGCCAAATTTTTGAGGCAGATGTATTTAGACTTTGCTTTTAGCCATTCAGAGAATGCTTAAAAGGTTCTTTAACTGAAAAAGACGTGTTTTGTTAGATTATGCATTAGAATAAATAGCTTTTTTAAAATAGAGGATTAGATAAGACAAAATAATACAAAGGATTAATACCCAACTCTCTTCCTACCCATGATATTCTTACAGGTCAGTCCCTCCTTCCAGACTTTGGTCCAGTCGCCTTGGTGGCTTTTGGGATCACAGCAAACTCACCAGCTTTTCCTGCAGCCATTCAACCTACCTCTCTTGCCTTCCTGCTCCTCCTTACAGTTTCTCTGCTCAGCTCCCCCCTTCCTGGGATTTTTTCTGAAAAGAAAATGAAACAAACAAACAAACAAAAAAGGTTGCTTCTTCAAAGGCTTTTTTTTTTTCTTCCCCGTGCTCTCAGATAAAGATGGGTTTAAAAAGCTCTTTTCAGATGGCTCACAGCACACCAGCCAGCCCCCGCGCTCTCTGGAAGACACCGGTGTTGCTCTTGGGGAGCATCTTCTTCCCCCAGCCCCCCCAGATGAGCTGAGCAGCAGCCCCGTTGCTGGCCATGCCTAGCCCTGCCGCTGCTGCCTGGCAGCCGAGGCATCTGCAAGGGCCTGGCTCACGGGTTTGCTGGGTGCTTGGATGGAGAAGACCTTGTTGTTGTCATCTAATTAACAAGTTTGTGCTAAGTGGGGCTTAAGGCTTCAATGGAATGAAAATACATGCATTTATTCATAACACCCAGAGTGTGAAGTGATTAAAACAACAACAACAGAAAACAACCCAAATATACTTGCTTTTCCCATTGGAAGACTGTATCAGACAAGGCAGTTTTCCCCCTGATTCAGCCAGGTGTCATTCCCTGGATAAGGTGACTATAAAGCTGTTGGCCTTTGTGCGTGCCTCTCTTACTCTTGGCGAGATATCTCCATTTTGTAACCAGTCCCCATTTTGAGCCCTCAAGGGTCTTGACAGACTTAATCTCTTATCTCTATTGTCCCTTTCACTAGGGAAAGGCTGCGTCTCATCAGAATAGAAGTTGTTTCCCCTCCATACAGATTTAAACACATCTTTACTATAGCAGGACTGGTTGCAAAATAACTCTCTGCTTCAGTGAGATTTAAAGGTCTCTCTTCTGCCCTTCCTGACTGCAGGACATCCTTCAGCAGGGTCTGGGCTCTGCACTAGACTTCACATTCACTATTAATGTGTATGTTAAAACTTTAGATGAGGCCAACATCTAAACCATCCAGCTTGGACAGACATACAGTTGTCTCTTGAATGAGACTAGATGTGTTCTTGCCCAGCATGGCAAGACACGTTGGTTTGGGATGTCTGATTCTCAAAGTGATTTCTTCCATACTATAATATCTGAATTCTACAAAGGTGGTCAGGTGCATCATCAACTTAGCACTGATAAGATGAACTGTAGCAATTTACCCTTGGCATGTACTGTGGTCGCTTAATTTAAACTAAACCTGTTCTGGGGGTAAGTGAAGCTGAATATTTCGTATTTGCTGCAGGCTGGGGATGTGCCTATCTGCAAATATTGCAGAACAACTTCTCTAAACCAATGATAAACAGAAATGCAGTAACTTGCCTAGATTCATGAAACTGCTCTCTACGCTTGAGAAAGGTTTCTATCAATGCAGGTTTTTGCTGAAACTAAACCCACCTTTTTCCAAGGGCCTATAGATGCTGTTTTCTGAATTCTTTTGTAACTTGGTCTGCTGTCTGGAAATAGGTTAGGGAAAAAAAAAGTATGAATCATTTGCCAGGGAACATATGACCATGCCAAGGTTTGGTATTTTCTTTTGTTTGGTGTCCCATAATGCAGTATGGAAGCTGCAAGCCAAGTTTATTAGTATTGTACTGATATGTAAATAAGACCATCTGTAGTGTGCTTAGTTATAATAGCTGCAAATTGGGTAGTGCTTTGGTTTCCTGGTTACTAATCAGACTATCTGTATTTAATTGGGTGCATTTCAAACTCTCCATGGGTTTTGTTTTCCAGCTAATTCACATAGGTATGTTTATGATGGAAACTGCGTCTGATTTTGTAGTTAATTCAGCAGAAATAGACAAGCTAATCTATTTTAAAATCTTAGTAACCACACTGATGTCTTATTCTGGATTGAAAGTAGCACACCTCAAACCCCTTAATTTTTCTGTTGTTTATATGAAGTGTCATTCTACTAAATTGTGTTGTGAAAGGTGTGCAAAAAGCTCGTGATGGTCATCAGAGTCTAAATCTAAACCTGCTTTTTAAAATTGCTTCCTGTCAAAGAATGATTTATTATTTTAATTTTCACTACAGCAGTTAAAGTGGTAGAAAAGATTCTTTTGAATGACTTTTTTCATCTGACATAACCTCATTACAGCTTCAAGGTATTTACTTTGCCAAAGCTATAAGCAGTATCCACACCTTTTACCTGCCCCAGAGCTCTCCAGAGATCTCTAACCCGTGCCATTGTGACCTCCTGCTTTTGTTGATTTTATACAATTTTGAAAGTCTAAAACCTCCTCTAGGAGGAAGGTGTCAGCTTAAACTATGGTTAATTCAGCTTGAAAGAGAGCAATGGGAAAACTGTAACAAAAATGTACTATGATGCTGCTGCCTTTCATACTGGCTAGTCCTAAAATGAATTCAGAATCTACTGAGGTCCATGGCAGAAAGGCAATGACTAGATACTACCAAATGTGCACAGTTCAAATTGGGCTGATAACACTGAATTTTAGCTGAAGGTTCAATGCGATTTTTTTTCACGTTACAATGTGTGTCTGTTCTGCTTGTGAAGAGCGTGTCGTGTCCTTTCTCATCATAGACTCCCACGCTATTAGTGATTTCAGCTCGCCATGCTGATGACCCATCTCATCTCTTTGCTTCATCTGTCTTTTCTGTTGTGCCTTCGGTTGGCTTGCAGTGAATCTTCACCTGCCTCACTCAAGAGCAGGGCTGCTTGCTTGATTTGGCCTTCGTCACGTCATGTTACTCTGCCCCCACTGAGCACTGGCTTGCCTTGGCTTTTCCTCGATGTTTAGCCCAATATTGCCAACAAGTTCCTGCCTCCTCCATGATCTAATCACAGTAAAATCTCATTTTTTCTAATCCTGAGCTTGCTTTTCCACTTTGCTGTCTTTCCCCAGTGCTGGTGTGCTGTGGCACATCCTTATAGCCCAGCAAATCCTGGATGGAAATCTCCTGGCCAAGGTGGATTCCTCCACAGCAAGTTTGTTCTCCTGTGGTTTATTTTGCAAGGTCTTTTTAGCTTGAATATACCACCTTCGCTATTATGGGAACAAGCCACCTTATTTTCTTTAGGGAAGAAATTCCCCTGTATTTCTGAGATACCTATGGATGACTTCACAGAATTCTGACTGAGACTGGCCCATCGCTTCCCACCTGCCTTTTGAGCTTGATTTGAGCTGCTTTTTTACCTCACTTGTAAGTTATTAGAGAAGAAAGTTTTCTGTTTGCTCAGTTTTTGCATGCGGATATCACAACAGGATCCATAATGAGACACCTCAGTGGTAAGATAATACAAATATAATAGTAATGCTAATTAACTGCACGCTAATGAAAGTTGTGTTTGCACAGGGACCCTCTGAAAACAACTGCGGTTTGTTGTAGTGTTTATTCCAGGTATTTGTAGTATGAATGAAAAGGATGGTGATGAGGTGCAATTAAAGTAATTTTGATAGATGTCAAAGGTCGAAGAGACAGCAGCTTATGAAAAAATTAAGTTCAAGACTATATATTACATCTTTTTCAAGAATACGTACTGGAAGATTTAAAATGTGCAATCGGGAGAATGAAACTGGATTAACGTCTTTTAAAGTGCAAAATCAACTTTTTTTTTTGGATATTCAGTGGTTCATTGTGTGTGAATTTAAAAGTGTAGATCTGAGGATTTTGAAATATTTTAACAAAATGCTTTAGCCCAATACGCAAAGGCATAAGTTAACTTAGATCTTACTGTTTGTTTTATAACTTTCGAATTCTTGGAAATTCTTGTGCTGATGTAACGTTTGATCAAAATTTTTGGCTTGATACTTCTAACAACACAGACATATGGCTGTTCAGCAACTAAAGTTTCAGGTACGGAGAAATTCAAGGTAGGTGCTGTAAAGCAAACAATGAGACTGAGAGCATAGAGAATCTGAGAAAGAACTTAATGTAAGTGGCAAAGCAACCAATATGTTATTTAAAAAACCCAATCTGAAACAAATGGTACTAAAAGAAGTAAATTTTCAAGCAACTAGTGAGGTTACTGCAATGTACTCAGTTGCTGGCACAATATATTTGGAACAAAAAACCCTTCAAAACTTGTGATTCATAATAAATAGGTCAAGAAAATGTTGTTTAAAGGGGAAGATTCAGGGGAAAAAACTGTGAAAAATTTTCCTAGGCATATCTATGCTAGTAGTCCATCCCACTCTATGGTGTGAGGCGGAAACAGGAGTGAAAAATACCAAGAAAAACTTCTACTGTATTTAAAAGATTAAAAGTTAGAGATAATGTGGCTTGAAATTACTTGCAAAAGTAAAAGTTCTGAGATTAAATTCCTTAAACCTTCAGGGATGTTATGATGATAAGCATCGCTTAGGAGAAAAATGCCTTGCAAAAGATATAAGTAAAAGGACAATTTCTGAATTTTAATAAAGTATCCATAGGTGAAGGGGAAATTAAAATCAATGTTAAAATTATTACCACTTACTTTACATGTTCACTAGAGGAATGAGGAAACATTTTAAACAAATCTCAAGGTTGAAGAAACATTTATAATATAACTCTATACCATAACTTTATAATATAGCAAGTGCGGGGTGTTAAGAACAGTCGCCTGTAATCAACAGTAAGCAACTGAAGAAAATAGAATATTATTGCCTTGGTTGGACTACCGATTTTCAGAAGTTTTGGAAATACATCTGGATAACCACTGCACCTCTCTAGAGTGTAATCTAAAGTAATAGATGTGGTTAGACCTATGGGTGTCCAACCTTAATCAGCAGTCTGTAGGTTTATGCTTCATTAACATGGATTTATGACGTTTATCACCTTTTTGTCAAGGCATCTCATTACTAATGCTTAAAACTATCGAAAACTGAGAAAAGATAACCCTTATGTTTGATGTTTTATGGAGGTCATTCTCATTTGCTTAGTACAAAATTATGAAAGAAAAATTTTCCAAACACTTTTTTAATACAATCGATCAAGTCCTGTAGCAGCACTGCATAGGAACTGAAAAGGAACCGGTTTGTCTCTAAACTCCACGTCTAATATACAGCTCAGATACCGCTGTCACATTTTGCAGCAGAAAATTCATGAGGAATAATGTGAATGGAATCAAGAAATGTTAAATTGCACTAATTTGAAAATTGTACAGATGACATGTTAATTTAGGAAGATAGTCAGGAGGAACATGACTGAGAAAAATTGCAGTCTATTTAAGGGTAGAATTGGAGGAGAATTGAGTAAGAAAATGACATTTGGGTTTAGTGATAAAACAATGAAAATGCCGGGAGCTAGCAGGCAACTGTTCTGAAGCTCAAATCTCTCCTGATCTTGGAACCGTCCTCCCAGATGGAGGGAGAGGATGGGCAATGAATGCTGCTGGAAAATGAAATGTTTGGTGTGCTGGTGTTCCTCCAGGCGCCCTGTGTGCTGCTGGAAGAACTGGGTTTCCCACCGGCTCACCTGGATCTCGGGCAGCCTCCGAGTCCCAACACATCCCAGCTCCCGATACTTGTGGCTCGCACTCTAGCTCCTGGGGTTTCTGGCTCTGGCGCAAGCTGCTGATGTGACAGTGATTTTATTTTGGAGGCAACTAGGAAACACATGGCTTTTGTTCCAAATCAGAGTGAAGCCAAGTATCCAATTGCTCTTTGAAATACGGTAATGCTGCCCTGGAAACTGCAGGTGAGTAGAACACCCCCTCCCCTTTTTTTTTTTTTTTGCCCTGTACTGTTCAGATTCAGGGTTGTGGCAGCCCTGCGAACAACCCAAGTCGTAGCTATTCTCCAGCGTTGGCCTAGTTTCAAATTGGCACAGAGTAGTTTAAGGCAATTGTAAGGTCTACGGCAGCCAGCCTCTCTGCCTGCCCCTTTTGTAGAGGCAAAGGGAAGCAAAAAGCACCTGCTGTTTGGAGAGCCTCGAGATGCAGGGACGGAGTGGCTCCGTTAGGGCTGGTGACACAAAGTGGGAAGGCAACAATTTCAGGGATTAGTAGTTTGCCAGCGGAGGGTCTGGACTTTGTTATCATGTAAGAGTTTGGGCCAGCAGCAATGAAGTTTCATCGTTCAGGAGCTGCACGGGCTGTGCAGAGCTGGCCAGCACACAGCGGGAGTTGTTCGGGGATATTCATCGGCAGAGAACACGCTGGATCCCCTTCTTCTTTAGCCTCTGGTGACATTAATGGTGTCCATCCATCATAATCCTGCCAAAACTAATCCAAAATATTTGATAGAAAGAGTGACTTCGGAAAATTTAGACATCTATATGGATACTACACAGAGTAGTATCCAAAGAGCTGCTTCGGTAAGGTGTTTTAGAAACTTCTTTTTGCCAAGACCTAAACTTCTGCCAACACAAACTACTCTGGAAAGAAAACTAAGACAAAAGCTCTTTCCTTTACCTCAAGTATGCTAAGAATTGGCAAGATGAAATAAATACATGTTGAAGCGAAAAGAGCAGCTGCAAAACTATTGCTTTGACTGGGTAGCAAGGTGTTTAAAGTTTGAGGAAGAGTAAGCATTTACCCAGTAGGGAAATGACAGCGCCCAACTGTAATCATATGAAGGGTGAAAGAACTAGGGTTTAGCACCGTGCTAACGCCAAAATGGATAGCGCTAGAAAGCGGAAAGGAACTGGGTGATGAAGATAAAGGAGCTGGTATACAGTCCCCGAAAGAGAAAAAGAGCCTGCCGCTCCGCGTAATGCAACAAATGCAGTTTCATCGGCTGCAAAAGAGGCTGCAAATTAACCTAAGGTAGTGAAGAATAAAAATAGTCTTGGAAGTTAACAGGTCACTGCTCAATTAGAGGCAACAACTGCGTAACCATTAAAATCGCAAATCGGAGGTCTGTGAGCAAATGAACAAAATGTGGAAATGGATGAAGGGTATTTGAGAGCAAATAATGGGGAAATTCTGGTGGTTCTCAGTTTGAATAAAAGTAATGACCTTAACCAGCGCAAAGCGCTCAACAGAAGGTAAATGCATGGCTCCATTAAAAGCTGTAAGTGTTAGATAAAAGTGACCTCTAATGGAGAATATAAAAAAACCCGATGGCCTTAAAGATAAGTGTATGCACAGGCTGTAATGCGAACATTTATTTTGATGTCAGAGGGCTAATGGTTGTAACATTTTAAGAGGAAACTTTAGAAGTTTGATGAGATGGAGAGAAAAGTGGAGTTGCCCCAGGTTATGTCCGCGTGTGCGATCTCGGCATTGCTGCCGCTCCGTTGTGTCTTGGGGTCTCCCCCGAAGCCGCTCAGTTCTGCGGGGCAGCGTCTTCAACGGCCGGGTCAGACCCTCGATGGTCCGGCTAATTACTCTGCGACAGCCGGATTAGATGATTGCAGCTGGTGCTCTGCTGGTGAGAAATACAGCAGCGTTTTCAGTACAGTAACTTAGTCGGTAATTGAAATGATCCTGCAAGAAATGAGCAATAACGTAGTTTAGGTTTTTTTAAAGCAGTAGTGATAAAGGAAAACAATTCTGCTGCAATTATGCTGCTAAAAAAAAAAAAAAGAAAAAGGGTAAAAAAAAAATTCTGCAAAGTCTCCTTGGGAATATTTACCCACTAAACAGTGGATGAGCAAAAGACTTGAAAAATATTCTCCAATTTTAAAGTTTGGGTTAATTAAAAATGAAGACAGAATTTCCTTATAGGGAAGAGAGAATTAAAATAAAACCAGAGTTATTCAAAACATGATGGAGATATCCCCAGTCCTTTTGGAGTTCCCACATCTGCATTGGAGTAGTGTTTGATGGTGTCACACTTCTGTGACAACAAAGCTTTTTTACTAGTAGTGGAACCTAATTTTTTCTTTTTTTTCCTTTTTTTTTTTTTTTTTTACAACTCAGACTTGGTCCTACCTGAACTTAGAAATACCACTCAATCTGTTTAAAAAAACACCCAACAAACCAACAAAAAACCCCAACAAACCAAACCACAGGCAGAAAAACAGGGCAAGGGGGGAGAACAGGTTAGACTTTTGGTGGTTTTTTAATTGTATTTTATTTTTTAATTGCAAGCCTGTTTTCTAGATGGAGATGTTGACACAAGGCTTCTGCAGTAGGGGTTGAATTTCTGGCAGATGGCCCTCTGCACCTCTAATAAAAGACACAAAATCACAGCCAATAAAAAAATAATTGGAAGAGAAAATCCTGAGAGTGAAATGTCAAATACCACTGGAAATGTTAACACAGGAGGGAAAATTATTAGTAAATATATAGGTGAGACTAAAACCTCTCCCTTTATGAGTGGAAAAGGGCAATTATAGGTGAAGGGCAAATACCCTCATATTAAGTATCTAATTGGGATTATTTATCACTGCTTATTAGAAGAAGGGTTGGGCATCTCAATCATATATTAAAATTATAAGCCCAGGGAGCAGGGATTCTGCGTAAGAGGAGTCTGCAATATCAACAGTACCTGAATGGTCAGTGAGAAATTAGGAGCTCTAAAAGCGGTAGGACACAAAAAGCAGCAATTCTTGCTTTTTATGGGGCAATCCTTGGAAAAAAAGTGATGGCAAGGCAACCCATGCTGCATCGTTGCATCCCAAATCATTAAATGCCGGCAGTGTTTGCCCACATGGATTACTCGCTATAGGAGAATTAGCCTTAATGGTGGCAGAACAAAATGTTTCCAGCTGAGTGGGGACACTGGTGGGGAGAGGCTGTATTAGATGTCCCTGTCCGCAGCAGTGCGACATGCACAGGTTTGTCTTCTCCAGCTGCCTGACGGTATTTGCACACACACACACACACACACAAAAAAAGGTTGCGATACCCATTTTGGGTAAACTGAGCCAATTTGGCCGTGGCTTGTTACAGGAAATGTTCAAACCAGCTCAGCTCGTGTTGGTGGTTGCGGGTTAGGACTCGGGCATGACAAAGTTGAGTTCGTGGTTTGGTGGTTGCTGTTATTTCCGTGACGATTAGCGGTAACCGCTTATAAATCTAATACTGATGCAGACCCGGTTGTTTTCTTTCATATCTTTGTTATATGACGCAGGACAGGCAGTGGTTTGCAGTTCACGCAGGAGACCGGCTATAAGGAAAAATGGTTGTGAACAGGTACGCGGTGCAAGGGTTTGGGTGAGCGAAGGGATGGTGCCAGCAACAGGCCAGATTCAAAATTGCTCATAAAAATTTAACTTTTTTTGACTTGTAAATGTACAAAATCCTTCTCTATTATGTTGGCGGGTCTTGACTGTGCTAACCTCCGTTCCATTAATGTGCAAGATGTAAACACCTGCTCAGATGTTCCCTGTCCTGTAGGCAGTTCAGCAGCTAAAATTCAGATTCAGAAATTGGCTGCTTGGTAGTAAACTGTTATTGTGGAGGTAAGCACCTTGGAAACCATGCAGCTGTCACTGCAAGACCGTTATTTAAATATTTAGAAACAATACGACTGTGGAAATCTGTAGTCTGAGCACGTCTGAGCAACCTTTATGGCTTTTTAATGAGCCAACCCAAACAAGATGTGGTGGCAGCCTGAAATGGAGCAAACAAAATGCCACCTTTGACTTTATCACATCTCCGTTTGGGTGGCTGTATCCCACCTCGTACCTATGTCAGTAGTTTGTCATCGAGGGCAGAAAGGTTTAAAAGAAGTGCCAGAGATTGCTGAGGGAAGTGCGATAGTAGAAATTCAGGTGTACTGACTATTGTCCCTGGCTATGACGTCTACTACCTGGCATTTTCTGGAGGCAGAAAGGCTGATAGAAAACAAGAGGTGGATACCAGAGAATTGCTTCATGAAATATATTTCCAGGTCCAGCTGGCTTCTGTGTGCTAGAGAAGCAAAGTGAATTAAGCAGATATAAACATAAAATAATATAAAAGCAAAGAGGAGTAGAAGCTATATTGAATATACGACAATAAAAAGTTTAGATGAGAATATCTTTCTTGTCACCACTTCTTAAAAGAAACTTCCGAGCAGAATGATGGCTCTGGGAGTGTGGGAAAGAGCTTGGGAAACATTTCATGTTAGGAGCAGGTCTGCATTGGGAGGGGGGATGTGTTTCTTGGCTTTTGGCACGCAGGGCTGTGCAAACCAGTGACTGGTTTAGCTGCGTCTGTGGCCTGCAGTGAATTCAGGGATAATAGCAGCTCACGGAGGGGTTGTGCTCTGTGAATTTGGTAGGTCTCAGGAAATGTTCCCTGTCTGCTCGTAGACACGTTCAGCCTGCTAGCACAGGTAGTAAAGACTTGGTGCGTCCTTCCACTCTGTTCTGTGAAATGTACCCACCCGACAAGCTGTTCCTGTTCTCAACGTGAGTTTATTTATGGGTTATTAATGCCCAGTGTCATGGTGGAAACTTGCTTTTTGCTTTCACCTGCCACAAATCATGAAATTTGCACTTGCATCAGAGGGCCTGGCAAGCAGGTGCTTCAATTACCTACTTACTAATGGCAAAATGGGGGCTGGCATCCAGGTAGTACAAGCTGGTACTCGTACAAGGTGGTACAAGTACCGCAGTGCCGGCGGGGAGGCACGTCTGTGCTGCTTCCTACGAGGCTCATGGGGAATATTTCTACAGGGGAATATTGTTCATGATAGTCCAATATTTTCACAGGTCCCGTACAAATAATCTGAAAGAGGGATGGGCTTAGCTGGAAGAAAGAAAGAAAGAACATGTGGTTTGTGTTCCCACACCTGGCAGCGTTGCCCAGAGCCTCGAGGGTAAAGATTGGAAAGTTAATGCTATAACGGGGGCTTGTAGAGCAGGAATGTTATATATGCTCCTTTTTGCTGTCTTAATGCTTTGCTATAGTGGGGCACTACAGTAATAGTTTGCCAGTTCTCAGTTTGGGATATATGTTTTGTGCTTGTGACACCTTGATCCCTCTAATTAATAAATGCTTGTAACTCAGTCTCATGAATCTTCCTTATTTTGGCAGGCATCTGCATGCAACCAAAATGATTTATTAACAAAGCTGAAAGGATGAACAGGACCCATTTAGAAATTTGTAATGCAGGAATAGATAAATTGAGTGTAACTGGCAGTGCGTGTTTGTGTGCAAAATCTTAGAAATAAGAAAAATATTGCAAAATAGAGAAAATAGCCCCAGAGCCCAGGGAAGCAGGAGACTCAGAACAAGGTCCCTTCTTCAGGAGGAATATTCAGGTAGGATGTAGGTGGGGAGGGTTGCATGGCAGTAGATGAGTATGTACGCTCATCTCATGGCTGGTGAGAGTTTGGCAGTGGGAGCTGGGTCTCACCGTGGTTAAGCAGGGGTCACAACTGCCTCTTGTGCTGTGTTGGCCACCAAGATTAGTGGGTGGTCCCGATCCTTGTTCTTCTCAGGGAAGCATTTGTCCGTCCCATACACATGCCACCCTGTGGGGTGGGCAGCTCACTAGTCTTCCTAACATGCGCTTTTCCCATTTAGTCTGCTAATGGGTGGTCCTGCCCCTAAAATTCATCTCCACTGTGAAGCCTTGCCAGACAAAGACCTGAACTTCTCCAGCGCACGAGCAGCAATACTGCCTGGGTGACTTCTGCTTTTTGGCAGTGCCTTGTACTCTTGCCGTTTTTTGATAAGAAAAATGATACAGAGAAAGGAGCTTTTATCACTGGTAGAGGTAACGAAGATCAGCCTTTTACTATCACTAAACTGGCAGCTGGTACGGTGGCTATTACTGTTTTACAGTGTTTCAAAGTACTGCAGTGATCATGCAGAAGAAAGCAAGCGTAAGTAAAGGGAACTGGAGAGGTTGGGGTGTAGGACACTAAACCTGGGAGGAGATGCTGAAGAAATTTGGCTTGTTTAGTGTCCTGAAGAAGAGGCTAAGGGTGATTTAGCAGCACCCTGCAGCTACTTGAAGAGCAGGTACAAAGATGATGGAGTCAGACTCTTCAGTGCCAGACAGCGTGGCGTGGGCCACGTGTTGTCACCTGTGAGGTTGGGGTTGGAGAGTGGAAAAACTTTTCCACCCAGGAGGATGGACCAGCAATGGACTCTCTGTCCTCAGAGCTTTTCACAGCTCAATCAGACAAAGCCCCAGCTGATCCGGTCCTGGAGTTTTATGGAGTCTGGGCTATCTGAAGGTGTACAGCAAGATAATTATGTGTAAAAGAAAGAAGCATAAGCAGAATTTGGAACAAATTTACCACCTAACCATCACTGTAAATATTGCGCAAGCGATGGTTCACATGTACCAAAGTCAAACATGTAGATAAGAAAAACCTCTTACGTAGGTAGGTAAAGAAATGATGGAGTTGTTTTTCTCTTTCAGTTTGGGTAGGGATTGGGTTGCTATATTTCAGCAGTGCTCCAGTGCAGGCTGTCAAACTACCTGCTTACTGGGTTAGGAGTAATAAAGCCAGCTCTTCAGAAGACTAATACTGTGACCTTAGAGGCTTGCCGGCGGCAGATCTTTCTCTCTAGATGATTAGACCCCTACAAGGGCACTGGCTTAAATACGAGGTAACAACAGAAAGATGCCCATTTGCAGAGGCTTAACTTATAATAGGTTTGTACTTTCTCATTTACATATAGAAGACACATAAAAAGCTGCATGTAATTACTGCTTTGTGTATAGGATTAGAAGACTTATATCTATTACTCAAATGATAAACTACAAGGTCTTAACTTGAGCCACAGAGTTCTAGGATTTAATTCCCTGTGGAAACCGTGTGTTATTTACTGTGTTTGTAAGAAAGCAATTGGCAAAAATCAAGCAAAAAGAAAAACAAAGGATTAGATAAAGATTATTCTTAATGGGGCTTGGGAGAAGGTTCTTTTGCAGGTGGTACAAAGAATAAAAGAGTGAGGACTCAACTCTTTACAGTATATTTATTATCTATACAGTGATATTGGCCTTTGCTATGTATTTGCTATGGAGAAAGCAGTGTAAACACGTGAGACTATCACGTAATCACTTTTAATATTAGATGGAACATGGCTGAATTTCTCTACTGAAAATTACCTAAGGGAGAATATAATGATGTCATATATAATTATATAGCTTAGTATGAATATGAATTTCCTTCCTTTTTAGAAATTAGTGATATGAAGACATGCTTCCATTGTCTAATTAGGCATCTTGGTCGCTGGGGGATGCCCTGCCTGGCCTCCTGCCGCTGCCTGCAGAGAGCACAGGTCTCCTGGGAGGTTCCCATAGGTCCCTCCAGCAATTCTTTCCTCCTGTTTGCCAGGTTGTGCCGATGTCTCTGTTAGCCTAGAGGGTGGGGAAATGGCAGTAAGTGCCCTAAGTGTTGGCTACGTCAAAGAAATGGGCAATAAGATTTTAAGGGATGATGTCAAAATCACAATTGTTGCCATTTTGGAATGAACAGCCTTCAAATAACATCATTTTTTGAAATGATGAACATGAGGCATTGGGATGGAGGCAGAAGTTCAAGCTGATAGAATTTTGAAGTATTTCAGCATATAAATAGATCTGGGCATGAACCACTGTGCAAGATTTTAAATCATGTTTTGCATTTGATTACTTGCTCTTTTATGTACAGTTCATCTCAAGATTCTGGGGTAGACTGTTTTTTATTTGACATTCAGGATGCAAAACATGGGTGTTTCAGAGGTTTTGCAATCAAAGCTACATTTCAACCTTGTAATGGAGCTGTTTTCTTTCACCAGAAATATACTCATGGTACATTGTTTCCATATATATGGCTGCAAATATTAAATATTAAAAAGGTAAATAGTCTTCCTTTTCTCTGAGTATATTTAGAAACATTCATTATACAGGCGAAAAATACACATCCATTAAACTGTAGCTGTTTGGGGTTTGAAATATCTAAACCTGTGTAGTATTTTAATGTTCACTGTTCATTGCTTTAGAGAGTAAATAAGAAAAGAACTCTTTCTTTGTTCTTATAGAAACATTAATAAAATAAAAAAAAACTTCAGCGTGAGGTTTGCTTGAACAAAAAGGCAATATTAGGCCTTGGAATTATATTTTTGCAGCGGTTCCGTGAATAATGAACTTCATCTCTCTTATTGCACAAAACCCAGAAGGAGATCCTTGGCTAGTAGAAAACATCACTCAATTTGGTTTACATCAGACACTTTTTTTTTTGTGTATATACAGCTCAGGGAGAAAGACGGGGGATAATCTGAAAGGGCAGAGAATCGCTTTCTTTGGTGCTGTAGTCCAGAGGTATTTGTAGCTCGGCAAGACTGGCCGAGTTCTGCGGGAGCAGGTACGGGTGTGCGTTTCCCGTTGGGGCTTAACTCACGGGAACGCGCCAAAGCTTCGCTCGCAGGCCAGATGGGTGGACGATTTGATCTTGCGTTGGTAGATCCTTTCTTCTTTCTCCCTTTTCGGTAACAGGAGGTTTGTTTAGAGGGGAAAATTGAATAGTTCATACGGGCATAAGAGTTTCACCTTTGGAAATGATGTTATTGATTTTTCTGGTAATTGACATGTAAATACGTTTGCTGTTCAAGGACATTGGCTGAAAGCTGTGAAACAATCAGCCCTTCTCCACAGGCTTTTTAGAACATGCTAAATCTATGTAAATCTTTGTAATGCTTTATTCTAAGATATAATGCAAGTCCTTTTTTAATTATATCACGCTCTGTCTTCCCCTGTGTCAGTGACTGCACTGGATTTTACGTGTATGTGTGTAAAGCACTAATTACATACGTGATGTTTACAGGACAATGTAGCCATTGAAAAATAGTCCGTGGTATTTTGGCCGAGTGTTGCTTCAGCTTTGACAGCCAGATGGAAACAGATTTGATTTGTAATCACAGGACAATATGGTTGAACGTTTACTGGCCGGAGCTGAAGGCTGGCTGCTCTCTGCTCTCCCAGGAGGCGTTGCAGCTTTTACTCATGGCTCAGTGCTCACTGACGAGAGGATGGAAGTGTGCCACCACCTTCAGATATTTCAGCGTCTCGGTTTCTCTCTGGCACCTCTAGAGTTACTTAATTTGTTATTGCAATTCCTGAATGTGTATAAAAGGAGATAACTGAGGGATTAAATGATTGATGCAGGGGGTTGCAATATGACCAGGGTCTAAGTCCTGTGAAATTAGTGGGACGTCTCCTGTGAGCTGCAATAGTCTCTGAACTATACCTATGGAGAACAGGGGGAGGAAATCCTTACACGAGCAGATAGAGAAATCTCAATTTGCCACAGAGCTCTTCCCCCCTCCCTACGCGCCGTTGGGGTCCCTCCGTAGCAGATTACGCTGAGGGATAAAAGCATAACCTGCTCCCAGCATCTACGCTTTGCGATGCTGGAGGGGGTGGATTTTGCATGCTGCCCACAGTCCTGCCCCTCCCGCGCACACGCTTTGAGTGCAGATGTACTTTAAGCACGTTAGTGATCCGAAGAACTTGTTCTCCGCTGTATGGGGGATTTAAGCTAAATGAACGCTTATTTTTCCTACTTATCGGTGTGTGTAGGAGGGTGGGATTAAGTTGCATAAAAAGTAAGAAGTAAAAAGTAAGAAGCAGTATTTCTAATTTTTTTATTTTTTTTTTTTTTTTTACCCCTGGTCCCAGTTGTGTGACTGGAGATTTGAAAAGTGGTTCACTTGATCAGTGAACTTCAAACACAGATTAAGTTTTCAGTGAGAACTGGTACACTTTGTGTTTGAAGAGGTTTTTCAGGTAACAAAGTTATATCAAACAAGTACATAATGCTGCATTTCTTTCAACTCTCCTCTGCCAACAGGGACCATAGGCCAAACTTTGTTCCTGTTGGAGCCAACAGGAACTCTGCTATGCTGGTTTTGGAATGAGCAACATTTGGCATGGTATATGCAGGTTGCAGACTGAAACAAATGTGCATTAAAAAAAAAAAAAAATCTCAAATATAGACCATAATTTTGTCCAAGTCTGTGGAATTTTAGTAATCATATTTTCATCATTTAAGTCTCAGCTTACAAATGTAAATGTGTGCACATTTAGAGTTCAGTCTTGCTATGAGTTTTGCCAGTTGGAACTTGCCACAGGCTTTCTGGCACTGATAAAAGCCTGCTTTGAATGTTCAGTATCTATAAAACAAGGTAATTGAATTAATGTATTTGAAATGGAGGTTACATAAAATATAACTGAAAGGTTTATATTAACTTAATATTAACATTAAAGTATTGCCTTGTAAAGCAATTTAATTCAATGGTCTGGAGACAATTTTTAGCTAAATTAGTGTAACTCCTGAGAAAACACAAAAACAATTGAGTTACTCCAGATTTATGCTTGTCTATCTGAGACCAAGATCTGTCTGAAGGCGGACAAAACCTTGTTCCGCATTACTGTAACTCAGTATCGTTGCAGAAATATTAAAGCATAACAGTGAATACCATGTAATTCAGCAATTCAGAATACGAGAGGGATGAAACAGGTTTGTTCTAGAAATTGTAGTTTCCTGGGCTTTGCGCACAGGAGTCATCGGACGTACATTTTCAGTACCGTATACTACTTATATTTGTAATACAATATCTAAGTGCTGGTCATCAGGTCTTATTCAGGGCTGTTACAATCCCAAAATGTTAAATATATATAGGTCAGCGTCCCAATATAACTTCAACAGTATGTAATTCAACATTTTGATTTACATTCTCCATTAGGCCTCTTTTTACTTGAATTGTAAGAGCTTGTAAGAAAGGTGCTAGGAGCTGAAGGGTCTCTTTTTTTTTTTTTTTTCATCTTCAGACCAGCTTCCCCCATGCAGCTGCATTGTAAAACTGCACGGTTGCCTGCGAGCACAAAATGCCAGCGTTATTAGGAAGGAGCCACTTGCTCCCAGACAAGGACATTGCAGCCTTTGCACCTAGACCTTGACCTCCACCTAGACCCTGACCTCTTCATCAAGGCTACCAAGACAAGGGTTACGGTGGCTGTGGTGCCTGCAGTGTGTTTAATTCATGGCGCTGCATTTGTGCATGTCTTGGTTTTTAGAAAGATGTTCAAGTAGGATGTTATGTAAAACTCCAAAGTTTTCAAACCCTGGAAGATAATTCCAAAAGGTAAATGGATTAAAGAAAACACCATCCTGCCAACATAATGATGAGTGTTAGTAAAAAGACAAAGACAACAGTTTGGACAAAGGCGGTGATGGGAGTCCCAGAGAAATTCTTCATAGGAGTGGGAGACAATAGTGCAGAAGAAAAGGAATAGACTATTTTCTGTCTGAAAGCTAATGCTTTTGGTTGGGTGCTAGAGCACAAATCAAAGTATTGCCAGAAAGAGAGATATTATCACTCTCGGAAAAGCTAGCAGCAGTAGAAATTAAACAGATGAGATTCAAGGCTTTCAGCAATGAGCTTATCTCCACTTCACGGGCATTTCTACAAAAGACTTCAGAACATAACATTGGAAAAAGTGCAATATTTAATTGTAATGGGATGGAGGAACGGGGAACCAACCCAAGATTTGGTTAGAGAAGTGCCACAGACCTTGGTCTTATCCCAAATCCCTTTCATCGGGGAAGCAGGGAGTGAATGCAGGGGTGGCACAGCTTGCTGCAAAACAGAGCTGCTCCCAGAAGAAGAGAAAACAGAGGCAGTGAGACTTTTGCACGTTAACTGTTTCTGGCACACTGGTGTGAGGCCTGCCCCATATTTTTGTGTAGTGTACGGATCGATAATGCAACTATACCGGTCTCAGGTCATGTCCAGATCTTGGACTGCCTTACAGAGGGTGAATTACAGGAAAAATATACGTGTATTGCAGCATCAGAAAGTTGTTTGTACTTCTTCCCTGAGTGGTAAATGGTATTGCATACGCATTTTTTGTAGAAAAAATACTTGAGCTTAACACTGGGAGTTAATTGTTTTTTTAATGTACATTTTCTAGCTTGAAGGTTATTAAGTCTTTATGTGTGAGAGCAGTCTGTGGTTTTGGGTTTTTAAAATATCTCTGGTATTAGCTTTTTGAGGGGGCTTCTGACAAAAGATATACTAACTTCTCATTCTCATTGCTAATGAGATGAATTTTGGTAATATCTATAGATCACAATGACTGCAATTTTTCCTTATCTACATTTTCATCTTCAAAATCTATTTTAAAATGAAGAAAGGGGGATGAAGATAAACTTTATGAAATAAAGTCCATGTGAGAACATTTGCCTCAAAGAACTGACAGGAGAGCCAAGCTTTGCAGCCTTCTGGCAGGTTAAAGGGCAATCGTCCTCTGAAACAAATCACTAGCAAAAAGGGGAACAAAAAACCTCAACGTAAGCAAGAGCAGGAGAGTTCTTTTGTACAGTCCATATATACACACATTGTCAATAAGAAAGCTTTTGGATTGAATTTATCATGCCATAAGCCCTCTCCATTTCAAGTTTCATATTAGAATTGCTAAGAAACCTAATGCAGACTATATGATCTTTTCTTGTGTTAACTTTTCTTGTTAAAGTCCTGATAGGGAATTTTGAAAACTGAACTTAAAAGTAACTACATCGTAATCTGAAATCTGCTGGCAGAATGAGAGGTAATAATAGCACATCACACCTTTTCAGGCTTCCTCTGTGTCAGTACCGGGACTGAAATTATTAACGTAGGAAAAAGTTGTCATGTTCTGCCAGATGACTGAATACAGTTTAATGTTTGCAAACTGAGAATAAAACAGCTGCCTAAGTGCAACGTGATTGCCTTGACTCCACATTTCAGAGGATAAAACTGCAAGTGAGCCTGAGTTTATTCCAGTTACCATTTATTCCAGTCCCTTGAGTGTGTGGGGTGCGTGTTCCTGTGCTACACGCCCCGTGTGCGCAGCTGGGGAGCGAACGGGAGGAGGAAGGCTGAGCTGCCCACCATCTGTGCAATTTGTGTTTGAGAGCAGGAGTGCTTTAGAGGGTAGCGCAAGTGATGAGGTATTGCTGGGGAAGGGTATGGTTTGTCTAGTGTGTACTCCATGAATTTGACTCCCTACCAAGACCACATAACCTGACCTTGACTTGCTTTACAAAGTCTTAAGCAACTAATGTGCCACCAAGAGTCTGGAAGGAAAAGAGTTTGTCCCAAATCCATTTCTACCTCACTGAGTTGGATTTCTTTACGTTCAGAAAGCTGCATTCAGAGATAATGTGCAGGAGCGAGAAAGTGAAGGGTGAGGAAGGTAGATTATTCACTGATAAAGGACAGTTCAGATAGATTTCTGCAACTCAATCCTGAGGGCACCTGGAAGAGCATAATCAGAATGGGACTTCTGTAGTGCTTTTTGGGGAGAAAAAAAAAAAAAAGAGTCATGTAAGTTAAAAAAATTTTGATTTTCATTCTTTTCCTAGTTTGCTTATCACAACACAGGCTGCAGCACATGCCATGTTCTCTCTGAAGGGTTTTTCTGGCCCTAATTACTGTGATGGAAGTAGAGAAATGTTACTGTTTGAGGAGGAAGAAATGTCTCCAGGGTGAGTGTATCCCATTGTAAGAGTGCTGTGTAAGGTACAGTGAATAGTTCATGTTAATTTAGGTTTATCTCTCTCAGACTGTAGAAAAAAGAACTGGATGACTGCCTTAGACTAGGACCCTACGTGTGTGATGGCTGTAATTAGATGGTGTGAAGTCCGCCACAGGCAAACTAAGGCTGTTTTCTGCGCTGTACCCAACATTGTTCTGCACCAGCAAGCGAAAACAGAAGACTGTCACTTGACCAATATGGGGAGAAAAGCAGCATGGAAATTGCAAGGAGGAGAGAGAAATGGTAACAATAATCATGGCTTGGCAGACGTTTCTGTTGCGCCTCTGCCATATCACCCAATCCAGCGTTTTTGGGGAGAGGCTGGCGTGGCTTCTCCTGGCTGCCAGCACGGACTGGGTTTCTGGCATGACGGTGAAAAACTGCTGGGCGGGGGAAATGGCTCTTGGTCTGATGAACCAATTCAGAAACAGGTTTAATCTCTTGCAGATTTATGTTGTTTTTCTCTGCAGCTGTGGTCAGGGTGTGTTGGGATTTGCAGACTATCAGCCTTCTCGCTGATGCTTTTAAGTAAATTTAAAGAGTGCTATTGCTGAGGGGACGATTCCCTGCAGACCCATCCAAACCAGGCAAGGATCTCTGATATTTAAAGCACAGGGCTAAGAGATGATGAACACAGGAATCTGCGCCCTGTGGCTGGTGGAGCTATTGACCAAGAGATGTAGTTACTTTTATTGAGATAACGTGAGGATGATCTGGTTTGGGACACCTCTTTCCCTATTGCTAAGCCATGAAAAACTGTTACTGAAGCACATGGCTATATAATTATTCTTTCTTCTCTCTCTTTGAGTTATAAAGTAGTGCATGATAGATTAAGAAAGCTCACTAAATCTGCAAAAGGTAAAAAGAAGTGACGTACTTTACTTTTTTGAGTTACGTCGTCCAGTAATGAACATCTAAATTCATATGCCGTAAGCAGCAATGATACACGAGGAAGGACAGCTTTGTAGGCCTCCCCTCTATGCGTTACATTTGTAAAATTAATTTGTTGTCATTTCCCCCCGTATTTTCTTTTTACAACCCACAGGAATGTAAGAAGCCGAAGGAGCGACATCAATGAAAGTAAAATCAGGATGCCTGTGTACAAATAGAAATAAAACTGATAAATATATAACAATGAGAAAAAATGTAAAAGATTAGTTTTATCATTAGCTGAATCTTTTAGGGCAATTTTGCTGTCACCAAAGCAACATTAATAAGCAAGTCTACAGCAAGACACGGCAGAGCTGTGATTAAAGAGGGGTAATGTTTGACTAATAGGCCTTGAAATGTGCTTCCCATCTGCACGGTGCTGGCTCATCCAGGGAAAGGATCACACACATCTGAGGGCCTTGCCTGCTAAGGGGCAAGAAGAGAGGTTTCTAAAAGCACAAAACCTACAGTCGAATACAGAACCGGCTTGTAGTGACAAGATGAAATTACTACCTATTCTGCCAGGAGTCCTCCCTCAGATGTCAGGACTGTAATTTTAGGAGAATTAAAAAAAAGTGTACAATTTCCCATCTCCTCCCTTTTATTTTTTACACATATTATGGGGGGTGGGGGGGTGGAAAAGATGCCATAACTAAATAACAAAAGAGCTTCTCATTCCAGCCCCATCAGGAAGCAGGACTGCTAGAAATCTATTGCAGTTTTTTCTATTAAAGGGAGCTAGGTATGTTTTTACCAGGTCATAGATAAGCATGAAAATCTTTGGCACTTTGCTTTGAACTTTGAAGATATAGCTGGTAGGACTGATGGAAGCCACAGAACAGCATATGAAAAGCCCTAACCTTTAATAAAGACGTGGATCTCTACAATATGAATTATCCCATGCAGATCTGCAGGGACATGCTTCATTCTCCTGTGTTTGTTGTTCTCCAATTTAAAAATCAGTTCCTTACTTATATAACGCCAAGTTTTGGAGTTCATATGTAAACTTGGATAAAAAAAAAATTAACCAAAGTCAGTCTTTCTCTGTTGACTCCAGTGACCTTTGGATGAGCTTCTTAACATCCTTTTTTTTAATTTGTTTAGGAAAATGTGCATACCATGTTAGTTTACTCGTGTAAATTCTGAATAAAATCTGGTGGGACTATTAGTAGTATCTACAGTATGACGCACAAATTTCAGTACTTTCTTTTCTTGTTGGGCTCAATTTTATGGACTTTTGAGAGTGTTAGTAGAATGCTTGATAAATCTGATCTTAGTTTGCAGAAATTCGAAGGACAGCTGACGACGAATTGCTCCTCAATTCTCTATAATAGTGTTACCTTTGAGTTTGTTTCCTAAGTGTTACAGATTCGTGTTCAAAGGTATAGTTTGACTTTCTGCTAATCCTTCTGATGTAATCAGTGTAATAGTCTTTCAGTAAAGGAAGCTAATCAATCAGAAATAATTAGTAACAGTAGAAAGTAGATGGTACATCAGATTTTTGGGAACACTGCCTGAAAGACTCAGTGGAATCTTATCTAATGCAAACAGCTAAGACTATCAAGTACCATGATAACCTTAATAACTCTGTGTTCCAGTAAATCTTTAAAGATTTTATAACGAACAGTAGGAATGGGCTGAAGTCCTTATCTCATCGGCAAGCAGAAAGAGATGGCCTGCCTTTTGGGAAGGTGTTTATGTCAACTCATGGTGATTTTTTTCTGTCCTTAATCAGGGGGAGAAGGAAGCAAGGGCAGGAAGCAGGTTTTTGAGCTAAGAGAAATGCAGCCTCCTGTTCACGTGTACTTATTTCAGAGTTTGTTAGGAAGGAGGCCAAAGCAGAGTCCTGTAATCCTCACACAAGAACATGATAAGCCTGACTTACAGGATCCGTCTTTGCTATCCATGGGCAACCTGCCTCAGCTTTACTCCATGTCTTTCTGCTCCTGAATTTACAAATTCATCCCATTCAGTATTTGCTTTCTCAAGTCCCACTAGCTCGCTAGCTAGACTCCCACCGCAATCCCAGGAAGGTGGTAGGTGCCACTGCCAAATACTCAGCCCTTCCCCAGAAAGCTGATGGAGATGGCTTCCATGGTGCTGCAGGTCTCATGAAAATCTCTGCACCAAGGGTTGAGGAACTACAAAGAGCTTCGAGCTGAAAGCTCTTAGAAGGCAGAGCAAAAAGAAATCCGCGTATTGACTCTAACCTTTCTCTCAGCACGTAAACCAGATGCAGAATTAACTAGTTGTAACAAAGCGCAAGCACTTTGATGTATTTGTGGCTTATTGATCGTTTTTTCCACTGGTCCTGATCCCTGGAAGATAGGATGGCAATCGTACAGCAGAGCGATAGGCAATTTATACATGTTGAGGTGGCATAATGGTTCTCTGTGAGAAACAGGCCTGAAATTCTGCTCCAGACAGAGGTGAGGGGACCAGGCTGTGTTTCTTACTGTCGTCGTATCTGGCATTTAGGCTTACTAGTTGGGAGCTTGCATTGTGTAGTACCTAAGAGCTCTGGGTGGAGACCACTTGCACACTGCTGTTGAACACAGGGCAAAAAGCTGTTTCTTGCGTCTGAGGGTTTGGAGCAAGGAGCAACCAACTCAAGAAAAAGGACGAAAAACTCTCAGCAATGGTTACTGGGATTCGTGTGGGGGTGGGTGGCAGAACAAGGAGAGGGTTGGTGTTCAGGGCTGAAAGCCACCACCTTAAGGTTATGGCGGTGATGGAGCTGTTTGGTTAGCCCAGGTCACCACCCCCACTATGTCTGTGTGCAAAGACTCCAAGCAGAGGAAGAAGAGAGGGAAATAGAAGAGCCTGGCTGTCTTGCAGGATGTGCTACAAGAGCAGAAAGAAGAGAGAGATGATTCATCTCGCAGCTGTGAGAGGTCTGTATGATCTCCTGAGCTGGTATTAACTCTGGTGAGTCTGATAAAATGCAAGTCCTCTCACTCCTTATCCTTCAGCTGCAGGAAGGAAGGAGTAGTATTCTGCTTTTCAGCCTCCTTTCCCACTCCTCTCTCCCGAGAAGGACTGTACATTGCTTCCCAAGTTGCTGGCCTCTAAAAGAGCTGTATTTTACAAGTTTGCTTAGCAGCCCAAGGTCTCAAGGAGGAAATCTGAACTGCAGCAATGCACTGGCTTTTTTTTCTGTCTTCTGTAGCTTTTTCCATTTGTTTTTCTGTCAATGCAGATAATAATTATTCCCTGTAGAAATGCCTTTTAAATATGATTGCAAGTATCCAGAAATTACAAGGAAAGCTACAGTATAATGAAGTATATAAACACAATGCTGATGCTGAAGTAACTTTTGGCCTTCAGCAGAGGAGACTCACATGTCTTGATAGTGATGATCTAGTAGCACATTTTAATATGGGTGTTCTAAAATTTGTAAGATTTTCCCAGCAGGTTTTGTATTACACAACATTTCAATTAACTATGGAATATCACTAGAAAGGGAGGGAAGGATTCGTCTGACAAATTATGATAATTTAAGTAATGATTTAGGTGCTGTGCACCTTGAATGCTAATTCTGTTATGGTTTGAGACATGAGACATGATTAATTTAGACAGTTTTTGTGTGACTGAAAGGATCCAGATATCAGCCCACAGCTGTTCCCTGTTTGGAAAGTAGCTCATATTTTTCAAGAGGTGATAGAGTATCAATTTTAAAGGCATTTGTTCTCTGTCGCATAGTTCTGGGCTTCTGTAAGCAAAGGCAGATCCACCAACAGGGATTTTGTCTTCCAGCAGTGTCATGAGCAGCACATGTCCCCGCTCCCGGGTGTGTGGGGATGTGACATGATAGCTATGATGAGAAAGTCTGGCTGCAAGAGCGATTTCTGTGCTCACAGCTGTCTTCAGAGCGCCGTCACCCCACGCGAGGGTTTCCAGCATCCTGCAAGGACGCACGTGACGAGCTCTGCTTCCAAATGAGGAGCTATGCCAAAACATCCTTGTCCTTGCTGGGGGCTGCTCTTGGGTGGGAGATGGGAGCTCCAGGAGATGCCCATCCCAGAGGATGGTGGCATGTTTGGGAGGGGAAGGGGAAGCCCTGCATGAGATCAAAGCGAGAGATGAAGAAATGTCAGTGTATGTTTTTCCTCCATCCGATTTGTATCCCATTTTGGAGGCTGTGAGTACTGCCCTAACTAGAGCAAAGCCAATAAAACCAGTCCCGCTGGAACTGGAAGTGGACCCGAGTATCGACTGGCCCCAAAAGACATTTCAATGAAAGCAAATTGTGACTATAAAGCAATAGACAGAATTGGCCAAATTATGTCCGAGATGGGACTGGAGCTTCTTCTGTTATTCGGAGTCCTTGGAGATACCTTAATTTTGCATTTCCTGATGTGTGTGTGCATGGGAAGAGCCCAACTGTAAAGTGGCTTTACACTGTCGTGTTCCTACTCCTGCATAATATTCTGTAATTTCATAAATGATGTTAACTTTAATGATTTAAAAAGAAATAATTATGGTTTCTACAGCAACCATGACTTTAAATATCTTGAATTATGTACATGTATAATCTCAAACATAATGAAAGGCTAATGCAGCTCATTGCGTGTAAATTACATTCGAAGTTAAAACTTTTAAGAGAAAACTGCTTTTGAGTGATCAGGATGGAAAAATATGCATGAGAAAAACCCCTCCTTAGCATCAGAATTTCTGCTAGTTCATGCTCAGGTAGTTTAAAATAAAATAAAGCAGATTTATTTTGAACTCCCCAAGCCAATTCATTTCTTGTCGGAAAATAAGCATGCGAATATAGTTTGTGAGCAGTATTGAATATTGGCATCAAATACAAGTTTATGAGAGCACCTTCTAATGCAGAATTGTTGCGTTGCTCCCAGGAAAAGTTAACGCAACGTGTGATTTGGGAAGGGAGTGCTGCCAAAAAGATGATGTTCCTTGCTGTGGTCCTCCGAGGTCTTGCTCTGGAGTTGGTTAAGTCGGAGGATGTTGCGTCCCACCAGCATGTTGCCCTAGTATTCAACAAAAAACTTTTGCCTTTGAGAACGAGTACATATTTGTGAGGCCGTTTCTAGCTCTTACAGAAATTTGCTGGAACGTTCGCTAAGCAAGGAGAGGAAGGGAGTGCGAAAAAGGGTGATAACACTGCTACGAGCAGGGAAGCGGTGCCGAGTGAAGGAGCGCAACGCTTGGGCTGATAAAACAGATGCTCCTAAAGTGATCGGGAAAATTGCCAATGGGCTGGAAGCACTAAAGTGATGGGAGCACGGGGCATCCCTTCCCACCTAAACACTGAAAGGAGCAATCCTCCCTCCAGAGAGCAAGAAGCTGTGAATTTTCAATCTTTCTTTTGCTTTAAGATGCTTTGAATCCGTATTATAGCGTGGGCTTGTGAGGAATTTTTTGTTCTCTTACAGTCACAACTCTGTTATCTTAGGTACAGAAGGTGAGGCCAATTTAGGTTTTTTTACTCTTACTTAAATCTGAAGTGATTTCTTTTTTTACTGAAGTGGAGATTTTTTCGTTTGGATTTATGTTAGTGTAACTGAGAGCAGGATTTGATTTGATGTCTCCAAACGAGTAATTCTGCGCTGCATATCCCAGTAGAAGATCTGTGGGAATACAGAAGAGGTTTAAATGTGGCACCGAATACTTGAAGTTTGAATAAGAACTTATAAATCCTTCCAAATCACTCAGATAATCATTATTGTTATTAATGAATATAAAAAGTATGGTTCTTTTACTCAGAGTACCTGTACTTGTATTTTGAGCCTAACAAGTTTAAGGATGCTATTTTGTTTCTGAGCTGTTCTAAGCTGTAGGCAAGTGTTTCAGTAAAAAGTATACAGGAAAGCTGGTGAACTTTTAAACAAGCAAACAAAAAAAAGCACATCAGAAGTTAGAACAAAAGGCAGACGAACACGATGTAGGCAGGGATAATGATTTTTGTCTAGCAGTAGGATTGAAAATATTCAGTATCTCCAATCTCTTGCCCCATCATACTCTGACGAAACTTGCAATAAGTTAAAATACTGTTGGAAAAAACATACCTTAATTTATCTTGAAATATATTTTTCTTCTTTTCTTCTAGTGTGAGCAAAGCTGCCAAGGTGCCATAAACAAGGCTGCCTCTTGTAGCAAACTATCTACCTCGGTGTGCAGAGACAGTGAATAAGCTAATCTCTTTTTCTCTTTACAGGATACTTTTGTTGAAAAAGTAGAATTTATGTTTAATACTTGCACTGTTGATTTCTCTCCTTAGGATTATATAACCACCAGATGTCTCTAAAACCATATTCTCTCATAAACATTTTATAGTCTTTGAAGATGTTGAAAATCTGGGATTTATAGGACTATTACATCCATCTACCCAGGGATCAAAAACTCTATTACAATTACCCCAAGTGCAAAGTCAGAAAATTTATTTAGCTGAGCAGATAAGTTTGAGAATTTTCAAAAGTCCTCGTTTAATCTGTATACAGTAAAATCTAATATATTAACCTCCTTTTGAGACATAAAATTAAAATCCCTGTAGGATACAATACTTTTATCAAAAATGTAAGTAAAGGAAGATTTATTAAGCGGGATAGCAACCCCATGAATCTGAATATGCCATATGGTATTTTATTTCCTTGTGCTTATTTGAAGTTCATTCGGTTTGATACAAATAGACTTTTTAGATTCAAATAAAGAAGTCTCCAATGCAGCAGAATTTTGGATGAACTGGAGGAAAACATCAGCCTCGTGTTCTGAAGGATTCCTATTGCAGATATGCTGTCTTTCTTCTTCCTCTATTAAATCTTGAGGCCGGTAAGTCAGGGAGATGAGATGACAGCCAAGATGTGATCTTGTATGTACCCAGAACAGGTATACACAAGCTGAATACCCTGCTCAGTAAAAACCTGTATTCAACCCTTTTACATTAAAGATGGGCAGGAGAAAGAGGAAGGTGAAGCTCAAGGGTCTCCACTAAGGGATATTACCCGTGGCTGGGAAGCGGAGCAGGTCTTTCCCAGAGACAGGCAGTACCTATACCTGGTGCTTCCCAAGGGGAAAGACTTGGCGTTATCTTTGCACTCGCACTTTTGCTTTACCCGTGCCTGGGAGCATTCAGAGCTGGGATCTAAGGTTACTTTACACCGTGAACAGTTGGTGTAGCTGCTAGGTTGGAAGATCCATAGGAAGCTATGGACGGGGCAGAGCCGCAGGTGTAAGCACAGACACTGAGGCGTAGCCAAAGCCTCGTGTAAAGGTGCCCGGTGCCGCTGGGATGTGGCAGCACTGCCGGCGCCTCTTGCGTGTCCCTGGCAGCTGTGGTGGTTCAGCTCTAGCTGCCCTCACAGCCAAGCGGCCGAGCTCATCTGGGTTTAACCATCCTCAGAAAGGCAACTTTATCTTTAAAGGGAATTTCAAGCATGGCCACACAAAAAACCTGAATTGGGCAGAGCTGCAGCTGGGCTTTGGTGTTTTGAAGCTTTTGGGAGCTTTTCCTCCTGTCCCCCTGGAGCTGGAGCTACAAGTTCGTTTAACGTGGGCTACTAAACAGCTGCTAGGTGTTAATAACTTATATTGCCAGCTTAAACCAAAGTGGTTTCTCCTATTGTATAGTGTTTTATCTGCTTTGTGTCTGTATAAATGGTAGATAACAGCTCTGTACCTGAAATGTAATTCCTGAGAGAGCCTCAGGCAGAGAAAGCTCACTTGGAGGTACTCAGAGCTCTTTGGAGGTTGAGCTGCACCTCTGTTAAGCACAGCAAGTGGTTTTCCAACTTCAAATTTTGTTGTTTTGTTTTGGGGGTTTGTTTTGGTTTTTGGTTGGGTTTTTTTATGATCCAGTCTCAGTAATTGTGTACCATGTGAATGTTACAACTGACATTTATTTAGAGGATCATAAAAATAGAGAGATGTGTATCTTCTTAGGAGTCCCAACTTTGTATTAGCGTTTTTGCAGTTAAGAGAGATAAGCAAGTCCTTCTGCAGAAGAGGAGGGAAGTATTGTGGCTGGGTTTGAGGGATGGGTGTGCCGGGTGGCTGGCAACACGTGTATGCCACTTAGCAGCGGCATGTAGTTACTGAACTTAATCTGCAGCCTTTCTGTAGCTGGAGGCTTACTTTCCCACTTACCAAAAGGTGGCAGACTGAGAGGTGTGCTTTTATCCCACTAGCAGTTTTCAAAAACTTGTAGAAACTTAAAAACTTCTGAGACCTCCACGTCTTATCAAATTTGTTTGTAATTGCCCAATATGCTCAGGGATTCTTGGAGGAAAAGCAATTTTAGGTTGGATGGAGCAGAACTCGGTAAGAAGGCTGGTCTGTCTTGTTCTGTGCTTCACTTTCCCCCCCCTTAGTTCAGTAGGAATATTCTGTATAAGCTGCAAAAAGCTATTTCCTTTCATGTTAGACCAAAAGCTATTTTTCTGGTGCCCATGTTGCTTTGCTTCGCTAACTGTGAAACAGGACCTAATGCAAAAGGCCAGCTAAGTAAAATGTGTAGGCCCGGATTCATCCGTATGTCAAACACGTATTTGTAACGTCAGGCTGGCTTAGAGCTTATGAAGATGCTGAAGCATTCGCAAGATCCAGGGGTATTCTGATTAAATCTAGAAAAAGGGTACAAAAGTTTTTCCATGCAAACATTTTTTTTTTAAAAAAAATAACAATAACACCTCTATATTTACTTTAATAACCAAATTTTTTTATACTAGGAGTGGATTTGGAAAAAAATAATAATGTTGAATGCCCTCAGAGTCACTTTGCACAGCGTTGCCAATGCAGCAACAGGCCTAGCACGCGCAATCAAAGTTATACATAGGGAATGAGGTTCCGTTCGACCAAATTCAACCCTCTCAGGGTCAGGAAGGTGGTGTAATCCAGCTGTCTAGTCTCTCCCATCATCACATTCCGTTCAAGAAATTGTTTTCTTAAGTGCTGCTTTTCCTCTATTCCCCATAGAGGAATCCTCTCAGCAAGCTCCCATTAGACTTTACGATGCTCTACATATACACATATATGTTAAACACATGCACAGGTGATACTATTCCTTTGCCTTCCCTGCTTTGCAGGCGGTGTAAATGGCAACATTATGAAATGTTCACAATATCAAAGTGGGCACGTGAGCCTTTCAAGACCTTTTTGCCTGATTAGGCTGTTTATTACCTTGTTCTGTAGAGAACACAGTAGATTAATTAGCACAGTGAACTGTATTTACGGGGGGTCCCCTCTACGGAATCAGGCAGAACAAGGTTACGAGCTGCACGTGCAAATTTTGCGGCAGTTGGAATGATTTATTATATTGTTATCCATCTTTTGTAGGAATCATTAATGAGTTAATGTAGTGTGTGAATCTGAGGCAAGGGTTTTAAAGAACGTGTGCGCTAATCAATAGTTTGTGAGAGCTTGAAAAACAGGTTATTGAAATCAGTCATAATTAGCCATAGATAAAATCCTAATAAATCACTGCTAATGCAGTAGTTCTCTTCAAATTGAAAAAAATAGAAAGGAGAGGGTCAGAGCAGTGAGCTATGAAATTATTCAGGAAATGAAGTGATGACAAGAAGAACTGATAGTGATACAGACATACCTGTATGGGAACATTTTAGTGAAGAAAATCCCTGTTTCCTTGAGGGATGAAGAGAAATTGAGAGAAGAAATTATTATATACTCCCAGGAAACACCAGCCTCCCTCCATAACTGAGGCTGCGTGCCACCACCACTTGAAGCAGCTGAAATGTGGGCTATAACTTCTCCTTTCTGCATTATGAACATTTTTAATGGGAATAGTTAATTTCAATCAAAAAACTTCATCTTTCAGATAAGATGAAATGCTGTGACTATGCTGCCCTCAAGATGGATTTTTAAAGCAGTGCCCTGAATTATTTTAGACAGTAGATTCCCTTTCTGTCCTATACAGAGGACAACTTTTCCAGAGCATCCTGACTGAGCCATCTCAAGCACTTCCTACCTCCCTGCTCCTCCCTGCTCTGGTCCTCGGCTGGAAAAGCAGCAACGCAACCACCGGAGCACGGTGTCACCAGCTCGTGCTGGATCCGTTCCTGCAGCCCAGCGGCTTTGTGGCCTCTGCCTGGGTATAGGCTCTGACTGCAAAGTGCATACGAGGGAATCGGAGATGGCTCACAGTATGGTTTTGATGTAGTCTGTCTGATCTACAGCGCGCTCTGTGTTGGGGGTTTTTCATGTCCATGGTCTCTGTAGAGTCTGTCTGGTGTGTGCAAATTAAAAATGCTGCCAGATCCCACCTGGGTCAGCATGGTTAGAGAGAGAGAGAGAGAGAGAGAAAGGTTGTTATTCCAGTATAGTGCATCACTTGAAGGGGGGGGGAATGTATAAGATTATAACTTACTATGTATATGGAAGGGAACAGAATGAAAGTTCAGCCCTGGCATTGCAGTTCCTAACATAAATAACTTAAAATAGCTAGCTTTTTACATGGAAGCCTACATACTGCAAATGTTTCTCTAACGCCAACAGAAAATACTCGGGGCCATTCACATAAATCCTCTGCTCTTTAAGTTAATGTTCTAAATTAACGTATGTAATATTTGTAGGCATGGGGATACCTAGAAAGCTTAAAAGTCAAATCCTGTCTTTGTCAAGGAAATCAAACTCGGTATGTCACATTTAAATCCCCAGTCTACTGCACAGGCAGCAGCAAAAGTTGTTTAATAAGATACTGTTTGGGTCAAGCGGGGAAACCTGCTATCTCCAAGGTATTGTCTTATCACTGTATAAAGTACTTTGTAGAGTGTGTTTGGAGCATAGGGCCAAGTTTTGGCCATCCAATTTCAAAAAAGGGAAAAAAAAAAAAGGTAAGTTGGTAAAAGAAAAATAAAATTATGGAGTAGAATAGCCAAGATAACAGATGGAATTTCTATCCAGGGAAAGACTGAAAAATGGACTTATTTTGCCTGGAGTGTAATTAAGAAGTGAAATTGTTGAAGCACTTAAACTAGTTAAGGACATTTATAATATTAAATCTTATGGTATACTTGAGGATGTTGGGAGAAAATGAGAACACAGGACAGGAGAAGACAGGTACCATCTGTCTGGCAGCCATTAAGGGCCCTTTATTGCTGTCACAGAGATTGTGGGACAGCAACTCGTTCATATTTAACTGGTCGAACTCTTTCCTCCTCTTTTTTGTCCTCTATATGAGGGTTTTTCTACGCAGGTGAATTTATCTTTCACTGCACATAAATTTTTTAAGACCAAAGGAACAGCAAGGTCACGAGAAGGTTACAGCATAGCAGCAACCATGGGCGTTGGAGGGTGCTTACAGATGGAGACCAGGCAGCTTCCATGCCGTTTCTGGCAAAAAGGGATTTTTAGCTGCTCCCCATCCAACTGCGCCATGCGTAGCATTGGCAAAATCCTTACCTGGTTGATGGGAGCCGGGACCTGGCTGTGTTTAGCAGCCTTGTCTCCCAGAGAAGCAATGTCTTTGAAAGCAAAGCACGGTAACCTATTTTTAGTTTGGTAATGGAGCTTTTAACTTGTCACTGCCCAGCCTGAAGCCCAAACAGATGAGTTTTTACCTATTTTTTTTTAATTTCCTGTTGCAAAGCCTTACTTAAATGAGTAGCGTGACAGGCCTGTCTCTGGAGATGTAACTCACTTGGGCTGCCAGTTTAATTTACAGTGTCTTTATCCATCACCGCAAGGGCAAGATTTCCTCCTTCTCCAGCCGAGTGATAAAACGACCGTTGCCAATTCGGTTTCAGGTTGATGCTGAAATAAGGGTCTAATTGCGCACGCTTGATTGAGATCACCTTTGCAGCATCTCACACTTCAGCGAAAGCCATACACCGCACAGGAGGGTAGAAATTAGTCCTGTGCTTAGTAACTGCATGGGTGTGAAAATTCTGCAGCCACGCATGGAAATCATTTTGCTAAACTAATTTCCCAACGTGAAAACCTTGTAATAAGAACCTCGACGCAAGTAGCATTCAAATTGTTTTCTCATCGCAGTGTGAAAGGCTCTTAATGGCATTGTCATGGCATTTTCATGCACTTCCCAAACAATGGCTTATTATAGTCTTACATTACTATGAAACCATCGTGGGGTCTCTGCAGGTTCACGCCGCTGTTGTATTCACACCTGTGGACAACGTCATGATGCTATAATTTTTTATTTCTATGTATAGTAAAGTTTCGAGAAGGGAGTTATATGAAGTGATTTTCTTCTCCGTGAAACAGGGACTAGTCACAAGATTTTTAGTCTTTCACTGATGAAAAGGCTTGGTTTTGCAAGATGTCTGATGCCCTCCATTTCCGTGGAAAGGGCTCAAATGTGAAAACATGCCCCTTTTTAATATACCGCATTGAAAATGGCTTTAGAGCTGTTCCTTTTAGACCTCTTGAGCCAGAGACAGGTGAGGACAAAGCATTTCTTTTATTTTTCAGTATCTCTTACTTGCCTAATCTAATGCGAAGCGTTAGAAAAAGCATATCGCTATTTTAGTTTGGTTTCAGGACACGGAATTTTCCATCAAATAACATTTTGATTTATTACAATGATGATCAAGGCTAAATACTCTACCACTGATCTTACAAGGTGCAACACCTGAATAGTCCAGCGCTTTGGTGAAACTTGCATTAAAATCATTCTCTGCAGAGTTATTTTTCAAGACTTGTTACCAGAGCGAGCTGTTGTGGTTAAATGCATTATGGAGTTCTTCCTTTCACTTCATCAGGGTTTGGATAATAACGCCTTCTGTTGCTAAACTGCTTCTTAGATATCTGTCGCCGCTGTGAAAGCATTTGAAGTAGTACATCGTTGAAATATGTTGGGCTAAAACAAGAGATTGTGAACCAAATAGCGTAAACTGCTCAGCATTTTCTCTGGAAGAATAAAGGTGATGTACAGGCCTCGTCAGGCAGACAATTTTCACATTAGAAAGCAGTGTAATTCCAAAAATCTTTGTTTCATTATGTTTATTCTAAAATTAAGCAATTTCACGTTTGCTGCTCTGATGATCCATATTTTTCATTGTTATAATGTTTCTTTTTTGTTCTGTGTTAGGATTCCTGTTCACCGAAACAAATCGGTGTGGCTTTTCGAAGCTGAACTTTTACGGGACCAGTAATAATCTTGTTGTCATAATACTATCCTTTTACTTAGGCTTAAAGGCCAGTTTATGACTGAAAGGGAATATCTGCAACTAGTAGGTCCCTGAATCTAATTTGCATGTAAATTAAACATTTCAGAATATGACTGTGATTTCTGAACACACACAAAGTATGCTTTTTTGATTCCTGGAAAATAAAAATGCGTAACATTAATAAGAAGAATATGATTTATATAGTGGCTTTTTTATCTTACCAATTTCTGTTCACTTGAGGTTTTTTGGTTTTTTTTTTGAAAGCTTCTGTAGCAACGGCTGATTATTTCTGCTGTAATGTGGATCAGGATGTGACAAAACCTTACTTATTTCCCTTCGCATTAATAGAGGACTCTGAGATTAAATGCTGGCTGAAGCTTAACACTGTAGGAATTGTTAGAATCTAGTGTTATTTTATTATAGTTGGGTGGTGAAGGTATGAGAGCAAAGGGAGGGAAGGAAATTTTAATATATGGATTTTCCATTGGCTTATTTTGGCTCTTTCTGCTGTATCAGATTATATTCAACATTATCCCTTTGTTAGAGATGGATACGGCAAAAGAAGATGTAAGGATAGCTGAGAGAAACTAAAAAAAAAGAAGTAAAAAGTAAGGGAATAAATGGAACGAGGCGGGGGGGAAGAAAAGAACAAGGTGTCCGCTCACTTCTAGCTTGATTTAGAAAGTGTTTATGGCTCCTGTAAGATTCACTGAACCTGCTGAAATTCGGGCTGGCCCTTTGAAACAGTTACTCGTATTTACTGCCGAGTTATTGTTGAGTTTGTTACAGTTACTCAGGTTGCTTGGTTATTGGAAATATTCAGGCTCACCAGCACAGTCAAAAGGGAATAAAGCATCAGGAAAAGTTGGGGAAAATAGTTTTGGTTTTTATTTTATTTTATCAATGAGAGTGTTTTCTTTCATGATGACAGACGTTCCCTCTGCTGGAGCTGTGTCCCCTCATGCCACTAATGAAGATGTGACGCAGCGAGCTAACCGCAGGACACTCGTGTCTTGAAGGCAAACATCAGCCTGTGCTATGTGCAAGCTAGCAAATACCAGAAAGAATTTGGAGAAAAGAGGTTTTGGGGTGTGGGGATGAAGAAGTTTCCAAACAGCACGTTTGCAGCAGTGAGGGCTCATGCAGCCCTTGAGGAGGCTGAGCACCCGATGGTCCCACTGGTTGCCCTGGGAATCGAAGATGCTCAGTGCTTCCCAGGTGAGAGGCCAGTTTGGTTTTCCTGATAGGATCACTCAGTGAACTCTGAGCTGCTGGCGTGGGAGAGAAAAAAACCCCACGCTCCTCTTAGCCCTCCTATGCCTCTATTAATTGCTCCCATGGTAGGGAGGCACCCTCCTGGCACAGCTTTGGTTCTGCGCTGCCAGTCCCCTCCCGTGAGTGGAGAGATGCTGCTTGGAGCTTATTGATCTCTGCAAATGCAATTAGCGCGTGGTAGAGCTTGACTTTTGCCAAACTGTGGCTTCTTTGCTCGCCGTCATGGTTTTACTTCGATGTAGAAGCAGACTGGCTCTTTAGGAGCAAAGTTGCTGTGCATGTGCTGAGTGGCTAACTTGTCTAACAAGGAAGAATAACGAAGTACCTTTGGTGGAGGCCATGATGAAGAAATCTATACGTCGACTGCTATCCTTTATTTTAAGCCCATTCTGGACACTCGGTCTGGGAGAGGAGGCAAATCCACCCCAGTTAGCCCAGCTGCGTGAATAAGGATTTTGTATACAAGAACAGAGAAGCAGCAGAGATCTGATACGTGGTTTAAACCCATATCACCCTCAGCTTCTCTCCCTGCCATTCCCTCTCTTATCTCCCAGTTCTATCAACTTATTTCCCACTTGCCTTTGATGGGCCCAAAGGGCAGGTTTTGGACAGCTTGTGCAGCACGTCCGTGCGGATTGATGCGGCCGTGCGATACAACAAACTGGGCAGCGTGGTGGGCTGCTGGCTTGCAGGGATATCACAGGGGATTTTGACTGATGAGTCATGAGTATTTTGAAGAACGTGGTTTCGCTGGGGAACAGGACGCACCTGGGCAGTAGGCGGGTGGCGATGCAGTGCTGGGACCCCACGGGGGTCATGGAGCAGTTGTATAAACCAACCACAGGTGCAGGTGCTGGACGTGAGCCCTAAACATGTTGCTTCTCTGTCTGGGGTGGGACCACTCTCATCCTGGGTGAAGCTCATCAAACACACTGGGTTTATGTTTAGCCCTTGAGTGCCAGGCAATGTGCCACATACTGTGAGTGATGAGTCTCATGGGCAGCATTTCCTCCAGGTACAGAAATTGTGACACTGAGTTGCTGGATGTGTTATTTTCTTTTCCATCCCTGTTTAAATTGTTTCACCTGACCACTGTTTACCATTCCTCAGCCTGGGTGCATATCCATTTCTGGGTTTTTTGTGGCAAGGGGATGACATTTAGCAAGGTTGCTAAGTGCTGGGCCACTTTTCCTATTGATTATCGCAGTTAGTTAAAACAGCTCCAAGGCCAGCGTTCCCAGTACCAAACTGATCTGTAACTGAGCCTGGCACAGTTTGGGGCGGCCAGCTTCTAGGTGGTAATTGCAACTTAATCTGTTTTGGCACAGCGTCCATCGAATGGCTGCCCTGGCTGAATAGCTCAGCCTCCTCTGATAGATGTTGCCCTACTGCTTCACGCAGATAGAAGTTCAAATCACTGTAAAGTGCTGCAGATTAAAAAAAAAAAACAAAGGTACCTCTGCTAAGCTGGGCTGGAAGGTAGAAGCGCCCTTTGTACAGGAACCAAATAGGAATCAACTTGTTCTTGGTTATACTTCTGGTCTACTCAGCCTCCCGTGGGAACTCCTGGTTCCAAAATGTAGTTGTGTTGTACGGAAAATTGCTTGCTAATGCGCTCGCTGGCGATTGCAGGGGTGCCTTCTATAGTGATGCCAATAGAGGCCTGAAAAATATGGCAGTCGATCACCGTCAGTGTGCAGCCGAGGTAATGGGGCATTCAAGCGAGTTGCCAGAGGGAGGAGCAGAGTGGCCATAATTTGTCTTTGGGCTAATGACGGTGCAGGATACCTGTGCTGTTGGATGGAGAGAGCTGGGCTTAATATAAAGCCTATGTAATGATGTAGAGGATGAATTGTGTTGGTAGTGCTAGGCTGGCCGGTCCTTTTGCAAGCGCTTAGTCTATAGATAAAGTAGCTAATGGTGAAAGCAGCATAATATGGTATGGAATATATGTAACATGGTAATTGATAGGAGAAAGCATGAGACTCTATAACAAGCTGGTTAAATGTACATAAAGCGGCATCAGAGCTATGATTGGGACTGGTATAGTTACTGACTAGCAGTGCTACACGTGTTGTCTGTGTGTTGCCTCTTGCAATACGCTGCATCGTTGGGCGAAGCAGTTTCCTAGTTTCTTTGAGAATCCTCACGCACTTTAAGCCACTGGCATGCAGTCACAAGTTATTTAAAATAAATGGGGTACATGTCAGTATTCCGGTCTGTTGTTCCTTTTTTCTTCCTGGAAAAAAATGCCAGCTGCCTGGCATGTGTTAGACTTGGGCCAGTTTAATCAGCCTGTGAAAACTCATGAAGTTAATGAGCTCAAATACACTTTGATTTAAAAACCAAAAAACCCACCCCACTCCTTCTCACCTAGCAACTGTTATTTACACTTTTAATTTGTCAAGGGCAAAGAAAGTCCCCTCTGCTAGCATTTGGTGTAATAGTTTTCAGACCAAAGGAAATTTCTACATCAAATATATACATATATATACTTAAGAGTTCTCTGAAGAAATTTCTGACTAATCTTAAACTTTGTCTCTGCTACCGACTGCACTGGTGTTTTTAGGCCCTGCCAAAGCACTGGGGATATTATAATGCAGAGCCTTGCTATTAAAAGGAAGGTGATATTGAAGTTAGAAGTGCAATGAAATACCTGGAGAGATGGAAAGCTCTAGTTGAAAGGATGCTATTATAGTCCTTTCTGAAAGTTATCAGTACAGAAGGGCTGTTTTAATATACAGCACTAGTTTCAGAGAGCATCAGATTCCTGACACTGTCATTAGTCACACTGCTCTTTCATTCGGAGCGGCAATACTTCATTTTTTTAGCGCGCACCAGTAGACTTTTTTATTTCAAAGAATTTCATAGCTCAATATCAACAATGGAAACTGTGCTGATCAAACATCAAGATCGCAAAGGACTTTAGAAAATTAATGAATAAAACCTCAAGTGGCATGTAGCGTGTGTGTTTATGTGAGAGGAAGAAAATAGGTGCCCACTACAGAGAGCTGTTTTTGCAGAAGTCACTGTGAAATCTCCACTACGTTCCATATTTTGTCCAAGGCTCCTTTCGCTTAACTCTGCAGCGTCTCTGCCCCTTTCCTGGGGCTGGGCTGTTGTTTGTGTTAATTGCTACACAAAACAGTTGTAAACCTGACCTGATAGGAAAACCAGTCGCTTAATGAAAAGGAAAGGAAATTCAGGGAAGCACAATGTCATCCTGCATGCTGAAACTTTGATAGGCCTTCTGGCTGATTACCGCTTACATCTCCTGAATTTCTTATTCCCGCTTACATGAGCCTTGTCGACACTTGGGAGGAGGGACAGGTAATTCACTGCCAGTCCAGCTTCCTGGAGATAACAGCCTATTTCCAATGAGGACAGATATTCAGTAGAAAAACTGCCTTAAGCCCTGTCTGTGTGGAGCTTTTCATTCTCACTAAAATCAAAGATGTGCTGGTATAAGATTATTCCTATTAGCGATGGACGTTGACCCAGGAATGGAATGAACTGTGGCCCAATCTTCAACAGACACGTAGCCTTCTGGACAACGAAAAGGGCTTTTTCTATTTAAAATGTATATTTAGCAACATCAAACTGAAAGAATACAGTAATGTCTGGATATCTGTCATTACTAAGAACGTATTTTTGGTTTGCTGATCTAACATAGACAATTGTGGTTTTTCCACAGTGGTTGCATAGTATGTCGTGCAGCTCAGAGAATTAATTGAGTTGTAAAAGCTTGTGCTTTGGGTGATGAAATGCTCTTTCTTCTCAACTCCTGTGGCAACCCCAAGCATGTAGTTCAGCACATTGAATATCTGGTATGTCCTCAAATCGAACCCAAGCTCTGGAGAGGAAGAAGCTGCAACAGGGTTGTAGGGCAGAAACCTTGCTGTGGTACAGGATTATAGAGATGTTAGGGTTCATTAACCAGAAAAAAACCACGTCAGTAAAGTGAGAAAGAGGTTCGGTCTTTGCGTCGGTACTTTGGAGGGAGGACGCAGGATAGGCAAGGGGCAGAGCCACCCACCAGAAAGAGTCTTGTCAGAACAAACAACCCCCAGGATGTGTTTCAACAATGCCGACGGACGCCGGGGCATGTAACAGCCTGAATGTACAGCGGTGATCCTGGACCGCACAGCCGGAGCATCGCACTGCGTGTCAGCCACCGTTGGTGCGTTGTGAGCTGTTTCTCCATCATTGCCTTTGACTTCCCTGGAAGTAAAATTTTTATTGTGCTGTAAATGAGATAACCGAGGGGAACCTGCTACTAGCAATTTGCATGCCAGTTTGTATCTAATTACTGGAATATCATTACTGAGGCTAAAAGCATGAGATGGTAATATGAAAAATATACACATAAAACCCATCGGGCTGAAGGGCAGTAGCTATTTTTAGATGAGCAGCTTTGGCTTTTAACAGGGAAGGGGAAAAAAACCCAGATTTATTATTAATGGTAGCATAAATGCAGACTAACGCAATTTTAGAGTTCAATTAAAAAAGGCAAGTCTCGAATTTAAAGGGTGATTCCTTGTATCATCTGGTGAAATACCTGACAGAAGAACAAACAGATGCAGAACAGGTTAGACCTGCACCTTCCCACAATCCAGCCATTGCGATGGAGCCAAGATTCGCATGGTGACCCTAAGCCCCCAGGAAAGCTTGGGAATCATCCCCATCTTCTGTTTTTATTAACCAAAGCTGTAGGTGCAGCTGTAAGTGTGGCTCTTACTGAATCAACAAACAGCTGCGTGTATAATTTGTTATCTCGCTCAGCCTTATTTCCAGCAGTCATCTGCCTTTTCCTCATATTTGATGACTAGAGGGGAGAGGCGGTAAGTGAGGATAAGTAGAGTTACTGATGCTGAACAACTTCCACAGTGGAAGGTGGCCCTCGCCGGCTCCCTCCTGTCATGGAGGCAGCGAGGTGCGTGTGGTTCAGGGCTGCGCAACACCGGAGGCGGCTTTTGTGGGGTTTGGGGGTGGTTTTTCCCTGTGTGGGGTGCGCTCGTACGGTGAAACCTTACGGAGAGAGACTGAACAGGCAGCGGGGCTGAGGCGTCTCTGTGAGGAGAGGCCGGGGCTGCCCTGGGCGGGGCACGGCTGGTTCCAGCTGGTTCCAAGGGCCCCAGCACAGGGCCTCAGTAGGGCTGGTGGCGCCTCAGGGAAGCGGATTTAAGTAAGGGGAAAAATGCTGGAAATGCAAAGAGTGAGGAAAAAAGTGTGAGGGACGGCCCTGTCAGCACTGAGGTGGGAGAGAGGAGGAGGAGGAGGAGAAGGTGCCTCAGGCACCAGGGCCTGAGGTGGTGGGGCAGGGAAGGGTGTGGAGAGGAAGGAATGGCTGAGCGGGGCTGTTATGGACTGACCGTAACCCCCATTTCTCCATCCCCTGTGCTGCTCAGAGGTTGCGAATGAAGGCGTGAAGTTGAGCCTGGGAAGAAGGGGATGTGGGTGTTAATGTTTGTCTATGTTTTTCACCATCTAACTCTCTTTTAATTGGCACTAAATTGAATTAATTTTCACCAAGTTGAGTCAGTTTGGCTCATGACATTGATTGGTAAGTGATCTCCCTGTCTTCATCTCCACCTACAAGATTTTTCTTGTTATTTTCTCTCCGTCCTGTTGAGGAGGGGCAGTGAGAGCACGGCTGGGTGGGTGCCTGGAAGCCAGCCACGGGCAATCCACTACATAGGCAAACTTAAAGAAGAGGAAACACACTGCATGTGGTTCATCCAGGTTGTTTCTTTTTCAACAGGAAGAAGTTTGTGGTTGTTTGAAGGGGGAAGAAGTATCTTCTAAGGCTTTGGAGACTGAGGTCTGCATCTACAGGAAAAAATAAATCCTGATTGATGAAACGTGGCATAATCACAGGTATGTTCCTGCTCGTGCTGCTACTAACGATTGCTTTTACTTGTATGAGCCATCGCCTCACAGCTCCTGTTTAATGTATCACTGAGAACGCGGTTGCACACATACGTTTGGGGACTTTTTTCAGTGTTCAAAATAATAAAAAAGTATTTTAATGGGTAAATAAATTAAAGTTCTTGGAAAAATCTATTTATTGAGCTAATAATCTGAAGTCTATTTAGATAAGAGACATATGATTCAGCTGGCACTAAGTAGTTTCACTAAAACAAGTGAAAATGTCTTCAATATAAACCTGCTGGATCTCAGCCCCATATTAACAACATAGACACAGTGTTCTATATCAGTAAAGTTACTGTTAATGTCAGTGAATGAGTAAAATATTATATCTGTGACATACAAGTAATAAGGCAGAGTAACACAATCAGAAGAGAAATCACACTGTATAAGGAGTTCTGCTTTATTAGAGTTGTATGGACAGATCAATACACATCAGTTTTGCTTTGTTGTATTGTAAAAGTGAAATGATGTCTGTGGTACAAGTATATGGATTCCAATTCCATCATTTTGTAAAAATAAAATGTACAGGGCTTTGGACAGCAATCATTTTGTAAAAAATAAAAGTACAAGGCTTTGGACAGCAAGCAGAAGTCCTCCAGAAGATGCCCTTACAATCCAGAAAATAACTGGCTCATGTTACAGAACATCCTACAGAGCTGCTTGTGCTGTTATCAAATCCTTCGTTAATCTTCATCTGCATTTCCCTCTAAGCAGAGGTAAGCTGTAACACTCAGCCTTGAGCGTTACTAAGGGCTGTGCTCACAGCCTTAGCTTTTTTTTTTTTTTTTTGGTTATTCAATCCCAGTAATCAATCACAAGTTATTTAAAGCTATCTGCAGCCAGGGTATATTGAGTGAGGTGCAGCATAGTAGCTGTTTTGTTTTTATCAGGAGGTGAGTATTTTGCAGAGAAATTTGAAAAAGGCAAAGGTTATTCATGCACTGAAAATTTGATGTCCTTAATTTTGTCAATAGAGAATGCAGGTACTAAGGAAATAGGTTTTGTTGGAATATAGTTTCTGTATCACTTTTCACCTTGCAAGTGCCCGACAGCATTGCATCCATGACCGGTTTTGGGATAAGAGGTACTGGGGTAAAGTCTCCAGGGAGAAAGCCTGGTGGAAGAGAGCAGGAAGGAGCTTGACTGATGTCAGTTGCAAACCAGTTCTCCAAAAGGAGCGAACATAAGCTGAGTGAAGCTTTAAAAAATTCTGCTGGCTTGCTGCCAAAATCTTGTGCTTGGGCGTTGTGGATGTGCATTGATTGTGTCTCTTTCACTTCTCTCCTTTCCTAGATTTCTAAGTGCTAAAGGCAGGAAGGATTCACTGTGCTTCTCCCCTTTTCATACTGCTTTTGCTGTTACTGAAGTTGCTTCTGTAGCAAAAATTATTAAAATGGTGAGACTGTGTCATGTGGTTGTAGAGCAAAGTGACTTTCTATTGTCCTCTTTCCTTGTTTGTGGGTATCTCATAATCAAAAATCTGGTAATACTCTAAATAGCTCTTGGATCCAACCTTTCAAGGTGTGGTGGGTCAGTTTGGGGGGAAAAGAGCTTGAAAATTCAGCTGGGGCATACGGAGCTCTGTCACAGACCTCACTTCTGCAGCGAGGAAAGAGACTACAGGTAAGTGATCAACTATTGGAGCTTAGTGAAAAGTAACATCTTTGCAACATACTCAGAAATAAACAACATATTAGTTTCATGTGCAATTGATTTTGGTGATATTTTACATTTGGGTTTGGTGAGGATATTTTTGTTCATGTAGGATATGTTCACACGGGTAACCCAAGACAAGGAATCTGGCTGTATTATCACTTGAAAAAGGTGGAATTCATGCTTTTATATTAATGCGTAAGAAGCATAAGATGTATCCAAACTATATGCAGAAGCAGAACCAGTTACTTTGCACAAGCTGAGCAAAATCATATTGCATAGGTGTGCTTCTTGCAGTAAGAGTTTCCTAAGGTGACTGCAACGGCACGCTGAGTGAGCTTCAGGGACATTTGGTGCAAACAGTTCTTAAAAACCTACTCCTTGGGGCGGAAACAATACATCTTGCCCGGCAGTCTTTTATTCAGTTGAGCTATTGACCATGGGACTTCAGAGTTGCCTGCTGCTCGCCTGAATCTTGCAAATCTGCCTTTTAATTCAAAGATGGAAAATAGCTAGTCTGAGCTCTTCCTGAGCTGTTAGCATTACAGGATCTTGGATTTCCGTTAGGGAACAGGCTTAACCCACCTGTGAGTATAGACCACCTTTTTTTTTTTTTGGTGCAGTTTCACTTGTGCTCTCTTTCAAAACCTGACTGTTCCTTTCCAAATGCATGTATCTGCATACTTAGGGCAAAGTTGAAGATATTTGGGAAGACAAATGGAGAAAAACATCTTAATTCCATCAATACTCAGGATTAGGGATGCCTCTTAAAGCGGCAGAGGTTTAACCCATGCATAAGCACGCTCAGCGTAGGGATAGTCAGCAAACTGCATATTCCTGCTTGTTGTTTTTTTAAATAACTTATTTACAACCAAGCTTGTAAAGTCCTTCCCTCCTTGATTTTTGTCATGATAATCAGCTCTTTCTTTTTAATATGTGATCACTAGTAGTTAATGCTGTCCAAAATGGTGTAGAGACCAAATCAATCCATCTGGGCACAATAAGTTTGTAACCTGTATGTAGTGTTTGTAAAGGCTTTTCTTAAGTCCAATTCAGTTTTTTTTCCAGTTGGTCCCTAAGAAACAAAGAACTGAAGGCATTTTATGCTAGATGCAGGAATGTATTATTAATTACTGTTGTGAATTTGCATGTATGCCTGAATTGCAAATCAAGTAGTTTGACTAGATTTTTTCAGAGGCAACTGTATTGATTGGTCCTTATTTTTCTCTTCCCTGGTAAAAATTAAATCTTTTTCTATGATGAAGGTGACTCTCTAACAGAATAATCTAAGTTTTAGCATGATATCCTTTACAAAGTCTCTTCTAGTCTTTGAAATTAAGGCATCATTGCTGTGAGTAGAGGGGAGGAATATCATCCCTTTTTTTATTCCAGACAGGTATCTATGACTAAGTTAAAAAAGGGCAATTTTTTTTTACTGTGAAGGGTCTTTGTAATGTAAATACACATAAATATAAATGCAAGGAGATTTTTTTTTATATATCAAAGCCTGCATCCTGAGGGAAACAGCAAAAAGTGCAGAAAAAAGCAAAATTTGCAGAATCCACATGTTTTTGTGTCTGTGATTTTCTGATGTCATTCAAACAGTGAAACATGAAGAATACGTGATATAAAGCTACAAGATCAGTAGTCTACTGTTCATAAAAGCCTGCGCAGTGTTTTCTTGCTTTGAAAAAAACAGATTTTATATGAGTTTGCAGGACATCATCTGTTTTTGTTGATATCGGAGTAGATGACCTCAGCTAAGTCTGAGCCCCTGATGTTCAAAATTTTGTGAAGGAAAGAGGCTGAAGGATGATTAGGCAAGGCTTTACTCTGGGCTGTTTGTGTTTATATGAATTTACTATTTTTTCAATACTATGTTGCCATTCCCAGATCAGAGTTCATGATCTCCCTGCCCAAGCTCTTTCTATTATATCCTCGTCCACGATGTTTTACGTTACCACCTCTGTCTTAACGATCAAGGCAAATGATCAAATCATCTTCATCTCTAGTGTTTTCTTCTTTTCTCACAGCTGGGTTATATGGGAAATTAGATAGTGCCAGGCCTTGCAATCGTCTGTATTATTAAAATGGTAGCAGGTTAGTCTCTGGAGTTAGCATAGCCCAGAGAGTGGTCCCAGCCAACAGGCTGGATTGAGTGTGTTTTTGGGGATATTAAGAGTTCAGCTGTTTGGACACAAGCCATGCAGTGACAGGTGGCGAAAGTGGGCTTTTTGATTTACCAGTAGAGGATGTAATGTGCACCCCAAATTGTCACAACATGCTGAATAAAATTTCTAAATTTATGTTCTCTCTCTTCAGTCAAATTTCTTAACTGGGATCCAAACATTTCCTGTCCCAGCTACTCCATCTCTATTTTTCCATGTTATTAACCCAGCTAAGCTATGCTCTAGACAAAACACTAGTATCAAAATTTTCATACTTGCCCTTCATTTTGATCACAGCTTGTTCCGCTTGTCCATGTCATTTCCTGTGCTTTGTGCCAGTGACCATGTTCTCCGCTCCTCCTTTAGTCTTTTCCCAATATCCCTCTTTCCTGCCTCACTAGGAACTACCTTCTGAGCATGGACACCTTTCTGCAAGCTTGTGGTGAACTACTCTGCTTCATTCAAATCCTTCCTGAAAATGTGTCTCCACTCACAAAAGCAGTAGGTGGGAAGGAAGAAGGGACAAAAGAAGGCAAAAAGATGGCCAGAACCAGGAAATGGGACACAAAGTCTTTCCTGAATAGCACTAACATTCATGTCTCCTTCTTTCCTCAGTTCCTTGTTTCTTTATGAGCATACTTTGTGGCCATGTCCAGTTCACACTGGGAGAAGATGACTACATGTTATACCCAACTACAGTCCCCTCTGTAATGCATTAATGGGCTGTTGCAGGAGGCATATGGAAATTAAACAGTTCTAAGGCTCCCCTGAACCCTATTACAGGGAAGCAGATGTTCCTTTTCCTTCTCGAATGACCACGTAACAGAGGATTACCTGGAAATGAAAACACGAGGAAAAAAGCAGCAAAGACCGTTTACATTGGATTTGGTGATAATAACTGGCTGTTGGAGACTCTCCTATTCAAAAAACATGTGTTTCTTCTCTCACCCACGCTTGTTATGCCTTGTCATTCATTGCCAAATTATTTATTTATACACCACCAGCGAAAAGCTCTGATCTCCTGATTGTTCTCTGCAGTCCCCTAGAAAGCAGAATGACACTGCAGAGGTGCTTGATAGTGTCTCACTGCCCTGGTTTTGCCTTCCTACACCCTGTGAAGGTGCAGCCGTGCTAGCATGTCTGTGGAGATGCTCTGAGCTTGTTTGATAAATGGCAGGTTGCTAGTGTCTGCCTTTGGGTGCTCACCCCTCCGGCTAACCTCCTGAGAGCCAGGAGGTGCAGCCTGGGCAGTAATAGGACATAGATCAACGTGGAGGAGATGTTATTAGACCCACCAGGTTGACTGACCAACTGTTGGTAGAAAACAACTATTCCAAATCTCTCTCTGCCACCGTTTTAGAGATGTATGACATAAAAATAGAGGAGGACCTGGCTGCTCCTACTCATCCAAGTCCTGTTACAGGATGTTTGGTCATGTGCAAGCAACTTAAAAGAGGCTTTTGCTGTCTTTGCTCAGAGAATCATAATGTCACCCCATAACGGAAGCTGTGGCGCAAGTTACTGACCTGTCAAGCAGGTAACCTCCAAAGCGGGCCCGGAGAAACACTGCATCTCTGTGCCGAGTCCTGCAGTTTGAACAGCACCAGATCACTCGTGTAGGTAAAAGTGTTCATATATACCTGAGACCTTGTCAGACACCCTGAATCAGAAGAAAGCTATGCAGTTATCCCTGTTTTAAAACCTTTTTATGATTTAGCCATTCAGCAGTTCTATCTAGAAACTGGCTGAAAGCTTATGGAGGAGAAAGGCATGTCTGAGAAGAGCACAACAAAAGCCAAGGTGTGAGAAGCTATTGTTCCGCCACTGATAAAGAGACCTGATACGCTGTGAAGCTGCGAGGAGAGATTTTAATAGGCTCTTTGTAATGCTGTGTCTGTCTGACGCTGGTATGCCTGGCATTGTTCCCAGTGGCCAGGTGATTTTTGTGAATCCAAGGGTATGTATTTGTGCTCAAAGCTTTTCATTTCATGAAATAGTTGATTTTGCAGCATTTTAAATATTTGCAGCTATTAGACAGGCGTTTGCATTTTGCACTTGACAGATCAATTTCATTTGCTCCTTGCTAGGAGTTTTTTTGGGGATTTCTTCTACTAAATTACTTTGATCTTCTCCCACTGCCGCACAAACCACAGATTTAATTTGCACCAGAGCTCTGCTGGGAAAAAGTGTGAAATGGAGAGAGTGAATCCGTATCTTTTCCAACTTGCCGAGGCTAAAGCCTTCTCCCAGGATTGCTCTGCCTTTGCTACAGGCCCTGCTGCATTCCTTTATACCAGGGCTCTCCCCGGTATAAGTTGTGCTGCCTCGCAGAGAAGTTATCTGTGCTCTAGTGGCACTCATATTGATTTGTCTCAGTGTATTTTGAGCTCACTTCATATTTCAGACTTACAATTTTAGCTATGAAAGAGAGAGAAGATGTTCTAGAATAGAGCTTTATTGATCTTGTTTTTAGAAATGTCTGGATGTTTGTGATCTGAAAAATATATGAAAGGTCATAGTTATTCAAAACTACACATTTTATTTTCCCCATTTATAGTGGCTGTACAACAGGCTAAATGTTAGGATTTTTGCAGCAACGTTGAAGCAAACTGCGTAACTGTTTGCATGTTGTTCAACTATTTTTGGTGAATATAGCTCCTGATTAATTTCTAATTTACGGTTTTCTGAAGAATTGGAATAAAAGATGCAGTTTTCTCAGCTTTCAAATGCAAACTCATGTTTAAAATGATATTCAAATATTTTATAGCTACTGGATTTATACATTCTGATATATTTATGATGATATTGGTGTCAAGGCAAATCTCTTAAATATGAGAAAAATATCCTAATTTGCACAAGTAATTGAGGTGGAATATTCCTAAATAAATATAAACCCTGATGAAATTCCATGTTTGCTCTTTCCATTACAAACTGAAAAACAAGTATTTTTTGGACAATATTGTAAGGCTCCTGTATTTTTGAGTAGCAGTTCATAAATGAATGCAACTCTGACAGTGACTATATGCAGGAATGTACCTTTGCTAATGTTAGGGTTTTTTTAAAATATGTATATTCAGAACACCATAACAAAATGGATTTATATGAAATTATGAAGTTAATTCATAAACATAACATAAACATAACAATGGAAAAATAAGCATTTTTATACAATATGCTAGCCACTCTTGTTAGATTTTGCATAAGCTTTCCAGCTCAACATATTTAAATGGAGTTAAATGAGTTCATTCCTCAGTTGTCTCTAGTTAGAAATTTTGCATGATGATTTCTCTGGAAAATAGCGAGAGAGGCAACAGCATTGCTTTGCTTTTCATCAGTATATATCCATCTTCTATTGCAACATGGCTTCCTCTTCTTGCTGGAAGAGTTGTCTCTGTTTCAATGTATTTAAATTTGAACCCTTGTATTTTTTGAGCCCTTTTGGATTAATAACTGGTGGACCGATTTTTCTCATTAGTGAAGTCTTGCACACTTCCAAAATAAGATCCCACATGTGGGATACCACGTTTTTTCAGGCTATAGGTCTCTGAAGCTCCATCTCCTTGGAGATCACGCTCTGTCCTAAGCCTAGTGTATCTCAAAAGTCCTTCCTGCTGCAAGATCCCTTCTGGTGAGGCGCCTTTTAATTTACACAAAGAAAACCGGTGCTTTCAGGAGTCATTTGGCATTGCCAGTGCTTGCTGGCTGACCCACAACTACCCCACTCTGATGTAGCCCAGTGCATCTTGGCAAGTGGCTTGAGCACAACCATCGCTCAGCGCTAGGCTGATTTTCACAGTGGGTTCACAACCTGGCAGTCTTACTTCAATGTGGTGACTGCAGCATAAACTGAAGGTCGTGTTCAAAATTCATACAGAGTAGAAATCTTTGTACAATAAAAAATAATTCACCATCTTGAATAAATATATCCAGTTTATTGCAGTTTCCCCACAAAGATTTCTCCAAGTTTCTCAGACGAATATAGAATTAGAAATAAACTTTGCAACAACATGCAAACAAAATAGTTTCAAGTGGGGAACCTGATATGCAGGAGGAAACAAGCTAAAGATTTCTGATTTCCAGTCACATTAGCAAGTAGAATAAATTGCCCTCTAATAAATTGAGGTGTGTATTGACTGATAAGCTCTAAGTGATTTTTATCACTTAGGCAGCATAAAGCAGCCATTGATGCTTAAGTTGGGTTTATGGCTGTTGTGCTTTGCCAGCACGGAACAAAGCAGCCCAAATAAAAGGCCTGCTGGCCTCATCTATTTGTGGAGTTGATTGCTCAAGATAAAGCGCTGCAAATTAGGTATAACTAATTTAATCTGTTTAATGTAGGAAAAAAAGATAAGGTGACGGCAACTATGTCTCCTTTTCCTTGCAGTGATGTTTCATATCAGATGCTTCTTAGTTAGCAAATACATATGGCTCCTTGGAGAAACTGTGCGTAATTCTTTTTATAATCAATTGCTGCAGCTCCAAATAAATGTCAGTTCCTCCATCAGCTTTACAGTAAGATCTGAGTCGCTCTCAATTCTCTTTCTTCCAGCAGTGTATACCTAGGGTTCACCTCAAACACCCCAAACGTTTTGCTATTCAGTGTTACAAAATCATGGGTAGTGCAGAAGTGATTGGTTTCATGGTAAGAAAAATCTGCTATCTTTAGGCACAAAATAAAATTAACTGTGCTATGGCTTCATGTTTCACTGCCAGCGCATGCTAGAGACAGGACTAAGAAGACATGAAATAGTCCTTCAGCGTATGATCTGGGATAGCACGGGACCTTTCCTGAAGGAATTTTAACTGAAGGCTCATCTGCCTGTCTTAACTGCTTTCAAATTGTTTTATGTTTCTATCTCATATACTCTGAGGCTGAATTTTACCCTGCAGGAATACGTTTTGATGCTTGCAAAGTGATAACAGCCTTTTGCTTTATAACATACCGGTTAATTAAAAGATACGTGTTGTTGCTTCGACCGATGCTTTTATAGAGACTCTGCCATTTTTAAAATGAACTTAAAAGCAAGTTGATCTACATGTTACGATTAGAGGATTTCCACTAAAGGGGACTATATAGAAAACTGCTGAAGGTGGTAAATTTACTTGCAATTTATCTGTATGTTTTAAAAGGATAAATCCAGAAGATTTTGTTATCATTTTTTAATCAGTTTTATTGCTGCACATTCTTGTGTCTATGAGGGAGAATATACTTAGACGTGCTAGGCATGGCGTCATGAAACATTTTATAGATATAATTTATTTTGCATTGTTTCAAGGCGTCTCTCCATTGCTGAGTTTACGGGGTTGTGGCACTTTGTTAGAGACTCTGGCTTTTCAGTTGTGTTTAGGATTGTGTTTATAATGATATTCTGAAATATTCATTATAGAGATCAGTATGATTATAGTTTGCATCCAGCTGTTGGCTTTATTTAGGGCAAAGGGGGCTGTCTATCAGGAATCTGTGGACATTGAATCTACCAGGATGTCATTTGTTCACTCTTGTTATCGCTGTGTATTCCTTTTACACTTTATAAAGCTAGAAACATCCTCTACAGTTTCTAAAAACCAGAAACATTGCTGTATTGTGTAATAGCTCCTAATACTGTAAATAATGATGTAGTTGGGTATTGAAATAGTGTATCCTTAGTTCAGGGGAGGATTTTTGGTTCATGTCCAGAAGTATCTTAGCATGGCAATATTTTTCCTTTTTGCTTAATTTTCTGTTCTGCTGCTATGAAATTCTGCATGTCTCCAAGGACCAGGCCATTATCTTCATGTCCTTCTTACAGTAGCAGGGCAGAAGATTCTTGTCACTGTGTAGGGCAGAGCTAACGTGCTGAAATCTCATGTTTATTACCCATCCAAGCAATTAAGGTGGCAAATGAGGAGTTGTAGGAAGACTGTTCTAGAGTGCAGACTCCAAGTAGTTTCCCTTCATATGGTGAAAATTTCAGCCCTTGAAATCATCAGGAATTTTGTAATTGATTCCTGTTGGACTCAGAGTTGAGCAGTTGTCATTCTATGAGAACACAGTTAAACACATCTGGCACAAATGTAGCAAATCACTAAATCTGTCCCTCTCTAGAGCTTCACTTAAAGGACGTTTCACCCGTTTCATCTATAGCTGGTCATTCTTTCAACTTGTTTATGTTTTCATTTGTGTGGGCTTATTTTAGGTTCAACACCAGGGGGAGCGCCGGATTCAAGGCTTATAACTTCCCACCCTGAACTGTGCAGCCTAGAATGGGATGCCCACACACGTGAAAGATGGCCCTATGCATTGTGGTTGCCCGCTCCTTGGTGCAGGCATCTCCAGTAAGGAGAGTTCAGCCAGGAGAACATCTATCCTATGGCCTTGCAGCCCACAATAGGTGTTTTGGGTATTTTTGGGAGGAGCGTGGCCTCTGTGACACTTATGAAATAAGTTAAACTATGTTATGCATGTGAAAGCTAAGTGTACTCAACAAGGTTTGCAGGAACAGGGCCAAAAAAGATTGTTTTCAGAGATACATCATAAACCTCATCTGATATAGTCTCAATATATTTTCACATTCATACCATTATAAGCAGCCATCCTTTTTTTTTTTTTAAAGCTGTAATTTTTTCACAGGTCTGTTATCTTTACAGTGCTTTATCTTTCTCTATTAAAGACAAAGCTATAAAAATACTAATAAAATGTGGGGGTTTTCCAGGTTTTTTCCTTTTTTTTTTTTAAATGAAACAGTAACTTCTCAGAACATATGCAGGATATCATTCAATTAAAACCTTGTATGGGAAATACTGGGTGAGGATGCGTGCTCATCTACCTTGCCATTATTATCCCTCTAGAAGGACCTATGCAGTGAATATTTGCTGCCTTTGGTTGCCAGAGACGAAGCTCTGACCAGTTCAGAGACGGCTGCAGAGTGTTTGAGAATTTAGTAGCATGTTTCTGGTTTGTCACACTGAAATACAGGCATCTGGATTTTTTCTCAAGAAAAAAAGTTATTGTTTGCCTGGAGGAGTGATAAGCACTTACAGAGGATCACATTCATTCTGAAATCATTCTATTGACCTCAACTAAATGATTCAAGCATGAATTTCAGTCTTTCTCACTCACACCTTTCTACTCTTTTCTCCTCCCTTGTGTGCAGCAGTATACAGTACTAATTCGGCATGGTGCTTTGGTAAATAGGTGGTGTTGGCTTTGGGATGCTTGTCAGTGGAGTGTAAACCTTTTCTTCCCCTTTTGTGGTGTGCAGCTATGTATAAATATATGGTCTCCTGGTTTAGGATAAAATTATATCATGAGAATGTCTATAGAATCAGGAGAAAAAACTTTACAGTCTGTTTGGTCCAGTGATCATTAAAGTAATCAGAAAACCACAAAGGATTAGATCAATAGGGAAAGACAGAAGATAATTTTTTTTGCTATAATGCGTGTTAATTCACAGAAAACTTCAGAAAACTTGAAATCACGTGATGTGGGAGGAAGAGAGGGAGGGAAAGAGGAGTGGACTCTTCTGAGAAGGCCAGAGTTTGGAGATCTAGTCATACAGAAGATCTTCACATAGGTTCTGGGTATTTTTCTTCACCTACTTCTGAAGTTCCGGGGTTTTTCCACCTCGAAAGTGCTGTCATGAAGAGTAACAGTGCGTAACAGATCGGGAGAATAATAAACAGTTTAAAAAATGGGCAATGAGTTGTTTAAGCTGAGTAGACGTGCAAACAATTATCTGTAAGAAAAGGATCACAGAAAACCTCTTCTTGTTCCAGGCAAATAAAGGTATCATTTTCTGCATAGGTACGTTCATTAGGTAGAGTCAAATTTTGTGACAGGGAATTAGAAGAAACAAAAGGCTTCCTGTGATATTATGTCAAAAGGCTTATTGTGATTCAGAGGAAAGGTTTAGATGTCACTCTGGCTTATGACATGTTATTGTCTTTCCCTTTTGGTGCAATACAACTGTGGGAAGTAATTATTGCGTTTCTAATGTACCTTGTCCTGTAGTCATCTTTTTCCTTTGAAATATCTTATGTGAGCTAAAATGTCCCATTGTAATAATGACCCATTGCAGTAATAAAATTGTCAGGCCAGGTACATGATTGACCACTTTGTATTGTTGTAACTGTCCTTTTCATATCATATTAGTCTGACTTTATTACTGTTGTGCATCATGTTTATGGGAACACCGTAAAATTTGGAGGCAGTCGCAGCGTATTTACCTTCCCACATTCATCAGTGGGGGCTGTTTTTCCTAACTCTTCTGATGTTGTAATTTGTTGAACAAGAAGTTCTGGTATTATTATTTTGTTATTTGAACAGAGATAGGGTGTATCAAAAAAATACGAGCCTAATATTTATGAAATCAAGTTTTAGACTCTGGGCCCAACTTCTTTCTAAGAGATGTTTGTCTACTTGATAGAAAACAAAGCCGTTTCAGCCAGAGGACTGGTCTCCTTCATGATTGACCGACTGTTCCTCCTGAGTCTCACAATGGCCTGACTTCAGGCAGAGACGTGAATCAGAGTCCTACTTTTCAGGTGAACATGTCACCGCCCGTGTCCCCATGCTGCGGGAGCGGTCTGGGTGGCACGGCTTACTTGCAGGTACAGACAGCAAGGAGGATGCTGCAGCCTACTCAGTGGGGTGTGTGGGCTTCCCTCCCAGTGGCAGCAACTGTTTAATTATGCAGTGCTTAATTATGCATCAACAGAAGTGTTGATCTTCCTGTCCAGGAAACCCTCTAGGCACATAGCTAAGCCATTCTTCTGCTGTTTTGGGCAGAAAAAGACATGAAAGTAAAGTCTTCCACAACTGCGTAAGTGTGCTAGCCACTGAATGGGAGGATAAAGTCACCTGCTGCTTTCACTCTGTTTTAGTTTTCCCCAGGCAAAGTCTTAGACCAAGTTCAACACAGATTTTCAAATAGTTTTGTGATGATAATTCCCACGTTTGTGGCAGGCTGCTCTTCACTGTAGAAGATTCATTTGGATCTAATCTATAGGCCGTAACTCTATGCAGATTAGCCTGTGTGCAGCAGAAGGCTCAAGGTCAGGAAATCCAAAGTTAAGGTTGGTAATGCTAATGCCATCTCTGATGCTGTTCTCTTGTAGCTTTGCAAGTTAGTAAATTAGTTAGTTGTTAGTAACTGCATTGCATTATAAAAATGCTTATACTGTTTTACAGTCATCAAGCTAAAGAACAGCTTCGTTTTGAGCTGTGTTGCTGATCCTCTGTTCTTGTTTTCAGTCTGCACAAAGTATCTGAAAAGTTGCTTGATTGCTTTTTGGAGGCTGGCTGCACTCCTCTCAGATGCGAAAGTTCAAAATCGCTAGTAATAAGTAAAACCTGGATAGTATGAAGCTCAGGCACAGCATGGAAAGAGAGCGGCAGGAGTGTCTGCACTCTACTTCCCAGCGCTGTGGGCTGCTGGTGGGCTCTTTTTCTCAGGCACTGTGTCACCCCGGCCAGCTCGGCAAATAATATTTGTGCCCGCAACTAAGATTTGCTATCCGAAGGGATGTGATCATTTGCTTTTATGTATACACATATACTTTCTATTTCTCAAAACATTCACAAATGCTTCAGGGGTTTGTAGGGAAACTGCAGGTCTTTTTTTCTTTTTTTCTTTTTCTTTCTTCCTTCCTTCCTTTCTTTTTTTTTCTTTCTTCTCAGATGACTAGTAGCTTTGTGCTGTGTGCTGCAGGAAAAGACTATGTGACAAATCAATTATTTTGGATAATTACAATCATTTCTTGGACTTGTGATTTATGGTAAATTGAGATGGGAGAAAGATGTATCTTAAAAAAAAAGAAAGTAGGAGGTGGTGTACGTTAGGAGAAAAACATACTCGTTTAATTAAAAGTGTGCCTTAGATCTGGGGAGCTCTCCAGAGCTTGTCAGGGACCAGAAGATGACTTTAGGTCTGGAAGATCCAGCTGGTTTTTAGCTGGTAGCATAGTTTGGCATTCAGAAATCTGCTCATCCTGTACTGGAAGTAGTTTTGGAAGTAAATTAAAGGGTTTTGGTTCCTATGTCTGATTTTAATAGGCATAGCAACTTTCTGGAGTTTTCTAAGTTGAGTTTTGATGAAGACGACTGTTATTTTCCTCCTTCCCCCCATAAGTCTTTGTTAGAGGGTCTTTTGTACTGTTGTTTTGACTTCAATGGGAAGCTATGCCTTAGTACAGCTTCCTGTATATTGTATTCTTTTTCTTTTGTGCTCTAAATCTTCCCTATGGTTTTAGTTATATGCACAACTGAAATGCTTTTTGAAAAGCTACAGGTCCTTATTTATGTCAGTGCCAGCTTTAAAGAGCTTTCCAAGTTAAAAAAAACAACCACCACTATTTGGAAATCATTTTCTCCTTAGTTTGCTTTTGTGTTTCTCCAGTTGTGAGAGATACTCATACCTGCTGAGTAAGTGTGTGTGATTGCAAGAAGGGAACACTCTCTCCTTACTGTACCTAAAGCTGTGCAGCCGAGCGGCCCGTCCTTCCCATCATGACTGGTTTGCAGTATAGTTAGTTTGTAGCCCTCAACCCTGAATGGTGAAGGAGCGTGTAAAAGTGATCGGGAAAGGAATATTTTCAACATTTTGAAGAGACCATACAAACTGTAAGTGCTGGGGGAAAGGTTTCACTGTGGTGCTTCACAAAGGACTAGGTTACTATGGGACAGTATCCCTTGGATTTGCATCTCCTGCCTATGTGTGTGGAGTCTTGATAGCACTGTGGAGAAGAAATCTGTGTTGGGAGCTGCCTGATGGTGACCCCCATTGGAGAGGCGGGACTGTGTTAGCAGAAGACCTTCCTTCCTTCCTTGTAAATGGAAGAAACTATCTTTAGGGACTTGTATTTGTTTCACTGTGGAAGGTTAAGTCAAGCTCAGGAAGGGAAATATCTTCTGGTCTCCTAAGGCCCTCTTCCTTTCTTTTTTTTTTTTTTTCTTTTCCTTTTTTCTTTTTTTCCTTTTTTCTTCCTTTCTTTTTTCTTCCTTGCTTCTTTCTTCCTTTTTTCTTCCTTTCTTTTTTCTTCCTTTCTTTTTTTTTTTCCCCAAGGGCAGTGAAGCTCACTTCCCTATATGTGCCAGTACAGAGGAAGGAAGGGAAAAGTCCATAAAATAAATTATTTGTATCCGTATCACTTCTGGTAGGTTTTAACAAGAGAAATGGTGACGAATCTTGAATGTAGATTTGCCAGCCTCCAAAAGTTAGCTGTCTCCTCATAACTAGACAGGAATTTATTAATGTGAGCTCTTCAATAGAAGTGTTAACTATTATCAGTAGCACATTAGGAGGAATTCTCCAGGTACTGCAATGTCTAATCATTACAACATTTTCTAAATCCTTTTAAGTTGTTCATATGATATGTTCTTTATTATCAGAGTCTGGTTAGGCAAATTTAGATAAGTCAGAGCTGGGATTTTAGAACAGTAACAGTACAGGTTCCTCAGATGACCTCTTCTGCCTTGTTGAAATTGAAAGAGAAAAAACAAAGAAGACTTAGACCATTTTGAGGGCTGTCAGAAGATAAATGAATAATTTAAATTCAGTTTAGCTGAAATCATTACTACATCATGCTATCTTTACACAATTAGTTTGTTGTAAGTTCATTGTGTTTTTATAGTGATGTATTTAGCTGCAGCTCTGGACATAAAGTCACAGGAGTGACTTTAAGGAAATGGATTTCTTTTGATAGAATTGCAGAATCATAGAATAATTGAGGTTGGAAAGGACATTGGGTAATTATCTTGTCCCACCTCATGCTTAAAGCAAGGCTAACTTCAACATTACATCAGGTAGTTCACGGCCATGGCCTGTTGAGTTTTGAGCATCTCCACGTATGGAGATCCTGCAGCCTCTCTGGGCACCTTTCACATTGTTTGAGCAATCCATGAAGAAACATATTTCCTAATATCTAATCAGAACTTCCCTCACTTCAGCTTGTGCCTGTTGCCTTTTGTCCTTTCTGAAAAAAGCCTGCTTCCTCCCTCCCTGGTGCGGGATTTCACCTGCCCCTTAAGGAGAGAATGACCAGTGGCGAGTGATTCTCAACTCTAGAACCGCGCCAGTATTGACAGCTTTATATCATGCTACTTAATCCAGCTGAACTGGCCCATTTTAATCAGGGTTAAACTCCCTGAACTTCCAATTTGATAAAAACCCCAAAATTTTAGGAGAATAATGGTTCTTCTCCCCAATTCAACAATACTGCTTTTTGCATGCTGGCAAAATAGAAGAGAAGCCTCAGATCACCTTCAGTCATCCTTTTTGTGGCATGTATTGTATTACATCTGTGATCTTCAGAGCAGGGCAGCTGGCTAGGTGCCTTGCCTCTAGCTATCCTGGATGCTACAGGTACAAGGAGAAAAGTACAATTCTTCTGTGGTACCTGCAAAGGAGCTTCCAGGTCTGTGGACAAGCTGCCTTTGAATCTTTTTCTCTCCACATCTGAAAAAATGGATGCAAACCCCTGAAGTTTCTGGATTAAAAATAAGAAGCTACAAAAAAGAGCAGGAAGGTGATGGGACAATAATGAACCCACCCCCCGAGACCTAACAACCCATAAGTGGAAAGAACCATACCCCACAAGGCTGCTGTGTCAAGCCAGGGACTTGTCACAAACTTGTCTGTTTGTGTCCAAGGTGGCTGGGACAAGACAGGCAACTTGAGAAAAATATTAGGAAAAATTTTAGCGGAATAATAAAGGTGAGCAAGCTGATATGTTTACTGGAAGAGAGCATCCATCCCAGAAGGTCTGTCATCAACAGTGTAGACGTGGCTGCTTCTGCCTTGTGGGGGACAGAAATGAGTCAGATAGTGTGCTGAGGTCCACAGCACCTGTAACTAGAACTGTAAAGGATGCTTCCTCCCTCTCTTCTTGCCCCTTGCCCTCTCTTGCTCTCTCTCTCCTTTTTTTTTTTTTTTTTGACTGATACACTGAACAAATGCAGCAGTTGTCATAACTGGATGATTTCTTTAGACTTGAATAAAGAGTTCAAGCCATCTATGATCCCATCAGGGGAGTAATGGGGAGAAGAGTACTATTTTATTGTGTATGTTCAACTTAAAAAATTTGACGCAGAAGAGAAATATGTATTTTCTTACAGTTCCTCCTTCGCAGAAGCAGGCCATTATTTTTGCATGTTCTACAGACTTTTTTTTTTTTTAGAAGAATATAGCAAGGAGAGAAGAACTCTTTTTTTTTTAAATTATTTGGCAGAAATCCTTTTTCATCTAAATGAGTAGCAATTGCTCACAGTCCTGGGCATGTGGGATAATAAAATCATACAGCAAAGTTTCAACAGGGATGGGAAGTTAAGAAGACAAAGAGGATGCTTCAGATCTTAGGGACAATGCAGATAAACTGGCAGCTGAACAAAAAGTTTTGCGAACAGTTGTGTAGCTGCTTCTCTGAGTCCTGGGTATATTGGCAGCTCTAGAAATGGAGGGATCTGTTGAGGAGATGGTGCTTTGTGTTCTCTCTATCCTATGATCAGCTCAGTAATATCATGCAAAGAAATGTTTGTGCATGTGAGTGTCATGACTAACAGTGGTTCTGTATAAACAAATTAACTTCTTTGTGTTTATATACTGAAGAGCAAATTAACCCGGAAAAGCTTAGCTTTGGCACACAGCAGTCAAGATAATACCTGTAGTAGGCGTTAGAAGATTGAGAGTTGCTGTGGTTTTCCATGCTCTGCCCATTTAGCTGAACACTGAAGTCCAGAGGTCGATGAGCTCGAAAGGACTTTTCTCATCTGCTTTCTTATAACACAGCCCACAGAAACTTCCTAGGGTCCTTTATTTTGGAGACTACTTTTGCATGTGACCTGGTAACACAGTAATTTTTAATATCTTTTTTTTAATGTAGCAACAGACACTGATTAGAAACTACCTGACCTCTCTGCAGGAGCTAAAGCTGTGGAGATAGGACTGAGAGCACTGTAAGTTTCTGAAGTATGTCAGTGGTTTAGAATGGTGGGTTTTGTGGTGTTCTTGGGTACATACTCGTGACGCTCCCAAAGGTATAGTATATAAGATTTTTTTTTGTACTAGTATACTTTGGTCAAGACTTGGAACGTTAGTATTTGGAACGTAGGCTAACAACTTGAAGACTGAATAGCTTATTCTTCTTTTTATTTACTTCTCCTAAATAGGTCACAGTGGTATTGAGTATCGAGTCTGAAATTTGTGCCTGTGTAATGTTTGTCTTCATTGAAACTTTACTAAATGGGAATTCACTGCAAGTATTGCCAGCGTGGCTCACGCTGTCAGAGCACTGAGCTGGGACCAAAAGCAGGTAGTAAAAAAATAAAATAAAGTTATGGGGCACAGGAAGGAGCTTTGGATGCAGCCTCTTTCTTGGATGAAGAAATGAAGTAAATTCAGTCTCTGGAAGGGTGAGGTTTGTAGAGAAAAACTAGGCTTAGTTTTGGACAATATTATTCCTAGCTTTCCTAGTATTTGCTAAGAAGCTGTGTATGTGTGCTGCTCTCAATTTTCTGGCTTTGAGCAGAGTGATGTGCTCTTCAGGGCTCACCCTGTTGCCATGGATTCTAATCAAGGTTTTAATGGCAAATTTTTGATGCTTGCATTTCAAGGAAGGATAAATGAGCCTAGTCTCTGTGAAAAAAACATGTCTGTTGTTTTTATTGGGAGGATTTGCTCCAAAGAAACCAAGATAAAGGCCTCTTGACTAGTTTGGACTAAAATAAGTGTTCTCCCCTCTCTCTTTGTATCTCGTTTAACTAAAAAGTCAGAGTGCCAAAACCTTCCTTTGCTCAAGCATCTCTATTACTATTTTATGTTTAATAACAGTACTATTTCTTATTTGTAAACTGGCATTTCTTACATTAACTTTTTTGTACACAGCTATTTTCAATTTGCTTTTCAGTTACATTGGATTGTACTAGTAATAACCTACCTATCTCTATGTGCACCAAACCCTTCAGTATACTTCAGCTAGCTACTCTTAATCTTAAGTAATTTGTTGTACAAAGTATGTTGTACTGATTCAAACTAGATATTCATTTAGTATGATGGAGAAGGACTGAAAGAAGGACAGGAGAGAAAGGACAGGAACTCAACCTGTCTTCACCGAATAGCTGAATCTAGGCAAAACAGGTTTGTTTCATATTTTTCAGAATGGCCTGTGTACAACTGCAATTGCAGAAACATGACTGCAAAACCCATCTCCTTTTTGCCTGTAACTACTGATTTAGTATTCATGGATAAGCACATATCTAGACAGTGAGATACCATGTTATATCATTTTTGCTGCTTTGAGAGGTCAGCATTATTACCTATATGCTGCAGAAACGACGTTTTGATTTAAGTGGACATTTTAGATTGAAGGCTTCTCTTTGGGAGGATATCGGTTTGTCTTCTTTCCAGGTGAGTCGATCTGTGGGAGAGAGAAGAGTTTGTTTTGCTCTTTGTGCATCTCTCATCTTGTCTGTGTCTATTTTTAGACAGATGGAGTTGCACATTCTGGCTGCGGCACACATTCTGCAGTGACTCCTTGTTCCTGCCAAATGGCTAATTAAGTGAGAGACAACTCAGGCAGGAATGATTTACGCCACGTGAACACGGCTCAGACTTCAGAAAATACTGGCAGATTCTGCCAAACTGTCAAGTTATCAAGTTGTTCGCTTTTTGCCAGGCTTCATCAGCGACCATTAGCTTCCTGGTCTGGCTGAAATTCCTTCATTTTGGTGGAGTGTGAAATCAGTCTCTGCTTCTCATTTTCTCTCTGACTCCTGCCATTGGTGGTAGCCTGACTCAATATAGGCTGATGATTGATAGCAGCATAGAGGTGGTGCTCAACAGCTGAATACACAGCCCGGTGCTGCACGAGATACTGTGTTCCATCGTAAACATTTCCTTTCTCTAAATTGAGAAGACACTGGGGGAACTGGGAAAGCCCTGCCTGCATGCTTAGCCTCTAGGAGCCTACTGCAGTAAAGTCACATTGCATCACTGCATCTGTTGAGCAACTTTCCAAGTTAAGTGACTTAAGGAAAAACATCTGTCTTTTTAAACTCTATCCTCCCTTGGCGAGGACAGTTTTATACTATTGTGTTGTACCGTGGGGAGAGGTAAGCTTGCAGGTTTACCTACGTGTAAGAAAAGATGTTTGTAAAAATTGCTGTGCTATATGTCTGAGCTTTCTCTGTCCAGATGTACAGACAAATGGTTTTCTTGCTGTCTCCTCCTGCCTTTCTCCCTTTTGATAAAAGGCTTGTCTCTCTCTGTCCTTTAACTGGTACAATTTATCTCACTAAGGAGAAAAAAGCAGTGAGCTAAAAGGGCAAGTGAAGACAAATGTGGAATGCGGAGCTGTGCGACCAGTCACACGGTGTACCGCTCACCAAGAGGTGTGCGAACAGAGGGGAAGGACAGTACCCGGTTGTTGTGCATATATCTAATGCACAACCAAATATAGCATCATGTACGCACTAAAGCAAAGCTACGCAGGCCCCAAAAGTATAAAATTTAATTAGGTAGCTGTTTATATGAAATACTGGTGAGTTCGAGAGCATTTCTGATAAACTAGAGTACAGAATGCTTGGAGTCTATCGAACGCAGGTCTACACAACACACCCACAGTATTTTACAAGAAGGAGGTACAGATGGGGAAAGTTCCCCAAAAAAGTAATGTGAAGAGCTTATGTTGTACAGCTAAGGATCTTGAGTATATACCTAGGGTATGGAAAAAGCGATTAACCAATTAAAAAATGTTGATGGGAGATTTTTGATAGAGACACTCTTCATTTTTCTACTGCTTATGGCATACAAAGAAGTGGTTAAATGTCTGTGAAGTGGAATCCGGGGCTAGTTTTGGGCTGTTGGATCCAGTGTGTGCTCTCTGAGCACCTTCGATATACGTAGCTACCATCTCCGTTTGCAACCTGTGACTTCAGTGGCATTTACCAACATAAATATTTTTACATGTATAAGAATAGCTTTTTTTCCAAGCAGCAGGCAGTGACTAGACACAGGTTAATGGCTTGTATGCTCACTTAAGCCTTAAAGTGCTTTTTTTTAGCTATTTTTGACGATGTGTGAGTGCCTGGTAGGTGGACTGTGTACTGCCAGCGATTGCTGGGGCTTTGCACAAGCAGCTTCTGGGACAGGTGAGTGTGCAGCACCTGCTGTGCTAAGCTACACACATTCCCAAATCTTTCCTAGCAATAATAACCAATGCAACCAACGCTATCGCGATTTATGGAGTAAGCTGGAAACCCTCACGTGAGTTACAGCCTTGATGGCTCTAGAGTGAATGCAATTATTCTTCGATACATAAATATGCAGTGCTGTCTCAATTAGTTATGATACTTCCAAAGCCTTGGGAATAAAGAAGCATTTTGCTGCTGAATAACATATACATGGAGCCTTGAATATCTCAGCTGAAATGGTAAAAGAAATCTCATGCTAGTAGTCCCCAGAAATGAGCTAGATGGATTTCTGCTTTGGGTATTCTCCTGCATGCTCTCAAACAGAAAGCAGATGGATAATGTGATGGTGAAGAGACAGCATTAAGCACCTATATTTTAAACAATAAGAGATCTTCCCCCCCCCCCCCTTACAGACAGCTATTGTGTGCTTCTCATTTCATTATTTGTATCAGGCTTCCTGAACAAGATATTTCTGCGTGAAGAGTTTTTTTGAAGGTGTCATTATGAATTTCTTAAGAAAACTTTGGAACAAGTTTTTATAAAGGAGAGCCTTTATTGAATCGTAGGCTGTATGCTAGTGCATTATACCTGGTTATCATTCCCAGTGAATTTTAATTTCAAAGCTGCACATTGACTATACAGTCTGGAAAAATGCAAAGGGCTTTGGTTATAATGAACTGTTACCCACTAGATGAACCTTGTTTAAGGTCTGTGAAGTTTCTCACTTCTCTGTCTTCTGCTGCAGAAGTACTATCTGACACCCCCAGAATGAATTAATCAGCTTTCAAGCAGTAACATCGCAAGTCACCTTGCTGCCTTAAATCCATTTCATAAGCCTCCCTCAAATCTCTCTGGCATATCCTTAGCTTGAATATGGGACCACAGAGACATTTAAGTCTTCATCTATCATTGTAGACAGCTGTCTTAATTGAATCACCTGGTGGTAGTATGAAAAATTTGGCATTTTTCTTTGATGTTTGGGTGACTACTTGCCTGCTGTTATTGTTCGCGATGGCTGAATCTCTTCCAAAGTTTCTGTATGAGCAAACTCTCCTCTGTTGCAGCAGGTTATCAAGGCTCAGAAGGAGGACTGCGATCTCATTTTAGTCTGTGTAAATCAGCTGTGTAAACCAGCTGAATCATTTAAAAAAAAAGCACAGAGGAAATATTAGAGACTCCTCAGAGTCCGAGGAGATGGGGAAGTCTGCCAGGGTGGGGAGCAGCTCTGACTCCTCACCCAAGTTTTTACCTCTTATGACTTGATTTAATGTCTCATGGCATAGATGATGTGTCTCAAACTTGGAGCCATATTTATCCCAATTAATTTCATGCATGTAACTGAGACATCTAATCACTACAGTAGTCAAGGGAGGGGAGTGTGTGTGCACATTTCTGTGAGCAGTTCAACCAGTTCAGATCTGAAATTGTTCTGTCCCTCTAAAATGTCAGAGTGAACGTAAGTCAGGAGCAATTCCAGCTCTTCAGGAAAGTCTCTAAAGGCAGGAGCCAGGCATGGTCCATCTAACTTGCCAAAGCCCTTCTGATTGACTGCGTTTCTTTAATTTTAACAGAAAATATGTTCACCTTTGATCTTATCCATAAGGTTAACCGTAGATTTTCTTTGGATTGTTTGATGTTAAAGATATATCACCAATTACATCTGCTTTGCAAACCTCTTGTAGCATCAGTTTTTGTTTTGTAATCCTCTCCAACGCAAGCAACCTATCTCATTGCTTCTTCTCTAAAGTGCTTTACCTCTGCTACTGCTCTCTAGAAAATGGAAGCAACTGGCTCCTTAAATGCAGTGTTGGGAAAATATTACTAGAGAGCTGGGCCAAATGAGCTATCCCTCCAAAGGTAATAAGTGATTTTAGATCCTGCTGCAACAAGATTTAACAGAAGCATCCTTCTTCTTTTCAGGCATAAAAGGTCTTTGCTTTGTAGTAGCTGAATTGTGCTTGTATGTGGTTTATGGCAATTTTCTCATGGGAGTAGCTAGGAAACAACATTTCACCAGCAAAAAAAAAAAAAGATTTTGAATGCAGTATATATCTGTGATATCCTGATGTTGTGCAGCTTCATGTTGTCTAGTCAGTCTGTAGAGTCATTTGCATTTGTAGGCATTGTGTCCTTTCAGACAGGAATGATGCGGTCAGTAGTTTGGCTGCTAAATGGCCTACAGCAGGAATTTTATCTTCTGCACACACACACAAAAAAAAAAGTTTTGTATTAACTTTCAAACTCCATCCTCCTCCCCCCTTGCCAACCCTGCTCTTCCCCAGTGGCGGTGGTACGGCAGTAAAATTGTGGGGGAGCTTATTAAATCTGCACATTTAATGCCTCAATTTAAACCTTTGATAATAAAGGACCATCTTTTCATTTAAGCTGTGGATTTACCATCTGCGCAAATTGGATTTTTTTTTTCCTTTCTGTATTACCTGAAAAACAGCATTACTATGGATGATTTGTGAAGCATTGGTTTCTACATGACCACCTACATTCAGAGTTAGGTCAGTGTGTACAGGAGTTCAGAAATAGAGACAAACACCTGGACACTGCTCTTCCTTAAGTCATTAAGTCAGGTAAGCACTCCTTAAACCATATTTTCTTTCCTTTTGTCATTTTCTCCTGCTTAACCTTGTTCTAATATCTGAGCCTTGCTTCCTTCCAGTGTGAAAAGCAGTAACACAGCATCTGGAGTTCTGTGCTAGGACAGTATTTGGATGCATCTTCCCTGTTTGAAAGCAGGTTCTTGACTGTAACCAAAACCACGGTTGGTGCTGTTGCATCTTGCTTGCCCGCTTTAAAGGTGGGAAGATCAGAGAGGGAAGTTGTGCCAAAGTCCAACTTCCCAGAGCATGGATTTGGTCCTTGCTGGCTGCCTTCTGGTAATTCTAAGATGCTTTGTGACTATCTCCCAAAACTTTGTGCTACTTAATACTATGAAGTCTCATTAATGTAAAAGAAAATAAAACCTGATCAGTCTAGCGAGTGAGTTTCTATTGCAAAGATTCCAGTTAGCCAGGATTATCTATGGTATGCCATTCATATGGAGAACATTTTTATGGACATTCTGAAGCGGTTTAATTGCCTTGGAGGTGTAAGATAATTGTAATCAGGAAACAAAATAACATCTTTTGTCTGGGTAGTAAAAATAGAAGACGTGTATCCGATGTTAAAGAATTTTGGGAAAACCAAAACAAAAAATAATCAACTAATCTCAGATGACAATTCCTAAAGGAAAATAAAACATGGGAGTAATCCCCCATCCCAGTCACTCATTCCCACCTCTGCCTGAGCACCCTTTGCTACTGCCTCAGGCCAGGGGTTGGGGCTGGCTCGTGGCCGGGGCTGGGGATTCATTTTAGGGCTGGAGAGTAAGGGAGGACCACGGAATTGCCGGTTTAGCTGAGCAGCTCAGCCATGGCAGGGAGTTTGTTTTCAGGAAAGCTATGCAGTGCACTTAGATGATCAAAGTGTATTTTTTTTCCATCTCCTCTCTCTACTATGTGCATGTGTAAATGCAACGCAAACCATTTCCTTCTGTCTGCCTTACAGTAGCTATTTTCAGGTCAAAAGTTATTTAAATGTTTAACTTACCATTGAGAAAAAACGGGTAGGTTTAACACTGCGAATAAGAAGGCTAAACTGCCCAAACTCATCCTGTTGTGCAGCCTTGTGTCATAAAGAAGGGAGACAAGTTCATCATTGCCACTTTTTGCCCAGTTTTTTACCTCTTGCTCTCTCTTTTTCTTCCTTTCTTGCAGGAAATACTTCTGTTTCTTACCCTAATAAATTTTTCATGCAGGAAAAACACCAAAATGAGATAGTCCCGTGAGCTAGGCCTCCTTCCCATCACTCCTTTTCCCAATAATCCGTGAAGCATTTGGCCAAATGAGGCGAGGTGCTGAAATCAGTGCCGCTGCCAAAGAAGTGGCTGAAGCATGCATGGCTGGTAGCAAGCCAAATACAATAGCAGATCCTGGCTTGTACGTAATGGCAGAGCTGGGCAAGCTCCTCCTGGCGGGCAGTATCCATGGGTCTACCCCTTAGCCTTAGACCGATGAGACCAATGTTCTCAATTGCTGTCGTGATTTCCTCAAATTTGAAGTTTTGTCCACAAAACTGAGCTGAAAGAGGTGATCCTACGATACTCCTGAGCTTAAATAATTTTTTATGTAACTAGGATAGTCTCAAAGTTGGTCTAACGTATGTTACTGGGAAATCCTGAGGACACAGGAAGTTCCCTGAGGAGCACAAAGCTATAAATTCGGTCTCTGCGCCAAGCAGAGCTGAAACTGTTGGAGCCCAGCTGTATCTGGGGGAGACGAGGGAAGGATAATTTTTTTTAATTTTTGATTTGTCAGCTCTGGCTGTAATTTCTGTAAATCTAACTCTGTTGCCTGTCTATATGTTGTAAAAGCAATCACACTTAATCATACCAATTGTATGTAAAGATGAAGAATTGCAAGGAAGGACATATTTCACTTTTGACATTTGCTTAAATTCTTAGGGAATTACATGGCATAGTGTCCAGCAAAGTTTGAAAGTTGCTGCAGATTAAAGCTGCTAAGGGCTGATTTTAATCCTCAGCACGGCTGAGCATTGAGTCCATTAGTATCTGTTACTGTGTCAATAGCGAAAACAAACTCCAAGCACTACCAATTAACTTCACCAGCAAGCACATCTTCCTGAGAAAAATCAAGTGAACATGCATCTTTTATTAGGAGGCGGGAGAGAAGAGCCGGTGTTTCAGACATCTGATGACCTTTGTGTGTGTCTGCTATCTCATTATCTTTGACAAGGACTAAATGCAATCTTCAGAGCTGATCAGTGCCTTCTGTCTCCCTGAGGAGACTTTATTTAATTTACTGTATTATATTATAGCATCTTTTCTCTTTAACTGGAGACATCTCAATCTATTCTAATGATAGTTATACTGTGTGTGGATATAAAAACAGACACGTGCTTAGAGATATAGGTGGCTTTAGTCTGTATTTGGCAAGGAGTTAGAAAACGCAACTCTAAACTCGTTTGATTACATCAAAAATTAAAATTGCTAATATCTAAATACCTAAAGTAAAAACAGAGCAAGTCTTAAATGGGTGCCATGTGTTATTCTTAAATGCAGCTTCTGCTGTAACTAATCAAAAGGATGAGTTTGAAATAGGTTTCCTGTGACTTTCCTGTGAAATGGGAATTATTGTCGTTTAAATTTGATCTTGTCCACCTGCCAGCACAGGACTGAGCACTCTTTCAGGAGCCTCTTAATGACTGAGCTTGGACATCTAAGGAGACCCCTGACCGCAGCGGGGGACAAGAGCTTGTCAGCCACTCAAAAGGCAAGGATTGCCGTGCTCACGTCAAATACATAGTCTGCCAGAAACCCAAACAAAACAAGTGCCTGAATTCCACCACACAATTGTTTGCCCCCTCAGCTAACCGCTGGAAGGGGATGTAGATGCAGGCGTAGACCCCACTCCCCATGCACAGAGCCTTCAAAGTGCTGAGGGATACTTACATGCTGGTTCCTACTTAGCCTTAAGTAAAGGAGTATTAATTCATTACCAAAGTGGCGTGGCCTCTCTACAGCAGGAATTCATATACAAGACCTACGCTATAGTTCAGGCCTGATGTGTAATTATTGCCCCATCTGCACGTACGGAGGAACAGCTGGCCATGCACATGCCACCCAACCGACTTTCAGGGCAAGCTACTAATTTCTTTTTTGAGGGAATAAGGAGGGATATGTGGAAGAATGGGGCAAAACTCCTGCAGATGGAGTATTTCTTATTGACTGAAGTAGGTAGTTGTATAGTCAGAGAGGAATATGAAATTAAATATAATATAAATATAAAAAAGTTTCTGTGGCTATGGTGCGAGGGGCTGAAGGTGGCTGAAAAGATACAGTTAAGAAAAAATTTAACAGTGCCCTTTTCCCAAAGTAGTTTGAATTTTTCATTCAAGCTTCCTACCCAGCTACTAGCAAGCCCGACGTGTGTGGCATGACTAAGGCAAGCTGTTACGGTGACAGGCTGGGAAGTAAATGTGACTCTTGTGTGACAATGGATTTCTTCTTTGTGGCTTTTTTTTTCTTCTAACATGGTTAGAAAGTTGTTCTGTCCCAATTTCTCATTTTCCAGCTTTGATTTTCTAACTTTGAATGTTTTACATTGAGAGTCCTATATTATACGATATTCTTAATCTTTTTAAATGATGAGATGTTGGAGGAAAGCACAGTTACGTTAGGAACACTGCAGTACAGGAATTTTTGCTTTTCTGTGCAGGTGCTGACAAAATAAAGCACAGATATAGCAGCTTTCCAGCAGTAGCATGTTACAAGCATATATAATCCATAGGAGGAACTATCAGTCTGTCATGATTGAAGTAGTAAATGCGTGAAAGCTGTGTGTAAAGCAAGTGTCCTCCTCAATTCTGTGCATTATACTTCATTAAACAGGAAATGAATAGCATCCCCTTGCATGTGATTTGAGGAACCAAGGCCTAGCACGAAGGAAACTTGCCCAAATGCTTAATTTGAGTACTGTCTAAAGCTGGTTGTCCGTGGCTGTGTCTAAACAAATGTTTTGGTTCAGAGTGGTGGTGCGGTTTTGAGGAAAATCCCCTTATTCCTCCCCATGTACTGAGTGCTGGTTTGGTTCAAGGAGGGGTTTTGGTGGGTATGGGCTGAATTGCTTTCGGAGAAAACGTGTGTGCTGCACCCCTGGGTGGACGTGGGGGTTTGAACCTGGGAGGTGGCCTGAACAGATGTGAGGAGGGGACGTTCAGTCCGGACGATCAGGTGAGCTCAAGTCTGAAATAACAAGACTCGAAGCAGAGCTGCGAGCTGCGGAGCTTTCGGGATTCCCAAATCTCACCGCTCTTTGGGGTTGCTCGCAGTCGGGAGACTTACAGCCTCCAGTTTGAGTGTTTATAATGTGGAGAGGGCAAGATGGCAGATTGAGAGTATCATTAAGCACCTCGGGTGCCAATTGCCTTCCTAGCTGGAAAGTGAATTAAGTAACTCGCGTCACTCTGCCGTTCAATAGAATAGTTTGCTTAGCTTAACGAGATCAGTTGTGGTAGGATATATAGTTTATCAGTAGCAAATGAATTGAGAAGCTGCGTTCTTGCAATTTGAATAGCTTTGCTCTAGTGTCATGCTAATATAAGCATCTTAAAACTACGAAGTTCACTAGGAGGCAGTGGTTATTCTTAAGTGGTAAAGTATAGAATATTTAGGTCTCCAGAAACTTCTTTGTACCTGAGCTGAATCAAAACTTTCTCTTGAGGTGTAGACCCCTCACCTATTGTAGGTGGATGACACAGAGTAAAAAATGTATGAGAGTGGTAGCTGCGATGTCTTAAAGCAATGAGAAGTTAAGTGAGACAAGACTTGTGAGAACAGGTTATGCAGTATGTCCAGCAAACTGGAATCACCTTTGAGGAAAAGACAGTCTAGGCTTGACAGACAGTTTTTAGTTCAGAAATAAAACCAACGCTCTTCAGAACAAAATGCCAGGAGTTCTTTGCATCTGCTGGCACGTTAAACCACCTCAAAGGCAAATTACTACCTAGAGAGTCTGGTTAGGAGGAAGAGTACTACATATCCCCTTTTTCTCCCTTCAGATTGTCTGATTATTCGATCTAGTCCCTCAGATTAACAGTACAGAGCTGTAAATGCATGATGGGGGCAGAGGAGATGGAGGGGTGCAGCCTTTGAAAACAGGTAGAGGCAGTAATATTACTTTGGGATTTGTTTTCCTGTTAACTTTAAAAAAAATGCATTTACATGTAGGTATTTCTTATTTTTCAGACGTGTGCACTTTCAGGGCCAATCAGTCTGAAAATCAAAATCTGCTAAGTTAACTCTTTCCGCATTTTCCTCCTCTTAAATGTTTTTCTCTGGAGCAATTCAAAGAAATTTCTTTACAAAGTCACAGTGCTTCTGTGTGGCAGCGTGTTTGCCTGGCTTCAGTTGGAAAACAGGACAGATCTTGCTTGGATCCTGGAGACTGCAGTTCAAACAGCATTTACCACCTTTTTGGATGCTCACGTGTTTTGTTTTGCCACTGGTTAGGTTGAGGAGCTGCATTCAGCCACAAAAAGCAAACTGCTGTTCGTGGCTTGATGGCTTATAACGCGCAGTCAGCAGAGGAGAGCTAATCCTTCAATGTTTGAATGAGAAGCAAGGCAACAAGGTCTCTGGAAGACTAATTATCCTGTCTCTGTCACCAGACAGCTCTAAAAGTCTTTTCTCCCTTCTTTGCCTAGTCTGCTACCTCCCACAAAGACGTTTCAGCTCTCCCCTTCAGGATCTGCGTGCGAAGCATGCCCTGAGAGTCCTCTGAACATTGCTCAGCACTTCTCTGCTGCTTTGTAAGGCCGGAATGCTAACTTTCAATTTTCTTGTTAAGGCAAAGACAACAGCAACAAAAAGAAATCTCTCCTGTCAAAGCACAAGACTGTGATCCTGGCAGAAGGTGGGAATACAGCTTTGCTCTTGCAGCATGTGGCCGCCCAAGGAAAAACAGCATAGAAATCAGATGCCCAAAAGTGAGTAGACTGACACAAAAATAGTCAAAACTAAGGGCTATTGCTACTTGCTCTTAATGAAACTTGTGGATGGTTGTTTTATTTGCAGCCTGTGGATGTATTCAAGTCAGCAATTTGATTGCTGTTCACGGCAAATGGCTGCATGGTCTGACTGCTGCTAATAGGGAATTTCACAATCATTCTCAGTTCTTGGAGCACTCCATGGCCTGGTATTTAGCCATTGTTTGAAAGAATAATTCTGACCAAACTGCCCCAAATACAGTGTTCAGCACTGCAGTGTTTCTTTCTGACTCCAGGCCATGTGGGAGTAACTGCTGATTTGTTAAATATATTTAAAATTCGTGAAGCTGTCAAATATGCATCGTGCCCTTCCAATAGATTGCTTAAGTTCTCCGGCTGCCAGCTTTTCAGCATTTGTGTATATATATATTTATATACATACAATAATTCTTAATAAAGCCTGAAGTTTATTCAGATGGATGAAAAATTCATTCAGAAGGATGAAAATGTGGCTGTTCCACCCATTTATTGAAGTGTTGATCCTGCTTACTGCAGCGGTTAGGAATCTGCACACGCTCTCTTCTCCAGCAGTGACTTAGGTCTATGCAGTCTCAGTAGGATGGTATCAGATACATGGTTATAATCTATATGTACTGTTGTCTGAATAAGATTACCCATAAAGCTCTTGCTTGTGTACTGTGCTTTGACAGATTTTTGCCAAAACACACATTTTTAAAAAGTGAAGCCCCCAAATAGCTGCTGAGATAGAAGACTTGGGTACCACTGACTTCAAATTAAGCATTCCTGAGTTTCCATGCTTGAGCTGTGATGCTTGATAGTTTCCATTAAAGCAGCCCAGATATATTGCTCAATTGAAGGGAAAACACAAATATTGGGATTTCAGTGGTGAAGTGCAGCAGAGAGAGTGCATAAAGTGCACCAGGTTTATTACCTGGCCAGACCTATAATTGACTAAAACACATGGTGTTGCAGGGAAGGAGCGGGAATGGACAGTGCCTCTCTGCTCAGGACTGCGAGGGAGACGCAGCGGAAATACCTCCGTGAAGGATAGAAAGCAGCATGCTGCAACCACGCGCCTTTCAGGCTGCCCCAGGCACAGTGTGAACAGGTATGGGGGTGGGCTATATATCATCTGTGCATCTCAGCAAAGGACTCGGTGCCTCCAATTATAGTAGTTTGCTACTTGTTTTTTCTTAAGCTCTTTTTTTCTTCATCTTTTTAACTGTGTTCTTCCTGTAGCTAACACAGCAAAGCCTTACTGTATGGGCATGAATTTAAGGATATGGGTAGCTTCTTTTTGGCACATTCGTATTTATCCAGAAGAGCCTCTGAGCATCAAGAAACAAACATGATATTGCACTAACTAGACATACTCAAACCTTTATTTCCCATCAACCTATAGGGAGTGTTTTTCTTGTGGGCAGACAGCCTGGGTGGCCATACCAAGCATCCGCTAAGAACTGAGGAAACGACACTGTAAGGGTATAAAACTGCCTCTTGAAAATAGTCTTATGGATGGATCAACAGAGGTCTAAAGGCTGTGCTGACTGTGAGAACTGAATCTCTGTGTCCCCACTGCTTGGGGTTAAAGGCAAAACTTTGCTAACTTTGCTTTGCATAAACTGTGCCAGAGTTGGGAAAGATGGGAAGCCTACAAGCAAAACTCCAGGGCATGTCCACTCTGGTAATTTTGTTCAATGGTAGCACTATAAATGCTGTATGTGTTAAGTTTCTCCACACAGAAAATACTCTAAGTGCTATAAATCCAAGGAAGAAATGGTATGACCTCTTTTCTGTTTGGAAAACTGACTGGGAACTGTTATTCTTTAGCATATTGCATAGGAAATTGAGCTTTAATTCTGTAGAATACTTCTCTGAGTCTCTTGAGAAGTGTCTAGAAAGAAGAAAGAAAGTGTCTAGCTATGATTTTCTAACCTGCTGTGCTATCAGGAAGAAGTTCGGGCAGAAACAGTTCACCTGGTTTTCTCAAGGCATGTATGCAATGGGACGTCGTGAGTTCTGCCTCTTTAACTACATTGGAAATGCAAAAATCAGTATTTCTAACTGTCATTTTGATTTCCAAGGCACCAGAAGACCTTGGGTTCACACATGCATGTACTCAGGTGCAGGTTTTCCTTCCCAGATGGACTAATATGTTTTTCAACATGCTTAAGTATAATTCTATCAGTAGTAGATATAGAATCATAGAATCATAGAATGGTTTGGGTTGGAAGGGACCTCAGAGATATCTAGTTCCAACCCCCCTGCTGCGGGCAGGGACACCCTCCACTAGACCACGTTGCCCAAAGCCTCATCCAACCTGGTCTTAAACACTCCCAGGGATGGGGCATCCACAGCCTCTCTGGGCAACCTGTGCCAGTGCCTCACCACTCTTAACAGTAAAGAATTTCTTTCTAACATCTGATCTAAATCGACCCTCCTTCAGCTTGAACCCATTCCCCCTTGTCCTGTCACTACACTCCCTGATAAACAGTCCCTCCCCATCTTTCCTGGAGCCCCTTCAGGTACTGGTAAGCTGCAATTAGATCTCCCCGGAGCTGCCTTTTCCCCAGGCTGAACAATCCCAACTCTCTCAGCCTGTCCTCATCGCAGAGGTGCTCCAGCCCTCTGATCAGCTTCGTGGCCTCCTCTGGACTCTCTCCAACAGCTCCATGTCTCTCCTGTCCTGGAGCCCCCAGAGCTGGACGCAGCACTGCAGGGGGGGTCTCACCAGAGTGGAGTAGAGGGGCAGGGTCACCTCCCTCGACCTGCTGGTCACACCTCTCTTGATGCAGCCCAGGACACGGTTGGCTTTCTGGGCTGGAAGCGCACACTGCCGGCTCGTGTTGAGCTTCTCATCGATCAACACCCCCAAGTCCTTCTCCTCAGGGCTGCTTTCAATCCATTCCTCGCCCAGCCTGTAGTTGTGCTTGGGATTGCGCCGACCCACGTGCAGGACCTTGCACTTGGCCTTGTTGAACTTCATGCGGTTTGCACGGGCTCACCTCTGCAGCCTGTCCAGGTCCCTCTGGATGGCATCCAGTATGAAATACTGAATTTCCTAACAGCAGAAAATAAAATGCAAGACTGGAAATAGGTGTACTGCACTGCATTGTAGGATGAATAAGCAAGAAAAAAGGGACCCATTTTGCTTTATTTTCTATGTAAGGTGGAGGGAGAAACTGCAGGTAAAGGGAACTGCAGGAGTTGATCTGTGTTTGGAAAGCAGAATTTAGCTGTGCAGCATTTTGGTAATGAGCTACTTATTAAAAAATGAATTCACTAGTATGTAGTTGTCTCATTATCCAGCTTGCAGTATACAAAACACTTTTGTAGGAGATACTCTGCCCTTTACGTGAGGTGTTGCGAATTGTTTTGCAGCACTGGGCACCAGATGTTTTGTGAAATGTATACGCCTCTTGGATGTGACAGCCTTGCAAAACTGCGTTTTCTTTTGCTGTTGAATGGTGAGCATTAATCAGCTTTAATGATCACTACTGGATGTGCTAACAGGTTATGAAAGTTGCACTCTTCATTCTGCTGTAAATGGAGCCTCAAATAGTTGTAGTTGCCTACGGCTGTGTGCTAGAAAACCTGTTTTCTTCTGCGGATCACACTCTCACCCTTTAATCAGAACTTGTTCTGAAAATGGCAATGCCATGTCTCTAAAGGTGATCTCATTTTTGAGGGCAGTAGCCAAGGGGGATATTGTCGTCTGTTTCAACCTGTTCAGAGAATGAGACGGAGAAAAACACATTCTGAACTTCAAGAAACAACATTATTCTGGTTTTTAGGCAGTTCATCTGGGAGTCTGCACAGAAAAGTTCTGCGTTTCACTCATGCTGTTCTGCTTCTCAGGGATGTGTCAGGACCTCTCTCCATGACGAGCCCAAGGGACTCACCCCAAGGGACACCATAGATGTCACGGTAAGTGTCTACTTAAGAGCCAGGTGTCTTAGCTCCCATTAGAGAGAATGGACCTGTAAAGCAGATGGGCTCATCCTGAAATAGGCACTGAAGGGGGGAATTTGCTTGCATAAACACAGCCGTCTGTGTGGTGCTCTTTGGGATGCTCTACAGAACCTGCAATATCTGTACGCAGCTGGCAGGTGTGAGGGAGCTCAGGGAGGATCTGTGTCTCTTTGGACCTCCAGCTGGAGGCCCAGGGCTAACCGCGGGCATCTAAAATGGTGCTAGGTACCCACACGGGCAACTGGATGCCACCCCCACTGGCTTGTCATCTGAATTGGTCTCTGGGCACCAGCAGCTGCACTGGCTGAGGGATTACAGTGGGACCGTAAAGACAAGACACAGTGTGCATGTGGACACCTAAATCAAAGTGCCTTTACCTGAAACTAAGGCTTGGGCCCCTTCTGACTTCAGAAGGCTCTGTAGCTTGTTATAGTTAAATTATTTTTCTGTGTAGGAACAGAGAGAGGTGATGTTGAGTGCATTTACGGGATGAGTGTTACAGAAATTGTAACTCCAGTGATGTAAATGTCAGGGTGTGAATGGCCTTCAGGACCATGCATTATGCTATAAGCCTGGGATTGCATTGCTCTGATTTTCCTAAGTGTCTATTTTCCTAAGAGTCTTTGTTCTAACTCCTTCATGGGATTTAAGATAAAAACCCCTTTCTTTAAAAAAAGCCTAAAATACAAATATCAATTGATTTTATTGATATTTGTGTTCTTTAATTAATAGGTTACGGTGAATTTCTGCTCAAAAGCAAGACTGTTATTTATTTGTCTGTCTGGTGAAGGAGATGCCACCGAAAGTCCAGTGGTGGTGTTACAAGCTGACAGGGTAGCGTAAAACTTCAGTGGGTGTTCAGCAAAAAGGGGAATTATACCCCTGTCTGGTTGATGTTAAAGATCTGCAGATAAGTGTTGTCTGGTGGTCTCTCCTTTAACCATCCAGAGCTCAGTGGCTAAACCTGGAACGTACCATTTTGACGTGGAGGTGTAAGGGTAATGTTCTGCCTTACTTTCAGTTTATTTGCAGAGTTCAACGGTGGTGTGACACAGAGGAGGGAGGGGAACAATGTAGTGTTGCTAGGGGGATGCTTCAGAGAGGGGCTGCAGTTCACTTGCTCACCTGTATTCTTCCCCAGTAAATCTGCACCAGATAAAAATATGCGTATTTATGATGTTCAGAATATATTTTAGCCCTTGAATGCACATAGGATGTGGCGTATACTTACCGGAAGGAGCCATAGAACAACTCAGCTCAGTATGCCTTTTACTAGATATTTGATCGGCATTGATGCCTCTGTCAGCGTGCTCAGAATATTTTGCTATCGTTACAAGATTTAAAATATAAATGTGGTTTTTATCTACTTTTATTGCCCTTGTAGATTGACCCTAACTATGTTTTATATCAATATTGAAGACATTTTATTGTTACAGAGTGTCTCATTTGAGCACAGAATTAGAAATGGGATAATTAAAATGGCATCAGGGAACTTTATTGTTTCCAAATGTTTTGTTTGAACACCAAGCTGGAATGATAAGTCGATTTGAATCAGTACGATTCAAAAGATGTATTATTTTTGGTAAATGCCGCAAGTGTGTTCAGTATCTAGGAGCTTTTATTTGATAGAATGCATATTTGGCAGAATGTATCACTTTGGATAGGCAGCACTGAAAGGCTTCCTGAAATGAATTGAGTTTACTTTGATAAATCTTACGCAAGACATAATCTCTTACCATTAGCATATGGATAGCATTATGGAGGGAAATACTGCATTTAATTTAAATTGACACAAGCAACCACTTTAAATTCACAGTGAGCATTAAGTTGCACACTTTATTATATTTTTTTGCACGCAGAATTGAATCCCATTCTAAACGTAAACCAGTAGTAGACCTGGTAAAAGGGACTGCAGGTACGTGGAGGTTTGAAAACAAAATGTAGCACATCCCAGCAGCACCCAAGAGGTGCAGGCCTGTCTGCTGCGCTCATCAATAATGCTGTCTGAGGGGAACCGTGGTGGTGAAAGGGGCATGAGGAGTTGCTTCCATTCCAGCTCACAAATAGAATAATGTCGTAAAATGACATAGGCTTGACTGACAGCATTGCGGTTGAGGTAATGATGTACTGAGAGGCTTGAAGGGGATAGAATTGGTTGTGGAGAAAGAAAGAGGAGAAATTGGCCATCAGAGCGAAGGTCAGATAGTAATGTGAGCAGATGTGGCAGGGGGGGAGGCCGTTACCAAAGCCAACAATTATGTTAAGGCAGAAATCACTGGGGCATCATCAAAGCCCTAATTAAATCAGTGGGTTGGGGTTTTTTTTGAAAATTGCCAAAATGTTTCCCTTGGGTGATTTTAAAAAAAAAAAAAAGAAACCCCCAGCCAGATACATTTGATGTGAGAGAGACCACTTAAAGCAAATAGTATTGGAGGGAAAAAACCAATCCACCTTCCTCCCGTCCTTTGTTAGAAAAATGTGAGCAAACTACTTTCACCCAGAAGAGCATGCCAGCAAAACACTCAGTTATTTGCAACTTTGGAAATTATAAACTGAACTATGGGGCATTCTGGGTTGTCTCAGCCCTGGTGATGAGCAGACTCCATAAATCTCTCTCCATATTCAGAAGAGATTGTTTTCAGATTAATAGTGTGACAAACGTGCAAATGAAACAGCTGAATTAATCTTGTTCTGTTGAATACTGACAAACGTTTATGAACTACTCAATTTGAAGAGGGCTTTGGCAGTAGTTTGGACAGATGATGACAACAGTGGAAATCCTGTGATAGGAGATCTCACTGGAGTAGCCCTTCCTACATTGTCAAAGCTCCTACTTAGAGCAAAATATTCTACCTGGGGCTAGAGCATTCTTCATTTCTTGTTCTGAGTTATCCATTTGTATATGAAAATGTAGCTGCATTTCATCCAGAAAGGCACTTGAGCGGCAGAGGTCATCCTTCTACGCAGATGGGGGTTTTTTGTGTGGTGAAGACCTATAGGATGGAAGAAATATAACTATTATTATTGCTTTCCACACTGAAAGGGTATATCAGAGTTTCTTTGCCTGCCTTTGATTCAGCCATGCCTGGGTGCAACAAGGGCTGCTAAAGCATGCCACAGACGTGGTGTGGAGCCCAGCAGAAAAGCTGAAAAACCACACTGCCATTGGGATTTTTCATTTTGCCACCTTTCTTCCACTGTTGATGCTGAAATAACTCCATTTCTGACATCAAAACAATTTTTCAAATTGAAAGGGGACACTGTGGCTGAACTTGCAGAAACACCCACAGTTTCCTCTAAGTGCTGGGGATTTCAATCAGTATCTCGTGGCACTCTTGAGGCTCGGCTGATAATACCATCTTTCAGTTTGGTCACAAAAGCAAGCCAGCAGCTACTGTCCTCATATTTTCTTGTGTGTATCTAAGTGTGTATTGATGAACAGTGTCTCCATGGTACTGCTCCCTCAAACCTTTTGTTCATCCCCCTCCCTCCTGCAGAGTTTATCTTGTGAAAGTGACTGTTTGCCATCATATCTCATTTCAGCTGAGACCTACAACTGATCCATGACGGACCGGAGTATTGAGCCCTCCTTTTTTGCAGTTCATGTATTAGTATCAAATATTTTTTCAGTTCATGGAAAAAAATCTGCTATTCTGAGACTTGTGTATTGCCCAGCGGGGCACCACAAGTTGGTGGGTTCTTTGAGTTACACTTTTCTGAACCCCTTTTCTTTTACCATCAGTCAGGAGATGGCATTGCCCTACCATGTCTACAAGACATTACTGCTTCCGAATGAGGAGGAGTGGGAAAGTATTAAAATGAATGTAATTAAGATATGGATCAAGTAATGCAGGGAGGAGAGAAAGGAGTGAAAAGATTTGATTACGAGAAGGTCTGATGGGTGTCTCTGGTGTAATCTTCTAGAAAGGCAAAGCTCTGGACGAGGTTACGTAAAATCTGGATGGCTGGCCGCATGACTGGCGTAGCTGTGTTGCTGCTGTGGCTGAATCACAGAGGAAAAACCTGCTGGAGTCCATATAGATTCAAACCTTTTATTTAATTGTTTTTTGTCTTTAAATCAACTATAATTATCTTGCCTTTATTTGGATGTTGCAAAGAAGTTTTACTTTTGCGTAGCACTTTGTCCAGTGTTGAGGTGGTTTGGGGCTGCCTCGAGACACTGAGGCATCACACACCTAAAGGAGCAGCAGCTCTCCATACCAGGCGCTGTCTTACTGCCAGCACCCCAACATGAGGCTCAGGGTCACCCTAAAGCACCCAGGGGCTGGTCTGACACAGGGACAAATTGGGGAAGAAGTGCCCTTTGCTGATGCCTTTCATCAGAGTTTTACCAGGAAAGATCTGCTGGGCCCTGAGGGTCTTCTATCAGGTTCCCAACAGTAATTCACATTTGTTTTGCAGAGCATGGGGTTTAAAAGTTAGGTACCTAAAAGCTACTGGATTCTGGCAGTTAAATTTCATCTTATATGAAGATTGGCATTTAATGCAAACATTAAAGAGGTGTTTGCCTCTCTTCAGAGTTTTGAAGCAAGGTTGGGTTTTTTTCTGTTCCAAACTTTGTCTGCTAGAAATGATTAGTAGATCTCACTACGAAGTTGTAACATTCCTCCCTTTGATATCATTATCTGTTTGTATAATGCAAAATACAGAGTTTTAATTTGAGGCGTTTTCATTTCTGTGGAAGAGCTGTCATTAAAAGAACACTGTTCCCCTTTCCAGCATCCTAGGCCAAGATAATCACAGGTAGAAGAGTGTTTGTCCATGTTATGAGGAATAAAAAGTTGTGGCGGGGTCACTGCCAGAGCTTTCCGCTTCTACGTGTATCACATCTGCTCTTCACTGTGCTCCACATCGTGCTGTTTCTTGTGCTAGTGGAGACCTCATTCGCTGCGGTGTGGCCTCGGCTGGATTTTTTTTTTCCCTCCCCATCTGGCTGTCATGCAAACAACTGAGCGACCACTGCCGTGCACTTCCCCGCGTGCAGAATCCACACCCAGCAGGGGCAGATCCTGTTTGTTTTTACTTCAAAGAAGGAGCTATTTATGCCCTCTGATTTCTGCCCTTCTATAGGTCATTTCTTCTTAAACCTAAAGTTGCTGATTCTCCCTTAGGAAGTTCTCAAACCACAAAGAACTGGAGGCAGAGAGAGTGTAGCAAGGAGTTTCACTGAGGGCTCACCGCCTTTTTATGCTGTGTATTTTTGTCTGCTGTGATGCACAAGCCTTGTACCAGGCTGAGTTGTGGTGTTCCCTGGTCTGGCTACTCCAAACGTTCTTCTGTTTGCACTTTTTTCTCTGAAGGCACAAAGGTGAGAAATCTATCTAGAAAAAGGAGGCAGTGTAATTCTTACGAAATGCAGAAAAATAGAGACTGCAAGATGATCCCCATCACAGACTATAGCTTAAGTCAGGAGGGATCACAGCAGCATCTCTCCCCAGTGTTGTTTCTTGGAGCCGAGGAGGTTCTCTTTTGTCTTAAAAGAGGAGATAGGAGCCAGAGGGGATCTTACCTGATGTTGACAGCTCCTTACCCCAGTGTCTGTGAGCGACAAGATTTTGTTATAAAAGACTTTGAAACAAACTACAGTCATAGGGAGGATTTTTTCTTTTTAAAAATTATTTCTCCTCTCCTTCAAAGTGGAAATTTAAAGGTCCTGTTTTCTACTGTTGCTCAAGAGAAGGGCAACGATATCTTTATGAGCATAATTTTCATATTTCCAAAATTTAAATGCTTAATCCCTTCAAGCTGCCTGCAGCAAGTGGTGTTTCCTTATTTTGCAGCACAGAAGTGACTGTTGATTTCTCACAGAGCTGCTGAGTAATTCCTGGGGTTAGGACTGGGGAGCCAGCACCTATCCCCAAAAGCCACTAGCTGTACAGATCTGGATTTTCTTTTTCTCTAGTCCCACCTTCCCTTTTTGCACACACTTGAAGGCGGCGTGTGACTGACTTGGCCTTAGTTTCAGCCCTGCTGCTGGGTTATTAGCAGTTCTCTCGTTGCGGGGGGAAAGGGTGCAGAAAGGCAGGAAATGAGGGAAACCGCTCCGACAGAGAGCCCCGACAAATGCACAAGGAGAAGTGTGATGTCGCCCATCCGTCCCCTCCTCAGTCAGTCACCTTTCGGCTTCTGGGTGTCAGGTGCCACGTAACGGTGTCTAGCTTTCAGAGAAATGATTTTTGTTGCCGCTAGTGTTGTCCCTGAATTCAAAGCACTTCAGTTCTTACATTACAAATGCGATGCCAGGACATATCACCAGTGTAAAGGGCTTTATGCCACTCTCGGTCCTTCCCTGGAGGGGATCACTCTGAAGGAAGGTGTGCAGAGCCAAAGTAGAAGCCAGAAGCTTTTCTCTTGTCCCTGACCCCCAGGCTCATCTCCTGCCCGTGCTTCCAGCCGGCCCAGAAACGTTTGCGGTGCTTCTGCTGGAGGATGTGCGCCCGTACCAGCACGGAGCCAGTTTTAGTCTGGAGCTCTGTGCCAGCAGTCCCTATCAAGGGTGCTGGCGTATGCACTGTCCTTTTATAAAGCTGCTGTATTTCTGTAAGGGAGGGATGTTACTGCAGGAAAGAAATGAAGTGTCAGCACCAAGAGGAAAGATTTAGTTAGAAATCATCTTTTAAACTGACTGCATGGATTGCTTAACTTTCATACCTTTTTTAATTCTAGGGTGCACTGCTGCTCTGTTCCTTATCTTCATCCCAGTAATGTGAATGATCATAAGGAGGAAAAAGAACAACCAACACTCGTTTTCCTGGGAAGTACAAAATGGGGTTAATGTTGCTAGGAGACATATTCACTACCTTGCACTTCACTGTACAGCCAGGAGGACTCTGCGCATGTGCAAAGCACAGGAAATCTGTGCAGAAATATACAACTCAAAGCAGCACCGATAAAGTCAGCCAAGGCATTTTCCAACTTAGCATTTTCCTTGAGTACTTGGAAGAAGCACAGAAGAGAACTTCATGGCCTGGATGCCTTGGTGACAGGTTTAACTAGACTCTATATTTCTAGATCTTAAGGCAGCTGAGAGTGAAAAAGTGTTGTGCAAGGCTGCTGTTTTTTTAAAAAGTAAATATCTTACTCAACATTATACCATTACCATTTTCTTCTGAATTGCCATTAGTTTTTATCACTTCTCTTTGTATCTGTTAGCTATGTCAGAAATTTTTCACTTCTAAAAGCTTTTTGCTGTCCTTTGTGAGACAGTATAAGCAACTGTGATTCAAAAATGACTATAATGCACCAATAGCAGACGTTTTTGTGAAGTGTGCTTTCAACTTCCCCATCCAATTAGTTCTTGGCCTGGAGTTTGCTGACACATGTGCCAGAGGTAATTTGTCAAACATTAGGGAGCATTTTTACAAGTTGAAACAACATAACCACTTGGGAAAAGAGAGCTTCATGCTAGGGGTGGTGCCAAAGAGAGATTTAGGTCTTGAGAATGGGTTGAAAAATCAGATAAACTTTTCCGAGCATTAAATTACTGAACTCGACTTGCATCTTTGCTCTGGGCCCCTGACAGAAACGGGGCTGTCGGGCTTTAGTTGGTTTTGCCTCAGTTCTGTGCTGGCCTGATTTGGACATGTCTGTGGTGTACGGAGGCACACGCCGTGGGGCGTTGTGCTGATGGGAGCTGCGGTTCCCTTACCCTCTCTGATATCCATGTGCACAGCGAGGAGCTGCCACAGCTGCTCCCGTTCCTGTTCCTGACCAGTTGCAAAAAGAACGCTCTCGAGGGAGGGCCCTTGCTTTTGCAATCCTTGGCAGTTTGCTGAGGTGACCACTTAGTTGTATTTCTGATGATGTCTCTCCTGAGGGCCGCACAGATTGCCTTAGCCATGTGGCCACTAGAGACTTGCTGTATTTCCACCAGACAGAGTGCTGCCTCTTCTGCAGTACACCACTTCTTTTTTTTTTTTTTTTGGGGGGGGGGGTGGGTGGGTGGGTAAGAGGCACTTAGAGGTTTCACTGGTGCAGGAACAGAAGCTCTGAGGCATGAGGCAGGGTCCCTCTGCCTCTGGCCCACTGAATGCTTTGCCTACTAAAAATTGAAGACGAGTACAGATCTTTAAAGAGAACTGAGAGGCCAAGAGAATGCAGTAGCCTCATGGCTGCCAGTTACAGCACCCGTCTTACTGACAGCTATCATGTAAGCAAGATAAACCCTGTCATTGCCAAAACTGGCAAGTACATTTTGAGGAGTGGACATTTTCAAACAAATAAAAAAAAAGAGATAAAATCCTTTGCTACTTCTCCTCTGCTTTTCTAGTCTTCAGCTGTGCCAGAGAAGCTGTGAAAAGGAGTTACTGTGTTTTGCCTATATAGATTTCTGTTTGAAAATCTGGGTAGTCTGGAAATAAATCTGGTGTATATACATTCAAGCTGGTTTTATTCAACTGGATCTCTACCACTAAAGTAAAGCAGTATTTGTTTGAGGAAGGAGCAGTGGGATATATTATGGCTAAACAGCATATAGCGTGGCCATAATCCATGCTGTAATAAGGGTCCTTTCTTAAGAGACAGAGAAATGAGTGCGACTGGTTATGACAGTGGAATCCAACATATCAAGTTTGTCCATTAATTCTTATTTAAATTTTATCCTGCTTGTAAAAGTCTTCAAAGTAGTAAGTGACTTTTGGTGGTAATGTGTTGCTCCTGTGTTTGCAAGGCTTCCCTTCATTATGAAGAGAGGTATATACCCAACGCAGGCTGTTTTGAAACTGCTGTAGGCTCCAGCTTTGTATGGAGATGAAAGAACGAGGAGCAATAGCTGTAGCTGGATTGTCAGCACTATAAAGCAAAGTCAAAATTCTGTCTGTGTCCCATGATGCAATGACCTCAATATGTCTAGCTGATATGAATAAAGATGTTAAGATTCTCTGCTGGTGGTGGATCAGAATTAAAAGCATCCCTAAAAGGCCTTAATATTGAAACCTCTTAAGTAAATATCCGTAATCTAACCTGGGAAATTGTGTGTAAATAGGTGCTCAGGCACGCAGCGTTTTACTGGCCTGCTGCGTCAGAACACCTCTGTCTCCAGTGTGATTAAACAGGTCAGTGAATTCACCTTGAAGTAAGTGCTGGAACTTCTCCAGCTTCAATGACTTTAGCAAAGCCTTCAGAAAAAAAGGAGAAAATGTGTGTTGTGTGTCTGGCTGTATTGGGAAGTCCTACAAGATGATGAGCAGTCACTTTGTATGAGCGTACAGGTAAATGATAAGCTGAGAAGTGTCTAACATAATAGTCATTGAGATGAAGAATGTTTGGTGCCATTCTGGTCATGGCTTAGTGTAAAGACTCTGTAGATCTCAAATGGTAGACCAATTTGCATGTGTATAGGTTCTTCCCCTGCAGGACACGCTCCATCTTTATTGCTCTTCCTCCTGAGGACAGAGTAAGGTAAAGGGAAAAAGCATAGAGCTATGTATATGAAGAGTAGACTACGTGGTTTCAAAAGTATGTCACTGCGTTGCTTCTTCCCCAGGGCAGCAGGCTAGCCAAATTGTTCAGCTGTGTCTCAGGTTTGTGGCTTTGACCCTTTTCTGCTGTGCGGATCTGGGCTGTTCTGTCTGTCTTCAGGTATGTAACACCTCCCTGAGGGCCTCTGGCAGATGCTCAAGAAAAAAGAACCTGAGGCTGTTTCAGTCTTCACCAGGATATTGAACAGGCTTCAATAAGCTTCAGGGAGAGGGTCTGCAAGTTAGCTCAGAAAATCATATTTCTCCACAACTTTCACGTTTTGGTGACCTATGATAGCGCTAAGATTAGTTGTGAGTCGAGACTACTGGCTTTGTTTTGTTCTTCCAAATTGCAACAGCATCAGTGCTTGCGTACTTCTGATCTCAGTGTCTCAACACCTAGGAGTATAGATCAGCGTCTGGTATATGTACTCATGGCACGTGTCTCATCATGGAAGGAAAAGACAACTCCCTGGTCTGCAGTTGCACATATTGTGAGTATGTTTTATGGTGTATTTCAGTGATAGTTTACCAGTCGAATATAGAGGTTGAATATAAGTTTGGAACAGTTGATATTTCCCAGGCCATACTGAAGAAAACGAAGGGCATCAGAAAATACAAAAGCTTCTTTCTCTCTTTTGCAAATGTTGCATCAGAATTAAAGAGAGAATAATAAACTCCATAAATATATGGTATGAAGTATTACCATGGCTAGTTGGAGCTAACAGGGCCAGAACTCCTTCATGGCCGCAGAAGTTTATTTAGCAAAAACGAAACTGCAACAGCCCTCACAATTTGTTAATTGATCCCTTATCAGTGAAGTGCAGCTGTTGATTCAGTCATTGCTGCTTCGCATTTCAGGCAGAAAATTAAGTATGTCAAGATAGGGGAAAATCCAGATAAAGAAGTAAAAGCCACTGTAAACATTTTTGGAGCGCACAGTAAAACCTGTTTATGAATCAATAAAACGATGGGTTAGTGTTTGGATGTTCATCATCTTTACAATTGTACTTTGGGAGCCAATAAGCTGATCCAGCGTGCACCAGAACTGGTGTAAAAGCTGCCATCGATTTTCCAACAGACTTTGGATCGACTCCAGATGGTTGGTTTGAACTCCTACAGAGAGAATCCTGATCCAAAATACAAATGGGAGCAGACATTTGTTCCTGGACCCATCCTGTCTTTGCAATGCTGCAGAAGCAGAATGCAGTCTTTTTTTAAAGGAAAAATCTTTTATTTAACACTCCCATGGTCTGTCACATCTAGTAGGGCTAGAATTGTAACTTTTTGGGTTGTAGTTTTCATTGTATTAAGATCGAATGTTCCCCACCTCTATTATCCATGCACCAAACTCGTTCCATAGAAGTTTAAGTTAGAAAAGGTAGGTGTTTTGCGAGTAGAACCAAGCCCAGCAGTGAAACCAAATGTGCATTCTTGAATTTCTCAGACAGCAGCAGTTTTCATGCAATGGTTGCCTGGAACAATGTTCCTGGTATTCATGTTTGGTGCCAAAACCTGAGCCAGGAGGTTAATGTCATGCAAACATTTACCAAGCGTCCCAAAAAATTGTTGGGTGCACAGCTGTCATTTTTAATAAGATTTTTAAAGAGACAGATAAAAACAGTGACTCCTTGGCGTGCAATCTTTGCAAACCGTTTAAAGGGAGGAAGAAGGCTCTTCAGACACATGGAAGGGGGGTTTTTTGAGCTTCTGCAGCCAGCGAAGTCAGTGCCTTTCTAGGGGGGACATCACCTCCTCATACTGTCCCCATGGGCATGTCCAGCTTGTCCCTACTGCAAATAGATGTGCTACATCCAGGGGACGGGCTCACACCTGGCCGGGGAGGGGGCCTGTCGCTACACGAGATGGATGCAAAGCACATCTATGCTCCGCCACATAGTTGCCACCAAGCACCTGGCTCAAATGCAACACAAACTGTTGGTACGGGTGGGTCAGTAGGAGAAGGTACTTCATAAAACAGGATAAAAGTATTTACGTTACGAGTCGTATCTTAGTCATGCTGTCTTTCATGGTTGCTACCAAAAATAGCATTACTTCATCTCGCTCTGTCTGCTGCTTTTACCCTGAGAGGCTGAACTGAGCACCCAGCAAGGCTGATCAACCCAGGCAGCCCCACAGAGGATGAGCAGATCTTGATCTAATGGTCTGAGACTTATTTTCTGACAGCACCCAGACCTTATTCGACACATGCCTGTTCCCGATTATGTCAGCCTGTTGCAGGCAATGCGTATTGCACTCTGTACTCTTCGTTCATGCAGTTTGAATCACGGCTGATTTTATTTCTGCTTAAAATACTTGAAAGAAATAATCCCCACCACGGACTAAATACTGTGTGACATATGAAAGCTTCGGCTGACGGCACTGATTAGAAAGTGAGGCGCAAAATGAGCATTTCAGGCTGCAAAAGTGTAAGGTATGAAGAAATAAACTGATTTAAGCCACATTTAATTTTGCTGCAGGATACAGCTTTGTGCTGTAAGTTTAATGATGGAGTAAATTCTTAGTTTTTTTACAAACTTTTGGGAAATGGGACTGTGAGCGTTGATACCTTGGTTATAAACAACTTTTGATGCAATAGCTTCAAATGACTTTTTGTCTAGAAAGAAGAGAATAGCTCTGTTTGATCTTTCTTTTCTTATACCATTACTAGGCATTCCTAGTAGCTACTTGTAGCTTCAAAGAGGCAGAAAGCCTGTGAGTTTTATCAGTAAGTAGTTGCTACTGATAATTGTTAGTAACTTTAACAGCAATGTTTTTCTCCTACTAACTTCTACTCTCTACTGTAGGAGAGGCTAAAACTTTATCATCATAGAAAGCAGCAGTATGGCAGGGAGTATAAATTCGGGAATAAAAAGACCAAAATACTAGATTACAAGTCTGTGAGGCAGCAATGAGGCTTTTTTCTATGTTTCTATAAAACTTAGCATAGTAAGGGCCTGTTCCTCATTGGGGTTTCTCAAGGCACTTCAGAGACATGCATAAAAAAATTGCTATTAGCATAGTCTTGTTACACTCTTAACAGCAGCACTGAAATTTTTGAACTTTTCCTTCCATTTATACACAACTATTAATTTAAAGGAGGGAAATAATGTATATGAATGAATTAGCATTCATGTACCAGAGAAAACAGAGAATAGCCACTTGTACAATATGAATATCATTACTTTGCAGAATAATTAAGAACCTGTCTGGTCTTTTTTGGTGCTTATTTTGAGCCAACCCGTTTGGAAGGCACATACTGAAAATGGCTGGGCCTGAGCCATGGCTTAGGTAGCTTCACGCAAGCTGGGTTTATCCTGGATGTAAAAGCAAAAGAGAAAGAAAATAATTAGTAAAGCTGGCCCTGATGGTTTAGGGCTCTTCAGTTTTCTCTGAAAACACTGTGTGAAGCTTGCGCCGGTGATGATTGATAGCTCCGACCTGGGGGTGGCTGCTGGGCTCGTTAGAAACACGAGTCTTTTATCATCACAGACAAGCGTGGAAGGGTGCCGAGAGCTAGCGCCTGTCATTCCCGCCTACCTGCGTGTTTGCAGGACAAGCGCGAGGAGCCAGGGTTGTCACTGGGCCTTTTCGCTTTAGTTGCGCAAAATTCAGTCCTTGGGATTATGCATTTTCCTGCAGCCTTCATCTGGCAGAGGGGGCGGGTGTGGGCGGTCTTCTGGGTCTGTGCTGGATCTGAACACTCTCTTAAAATCAAGGGGACTTAATTACGTCTCAGTCTGACAAAGGGGAAAAAATACAACAGACGGAAAAGCCGTGAACTCTTGTACCTTGCTGCCTTTGCAGCTGAGAGTGTAAAGTGATAGCCTTGCATTAAGAACTAATCTGAAACTATGAATATATGTATCAAATTAGCTTACAGGTTTCTTAGCGGGCAGCAAATACGCAGAGGGGAAGCTGGTTTGACATTCATAGCAGTCCGCCTGCTACCAGCAGTTTGAATAAGTCACAAGGCTCCAACAGAAAATGTTGAAATGAAGGTGAAATTTTGTGCTTTTCTAAACAACGAGCAAGTGAATTACCCAGATTCCTGTGATGTTTAAGAAGTTTAATGGAGAAGCAGGAGCTCCCAGTGTTCTCCCATTCATATGGTATTATCAAAGGAACAAACCAAATCACTCTGCTCGTAATGATTAAAAGAAAATCTTGCAATGCAGTGTTAGAAAGAGGATCTAGTAATGGCTTTGCACCTGGGAACAAACTGGAATCAGAACAGCAATAAAGCTTGATTGCAGTACTGAAACTTGATTAGATTTGCCACCGTGGGGTCCTTTTGGAGGCAAGAAAAAAAAGTTGAAACCATGCAGCTACAAAACAGGAAAACACATTAAGTAAAGCTGTAATATGTTCTGATGTAAATTCAGTGCAGTGTTTGAAAGTGAATTAACGAAAAACCCTCTAAGTCTGGGAATAAAATCAAAGACAGATCAGGTTGTCCTGAGGGAGACCAAAGTGACAGTGAAAAAAGAAAGAAAGGGTCTTGGGGAATCTCCGGCTGCGATGCACAGCGGGGGGGCTGGCCAACAGTATTTTACGTCAGATCTAATTTAGCGCTGTGAATTTCTGCACCATTTTTCTGTTTTCACTGTTCCTGTGGCCATCAGAGGAAAGGGTGCTGTCCTGTTCTGTGTGTAAGGCAACTGCAGCGGGAGCTCCAGGGCCTGAAAAAGGGTGACCAAGAATAAGTCTGCTTTCATGACTTGCTGCTGGGTGCTCACATGGATGCTCCAGTGAAAATCGAAGTCCTAATTCCCAGGGAACTGCTGTGTGTTTTGCATGCAAATCACTGCGCAAAGTGCATTCGGAAGTCCACTCCTTACTTCCATCCTTGCCAGAGAAAAGCTGTGATTTACTTATTGGTTGTCAAATTAATATTATTAGCTGGCTCTAATAATTTGGTTGTAAGAGGTGTAAATGGTAAAGTCAGCACCTGGATTGCAAGGCTTATTCCCGCAGGCTCAAATGTAGGTGATCCAAACTGAAAAAGTCCCTCTGTAAATCTGTGCCTTCTCTTTCTGCCCCAGAATCACAGCAGGGTGGTTGTTAGTTTGGAGTGGGAATGACGTTTTGAAAGAAAAAAAAGTTTTGTTTTTCCTTGTGGAACAAGGATACTTTTGTTTTTCTTTGCAGAAAACTTAAAATATTCAGTGAATCCACAAGTCATCTTTTCAGTTGAGTATGTATCCACGTTACTGCCCACCCAGAAAATCTTCCGGGGCTGCTCTCAGGAGCCTAGTGAGCTAGAAAGTCTGTATTGATTCTCATTAAATTTATATTTTTGGGATCCTTTACTTCCAAAAACAAGAAATGGGAGGGGGTGGGGGGAAGTCTTTTGTCTCGGCATCGATTTGGAGTTGGATGTGCGTAAAAAATCTGTTATTTTCCCATGGATAGGGAGTTCCGTTTTCTTGTCTGTCGTAGACGATGAGATTTTCCAAAGTTTTTGGGTTTGCTGGGAAGACAGAGGCACTGAAGGCATTGAAATGCTCAGATATTACAGCAGCAAAGTCTTAGAAACTTCAGAAGAATGGGCTTTGTATGGATATATGGATAGTAGTTATTCTCTAGCTACGAAAAAAGAAAAGCAACTAACTTGGTGATAAATGTCTGTACTTGAAACAAACGTTCGCCAGTTCGGCTCACGTGATTCCATTAGTAGGTTTTCTCAGTGTCGTTTGTTCATTCGAGTACATGAACCTGAGTTAAATTTTGTGATATATGATCATCCCTTCAAATCAGACATCAATTAGTCTACCAAAATAGCTTAAATTTTATCTGTGTCTAATAACAAACTGTATCGAACTAGATGAATTTGAAACCACCGTAACACCCCCTCTTCCCCCATGCCAGTCTCCTCGTCTTCCTACACAAAAATATGCCATTTAATTTATATTCTTTTTTAAGCTTTTTTAAGGGGAGAATTCTTCCTGGAACACAATACTCCTTCGTACATGTTCTGTGAGACAGTAGCTTATATTTAATTACAAGATAAGGTATTTCATTCTATGGTGGAACACCTACGACTTTAAAACTATAAATAATATTTTTTTAATATGGCTGCAGAATTTCTAAACTTTCGGCAAGGTTTGACTTGATGTTAGTGTGGGAGAAATTCGCTTGTCGCTTTGGTGTTCTGGTAGTTTCTCAGGAACAGCAACGGAGGTACCGCAGACCGCTGCTGAGGACTCCTCCGTGTCACGGTGGCATTAGCCAAGTCCCGCAGGATCTCGTGCCCAGCCCCAGGCTGCTGTCAGGTTTCTTCTCCTGAGATGAGCAAATCGAGGCTGCGGGTGAATGCCTACATGTCACGCGGTGTCCCCGAGACTCACGAAGGATGGGCAGCCATGCAAAAAAAACCCAGTGCCGTGGGGTGCGAGAAGCTAAAGCTGCTGCAGTGACAAAGTACCAAAGCCAAGAATAGACCCAAAATCCTTGATTTGCTATTTGATTGCTGTCTTTGTCCTTTGCCCCTGAATTAAGAGCCGCACCAGGTAATTTAGGAAAGATAGTGATGCCCTGAAAGTCTTGAGTTCAGAGCTGCTAAGTGGCTATGGAGCTGCCTTGAGCATGGTGTTAGAGAGAGAATGGTGCTTACATATAAAAAAGTAATTCTAATTCCTAAATTCAGATCCTCAGCCCTGAAGACCCAGCTACTTTACAACTTGACTTACAAACTCAAGTATCTGTTAAATGAAAATCACTCATGTTCAAATGTTGAGTGCTGCTTCCTTACCCAGAAAATCAAATTTATCTTTAAACTATGATGATCCTTGTGTTTTAAAGATGATATAATATTTAAATTCGGTGGGCAACTGAAACATTTTGAGGATAAATAGAAAACTTAGAAAAACCATAACTATGTTTTGTTTACCATTTTAATTTGTTTGTTGTTCTGTGTGCAGTTTTTTCTCTTTTTTAAATCTTTGCAGTAAGGAAGGAATTTGTTTTGCTTCTCTAAAGAGGGATCTTTATTGTGTTTTTTCCCCTGTAGCACTTGTTTATGTGGCAGAGAGAACAACGCTGAATGAGCGAGAAAGAGAAATTACTTTCCTTTTGAGATAGATTGGAATAGTGAAGGCATTTTTTACCTGAAGTGTATATTTTGTAGGATGTTTCCTAACAGCAATAGCTGTTCTGCAGAGCTCTCCAGAGATCTGGACAGCCATAGCACTGGCAGCAGCAGCATTTTTCATGGTGATATCTTTGTATCTACTGGGAGAGCAGAAAAAGACGAGACCCAAGTGGCTGAACGGGGTAAGAGAGCAGTTGGGACGCTTGGGAGATGACATTCCTGCTTGAGATCTGCTCCCAGGCTGAGGACAGAGCAACACTGGGGCTGATCGGGCAGTTGCGGTGTGGAGATGAACGGGCATGGAGAAATCACTAGGGTTTCCCTCTGGAGACTGGCCTCTAATTGAGATTTATCGGCATAGGGAAGATTGCATAAATACGGCCTATAAATCTTCAGAGGATTCTGGTCTAAGAGTTTCACCTAGGATTTTTCTCAGGTTCTTTTCTCTGACAGTCAGCAGTGTTAAATGTGTTCATCCATGTACTTGGGAGCTAGGATGGGCACAAAAAGCATATGTAGGATTTTCAAAAAAAATAAAAGCAGGGAGTGGTTGGAAAAGTAGCAGTTTGTTTATTAGTACTAAGCCCATGATGTACTGCTGCTCATTTTGATGGGTTTTCAATCCCAGGACAGTTGAGAGGTACAACGTATAAACTTCTCCAACAAGAGGCTCAGCAAGTATTTTTGTCACCCAGAGTTTCTTCACCGTAATAGCAAAGCCATGACTATTGCTGAGAAATTGCCCTACACGAGCCGTAGCGTTTGTACAAGGATTAACGTCCTATGGATTCAGGTTCTGGCACTGAAGTAATTTATTGCTGTTGCTTTTGGTGGGGAAATTTGATCGTGCAAAGTTTGGCTCCGCTTGAGTGGTTTATTCTCATAGTGGTGACCTGATTTTTCTTCCTATGCTTTGGCATTTCTTTTCCACTCGATGTACTTCTGCAGCTGTTTCTCCTCAACAGCCCTTGGCTGGGCCAAAAATATTTGGTTCTTTTTCTAGAAGCACATGCTTTTTTGTCCAGGACTTGCTCCTCATTTCTTTTGATATGGTTACTCAGAAGGATTTGTTTTGCGGCTGGGTTAGACAAACGGTGCAAGGGATGCTGAGTTTGTGAGCTATTTGCCACCATCTCAGGGACACCTCAGAAATTGCAAACAGCGTGCATTCATCTGTAGTGTTGCTGCTGCTTCCTGGTGGGGGGTGAATTTGAGCTTTGACACGAGAGTAACAAATGACAAAAGTTAAACAGCGGACCTTAGACATGTTTCCTGCCACTATATATCAAGACTTTGGGAGAACTGAAAGCAATAAGCAAATAAAAATGCCGAAAATTTGTTTATACATACGTGACTGTATTTACTTGCTTTCTCTGTAACGTTTTCCCTTTTCACTGTAAGAATAGGTTAGGTGTCTTCAGAAGGAAACCGTGTCTGTGAGCGAGACTGGTGTCCCCTGGGCAGAAGGGACAGAGGGCAGGGCCATGGCTTCGTTCCCCGGCCTCCAGCATCGAGGGAGCGTGCTGCATCCCTGGCAAAGGCGCTGACACTCACGGGGTAGCCCTCTGTGCTCATCTTCTGTGGTGTCTCCATTTACTGCTCTGCCTTCAAAGCATGACTGGGGACACACACAGCTGCTGATAGCTTCTTCTCGATTAAGTAGTGTATTGCAAATAATGAGGAGCGTATTTTGATCTACTCCGCTGTTTGCTTGGTCATAGAATTGTCGGCTGTTCTGGTGGATTTCTTAATATATTTTAATATTTGATGATTAATTAAAAATAATATTTAACACTTTTCAGCAAAGACAGAAATGCTGAATTATTCAAGATTTCATTTTGCATTCTGAACCAGTGAGTGCTCACGTATAAATAATGCATTAGAAGTATCGCTGAATTTCCAGTCACTTCCCAGTTTGTATTTAGCCCCACAGTGAAGAAGAAGGGATGGGGGGCAGAAAAAAAAGAGCAGCAGCAACTGTGGCTGGTGGTATTTTCCCTGTTACCAGGTGCGGTGCCTTTTGCTTGCTATACGCTAGATACTCCCAGTAGAGACCTGGTCACTAAGCCTGAGGAGCAGAGCCTGGCTGAGGATCACTTAACCGGGCGGCGAGTTTGCCTCTCAGCAAGGGTCGGTGCTGAGCGAGTTGCCTGGGCGCACCAGAGCTTCCCAGGGACTGGTGTGAGGGCGTGGGCTTGGAGAGAAGAGGCTGCACGAAGCCTCTTCATCCTTTCCAGGAACGCGTCATGGCTTGTTGGAAAAAGGCTGGGAGGGACCAAAAGGCTTCGCTTTGTGAAATGCAGTCGTAAAGACTTCCATTTTTTTGTGGAAAGCTGATTAAATTAGTAGTCAAAGTCTTTGTTGAGGAGTAGGGTCTGCTAAAGCATTAGATTGAGAAGCTGCTGGCGCTTCTCTCCGGTGAGGCTTTCCAGTGCATAGGTAACTTCTTGTAGCATTTAAAAATTGGCACGTTCTTGGTTTTTCCTTGCATGCGCTGTCTAATGGGCAATGGCCGTGGATTTGTGTTCTCTCCCAAACAAAGCCTGCGGGTTTTCTGCAGGAGCGGTCAGCAGCAAGACAGCATGTTGTGATTCCTTCAGCCAGCTTGAACACGGAGATATCTTTCATTGCGATGACAGGTTCACTGAAAGATCACTTGGGATCTCCTTTAAAAATTAAAGACCACCATTGAAATCTTCTAGGCTGTTGCGAGACTGAGAGAACATAGCTTTGTGTGCTGACATAGATCTTGCCACTCTTCTAAGTAACAGAAAGAAAAACAGGATCTTTAAATACTTTTTTTACCAGATGTCCAAAGTATCTAAGTTAATTTAATACATTTTATGTAAATATAACAAGTATGGCAGCAGAACAAGGGAGAGAACAGTTTCCAGATGCTCAGTGGTTCAGCTTGAAAACACCCTGGATGGAAAGCACCTCATTTTTCCCTAGGAAATGATCAACAGTCCTATACTTTCCATATGGAGAATATATGCCTTCCTTGAAGTTACAGCTCATGGAGGATGCACAGAGTTTGTGGGTTGAACCTATAACCAAATTCCGATTTCTTAGATGAATTCAGGTAAGAGAAAGGACGAGCAGTAACAAGACTGGGTGTTCTCCACTTCTGCACAGGTGTCTCAGCCACAGGAATTTTTCATGCTTTTCTCAGGTCTGTGTTGGCCTCTGGTTTATTTCTGTGTCCGAGACTATGTAGTGATTTTGAGTTATAGTTCTCTATGTGACCAGAGATTTGGTTTATGCACTTTCCCTCCAGCCTCCCGCTATGTACCTGCCGTGATTTATTGGCTGGGATCACAGAGGGCTGTTCTGCTGTCGACTCGTGGCTGAGCGTTGGCTGTTTCAGGCCTCTTTGGCAAAGGGCCGAAGGTTTTGCAAATAGATCTGGCGCCATTCCAGCTTGTTGGCCTCCAGAGCGCTCTCTGCAAGAAATTTGCTTAATGATGAAAAACTTGAATAGCGTGGATTAGGGGGAAAAGAAAAAAAAAATAAAATCTAGCCAGAATTGTAGAGGAGACATACTGTGCTTTGTGTTTTGCCAGAAAACCCAGCATAGCCGTGAAACTCTAAATGAGTTGGTGTTTAGCAGCGAGTTGAGATACGCTTGTGTCACTTACTGCACCCTGGAAACACCTGCAGCTCTATATAAATTAAACTGCTCCGTGGTCTATCAGCTTTGTGGTCTTTTGGAGAATTAGCCTGGAGATGCTGCCCTTTCCAGGGTAATTTCTTCTAAGCCTGGATGTACGTCAGCGAGTCTGTGTGTCTGCACGCGTGCCTACACACATGCCCCCACACAAACACATACACATAAACGCTGTTTTTTCCTTTCTATTCACGGGCAATTACATCACGTGAACTAAGGTGATATATCATGGGATAAATTGCATGGCCACAACCTGCAGAATTTACTCAAGGTACCCAAATTTCTTCAGTTCAGACCTGAACGTAGAGATAGATGATCCGTGGCTCATTACTCACACATAGTTTGTGAGCAATTAAAATTAGTCAGTTATCCACTGTCCAGATTTCCTCTGGACTCCCTGGATTTTTATGGCTTTCACTGGAATGAGACAAGCATCATGCTGGTGAGCAATATAAACAGAAATATGAGAGCCCACCAGAGCCTAAAGCCACCGCCTCTATGAGGAGGAAGACACCCGACATCAGCTGCTGTGCACTAACACCTCGTGTGTGAACTCTTCCTCCCTGGCGTCTGTGAAACACATCATGTCCTCCCGAGACATCATGTGGGCTGGGATCTCGCCCAGGAAATACTGTTGGCCTGTGGATCTGCGGGATGAAGAAGAGCTTTGGCCTGATGTTGGTCATGGAAATGGTAGGAGTAATACGTGTGGAGAGGGTCAGAAAGGTTGGGCATTTGTATAATGGAGATCTGAGCAAACCCTTAAAGCTGCTGACTCTCAACTTCATTTTATAGATGCATAGACATACATACGTGTATGCATTTGTAGCTATACACGCACATGTGCATGCACTGACTAGGAAGAAATGGCTTGGGAAAGAGCAGGCTCGTTCTCCAAAACCGCCAAGGGGCTGATACACAGCAGTGCTGCTTTTAATTAAAATGAAAGCTGCGGATGTTTGTGGAAGCAAGTACCGGTACAAGGCTGCCTAAACCCCACTGTTAGTGAGCACTGACTACAGAATGGCATCAAGAAAAAAGGCAAATTGGAGAGAAGATGTGTGTCTAGGAAGGAGAGAGAGAGAAAATCTACCTGTAAGGATAGCAAACTTTGTGGAAAATCATGCAAATCAAAGAGGTGACGGGCCGGATAGGTACAGGCTGGATTCTGGCACAAAAGTCACTGTCAGTCATATTTACGCTACTTAATGTTTCAGGACAAACCCCCGTGCGCTGGCGCTGGGGACGGCGGTGTGAGTTTGCTGCTGGAGCCCTTGGGTGCCCTTTGAGCGTGCGATGTGGCTGCTGCCGATCCCTGCGCTGCCATGAACAAAGCTAGCAGCAGCCACGCAGAGCCACAGGCACAACGGAAATGGGCCTGGCTGTGGTGTTTTCAGGCAGAGGTGATTCTGTAAAAACAAAGTCTTTACTGCTCACAACTTTTTAGTGCCTTAAACAGTTCACAATCCTCTCAACTTTGAGTAAGACTTCTGGACTACAGTGCTGGCGTCTTTTGTTTTTTTAAAGGAACGTGATTAATTTTTCCTTTATAAATAAGGATGGTTTACACCATGGTTGTGTCATGCATATTTTAGGTTGCTAAATTTACTAACTCCAAGATTAATTGTTATATACTAACTTGAAGTGCTTAGATCTTGCTGACATCTTCATTTGGACAGAAAAAAAATGTCATGCATATAAATTGTATGTCGACATTTATTTCACAAGGGTAGTTATCTAGCTGTTGGTAGCCTGCAGAGTGAAGACTTGTCAAAAATAATCACTTCCAGTTCTCATTTTGTTGAAGTTAAATAGTCTGAACAGGGGAAAACTTGTTCACGCTCTTTAATCCTCATATTATTGCAGTGTGAAAAGTAAGCATATAAATATGAGAAAACTGAAAATAAATCAATAGGGTAACATATTAGAAAACTGAAAAATGGTTTCTGGAGAAGATGAGATAATCTTTCAATAAAACACCACTTGTTAGCGTTGGATTTTTTTTTTTTCCTTTGCATCGTCCAGCTCTTTGGAGAGGTGCCCATTAAAATTGCAAGAACTTTTCTCTCCAGGAAATAACTAGTGTAAGAAACTTTAACTTATAAATAAATAAAATCGAATCTCATATGATCTGAAAGTATGGTCTAGGCATTGAGATACAACAAGGCTGTGAAACTTTTCTGTTTTTCCGGCTGATCTATGGGGATGATCTAAAATTAGGCATAATTAGAAACTCGTAACAAATTTGTGTCAGAAGATGTTTGTCCTTTATTGGTATTAGTATATTGGTTCATCAAGGTGATCTTGATGAACGGCCCATGTGATAAACACGATACCTTTCATTTTCCTGAACCTCGTCACCACTTCCCATCAACCACATGCCTTGCCTTTTGTTGCTTTTCATTTATTTCACTAAGTGTTCATTCTTCTCCTATTTTAAAATCTAGCTCCTATTCATTAGACCATCATTAACATTCCTGATAACTCTCAGCTGACATTACAGATGCATTCAGAGCTGTGGTTACCAATGCAACACCAAGTGGAAGGTAACTGGAGTACACTTTATATGTAACTAACCCTCTACAGAGATGGAAAATAAATAACTTAGACTGCAAGAGGTAAAAAAGAAACCATTTAAATTAAAGGTAATTATTATAGTACACATTTGGGCCACCTAATATCCTATGGGAAAAATAAATGCCATTATAGTATGCTAATTGTGATTGATAGCTCATGACTATGAGCTTCCTATAGAAGGCTGAACGCTTCAGGCACAGTATAATTGGAAAATAACTTCTTTGTTTCCCACTCTGGCTGGGAGCAAAATTCCCAAAGCCTGTTGTGCTATATGGTAGAGGCTTCAGATAACACTGAAGAGTTTGTAAATTGGATTCCAGGCAGTACTGACAAGAGATATATCTGTTTTTTTTCCAAAACCACTGTTTTTTCTCTGAATAGGGAATTCCTTTGCATGGACCATCTCTCAAACACATGGTGTGAGGAACTAGGAACTTGCATTCAGAAATACCAGTTTTGGTGGGAGTTCTTGAAGTAACTTGAAGGAATGAGATGCCCACGTGACAGTGAGTGTTAATAAACAGATGGTCTTCCAATTGTCTTAGACTATAGAAATAGATAATAACAACCCTCTCTACAGAGGTGATCTCTTTTTATAAAGAGATTATAGAGAGAATCTCTCTGTAATCCCTTTTGCATTAAAACCACAGCATTGGTATTTAGCTTGCCATGATCTGGGTGAACCCCAAATGCCTGGGGAAATATGTGAAGTTTCTGGGTCATTTGTCTGGATTACTCAGAGTTTCAGCCTTTTAATAGGTCCCTGAAATTTCACGATATGAAAAACTATTTAAAGGTACTATTGAACTGTGTTTTTTAAACACAAGGCTGGCTCACGCATCTAAATCTCAGGGAAATTTTCTGTAGAGCCACAGGCTCAAATTCCCATTCCCTTTTAGATAAGCCAAAATCCTCGCACCTTGTAAATGTTCCTGTTGGGTGCCAAGAACTGCAGGTACAGGAACGGCCCTTTGTCTCTTACATCAGCCCTGCGGGGTCAGGCCTCGCTCTTCTATTTCCTCTCTCAGTACCGCAAGAGAGCTGAGCGACCTTTCTCATCTTGAACGTGCAGAGAGATGTCTGTAATAAGGATTTTCTGAAGTATCGGAAACGTTGTGTGAATTAAGAACCAGGAGATATACCAGCAGAAGACTGGCATGGGAAGGCAGGACGGGAATAGGGAAGGCCTTTGTATCTCCTTGACTGCTTTTTGGCTGAGAATTTATTTTTGAAATTTCACTCTTGATCAGTATCTGCCAGCTCATTCAAGATTTCACCTCTTATACCAGAAAGCCTGGATCTTGTCCCTGAACATAGCAATTTTCAGCTGGGGAACTAAGTCAAAAACGTCTATGCTTTGAGCTTGGCTTATATTTCATGGGGTTGCAGAAGTGGGCAGCCATCTCCTCTAAACTGGCTTTCTGGTTTTGTGATGTTTGGTCCTTTTTAACAAAAAAGTTAGCTATTTCAACATTTTTGCTAAACAAAGTCATCTGCATACAGTATGAAGACAACCATAGCGCCAATCCAAAGGGGACTGCCAGAGACTTTATGTAGCATATACCTGGATTCCAGATCCTACATTAGAAATCTGTCATAAGTACTTGGCCAACTAGATAAAACATTAACTTTTTTCCTCTTGGGTACGGTTAAGACAATTGTAGTGCCTTTGCGGTGTAAAAAGTACAAAGGGTTTACATAAATAATAGAGAGCCTGTCAGACAGTACAAGAGTCCTGTGGTTCTTGGTTGTAAAGTTTCCCTGAGAGTACTTCTGAACGTGTTATTCCCCCTCTATCAGTGCCTCCATCTCTCCAATCTAAGGGAAAAGTTCCGTTTAAAGTAACCTCCTGTCCAGGTGGGTGAATGTTCACTAAAACTGGATTTCGGGCTCTTCATCCTCTAATTAGAAGCTCTCAGGAAACCCAGGAGCCTTTCCAGCTGCTCTGGGGCTAAAATGTGGGGTGGAAGCAGCAGGGAAATGAAGACCCTTCTTTTTTCTATTCAATGACATTTTTGGCACCCTGTCACAAACTGACACGTACTACAATAAGATTTTCAGTAGCATCCTTGTATCATTCAAATGTCTTGTCAGGTCAAGCTGGCACTTTTTTAAAAAAGATGATTTTTGAGCAGCAAGCATATTCGTTCACTTTCCTGCCGTTGAAGACTACCTCCGAAGGCAGGCTTGAGTAGCAGTCACTTCTTGGTCTATGAAACATTGGGTTTGGCTCACCTGTATTTCAATATTTTCCTCTTGAATTAGAAACTTCACTGAAATGTCCTTGTAACTAGGAAAGTGAAGAAAACTCATTGCTTAGGCAGCATCATCCTCCACCTTTACAAATGTGCTGTTGTCAAATTGTTTGAGGCAAAAGGGCAACTTTGTGTATGACGTTCATCTTGCAAAATCCCGCTCCCTCATCACCGATAACTGCCAGCTCTTCAAAATTTATCTGCGCATTCTGGTGAAGACAGTGACTGCCCAAGCCTTCTGGAGAATTGGGTTTGGTACTCCTCCTGTTACAATTACCCAAACAAATGGAGGCTTATAAGGTTTAAAGGCAAGCGACAGTGGATTATTTAAACCTGGCTTTGTTGTTCTGTGTTAAAATTGTACAGACAAATATCTCCTTTCCCTGCGGAGCCTAAACCAGGGAAAGGGGATTTTTTTTTTTCCCATTTGATTTTTCTGATATTTCTAAGGAGAGAAGAAAGTGCCTGGTCAGAGGTGAAGGCACTACTTGATCCTGCAGAAGCAAAAGACAATCTAAACCCATTTAGCAGGTCATTTTTAAAACAGAAATGATGAGCATACTCTCAGGATGAAACACCTGCACTCTGTATTTTGTTATCCTGATTCACCAGCAAAGATGGTAATTTAAACCTTTCTGCTGTTTTGATGCTTTTCGAGTATGTTAGGTATCGTTTTGAAACCTTTTTGCCTAACTTCTAGCTTTCTAATACTGAACAAGGAAAATGGAGGCTATAAATGAGAAAATGTTACCTGCTGTTGTCACTCACATCCTTAAAGATCAGTCCACAGACAACTTCGCGTAGGTTTTATTACATGGGGGTGCCACCAGCAGAGCAGGTCTGCGCAGCCCATGGTGTGAGCACCTAAACCGGTGAATTGGTTGTACTCCGTGTCTTGTGCACCCCACGATCGCGGTGTAGGTTTCAAGCTTTTGCAGTGAATTACCTGCCAATGACCAGAAACATCTTACTTCAAGTGGCAGATGTCAGAATTTTTGGAGGGATAAATGCCCAGTTCATGAAATATATTCAAATATAGAAAAATATTAAATTGCGGAGTTAAATGAATGCGAGAGAAATTCTTTGCTCGGTATGATTCATAACAAAGGTTTCATAAGCAAAACTTAGCCTTATGCCCCTGAATTCAGAGAGTATTTATACAGAGAACTCGGGAAGCAGTATCGGTTTTCCAAGCACGAGGAATTAAATGGGCAGAAACAGATGATGGTGAGGTTTAATCTTCCTGATACACAGGGGACACTGGGTACCTGTAACCCTTTAAGCCTTTGAAAGCCTAGTGTTGATTAGTCAAAAATGAAAAGTAAGGAGAATGTTTTGTAGGTGAATCTGTTAACTCTAGTGATGTATTATATATGTGTGTATGTAAAAATAAAACTTACCAGTAGAGAAGACAGATAACACCTCGTTATGAAAACATTTTTATTTCATTAGATACTTCACAACTGAATACGCATCCAGAACGTCAAGTTATTTTTTTTCCTGTCATTTTAGCAGTAAGATTTAAACAGTTCCATTAGGAAAATGCAGTCAATTTATTTGAACATGCATCCGAACTTATCAATGAACATGGTAACCCTGCAGCATCCCTACACTTTTGACCCACACAGAGCACCAGCAGCACAGTTATCTGTGTTGAGGTAAACCCGCGTGAGTCAATCATCTCCTTAAACAAAAGAAAGTAAATTCCTCAGTCTTAAGGCTTTAAGTTTTTGATTTTCACAAGCCTGCCACTACACGGATTAGCCATTTTGGGAGCGGTAATACTTGAATAATTTATGAGACTACGTATATCCTGTGGCAAAGCCCCACATTTACCGCTGCGATACCCGGAGACCCGAGCAGCATTCGGGCTCACGTACAACCCAGACTGTTGTACCTCTGTTAGTTCCCTACTTCTCTGTATAGGCAATGTCTAAGTTTTAACAGCGAGTATTTAATCCAGAGGAAAATGCCGCCTTCTTTGAGGTAGTTGTGTGTCCGTCACCTCTTTGTATACCCAAATTAGAGCTTTTGTTGTGCTCTCAGCCTTTTTCTCCTGGTCGGGTTTTTACCCCGGTGATGTGTTTGTGGGGAGCAATGCCATCCCCTCGCAGCAGAAGCTTTCCTTTCCCTGATCAGCCCTGTGGCCTCCTCTAGGTCTCTTCCAATTTGATTGCTCTTTTTTGCAGAAGGCTGACCAGAACTGAGCTCAGGAGCTTTACGGGAGGTTTTAATCGCTCTGAGATCCTTTGCCTTTTCCTTCTCTCCCGCTTAGTGATTTTCTTTTCCGTTCTTCATTCACGTTCATTATTCCTCTTTGGACCCACAATTTATACCTTCTTACTGTAACTGATGGTTGAGACAAGGGATCCGTGCAGTATTTGAGCCAGGCTTAGATCATCTTTAATCTCAACTCAGTCTGCATCGTTAGTGGTCCTGTTTCGCTGGGTTTTTTTTTTTTTTTTTTTTAAATGACTGAAGACCTATTTGCTATGAACTAAGAAGTGGCCATTTTCCTTAGCAGAAAATATGATGGCCTTCACCTTAAGAGAAAGGGAAGGGACAGCAGCAATGTGGTTTTGGCAGGGTTTGCAGCCCTCACTTGCTGACATTAACCGCGAAGCAGCAGACCTACCCCTCCCCAACTAGGACAAGGGAAGGAAGGAGCCGTTTAACTGACCTGATGGACTGTATAATATGTGGCTGCATCTTTGCCAAGTGGAGGCGATTCACCTTTGGTACTCTCTTTTCCTAGGTGTGAATGCCTCCGAAGCATGAGAGACAGTGGGGAATTGCATTCACTATTTGTAGCAACTAACACTTTAAAACCACTTTACTGCTAAAATCATTCTCTCCCCTTTTATTTCTGTCAGGGAGACTGTCTGGTAAATGGTGGTGGGGTTTTTTTTTTTCCGTCTTTGACTGTCATTTCATGTCACTTCTTTATTTGTCCAAATAAGTCCTTCATTATTTTGATGTAATGCCAGTCTCTAAAACGAGAGATCTTCCTTTCATCTGCTGTTCAGTGAAACACAAAACCGTGTTCCCTATTGCTGGAACCTCTCCTCGCTAAGGAGAATAAAATGAGAGTTCTCTCAGACACTCAGAAGTAATAAAGAACATCCTAAACATTTGCTAGATAAATTGTAATGCATTTATATCCGTCCAGCTGAAATTGTCACCATAGTTTTGATAATAAGAAATGTATTCTGGTCTCGCTTTATCTAGCTGGAGTGCTGTGTATTTGGATGGATTTAAATAGCTTTGCATTGCGTCTTGTGAGCATCTGGGGTTTTAATATGGCAGATAAAATCGTTGAGAAGAACTTTTTTACTTTTCGTTCATGTCAGGCTTTGTCATAATGTGAAATTATATTACAGAGATATTTCTATTCTAAAAATGTTAACTTTGCAGGGATAATGTTACTTGAACACTGCGACTGATAACTGCAACGCCAGTGATGTTGACAGTAAGTCAGGAAAAAGGCTCATTTTATGAGTAACTGAAAAATGTTTTCTCCCCCCCTCCCCGTTTGTTTCCCTACTGTGCAAATTCCCGATCAAATCTGAAATCTCTTCCAAGATACTTACAAAGGAAATAAAAGGATAACTTTTTTTCATGTTCTTTTTTACTTAACAATTTTTAAAAATGCTGTAGGTGGGAAGGGTTTCCATTCTTATGTTTTTTCCTTCACTCATCTTTTACTTCAAAATCTCAGTTGATGGTTAATGTTTCTTGCAATGTGCACAGTCCTGGAATAAAATGATTCCCTTTACGAGACAGCAAATTTAAATATGGAGACATATTTAAGTAATACATGTGGGGTTTTAATCTACCTGTGATTGGAACAAGTCCATTGCAGATAAAGTCTGACTCAACTTCATATGATCTTATAGGAAAAGTTTTTTTAAAAAACATTATTACAGAAAATTGTATGCTAATGGCTTTCATACTGCCTGAAAGTATGTGGATACAAGTACATTACTAGAGAAGTGTTTGATTTCTTATTTGCATGGCCATTTTGGTTGTTATCTTTTCTACAGTAAAGGCTGCATTAATGTTAAGTGTAATTGCTCTTTTATTTCCACTTTTTACTGGCTGAGATGGTTACGGTTTTTTCCCAAAAATTAATTGTGGGGATGCCTATGTATTTCTATTTGTTTACCTGCTTCTTTTCTGTCGTTTATTATCACTGAAAAAATGGTTTAGTAATTCATAGAAGGCCACTACAACATTTTAATGAAACTTCAAAGGGCTATTAAAATAATATTATGTTGGTGGAATATGTTAAATGTTTTCAGACCTTGGTTATGTATTTGATATAGATTATCCTTAAACTTCTCAGTGTTCAGGGTTCTCAAGGAGCTAAAAAGTTTGCAGCTGACCCACCTCCCTGCTCTGCAGTGTGGAATGGTTTTTACTGAAACATTTCACTTTTTTTTTTATCTCCAAATAGGAAATCGTTTTACTTGGAGGTCTGTTTGTTACTACGTGCCTCACCATGGGGCTGCTGTGAACTTGTCGTGATTCAGGAGATTTATTTTACAAACCAGTCTCTGTCTTGCAGTATTGCAGTATTTGTCTCAATTCTTCTTGGGCCATTCAGTGTTAGACTTGGTTTATGTATATTTAAAAAAAAAAAAAGTAAAAATGCTGGGTTTTACATATTGATGCAAGGGAAATTTTGGAGCCAGCTGGCAGGTGTGAAAATTGCATAAGGACTTCTGTTCAGCCGCTTTAACTTACATCGATCAAACCCCTTCTTACGGTAACAACTATCCAAACTGCAGTTACCTTTGTGGTCTGCTGTGAAGTTTTTCAGCTTAAAGTAGCGTGGAAGCTGTGATCACGCAGAGAGCTCCAGCGGTGGTTGGACGGTTGTTTCGGAAGGGCCAGTAAAACACTCGTGCTTCTAGCTGGGCTGGTATCGAGTGGCACGTGTACGACTGGGAAGGAAAAACTGACAGTGGAGGTAACACATCTGCAGTGAGCAGCAAACGGGCATCAGTTCTGCATCGTCCCGGATCTTGAAGACCGATTGTCCGTGTCCTGCAGATGCTCACGAATACAGTAAGGGCAGTTCACTGCTTTTACAGAAACCGTAGGGATTTTTTAATATATATACACACACACACACGTATAAATATAATATTTTTTAAAATAGATATATTTATCTATATCTTTATTACCACAGGTACTACCAAAACAATTTTTCTAGAAAGATAGTTTAAATAACTGATTTCAAGATCGCTTACTTGGAGGTCACCTATTGCCAGGGATTTGTAGAATCACCTTATGCCTCACTTCCTCTAATTTGCCGTATGATTTTGCAGCTGACTGCCTGGTCCTCTCCATCTCTACTCAATACATCCTGTAAATGTTGCAATTAAAACATGAACACATATGAGTTAAATTGTCAGGAAAGTCATTACAGGTTTTTAGCAAGATGCTGGGATAAAACAGCTTACATATTGCTGAGCTTATGAAGAGGAAAAGACCCTGATCTCATTTGTCCCTGCGGTTTTAGATGAGGTCAGGAGTCGCCTGCAATCTCTGTCTGTGTGGAATGGGGAATGAAGGCGGCGTATCTCGTTTCTGCCAAATTTCTACTCTGCTTACCTGGCTGGCCCTGGGTGGCGGCAGGCCAGCTCAGCATGACTTTCCCTCTGAGCCAAACCTCCGGAAAACAGCGTGGCCCAGCTGGGCACAAGGTTTTCTCGTTGATCCGCTCTGCTTTTAAGCGTGCTAAGTCACTCAATCTACAGTAAATATGTTCTGACGTTTTACAGTGTGAACAGATGTATTTTGCATCTTAGACAACCTGTTTCTGCATACTGCTGTGTTCTCAGGTCTCATTGACGTGAATCAGGCATTAAGGGCAGAAGTAATGATTTAGAAATCAGGTAGTAAATCCAAGGTGTAATTTTTACAGTCTCTTAGGAATTGCTACCATCCTGACTCTGTTGGAGTGGAGAGGGATACAGTTCTTGCTTGTACTAAGTGTGAAAAGTTTATGTGAATTACAACAGTTTTCTGAATCTGAAAAACTAATAGGGAGTTACAAAGGCACAAAGTATCAAAATCTGGAAAAATAAGTGCTGCTAGATAAGGCAGAGGGCTGCGAGCAATTACTTGCATTTATTATTTCAGATGCATTCTCTTGTCCTTTGTTTAGAGGAGGGGTAGGAAAAGTTTTGTAACAGCTTGCTATTAATTTATGGATGCGTATCGGCTGAGAAAAAGGATGCCCTGACAGGAAGAGAGAGTTAATATAGGGACTAAAGAGAGAGTTAATATAGGGACTAAAAATCAATCTGTAGGAATTAAGGTAGATTGAGTGACACAGCTAGGAAATTGAGGATGTCGAGTTCAGGATGGTACAATTCCAAAGGGACAAGTATGAGGTACTTCTCAGTACTTCTTCCTCGTGGATATTGCTCCTGCATATGGGCATTTTGCTTCCACCTTCCCGTCTCCCTCAGAAACCCCCATGGCGATGAGATCGTTCCCAGACTCCAGCAGAATGAGCAGAGGGAATGCGCTGGGTGCGTAGATGCTGCTGTAATACCGTACTTCGTGTCTAATGTGGACACTGGGGTACAAAGCCGCTGCTCTTCTGGCTGACAAGAAAGAGTGGAATGGGAGGAACAATCCAGGTAAAAAGACAACTTAAAATAGGATGGGGCAGTCTGCTGTCTTAATTGTTTTCACTAACGGGAGAAAATATGAAATGAAAGTCACAGTAAGAGGAAAAACAGGGTGAAACTGCACTGCTGCTGTCCTGAAGTACAAAGGCACGCTGGCAAAAATAGTAAACAAATGTAAGATGGTCTGATAGGGGCTTGCACTTTGGAAGGGAGTCCTCTAACATGGATGCTCATTTTAAGATGAAATGCTCTGGAGAGAATCCCAAGAAGGGCACATAATCCCAACCTCAGGATCTGTAATTGTGCTCTTCAGAAATACCAAACCCTTAATGCAAAGTAAAAGTAAACTAACAGTAAAGCATGTGGGAATCTGGTTCTGCAAATCAGAGGAAAAACTCGTGGTCAGGGATGCCTCTACCTTGGCATGAGCCACTGCCTGTGCTATTTTCAACATTTCCTCCCTGCTTTTGGCACAGTGTTGCTCCTCAGCCCCTCCTTCCCACGGACAGTTATTTTCAGTCTCTTGCCTGGAGTTTGAAATGCAGCATTTCTTGATGTGGGAGTGATGGGAGCTCCTCTCCTCCTCTCTCCTGTTCCAGTCAGCTCTCTGGAGGTCAGCTGGATTTGGCAGATGCGTCTTTGCTGCTCCTGTTGGGGGTTGTTGACGCATGTTTGCAGCGACTTTAAGACCCAGTTGTTTCATGCTCCAGAAGCAGTCAGGAGACCAGTGTTCCCTTTCTCCATTCCTCGACTCATTCTGTTTCGTGCCCTCAAAATGCACTGAGCAGACTATCACCATCCGCTTCAGCAAGTCAGCTGGTTGCTTCTTCTAGACGTACGTCCCCAGTCCTACATTACTTTGTGCCACGTTTCCTTTTTCTTGACAACTGCCAAAGGTCTCTCTCCTTTACACGTGACACACCGGGGTAATTTTCTAAGATACCTCTCAGCATAACAATGGTTCTTTTATTTTTTGGGCAGTATTTTTGACCTGGACTGGGTGGGGGCTTTTACTATGCGCAGTAGCATTGGATAGTATGTCAAAAAGGACTGCTTATTTGCCCGAATAAATATGCATGAGCTTTGGTAGACCAGTAAAATACTGGTGATAATCAGCTATTTTTTTGGCATAGATGGGTAACAGTGTTTGCACAACTCCAGAGAGTGCTGGCCACGCTCATGATTGTAGCTGTGGAGAAGTGTGTAGTGGTGGCATCCTTAGCAGCTCACATGTAATGACTATTCTCTTGGGGTTTTTTTGGTTTTTTGGTGTATATTGGACAGTTGCAAATTTACCACCATGGGGATGAGGAGGAGGGCTAACGAGGACTCCCCTTTAGCAGCAGCAGTCCTTATGGTGCATGCCTTACGGCACGTCGTGGTGGGGACAGGCCGTGGCACTGCACAGACCCAGGGATGCTGCTGCCAAAAGCAAAGAGACAAGTTCCCGCCTGACAGCTGCTTCATGGCAATGATCAGGTAGAAATGCTCCTGCCCCAAGACAAATCTGAGATAGCTTACTCCGCTTCCAGTGAAGGGCTGAAATTACCTCAAAATTACTCTTTATAGCTCTGCCATAAAAATATGCACCCAAATAGCTAACAAGTCGCTATATATTACCTGCTCCTTTATACTCAAAGTTAGTTGTTCTTGTGTTCTCACGCTGTGTCCCTTCTACTGGGGACACGGATGCCGCAGGGAAGCTCACAACACCTTCTGCTATGCTGAAAACTATTCAATAACAGATAATTCCTCTTCTTTGCTACTCCCTAATACACTGTTCTGGGATCACTCTTGAATTTTAAATGTCTGGATGGGGAAAAAACCCTCTTGCCTTGAATCTGGTAAATGCAAGAGAAGAAATAATACTTCTGGAGTTAGTACCCAGTGTTTGCATCAGTTAACCTAGCTCTGCTGGATTAAGGGGTTTTTTATGAGAGCCTTCATGTAGGAGATCATCTGGGTAAGAAAAGGAAATTCAGAGCTGCAGGGCTGCTTGGAGATGCTGGGGACAAGCAGTCTTTGGACAAGGTGAAATGCCCAGCTACTGCTTCTCCTCCTGTCCTCCCATCTCACTAGGCAGCCTGCACACAAGCCTTGCTGAATGGTAAGAGGTTTCCAGCTAGAGGACCAGGGTCAAATCCAGCTCTGGCAGGGGTCTGTGAACTTGGTGCCATTATAAAACATCTGAATGTGGGTTGCTGCTACCAATAGAGTAAAGCAACAGTGAGTTCAGATTTAACAGGCAATTAAACACTTGACTCTGCACACTAGTGAATGGAGAGATGTTCCTTGGAGTAATTTACAGAGCAAAAGGCAGCTGGAGGTAAGCGAGGGTGTTTGGGGCTCTCCCTAGGAAGGAGTGTTTTTGCCTTCCGTGAGCTGGCTAAGCAGTGCTGCCAGCAGCTGCTTGTGGCACAATCTTTGCTCCTGCTCAGAGAAAGAGAGAGGAAGATGCGCCTTTGCAGCTGTCCTGATGTCCCGCTGCTGAGTACCGACTGCTGCATTGGTAGCACCCTGGCAGCAGTGCTGCTTATCCTGGCGGCGTGCGCCTGGTGCCAAGACAGGATTTGGAATTTAGCATTTACTTTCAACCACGAACCATCTGCTGGCCTTGCAACAACCAACTTTCTCAATCCTACAAGTGTTTGTTGGCTTACAGTTTATTTAATCCCATTATGGAATGCATTTCTGTTACCTGTTTACCTCTACTTCTGGCAACCTTGCGATGGCTCCTAGATGACTTTAAAGAAGCTGAAGCTGTTTAGCATGGTTGACTTGTTCAGCCCTAAGTGCCACAAGAATGCTAAAATACGTTATCCTGCAGGAAGCATTTCATGTTTACGTATGCACGAAAATGAATTTGCAAGTGTTCTTCTAAGACTGCTAAGGACGTGCCACTGTGGTTCCAAATGGCAGGTCAAGGGGTCAAGGCTGCCTGCCACTAATCATGCTGGAGAAGGCATGTTGATAAAGTGTTGAGCAAAAGGCTCCTGGACAAGTACAGAATCTTAAAGACATCTGCAGTATTGGGAGTGAATGTGTATTTACCATTAAGTGGTTGGTTGGTTTGTTTCAGGATAATTCAATTTTGCTCACCTGAAGAAGATGATGAAGGTTTTTTTATGCCTCCTCCTACTCTTATTATTCTATAATTGGGAGTAAATACTCAAGTTGGTGGCAATGGGTTTGCTGTGAAATAACCGTTAACTTTAACAGGGGATGTGGGGCTGTTTCTTTTTCACATCCTCCATGTAAAAATCTGAGAACATACCATAAATGAAAATTATAGGAGAATCTCAATAATTTCTTTGCTGTTATCCTCCCCATCCCCTCCCCCAAAAAAGGAAAAAAGGGCACTTTGAGTGTAGATAAAATGTTTCTTTTTGCAATTTTTTATTTACATCAGAAAAGGGAATCCATTTGCTAATGTATTGCCTGTGCATTTTAAAATATTGAATAATCCCACTGTGAGAAAGAAGGACAAATATCTACATAAAATATGCATGCACATGTGCACATATCGCTAATATGATAAGCAGATTTCCTCATAACGTGCACTTGCACATGCTGCATCATCTGTAGCATTTTTCTCATACAAGCGGTGGTGGGAAGCTAAATTTTTTTTCTTTTCTGCTTTGGGATTTTACATCTTATAAGCTCATTCTTCTCAGAGAAAAATTGCTAAAGGACTGACATGAACCTATTATAATATGAATATTTAATAGTTAAAGATTAAAAGTGTGCAAGATATACATTAAAAAGGCAATTGATGAAAATGTTCTTCATTGGGTTACACACAGGTTGTAACCTTGAGTAGCTTGAAAACAAATGCTATTCTACTGTCTATAAGTAAATGGGAAGAATATGCCCTTTCTAACCCCGCAGGGACAGTGTGACTAACAAAGCCATTCAGAATCACTGAGCATTTAAAACATTCCTACAAAAGGGAGTTACAGCACTATCATCCTTCCTTCCAGGAACTAATAAAATAGACTGCATGTTAAATCCTAACACATCTCCTGCACTCTCAGGAGAAGAACAAAACCAAGCTGCTGTCAGGATTATAAAGGCTGATGGGTTGTTATGTGGTGGATAACTCAGGCTCTTGCTGACCTTACTTACACCAAGGGGCAATATTTTTCGCAAGGCTGAACTACTTCTAAACACTTTCTCCACTGAATTAAATATACACATGATCTCCCAGGCAGGCATCCTACGGAAATACTTTATTATAGATACTTAATTTCTCAGCGGAAAACCCTGTGCTGCAGTCATAGCGCTGCACAACATCATGTTATAGAGTGGAATTTCTGTCACGTGAGACTTGGTGCCAAACCTTTGCCTAAGCCTGTCTGTTGGATGGTGCTTCTCCTTCAAATCACACGGCATAAATTGGTGACCTTTTCTAGTACCACTGCTCTTCTGGAGATTGTGGCTGAAGTTCCCTTTTGGCATGTAAAGCTGCAAAAATGAGCATTTATTTCACTGTAAAACACTGACTAGGTAGCAAAGGCTTCACAGACATCGCAAGGGATCACGTCAAGTTCATGGCAAGAAGGGAATACATTGACATTGCAGGACCTTTTTGAGAAGTTCAAACAATGAAATCCCGTAAACTCTCCTTTTCTTTTGCACCTGAATAAACCGGGACATAAGTGATGTCTCCTGGCCCTATCTTCCCATTTTCCCTGAGCTCCGTTCGTTTTTCCACGGACACACTGAAGACAGCTTACAGCTCCTTTCCTCCCTGGATCTTTACATGCAGTCTCTACTGTCAAAGCGCATCTGCCTCTTACCTTCCTTTCAACCTTCTGCACGTCCCTCTTGGCCTTCTACCTCCTGCTTGCTTGCTTGCTTGAGATCCTACCTAATACACTCTGGGCCATTTTGGTCTTTTTTTGTTTTTCCTCTGTTGCTTTCATGCCCTCTGGCTTCTTAAATCTTGCCCTTTTCACCAGTGTGAACATTTCACCCAAGTCTGTCTACACTGAAAAGAAGGAAATTCGTAATGTTTCTTTCCAGGAAAGCCTGGGTGAGTGTAATTGCACAGCATGTTACCTTGTATTTCCATAAATGTAATATAATGCACTGAAGCACTGTACTATCAAATCATTTGGAGGCTGGCTCTCATACGCTGTAGAGGAATGTTTCTTTTAGCTTCAGAAAGTGCAGTTTAGCATAGCAAAGTCAGCATCTTGCATGCTGGGGCTTCCCTGTGATCACCTGGTTCCTTCCCCAGCAAAACGAGCGGAGAAAGGTCATCATAACCTCTTGAAATCTCCTAAACCCCTATAATGGGTCATTTTAGTGTGCTGTGCTGACCCTTAGGGTGGTCATGGTGAAGGCATAATTATAAAATCATAGAATCGTTTTGGTTGGGAAAGACCTTTAAGATCATCAAGTCCAACCGTTAACCTGGCACTGCCAAGTCCACCCTAAACCATGTCCCCAGGCACCACATCTACAGGTCTTTCAAATACCTCCAGGGATGGTGACTCCACCACTTCCCTGGGCAGCCTGTTCCAGTGCTTGACAACGCTTTCGGTGAAGAATTTTTTTCCGGATATCCAATCTAAACTTTCCCATCACAACTTGAGATTATCTGTTATGCAATAGAGAAGTACATGGAAGAAAAAAGAAACATCTCTATGGATACATCACGGAAAGAAAATGATGTTGTCTGGCATGCCGAAAATATTGATGAACAGGCTTTAGTCATAGCTAAGGGATTGCCATATTTGACAGAGCTGTGAAAACATTTTGAACAGACTCCAAGGAGAATGTTGTATATTTAAAGTAGAAGTATACTGCAGATACAGGACCAAGCAGTGTTTGACTGAAATGCAATGGGCTTGGCTGCTCAGAACACAGAAAGTCTCTGTGGCCATCAATCCACAAAGGTATAGCTGTTTCCCAGTTTGAAATAATCACACTATACATACATATATTAAAAAAACCCCCTCTACTTGAATACATGGCTTTTTAGTAAGCGAGTATGTCACTAGTTGGGAAGCACAAATACTCTAATTTGCCATCATCCCACCAAATCACTTTTTGCATGCCTCCAGTTCGCACTCTTATGCTAAATTTAGTACGGATTTTCCCCAAGACCTAATTAGATGACAGGGAAAACTATTCTTTTTTTTCCCCTTGTCTGAAGGCACTGGTTCTTTCCTCTCATCATTCTCTTCTCTCATCTGGGCATACTTTCTTCCTTTTTCCGCCTATTTGCAAGTATTCATCTGCGCAGTGAAGTGTTGGCAAGTCCCAAAATATTGTATGCACCTGTTCTTGGCAACTTCTGATAACCTAGAGAGCTCTATTTTTTGTGCTGATAATGTGTCATTTTGAAAGTTTTGCTTTTTAGTTTTAAGCCCTTATGCGCGCTGAAAAGAAAACCCATGAAAATGTAAACTTTATAGATTCAAAAACTGGATAGCATGAATTCAGACACTCTGACTGCTCTCTCATCTGAGCCTTAGGATGACGTGGTTTCTCACCAATGAATGCTGGAAGCTGTTAAGGTAGAACAAGTGAAGCACCGATAAAGTGCAGGGAATGCAAACTAACTGTAAAGAATTATTTTCTTCTCCTCTTGTCTGTGAAGAAGCCTATGAAGACACATAAAAGCTGAGCCTGTGTTGAGTGCATGGCATGCCTGGTGGGGTTTTGTTTTTTTTTTTTTTTTTTTTTTTTTTTTGTTTGTTTGTTTGTTTTGTTTTGTTTTGTTTTTTAACTAAAAGTATTTAAACAAAGACAGGAGAGCCCTAATTATAGGATGCTGTTTAACTTACAAGCCTGCTGATCCTCTTCAGGCAGGAGTAAAGGGAATGCTCTTACGTTATGGCTTTCAGTTTATAAACCTTGTATAGATAAGTGATGGTAATTGGGAAGAAAACTACTGTACACATTTGAGAGCTTCAGAAGAATCCAGAACTTGAAGTTTCTTTATGAAGAACTGATCACATAATTTGCAAGTGGGGAGAAACAGAAACACTGAGCTTGGCAATTGTTTCTCTAGCTGTGGTTTTCTGTCTCAAGTACATGTACAATCGGGGAGTACAAACACGTATGTGAAAGCAAACTAAGGTGACTGAATCCCAAAAGCTGTCTTTTGGGTGTTTTTTTTTTAACTGGCTGCATGCATAAAATGAACAGATTTTTAACATGTACTGTAATGCATCAGTAAGATTCATGCTGACTTCATGGAGCTTTGGCTCCTAATAATCCAGACGAGGGTATGCATTGTGGATCATAGTCTTCGTGAAGCTGATGTGGGAGCTGAACTATTAAGGGTGCCTTCAATGCTATGATGGTGTCATATATATTTTTAAATGATCATACGTGTTTGGGTTTATTTGCACTTGACCTTTTTTCCCTTAACTTTAAGCTGATGGGATTTTTTCCAGTTGAAAGGAGGTAGATTACCAATAAGCCTGCCTTTTCCAGATTTAAAATTAAGTAAGTAAAAGTAGAAAGTAACCTGTCTTCAAAGGAGAACAAGGTTCAGTCACGGCCAATACAGAAAAGGAAAAAACATAGTGTTTTTCTTCTACTGAGCCTACTGGTGAAAAGACCTATAAGGAGACTCCAGATTTATGGAACCACATGTGTTTAGTGTTTGTTTGGGTGACCTGGGCAGCTGGCAAGAGGGAGGAGATCAATACATTGTTAGTGTAATGAAAAACACTGACTGTCTGCTAGTGTCAGCTTGGGACCATACAATATTAATTAAATGCAATTAAATGTTAAGGCTGTGTTCCTATGGCACATAAGAAATCCTTCTTCCTTTTCTGTTTCCATGCTTTGGAAGTGTGCCAAATGATTATCTCCAACTAACAAGCAAAGCTGTGACTTCTTCTTGCTGTTTAAGTGTGAATTACTTCAATAGAACTGAGTAGCAACAAGAAAAAGTTGTTACGTATCAGCATCAAAAGTGAGGAAGAATGTCTATTTTGACCAAAAATGAGAGAATGATGGATTGTCTTGATGGGATGTTTAAAATTCCAGCCTGAAGCAGAGATAGAGAAGGGTCCAGCCTTTCCACAATATGGATAAAATTGCCCATTGGATTGTTACGGAGGAATCGGGGATACCTCTAGAAAGTCTGCATCGTACACTTGCTGGTTAATCATAGAATCATAGACTGGTTTGGGTTGGAAGGGACCTCAAAGCCCATCCAGTCCCAACCCCCTGCCGTGGGCAGGGACACCCTCCACTAGCCCAGGTTGCCCAAAGCTCCATCCAGCCTGGCCTTGAACACTGCCAGGGAGCCAGGGGCAGCCACAGCTTCTCTGGGCACCCTGGGCCAGGGCCTCAGCACCCTCACAGGGAAGGATTTCTGCCTCAGATCTCATCTCCATCTCCCCTCCTGCAGCTTCAGGCCATTCCCCTTGGCCTGTCACTCCCTGCCCTTGTCACCAGCCCCTCTCCAGCTTTTCTGTAGCGCCTTCAGGGACTGGAAGGGGCTCTAAGGTCTCCCCGGAGACTTCTCTTCTCCAGGCTGAACAACCCCAACTCTCTCAGCCTGTCTCCAGAGCAGAGGTGCTCCAGCCCTTTGATCATCTCCGTAGCCTCCTCTGGCCTCGCTCCAACAGCTCCATGGCTGTCTTGTCCTGACTGTCGAGTGGCCATGGAAGATGATGGAGTTTCATTAAAAACAGCTTGTTATCAATTGTGGATAGTATAGGTTTAGATCATACTCCTCCTTTTAGATGACGAGCTTCTCCCCTCAGTCCGGGACACTTTGGCTTGTGATGAACAGTATCAGGTGACTTTAAAAATATCCACACAACTGTAACAAATGCAAAAGCAGAACTACATCGAGATTCAAAGACAGAATGGTGCTACGTCAGATCCTAAAAAACCCTCCATGTCTTGAAGATGTGGCATGGTATCGTATCAGGCATTTCAGAAGCTAAAGAAATCAATTTGACTTGCCTGATTTCCTTTGATATTTTGATAAATTTTTCAAAATCGTATTATTTTTAATAAAAGATAGACATTCAAGAGATAACTTTAACTGTGCATGGAGATGCATGCTAAACCCTGTAATTTAGAGAGGGAGCTGTCAAATTTTTACCATCTTTTCTCTTCTAAATTATTAATACGTAGTTTTACGGAGGTGAGCAATCCTCACAGACTTCAATGCTTTGTTGTATTGGAAGCCTAAAAATGCCACCTTCTCACGCTGAACCGGCACATGGAGTACGGCGAGGGGTGGGACAGGAGGAGGATGATGAGGAGGAGGAAGGTGAAGCGCTGGTCCCGGCGAGGCAGCAGTCCCGTCCCGGTAGTGCCCAGGGCGCAACTCCCGGCAGGAACGCGCCATTCCCGCCCTGACACGGCGGCGCCCCCTGCCGGCCCGCCCTCGCCCGCCTCCGGGCCCGCCTCAGGCCGCCCCGCGCGCTCCCCCTGAGGAGAAGGGCGAGCGCCGCTGCCGCTGCCGTCCGGGGCTTGTCACGCCAGGGATACAAAGGAGTGCCCGGTGCGCCTCCCGCTAGCCCAGCGGCACATGGGTCCCCGTCCAAGGAGGTGACAGCCCGGCACAGCGCCTCGGCACTACGGTTCATCTGCAGGAGGCGGTGGGCGGGAAGAAGATGGCGGTGGGCGGGAAGAAGATGGCGATGGGCGGGAAGAAGATGGCGGTGGGCGGGAAGAAGATGGCGTCGTTTGAAAAGATGGCGATGGCTGGTGGGGGGGCAGGGTTTAGGGTTGTTGGTTTTCTACTATTGGCAGCTTTCTTAGTGAGGTGGCTCTGAGTACTGGGGGTAGCCCTGGTGTACTGTTTCTTTTTTCATCCAGCAGGTTAGTATTGGTGTATTTATGTTCCTTTTTCAGCCTCAGGTGCAGACAGGAGATACAATCACCCCAGCACTTCAGTGTTCCTACAAGCTAAATAGGGTGGCCAGCCTTCTCAGTCAAAAGCCAGCCAGCAAAGATAGGGGAGCTTGGCTGTTAAAATAAGCAATGTTGCTCTTTGTTTTAGGATGCATTGGTGCTCTTCCACGCTGGGGGAGGTAGCAGTGTGGTTTTTTGCTGTACCTTCACTGTGTGGGCTCAGGACAGTGGTGGTGGCTGCCCCCAACCTCAGCCATCCTGGTCTGGGGGCACCTGGCAGCCCCATCTCACTGTGTGTGAAGAAGGCAACTCCTCTTCGAGGATTGGTATGGTGTTGGGCTCCTTCCTCAGAGAACCAGAGCCCGTGGCCAGGAGGACACCATCAGCTGTATCCAAATGCCCAACTGCTTGCTACCTCTGGGAGCTGAAGTGTGCTCCTATAGCTGCCATAGTGTGCTATGGCAGTGCTGCTACCCAGCAGTCTGGAGTTTGGCTCTAGTTTTATCCCCAAATCTGTGTCCATTGTGGTATGGTCTTTATGTTTTTATGAATTGTCTCTCAAAAATACCTTTATGAGTAATCTCTTTCTTGGAAGCATCTAGGCAAAAAAACCAAACCTGTGGTTTCCTGAAATGATTCCTTAATTAAAAAAAACTGTAAAAACTTCCATGGTACATTTGCTGAACTACGCTATTAGGGAAAAATATGTCTTCAGATATTGCTGTATTTTTTTGTATATATAATACACACAAAACTTTATAATTTTAAGTAACTTTCCTAGTATTTAAAGCACATATGGTATAAGCATAATTCAAACTATTGTTAATCAAAATCTATTGGAGAATTTCTACTCTTAAGTGATTGAGCGTATATTAAAACAAGGGCATTGATGAGATTGTTTTTTTCAAAGAGTCTAAAAGAAATAGGCAACAACGCTATAAAACTTGAGGGGGTTGTGGCTCTTGCAGTCCCTCAGGACCCTTTGGAAGACCCATTCTTGGTTTACTTATTGTAGTGTTGGCACAATAAAAGCCAGCAAAATTTAAGTTCCTTGTCAGTTTGTCACTGAAGATAATGGAAGGGGAGGATGAACTTGAGTAATTGTGATGGAGGAGTGATCTGCTTGCTTTGTGTAGTAATGAGATACAGCTGAAAAGAATTTATGTTCCAAATTAGCATGGAGGAAGGTATGGAATGCAAAGCAGCTCTGGTAAAAGAAGTGACAGCAAATAGTTATTAACTGTTGTGCTCAATAGCACAACAACAATGCCCTTTTAGAAACTTTCTTATCTTGGTCATAATAGCTGGTAACAGTTCTGAAAATAGCTAGTAGATCACAGCCAGGAAAGTATGGCTTTCAGAACAGACACACATGAAAGCAAGGCATCAATATGTACTTTGAGGAGCTTTATTTCAGTGTACTTTTTTTTAAGCCAGGTAAACAGATGAGATCGGAGGCTGGATAGTCAGTGAATAGTCAGGGAGGCAGCTGTAGAGATTTAAATATCCTTTACTTTCAGCTTGAATCTTGAGATGTGGCTCAAGCTTCAGCAAGCTCTGGGGTTTGCAGGCTGCGGCAGTAGTTTCCTGAGGCTTGTTCTTCCCATTCATTGCTGCATAGATCACTCTTGATTCTCTTTCTTGTTCAGGTAATTTGGCATAAGGAAAGTATGGGCTACTAACTGACAAGAACTGTAGGATGTTGGAAATGATGGTTATAGTGTACCTGCTGTAAAGGAGTAAAGAAATTTGGTGTAACTAATGCAAAGTTGATGTCTTGATGAAAATAGGCTATATTGAAGAAACAGTTGTTTTCCCATTATATTATATTATGGCTTTTAAAGAAAACCAAAATAGTACCTACTAAACCAGTGACTGCATAGGTGACTGGCAGTTGCCAAACAGTAGTTGTAAGGGGAAAAACCATTATCCACTGGGGGTTTGTGCATGGGTGACTCATTCAGGCTTCCTTTATTTCAAATGGCTGGTCAAGTTTTGCTCCTGTTCTTAACTGCTTTCCTATCTCCCCCATGTTTACATTCTCCTCCCCTCATGGTTCCCTTGTATGAAGTCCTGCTTAGCACCTGATAGGAATGACTTTTAACAGAAAATGAAGTAGCTACAAAGCAGAAACTTTCTCATGGGCGAATGTTGCCATGCATTTCATTTGACCAAAAATATTTTTGCCCAATCTAAAAAACTGATGTATTTTGCTTTATTGAATTGACATGAAGCGTTTGGATGTGTTGAAATACAGGAGTTGGGTTAAAAACCCTCTAACATTAAAATGTATTTCTGTAAATCTCTACCATGTAGGAAATGCACCCTTCCCTTCTCTCTGTCTCCTGTGAGACAGAAGGAGTATGTTTCCTGAAATGCACTGTGTTCTCCTAGAAGGAGTATGTTTCCTGAAATGCACTGTGTTCCCAAGAACGCGATGGTAAATTAGGGAAGTTGTGTTATTCTTGTCTCAGGAAAGATGTAGCCCAACCAGGGAGAATGAGGCGTTCGGCCTCCCTGCTCTACTCCAAAGAACATCATCAGATTTTTTTAATGCTACAGGCTTTGTCACCCTCCCCCCACAGGAATCCAAAATGTTATTGCCAGAGTTGAGAAAGCATTTAGGAGAAGTCAGAAGAGACACATACGACGTTGCAGGCTAAAGCAGGAAGAATAACATGCAGAAAAACAAGATGGGGATGGTTCTGAGAGAGTTTTGCAGAAAAGCAGCAAGGTAAACATGGGTCAAAAATGTCACTGTGTTAAGAAAAGAGGTAACAGTTGTAGTAGGATATCATGTAACAGGAATATTTCTGTAAGAAGTACAGAAATGATCCTTTTGATCTCCTTAGCACTGGGAAGACTAATAACTACTGTATCTAGTCATAGACATAGCTTAAGAAAAACATGAATCAGATGAAATTTTTCCAGAAGAGAGCAGCAGAACTGTGGAAAGTGCAGGAAATGTGAGCCGTGTTTCCTCACAGAAGGAACTGAGTTATCTAGTCTAGAGGAGAGAACGTGTAGTGTAAGCACAAGTGTAATGGGTCACAGCTTGGTCCAGTGAGCTCTCTTTAATGGTGGCCCACAGCAGAAGCCCGATGTAGAAACTGGGCAAGAGTAACTTGGTACTTTTTCAGTATACCATGGAAGCCAGCAATGTGTCTGGAGCCATGGCACGTCATTTTCTCGAGCCAGTGGTGGTGCCTGACTGAAGGGCTGTAGCAGCCTTGGGCATATGGCACTGCCGCAGATAGGAAAGAAATACACTGCTGTTCATATTCACTTAGTGGATGTAAAGTTGCAGGTGTAAATTTTAGCACAGGAGGTACGGGTAAGTGTTCAGAACAGCTGCGCAAGCTAGAGATAGTGAAGTACTAGCAGGGATTGCCAGGCAGAGTATACAGCTTTTATCCTCAGTCACTTTTTAAAATATTAGCCAAACCAAATCTTGGTGCAGGTACATCTTGGAATAGGGGCTGGAGTAGATTATCTGTCATTTTCTCTTCCCTCTTCTGACCGCTCATCAACAATTCTGTGTTGCTGCTCTGCAGCTCTAATTTTAGCAAAGACTCTTTTGTGCAGTACCAGTCTCATCCTGTTCATAAGTCTGTTAATGTGCTTTCCATGTACAGACATTGTTCAATAATAGTACTTATTCTGCCATTTTTTTCCTTTGATGAGGAAAAGGACACTAGTATCTTTTTGTCACATGCCTGGAAACTCTTAATGAAACATACTCTTTTCAAGTACCGAGTGTTCCTGTAAATTAAAATGATATAAAACGCATCTTTACAATTACTTTATTCTTTTCAGTCAGCTATGGAGATACGCCTAAACTGTAGGGTGTAGAAGTAAGTCAAGGCTTTGATTGCTGCATGTCTCAGGAGAATTAAAGTGCTTGTTAACTTCAGCTCATCTCCTGTGTGGTGTTGTAATATTCCCTGTCGTCTTGGATATTTATTTGTACCCCATGTATAGGGGTTAGGTGCTTGGGCATCTGCATCTTTGTGCCTCTGTAAATCTGATTGTATGCAGAGGATGATGGTGATATGCATGCCAAACAATAGCGCACCTTCCACCAGTATTCCTGGGAATGCTGGCTCCTGAAGTTAGCAACAGAGGTAGCTAAGAAAAGGACTCCTTCACTCCACTGTTATGAGCTCGTTTCTTTATGTTGAAGTCCTAGAATTGATTCTACAAAATCATTGTAACTTCTTTATAAATTCAGCCACAGAAGAAAGTCAGAGGAACAGCCATGTGCTGTGTTCGGTATTCTGAAGTTAATGTTCTGCATTTTGTCTGATTCAGATTCTTACACGTATAGGGGGAAAAAAAAGTCGACATAGTAAAATGTATGGAAAAAAAGAAGGAATGGTGTTTCAAATGCTGCTATAGTCTGTAATCAATTGGAATACATTTAAATGCAGCAGCTAAAGAGAAGTGTTCTGAAAAGATGCTTTGCCCCCTCTGACAGTCTTGAGCATAAGTGCTTTGTGCTAATGCTTGATAGTTCTGGGAGCAGGATGCTATCTAATGTATCCTCTAACTGCTGGTGTAATGGGAAGCATGTGTTCCCTTAGCATCTGCTGCCAGATGTTGGCAAGCACTCAGGGACTGGGGCCATAACCTTGTCCCTCAGTGTTTGGGCGTGCTGCCACTAGTATATGCTGCCAACTTGTACATTTTTTCAGGCCGACTGAGAATAGTACTTTGTTTTTGAATATTTTTAGTTCGCTACTGTTTTCACTTGCCCATGGATGCCTAACAGACCGATGTCATGATACCAGAAGGGACGTTCTTAGGTTGATGCTACTTCTTGCATGTTAGGACTTCTCTCCCCTCCACCTTCTTAAACTGCTGTTTGAATAAGCTGCCTGTGTTCATTTGACAGATTCCCTGAAGAAGCAGCAGCTCGTTTTGAGATACCAGACTCAGACCTTTCTGCATGGATTTGGGGGCTAATGAAACTTTGAGGAAGCTCTAGTCTGCATTCCTTCACTGTACCCTAAATGACACCACTGCATCTTGAAGACGGTATGGTGAGTTCATTCATTCCTGCTTCCTGCCAGCTTAGGAGAAGGATAAAAGTTGGGCTCCTTGCATTGTTCTCCTCACAGACTGATGTTGGAGATGGAAACTTCCTGCTGCCATCCTCCCTTTCCTCCTTTATCTCAATACTTTTTTCATAATGGTTGAATATGCTTATTCCTTCTTTTTTACCTCCCAGAAGTTCCCTTGAAACGCTCCTTGAGTCTTGTGAATGGAAAAAGTAGGGAATTCCATTCTTTGTTCCCTGTAATGGAAACTAAGGAGAATTAAGTATCACAGGAGGGATAAAGACAGTCTGCGTGTGCTATCAGTTATAAACCTGATTTTACCGAGGATTTCTGTAAAGCTGAAGTTGTCTTTTGCCATTGGGTATGATTTGGAAATGTACGTAGCAACAATGGCTGTAACTCAGTAATGCAAAAATTTAGAAAAGATATCTCTCCTTTTTAGAGAAATTTCTTCTTCAACACACCGGGATTTAGGCTTCCTTCTAGATAATAAGGTTTGTAACATGTATGATAAGTTTTCCATTGTACCTCAGCCATCTCTGTTGATTTATTGGCAGGGAATAAGGAAAAGCTATTGTCTGAATTTAGCATTCATTTCATGCATCAAAATACTTAGATTTGGGATGCATGACTATTCCTGCAATGTATTTCTGCTTTGGTAAGATACTATAAAATGCAGATGAACATTTCTTTAAGGAAAAGTGTTTCAAATCAAACTTCCTTATCTGATAATCCAGAGTTGCTGTCTTCATTTTACCGCTCTGCTAAGTCTGAAATTCAGATGCTTTGTAGTACAGTGAAATCATGGTCATTCTAGGATTATTTCAAAGCATCTGGTTGGTTTTTGGGGAAAATCAAACATTGTTTTTATTTTCTGCTCATCAGATAAAATCCCTTGCTCTTGTGTATCATCACTAGTAAAGGCTCATGAATCATAAGAGTTTTATAATTTGGGGAGTGGAGGAAAGATTGCAAGTAAAAGTAAGGGAGTTAAAGCATGGTTTTGTCTGTACACAGGTATTTTCCTTTTAGACGTGCACCACTTGAGAACAGGACCTATTTTGTTTGTTTTTAGAAGAAACATGAATAAAGAAAATGTATTTCTTTACTGTAGAATTTTGTTTGCTTGCTCTCTGACAAAAGTACCTTTCCTTGATTTAAGAGCTGTTAGGGCTACTTATTAACAGATGTGAATTACAGATAATTTTAAAAAAGATTAACATGATATTTGCATGTAATAAAAGATAACTGATGGGAAATTAAGAATTCTTTCACCTTGATGAGTACAGGATTTTGAGGTAAGTATTGAAAGTTAAGCAACTCCATGCCTCAAGGCTGGTTGGATGTTCATGTGGGGGAAGTTAAAACAGTGCTTTCCACCTTAGTTTGGCCTTGAAGTTATAAATCTTTTTCCTCTTAGTGCAGGCATTGCTGTCGTTACCTGTGCTTTATACCCTCACAACTTGATTACTGGTTGTGGCTGTATCTTAAATCAATCTAGAAACTTCAACTGGTGTGGAATGCTTAGTAGTATACAAAATAATGAAGTTGGAGTATGACAGAATTTAATGTACTTGGCTCTATTTTAAGTGAATTCCACGGTGATTGTAGAGGGTAGCAAGCGAGTGTTAGTAGTGACAAATGCTTTTCTTGTCGAGCGCCATGGATAGTAACGAGGCAGGCTTCCCTACACAGCCCTGACGGTCTGACTTACAGTGATCTTATGGGATGAGGAAAATACCACTTGTGCACAAAACCCGTGTCTTTTCTGTGCCAGTAAGACTTTTCAACAGAGGCAGTAAATGAGATGAGCACGTGCATCTCATAGAAACTAAAGTCCTTTAATGTCCACAGGGAATGGAACAGGCTTCACTGTTTATGGTCTTGGTGGAAATTCCACATGGGCAAATGGCAGGAGATGCAGTTTCTCCACTTTTAAGATGAAAGATTGGTTTGTGTCTGGCTTCAATTTGAAGTTAAAGCTCCAGGGAGACTGTATATTCGAAACCTTATTCTTTTGCCCTGCTAATCCATCCTCTCCAGTGATACCTAAAAGCTCTACTTCTACTTTATTTTTTCTCTCTTTCTATAGAAGATATGTCATTCCATCTCAACATATGTATCCTGGGAATATTGTCTTCCAAATGGAAAGCAAGACAGTTTGCATGCACAGAGATTTTTATCCTGTCCTTAGTAGTCTGCTGGGTAGAGCTGGTCAGGAAAGCTTTTGTTAAAAAAATTATCATCATGTGTGCTTAGGAGACTGAAATTCATGCATGTGATTTGGAGCAACCACTTGAATTCAGGTCTGTGATACTGGGTATGGGCTAGTTTGGAGTAAGCATGCTGCCTTTTTTTTTTTTTTTCTTTTTTGCCCTTGATGAATGTTCCTGAAAGGTGGTGATCTGATTTCATCATGCTTCAGCATGTCAGTATCCTTCGAGGAACAGATTTGTTGTATTTCCATCAGCTGCGGCTTTGCTTTTTTAGGGATATTTCTTAGGATGGAAAGCATGCAGAGAATTGGAGCAGGTGTCTTAGCTCAGTGGAAAAGAGCTGTGAGATCACTGGGAACTGCAGGTGATCTGTGTCTAGATTTCACTTTTTTTCCCATCAACTTTTATGTGAGCAGACTGTCTGACATTGTACTGCAAGTGCCTGCGCTTCCTGGGTTGCAGAGAAGTGGTTTATTACCACCTACTGACTGATAGTTTTGTAACAACTAATTTTACTACTGTAGACTCCCTTCAAAGTCTTTATGCAAGGTGAAGGTACCTAATTAATGAGGTCTAAGGAGACTACAGTTAGAAGTTGTGTACCAGAAGGCAAAGGAGAAAGAGAAATAAGTTATGAAGCATAAATGGCATGCAGGACTTGCAATATACAGCCAAGCTTATTCCCTGACCTGGTAATTAATGTACTTGCATATGTTATGCTGTAGCTTGCTACACAACAGATATATGGAGTAAGCAGAGTGCGCAGAACAAAGTTTAATTTAGGAAGGTACATTGCATGGGTAAGGTACTTCGTGTTTGCTGCACAGGTTACCTCTCAATTGCTGTTGTAAGAATTTGTAGAAGCTGCTTTGAATGTCTTAGAAGGATTTGTTTGTAAGAAAGAGTCTGAGTAAATGGCCATCTGGTATAATGGCTCCTGAGAGATTTAGCAGCGCATGTCCCCAAGTTTCCTTAGTTTACATCCTTTCTAGGGCTGTTTGTCTTTTCATGTAATTCAGTGATCCAGTCTGCCTCATTTGCTATGTCCCTACAAGAACAGCCTCTGCTTAAAGGGAGCTCATCTTGTTTGAGGCGCTGAGGGAGGTAGCAGGCACTGCTGTGTCTGAAGGTGCTGCTGCTGTAGCCTTAGAAACAAATGCAACCTTACTCTTATTTTATTGTATGCTAAAGGTACAGATTCTAAATTTTTTTTTTTAAGAGGGGGGGGAAAAAACAGAATCTGATACAAAACTTCCTGTGTTTTTGAAAATAAAATCTAATGCAGGAAAACCGCCTTTGCCCTGTGATGTGGTAACAAGAAATACTGAATTGACTTTAGATTGTGTACTGGTTCAAAGCCAGTAGTGGCTTCCAGAAGGGTCACTGATCAGCCTTTTAATCTTGCTGGAGAACTCTCCAGCATGCCAGGAAGTGAGGAGTATTATTTACATAGCAGCAGCAGCACTGGAGGCTTCCAGGCAGAGACGAAGGTGTCGTTCTGGACACTGTGGTAACCAGGAACAAATGCCCAGTGTTCCCTGGAGAATTTATAATTTAGGGCTTTTGAAAAAGTTAGAGTAGGTATCCAAGAATTATTGGAGCTGAATGAAACGTGAGGTCCTTGTGAATCAAAGTACACCTTTTAGTAGAGATGCTCTGAGGTGACTTTTCCTGAGTAAAATGCATTTGGAGTGGTTCTTGTAGCTGCTGGAGTGATCTTTCTGCATGCACTGGCCATGTTGAAAAAACAATGTGTAGAATACATTCATCCAGTGTGAGATAAAAAGGAGGAAAGCCTAGAAGGAAAAAAAGAAAAGGCAAGTGGCAAAGCAGCAAATGATAAAAAGCTAAACTAAAATCTGTTCCTGAGAAGCACTAGATAGATTCTTTTTCACAAGCAAAGCAATCCTTTTTGTGAATAGGGGCACAGTTCCAGTCTATTATTGTGTCCTTCGCCTGTGATTTAATAAACATTTTCCATCTTATTTCTGTGACTGGTTGGAATTTAAATAAACAGGAAGACATATTACGTGGTGGAAGGGCTGGATCTTTTCACAGAAAAAGCAATCAAGGTGAGTCACGATGGAGTGACTTCCCTTCCCCTAAGCAAAGGGCAGAGATGACTTAAATCATAAGGATTTGTTATGTTTCAGCAGAGGATGAGTATGTTGTCTCAATGTAAGCAGAGTAAATGTTCACCGTATGTAATCTGTTGACCTTCACCTGTAGGTTTGAAGTCAACATTAATGACTCTTGCATATATGTTTTTCCAAAGAGAAACATTGTTTATGCAGGAGATTGTTTTAAGGTTCTTTGCCACTTCAAGCTAAATTCAGTAGTTAAGTTTCCACTGATACTGAAATACCACAATAACCGCGTAGGCAGTTCTTTGGAGAATTTATTGCAGCAAAACATGGAGCTTTGTATTCTTTAGACAGGTTTTCCTCTTACCCGGAGACCCAGGTAGGAGCTACAACTCTGTACAAATAGTCACTACTGTGCTTCCGCCTTTGCTCCTTCAGAAGGGAATCCTGATTAAACACGAAGCTGTTTGTATACATGAGGATTCCCAAGATAAACACCAGGCAGGTAGGATTTAGCAAGCAGCAAAATCCCCCTGTACACCGTGGCTGAGTGGGGACTGGGCTGTATTGCATCTTGCGGTACCAGAATTCTGTAAAGCAAACATAATTCAGGAAAGTGAGGGGGTTTTTTTTAAGCTTCTAGAGGATATTAAAAAGACGAGCAAGTAAATTAAAAACTAATCTTTTTAGTGTTAGCTTACTAGTTTTAATGTTACCCTCTGGCTAGCTCTGGTCATGCTATTAGCCTATAATTCTGGAAGCTGAGTCCTATATGCTTGTTCTATTTCTGTAGCTGCCTTTGTTGTTTTTTTCTTCTTGCAGCCAGAAGATAAGAATTCATTAACTCCCTCTCATCTCAACATCTACCTTTCAGGCTTTGTTCTTAATAGTCTTTAATAGTTCTGGGAGCAGTTGTTCCTTTTCATTTATTTGTTTTCCCTTTTTCCACTTCAATAAGTATGCCAGGTCATGCCCAATTAATATTGATCAACTTCCCAAATTATGACTCGTACTATTATTGGAAAAATTTCTCTTCTTTTAGTAAGGAAATGAGGTCCATCAGTGGTCTAAGTACAATTCAGAAAATTAACCTTGCAAATCCAGCAGTAACCTTTGTGCATCATTGAACTTTCAGCAGTGGGACGTAATCCAGCAGTATAATGCTGCCAGATGACCTGCCAGCACCACTATTCATTAGCTACGGAGCAGGAGCAAATAGGTGGGTGTTTGGGTTGGATTGGTGAGTTTTGTACTAGTGAAATGATGCTTCTGCACCCTGAAGGAAACTTTTCTGCTGTGGCAGACCTTGGACCAAGCTAATTTGTTTTCCTGTTTTCACATTTCTCGCTTTCTGCAAATAATATTTTTCCTTTTTTTTTTTTAAATTTTTTTTTATTCCCCCCCACCTTGCACAAAACAGTCTTTGTCATTTGCCACTACTACTGGTGATCCAGCTCTACACTGCCATCATCTGCTGGCAGGTCTCAGTTTTACCTCATAGGAGTGATCTACTGAAAGAAATTACTTCTGGAAGACACCTGCAAGAATAACTCCTATCTTTCCTCCGTATTCCTTGGTGGTGGTCCTGTGACTTGCTTTCCGTCTGCCCAAGTCTAAACCATCTGGCTGCCTGCCTGACAATACTTAGAGGCCATTCAATTTACATGAATAATCAGCCTTGTGGTACTCAGTAGGGTTGGCTCTGCAAAGTCTGAAAACGTCTGGCTCTGAAAAGGTTGCTGAACTATGCAAAGCTAAGATGGAAGTTTTTCAGATGGTCCACCTCTTGGTGGAGTAGGACTTTGCAAAGGTTTCATGCTCTTTAGAAGGAAGAAAAAGACTTAGTGGTATGATGGCCTCATGGCACGGCCTTGCATCTTCACAGTAACCGCTGAGAATCCTGGAGGGCTGTTTGGGGAAAAAATGTGCTCATACAACTTGATTCTCCTTTCACCTCTCCTGCTTTAGTTATAGTAGGGTTTCCTCCACCCCTTCCCTCTGAAAGCAAAGCCTTTGTTTGTTCTCTCTATTTATAAGAGTTGATATTCCAGATGACTTAAAAAAGGGCAGGTTACTTTCAAAGGTTCATATAAAATGCTGGACTAATGCACCTCAGACTTGTCTGGTTGGAGAGATGTTCAGCAGATACACCTCTGAGAACCCTCCCCATGTGTTCATAACATCTGCTTTCTCGCTACGTGTTCTTTTGGATCAGCTTTCTAACATCACAGTGAGCCAATTTCCTTGTGAAGACCCAAGAGAAAGGAGTAATTCTTTGCTAGTTAGAAAGGAAAAGGGAGTGCGGAGCAAAGGAATGAAACACAGAGCCTTTTGGCTCCTGACTCCTCCTTAGGTCCTATAACACTGATGCCAGGAGAGCCCATTAGGGTATTTTGTCAGAAATGTGAAAATCAGATTTTTATTGAACAGATTCCTGTCTGGGTAGATTTTTTTGACAGCAGATGTTGATAACTAATTTACGTGCACTTTCCTAAATTAGAATGCTGTAAGGACTCATTATTTTTTCATGCTAATGCACTTCAATGCATTTAAATAGGCTTTCTTGCCCTTCAAGATTAGTGGTGCTATGCAGGGGAGGGAGGAACCTGCTTTAATAAAATTAATATTGAAGTAAAAGGTTAAAAGACCTTACCAAAGGGAAGTGGAATGGAAAAATATGGGCAGAATTTTTGCATTCTAAAAAGCTCATAGTAATGGGTATATTTTGCTACCTTTAATTATTGGCTGGCTAAACAGTTCAGTCAAGTCAAGTCTTAGGAAGCTGTAGATTTGTGGAGTCTGACACACCGAGATTTTAAGGTGGTGTACAATTTGTGTCCTGATCACAATGCTCTTACTGTCCTGATCACAATGCAAGAATTAATCTTGCTAAAATATACAATTTAATTTTTTATACAATTACACTCTTCCCTTTTTCTGTCAGTGTTTTTCAAGTTGATATTCTGGCCATCTGCTGCTTCATGCTGTTCCTAGGTAGTTTTATCTGCATAAACTACTTTATCATCAGCTGTCTTGTATTTCAGAAGGTACCTTGGACCTTCTTCTTAACACTTCGTTATGGATGTTCAGTTATTACGCTGAACTTCACGTGGTTAAAATTGTGGCTGAGCCTCCTCCTCTTCCTGTTCTTTATTCCATGAATAACTTTGGGTAATTATTTAGTATGTTCCAGCTATTATTAAATCTTCCTGAAATACAAATCCATTTATCCGTTCAGACAGAAAATCCTCTCGCATCCTCTTGTCTTATTTTGACTGTCACTATTTCTAATGTAGACCGTTCCAAGCTTGCTTTCCTCTTTTCATCTGGAAAGATGACACCAAAATATTATTTGAACAGAAGAGATGCGATTCTGTCACTTTATTGGCTTCCTTTCAAATCGCAATCTAACCATTCTTACCTTTGTTTGAAAGTCTTTCATATTTTAGTCCTAAACTAGTTAAGATTAATATGGCATAAACATTTTACTGCATCTCCTGCCCACCAGTTCTTTCTTTCCTTCAACGTTTCTCTGTCGTTTCCCCCCTCCCGGCCCTTCCGGTGTGCTTCCAGTTCAGGGCTTTCTAAAAATTTTTTTTTAGTTATTCTATGTGGATTGTGTTAATGAGTTGATAATTATGGGAAGAATCATATTTAAAGGAAGTGGTGGACATATGGGTGTATGGTTTTTATGTTAGAACTATTGTGGATATTTTGCATGATAAAAGTACACGTTTTGCTTACGTTGACTGCTGAGGCCCATTTTGGCACCTAGATAAGGATATAGTAGTGATGGCTCTCATGTCCGTACCTGAGGCAGTATAGATAATCTAGACATTTTACATTTCTTTTTATTTTTTTTTATTGCCATCTTTTCTTCTTCTCTAACATTCTGTATTGCACAGTCTTTCCCCGTGTGTTACTTTATTTTCATGCCTTTCATTGTTCAAAGCTTCTTCATTTGCTTGGAATGTTAATACAAATTGTGGGGATGTCTTAAAGGTATTGCTTGAGTGCAGACCTAAAATGCGTTGTTTAGATAGGCTTGTCTGCTGCATTCAGTGATGTCTGAATATGTATGATCTCTGTTCCAAAATGCCTGAAAATAATTTCCAAATGTGTGAAATATGAAGGATGTTGTAGCTGTGATTCTCTCTGTTTACTTTGAATGTTCTTATAGAGACTTTTCTCCTTTGTGAAAATTACTTTTTTAAATCTGAGGTTAGTTTGCCGAAAATTTCTGCTTTGGTTTGTTTAATAAATAGTTAAGTATTTAAAATATCCTTTTATCTCACTTATTTTTGCTGGCCTGGTTGCTGGTTGGGAAAATCAATTTATAACAATGTAGCTAAATACTTATGAATGATCAGGATAGTGATAGACATCTAGAAAGAAAATTCAGTATTTGCAAAATATCTGAATGTAGATAGCTTCATTGAGCAAAAGGATTTCTACTTGACTGGGTTGCAAATATAGTCACCAATCTGCAACTTGTAATTTGAGGAGATGTAGTGAAATTAATTTGAATACCACAGTAAGTAAAACTTGCTTTCATGGTTTCATTGAAGCACTAATCCATATATATAGTATAGTTTCTTGGTTTATTGGAACTTTTAACATGAAAAAAAGGACAGCTGGACTAGATCCATACCTTTTATTGTTGAACAGAATTGCCTTTTCTGATCTGTTTTTTCATAGTAGTTAGCTTTTACAGAGAAATGAGAATATTGGTATTCAAAAGAGGCACACACAGATGCATTGAAGTTTTTTTCGGTAATTAAGGCAGATGGTTGCTCGCTACATTTATAATATTGCTTAAATTTTATTTTGATTCATTAATGGAAACCATAAAATCCCATAATGAAGCAATAGGGACAAGCCAAAAATGGAAAACAGACTATTAGCAGTACTTCTATTATCAAACTAATAAAAATTAACAAGTAAACATAGAAAACATAACTGTCACGTTATTTATACAACTTTCCTTTAACATAAATATTATTGAATATACTGGGTAAGATTGCCTGTAGTGTGGAATGAATCAAAGAGTTTGCTACTAAATTGAATTTGGATGACTCTTCTCAAAAGTTCATAGGGGAAAAAAAAAATCTTTCAAAGAAAAAAAAATAAATCAAGTGATTTTTTTTTTTCTATTTTCCTAAATGTATGAATTCTTTCTAATACAAGGCATTTCTATGGAGTTTCTTTTTAATATGACTACTTCCTGTAGTAACAATAAGAAAGATTGTGTTCAAAATTTGTAATACTAAATTTTATCTTGATTTATAAAAAATAGTGTGTGTGCTGTACTCTTCCCCCCACCTAAGCCATCTGTGTCCAAATCTTTCTGTGCCTACTTTTTCGTAAAGTTCAGGCCTTTAAAACATAAACCAGCCTGTTTTTCTCTGCAGCTAGAGTTTTAGCTAAATTCCTTTAAGACAATATTCATGCCATCTAAACTTAGATATTTCCTGAGGCAACCAGATGAGGAGCCAGGTTGCTGAAGGTGCTTGCCCTAGCCAGAGGAGAAGAGGTACCCTTACAGGCAGTCCCGCTTGTGCCTTCAGTGGGGATTTGTGTGGGCTGTGATTATCGGCCAACTCTTCATAAAGGCCTTAGGCTAAGTTTTATAGCTTTTGGAGTTTTGCAAATGGCAGGGTAGAAAAATGCAGTAAAACTTTGTGTGGCCTGTGGCCTTCCTCTCATCCTTTGGACCCCTATTCATTACAGTTCTTTGGTGGTACCTTTCAGCCATGACCTCAGTGACTACCATAAGCTGTGTAGTCTGCTTTACAGCCCCAGAAGAACTCTTTCAAATAGTTTCTTTTGTTTCCATTTAAGATGGAGGCAGGGATGGGGAAAATAGATGATGTGTCTCTGTTGTGTCAGCTCAGGAGGAGTTCTTCCTTAGCTGTCAATAGCAAATACATATATATATATATATTCAAATCTGATCTTCTGAATAGGACTACACATTGCTTTTGTATAGTAATAATAACTTTTTATGGTTGCAAATCCACTGCATTTTATAAAAAATGTGATTTTTAAATTTTTTTTTTTTTTGTGGGCAGTATTGCTCCCCTCATCACATTTTCATTACTCTTGTGTCTCCCTTTAATGCTTGTAAGTGGCTAGGCAACTCTATTGAGGTCAAAGTTATGACACAATAATTTCTTTTTTATTGTTCCATTATCTTGTCTTTCCAAGTTGAGCGTAGCGCTCTTTCTTCCTCTCTTTTCTTGCTTTGAATTCCAAAAGCTGACAGTAGGTTATTGCATGTCTTGACTTAAAGTGCATTACTTTTGCTGTGAACCTGACGTAATGGGCTGTTGCGCATAAGACTTATTTCTGTATCCCCTCTATTTCTGAAAGCAAGTTAGTATACTATTACTGAAACTAGACAGTTATATTGTGTTTAATTTCTAGTATTGCGTCTCTATTTATAGTAATTGCAGCAACAAGAGAACAGCATACTTAAGCGTTTGGGAATTGCAGGCACTGCGCAATACTATCAGCTCAAATGCCAGCTGTATTCCACAGGCACACTGTTACCTCTTGTCTGGGTTGTCTGCTGCTTTCTGGGTCCTGCAAAGAAACCGTTGAAGGCGCTGTAGTCACCACGTGTGCATGTTTGACCAGGATAGCCCCGTAACACATGTTGTTGTAGCATTTTGAAAAAATACAGGGTACTTCATTGTCACAGATTTACCCTAAAATGTGAGATTTTCCTGTAAGACCCTTTTCAACCACAGGCTTGGAAAGTAGCTTGTACCTAGCACCATGCTAGGACACCGCAGTCCTGCGGGATGCTGTTCTTCTAGGTCCTGTGTTTACATACCCCTCTAGGGAACTTACCTCCTCTGCCCCATCCCTTTTAAGATGCATGTCATAGGTGCTGAGGTGAAAGGGTGTCTAGAAGCAGCTCTGGAAGGAGTAGTCCCTGGCCAAGTGGAGAGGAGGAGAGAGGGTGGTTCTTGTCTCTATTTCTGCTAAGTCTTTAGCAAAACTTTTACAGAATTCTGTGTTTTCCGGCAGCTGTCTTCTGAGTAAGGACTTCAGGATACAAATCCAGTGTTTGCTTGTTGTCACTGCATATTGGCAAAAAATGGTATTTATTGAGGCATTTTGTCTGTAATTGTTGCGGTATAAACAAAGGAATAAATGTATTAAATATTTTATTTTTGCAAGTTAGGGAATGATGCCATAATACATGAACAGCTGTAACCTCTAATGAGGGAAGATGGATGCTGTACATAAAATCCATCTATATGTGTTGTTTATATAATGGCAGCATTAAAATGCAAAGAAGCTGCCAGTCAAAATGCTGACAACATACAAAATTATAAAATACTGAAGCGAGTGCTTCTGATGTTTAGTGATGAAATAAATGTTTGTCACCTCTTTTGGTTTAATGCAACGCTACAAAGAGGAGAAAAGGGATATGTTATGAACATCCATCAATCATCTGTTTTGTAGCAGTCCACATGTTTCTGTTCTTTGATAGAATCCCAGTCAGAAAACACTCCTGTCCAGCTATGCATTATGCCATTATATTGTAACAAAATCAATTCTTTGAGACCAAGAGTTCATGCAAGGGGGGGGGGGAAGCATCAAAGGTAACTATCCTGGATGTAGTTCCCGCTCCCCTTTGTTTGAAAGGACTGAAGATAGAGACAGTTTCTATTTCCATCTCCAGTACTTAGCTAATCACTTATTTTTGTTGTTCCTTAGCTTTCCGTTGCTAAAGGGGAGTGTTCCTGCTGTATCAAATATTGTAGCTTATCTGTAATCTCTGGTTCCTGTTCTTTCTCTCTGTCTTCTAGCTCTTTTCTATCTAGTGATCTTTAATATTTTGGTGTTTCCCATAGTAGCAAACAAAATAATTTCCGTAGCCTCGTAAGCCCGTGTTCTACAGTCATCTTAATACCCCACAGCACCCAAACCGTTCCTTCTGTGTCGGTATGCAGTACTGTAATTCGCCTGTGTTTGTTAAAAATTCACTGCAGGACGATTGCAATACAGTAGCACTTTGTATAGCATCTTTCATGTAAAAAAAGCATAACTAGATGCTTTGCAGGATGAATAATAGAACTACAGAGCTAAATAATATATTTACAGGGATAAATAATACATAAAAGCAGATAGAGAAATTAAGAGGCAAAGCAGGAAATGAGTTTTAGCTCTAAGAGGAGTTAGAATTGATAAAGGAAAGAAGCTACAGATGGCCAACTTCCCAGTTTGGTCTGACTTGATCATTCAGATTTGAGTTGTGATTATCACAGCTGAAATGTTGCCCAAGCTTTTTATTCACATCATTTAGAAATCTGACCAGGCTGTTTACAGCATTAAGTGCACTAAAATACAGACAGAAAGCTACCCCTACTAAGACTGTTTCTCCATCTTTGTTTTCTCCAGCGTCTATCCAAAAGATACAGGTTTTTAATGAAACGTGCATTTTGGTGTAATTGCAAAGCATGAAAGTGGATTTTTTTTTTCTTCCTTTTGTGTTTTTTGATTTTTTTTCAAAATGGAAGTTGATTAATAAGCAAAATGGATAAAAAAAAAAGAAATTGAAATCTAAAACCTGTGATGTTAAGTAAAATGGAACTCTTCAATAATATGGATTGATAAAGCTTAAGTTACAGAGGACCGTTGAAGCAAAGTAAAGATGATTGCATTAATGTGGAGGTAGATGGTCTTTGAAAGGAAGACTGGTTCCCTCTGGTCCAAGAACACAGTGTTAGTTGCAGACTTGCAAAGCATTACCCATATTTGTGAACTTTATAGTAGGAATTAGTGCTGTGGGATTGTGTCTTTAACTTAAGTTGTTCCTTGACTAATTCTGTGTTCCATTTCAGCTTTCATTCCGCCTAGGCTGCAGAATAGTTTGCATGCAGGAATTCAGTAGCATTGTAGATACATTGCGCTCTGGAATATTTGTGGGTTTACCTGATCCTTTATTTTTACGATGCTTATATTGCTCTAATATAGATCTCAGCAAATAAAAAGAAGGGAAAGAAAAGCTTTGGGGATAAAATTATTCATATGGCAAATGAGATGTAATTCTTCAGTGCTGTTGAATTGTCACACCTGGTGAACTTCTGGTAGCAAAGGTAAGCTGATCCCTTCCCTCTTTGCTCATTGTGTCCAAAGTTGAACGAGTTTTCCCAGAAAAACAATAAAAACTATTTCAAAGAGGAATGAGTGTTACTCATGTAACTAGAGATGCATAAACATAACTGTAGCGAGGCAAGATTTTTTTTTTTTAATTTTTTTTTTTGAGATCTCACCCACAGCCTTCATCAACTGTGAAAGACATCAAAAGCCGAGTGGAGAGCTTGTTTTGAGTCTTTGAGGGAGAACTGTAATTTATAATGCTGAATTGTGATCCCTGTGGGTTTGAATATCAGATATTTAATACTGTGATTGATAATGCAAGGAGGTCTTCTTATTTATACTATATACGCATTAATGCAGCAGGGAGCTTAAGTATCTTTCCCTTCAAGCAGCTGATGCTATAACACAAAGGAAGCAAAATATGCCTTGCACTGAATTTCTTGGTCTGTTAAATTAAACTGTTACATACCAAGGAGAAATGGTTCCCTTAGAGGTGAAAATCAGGTTGTTTGTTGGTTTTTTTTTTTCTTCTTTCTTCCTTTGTTTCAGAAGTACAACCAGTAAAGATGAATTTTCTCAGCCCTTCTTCCTCCCGTACTTTCTGAATAGCCCCAGGGGTCTAATAAATGACCTCTAAAACTCAGGTGCTTGAATTGTGTTAAAACACAGAAATGCTCTTTCTGAAACAAAGTGAAAGTTAACTTCATATTGGAACATACTGCTAACTGATACATATTCTTAAATCACGTAGCAGAAAACTGTGCAGCTACTAATTTTCATGTGGAAGCTAGGTGCAGGACCATTCACAGTCTTTTTTGTGGGGGACTGTTTTGCACTTTTTAAAAGTTAAAGTCTCCTCCGAAATATCCAAAGCTTGCTGCAGTATTTCATTAGGGTAGAAAACTTCATTGCAAATATACAGCTCGGTTGAATGATTCATAATGACAAATGCTAAATGACGCTATAATCCCATGGTCCCAGCACCCAAGTTATATACTGAGGATGATGTTATATGGTATGGATTATCCCTTTGGGCAGTTGGGGTCAGCTGTCCTGGCCGGGTCCCCTCCCAGCTTCTCGGGCACCCCCAGCCTCCTCCCTGACAGGGCAGTATGAGAAGCTGAAAAGTCCTTGAGTATGTGTAAACATTGCCTAGCAACAACCAAAATATCAGTGTGTTATCAACAGTATTCTCATCTTAAATCCAAACCACAGCACTGTACCTGCTACTAGGAAGAGAATTAACTATCCCAGCTGAAACCAGAACAATTAAGTTCTGGACTTTAACTTGTATTGGTTTAATGACCGGACTCATGATGAAAGAGGAATAACTTGTCATTGTTTTATGAACATGGGTTTGCATGATTTATTTGTGATTTCGTCATCAAAGTTTCCTTAACTTGACTTTGTAGCCCTTCTTCTGGGGGAGGATTACATGTTAGAGTGTTAAAAAAAAATCCTGCAAAATTATCCTGTCAGCAAAACACTAATACAGTGGAGTGATTGATGATATCTGTTCTCTAAAGACTCTGAACTTTCATCTCTATTTTTCAATTTGCTTAAGCTTAGTTATTGAATCTTTGCAATGTTCTACTAAACTAAACCTCTATGGTGCAGAGAAATTGCTTGCATCTTGAATACAATGTGAGGCAGGCAGCTTGGTGGCTTGGGAACTGGTGCTCCATTAAAGTATTTCAAAGCTGATAAAGTGTAGGCACAGCATAAACACAATTCTTCAGTGGTAATCGACCCCCCTGCAACAGCATGTTGTTGTGCACACTCATATTCACAACCAACCTCTCAAGAAACATTTATTTCAAAAGCACAGAGCTAAGAAACTATCTAAATTCTTGACCATAAAACTTGAGCTTTTTTACTGAAAATATTTGAAGTGAAAAGGGAGCTGGTGTTCTATGACAGGGTTTCCTCTTTTCACTCAAGTCTCAGCTGTGTTGCACAGGTTTTCCTCTGTTGTGTGCAGGGTTTCCTCTCTCATTAAAGAGGCTTCAGAAGCTGATACGAATTACAAACTACCCAAGATACACGGAGAGGAAAACAAGATCAAAGTTACCTTATACCACATGTCTGTTAGTGCAGTTGGATACAAAGATCTTTCTTTGTCCTGTCAGATAATGTGCCAATTGATTCACTGTTATGTTAGCTGCAAATTTGCCCTTTGTAAATTCTTGTATAAAACTGAAGAACACACTGAAAAAACAGTAAGAACAAAGGCCATGAGTACTTTCAGTGTGCGTGAGGGGAGGGTCTCGTGTATATTTGGGGTTTTTTAAATACACAGGTAAAAAAATTAAAATGACACAAGTAGCATTCAGCTGGAAAAGTTTTCCAAGTGAAATAATACTAAGAAATGGATGGAGTTTTTGCAGTCTTCCATTACTTCAGTGATACATTATGTTCATTGCTCCAAGAACTGTTTTTCTAACTAAGCTAGATATTCATTGTTACGAATAAGCTGCTAAATTTGATTGCAACACAAAGGGGATGTAATGAAGTCCTTAAGGCTTTTAAAGAAAGCCAGTGAGTTTTAAAAGTGATCTACAGTGCCTGGCAGTCCAATAAATATAGTTGTGCTGAAATTTTATATGCAAATGCAGCAAAATTAGCTTTTTGTCAATTTTAACAAAAGACGTCAACTCATGGCTTCTTATTTTGTAACTCGCTATCCTTCTTTTCACTGTTTATTCTTTCAGTTGCAAGGTATTTTGGTCACATTGCAAAAAATGTGCACTCAACATAATTCCTTTTAAATACGTTTGTTCAGTAGAGAAGCTTACACAAAGCTGTTACTTCCTGAAGTCTTGTCCCTGTTGCCCAATGAGATGGGCACCTGCCAGCTGCCCACCAAGGGCCCACCTGTTTGAGAGTAGCTCTTGAAACGTTGTGTCTTCTCTATAGTTTATGCTTTGGAGCAGCAGTGACTGCAGCCCAAGACTGATGTTCTCTCAAAGTGGTTTTGTTTATGCTAATTCCAGCCTTTCTGGTTCCTGAAGGTGGCCTTTCATTCCTAGTATTTTTCCCTCTTTCTGCCTCAGTGTCGTTCCCCCCCCCCCCCCTCCCCCAAACCCCTGTGAGTGTAGAATTCTCTTGCAGCATGAAAAGATGAGAGGTCCTCTTATGAAATTATACCATGACTAGACAAAAAAACTGCAGGGAAGGGAAGAAGAAAATGGGAGAGAGGAGTTTGATCAAGTGGAGAATATGTGATTATATTGAGGATTTACAAGTGCTTCCCAAGTGGTCTCTGTCGGTTTCTTCATGCCCATTTACCTTCCTTGTTCTTTTTACCTTCTGTTTTGAAAATGGAAGGCTTTTTCTCTCCAACTGAAACTTTAACAATTCCAAAACTATTACTGAAACAGCCTGTGAAGGCCAAATGGTGTACATGGTATGTTAATAAACAGTAGTTTTAATCTGTCTTGAGGTGCCTGTAGTTAACCTTTCTTCTGGTAACCCAACAGTGAATAGGCAAACCTATTCCATCCTGGTCTGAATTAATACAGAGTATCAGGAGATATCCTTATTTTTTCTGCTTTATTGCTATGTATAGTTATATCCTCTTTAATCTAAAATTTGTTTTGAAACTTTTCCTCAGATATTACAGACTCTTTTTCCACATTTCCCCATCTTGTTCTAACATCCTTGATTTATCCCATTGGCACTGAGAGGCAGTAGATTGAAGGGCTGCTGCTGTTCTTCCTCTCTCTGTTATTTGGTGATTGAGTATGTTTGCATGCCGGGGGTACTGATGAGGCTCAGCCTTCGTACTGCCTAGCAAATATGACTTGTCTTCCTCTCTCTCAAGCTCAGTGCCTCTTTTTGCCACAGGCTTCCATGGTGGTGATGTTAATGCTGCTGCATTCAAACGAGACACAAATTGTGCTGGTTTTTGGGTTGTTTGTTTTTTTTAAGGCATAAATATTTTGTGGATATGGTTGACGTTGGTGGCATTGTGTGACTCATAATGGAGTTTGTTTCCATGGAAAACAGTCAGCAAAGCTAATATGAATAAAGATGCGTAGTAAAGATGCTCTAAGATTAACTTCAAGCAAGTGACAACCCCTTTACTTCTTCATTTAAGAGATTACAATGAGATGCAGTATCCTTCATGTTCACAGCTTTCTTTAATTAATCTTTACTCTGCTGAATTATCTATGAAAAAAAGCCTTATTTTGTGCCTTGTTCTGGTTTTCACTTTTTAAAAAAAGGTGTAGGAAAATTCAGCAGGGCTACAGAACAGCTTTACTTATGAAATACAGTCTGTAGAAATGTGCCTTAAAGTAGGAATTGTCCTTCAGCTTTTTCACTTTAAGTCTCCTCTTTCAAATGATTAGAACAAAAAAGAAGATAGTCAACAGCCTAAGGGTTTCCCACTGAGCTGGACAAAAGAGTAAAAAAATGAGATAACTTGAAATTGAAGTGGCCTAATTAAAAACAGAAAAAAGGTGCAAATTGAAACTCATTAACTTGTGTAGCAGTTACATTGGGGTGCTACAGATTTTCTAGTACTGGAAGCACCTAAATCAAGACTCCAGATGTCTTTTTAAAAGACCTAAGACTTTAAGTTGAATTTGGCTTCTTGCAAAAATTACACCCCCCAAAAAAAAAAAGTGGTCTTTGGGATGTGGCAGGGTTGGTAGAGGTGATTGTAAGGTCATAAAATGTATCAGTTTCTGCTTTGTGCCTTTTCCTGTTTGAGCACTAGCACAAGTCAAGTTTGGTTTGTCAGGTAATGCTAACAAGTGGGAAGAGCTCATTTCTGTACTGTGAAGAAGCAAACGCCACACGTCAGAGTCCTCTTCTTCAAATAGTGTGAGACAATCTTCTCTTGTGGCTCCAAATATTTTACTGTTTTGGCTGTGCTTGTGTCATAGTACAGTTTCCTTCTTACCTTTTCATACTTTTGAAATAAGAAAGTTAAAACCTTGCTTGACTATTGGAACGAAGTAAACTCAGCAGCTTTCGCTTCACCGTTAAGGTTTCTGTGATGTATTGAGAAATGGCAGGGGTAAGTGAGGTGGCAGTAACTGGTTCCTGGGGAACACCAGCTTGCTGCAGACACCTCTGGTCATCCCAGTTTATGAGACCAGTAGCCTGAACTCCATGTGCCCTCACTGGGGCTGGGAGTTTTGTTGGAGGTGACAGAGCGAAGAGTGTGGGGATGATCTGCCTCCAGGCCGTGTCTTGTCTCCCCGTTCCTGGAGCAGGTGGTGCTGTCCCAGGCTGCGGACGTGGTGCAGGAGAGAGGTGCTGGGCAGTGGTGGGCTGTGCTGCCTTGGATAGCACAGCATGAGGTACAGGGCCACTGATGCCTCCTGTTGTCATTTAGAATTGCATACATCTGAAACTCTGATATTATTTATTATCTCTTATTTCCTGTATTGGTTAATTGGAACTATCTGAGCATAGTTTAGAGAAGACAAAATGAACACAGTCATCACTATAACATAAGGATGGGAGTGAGATGTCTGTCTTTTCTTAAAAAAATAAAAAAATCATTCCTGAAGTCCTGTTCTTCATTTTGCTGCATTAAAAGCAATTGTTTGATATCTTAGTTTGCTTGGGATAGGAAAGAGAAAGTCACTTGTTTTCTGCTCAGAAAGACCACAGGTTTAGGCAGCCAGGCTTGCACATGAGCTGAAATCTGTCTAAATTCTTGCACGTAATTCCCTGAGGCTGTCTTTTTCTTCACTGGCATCTCTCAAGAAATATTGAGCTTCCTCTGGCAGATGTTCCAGATCACCTCTCAGAAAGGCTTGGAGGGACCTGCATGCAGAGCTCTCCGCAATCTTGAATTATTACTGTAATCCTCTGGGTTCTGGACCTCTGTAGTCTCCCCACTTTTCATCTATCACTCCTTTACAATCTCAGCTCTCAAGGAGTTACAACAGGGCTGAGAACATTTTTCTGAGCTTGGGTAAATGATGGTGCTTTTCAGGGGTAAGGTTTCCTAGATTTGTATTCTCTCACCTCACTTTTACTTGCTGAAATAGGTAAAGTACATGTAATTTTTCCTGGAACAAGAAAATACTATTCATTTTGACTTCCAACTAGTTTCCTCCAGAGAACTTCTTCATTTTGATGCACCAAAAACTTTTCTGAAGAGACAGAATTTTTTTTTTAATATGTATAACAAATACAGGTGAGATGATTAGTGCTGTGCCTATGTTCACGTTAAAAGAACCTCTCATTCACAGACATTGCAGGTAACATAAATTTTTCAGGGTGTGTGAACAACTGTTCTGCGTTGGAGATGAAAAGGAACTGTAACCAATACCCTTAAAAGAAATTCGTGACCACAAAACATGAAAGTTCCACATTACAAGATTAGAAATGAATTGAAAGAAGAGAAGCCTTTGAAAATCAAAGCAGCAAGTGTCTCCATGTCATAACATAAAAGAGCTTGTTCAATTTTCTTTTGGTTTTAAACACTGAGGAGAATCATCACAGAGAGGTTTACTCATGTCTCAGATGCCCGCTGTTTGGAGGTGCAGACACTGGAAGGCAGTCATGTTTTTGAGGAGGCGGTGCGGAGCCTGTGGAGTTGCTCTCTGCGGGGAAGAAGGGCCAGGTTTCCCCACCATGGTAGTGTGCTGTGTGCAGGTTCTTGGGGTCTGAGACACATTTGGAGGAGAACTGGGGAAGAGTAATACCTAGATCAATTCTGGCACAAGTTTTCCCATTGGAGTGATACTGTATGCGTTCCAGTGGAGGACTGGCATGGTAGCACGTGGATTCTATTCTTTATATTGGGAGAGGAAAGTATCTTTTTTCCATTACTTGGGGCAGTAGTGCTGAGGACACTTCTCAGTCATCTTCTGCTTATGTAAGATTGTGTTTTTATACATCACTTTTTCTTCAGGACAATTACTACAGCTGCAGAGATCTCTGAGAACTTGTGGGTGATTAAAGGTGTGTGATTTACCTGAAAGCAAAGGTAACTTTTGTGTCATCTCAGCTGCAGTTTGCTTGTGGCACAAGCCTTGTTCTTTCGATTTCAGCCGTGTGTCTGTAGTGATATAATTGTGGAGTGGATCAGGTGAGGAATGTTTACATTTATTGAAGCATTTTATGTAGCACAAAGAATACCTGATCCTTGGATTCCTAGGTAGGAATTTACTCAAGAACTGCTCAATATTCTTCATTAAAATGATTTCTACTGATCTAAAACCAGAAAGATTCAAGTGAAAGGTAGTACCTAGTTTTCCTCTCCATAAGCAATATAACATCAGTAAACTTGGGCTGTATTTGTACAGGCCTTGGTAGCTTCCAGAACTATGGCTTTATTTTTGTGTATGGCTACCAACAAAGCTAGCAAACTCAGAGGAGAATCTGAAAATTTAGGTTTGTACAGTATATAATAAAAATTAAAATTAATTTCCAGAAATTTGCCTAGTATGTGTGCCATCCTAACTAATTAATTCACAAAGTATTTGTCCCTAAAATGTTGCTAGGGACGGGGAGTTAATTTTTCAAGAATTGATATGCATGGGGTAGGTTGGCAATAAGGACTATGAGGAATTTTGGAAAAGACTCTGCATTTTAATTAAATCCATCCTTTGAATTTTTAAAAAGTAGTTTGAAAACAAAACAAAACTCATTCTCACGTTATTCATTCTGAAGCCTCGGGACCATTCCAGCTAATCAGGGATTTTTGGCTCCAAGTATTACACAAACCCTAGGTATTAGTCTAAAAGACATGTGTCAATGAATATATAGAAAATTAAACAGTGAAGTTAGGTTTTGTCTTCAGAAAATACTAACTTTGTTTGCCCATGAATAAAATGGAAGAACTGTCACAATATTTCTGGAGGAATGAAATGCTAAAAATTAGAGTAAACGTTACATGATAACTAATTGTCTGAAACAGCGTACAGTGACAGATGGCTTGTTATGACGCTTAGGGACGTTTTTTTGTCATCTTCTGTTGTCAGTAAAAACCCTTGTCAAGGAGTCGGAGCTGAAATGATTGTCTGCCGATCCGGGTTTTATCGAGAAATTCATTTAGTATGAAAGTCGCTGCTCTTTGGAAGGCGAGCATGGAGCCAAAGGCTCCGCAGAGGCTCACTTACAATTTGAATTTAATTTGTGTAGTTGTTCTGGCATCTGGCAGAGGTGATTTTCACTCTTTATGAAGAGTGAAGCTGAATATATGCTCTAAGTGTGTCTGTACATTAAAACACAGAAAAGCAGAGGCATGCTGGAAAGTAGTTGTTTCAGTCTGCTGCTGAAAGATGTTTTCAAAAGTACCTGAGTGACTAAAGAGTATGAAGGAATTGGGGAACTCATTGGAATGAGGCTTTTAGATAGTCAAAATTTTTCTTCTTTCATGTGAAGTTAAAACTAAGATAATTTCAAAGCAAGGAGAAAAGGGATACATTGTCCTCAAGTGAATAAATATATATGGGAGGTCAAGCTGCTGATTCTCTGCCTGACTGTGACCGGACCCTCAGTAACGAAGCCTGATTGCCAGCCTCGTATACTGGGAGGGACATGGTCACTCTCATGCTGTTCCCTTCTCTGGTAATGAAACAGCCGGATGCTGTCCACCCCAAAATTACCATGCGTGGGACTTTCCATCTCAATTGCAATGACAAATGCTGAATTGCATTTGTATCTACTTAAGGAACTTATGAATTATTGTGAGAGAGTACAACAGGCCCCGTATCAGTCGATTACACCTGAAAGTATACCTTGCATCTGCCTGTCTGCCCCTTCTTTTATTCCACAGGACTGGTGATTTTTATCTCCTGTTTGTGACTGTTAGGCTCTTTTCTTGGTTAATTAGATTTCAGTGTTGCCTACTGGAGGGACTCTGGTGTCACTCAGACTTGTAAAAATGTTGTCACTACATGTTAGCTTGTAGCTGTGACGTTGGAAATGAAAAGGAAGTGCATGACACTGTAGGTATCACAGGAAAAAGAAAATGCCAATGGTAAATAGTGATTGTTAGATACCAGGATTGGTCATTCTGGTGAAGTTTAGTGTGTGGCAAACATTGCAATCATTAGAGTCACCAGGAGTTAAAGATTTGAAAGAAAAAGCCTCTAACCTCTTAAGAGGCCTGAGGCACCTAAGTAACATTTTTTCAAGAGGTCACCTTAATTTTTATTTTTGTCTGAACGTAATATAGTTTAAAACAGTGACTGTTCTGTGCACCTCAGGATTTCTTTCCTTGAGGAACTTCTGTTCAGCTTCTAAAATTACTCACCAGTCAGCTTTGTAAAGCAGACTTCTTAATGATCTGGCACAGGTCACATTCCTAAATATTCTTCTGTCGGCTAATAAACTCTCCACTGCAGTTCACAGTGTACACAGGTTTACATACATGGCACATATGAAATTTAAAATAAGGTTTTTGTTAGTGGCATTAAAATCATAGAAGTGAGCAACAGCAGGTAAGCCCAGGAAAGTAAGGAGGAGAAAATAACTCGAACTTTTACGGTCTTCCTTAATGCAAGGAAATCTCTCTGAGTCTGTTTTAGCAAATATGTAGGGATTTTTTTTAATCTGCTGTATTTACTGTTAATGGGAGTTTTGCTTGCAGCTTCCCATGCTCTGCAGTTAAGAATGACTCTCCCTTTTAATGTTTTAACATGATTTTCTTCCCATTCCATTACTTTTTGTAGATCACCAAAATTACTGGTTTGCAACTTTTAGCACGATGTGGTAATAAAACTTAATAAAATCAGGAAACATTTAAAAGACCTAGCTAATGTAGCCTAATGCTGCAAATGTTAGACCATCAGTTACTTTACCTTTGAACAGTAAAGTTTAGCTCTTCTTCATGGAACTGGAGATCTTAAAAGAATGGTCTCATAGTGTAATGAAAATGTGCTTCACCTGAACTCTTAGTAGCTCTTCTATTAGGTGTGTAGGTGCTCTGCAAAAAGATGATTAGTTTTGGGAATTTGTTTTGTTATGTGGATATGCCACAAACCCCCACCCCCCACCTCCCATAACTCTAACTAGAAATGACGGTCTCTTCTTTTTGGCATACCTCAGTCTAACAGCTGTTTAGTCCTTAGCCTGAGACTAAGTATTAAAGAAGTCCAGTGGTGGTAGCTGCTGTTATTATAGTAATTATTATTCCCTGAAATCCTGATACTACCCAGCAGCTGCCTAGTTATGGCCCAGGAGTCGTTATGTTAGGTACTAGTGAAATGGTGCTTTTGCCCTTCCCACAGCTGCCTGGGAAGTGCAGCACCAGACCCTGGATTATGGTGCTGCTTGGGATAATATCAAATTCAGAGCTGTGAAGGTGGTGTGCGAATAAAACACAGCAGAACACGTTTAGAAGGAATGGCGAAAAGCTGCCAGTGCAGAATTAGTGAACCTGTGATCGTCTTGTACAAAATGAAAAAAAAGAGGCATATGCAAAGACAGAACCTTCCATTGGGTAAATAAAATTACTATGGCCAAGATAAAACAGAAAATGGAACAAAGTGTGTATGACATTAGAATAAATAATGTATGACAACTGGAAGAAGAGAGAATTCATCCTTCTAAGAGTGGTTCAAACACTACGGGAAACAACACAATTGAGTAGAAGGTAAACAATGTTACACTCTGTAAATGCTTGAGAAAACCATCAGTTGAAGTTGTTTGCTCTGGCATTGAAAGAGGGCTGTAACTCTTAACCATAAAAATAAAAGAGAAAATTTAGGGAGTTGATTTAAAGAAAAAAAAAAAAAGAAATAACCCACTTCATGCAATGGAACTTTGTTGGCTTCACTGAGGCATCTTCATAGCCAGGGTTTGTGAGGGTGGATTGTCATGAAACTCTGTCTTATTCAAGATAATCTGAGGAGGGGAGATTATGCATGACAATTAAAACTGGAAAAAATTAGTTATGATATCAGTCCTGTTCTAGGCTACATCAATTAAAACGAAATTTCAGCCTTATGCAAATGTGAATGGGATCCTAGTCTGTTTAAATTCTGATAACTGCAAGTTTCCATTGACAGATTTGTGAACCAGGGTCACAGAAGAATACAGTGACCCTTTGTATTTAAAAAGCTGAAACAAAAGAGGGGTTTTAGCCTGGTTTCCTGAGGAAATGGCTTTTCAGTGACAGTGCTCTGTGAGCTTCTATTTTCCTGTTTGGCTGTCGGTCCTGTTCTGCCAGCACCAGTATTTGACAGGAGGCTGATGTCTCAAAACTGCTTAATTTCTATAGAAACCTTAGATAATTATTTTGGCAACCCAGAGGGATAGATGTAGGTTCTGGCCAGCTAGCCAGTCAGGATTGGTGTGTGTCTACGCTTCCCTTTGCTCAGCCAGACTTTGGGTTCATTAACTTCAGCCTTGAGGGATTTTCTTGCAAAGTATGGCGACAGTTCTGAGATACTGGGAGTGATTTTGGGATGAGTTTTTGTCATGCACATTAACTAAAGGGTAGCATAACTAAAAGTGAAAAAACCAACATATTTTTATCGGGTAGGAACGATGTAGGTTTGCACAGAAAGGGAAAATTTAAACATGCTCTTTAATTCTGAAATGCAGAAGTGTACAACAAAGCTATAGAAGAAAGTAGAGACTCAAAAAAATCACGGGGAAAGAAAGAGCAGTGTCTTGGAAAGTATTGAGAATCATTGCATTAGAAGAGTAGACTATCCTGAATGTTGATTAATAGACTTGAAATTAAAGGTTCACACTCTGCGCCCCACCAGACTGTATTGATCAAATCTGGGGGAACAGGTAGCATCGATACTAGATTTGTAAAGTGCTTCCAAATGACAAGGTCATTTAGAGACTAAATGGAAAACCATCTACTGTGAAGCACAGAGGAAAACACCAGGGGCAGATCCAGTCAGAAGTAGTGGATGGAATCTGATGAAAACTAGAGAAATAATGAAGATGATTTGTGTCTTGGGGAACAGTAATGAGGGACATCCAAGCTGACTAACACTCACATGAGGGTAAACGCATATACATGACTGGACAATGCAAAAAGGGAGAGAAAAATAGCCAAAATAACATTATAGACAATGCAGTTGAGAGAGATTTGTCAAAAATACAACATGCTGACGAGATGTCATCTAGCCCAAATGCCAGAAATACAAAGTAATGTTTTGTTCTATCTGTTTATACCATTATAGTGTCTGTGAACTCCTGCTGGGTATGTAATCGCTTTTATAGTTACCTACGGTCACTGCAGCTCTGGCATCTAATTCATTATTTTCTGAAGTGCTTTGGAATACCTTGGGTATTAAAGATATAAAACCAAATTCTTTTCTTTGGGCTCCTACTCCATTTTGTCGTGCAGGGAAGCTGTATCATCAAGACTCAAAGGACAAGAACCTATTAAATGGGTTAAAAGACGTGAGGCTAAGGCAGAAGAATTTACTTGGCTAGTCATTGTTATAAATTCTAGATCAAATAGTTATTTGAATTTACAGTAGCCACCCAGTCTAAAAAGAATTGTATTCCTTTCCGTGCTTGAAGTGTCACGCTGAATACTCAGCATCATGCACAAATCAAGTTTCAAGTTGCTTAGGCATCCGCTTATGACTTGTAAATATGTTTTCCTTGACTTTCAAATAATCTTGTTAGTATGCTATCCTCTGTTGAAATGACACAGGAAATATGAGAGGTATTACCTACGTTGACCGAGAGGGCTTAGACTGTCAGGTTTCAGGACTGAGGTTTTGGGTTGTAGGACCGGTGTGGCAAATAAGCCAGAAAAGCCAACAGCCTGTTGAACAGAATTGTAGTGCTGGTCCCCAGTACCGTGGAGGGAGAGATGTTCATTATCAGGGGTCCTTTATGTGGAGATTCAGAGAGTACGTTTTAGCAAATCATGCTAAGACCGTCTGCCAAAGATTATGAAACCAAATTTCATTAGTGTTGAGTGAATTTATGGTGTGTCAAACACATGTGAAATACAGAGGATAATGAAGAGATCATATAAAAAGTAACTAAGCTTACCTAACCGTTTGGAATTTAGGAGTTTTCAACTCCTCTCAGTGTTGGCAAGAAAGAAGAGTCATACTACTTTACTTTGGGACTATTAGAGGATCAGAAAATGTGTCAATCCTTGCAGCTAGGTTAAGAAGCCAAAGGGGAAAAAAGGGATCAGATGTCCTTTGACACCTGGGGCTAGAGCACCCACTCTGTGTGTCACCACGATTTAGGACTATCAGATGCTGGTGAATGGTAATTCCTGCAGATTGCTGATGTGGTTGTGAAGGGTTTCAGTGTTAACCTCTGGCTAGGCCATTTTCAGATACCATTTCTGTCGTAGTGGTCTGTGTGGAACCATCAACTTGGTTTCAGACTAGCTAATTCGACAGCTGAGTGATCCAGGAGTAGCTAGATCTCTTCTGCAGGTCAGGCAAAGCTGATGACAATCAGTGATTTGGTAACTGGAGAGTTTTCTGTGCTACTGTGGCAGCCTCCTGGGGTGTGGAGAAGGTTGTGGCACAGATGCCTGCACGGAGAAACGTGTGTAACAGCGCGGGGTCAGCAGAGACCCGCTCTCTGAAGGTAGCTCAGATAAATGACCAAACAGCTTTGAGCTAGTCAACTTGCTTGTGGTTTTGACTGCAGTAGTAGCTCGTGGCCCTGGGACAGAAAGCGTCAAGAGGACTGTCCCAGGAAGCCTGTTCAGTGAGGTGGGATCAGCTAATTAATGATTTTGTATACTTGTTTAATTAAATGCTAAGCCATAGCCTTGGGCCAGCAGCTTTGAATACAAGTTGATAAATTAGTCATTCCCACAGTGTGTGTTTCTGGAAGTATGTCCCATTCAACAGCTGATGAATGGGGCTTTACAAAACTAACAGTACTTGTCACTCCTTGCCTCAGAAGGCTTCTGAATTGATGTAACAGCTTTACCTTTTTGGAAGTGAAGTACTAATGGAACTGGGGCATTAGCCACCTTTTATGCTGGTTCACGTCTTTTTAAATAGGTGTATTTACATTCAAATTTAAGATCCAGTAGCCTACCAGAGCAAATCTATTTTAAGTTCTAAACTATCTTCTTTGAAATTGAAGCATAGCAGGGGATTTTGCAGCGAGCTCTGCTCGGAGTGGATAAAACAGTAATCAAATTTTAGATGTCTATTTGTCCTTTCTTCTGTTGTATACATAATTGATAAATTAACATTTTAATAGGACCGATGTCCTGTATTTCGTTCAACCACTCCACAGACAGGTGGATTATTCTTCTTTTTGCTGTGAGAAACCTGAGGATTGTGTACTTTTCTGCTGGAAAATTCCACAATAATTATTCAGAGAATCATATAACAAGAAATACCTAGTCTTTCGTGTTATTTGAGTATAGACTGTATGCCAGTGTTCAGGGTTAGCTCACGAGCCTATCACCTTCTTTACCATCAGTATCCTCTGTCTTTTGATTTTCATGGTGCAGTGTCCTGAACGCCTTTGAAAAATACTCTTTCAGTGTATGTAAATCAAGGATTTGATCCTTGTTTCCAGTGTGCAGCTTGATTTTTCCATGGCAGATTGTTTATTTGGATTTTTTTTCTAGCTTACTTTTTTATTTCATTAGCAGGAAAAAATGTTGGCAAAAAGAATACAAGTTATATATTTTCTTGTTTTATATTTACTGTCTGCTGTTGCGTTGATTGAACTTGATTTTGCGTAGCACGGTACTTTGCTATTTGTTGAGTAAGGGAAATTTGCCGAGCAGATTATCTTATGAAAGTGTGCCATCGCGTAAGGCTGAGGATATACCAATGATTGCTCCTGACACCACAAAAGCCTGCTCAGCCTAAGTCTTGACGTCAAGCTCATTTTATAAACCAATGACTGCATGAGGTTATATTAGCATAAATCTAGCAAATGAGATGTGTGTGAGCCAGTTTTCTGAAGGTGTGATGTTTGGCATTACCCCTGGAAGAGAAAAATGCACAGTAGAGCCAGGAAGGAAGCACGTGTCTGATCCCTAATCAGGATGAGAGGTTGATGTCTCTGAACTTGACAGCCAGTTCCAGACCACCAGACCAGACTGCCCCAGCTTGGGCCAGGAAGCGTGTTGGAAACAGCATGGCGGGTCCTGCTCAGGGGAGACATCAACCTGACAAATATTTTCGGAATTAATGCATGGGGAGGTTTGCTAGTACTTCTCTAGCAGACCAAGATCTAGGGAAGAAGAGAGTGCAGTGAGGCAGGAAAGTAAAACAGCTGGAAACAGTGAAACAACTACAAGAATGTCAGAGCTTTCTCTTTACCTGCTGCACGGTGGGATCTGTGATTTTTAAAACAGTAGAATTATTCTCTTGGAAAACAGTTTGTAATCCAACTCATTTAACAGTCTGGTATGACATACTAAAAATTTACAAGAGCAGTACAACTGGAATTTATGTGTTTACAGCTGGCAATAAAAAAGCCCCAGAAGTTTAATTTCCCCTGCGTATTGTACACTGTGTTAATTAGACAGGTGAAAGAATACCTACAGTTTCAAAGCAAATGTCAGTGAATACTTAAGTACAATGTTCTAAAACATTCACCAGAAATGTTACTTCGGAATGGCTGGTAGCAAGAGACACAGCAGCAAAACTTCAGTAGTTTTGTTGGAAGAAGATAGAGAGGTTCTCCCTCTTCTAGAATGAGGATGCTCCAGGACCAAACATCCAAGAGGAGTAAGTTAAAACTCTGGACTACTGTCCTTCCACAGCATGGTGAAATCCACGACAGTATCCCTATGCTGCAGTGTATTCTATAACAGCAGAATTTGGGCTGGCTGTGGCTGTAGCTGGGGGAAGCTTTTGGGGAATCGGGGAACCACTTGATACTCACGGCCTTGCTCACAGGAAAGACAGACCAATATGTCAAAGTGGTGTCAAGCAAACAATCAGTTTCTTGTCCTTTGATTACTTTACAGATATGGTGAGTAGGTGACTTCCTCCTAGCAAAGACCTGTACTCGTACCTTTCACTAAACATGTTAGTGTTTTTTGTCATGTAAGTGATTTTAAGATGTGTTCGCTTTCTTTTTAATCCTAGCATTTCTAGGTCTTAGCAGGCTCTTCTGCTGTATCCCAGCCTGGGAATAAATTATGGAAGACAAGGATATCTTTGTGTGTTGTAAGCAAGTTTTTTGTTTGCTCATACAAATACCAAGCTAATGACTATGAATATTGCCATCTCTTTAATGATATTTGTAGTGTAAGTATTCCCTGTGTTCTGTGTTAGTACCTTGTGAGATGTCACAATTAGATCAGCTTCAATCAATACCTGAACTTCAACAGAAAAAAGATTGGGATGCTTTTTGAAGTAGATTCAGTCTTGCATTTTAGATATAGGTGACTTAGGGAGAGAGGAATGGTAGTGAACAAATTACATTAATGATGCTAAGCAGTGAGGTTTAGTTTTGCTGGTTTTTTTACATTAAGGACAGGAGGTAATAAAAGGGCTGAGCTCTTTGTGATCATTAAATATCACAAATATAATATCTGTAACGACAATGCTAACAGCCTCAGTAGAATCTTTTTTTTTTTTTTTTTACCTTTGATTTGAATGCTTTATGCCAACCATTTTGTCTACTTAAATACTTCAGTTTGATACTGTGATGTTCAGTTTCTGGCCTAAGCTTGGGCATTCAGTTCCAAGGCCTGCTGTATTCCAGAGCTAGCTGCAGACACATGCTGTACTAACACTTGGGATGAAATGTAAGAGGATACTGTTACTATAGGTTGTGATACAAATTGATGATTGGAAAAGATTCAGTTGCTCTTCTTGCTGCTTCCTTTCAGGGAAACCGTGTTTTGTAATATCTTTATTTAAATGATTGTTTTTTATTTACAGCACTATGCTCTTAGTTATTGAATTATAGTAAGAATACCTAAAAACTAATGAGTAATATGGGGTTTTTTTGTAGAGAACAGAACTAGTAAGTATTATATTTTTGTATAGAACAGAATTGACATCTTTATATAACCACTGCAGTATTATTTTGCTGTCTTGGAAACTCACATAGGTTTTGTGGATTTACCTCAAGCTGAAGAGACCTCACCTGTTTCTCAGAAGTTTTAGATTACTGTAAATATTGCACTGGTTTAGAGTGCTTAATTCTTGTTTCTAGGGATCATGTGAGGCAAAAATAATGCCCTGTCTTTGTCATGTATATTGCAAATCAAAACAGCACGTTGAACTGGACTTCCAGAGGGCAGAAACTGATAAGAAATCCTCAGTAACTCGTCCTTTAGTCTTCCAGAAACACATTCCAATAATATTTTGAAACTGCTTATGGGGAAAACTAAACTAATCCCTTCTCAAAGTACCTGGCAAAAGACTTCAGAAGGAAGAGTCAGTAAGGATAAGCTGAGTCCCCTACAATGACAGAGGGGATCATAACTCCATTAATATCAGTACTGGGCCAGTGAGCAAAAATATCCTTAGTTATCCCTATTAACAGGCTTAAGTTTCTAAATATCTTGGCTTTTGAAAACAGAGAGAAACCCCGTGTCCTTATGAATGTGACATTGGCATTGTCCTGCTTGTATGAGTGATGACATGATTGATCCTTATTGCATCCTTCTGCCAAGAGCTGGTTTGGAAATGGTACCAGCAAAAGGCTGAGGCCAGGGGGAACAGCGTGACTGCAGCAGAGTGAGGACAACACTGCTGGCCACAGTCTCTACTCATCAAAGAGATTAGTCCTCCCTCAGCTCCGAATGTGGTTGTTGCATCCCAAGCCTGACCAGGGTTTGCATAAACAGTTCTCACAGGCAGATTTCCTTATCCTCTATCACTTTGACAAAATCCAAGCTTAGGAGCATTTACATGAACAGTTGTAGTAGAAGGTCTTGGAGGATATGGTAAGCAATAGCAGAGGCAACAATATTTTATGTGGCTGAGAGAAAGCATGGACTCGACTTTTTGTATGCCAGGAGTGTGGGTGTGAAGAATCATGGCAGATTTAGTTTGAAATACTAACATCCCTCTTCCACCTTCCCTCCAGCTCCAGTTTCCTATTTTCTCCACTAAACTTCCTAAATATCATCAGTATGGTTGAATAGCGAAACAATACATCCTGAAAATAGCTTCCCAGAATATGAAATACGAATAGCTCTGCATGGAATTGAGCTGACTGAGGGGGAAAAATGTTCAAGCCAAGCTGTGTAAGCTAAAAATACCTTCTCTCATACTCCAAGACAAAACAAATGCATTCTTGTGATACGACCTTGGTATGGCCTTGTGCAAAACCCGACATTCTCTTATATGTGAATCAAATAATTTTGTGTCGTTAGAGATGGTCCTCTCATTACTCCTATGTGTTTTGCATAATGACTAGAGTTCTGTATGTGAACTGAAAACCAAACCGGGTTCATGATGATGTTTTTCTAATAGGTATGTAGTCATTGAGTATTCAGTGGTAGAACAATGGTCTCTGTACCTTGAAAATTTCCTTTTTTTTGAGAGAGAGAAAAAAAATATTTTTGTCTGCTGTGCCTGATACTAACCACTCTTTCAAAGTCATTAGGAAACAATAGTTTTGGTATCTGTCAGAGGATGGTATTTTATACTGCTTGTAATAATTGTTTTTAAATCCTTCCCATTTGTAGCAAAAGTACTGATTCTTTCTTCTCAGCTGCAATACAAAACATGACCTTCCCTTTTTCTCCTTCACTTTTCTTAACAATTTTTAGAATAGAAAACAATAGCTTACTGTCTGTTATTTTCAAATGATCTCCCTCTTTGTAAGTAAATATCAGCCCTGGAATATTTAATTGATTATGTTTAGCATGCTTATAGTGGGCAACAAAAAGAATTCATCTCTCATTGCCACCACTGATATCTTCTTCATGGAGTTGTAATTCAATACCATTTCTCTCCAGAAGTTATAAAAGGATTTAAGAAATAAGATTGAACACTATACGTAGCTCACCAAGACTGTCAAAGCACCCACAGCACCGAATGTGTTTGGGAGTTCTGTACTGGGTTAATGCTGCTTCGTGTCCTGAAGTTTTGGAGTATCTTTGCGTATAAGCAGTAGAAAACATATAAACTTCTAAAAATAACACATGTTGAAACGAAACATGAATTTTCTACCAGAATGTGACATAGAAAAAAACTGTGAGATTTTTATCCATTTATATAAGTACATACATGCACAGATGTGCTGTAGACACCATTAAATACTTTTCAGATTCAGGGCATTGATACTTCTTTACAAGTCAGAGTACGTTAATTACATGCTCACCTAATATTTGCCCATTTTTTTCCTAAAAAAGTGAAAAAAGAAAACAAATCTATAGAATCATAGAATTGTTTAGGTTGGAAAAGAGTTTTCAGGTCATTCAGTCCAACTGTAAACCCAGCACTGCCAAGCCCACCACTAAACCATGTCCCCAGGCACCACATCTACAGGTCTTTTAAATGCCTCCAGGGATGGTGACTCCACCACTTCCCCAGGCAGCTTGTTCAGTGCTTGAAAACCCTTTTGGTGAAGAAATTTTTCCTAATATCCAACCTAAACTTCCTCTGGCGCAACTTGAGGCCATTTCCTCTCACTGGTTACTTGGGAAAAGAGACTGACTCCCACCTGGCTAGAACCTCCTTTCAGGTAGTTGTAGAAAGGGATAAGGTCTCCCCTCAGCCTCCTTTTCTCCAGGCTAAATGACCTCAGTTCCCTCAGCCGCTCCTCATCAGACTTGTGCTCCAGACCCTGCACCAGCTTCGTTGCTCTGTGTGTGTTTACACGCACCACTTTTAAAGTCATGCAGTAGTATTTGAGGACATCCATTTCTATCTGATTTATCTTCAAGTTCTCTTTATGTAACCTACATCACTACATTGCTGGAGATCATGCTGTCCAGCTAGATTCAGTATAAAAAATTCAATATGATTCATCATAAGAGTAAAAAGATACCATATGCAAAGGTGTATGTATATATATGCTTTGAACATTTTTTTTTTTGTTCTCTGACATTTCCAGCTGTCATCAAGAATATATTGAATGCTCCCCTCTCTGTTTAACACTGTAGATTTCATCTGCAATTTATCATTCCTCAGAAATGCTATTTCAATTTCACCTTGTTTCAAAGTCTTATTTCACAATGACAGTGGTAAATGGTATAAAATATAAATATCTGCTATTGTTAAAACAACAAAATGCACACTTGGGTCACCCACTTTTTTTACTGAACTATTTCAGCATCTAAGAAATGTGCCAAGCACACTAATATTAGGATAAGCAGTACATATATCTAAACTATTTTTGTCCCCAGTCTTCCAGTACAGTAAGTGAACTAAAAAGTATGTAAGAACTTAATCTGAGTTTTCTCATCAAACTTGTCCAGTATTTCTTTTCTTTGTGGGCTGTCTTCACCTCTTAGCTGCATTGCATCTTGGAGATTTTAAAATGGGAGTTTACATAATGCTTATTAATAACAGATTCTTATAGTAATTACTAGTTTTAGAGGCATATGACATAGAGGCCAAAACTCAAGGTGTTGTTCAAGGCATTTGACATCATACACAATAAAAAATCTCCCCACATCCTACTGAGTTTTTCTCAGCTGGGTAGAGTTTAAAAATGTGCAGAAAGTGTCAATGAAAGCTGTCTTTTTTAACTGTATCTTTTTGTACCGACTATTTTTCTGTCTCCTTTTATTCTAACCTTGGAGTATCTAGTGTAAATTGGTCTGTGTATTTGCCATAATCTCATAACAGAAAAAAAAGGCATTCTCATTTAAAAGGCACAAGACAACAGAGATAGGAAAGGTATTGTGAAAGAGGGGTATCTCTGGTTAATCTCCCCACGTGATTCCCCAGAGTTCTCTCACTTGCAGCGCTACTGACTCACAGAGTTTCTCTTTTTAAACGATCACTCACAGTTAGGTATTTCTCAGCTAAATTTTTCTGCCACAAATTTCTGTTTTTCCTAATTGGAAAGTGGATGTCTTCTGAGCAGGATGCAGAGTGCCACTGCGAGTAGGAGGTGAAGTGTCAGTTTTCTTCCAGTAGTTCTGAACGCATATCTGTAGAGTTTAGCATCAGATGTCCTATATCGCTTGACCCTTATGGCAGTGATCCTGAGCCCAGACAAGAACTGTTATTAGGCTTGATAGGTTTAAAGACAAGAAATTAATGGTGCAGAACACTTGGAAATAGCGGCCGGGCTGTACTGATAACTGAAAAGGAGTACAGATATTAAAAAGAGTCAGAAGGCAAGACATGGGACATAGACTGGACGACTGGACTTCCATGAACTCTCTAGAAGTGCAGATATTCTATAATTTACCTACAAACCTTATCTTGCCTGTGTCTGTAAGCCATTGCGACTATAGCAAAATATCAAAGCACTGAATGGGGGATGAGTGAGGAAAAAAGGCATTTGTAGTCTGGTGCAGAAAAGATAAGCTTCTGTTAGGGGTTGCATTAGTTGATCCAGAGGGTTTCAAACTACAGAGGTTCTGTAGCAACTCATGGTGATGTAGTGGGAGTCTGAAAGAATTCAGTTTACTGGCTTTAAGTTGACTTTTCATCTTTATCTGGTTTCTAGTAGCTTTATAAACACCCTGTAGCCACAAGAGAGACGTTAATCACAATAGCTTCTACAAGTCCCTTCTTTTGATAAACTGTTCTTACTATTTGGAGGGAATATTGTGACTGTCTCCCCTCTCTACCCCTGGGTCCAGCTGTAACATCTGAGACCTGACTTTGCATTGGTTCTGGTTTTGGATGCAGTGTTTATACTACACAGTGGTTTATTGAGTGCTTTGTTACGGAAAATGCTGAATTATAAATGTCAATATTTCCCTAGTTGTACATTTTATGAATGTGATTGTTTAGCACCACGTTTTTATCTTTTGACTTTCCATTGACATCAGTGTTATGTGTTTCCTTGCTACCCTGTGGATGTGTTAATAGCCATTTTGGCAATTGCCCATGTTATTATGAGTGCTATTGACAACAAAATCCTGCTTTATCAATGTTTTTGGAGAGAACAGTTGTGAAGAAGCTCACTTGAGATCTTGTCACCTATAGCTTTTTATAGAAGGGGAAAAGTATTTTACGTTATTTGCAATCTAATCAGAGTCGTGATGGCCATCTCTACTTAATACTGACTTGCTAATTGCTGCTTAAATTTTTCTTAGAATTTGAATGTCTGTGGTTCTCCTTTTCCATATGTAACCTCAAGTCAGTCACAGGAAGAAGGTTTCAGCATTACCAAATTTCTTCCTCAATCGCAATGAAACTGCCTTTTTTTCTTTTGAAGAAGTCATCAGTAATTGCAAAACATGATAAGGATGAGACGTGGTGCTGTATTGTCAGTCTGTCCTTTTTCAGATGGTGGTGATAACCTCATGCCCAGTAAAAAATAATGTTTTGATTTAACTTATTGCTTTATAGGATAGGGCAGTCTAAGGTGTGTTGAAGCAGGTGGGGTTTGGACAGTATCATTTGTGCTCTGAAGCAGAAGGGTTACGGCGATCCAAACCATTAAGATAACTAACTCAAGGGCTCTATGAATCATATGGATGAAAAATAAAAGAGTTACTGTCCTAATGCTTTTTGACTCTCTTGGCAGTGAAGCATCTATTGCACTACTTCATAGTGCACGTTTGTGCTGATTTCTACTGCATATTGAGCAAATACCGATTGGTTCAAAGGCTTGTCAGATCAGTGCTGTCAAGATTTGTACAGAACTTGTGATAAGAGCCTTGCTCTAATTTCTTAGTGCTATTATTGCATTTAATAGTATTTTGTGGGCGTGCATAGGGCAAAATTGCTCCTAAAGCAAGGAGGGAATGCTCTCAAAATGAGAAGTATAGAAGGACTGGGAGCCTGTAGAGCTCATGTAACGTTCAGAGAGAAGATAATACTGAGGCACAGTGTCCTTTGTCTAGTCCTCATCTTCCTTATGTGCTGGAGGTAAGCACTGGGGCTATAACTGCAAAACAGAGCAAGGTGGCGTTAAAAAATTATAGCACAGCCACACACATAATAGCCAGTACTGGAAGGGGGAATATCTTACCTTACTGCCTTTCATTTATGTTATCTGAAACTCCAGGTGTGGCCTGCATCCTTGGATCTGCTTTGTCTGGTTCTCCTAGAGAAATCTCTTGTTTCAGTGAATGATGTGCTCTACTTGGTGTTGAGCCTCTGTATTGACCGTAGTTAACCCTAAACCTATATTGTTCATGAGAAATGTCTTCTATTTAAAAACAAAACCAAAAAGAGTGGTTGGTGCATGTGCTTTGTTTCTCATGTTTTTCTTTACTTTTTAAAGTTGGCAGTGTTAACTCTTTTCGCACTAGAGAAAGATCAGGTCCCTGGTTAGCATATACTATGCACCTGAATGTGTTGCTAATATTTGTCAGTGACTTTTCAATAAAAGACAGGACGGGAAGCCTCTGGTACTGCAAATGTTCCAGAATTGGTTTGATTTAACAAATTAGGTAAAGATACCTTATGCTGAACCATTTGTGGAATCAAAGTTAAACTAAGGGGATTAGTTCCTCGGCCTGTGTCTGTGGAGGTGAGGAACTGCATGTCTTTATCCTTGAAGCATTTTTTTACATAAAAGAATAAAATGAGATCTTGCAAGGAAGAGTCTTGTGGGGAAGGAAGAGGTGTGCTGTGTGATAAATAAAACTAGATGAAGTCTCACTGTAATGGCTTGAATAATTTTAACATTTGAACATGCTTATTTCTTTTCTGGGAGACATGTTTCTTTGGAGAAGCACAGTATAGTGTGGTGACATTGTCATTCATACTATTTTTTTGTAATTTTTATTAATGAATTGCCTTCATTGTTACTTCTGTCACTCTAGGGCATACTGTACCCAATAGAAACTATGAGTAAGCGTTGCCTGAGCTATTTTCAAATTGCATCTATGAAGACAGTGAAATAGAAAAAAGTGAATGCAGAGTATGTCCATGAGCAGTGAAAGAAAAAGGTATTAGGTGCTTTGATTTCTTTTTTTCATGTCCTTCTGCGTTTCATTTGACTGGACATTGCATTGAGATAAAACACATTTCAATTATCTATAATGGGAAACCAAATTACATTCTTCAGAAGAAATTCTGATAATGCAATACATGCAGAAGAATGAAAAATGATACAATGTATTGCTGAATTCTTTTTATATAGTAGCATGATCTCCATTGTTCTGATTTGCTAATGGTGAGTCACAGGTATGCCTGGGACTGGATTGCATTTCTATTGTAAATCTGTCTGACACATAGCAGCCTTAAGAATAATGTACTGTTATGTCTCTTTTTATTTAGAATGTATTTTAATGGATGTGGTTTTGTCAGCTAGACAGCTCTGGAGACCGTGCACATATCAAAGTGACAAATGCCTGGCTGTTAAAGTCCCGTGACATATTCATGAGAAAAACTAAGATCTTTCTTTTCCATAGACTGTACAAAGTCATTACCTTTTGGAGCTCTCCTGGATAGCTACACACATAATCTTGTTTTCTCCCAGCATTCTTCAGCTGCACAAAACTTGCATCCAGCGTTGATGGTAATTCTCACCGTAAAAAACCTTCGAAGCAAGCTGAGGTCTGTGGCTCTTGATGCTCACCTGCTCCCTAATGCCTGCGAGGTTAAGGTACAGCAGCCTGCAGAGTGGGCTTCCTGTCTTGTAAGAGGCAGCAAGCACCTTCATAGTGGTTAAAATATCATATTAGGTCTATTAAATGAATGAAAACGAGAGTTGACAGGGTAGATTATGGAATGTAAAGAAGTAAAAACAAGCTAGAATCACTATTACCGAGTTTGACATAGCTGGCTTTTTTTTTCTTTTTTCTTTTTTTAAATACCTTCTGCTTAGTACTGAAATGAATTGGATTTTGGCAATTAAGCATTTGATTGGTGGCGGTATGATTTTAAGATGCTATATATTGGTTCCTCTTGTGAGTAGGTTAACGTGCCTTGAGGGATAGCTGGCAGTCCTCAGAGCGTCCTAATGAAATTGGCTGGGTAGGTGACAGTGCTGGGAATGTTTCATGTGCCTCGAGAGCCTGTTCAGGATAATCCCTTTCTGGCATGGAGCAGCTGTTATCCCGTGGCCCCTGGGAGAACTTCTGGGACAGAAAATAGGGAGAGAAGTATTTTGTGTTGTCTTTATCTGACACCTTGCTGCTCAGACTGCCTGGCTGGTATAAAATCATAAACACAGTCGCTACACGTGCTGTACTCAAAGGAGTTTCAGGGGTGGCTCAGCAGAAAATGAGATCTGGCCATTTTCCAAGCCAGGCATTTGTCTGCTCCTGAGGCCACGGCAGATGGTCTGCAGAGCTGTCACACAGGGCAGCACGTAGGAGCGTGCCGGTCCCAGGTGGTCACCTCCGTGTTCTGGAAGAAAGTTTTGGAGCTGGTAGTGGCTTTTTGGCCTCAAAGCTGGTAACTGCTGTGCTCGTGCCTTAAAGAATAAATGAAATGCAAGAAGAGCAAGAGACTTGGAGAGATAAAAATATACAGGTCAGTCTTGCAACCTTTTCTATGTAGCATAGTTCTGGGAGGTTCTATGTTAAAGGAAATAAAGAGAACAGTTATTTTCTATCCATGTGAGAAAACTTTCAAGTATGTAGTTAGTTAGCACAGACTATTAATTTGCATTTTAGAAAGAAAATGTTCAATATTGCCGAAATATGTCACCGCAGTGTCAGAGTTCTCACTGTAAAAAATTCTCTTCAGATTTTATGTTCAGAGCCTTCTCACTATTGCTAGAGATGAAGAGGGAGGGAATGCTGGGCTCTTTGTAGCTGAATCAAGTTAATGAGGTTATGGGTGCGCCCTCTGTGGATAACTAAATCTTTCAGTGACATGTGAAAACACACACAAGCATGTTCCACATTTGTGTTAACATTTCTGAGCAAGAGAGACATCTTTTGCAAGATTTTTCAAGTCAAGCAAAACTTGGAAGACTTGCAAGCTTATATTACCATGTAAAGAAGCTTTTTATTTCGGGTGTGTGAATGGAACTGCTAGATGCATAATCAGTTATATTCAAGACAAGTGAAAGCTGGGAGAAAATACATTTGGAAAGAAATTGAACATAGGCTTTAAATAAGATGATTTAAAGGTGACATATGAAGAGGTGTGTGGCATTTTGCAGATGATATGATGTATTAAGCCATGTTGAAATTGTTCTATATACTCTTCTCCTCTGATTTTTTTAATAACATTGAAATGTTAGGTCTTCATTTTTTACTTTACTGAAGACCTTACCAAGATCTTTGGATAACACGGGTAGTGATACAGCCCAAGCTGCACTCCTCCTGTCTCCAGGCTGTGGACAGTGTGCTCTTTTGCCAAAAGAAACACAGAGACGTCCAGCCCCTCCAGCAGAATGACATTACTTATGGCTTTCTATATATTTAGAACTAGAAATTAAAAAAGTTTTTCTAGATCTGAAAGGATTAGCATGGCCTCACTTGTATTTGTGAAGAAAGGAATCTGTTTCTGGTTTTGTACAGTTTTCATTTTTGACAGCTAATGACTTATGAAAATTTGATGCTGTTGCAGGACAAAGTAGGAATATTTTAACTTCTGAAATGTATTCGACTTGTGACACACGGAATTGTCATAGAAATTTATTTCTTACTGACAAATATTTGTAAGTCTCTTTTGCAAGAAAAGTCATTGTCTTAATGAGAGGGAAATAATTTCTGCATTTTTAATGGCATGCTACTCTCAAGTTCAAAAATAAGTAATGAGCAGTATGTGTTATGTTCCCTTTTTGTGTACAAAGGATATAATTTGTACTGAAGGAAGAGGAGTGTCTTTCTGGAAGACAGGGAGAGAAAAGAGGGAATTGTGTGCTGGTTTGCTTTTCCTCACATACACACCACGTATTTCTGGGGATTAAGTGATGCTGAGAAGGAACAAATCTTATGCAGAGATTGTGCCTGCTCTACAGGGGAGTTTGCCCTTCCATCTTCACTGTAATTCCTGAGTATTAAAAATCTTTTTTCTGGGTTTCTTATATTGGGTGCTGTGAAACCATTGACTTCTGCTCTTCCAGCCTTATGAAGAAATCACCACGTTTTTTTCTTGTGAGAAGGTGGCAACATCTCGCCAGACATCATAAGAATGAGCCACATTCCGGATATGATTCTTATCACCCCAAGAGGTCTGAAGTTGCATCCTGCCAGTTGTGCCTGTTCTAATATTGCTTTTATTCCTTGCTGTGAGCAGTGAAACACGGAGGACGTAAGGAGGAGCTCTGGGGAGAAGCTGTAGAAGCAAACTGAGCAGCTTTCAGTACACTTCTTTCCTAAATATTTGCAGGGATGTTTCCTCCTATGCTGAAGAAAATGGATTTCCTCTGGAGATCTACTTCACTCCCCATTCATTAATCAAAGAGGAAAATTCAGCACTGTTTACAATTGCTCCTTAAGTTGCTAACACGTGCAAAATTCCGAGCAGCCCAATGATCTGTCACTCTTCCTCCGGAGTATAGAACACATTCAAAACCACATTAAAATGTTTATGTCTTTATGACTAATCACAGCCAGGCCACTCAGATCTATGACGGTGCTGCTGTCTGTTTCCCTGCTTAATTACAACTGTCAGCTTTCTGCTAATATGAAGCTACAGCTGTTCAGAGTGAAGTTGCAATGTTACTGTCCCATCTCTTTTTTGCTCTTGGCAATGAGCCACAATTGTTCAGCTGAAACACGGAGAGATTTTCTTTTAACTGAGAAAAAATACGCTGTGTTTTGTGTGGAAAGGTGAAAGAAGAATTCTGAAAAGAATTATAAACTACTGAGGAGTCTCTTGGAGAGTTATTTTTGTACTGAGTCAGAACAAAAATACTGTGTTTCTCGCTATTCTTTTTTTTGTTATGGGAGATTTCATGGGGAAATCGGTGCTCAGAGGAAACTATTTATTGAAGTCAAATCTTGTTAATTGGGATATTTTTGCCTTTTAGTTTACTGCTTGGCAGGTCTGTAAGACCTGTTCTTTCATCCATGACAGTAAGCTCCAGAGATTGTTTTCCTTATTTTTCTAATTTAAAAGACATAAAATGAAATGATCTCTGTAGCAAAACCAAAAAGGAAGTTAGACTTGCATCATCAGGATTTCTGTGTTTCTTTGAAGTGAAATGCGGTAGGATGTCATGCCCACATTTGGGTTTTACATGTTTGGCATCAGTATCATAATTAGTGAAATTTTCTTGAATTACCATTTCTTACTAGTGAAATAGATCTCAGACCATAGCAATTCTCTTAGTATTTCCTAGAAATCCATAGGTTAATTTTTGTTTTCTCTGCCAGCTCAGTGAAAAAACAAGTTTACTGTCTTTATCATGAGCACACAAATAATCGTGCAACTTTCTCTGAATGTGCAATACAGAGATAGAAAAAATTGCTATTCTGAATGTTCCTTCTTCTTCAGTTGGGGCAGTACCTGCTTTGCCCAGGGACTGTTGGCCAGTTCCTGTTGGGAGTGGTTGTTGTCATTGTACGTGAAATGCAACTGCTTATTTTATTGCTAGGCTGCACTGCTACTATTTGTAGTAACACCACAGCATAAATTAGAGGTTTGTCTTATTAGGACACATGCATGTGAGTAGTCTTTCATCATTGGATTTTTGCAGAAAATATGTTTGTAATACTGTATTTTTCTTTCATGTGTTGAATTCATAGACAGCTGACATGTCTCCTGTTAGAAGAGAAAAAGAAATGGGCAGCTTGGCAGGAAGCCAGCAAAGACATGATCTGTGTTTGCCACACGCTTACCTATGAGTTAGCTAGTTTCCTCACAGGTTACTCCTGCTTGTTATGAGAGCCAAACAGCCCCATTTTGCTCTTTGGAACATGAATGGTGCTATCAGCACACATAAGAAGCATACAGAGATTCTTAATAAAATTTATGATCTAATTGCCCTTTTGTGGTGTTGACGCTGCAGTTCTGGAGCCCGGTCCCTGCTGAGCCTGCCATGATGAGAATGGATGCCTGCCTGAAATCCACTCTGTGCAACTCCTCAGTTTCCTGCAGGCACAATTTCTTTTGATCGAGTCCCAGTTTTAAGAGGAAAAAGCACCGACGATACCATACAGGCTAGAGAGAAATGAAAAGTTTTGCATTTGCCCTTTGCCGGAAGACATTTAGTCCTAATAAGCTCAGTTTTATGATGATACAAGTTGCAAACTACCCAGAGCTGCTGTCTGTTCCAAGTTTTTAAGGAACTTTTCGTTTCCTGAAGAAAGGAACCAACAGCCATGGCATTACGTTTTCCCCGTTCAAGAATTTAACTGTTTCCTCAGCTTAAACTACTTTTCAGGGAAGTTGTCTGCATAAAGCTACAGCTGTACTTTTTCATCTTTCTTGGTGTGCAGATTCTTACTCTGTCTCAATTAAATTTCCTTCTATTTCTGTTTTTGTCCCCAAATGTTTGGTCTCTAGTGTGCATAATGCTTAAGATTTTCTACAGGTCACATGTCTCAAGAGAGCAGCTAATTTTTCTGTTAGGTGCTTGCGCTTACTGCAGTTATAGATGAAATTAGAAGAGGTGTTCCCTGACCTTGACTAATGTGTAATTTTGACACCAGTAAGTGTATTTCAAGAGGAATGAGGATATGATAAGTCCCTGTGAGTCTTTTACGTGTACTGTCATTTCCTAGGCAACTCACTGTCGTATGTTAAAGCTTTGACTATCTCTTACACAATGCATTTCTGCATTTTTATGTCTTCTAAAAGATGTATTTTCAGTATCTTAAATTTGCAGCAAGAAAAAATGTGCAGTTTTTGAACGCAGAAGCAGAAAGGGAAAAATGGTAGAAGGGACCATGTGTCATGTTTACATGAACTGCCTGGTAGCAATCCAGGTATTTCAAGTCAGTATTGGGCAGGCTGTCCAGATCAGTGAAACTGGGATTGCTGGTTTCCTGACTGGTTTCCCAATCTGAAAAATACTATAAAAGAGGTGGTTATTCATTAGGTGGCCTGTGCTTCACCTAATTAGTACTGTATGGAGACAGGAGCACACGCAAAAACCTGGAGTGGGTGAGTGAAGGATTTCCTGCAGTGGTTACCATTGCCCTCATTGGAGGACGGGGACTAATTTTCAGTGCTGAGCTGCCACATCCTCGATTTGTAGCTCCTCAGATGTTTCTCTTGCATTTACTTGCATCCAAACCAGGCTGAGCTAATTATAGGCGATCAGGGAAGACTTAATTCTCATGAGGTCCTTAAAAAAGACAACAGTGAACAAGTGATAGCAGAGCTTGTAATTTCTGTCAGTCCTGTTCATTTTGAGGACTTGAATAGTATGTTAACGGTTCAGAGGAATTGTTAAACTTAGAAATCTAAAACTGTATGATTGAAAACCACAAGGTCTAAAAACTAAAGGAAAATGTGTGATACTGTGAGATCAGTGAGCGTCTAGTGGCAGACAAAAAAGAGCTAAAGGTTTGTTGCCTTTCCTCCATAGTGGTAATACCTGTCTGCAGCTGTAGCGCAGCTGCGGAGTTTTATTCCACTTTGTCCCTCCACTTGCACAGTTGGGGCATTAGCCTTTGGTAGTATAGTCTGCATCAGAGGTAACTATGAAAATATATTTTCTTGGGCAGAAATTGGGGATGAAGAGCACTTCCATGTCAAAGTTTTTTGCATGCCTCTTGACTTGGAATGGAGAATGTTATTCTGTTTTTTTTCAGCATCAGCTTCTGCTGTTAATTATTTTTATATAAATCAAAGACCTAATGGAATTAATTAAGCAGAGGAGTGTTTTGTTTTTGCTGAAAAAAGAAAGGCATTCAATATAATAAATCCATGGACTAGAGTCTTTAGAAATAAATAGTGTCAAACATCCTACTGGCAAGTGGAAAAATAATTACTGAACTGGGAGAAAAATTATTGAACAATGCAAGAGAGATGCCAAAAACCTCAGAAAAGTTGTCAAATGTGGTTTTAAACTTGTATTTAATCTTGTGATGTTGTGAGAGAGGGGAAGAGAGAAGATACTGAAGGATAATTGCAAGATTAGAAGAAGTAACAAGTTTTTACACAGACACTTACTTCAGGGGAGCTATCTCTTTCTGTATAATATGCGTCAAATGGCCCATACCTGAATTTCATGGAAGCTGAGCTCTATGCGGTGTTGCGAGGCTGCCAGCATAATAAGGAGTTGGACAGTCTGTAATTCAAAACGCAGGCACCTGAGACTAGTAAATCTAGAGAAGAATGACCCTGACCTGCAATTTTGATGGTAGACCGAGAGTGCTGTTTTAGTGTTCTTTTTTTTTTTTCCCCTAAATAATCTCTGCTAAACTGGGAAAGATCTACTGAATCAGAATTGTTTCATATATCGAAGGCTGGCAGCCAAGTGCCTCAATACTTCTATTCAGGGTGAAGTAGTAACAGCTTTCAAATGTGATCCTTGCAGCTTGAGACTTCCTTTTAAACATTGTGGGGCAAATAACGTTTGAATTATTTGTTTTCCTTTGGGGATAATGACTTACACAATTGCATAAAATTCTGAAAGTCTCATTCAACATTGACTTGGTGTTGCGGCAGTCCTGCAGTAGGTATGTGGACTGGACATCTGTTGCTGGATAACAACATCTATTCCCTTTGCAAGTAAATTTTTCAGAAACTTTCCCGATTATGCTTGCTTTTTTTTCTTTTCTTAAATGGCATGAGAAGAGAATTATATTAAAAGTCTGTGTGCTCTCAGTGGTCAGTGGCATCATGGCAAACGTTTATCCACCTGGTTTAATTTTTCATCTCTTCCCCATTCTGGTTTTGCCTGTTGCAATAGTTAACAGACCTTCTTTTTACCTAAAAAGCTGTACACATTGCATAAGCAAACAGTTTAATATTCTCCCCCCGACTCTTCTTCACCAAAACCTTTTATCTCCAGCTATACAAAGAACCTTGTCCTTTGCTTTGTAGGTAATTATTTTAAACCCCCATGTACTTAGGTTGCTATTCTTGGCCCGTTGAATGCTGGCTCTTCTTATAATGGACAGTAATCTTGGATTGTTGCAAGAAACTTTGAGGCACAGGACAACCATGAGTTTTAAAGTGAAGCTGTAGATTTCTGCAACTGCTTGATAAGAAGCTTGACTGCTGGGAACCTTTCTGAGGTTCATAAAAATGAAACACTGGAGAATGACAAATCCTTTAGTCGACCACTACAACGCTGCATTTCTGAGCAAAAGCAATACTGTACTTAGAAGATTACAAAAAGCTGTAGGCACCATTTATAGTCCAAGACAATGTTTGCTGCTGACCAAATAAAATATTTTTAAATCACTTTTGTGTGCACTGAATATTTTAGGCCATGATTGGATATTTTATATACAAACAATAATCCATTCTTCAACTGTCCTGATGGATCATCAGGTCAACTGCTGAGTTTTCAAGAGTGGAGGTGTAGGAATGGCAAAATCACCGATGTGTGAAAATTTTATAGAAGCAGCCAATTACTTTGAGCAAATACCTGCTTTTGATCTTTCTGGTGATTGAACTGGTGGTGTCTCAAGACAGGAAAGTGTACTGCTCTTCTTTAAGTGCAGTGTGTTTTTCAAGCATAATAATATCATTTCTCTAACCTTGAAATGTTGTGGTTTCAGAAAGGCATTTTTTGCTTTTCTGGTCATGGAGCTCAGACAGTTAAACAACTTTGTACTACATATGAGCTGGGAATTTTTTTTCCAGCATGAAGAGTTAATTTAATAAAGTATTTGAGTCACTTGCTCACAGTGCTGTTTACTGGCAATGACAGGCTTGACAGAAACCTAAGGCAGCCAGATGTCCTGGAGACACTTGAGGAGTTAGTCATTCAGCATACGTTGGGGTTTTTTTTTTTTCTTCTTTTAGTCAACAGGACACATGTAAAAAAGAATGACACAATTTATCAATTGCTATTTGTTCACCTATCGTGCAAGAATAGACAGCAGACCAGAGTGTTTAGGGCCTGATACAGTATAACCTCCGCAGTAATTCAAGAAGTTTTTTTAGCTGTGTCAGGAGTGCCAGCACAAATGATTACTGTTGCAATGTCAGTCTAATTACTTGCTAAACTGAAGCTTATATTACAGTAGACTACAACAGGTTAATTGTCTGTTGATACCAAATAACGCAGTCATGCGTACTTGACAAATGCTAACAAAATAGAATAGTGGCTAAAATTTAGTCTCTCTTATTAAGCTCCTCTCCCTGGGCCCTCAACCCTAAACTATTTCAGGGTTCTGGGAGATGATGTTTGTCAAAGTGTCGTTCCCACCTCTCACAGGACTGCATGTAGGCCTGAGCTGACAGTTTGCTGAACTGGTTTCTCTCTGCACAGTGTTCCCTGTATCGAACAAATAACAAGAGAATGAGCAGTTTGTGTAACAGTGGGATGTTTCATGCCTCGCTTCCTTCAGAAACACAACCTCATTGTTAATTTATTTTTTTTCCTGCTTAAATTAAAGAAAAAGCAGCAGAACTGGTTTGATTAAATTTCCTTCCTCCTCCTTCCACCCTTCCCCTTTTTCAAAGGATGTCACTATTTGGATAAAGTAAAGCTTCATTAGTGTAATGAATTTTTAGTAAAGATTGATCATATGTATAAATCATTAGTCTGCTGCTTTGAATTATTGCTTGGTAACATACAGACCATGCATCATGACGAAAGAGTTCCTGACAGTCGCTGTAAACTAGCGTGGACGACGTAGTAACGTCTCCTGCAAGTATTCTGCTCGTACCTTACAAATGTATTTCAACAGCATTAGTTTGCCTTTCAGGGATTCGTAGTTAATATGTAAGGTAGCAGATCTGCACACAGTTGTACTCTTTGAGATTTGTGCTGTAGTGGCTTAAGCCATCCGTCTGGAGAACAGAAGCAATTTAATGAGATTTATATAAACAACGCGTCTGTCAGTTTTGCAAGCACTTATTAGTTGAGTACATCCTAAGTGTTAACAGTATGAGGATCAAAGTGATAAATTTAGGATTTTTTCCAAAACATAGTTATTTGTTATAAAGAATGTGCCAATCGTTGCAAGTAATTAAATAAGGGTTGAATTTGTTTTTATGTCATCAATACACAAAAAAGATAACAACGTTAAATATATTTTTTGCTGTGAGTATATTTGAATCGTAGTCTTCATGATATAAAATAGGAGACAGACTTCATGAATTGGACTCCATCTATGACTTTCTGGCAGTGCCACCTTTGTGGCTTACTAGAACAAAAGATGTTCCCTTGCTCTGGGGTCTTCAGTTCTGCCCAAGTGATGAGGTCTCCCAGTCTGTAGGGAACCATGCAGACAAGATGATGGAGGGATGAGACTATTTAAGTTCACAGCAGCGCTTGCTGCTATTACAAGATTACTTCTCTGTTAATACGAACTCAGTCTGAACTCCTCCTTCTCCCTGAAGTGTTTTCTTTTGTTGTCAGTTTCTATTTATGGAATGTGTTAGATAAGTGAAGGCCTTTGTTACGAAAATTGTTGAGTATCGTGGGTATTTCACCTGCTGACTCGGTGTATACCAGAGGTCTTCCCCAGCTCTTGTTGGACACCAAAGGACACCAGCTTCTCTTGGGCTTCCTGGTTCTTGGCATGGCCTGTGCCTGAGGAAGAGCCTGGGCCACAGTGCTGGGTAAAACGGCCATCACATTTGCAATTTCCAGTGCTTTGCTGTAGGTCAGGGATCTGAAAAACCATCCATATTCAAGCCTAGTTATGGTAAAAGGAAATAGTTTATTTACAAAATCCAAAATGTACAAATCCTTATTAAGACAAAGATACGAGTGTGAAAGGAAAAATGAGTTACGCTAGAAAAGACAGAAATGTCCAGCTAATTACTCTGTAGAACATAGCTAGCTTTCACCATCAGGGGTTTGGTCCTTCTGCGGGTCAGATGTATTGAGGACTAATTCACAGAAAAGACTCTCCTCTGCTTCAGAGTGTGTTGTTTCCATTCAAATTAATTTCTCTGTGCTCCTCCATCTCGACAGTACTGACCTTTGGTGTGTTCCTGAGGTAATTTTGATATTTTCTCCAGCGCTGCTCTCATGTCTTTGGTAACGCTGTATTTAAGGGCAGACCAGGTGCCAGTCTCCTGTGCTTGATCGGGGTTAGACATATTTAACTTTTTTTCGGAAGCCAGTACTGTATTGGAGAACCATGAGAATTAAAAGAAACGTTACCTATTAAATAGGGAAAATACTTAAAATATCTAATAAGTTTATCCAAATCTAATGTAAGTTGAGTTAACTTTTTTTACGCATCCCTGTTTCTAATTCACGTGCACTAGGTCTTTCTGTCATTCTAATTTACATCTATCTCCGAGAGGCCCTGTGCTTACCCGGATGAACTACACATTTCAGTCTATCTGATCATGACTGTTCATGTGCATAGAAGTGATACCTGTAATTATTTTTCCTATTTCCTACAGAAAAGTACAGGAAATGAAATCTAAATGGCAAGATTCTCAGGATTTGGATATGAGACTATCCATACAGTTTATGGTGGCTGTGGTGATTAATAAACATTACTATTTTGGGCATTGGTAAACAGAGGTTATAGTTTACATGCTATTTTTTTACTAAATTTTTACTAAGTTTTGGGTTTACTTTGGTAAAATTTGGCAATTATGTTTGGTGTTTCAAAATGACTTGACCTTTTAAGACAATGCTGTTGAAGGGAAAGGGAATTTCCCTTTCAGTCCTTTTTAATCTCACTTCTGCTTTAAACTCAGGTCATGTGCTAAAAGACAACAAACTGTCCAAAATGATTTCCAGGTGATATGTAGTAGGATCCAAAATGCCCCAAAAAATCCCAATGGAAGCTGGACAAAAACTTGGGGGATTCTGTCCAGTTCATTAGCCTAATGGACAGACAAAGGTTTATCTGGATATTTGTTTGACTGAATAATGGAAAACTCTTTGTTCCTTCAAACATTTGTGGATTTCTGAGTGTGTTAGGCTAAAGCACAGACAACATCAGTGTGACTTAGTGGGCTTGGGTTTGTCACCTGCCAGGTTTGGTGTGTGAATAACAGTTGCTGGTATTTGTATGCAAAGGAGTGTTGGCTTTTATGCCCTGTAGGTGTGTATTTCTGGCTGGCTGTGGGTTGGGTGGTCAGCTGGGCAGTTACCAATTTCCTCCTCAGCTGGTTGTGCTCTAAAGATGATGATCCTGTTGCACGGGTCTTAATTGTTCTAGAATTACTGAAAACAAGGAGGAGAAAAAGCTTAACTTGTATTGACATCAGTAGAGATGCTAAGAGTAAGTGCATGTAAATGGAATTTGTCTACTTTTAATTTGGGCAATATCACCTTTCTTTACTTTCTGCTTCATAATTGTATGCAAATTGCATTGCTCAGGCAGAGGAGAAAGTTGCGTTCCTCATTTTAATTCATTTGGCCAGTGTAAAGTAGTCCAAAATAGATATTGGTTCTTGGAACCATTTTACTTACCTATTTTGAAACAGAGGCTGTAATTGCATATCATCATTCATGTTAGTCAAATTTTGGCAGCATTTCAAGAGAAAGATCAGTGGATCACAAGTTATTATGAACTCTTTTTTTAAATTTATGAGCAGCCACTCTTGCAAATGGTCCTGCTAAAATCATATTCGGTATTGATATGAACAGCTGCCTGTCAGTGAAAGTAAGTAGTTTGAAATCTAGCTTTGAAATACTCCACAGTTTTGATGAGCGTATCATATCCACAATATAGCTGAGGAGTCTACAACCTGTTGGTTTATCAGATGAGAGAATACAGATAGGTTAGAAGTCACTAGAGATTACCCCCATTTTTTTAAATCTAAGATTTAGTTATTTTTTTTAACAGGACAGCTCAATTTAGTAGAGTAAGGACTTAGGAGAAGGTTATAATTCAAGCCACCTTACTTAGTTCAATTTCTTTCATAAAAAGACATAAAACTCAATTAAAGTTGATGATTGAGGAAGGAAATGAGGTGGACTGGGAACTCTAAACAGATCTACAAAAGCACTTGGAAAATTAAGCACAGATTATTCTGTTCATGTACAGAGTCATTTAGGTGGTGAATGGAAACCACATACTGTGAAACCCAGCAAATACTCTGTGTTCATAAATAATTGAAACTGTTCAGGGTAAAATATTCAGTTGCAATAGACACCTAATAAAACCAGAAGAAATAAAAGGACGTAAGACCACCGGAGAATATCTAGTGCATGATAAAGGGCTTAAGTGCAGCTGCATCAAATGCATCTAGGTTACCAGATGATGTAAAAGTGAAGCTGATGACCAGGCAAAATGAAAAAATCAAGCAGGCTGAATATCTAAAGACGGTATCTGATAGAAGTGTCTTGTGCCAACCAGCGAACCAGAAACTATGCATAAAAGGAGCATAAAACGAAGAGCAGGTTTAAAAACTTAGTTTTCTGACTTAAACACCTAGGTTTAGGTGTTTAAGGTACGCAGTAGTTGGAATTCAAATATTGGTATCTGGAGATGAATGTTTTAAAAAGCGTCTTGTAAGTACAATAAAATATTTGAAGAAGAAAAAGTTAGCCAGAAATATTGTCTTACCATTCTGTGACATGTTTGTCTATAAAGTGGCTATTTGTAATTCCGAAGCTGCTTGTAATTATTACTAGTGCTTGTTCAAATAGTGCGACAAAGAGTACTGTCTGAGGGTAATGTGAAAAGAGAAAAAAAATCCCTTTAATCATTTATCAAAAAATATATACACCAAAATTGGAGGTATAGACTTTTTAAATGACTTCTTAACCCACATACGTTGCTGCTGCTGTTGTTAGAATAAGGTAAATTATGGGACTTTCATTTTTTCCGTTGAAGACTCCTGGATTACTAGCAGTATAAACCACACCAGTGACAGTGCCATCCCATCAGATGTCAATGCAAAGGGGGCAAGCGGTACTCTAGTGCGGGCAGCATAGACAGTGATGGGACAAACAGACCCAGCACCCAGGGCTTGTACCAGCGCCCAGCTCTGACAGTCTCGTAGCCAGGGCACGTCGGCCTCTCTGGCAAGGGCGAGTCAAGTTACACTGCACTTAGACCTGTGCTTTACATCTTTACTAAATAGTTGTATTTGCACAAGTGGGTGAAAAGAACCATAAGGAGGGTAGAGATTAAGCTGATGCAACGAAGACACATTTGTGCTGTTATTTACAGCCCTGAAGCTGTAAGCAGTCACTTTCAGTCCCAATGAACTGGCGTTCACTGCGTTACCGACCAGGATACCATATTTCAGTGCTTTCCTAAAACCACCTCACAAAACCAAATGCAACCCGGGCTCAAGAGCTTTTCTTTTACAAATTAACTTTAAAGTTTTTCAGGATAGTTTCAGGTCATGGCAAGTTTCTTCACGTGGTCTGATGCTTCATGATCACTCTAAAACATTTGATATGAATTCACAACCAAACTTTGTCAGACATTGTTGATATGCTTTGGTTTCTTCTGCTTTTATTGATCCCGTGGCTTAGCTGCTAAATTGCTGTATGGTTCTCAGCTTTTTCACAAAGACAACTTAAAAAAAACATTCTGTGGGATTATTTCAGAATCTCAGCAAGGTGTTTTCAAGAGTCAACTGTGGTATCGTTAAGTTTCTTTCATAAAGAGAAAATGTATTTTTAGAGGCCAGTTTGATGAATATGGGTAGAAAGTAACAAACTGAGTGTGAGATATTTATTAGCTCTACAGGTCTTGTGTGACTCATAGGGTCTGGCCTGGTCCTCTGACATTCCAGTTCAGATTCAAAGTCTTCATGCAGTGTCTAAAAACACTGAGGCCAGAGCCCATCAGTAGGTCCTCTGTCGTCAGCAGCCACCGATGATTATCCCGGTTGAGAGTCAGGCATCAGCAGAGAAAATGCATCTCTGCTCCTCAGGTGTTTCCATACGCAGAAGGCAGCAAATACGATTCCACGGTGGCTAGCGGTAGAGAGCGGACTAGAAGTGCTGGATGTGATTGAGATCTGAGGGATGGGCGGGAATTGCAGCTTCAGTAGGGGAGAGGGGAGGAGAGCAGCTGCATTGCAAGAGGGCGGTGTGTGAAACGCTGTGTACAACCACTGGGAAGGTGAAGGCGAGCTGAAGATGGCGGGTTATTGCAGCAAAAACTGAAATGTGCAGCAGCCCTGCTGAGAGCACACAGCTGCAGTATTGGGAGTGCTGGATTTTTGTTGCATCCTGCTGCAAGAAAGAGAGGGCTAAGGAGGGAGGAGGGAAAGGCAGCCATGCTGGGAGGGGGTAAGGGGCAGGCTGTGGTGTGTTTGCTGCTGCTGGAAGTGTCTGGGCCTGATCCAAGCGGTTCTTGCAGTTCAGATTTTCAGGACTCTGGTGTAAGCAGAAGAGATAGCAGGACGGAGATGTCTTTGCTGCTTCAAGCAGACACCTCTCCCAGGCGAGTACCTACCTTGTTGGTGTCTTGAGCCAGACCTGCCTTAGCTTCCACCCTCTACTACCTGGTAGGAAGAGAAGGGAGAGAAATTATGTCCTCCGGAAAATCACGAGGAGGAGTTATAGCCCAGAAACTCATTTTTTGTTTGCTGCAGGAATAAGCATATCTCCTTGATATGCCCTGAAAACAATACAAAACAAGTTGGTGTTTTTTTTTTCCCCAATTCTTTCTAAGTTTAGTATCAGCTGTCTGCAAACATTAAAGAATGTGGACAGGTAATAAGAATCGTCCTCTTCCTATGTCTTTATGGGTTTTGTTTCCTTTTGTGGAAAAAATCTGGTTTCAGTTAATCCAAACTGGAAGACTTCATATGGCTGGGAGAGTCTTTCTTTCTTTCCTGGGCATCTGCTCTTGGTCAGTGTCAGAAATGAGATGCTGAGGCAGCTCAGCCTTTGCCCTGGCTCTTTACTGGTCTTGCACACTGATTACAGGTTTCTAATTTCAAGTTGGAAGATAGTAATTCTGAGTGTTATTCCTGTATGGCTTGAACATATTGTAACCACAGACACAGAGGGGAGGGAAATTTGTGCTCAATAATTGTTTTCACCTGTGGAATAGAAAGCCTGAAGTTTATTACTATTTTGAAGTCTGTAGTTAAGTATTACACTTGATTAGAAATAAGCTTAATATGTGTAAAACTTAATTTTGCAAACTATTTGCCTTTTTTTGCATGATTACTAGTCTCTTGTGAATGATTTTGCGCACACTTCTTATCACACAGCGCTGATGTTTGTTTGCTTTGGAGGCAAGTTTCTTATGTTGCGTCTCTCTGGTGAATCTTTACTGTGGTGTTAATCAGTTATTCACTAGTTATTTATTGACATAATTATTTCCCTTGCTAATTCTCCATTACCCATTTTTTGTTGTTGCTTTCTAATGCAGTTGCTCAGCTCCCAAGTGAATGTACATGTTCCCTAGTTCAAGGGTTTTTCGGGGTTGGATGTTTGTTTTTGTGTTCTTCCCCCCCCCCCCCCCTACAACTTACCATTTTTCATCAATTAAAAAATTGATATGATCAAAAGGTCATATCAATATACCTTGCTAGCTCAAACAGTCTGAAATGCAAACTCCAGCTGTAGTTAAGTGTTGATAGGTCCCAGGAGATTTCAGATTACCATAGCAATGTTTGATAACTGTGGAAACAATGACCAAAAGCTTCTGAAAACACAACTCTTAAAAATCATTACATTGTTATTGCACCAATATGTTACTATAAATGTACTGGCTTAGGCAATTTTGTGAGGAAAGAAAAACACGTAGACAAATATACACAACTGTGGGGTTGTTTTCATTTTCGTGTTTAGTTTTCTTGCAAACTAGGTGATATGGAACTGTGCTCCTGCGAAGTTAGACTTGAATTCCCTTCTGTACAGCACACTTTCTCAGATCTCTTTTCTCAAATCTACAGGATTTAACCTATCTTCAAGATGCCTTGACAAATACAGCCTGTGTATGACATTCCAAAATCAAAATGCAGCCTGCAGAGTATTAACTAGATGTCTGGCACCAGCTTTTTCTTGTGGCCGTGTGCTAAATCACACTTTACTTGAGTTTCTGTTCCTTACTTCCGTTCCTGGTCCACCTTGTTTGCAGCTGCATCACACAGTCCTTTTATACTTTGGTAATTGATTATGTGTGGGTGGAAATTACTGTTCTATAAATGAAATGAGGATGCTCCTGCTGGGAGAACTGGAAATTATAATAATTTGCTGTTGAAGAGAAAACATCAATGAGGATTGTGGAAGGTACAGAGGTCTTGTCTTTCCCTGCACTGTGTTCTGCTCCGGAGAGAGCAAAGAGCTACCTGGAGAGTGGCAGTGAGCTGGTTGAGCAATGTGTTTGGTAGAGTTACAGGTTGAATGTGTCCTCCCCTACAGGGTGCCTCTTCTTGACAGCTTTTTTTCTTCATTTCCTCTCATATACTTCCCTGGTATATAAAGGAGTTTGGACAGCTATGATTGTTCTAGGAAAAATGCCTGGAAAGCTGAATTTCCAGTCCTATACAGTTGTGTGGATTTCAAGCTCTCTGCTTTCTTGTCCCGAATTACATTCCTTTCTTCTATAAAAATATACTTTTATCTTATTCTTCTGTTTGCAGACAACAGAGATATGTCTGGGAGAGTGCAGGATGTGGCTTTCCCAGTGGGTGAAATGGAGGAGGGAGGGGGAAGCCTGCACACCGGTCTCTGAGTTCTGCAGTGGCATATCAGCTTCTGCTGCCCACCTTGAGCACTGGCATATCGGTATCAAGCTGATGACCGAACTGTGTAATAACCTTTTTCTGTAACTGTGGGTGTCAGATGCCTGTATTACTGCTGTAATTCAGAATTGTGCAAGTTAATATTGCCAGCAGAAAGCAGAGCTTCAGCCAAGATTTTGTGTTCAAAAGCTAATAAAATCTTGTAAAATCACCAGCAAGTTAGGTAACTGGAATGGTTTCAAGATGGTGGTAATGTCCTCACTGATTGTACTTAAAAAATCGTTAGGAGAAATAAAAACTCATTTGTTAACAAAAAGAAATGTTGGTGAGAAAATTCCCACTTATACTGTCTGCAGCGCTCATTAGTCTTGGTAATTCATTCTTGTTCTCCACTTTATTTATTTTTGTGAAGCAGAGGTGCTGTAATGGGAAAGTGAGAGATCATTCACATCCAGAGCACTGGGGGGGGGGGGGGGGGGTTTCAACAGCAACATTTTGTTCCTATTCTGTTTATTTGCTTGCTTCTTACTTCTGTTGTCTTACTCAGCAACTGAGAAATGATGCAGCATATTAAAATCCCATTCCCATTACTTGGGCTGAACTCGTAAATTCTGTAAAGCAGTACTGCAGAACTTTGAGGTGTGGTTTGTTAAGGGTTTTTTTGGTTTGGTTTTGTTTCTGTTTGTTTTTAACATAGCTGCAGGTGGGAAAATATAACTGAAGGGAGACTGAGTTTCATCTCAGACCAGAATCCTTGCTCGCAGACCCCTGTGGCTAGCTGGCCGCAGCGTTTCTCTCTCAAAAGCTCTCAGGTCATCAGGACTGTGAGGTTTTCCCAGCTTCTACCCTCTGGTTAGACAACGGTATTCATTGGACTGGGAACGAGACAGCCTGGAAAAAGGGGAAAAACCCGCATACCTATGCCTAGGAATGCAGCATACCGCTGGGCGTAAGCAATCATAAAAATCGTATCTGGCAACGAGCAAGGGGGGCAGCTGCAGGAGTTTTGTGGTGGGCTGTGGATTGCTCATGCTGACAGGCTGTTGAAAACAAGGGACCTGTACTTCAGCTGGATCGTGCAGAAAGCCATAGATATTTTGCTTATTTTGGAAAGACCCTTATAAACTGGAATAGCTCTTGTGGCATTGAGCATAACAAAGGATACAATCTGTTTTGGAGTAGAAATATGCTTTGTAGACATTATAGCACAAATATTGCAGAGTGCTTTAGGAATACATAATGAGGTAGAATTTTGGATGCTGGCTATTGGAGGGGTAGAGCTCACAGTTTGGGGATTTTTGTGCAGCAGTATGTCAGAGTGCTGTATTATTTCGCTGCTTGGTGTTCCCTTAGTAAAATGTAAATATATTATTTAAGTTCTACACAGAGCAGACTTCCCAAGTGGCGAGAGGAGCAGAAATTGGAGAAGTCATCTATGTTCAGGATAGGTTCTGCTTCCCTCAAGGGGTCATTTCCTCCTGGTCAGATCCTGGAAGAAGCCTGGACTCAGAAGGATGTAGAAGTAATTTGAGTTCTTGACAGAGATCCTATATAGACCTCTGCGTGAAGTCCTAAAGAGGCTTTACCCATGGCATTGTACAATAAGAACCATAAAACATCTTACTGGACAAGGACTTGTTGGATATAGCAAATACAGGGTGGTCATGCACTAACAGTCCTCCACAATAATACGCTTAAATCTGATCCTGTAGTACAATATACAGGTCCTGTAATTCTCCCACGTAACAGAAGTGAGACATCAAGATTGTCAACTGCTACCAAAATCCGACCTGCTCTCTTACGTTCCTTGTCTGTCCTAAACAATATACCTTGATGGAGGGGAGGACAAAGTCCTGTGGGCCATCTGCTGTAGAATGGGCATTGCCATCTCCTGACTGAGTTTTCCCGACAGAAATGCAGCGCAAACATTGCCTGCCCTCCATCTGCTATTTCAGGAGGTGCAATTTTGGTTCCTGTGGCTAGCTAGCAAGAGTGTATTGATCCCTATATCAAAATGTGCAATTCCCTCAGTTTGCTTGTTCTGCTCTATCAAATTCTTCCTTTAGACGAATTTGAAGGGTGATGGGCAGGACCATTTCAATCCAGGAGTCCTGTTTAGTCTCTGCAGTTACTTGCAGATTGAAGTAGTTTTGTTACCATCTAACCAACTTCACAATATGCAAATGCTGTTAGGCGCATATACTTTGGATGTCATTATAGCAGCACCCAGAAATCTTTCTGAGAGCAGCATTTCACCCTCTGGTAATCATATATATATCAATTTCAATGACCAAAATGTGACTTCAGTGGACCTGTGCTGATTTACACTGATGGCCTCATTTCAGGACCTTTTTTTCCTTTTTTTTTTTCTCCTGATGGTTCACAGACAGAAAGAATCTAAGGAAATTCATGTAGCCAGTTCAAATTTTGCCTCCATCCATAGAGGTAGTGTTACTGTTGTTTTCTTTGCTGCTTGAATTCCTGGGATTCAAGGTCTCTAGTAAAGTATTAAAAAAACTGCAGGAACTTTAGTCCTAGAGTTATGCCAGAAAGATTTTTTTAAAGTTTTACAAAGGTAAATAATGCCAGTGTGATAATTATTTTATTATGATGAGTGAGAAAAATTGAGCTTTTTATCTTTGAAAATTCAATCTAAAGGCAGTATTTCATTCTCTTTTTATCCAATAATATAACTGAAAATAGTTTTACTTGGAACAGAGATAAGAAAATGCTAGCGATTAAAGATAATGTTGTGGAATGTCTGGCAGGGTTCAGTGCATCAATAACCCTGACACGTAATTAAAGTAATTGAAAATGCCCCGCGTGTGTTCTCTGATAGAAGGCAGTAAAAGATCGTTGAGGTACCAAAGCTCTTTCACAATACTAGATATATTTTAAAATCAATCTCTTTTATTTTTAATCTTTTATTTGAGTCCTTTAAATCTCCATAAAGCCAACCCTAAACCTGCATCAGTGCCTTTAGCTAGTCCTGTTGGAAGAGAGTGGCTCATATTTCGTTCAGTTCATTTCTAAGGTGAGCAAAACAGACTGGATTTCAGCTGAGAAACAGGGCGAAGAGGCTCCTCAAGCATGCCAGGACCGGGCAGAGCTGGGGTGATGTCTCTCTCCTTTTTCCTATCAATTTTCTTCTTTACTTTCCAATCTTGAGGCCCCCTATTTCGCCCTTCCTTTTGTCTTTTTTTCTATTAGACGTGCTGATTCTTCTCTTTCCTTGCTGTGCTTTTGCCACAGCTGTCTGAAATTAACCCTAAGATAATAGGAAAACTTGTTATTTTCAAGTTTTTTAGGAGAGGGACATAATTCTGCCTTTAGGTTACTTATTTCCAGATGGGTCCCAGACTTCATTGAACCAGAACTCTGCATTGGTAAGAATTCAGAATCTTTCAGGACCACTCTGATTTTAACAGAATGGACAAAACCGTATGAGACTCTGTAAATGACTTCAGGGAATTCACGAGGGAAAGTGTTTTCCATTAAAAAGCAGCAAGAAATCTGGATTTGTCTTGCCTCAAGTGCAGACTCTGCCAAGGGTTAAAGTTGTTCTTGGATTTTCTTCATCAGAAAGCAGTGAGGGCATCTGGCATTTAATAAAGCTTGAAGTAAAATGTCAACTTTCCACAGAAATGTTCTGTTTGAAATCACTCACTGTTGTTTGAGTGCCAGTGCTGGTAGCTGACAAGAAATAGAGGTTTCCTCTTTCTGTCCCTCCCTTCCTCACAAGGTTTTTCCTCTAATGCTTGACTGAATCCCTGTTTTTCTGCTAAGGACACATTGGAATGATAGACTTTGAAGTCAGAGTTCCACGTAATTATAAATATATCCACAATTAACCATGGTCATATGCTTGTAGTGAGCCTCAGATTTTTTTCAAATTGGAAATGTAACTTTGATTATGAGATGCTGAGACAAAAATGCAGGAGGTCAGTCTCATTTTGCTACTTGTTTCCCTGATGTGCAGTGTTGCATGATCAAAGTATTCTGTCTGTTGTCTTCTCACTAAAAATGAAGAACATTCTTGTAAAAATAGCTTCTTAAAGTTAAGAAATGTACAATGAAAGACTTATGTTGCCAGTGTGTTTTTCTGAAGGAAGATGTATGTTGTTAATGACTTCTGTTGTATTTTATTAAAAAATCCTTACATAGTAAGTGCTAAATTGTTCTTAGTTGTTGCACTAAAAAATGATCTCATGGTCTCCAGAGACTCGATCTATACAAGTACTTACAAGTCAGACAGCCTTCAGAGCAGTTCCTGTGGCTCTGGAAATGCATGAGGTGTATGGGCTGGGCACTTGGGCCTCTCTGACGGATGGCCGCAGCCACAGCTCTTTGGAGAAGTTCTTGCTGGCAGCATCACTAAACATTGGCTCAAAGGGTACCAGTTTGGGGTGTTTCTGTGCCCGTCGTCCTTCTGTGCAACTGAACAATAGCGATCAATGTTTTATTCTTGCCTCAGGAGGAAATAATTCAGATCAGCGTGACTGGAAGTTAAATGTAGGTATGAGGAAAATATGCTCTATACATAAAATCCAATGCATTTTCTCTTAATCAGTGTTCAGGGCAAGCACAGGGAATAATCCATGTTTCAGTTAGTTTGGGATTGCATTTGTGAAAGTCACTTGAGTTGAATTAGCACACAGTGCTAGAATTACATTACTGCAACACTTGGGATCTGAGGGTGAATGTACTCCTAGGTGTTAACCTTGAATGATCACCAGAATAGACGAGTCCTGAGAGTCGTTAAATCATCACTGCAGAGGTCAGGGGAACCTAAGTCCATGGACTTAAATCGTAATATATGTTTAAATAGATATATTTGGATAGGAATAAAATTAAACATGTAGGATAAAATTTCAAAAAGTTATGTAAGCTTCAGAGATACAGAGGAGGATGTGACTTGGATAGATAGTCTGCTTGGGTACCTAGTGGACAAGGGGCAGCTGCTGCATTTGTAGACATGTAAATACCTTGGAAAAGTATCTTGTACTTGAAGTAGTGAGCTTTTGAGTGTTCTGCTTTTTTGCCCAGTTTGTTTTATTTTTATAGTGAGCCTGTTATAAGCTGATTAGTTTATCAGTGAACAATAAGCCCAGAACAAAGCAGATCCTTGTCCATCTAAAGTACACCAGGGGGGCAGAATACTAACTCTCAAGAAGACTGAGAGATGAGATAAGGAAAAGAGTAGATTAGACACTAAAATCATGTTTATATTTGTTCTTTTCTTTTCTTAGTAGTTTCATTTTTCAGTTGCTAACATGAACTCACTACACAGCTTATCCAGAAGGCAAAGATAATAGCACAACTGATAACATGCCTCCGGAGGAGAAGTAGAGGAACTGTACTCATGCATGTAATACCAAACTGTCATTTCCAGCCAAATTATAACACAAAAAAGTTACCATAACTGTGTTACAACAGTTCTGCAGCATGTTTGCATCTGTACATTAACCCCCCCATAGTTTTCATGTCAGATTGCATTGTATGTGCTCTAGTGATCTTTTTATTTGCCCTCTCTTACCTGTCTCTTCTTTCATAACGGAATTGTGAGTCTCATAAAAGCTGAGTTGGGGGGCAGTGAGGAGGCTGGGCAGGCAGACAGGCGGCATTGCCCATCCATCGCTCATCCGCAACAAGTGCTTGTCTTGTCTGTTGGAGATGTTGCAGCCTCTCCAATCAGTCTCTTCCAGTGCTTCATTGTCTATACTGTGAGTGAGTTTGTTTTATTCTCCTAATACATGACCAAAATCTCTCTTGGACTGCTTCAAAACTATTACTTCTTGTCCTACCCACAGTAGAGTTTTTTCTTTTCTTTTCAATAGCTGTGTTTTGTATATGACATCTTGCCTCAGTGTTCTTTTCTTTAGACAACCCCAGTTCCTTCAACTTCTCTTCAGATCATGTTTTTCCAGATCTCAGATTTTGCTGTCCTCTATATTCCTCCTTCTTCATTCAAAACATCTTCATGATTTGCTTCAGCATTGTAGCCTGGTTAAACAGCAAAAACCATCTAGACCCTTAAGAAAAAAGCAGGGTTATCAAAACGTGTGTCAATTAGCACATGCCCTCACCTTACTTGCATTGTAAGGATTGTAATAGTTTTGTCCTTGGTGTATCTAGAGGCTTGAGGGACTCTGCATGGACGTTATGTGGATGCCCTATCAGAGTAGCATTGCAGGGTAAGTCTTAATAGATGGCTGGCACCGAGGGAAGAGGACGTGCCTTCCTCTGTGTCAGTTCTCTGCATCTTTGGAGTGCTACTGGAATTTAAATAGTTTATGGCCATCATAACCAACACAGAAAAATATACAGCGTAGAGGTGTAGATCCAAAGCCTCTTTGCCAGGGGATGAAGAGAAGAAGAAGAGTCAGATACAAAAAGATTTTTTTGTATGTGCTCTAAATGCTAAACGAGAGTTGGGGAGGGGGAAGTTCTAGACTGCTTAAAGCTTAACTTTAAAAAAAATAAATAACAAACCAAAAAACCTAAATTTAATCTCTCATGGGAAAGTTGTATCGGTAAGGTCATTGCTTCATTTTTCTTTCAGAGAACAAGCCTGAGTGATAGGCACGGACAGGTCAAGTCTAGGACACCAGCACTAAGCATTGCAGTGTCTGAGCTCTACTGGGGACATTTCTAACAACGGACAGTGTGTTTGTAGATGTGTGTCTGAGAGGAACCAGGATTTGGGGCATTGGCCTGGTTTTGTCAAACATCTTGTAACACAGCCAGAGCAAGAGGAGTAATAGCTTGGACTGGTTTGCAGGCTGTCTTAAAAGCCAGGGCACTCTTTGGATGTACCCACATACTGTTAGGTCAGCAGTGCTGTAATTGCATCTGGGCTGCGTCAGATTGCTGCAAAATCCAGTTGGAAGGCTGAAGCCCTGTGCCTGATGATGGCTCCATCTGAGCACTGTAAAATCTGTTTCTCACTCTACAGAAAATATGGATGCACACGAATGGCAGTAACAGGCACTGTTTGGTTTGATATAAATTCTCCGATGTCTGATCCATATGAAATCTTCCATCTCAGGTTGCAACAACAGATTGATGAGCACTGGCTCAGCTCTGGGCTGTTTTAGCATTGCTGAGCTCTGGTAGAGTCTGTATTGTGATAAGCAGGTAGTGATGGGTTATGGCAGTCCAAGACGGGTGCATTTTCTGGAGCGTGTGTGTCTGGATCAAGGTCTTAAAGCTAGGCTGTTACCTTGAAGGTGGGAGTAGCTTGGCTTTGAGAACCCCTGGGGGCATGTCAGTGAAACACAAAGTTCAGTAACGCTTGCAAACAGGACACTTAGTTAGATGCCTGCGGACTCAAGGGCTGCGCAGTTCATTAGTGTACGTCCCCCTTCCCAGACAAGGACTCAGAAGCCCCATCCGTGTGCGTGAGCAGGTGCAGGCCCACGAACATCAATGGCTCCTGAGCAATTGTTTCCTGGCAGCTGTAGTGAACATCAGAATAAACCTCTATGGACTGCTGTAACACAGCAAAGGTAATTGGATATTCCAGAAAGCTATGAACAGCACTGTGATAACTGTGTGTTGTCTGGTTCTGATGTCAGTCTTTGCCTTGAGAATTTTATTTGAAAACTGTCAGCCTAAGGTGAAATATTGGTAAATGAGGTTGTACGTGTAGAGAATCTCTCTGATTGCATAAAAGAAAATAGGGGTGGAGAAGTGGGGGAAGATGGAAATTCCTGCAAGACAAAATGTTTGAAAGAATTACATAGCAAGAGGCTAATTGGATATATATTTTCCCCAAAAAAGTCTTCTGATGAATACCAGAAAAAGCTGTAAGAAATCTGGTGTCCAGATGCATTTATTTCTTATGGCTAAATGTAAAACTCCCATTGACAGCTGGTGTCTGCAGATGATTCCAGGAAACAGATGATAGCGCTGAATTACCACCGAGGAAATCAGCATGACAGCCAGATAGCGTAACTATTTTGCATGGACCCTCATCCCCTGCCCCGCAGCTTCCAAACTCACTGTCACAACAGAGAGCAGTGTGTTTCAAGAAGGTGATAGCTTCCCTGAATTAACAATAAGTACTTGGGCAAAGATCTGATTTCATTTGGGAAAATTCCCGTTGGCTTCAATAGCTGGGAGTGTGGCCCAATTAGGAACTATGGGATTTAGCAAGTTCCTCTATGTAGGTTTGAGCTGTGGATTTATAGTTCATTTGCAGAACAGAGACTAAACATTTTTATCACAGACCGATAAATGGGTGTCTGTATGTGTGGGCGTGAGAGAAAGAAAAGTGCAAGCCTCAAGGAAAGACAATACCATTTTCCCAACAAGATGAAGAGGAAATTAGACATGCTTCATCATTAGTACCATCTTCTCCATTAACAAGAGTCAGTGAGAATAATAAGTTGCACTGGGAAAATTAGACCATGGAGAGACTAATAGAAAAAAAATGAGTGACTGGGACATCAGACTTGAATCCCATTAGAATGACCAGATCACTGGATAAAATGTCAGGTGCGCTAATGAGGGCATGATATCTAGCCTATATTTCTATCCTATGGGGTAAAGAGTAAAAAATATCAAAATTTTCATAAGGAAAAAAAAAATATGTATGAGTCAGACAAACCAGATAATGTGCTCTCTATTGGTATATTACAAAAACAATGCAAAGAAGTAAAAGTGTTCTGGACCTTCAGATTTCTATTTCAGAATTTTCAATGTTGACCTTTCTGGAGCACTTCCTCTTCCTTTTTTTTTTTCCCTTTTTTCCCCCCTTCCTCATGTTGTCTCCCCTGCAGTCCTCCTTTGCTACTTTGGCAGGTGCTGAAGGCACCTTTGAATACAAGCCTCTCACAGCTTGTGCTGCTGGGCTCCAGCCTCCACGACCTGCAGACGAGGATTTCTCCTGTGACAAGCAGGCTACCAGCTCCCTGACAAAGGTGCTAATTTTTTTCCTTGCCTTCTCCAGACTCAACTGGCAGAACTAAGGGTTCCCAGTCCCAGAAAGCTGCTCTTCATCCTCCAGATGGGTGTTCTCTGTGAACTGATCTCAGCTTTTACTGCAGTTACACTTGCCGCTTGCTTCCATCCTCCAGTGCCTCAGTCCTGGATATTTGGGCGTATTTCCTATAGTTGAATAATTTGGGGCTTTTTCTTTGCTCTGAGAAAGTCCAGTCTAGCTGCCAGTCCTGAGTTCTTCCTTAGCCCTGGTGTGTGTTGAAAGGCAACTGCTTGGAGTCAGTCATCCTCATGAGATTGTGCTTGCTCTGTCTCTCTGAAGGGCAGGTAGGAAGGAAGGCGGTCACCAGTGCCCAGGGCTCTTCCAGGCAGGTAGTCCACTGTGTACGGTTGTAGCCCACGTGCCTTTTTTATAAGGCATGCACCACACAGGTGGTGAGGAATGAGTAGCATCCATACCTGATGTTCCACGAGTACGCCTGCTTTCAGAATAAACAGTGGTAATTATAACTGGAATAACTAAAGGTAAAGACAGATGATAGTAATTTCTTAACAATATGGCAAGAAATTCCAAAATAGTTTCATGAGCAAGATTTTTGTGAAATTCTTTTTCAGTTTCTGCAGTGATGAGATTTAAGTTAGCAGCATTGTTTAGCCTTTTTGATCTGTAGACTGCCAATTAACTTTGTGTATATATTATATTATGTTTTACTGTATTTTACAAATGATATCCTTTGAGGTGAATTATTCAAATAGTGGTTAATTCTACTTGAAAGCAATGGGAATTTCACTATTATCTTTTACATGTGGCAATAAAGTACTGTAAAGCACTTTTTGCACTCAATTACTTGAGCTAAATGTGCAATAAATAACTTTGACTTGCAGGCTAAGCATGAGATAGAGTTTTCAGTTAGTGGAACAACTCACCTGCCTTTCTTAAGAAGAAATAGCAATGTGAAAGTGATTTGAAGTATAATGGTGGAAACCATAGAAGGAATTATTATTAATAACATGTGTAGCACATTTTACAAGCTTTCTGCTACTCTCGAAGAGTTTTTAACTCTGTATTGGGAATCATTTCAGATGCGGTTCTGATGGGAGGGGGAGGGCTGAGCCCTCTCCTGCACTGTCCCCTTTGTGCCGGGAGGCAGGCTAGGGATTTAGGGAAGCCTATTCTTCTGCACAAATGCTTCCCCATTCCTTACAACGTGTGTGAAGAAGTGCTGGGAAAAGGAGGTTTCCCAGTGTGCTGAGAGAAGGAAGAGGTGATGGCTGGGATTAGGATTTAAATTTTCTGAAAATTTATACTGTTCCATGCCCAGTTTGTATTCAAATGAAAAGGAACAGGGTTTTTGAAGGCATTGCCAGTACGTAGATCGTAAATGATCTGAAAACTAGATTGTGTGGTTGAATGAGCTGTGCTGATGGCTGCTGCCTGGAATTTAGATATTTTTGCATTAAAGAAACATTTCATTATTGTATTATAATGTTCAGAAAAAACTGTATTTTATTGTTAGCAGAGAACAGAAGAGACCAATACCTTGAAGTTGTTGCAGTAATGGGAGAGAACTGATTGAGATTAGTTAATGTGTAATCAACTAAGATAAAATTAATATAATGATTAAGTGAGATATGATTTGATCTGTACAAGCTATCTATAAATCAGGCTAAAACAGGAATAGCTTGACCATAATGCTAAAGATTGGAAGCGTAAGTTTTCCATTCTTCATATGCACAAAAATTACAGTAAAATAGTAGAAGTCTGAGTCTGAGAAAACAGGCTAGAGAAAGTATCATTTCTGAGAAGCCCCAGAAGCAGACTAAAGGGGCCAGATGGAAAGAGTCAGGGAGTACGTGCCATGATGAAGAGTTAAACATTTACTTTTGAGGGGTTTTGATCACTGATGTGTAGCCATTTTATATTGATGTGGCAGTTGATAGAGAATTGCAGGGTAAAGAGGGGCTTGGTCTCTTGCAGAGTGGGCGTGCAGAGTCCCTCTAGAAGCATGGCAAGCTGAGTAAATGTGAAATGAAATCCCATGAAGGTTTCCTAAAGGTGCTTAAGATCCTACATTTGCAGCCCTGTGTTTGCAAGCCTACTATATAATGTCTGTATGTCTACAGTGTCTGTGTTTTATTTATATATACAGAAAGAAAGAGAGAATGTACCCTTTGATAGGAGTAAAAAGTTAATGTATCAGGTGTTGTGGTTATTGGAAAAAGAAATTGATTATGGAGTCCTATATATCTTTGATGCAGTGGATTTTCCAAGAATGCTCTCTGAACAGAGCAACAATAATAATTTAGAAATTGGCTGCTCTGTTCAGAATTTTCAGTCTCTTTGCACCAGCAGTGAGCTCTCTTGCTTCCCTTTCTTCACTGTTATTCCAGTTTTGGTTTGGGTTGTTTGTTTTTTTTTTTTTCTTTTTTTCTTGCATCAAACCAAGCTGAAGGGAATTAACTCCTTTACCCTTATAGCTTGTGCTCTCAGGGTGGTTCTGTATTGGTCCAGCTACCTCCAGAAAGGAGGTTGCTTTCTCCTTATATACATACTGAATAAAGAGCAACTGTTCCAACCCAGCCGCTTCAGTGAGGATAATGGACAGAAAAAGGATTTCATTGAATTGTTGTAGAGATTAGATTAGAATGGAGACGCAACCAAATGTGCTTGTTGAGAGAAGAAAGAAATCTCAACAAAAGGCACTCTGCAGTAGTGCAGAATGCAGAGATGAGCCCAGGATGAGGTTGACACATCTAATTTTTCATTTGCAGCTTATGGAAGTCCTTTACCAGTTTGGGGCTTTGGGGGTAACACCTTGAACATGTAGCTGCAGAATGGGGTTGACTGTAGTTGCTTGCCTGGAATGAATTCTTCTGAATATTCAGTTATTAAAGCACAGCACGGCTGTTATGCTTAAGGCCCCTCATGTCCCATTTGCAGAAAGCATCCCTTTCACCTTTGAAGGGTCAGAGATATTTTGCTGCCAAGACCACCATACAGGGAAGCGTGTTTTCTTCCTACAATGTAATCAGTAAACAAAAAAGTTTGAAAAAGCAATAATCTCATTAATAAACTGCTAATTTCCCTCTTTTAGTGCAAAATGTCATCTTAATTGTATAAGAACTAAAAAAGTTTAAATCTTTCTGGGAGAGAGGAAGGGAGAGCATGGTGGTAGAACAGCTTAGTCAGAAGATGGATGAGGAGACAGTAGCTTGATATTGATCTCTGTCCGTGAATTAGATAGGCACTGTCTGATCAAACATCCCTATTTCTCTAGGTGTCATCACACATTTCCAAAATATCCTACTTACCCGCTGGCTGCTCAACCTTGTGATCAAGGCCTGTTCTGCCTTTAAATGGGGCCCATTTATCAGAAGAGTAGAATGGAGATGTTAAACTAACAAATGCAGCAGCGTGAGGGTATAGACAATTAAAACGTTCTGTTTGACATATCAAGTATGAGTTTCCATTTCAGGGAAATGTGCCTTCTCAGATTACATTAGCTTGGCTTTAAATATCACAGGTACAAATGATGCAGAAACATCACACATTCAGTAGTCCTACTGGTATACAAAACGAAGCAATCCAATCCATTTATTCTGAACAAATTGGCACAACGCTTGAGTGTAGAGGGGAGGAGGAGGAGGCTCTCCTCCCTGGCATTTCTTGCACAGCTCTTGGGGTACCTGGCTGTGCCTGCTGAGGCTGACCCTAAGTGTGGGCATCTCAGCCCTGGAGCAGGGTGAGAGGCTGCAGAGCCTCCTCATCTCTTTCCCCAACGGTCAGGGGCAAGGGAAATTCAAGAAACCACATCCGGGAAAAAAATCAGTACTTCCACGTGATGTGTTTGAAAGATCTTCAGTTGTAATGTTGTCTAGGTAATACAGCAAGTAAATTAGCAACATTGCCGTGAGAAATGCATAGGAAGACATCCTGATAAACGATACTCTACTTATAATTCTAATGGTTGTAAATATTAATGAAAAGAAGATTAAATCTTGAGGAGGTCTGTCTCTGTTTCCTAAAAATCAATATGTGGCCTCTGTCATGGACAACATTTATCTGCGTTCGATCTTACCTCCCCCAACAATGTCTCTGCATCTGCAGACAGGGAAGTGTGAAGAAGAGTTCTGCACAAGTGCGTTGCTGTTCAGTAGTTCCTTCATCTTACTATTTGGTCACTAAGGTAAAGTTGCCTTAATATATAGATGTCAAGTTGTAGTGCTGCTAATTTTAGTCAGCCAGAGCAAGGGAAAGTCTTTATCATCTGTCATTTCTCATCTCTTTGGCTTTTTAAGAAATCTTGTTTACTATTAGCATGACTTATGTCAACAAAGTTAATAACCAGATTAACTTACGTGGTTGGAAGGCTCTTAAAAGTACAGGACCCTCATGAATTATAAACTCAGTCATCTACACTCAGAATATCCGTTATATTAATAACACACTAGATCGTTTATTTTCTGTATAAGCATGCAAAGATCGTAGGCCTTCATTACCTGTGATACAATCTCACCTTTATTACAAATGTATTTTTAACGTGCACTTGTGCACTGAAATAGTTTCTCAAAATAAGAGGGTGTTATTCAGTGCCATGGCGTTGATTCCTGAGTAGTGTGTTGTAAGGAACTTCAGTGGGTTATCAGGAGGCTGTAGCTAACTGGCAGTGACAGAAAATCACTGCAAGGAGGTTGACAAGCATTTAACTAAAAAAATCTTCTTTTGATTCCTTAAGTGGCTTGATGCCCGAAGAGCTCATAAGATGAGTAAGTTTATATTTAAGGATTGTGTTATATTTTCTCAGAGACAGCTTTCATTTGTTTTTAGGCATGGAGAGTAAAATAGATCAGATTTGGTGATCTTAGTTTAACATATTTTCTTTAATTGTCTTAAATGCTAAGTACTGACTAAGGAGATAGCAGTTTGTTATATGCCTGTGCAGAACTGAGGCTTGCCAGTAACTCCCATGTTTTCTTTTAATTTATGATGCTAACATTTAAAAGGGTTTTCAGTGTATATCCTTGTGTGAATATTCCCAAAAGTTTATTCACAGCAGCATTTACAATGTTCTTACCTTTCATTATTTCTGGACAGATAGGTACTGCTGTTCCAATTAAGAAATGAAGGTGAGTTCAAAGCACAGCAGTTTGGTTTCTTCTGTTTGCAAAGACATCCTCAAGTAATCTTTTTAATGGCAATTGCGCAGTCTGTGCTTATATAAAAGTTCAGTGGTGGTGTTCTGTAGCAGAAGTGAAAAGGATCCCCTTCCTGGGAGATTTATGATTAAAAGTCCCCAGAAAACAGATCGATACATACTTTCCTGGCTTTTTCTTATATCACTAGGTTATGCTAAGAATGAAAATTACTTCAGAAAATGAGCATTAAAAAATAGGCAACTTTATATCTGGAAATCCAGGTTCCTGCCACTTTTAAACAATTATATTAATAAATGTCCACTTGCTTTTGCTTTTATTGCTTTCTTCTAATTACACTGCATATGAAAGTCTGGTCTCCTTTATTTCTTGGGTTGCTACAAGTGACACAAGAAGATGAATATTCTCTCCAGGAGAAATCCTTTATTTTTATTTACTCAGCAAAAACATACATCAGCAAACTGACTAGGAAAGCTGCTGTTCTTTTCCTGCCAATTTATTGTCTATTTGCATGACCATATTCCTTTCTCTGGGCAAGAAATTTCCCAGTGGCACTGGGACTCTATTCTCCTACCCAAGTAGAAGTTACATATTTTTAATTCTTCTATAATAATTTGCAATAGCACATTGCATTGCAGTTTGTTAGAAATGGCTCTGGCAGGGCCATGACTTCACCCCGCTCTAGAAGCATTCACACTTTCTGCACAAGTCATGCTCCTGGAAATGGCTGTTCTTCATAACCCAGAGTTTTTGTGTGGGTTTGAAAAATATTCTTGTCTTAATTTTTCTGCAAAAGACCAAGCCATTCACTTAGATTGTTTACATAGTTACCACTTGCAGTGGACATTAGGCTTTTGCCACCAGTTGCATTGTAATTAAATGCTAGAAATTTATGAAGGATGAGGCTTTTATTCAGTGAGATTATTCAAACTATTGACGGTGATTATTTATGAAACTGCATTTGAATTAATCTGACTTTATTAGCATTGAAAATTGTGTTGGTAATGAAAAATACTAAGTGCTGCTCATATAAATTAAAAAAGACACTTCTTATTTTGAAATCTGTCATACAGGAGAAAATGTTCTTATATTAAGCATTTGCTGATAAGTAGGTATGTACTGCTGCTTTTCTGATAACAGGTTTTCCTCAAATGCTGATTCAGGTTTGCTAAGGCTTTAACGCAGCACTGCAGGCTATGAAATTACTTTGTCTTATAACAAATTATTCGGAAACTTTGTATTAGATGGAGGACGGCCAAGTCTCTACTCTGGGCTACAAATAATCCAGACAGAAACAGTACTCATGTGAGCCTTTCATACATTAAAGCTGCCAGGAAGTAAAATCCCTTTACTTGGCATTAACGTGTGACTACACTGAACTTCTCAGCGTGACTCCACAGATGCATCTGGGCAGTGGGAGCACTCACACCTACGTGGGACAGGAGAGAGTCTTCCTGCAATATCTGTTGAAGGTGTTGTCTGCTTTCTTCCTCCTCCTCCTCCTGGTCAGGATGCAGCGAGTCTCACAGCACACTGACTGCTCTTCAGGCAACAGTCCCTAACGTTTTTTGTGCTGGAGTGCTGCAGGATTCCCATGCTATAGTTCCTTCAACTAAATCAACCTTTCAAACATATGCTGCTTGCAATGGTCATGTTTAATCTTTGGTCTGCTATTCATGGTGCTTATATTACTGTGGACCATGCGCACAGGAAACATTGTCTTTGCCAGGGATTGATGCCCTCATGCTGCCAGCTTCCTTGAGAGCGCAGCGGATGCCTGTGCACACCGTGCAGCTAGCAGCCTTCTGCATTGTAGACTGATCCAGTCCAGCCCCGTGGCACCAGCCAAAGCAGCCCTGACAGCTCTGTGCCACCTTCTAACTGGCTTGGAGTCTGCTGGTCCAGCCAACTTGCCAACAGGGTTTCTTTTTTTTTGTTTGAGTGCTGAGGTTTTTTCCCTTTTCTGTCCTCAGACTATTAAACCAAGTACAAAACTACTTGCATTTGTTCAGTTAAACAATCAGAATCTTGCTCAGTGAATGGCGTTTGCTGCTGGCAAAAGCTTCTTCAGTTTTGATCTAGTTAGCTAAGCTGAAGGCAAGACACTTTTGACATTTCTGGGAGTTTTATGGTGTTTCTTCCTGGATTTGTGGAGACTGCACTAATACATTTAAAGATTAAGGATCAGGTTGCTACCATCCTGACCTAGTATTCTAGTTTGGGAATGAGTATGGCTCATGTCTCTGAACCTGCGTGACACTTACTGTTGACACTGCGATCACAACTGTCATGGTTTTCTCTGGTTCAGTATTTGCTGGTAACCTTGTCAATTCTGAGTAATTCCACTTGGCCAACTGGGATCTGGTGAGCTGAAGGCCATCTGAGACCTACTTTCTCTGCATGGATCTGCCCCTGATTTCTTAATTGTGACTGCCTACCAAAGGGATTGCCACAGGACAGCATCTTCCTGTCTCTCCATTTGACACTGTCTGCCTTTGATCTAGGCCTTGTGATGAGTATTCTTACCTGATCCCCACTCAATCTGTTGTTCTTATTAGGAGGAGAGAGGGGATCAGAAATTCTTCTGCAACAAAGCTTTTCTTCCCCCTAGACAGGTAAGTAGAACTGCCATTTCAGTGAAGCATATATTGTCAGGGCCACTAGCCACACTGTGGGACCGTCATTACCCTCTTGGCCACATGACGTTCACATGTGATGCCTCACACTACATCTCTCTGACTTTCAAGGCTGATTCAATCCTGTCTGTAGGCCAGTGTTACACCCACCACGCATCAGATCACCACTCCACACTCCGTGAATGATTTGTCAGCAGTTTGACTCCACCTGCGAGTGCCAGGAGATCCCCTCTCATCCCCCTCTGTCAGTTTTAATGACCGGAGAACCCACTGAGTGAGCCAGCTTACAGCAGTTTGTTTGAAACACTTGCCATCTTCAGGCTTCAGCTGTGCAATTATTGCTGAACGGGGGCCATCATGAGTTATGTAAACAAGTGAGCAACACAGATTTCTTTGGATCTGATGACTTGTCCAGCTCCCTGATCTTAGACGCCAGCAAGGGCTGCGAGTCTAGATTAGAAATATGGGATCAGATGCAGGTGACTGAGGTTTTTGACAAGTAAGACCAACCCACAGGCGGTTTTGCACCAAACCAGCAGGAAGTGTGGCTGGTTTTGCTCAAGAAAGGATCACAATTTAGGATTTCTTTCAGTGGATTTCTGTTTGTGGTCAGAGACTTCAGCACATCTTTGCCTCGGTTCCCTTCCTTCCAAGGTCTTGATCAAAGCAAATAAGGGCAAGGCCTTTGCTGATCGGGAGACCTCTGGTTTGGCAACACTTCTGGTTCTCGTATCTCCTCTGTCTGGCTGCGAGAGCCTCAAAGTCTCAACTTCTCCTCTTCTTGCTGTTTCAGGGCTTGGGACGTGTTTTTCAGGTTTGAAAATTGTCTGGGTCTCAGGCACGGGTCCCACACGTGCCCGGACGTGCCCAGAAGGTATGTCCTAAAAGCCAGGGCGTAAAACCCCAGGCAGAGTACTGTGCTGGTACAGCCGTGCCGCTGCCTTCAGCTGAGCTGGCACGGAGATTAGCACAGGCCTGCGTTGCACTGTGCACTCCTGGACTGCAGAACAAAAATGCGTAGAGCACTTAAAAATTTCCAATCCACACATAGGCACTAAAATATGTGACTAGATTTTTTTTTTCCAAGTGCTGAGACCCTGTTCTTACTCCTTGCATGAACAACACTTGCACAACATCTCGAAAATTAGATCAGTTCTGTACGTTTTGAAATGCAGATGTGAACAATAACTTTTGGCATTTTTTTAAAAAATCTTGACTTAGTTTTTTTTTATTTGACTGTTCTCTGCCATTATTTTCCGTAATTATTGGGATTTGAATAGCATTGTCTCTAGCTTCCTTGATGTCCTTCAGTATTGCAGTTCACTCAAATAGAGGAATCTTTCAAAGATAAGGAAAGTGGGAATGGCTTTACTTTTTCATTTAATAATCAACATCACAGGAAACTGGAAAATGAGAGTCTAGGTATCAGAAACTCAGTGAGAAGGTCAAAATACTAATAGAAACAACCAGATATTATTACATTAATTAATTGTCATTCATTCCAGCATTTGTAAAGTGAATGCAAAATAAATTAATCCTTGACATCTAATCAGTATTGCTGCATAGATGATTTGTTGTATTATTAAAAATACTGCTACCTGCAAACTGGCATTGGGTTATCCCCATAGAGAGGGTTAACACTTAATCAGAGCATGTCACATTAGAGAAGACCTTTGTTAATCAGAAATGAAATTGTTTATAAAGTTGATTACTTGGTTTTAACACAGTGAAATTTGTTTGTTTTATGGGAATGTTAGTGTATTGTTGTTCTTACACTAATTTATTGCAATTCTGCAGAGTTAGCCGTGGTGTGGTAAAATTGAACGAGATTAGAAATGCTGAGTTTGGAATTAGTAAATGCATTATTGTAACTGGTTTCTGTTGGTTGAGAAGGCAAGACACGTTCATGTTGCTAATTCTAGTTATTTATAAGTTCTGTAACGCAGGCAGCGGGATCCAAAGGAACCTGTTTGTTTCAACGGGCTTGAGTTGCGTTTCCTTTCCCAGAAAGCTCTGAGAATTCACAGGTTAACCAACTACTACTATTTTAATCTCAGTGTAAGGCTAAATGAAAGTTTTTCAAAATATAAAACTTCCTTTGTAGCTGTCTACTCCATCTGGGTGTGGACAGGTGCCTCTGGAAGACAGAGAGGGAGCAAGGTGGGGATGCAGGTGGGAGATAAGTGATGTTTTGGAAGTGCCCTCAGGGACTGTTAGGCACAATATGGGAGAATTGTGCCTGATGAGCCTCCTGGGACTGGGACAGGGTTTTGTAGCTTTTCTGGTGACCCATGCTAGTGGCTGGTCTGGAAACCCAAAAGAGGGGCTGTCTGCCTGGTTCCTGTGATGCTCTTGTGATTCACCAGCTACGTCTTTTAACAGAAAATAATTGGGAAGAGCTTTTTGTTTGTGACACTGCCAAGCACAGCTGGGATTTAGCAATCCTGTAAAACTCTACAAAAGGAGTATCTTTGGGCAGACGGTGGTAGGCTTTGTTCTGCTCTCACAAATGAACCTGAGGGACTTCTGTAATGTTCAGAAGTGTAAGTGAAAACAGAATTAAATCATGACTGCATAGATTATATTCAGTTCCCAGTGGGAATTACACTTACTTACACTTGGGCAGAGTTAATGAAGAAAGATTAGCCATCATGGGACTCCCGGAGCAGGAAGGAGTTCTATGCAGCGTCCTATGGGAAAGCTGCAGAACTGGGGGGCCTGTAGCTGGAAAAACCCCAATGATGCAAGGATTCAAGAAGGGGAAAAAGGTAATCTTAAAAGGTTATTTGGGAAAGCGCAAAGCTCTGCAGAAGCTATTTGCTATCCCTCACGTTGGGGATGTCCCAACAGTTGGATGTCTGTGTTGTGTTTGCAAACTCCGGTGTTGCAGTTCAGACCTTGAAAAAAATTAAAGTTTCAGTCGCATCTTGAAAGTGTGATATTTCATGCCTTTATTCCCATAACTGGGAAACAAACTCATGACACATCATTGTGTCTAGCTGTCTGTTATTGTCAGATGGAAAGAGAAAATCTAAGCTACAAGAAATGCAAGAAAAGTTAATCTGAAGACACGCTTAGTGCCGAGGAATGAAGTGTGTTTGTGGAGTACGTGCGTGCACGGAGACAGACGTGTGCCTATGCAGGTGGACGTGTATATAAAATATCATCTGTGTGTCTCTACAAATCCAGTTTCACCATTTTCATCAGATTCTATTTTAATTAGAATTTTATTTTGCTTTCCTTTGCAGTAAAGATCCAAGCTGTTGGTTGTTTGGCCATACAGAGCTTTCAACAAACTGACTGGCAATACCCGGTGTACTTTACATAAACGTCTCTCTGTTTCTCTCAACGATGCAGATTGTCGTGCTTGGTAATGTTTTTTGGAAGTCTCTGCGCTTAACTGTACCTTGTAACCATCATTTGAGAAAGTCATAAATATGGAAAGATGTTTTGTAACTACTACTCAGCAATAAAAAGCCCAGTTTCGCACTGCTGCGTGCTGCCATTCTTAACATCTCCATGAAGCAGGTCTGTGGGACAGTAGCAAGGTCTTGCCAGCAGTAGTGTAAAAAGAGGAAGCATAAGCTGAGAAAAAGCTCAGAAAGCTTCTTGATGTTTGGTCTGTTTTCAAGGCAGAAATATTGGCCAGAAATTCTGGATGTTTTATGCTCCTCAGAAATACCAAAGAGCCTTTCTTACCAAAATAGAGTCAGCACGTGGTTTTCCTCCCTGCATTTTCTTTCTTTATCGAAGTACGATTTTTTTTTTCTTTTCTCGACATAGGATGATCCTTATCTCTCTACAGTTGGAGCAGAAATTATCTTTTCTTTTAAATCTAGTTCTTTTTTCCAAGACTAATTATTCCTTCCTTAGATGCTCAGTAAAATGTAAATCTTTAGTCAACTACAAAAGTGATGAGCTTAGCACTAAACCAGAAGTGTATGGGTAGTATGGCATTGAACGTGTGGAGAAGTCCAGATATGCTCGGTTTAAAATTTGTCATTGGTGCTTCTTAGAAAAACTGAAGAAAAGTGGAAAAGAAAAGCTGTCATGAGATATATTTCCTAACTAGCTCTACTGCTATTTCTGTGCTTACAGAAGTAATTGGAATTTGGCTCAGCGGTGGGAATGAGTAGGTTTGTCATTGGATACGATAGCTTACTTTAATGCTTCTGCACCTTCTAGGACTGGGGGGGTGAAGTTTGCTGCCAATGCGTTCACAATACATATCTGAAGATGGTTTCTAATACTTTTTTTTCTTCTTGCTTTTTCTGGCAAGGTGGAAGTAGCAGTATGGACTTCCAGAAATACTGCAAAAGCATACATAGGTGGTGCTCCAAGATGCAAAGGGAACTGGAGCTGGGTGAAGAGCTCCAACCAGCTGAGATCTTTGGTTCTTATTGTTTTCAAGGGTTCCTTAATATCGTTGGAGCTGGCCTTCTTTGTTCCCTGTGAACATAAGGTACAGATGTGTATGTACTGCTCGCTTTCCTTGCATGACTTAGAAGGTCAGTGTTTTCTTAGCTGTATGGTGGCACTGTATAGTAGAAGATTTTTCTTTTCCATGTGTCATTTTCCAGGACATATGCCTTGTCACAGCTGTCATAGCATAAAAACACCCTAGTAAAGAAAAGAGGATTTACACTAAGAAAAAATAACCAGGAGAAACAAAATCATTACTGAAAATAATCCAGAAAGCTCAGGTTGTAAGAAAACACAGTTTGAACTTCACCAGCAAGCTCTTTGGGAAGAGTGCTTAGCAGAATCTATCTGATGCTGAGTAAGTCACGTAGAATTTCTTATAAGGATTTCAGCAGATAATCAGTATTCCAGCATATACAAATTTTTTGTAAGCATGTATTTTCAGCAGATCTGGGCCTTGTGTGAAAGTATGTAGATCAAATTATGGTTTTAATGTAAAGTAACTTGGAATGTGGCTATTTTGGAGCAAGGAATAGCCTCTCTGTAGATGCGGGCTTTCATAAATCCTGCAAAAAAGTAAGAATCCAAAACCTACATAGTGCTACTCTGAGGTTTCTTTCTTGTGAGAAAGATGTCAGAATGACGTCAGATGTGTATATTGTTGCCAGGTCACTCAAAGCCCATTTGTGTTTTAGAAGTCCTATTCTGTATCCAGTTTCCTCCGCTTATTGCATTTTTTTTTCCTGATGTAGAACAAAATGATGGCAGACATTCAGAGAAACTTAGGGAAGCATACAGAAAACTCTCATTCGATATGTTGAATATCCTCTCTTTGATGGGAACTCATTGTGATTTGGAAGACATAAGTAGTTGGGCTTCAGTGTAGGTAAAATATGTGTTATAGTTATCAAGCCATTTTGCTTTTGTTGTGTATTTTGGTGTGGCTCTGAACCGCCACAAATACTGGTAATGACTGCTATAGATTCAGCTGAATGAATAAAACATTTGCTTTCCCAGTGTTGCAAGCACTTGAGTAAGTTTAATAAAAGCTCCAGTATCTATATTTCCATCTTACACTGTCAAGCAAGGAAAGGTAGCAGATTTACTGCTCCTGAGACGAACCAGAAGGTGATCATGGAGTGTGGAAATTCCTCCAAGACAGCCAGCTTTTTCCGCATATTACTGCCTTTTTTGAAATGACTAACACACTGTTTGAATTGGGGTGAGTGCAGAGATGTTGTATCTGCACGTATGTATGACAGGAATGCCACATCAGTCTTCCCTAAAGGTAACCTGGAGGTGCTTGAGAACACAGAGCATGAGAATCAGAAGATATTTGTGAGAATAAGAAGGTATTTGCAATTGCATTAGCACCGCACAGCAGTGGTCGTGCTGCATCCAGAGGTGGCTGTGTGGTCCGTGCGTGTTTGAGAGCTGACGTAGCTGTCACACACGCCGTCAGCCGGGCGAGCTCTGTGAGTACAAGAGTGCCTTCAACGTATCCGGCAGGTCAAACTGCATCGCTTGCTTCATCAAATCAGACATTTTGCGGGGTGGAAGCATGGGTGCTGTCTCCGATTGGCACTGCTTTAGCTCCCCTGTGTGAAAGGTTGAAGGACTGAAGCGTGAGTCATTGAGCAGAAGCGGTGCAAAGGCTGAACTCTGAAAAGTAATCACTTTCCAGAATCTTCCTAAGCATGTTACCAGATTCAAGAAATAACTAGGGCACTTCGATAAGTGTTAAAGCTTTCAGGTTAACTTTCTCCTTTATTGCTTTATAAAAGGCGCTGTGGCATAGGAGGAGAATTCTGCCTGCTACTCCTTTGACGACAGGAGAGGTCATAATAGCTAGGGGAAATGGAAAAGCTAGCTGAGGTGGACTGTAGCTTTTTTGTTGCTCTCCATTGTGCTTGTGGAATAAAAATAATGCAAAAGGGCGAGGGAAGGAATGGCAAAATAAGAAATGGAGCGGAATGCAATCTCGCTGTCAGAGAGGGCCAGGCTTGGCACGTTACCTGGATGGCCAGGCTGAAACGTGGTGCCTGCTGCCAGTGTGGTGCTTTGCGACGTTGCTTCTGGCCACCTTACTGGTCACAGCAGTTTTGCAAAAAGCGTGGACTTGTCCAGCCAAGCCAGGCCCTGGGTGCCAGCTCGCAGAGTCCCTCCCGTGTAAGATATGTTTGCATTTGGAACGGCAGCGCAGCATGTTTGTGGCTGGAACAGTAGATAGCAGGTACTTGGGGGAAATCTGAAATGGAAGAAACAGTGGCATGAGAAAGGCTGAAAAAGGACAATAGGTTTGAGAATATTGTCTGTCTCTGCCAGTTCGCCACTTCTCTCACACTTTCTTCTTTCCCTCTTGGCTCCCAGACTTGCACGCGCACCCCTAGAAGTACCCTTCTTCCTCCCTCCCCATGAGTTACACTCCTCTGCCTCCAGCTACCAGCACCTCCAACAGGAGAGGAGAGCAGCGCATGTGCCTGCCCTCCTCACGGCGGGGACGCGCTTGTTCTCAGATTCTGGTTGCAGAGACAAAATTCTAGCCTGAAACGCGTGTACCACAAAAAACCTGACGAGGGCATGTGATTGATTGTGTCAGAAGTCTAACAACTTTGTGGTTAAGAGATTATATGCACACCTGTAATATAAGCCATCCTCCGCTCATTCACACTTGCAAAGGGATACTGTGGACTACATCTTGCCCACTTGCCTCTTATTTTTTTTTTCCTCCAGCTGGCTTGCACAGCCTTATGCTCCCAAAATTCATCTTATATTTGATGTTTTGATTCAGGAGTTCAGTTTTAAAAGACTGTTTTGTATTTAAAACTATTCAAAAGTTGCCCTGATTAATGGAAAGGAGGGAATTGTAGACAAAAAAACCTCCAAGCATTCTTTTGCACATAATGTTTATGGAAATCCTTAATTGTTCTAGGCTGTAAACTGGGCTCTTATAGCAGCCTTCCAGTACCTAAAGGGGCCTACAGGGGAGATCTGGAGAGGGACTGTTTACAAGGGCACGGAGCAATAGGACGAGGGGGAATGGCTTTAAACTGAAGGAGCGGAGATTTAGAGTAGATGTTAGGAAGAAATTCTTCCCTATGAGGGTGGTGAGGCCCTGGCACAGGGTGCCCAGAGAAGCTGTGGCTGCCCCTGGCTCCCTGGCAGTGTTGAAGGCCAGGTTGGATGGGGCTTTGGGCAACCTGGGCTAGTGGAAGGGTGTCCCCTATCCCCATAGAATCTATGATTCTATGATTTTGCGTATCAGCATTTGATGCAACTACAGTTGCAAGCTTTTGTGATATGAGAAAGAAGTTGATCCAAAATCTCCTTTCCATCTGAAATGGTAATTCAGTTGAATGGAAACATTGCTTAGAAACACTTTTCACACTGATGTTTTCCATGGCCTGTTACCACAGGATTTTGAGACTTAAAGAATTATTTTTGTCTTCTGCTTCAGCTGTGATTGTTGTCAAAATCACTACCTTCAAATTACTATTTCATTTAATGAAAATTGGAACTTTTCTTTTTTTCCAAGACAAAGCAAACTTTCATAATCTTAATTTCCTGCAGGACGTAATTTTTATTTTTCAATATCTCTACTCATTAGGCTTTAAATGAAAGGACTTTGCAAGGTAGGAAACCAGATACTAATCCTACCCAAAGTCTGGACCAGGAGCAAGATGCCAGCCTCTGCTCCATGGATGGAGATTGAATTTCAGGTGAATTGGTTTACTGTGGGTGTGAAACCCACTTCTCCCTGCTGGGAATCTGCTGGTTGAGCTAAACCAATACTGAGCCACCTGAAGTTGGCTCTGGGACCCAGCAGGTAGGGACCAGATAGTAATTGTAATATTCCTGAATAAAAGTGTGTAAATGCAGTTGTTTTGTGAACTCCTGGGAGTTGGGGACTTTATATCCTTTTTATTCTTGTGGAGCACAGTAGTGTCTTGGTTTTGGTTGGGGCTTGTACCAATATAAGAAATTACGTTCAAGATTAGTAGTGGCCAAGGTGGAAATGAATTAAAATTACTACATAAAAAAGCAAAGCAAAAATGCTACGTATGGAAATAATTTATGTTCTTCTCATAACTGAATTTTGACATGACTGAAATACAGTTTTGTTTGAGCCAGTAAAGAAAAGCAACATGACACCATTTTTCTACATATATTTTCTACAATGATATACATGAAAACTGCTGATTGTCATATTTGTTCCAAGCAGGGACACGCCACAGTTGCCTTAAATTTTCTTGTAAACAATGAATCGCTACTGATGGCACTGCTAGTACTTCTAAAGCTATTATCGTATATTTATACAAGATTATTATCAACATTATGGATGTTAACACTCCGTAAGAGATATCAGCCTATACAGGGAACAAAGGAAAACAGACAAGCACAGACAAGTTGTTTTTATGGTGGGTGGTTTTAAATAGCATTCATGCATATTATACTCTTTGGAAGCAGGTCTTGAGCCAGAGCGTGATGGATCCACACGCTGAAGATTGTTTTTGCATATATAGAATAATTGCAGATAAGAAAAAAAGTCTACCAAAGAAAATCATAGAATCATAGAATGGTCTGGGTTGGAAGGGACCTTAAAGATCATCTAGTTCCAACCCCCCTGCTGCGGGCAGGGACACCCTCCACTAGACCACGTTGCCCAAAGCCTCATCCAACCTGGCCTTGAACACTGCCAGGGATGGGGCCTCCACAGCCTCTCTGGGCAACCTGTGCCAGGGCCTCACCACTCTAACAGTAAAGAATTTCTTTCTAACTTCTGATCTAAATGGACCCTCCTTCAGCTTGAACCCATTCCCCCTTGTCCTGTCACTACACGCCCTGATAAACAGTCCCTCCACATCTTTCCTGGAGCCCCTTCAGGTACTGGTAAGCTGCAATTAGATCTCCCCGGAGCCGCCTTTTCCCCAGGCTGAACAACCCCAACTCTCTCAGCCTGTCCTCACAGGAGAGGTGCTCCAGCCCTCGGATCAGCTTCGTGGCCTCCTCTGGACTCCCTCCAACAGCTCCATGTCTCTCCTGTCCTGGGGCCCCCAGAGCTGGAGGCAGCACTGCAGGTGGGGTCTCACCAGAGCAGAGCAGAGGGGCAGGGTCACCTCCCTCGACCTGCTGGTCACGCCTCTCTTGATGCAGCCCAGGACACGGTTGGCTTTCTGGGCTGGAAGCGCACACTGCCGGCTCGTGTTGAGCTTCTCATTGATCAATACCCCCAAGTCCTTCTCCTCAGGGCTGCTCTCAATCCATTCCTCGCCCAGCCTGTAGTTGTGCTTGGGATTGCGCCGACCCACGTGCAGGACCTCGCACTTGGCCTTGTTGAACTTCATGCGTTTGCACAAGTGCACCTCTGCAGCCTGTCCAGGTCCCTCTGGATGGCATCCCTTCCCTCCAGTGTGTCGACCACACCACACAGCTTGGTGTCGTTGGCAAACTTGCTGAGGGTGCACTCGATCCCACTGTCCATTGCAGTTTCTTTTCTGTTCTTGCTATGGAATTCTATCATTTTTTTTAAAGTGTTTTTAAGTTCATTATATAGGGTACTACTTATGTCTTAAAAAAAATCTTAGCTGTCACTTAAAAGTGGATAGTGGATGGGTAAGTTTTTACTGTTCAGCAACAACATAGCTACATACGCCCTAAGGCTTTCATGCAGCTACTCTGTAGCGTAGAGCTGTAGCGGAAGACTAAATGTGAAAGGTTTGATGTCAGGGGTTACTACCTCTGTAGGGAAACATCTATGTAGGCAGCAGGATGCAATCACCCAGATTTAACCACAAAGAGCATGGGTGGGTTGTGTGATGAAACATTCAGCTAGGCTATGGAAAAGAGAGATCTATCCAAATGAGAAGTTTAAGCTTTTGGCATTTGGGAATGTATTTATTTAAATGTTCCTGGTTTGAACTTTTCCACTTTGTCTAAATGTTGTACTTTTTCATTAGGGGTTAGAGACACTGGGCTGTAGATTAGGCGTCTGTCTGAATTCTTCAGCATTTTTTGAGTTCTGTAAGAAACGTTAGGAGACACCCAGACCCAACTATCTGAAGCTAGGGGACTGGTAACATTATTTCAGGTACCTCCTTCAGTCTGGAAAGAAAATAAACTTAAATCAGTTCCTCCAGGGAACGATGCAGCCTCTTTGCTATTGTAGCACTTCTCTATTAGTGCATAAACCAGATATCATAATTTGAGCAGCCAACGTGGCTGAGGCATTTGGCCTGTGGAGGGGGCTTGCAGCAACTGGGAACGCATGCTGGGACAGAGTAACTTTGCTCCTCCACCAACAGCCTCAAGGCTAAACATGAAGTCCTACACCTTCCATTGCATTTCACGTGCGGCACACTTAGGAGCTCATTGCTCAGGAGGGTTAGGAGACCACCCTGCCAAGGTAGCCGGGTGCTACCCTGCAGCATAAACCCAACTCCCTGACTGTGCTACCTGTGTCAGCCCGTGTCCCCATGCTGGAGAGGGACGAGCCAGCTTTCTCACCAGGTTGGGTAACTGTCAAAGTCCTGCCTGGCCTCAGAGTTAATGAGCTATACTAGGAGCACAACTGGCTTGAATCCAAGGTGGTATAGATACAGCAAAGGTGGTATAGATGTAGAAGAAAGAGCCCTGCTTCTGACACCTTGCTCTCCAGCATTTCTGGATTGCCCTGTTCAGAACTGTGGCAGGTTTAGGGGAACTCTCAGGACTGGACTTGGCTCTTGGCAGTGCTGAGCAATCCAGCCTCTGGTTTCTTCAGTGTTGCTGGGCCTCTCCTACAAAGCTTAAAAATGTTTTGGAACCTACCTCCTAAGCGACGCAAAGATTCAAAGAGCTGTAACTCCAGTTTGGCATTTAATTGTAAAACTTAACTTAGAAAGGAATTTTCCAAATCCCTCAGATCTTGTAGATCTCTTTGTTCACGTCTGCTTTTGCCTCCTTGCTTTATTTAATTTAGGGGCAGAATTCAGTTGAGCAAGACACCAGTATGGGAATTCATTCAGTGCTTCCTCTTGATCTTCTAGACTACCGGCAGGCAAGTGAGTTTTCCAGACTGGTGAAATCTGCAGTGAACGTTTTGAAAATCTCGTATGACAGAGCACAAGTTTGAATTTCAGGGAGCAAAATGCTCAGAATAAATATGCAACTGTATAAATGCTTCTTTGAGGGCAATTTCACACTGCTGTAATTTCAGTTTTGCCTGGAATTTTTCTGGGATGGCTTTCAACATCAAAAACCTAGGAAAACACACGGTTATCTCTTTCAGTGGGAAGCCTCCACCCTTCAAAAGGAGGCTGAGCCTTCAATAATTTGATTCCAAATAAGCATGTAATTATTTATTTCAATATTAAATTCTTTCACAAAAGCACACTCCTCTCTGTGGAGGCCTATAAATCTGTGCTTTTGCATCAGTGGCTTAGTGACTCCAGGACAGCTGTAACTTTCAAGTAACCCCATAGGTTTCAACAGAACTGGTTTCTTAAATTGAAATTCCTGCCCAAGGTAGGACAGGTTTGTCTGAGTAACTTCAGTTTATCTGAAAGACTTAAGTAGTATCTCAAATACTGTAGAAAGGATTTATTTGCCTTACTGCAGAAAACGGTAACAAAAATCTTCATTGAAGAGATTTGTTTCTTTCTGATTCAGAAGCAGCAGCAGTTTCGATTGAGAAATTTAAGTGGTACCTGTGTAAAAGGACGCAGGATAAGTGCCATGTTACCAGGCTACAGCTTTCATATACCCTACCTGAAATGTGGGCAAGAAGTGTTTTGTTTGGGGTTTTTTTTTCCCTTTATCCTCCACCGGATGCCAGTTAGTCTCACAGCCACCTTCTGGGGGATCCGTCACGGAAGCTGCTATACTGAAACACAGCCCGGGAGCCTCTGTTGAGCAGAGATTTATTGCAGGGTGTTCATGTTTTACTTGCCCTGTGCTGCACCTGGCTTCCGCTCACCTGCATCTCAGGGGTACACCAAAAATAGCAGGTTGTTTTCAAAGCACAAGCTACACCCTTAGGATAAATTGCTTTTAAACTTGGGCAGATTCAATGTATGTCAAGTGTTTCATACTGAATATTGTATTTTTGCAGAAGCAGGAAAAAAGTGCAAGGAAAATCTTCAAACTTCGTAAGTGATTGCATTTTGATGCAGAGTAATACAGAGTTTAGTATCTTGAGCAGATTTGCTTTTTCATGTGTGCTGTATTTCTATTTTAATTAACCTAATGAAAGCTTGCCATGTTTTTATTTTGTTTTTATCCATTAAAAAGACAGGCCAGGTATTCAGCTGGTAGAAAATGGTGTGTGGCCATTTACACCGCTGGAATACCTTGCCCACAGTGTCCTACTGTAGGTAGTCGTTGCTCTTCTGAACAGTTTTGAAAACTGTTTTGGAAAAAAGCTTGGAGAAAAAAAAAAAAAAGGCAAGTAAGGCTGGAAGGAGATATGGGTCATCAAGATCCAATTAAAGAGAAGCTGGAGGGAGAGGTAAAAGAAAAACAGAAGGACAACCACCATGAGAAGCTCTCAATCCATCTGTACTCCTGGCAGAAGCACCCATATAACTTCCCCTGAAGTCTGGAGCCTGTGGTGCCGGGCAGGGCTCAAAGCAAGAAATCTCTTGTCTAGCTCATTACCGGAGAACTAGCAGCAGCATAAGATAGATACCATTAGAGAATTGTACTCCTAGGTGTCCTTGGGTTTGGCTACGGGCCCCCATTACAGCTTCTGCTAAGTCTGTAATAGGGCATCACAGGCAGCAGGACAGAAAACCTGAAAATACTGCTCGGAAGCATGGCAAGCTTGGCCAGACTCCTGTCTGCTCCGTCCGTCACAGATCTCGCACCAGCAGTCGTGCGTAGCTGGAGCCACTGGGCCTGTTTTGGGTGTGCTTCACAGAGTGAGTTGTCTCTGGCAGCAGACAAGCTTACAGCTTACGGTATTTCCATGCATGTTGCATTCCTTGGGTTGGGGGGGGAAGTTCATTACAAAAAAATCCTGATATTCAACACTGAGGGGGATACAAGGGTGGAAATTTATCCCAGCAGATTCTGTCCTGAGTAGTTTCCTCTGTCCTAAGCTCCTCTGCCACACCTCTGATTTTGTGCTAGTCATTTCAGGGGGTTGCTGTTAGGATCAGGCACTTGGAAGGATGCACAGGGTATCCAAGATACAGGGTAGGTATTGGAAAGCAGTCATTTTGTTTTCCACAAATCCTACACCTCACAAAGTAAACCCATGGTAAATTGCGTGTCGTACCGGTAGGTTTGGGAATTGCAGCGGCACGGAGCTGGGTCACCCATGAAGCAAGTGGCTCGGAAACCAAGTGCGGTGTGAGGGGGTACAGGAGGAGGCTTACCTTCACATACTACTTGTGGTGCAGCGTGGGGTGTTCTCCTGAGATAGGCGCACAGCTGGAGAGCAGTCCTTTTAGCCTCTTTTACTCGCTGGAGCCCTTGATATTTCATTGAATGTTTCAGGTAATGCCCACGTCCTCTCTAAGTCAACATTGCCTGTTTTGATAAAATGGATTTATATGTGCCAGGCTGTGTTAACTATTATTGCATGCAGAACGGCTGCTCCGTTTGCCTGCCCAGTTGTTGCGTGGTGAGGAAAAGGCTTGTAAAATGCTTTTGATTACCCTGAATCTGAAAGAAGCTATAGTATATAAATTCCAAATTTATTCTGTTACACAAAAACCTTATTGAACTAGAGGAGAATAAGAAGCCATGCCTTTGCTTCATATGCACCAAACCCAGGTTCCCTGAAATCTGTTCTTTCCTCCTTCACTCTCACCCTCCCCCAGAAACCCTCCAATAAAATGCAGTGTGGTTTCAATGTTGCACTCTAAGCAATTGACTGTTTCCACCCAAAATAATGGGTGTAAATCAACTAGACATGGCATTAAAAGCACTTGGCAATTCCTTTGATGTTTATGTACTGTTCTGAAATTAGTCTAAACCTTGATTAATTTTATAACACTAAATAACAAATGGAAATATGTTAGGTTAACTGATTTGATTGACAAAAGTTAAGGGATATAAAAGAATCGACAGGTAGAATATACACCTGGGGGCAAAAAAAGCCATTTTTACTCACTTATTCTGGCTTTCTCTAAAAGCTTTTGCTGTATCATCTGTGTTTAGATGAGGAGATGACGGTGCTCCTTTCTTCTCCCTGCCCTCTCTCATCTGCTCAGTAGTTGTTCTAATCAATGCATCTTTTTAAGCTTTATGGTGGATGGAGCTGCACCTATTGCAACCTGGCTCCATATGGACAAAACATGGGAACAGATGTTGTATTTAATACATGAAAGCCCAGCAATCTAGGAGTTGGCTTCTTTGCAGGAGGCAGCTGGGGCTTCTTCCTCTGTCCCTTCTCTCTACATGTGAAAAAATAATATATTCTACTCCCAACATTTTCCTCTTTTGAACAAGGAAATTGCTGCTTAGCTTATAAACTCAAAGGGAATTCCTTGGTTGACTGAAGTGTTTACAGCCTACTTGCTGGAAAAAATTGAAGCAGCAATTTGGCTGTGGATGGGACAGAGTGCTTCTCTCAAAGTTGAATTAAGCCATTTTTACTAGACGGAGCCAGCAGCCCCCAATAGTTCAGTGGGCAGGGAAGGGGGTTCCTTAGGCAATGTCAGTATGGAAGCACACTGAAGGCTCCCTGCCCTGTATGGGAACTGAGCAATTAGAATGGAGTTTGTTCTGACAGCAAACAGAATTTGGAGTGTTTTCATTTTTTTTCTTTTCACTGAGGGAGATCCACCATATTTCATGTATTTCTAGGAGATCTACTATTGAAGTTCATGTCTTTTTGCTTCTTGTTATTGTCGAGAGATGTCTTTAAGAGGGTGTTTGATGAAGATATCTGAAGTTGGGTGGAGGTGCTAGAGGGGAAGCTGTAAGAAGAGAAAGGAGAATACAGCTGAGGGGTTAGATGGTTTCTTGGAGCAGGGAGTAGGTGTTGAAGCCTCAGGCCATCCAGCAGATGGACTGGTGTCCTTACAATAAGACACAGGACAACAGAGAGGACTTTAGGAATATCATCCCAAAACCATGCTGTGGGCACTGTTTAGGTTCCTTCATGTGTTCAAAGCCTTCAGAAGAGGTTAACGCATCCACAGCAAGTGCTGCTGAAGGACTCTGTTCTGCAAAACGGATGCTGGTGTTCAAGAGCTGATGTGGTGCAAAACTGGGTACCCTTGTGGGAGAGAGGGGGGGAACGGCAGGAGGGAATGATTTAGACAGTGATTGATGGAAACACCAGGAAGAGATGTTCTCAGTGGCCTTCCAAAAGTTGTGTTGTCATCATACTAAATAATGGTATATTTTTGTGCAATGATAAATACTACTACTCTGAATGCTGTACTTGGCAGTGATTTATTTGTTACAAGTCATATCAATGACCTGGCTTTCATAATTAAGTTGTCTTACTCTTCAGTGCCCTTGGCAAGTGTTACTCAAAATAATGCACCCTGAAATGGCGTATCTCAATCTCTGGGGCTGAAAATTCAGCTGTTAATGCTCTCCAAGTGATCTTCACAAGTCTTTTCCAGATGTAATGGTGACTGAAGGTAATATGCTCTGGGAAGAAATGACAGTGTGTTGGCTGGCTCTTCATTTCTGTATTTTGGGTCCCAGGGCATAGCCGTACAGCAAGTTTTGTTTCTTCTCTTTCCAGCCAAAAGTTGCAGCAGATTGTTGGAGATAAAATAATGACAGGGTAGTAAAATCCCAGCAAAGTAATTGGTGAGGGATAGCTCATCGTTAACAAATAATGTCGTAGTATATAGATACAAACCTCCTCATGTACAGCAGGGAGAAATAAAAAGTACAGCACAGAAAGTAAAAGGGATCATTAATTGAATGAGGAAAACAAAAGTGTTCACAAACACTGCAGTGGAAGGAAAGAATAAAAAGTTAAGGAAAGGGAAATAATTACATGAGGAATCTATGGAAATAGATAGTTTTGGATTGCTTCAGATCCGTCCCAAATCTGTTCAGGTTTGTGGAAGAAAGACCAATCCCATACTGAGAGAAACATGAACATAAAGCTGTTGCCAACACCCCTCTGAAGAGAAAAGATGTGTTTTTCAGTAAACTGCTGGTCTAGTACCCAAAGGAGCTGAACTCAGTTCCTGACATCTTAAAATTTCCCGTGTCACCTTGGGCAAAGCCTTGAATCCCTCTTGTCTCAGGGTTTAATGACAAATCACCTTGCAGAAAGAGCTATGAGCTGATCAATGGTAAGGGCTGGCCAGGAATTTTTGAGGTGTATGTTTTTGTTAAGAAGTCGCTCTACTATCAGGATCCAAACTTTTAATGAGAGTGTCCCCATTTGAATTAAACCTAGGGTAGGGCTTGTTTGGGATAGACACTGTGGGCAAAATGAGAGAGCTCAGCCAGAATAGCCGTGGTCCTTCTCTGCGCTGTGAGGGGCTGGTGGCTCCCAGCACTGGTTCATCCCCCGACCCAAGACGCCTCTCTTGCCCAGTGAAGACAGCACGCGGGTGAGTGGGGCCGTGAGCCTTGGCCTCCCCGGGTGCTGGGACTCTCTGGGCAGGTACGGTCTGTACGCTCCTGCTCTTGATATTCTTCCCCAGACCTATTAACTAAACAGTGATCAGTCAAGCTACTAATTAGGAGCCAGTTGGTTGGGTAAGTTGGTCTGGTGACAGCGATGACAGCAGAACTTAGCTGAAGGCTTGTTCCCGTTGAGAGAGGAGAGCTGTGTCTTGCCCTTTGCCCTGCACCCCTCTCCTCCTCTCCCCCTGACTATTTTCCCCTGCCTTGCACTGGCCTGGACCTCCCACTGCACCCTGCCATGAGCCAGTTCAATGAAATACCAGCAAATGACCTGCCTTTTTCTTTTCCCTTTTGCCTTACTGCTGTTCTCCATCATGTTAGTGCATTCAGGCAGGGCTTTGCTACAAGCCAGAGCCAGCAGAAAGTAGCAGCAGCGGCAATCAGGCAGGAGGAGGGAGATCGGGAAGGAGGGGGCAGCCTTTTTGGCAGCGGAGCTGATACATCATCTCATCATGTCCTGTGGAGCCATTCCCTGCCAATCACCCAATTAAATGGTTTTACTAGGAAGGGCATGGATGAAAGACAGAAGAATAACTCTGGGAGCCAGAGAAAAATAAGATAAAATAATGTCCTGGAGGCAGTCCAGGTTTATGCTGTATAGACTTTATGCTTTGCAACCCTGGCATCACCTTCTCAGTGCATGAATAATGAATGGCTTGGCGTTTTGACAGTCTGTCCCAGATTGGGCTCACCTCACAGCAGCTAACTAAAAGTCAAGCCTCTAGTGCCAAGGTTGTTCTCTTGGCTCCCTTCAGAGATGGAAGAAAGGGGCAGGCACACCCGGGAAGTGATTTATGCACCCTGGTTGGAGACGTGGTTTGTCACTCTGGAGGTGGCAGAGCATCCCAGCCGAGTGCAGGAGGAGCCCGGGCCGTTAGCCTTGTCCAGGGGGAAGGCTCCTCTGATTTAATGCAGTCCTGTACGCAGCTTTGGTTCATCGTTAACTGGGCTCACGTTCAGAAACTCAAGCATCTCTCTTGGCAAATGCAAGTAGTCCTCCCGCAGGGGCCTGGATGTAGTCAGATGAGTCGTACCTCAGGGGAGGGATGATGGGTTAGCGCCATGTCTGGTGTTATTCTGGATGCTCCGGGGAGCGTGGGTGTCCTGGGGCACCTGTGTCACACAGTCCAGCCTTACGTGGGTGCCTCGGCAACCCTGGGACATAAACCCCAGCTCTTGACATCTGCACTTAGGCTGGGTAGGCACCTGTGTCTCTCCTCTGATGGACAGTTTTTCGACAGTTACAGTCTGATGAAATAAATTGCCTCCCCTTGCTGTATTTTTCTGGGATGTAGTAACAGGGGTAGTTATGGTGCTTCTCCGTTCTGTGGGGCAGGGCTTTTCTCACAGTGTTTGTCTTTTCTGTTTTGGGACACCTTCCCCGATGTGTGCCCCAAAGGGTGGAGGCTCTGGGGCCTGGTGTGTCCTGCTGGGTAGAGCAGGGGGTGTGTGGGTCCGCAGCCCCAGCCCAGAAAGTTCCCCTCCATTAGGGGCGAACACAAGTGGCCTGGAGTTTGGGGCACCTCTGAATGGGTCGTGTTTGGTCAGCAAAATGTTAAAACTTGGGTTATAAGTTTTTCTTCCGTGCCATTTGAAATTGCAAATGTACTCGTCTGTGATGATTATTTTAGGATAGCCCCACTGCTCCAGGGATCTCCTAATTATCTGAGTATGTTTTATCCAAATCTATCCCCAGGATGGCTGGTGCAAGTGTTCTCAATAGAAGAGATAATGAGAATGTAAATGAGGTGAAATATCTACATGAGAAATCCAGATGCAATTGAGTTCTCAACAGTATTTGAGGTTGTGTATTTATTCTGCCATGTGAGCAATGATTTGATCTGCAATAGGATTGAGTCCTAAAATAGAATACGTTACCAGAATACTCTAAAAGCTTAGTGTTGGTAACGCAAAGATAAGCTCCTGTGAGTGGGAGGTATTGCCAAATGTAAAGCGGGGGGGGGGAGGAAAAAAGAATATGGATAAAATCAGGAATTTGAAAGCAAAACAAAATCTTTTGTTACAAGACAGTGCATTTTACAAGGTACTGTATAGGAAACATAGAATCATAGAATGGTCTGGGTTGGAAGGGACCTTAAAGATCATCTAGTTCCAACCCCCCTGCTGCGGGCAGGGACACCCTCCACTAGACCACGTTGCCCAAAGCCTCATCCAACCTGGTCTTGAACACTGCCAGGGATGGGGCATCCACAGCCTCTCTGGGCAACCTGTGCCAGGGCCTCACCACTCTAACAGTAAAGAATTTCTTTCAAACATCTGATCTAAATCGACCCTCCTTCAGCTTGAACCCATTCCCCTTTGTCCTGTCACTACACTCCCTGATAACCAGTCCCTCCCCATCTTTCCTGGAGCCCCTTCAAGTACTGGTAAGCTGCAATTAGATCTCCCCGGAGCTGCCTTTTCCCCAGGCTGAACAACCCCAACTCTCTCAGCCTGTCTCCATAGCAGAGGTGCTCCAGCCCTTGGATCAGCTTCGTGGCCTCCTCTGGACTCGCTCCAACAGCTCCATGTCTCTCCTGTCCTGGGGCCCCCAGAGCTGGAGGCAGCACTGCAGGTGGGGTCTCACCAGAGCAGAGGAGAGAGGCACGGTCACCTCCCTCGACCTGCTGGTCACACCTCTCTTGATGCAGCCCAGGACACGGTTGGCTTTCTGGGCTGGAAGCGCACACTGCCGGCTCATGTTGAGCTTCTCATCGATCAATACCCCCAAGTCCTTCTCCTCAGGGCTGCTCTCAATCCATTCCTCACCCAGCCTGTAGTTGTGCTTGGGATTGCGCCGACCCACGTGCAGGACCTTGCACTTGGCCTTGTTGAACTTCACGTGGTTTGCACGGGCCCACCTCTGCAGCCTGTCCAGGTCCCTCTGGATGGCATCCCTTCCCTCCAGTATGTCAATCACACCACACAGCTTGGTGTCGTTGGCAAACTTGCTGAGGATGCACTTGATCCCACTGTCCATGTTGCCAACAAAGATGTTGAACAGTGCCGGTCCCAGTACCGACCCTTGAGGAACACAATTCGTCATTGTTCTCCACTTGGAGAGAGAGTTGAGCTGTTGACTATAACTCTTTGAGTGCGACCATCCAGCCAATTCCTTATCCACCACGTGGTCCATCCATCGAACTCATGTCTCTCCAATTTAGAGACAAGGATGTCGTGCGGGACAGTGTCAAATGCCTTGCACAAGTCCAGGTAGATGATGTCAGTTGCCCTTCCCTTATCCACTGATGCTGTAACCCCATCATAAAAGGCCACCAAGTTTGTCAGGCACGATTTGCCCTTAGTGAAGCCATGTTGGCTGTCACCAATCACCTCCTTATCTTCCATGTGCCTGAGCATCATCTCCAGGAGGGTCTGCTCCATGATGTTGCCAGGCACGGAGGTGAGACTGACCGGCCTGTAGTTCCCTGGGTCTTCCTTTTTACCTTTCTTAAAAATGGGGGTTATGTTCCCCCTCTTCCAGTCGGTGGGAACTTCGCCAGACTGCCAGGACTTCTCAAATATGATGGAGAGTGGCCTGGCCACTTCATCCGCCAGTTCCCTCAAGACCCGCGGATGCAACTTACCAGGTCCCATGGACTTGTGCACCTTTAGGTTCCTTAGATATTCTCGAACCTGATCTTCTCCTACAGTGGGCGGGTTTGCATTCTCCCAGTCCCTGCCTTCTGTGACCTGGGCAGTGTGCCTCGAGCATTTGCCAGTGAGGCATTTCAGTTGTGCCCCTGATGAGGCTGACTTACTGGCTGGGGTGGCTGGAATTCTTTTGATGTATCTTCCCGGTGTTACCCCGTTGGTTCCTGTTGCATCCGGAGCCCGTGGCTCATCTCTGCTACGCTTCGAGCGTGCTGTAGTGTGTCCAGCGTGTCTCTGAGCAGTAGGCCAAGGGCCCTCGCCAGGTCCCCGTCCCTCCAACCTGGGCACATCATCCCACAACATGTCGCTGGCAAGCCCAATGTTATCCCCCTCCTCCTTCGAGCCTAGTTTAGAGCTCTTGTCGATGAGCCCCACTAGTTCCTGGGCAAAAATCCTCTTCCCCCTTTGAGAGAGATGAATCCCATCAGGGTTCATCAGGCCCGGTGCCATGTAGGCCGCCCCATTGTCAAAGAACCCAAAGTTGTGGCGTTGACACCAGCCACGGAGCCATGTGTTTATGGACTGTGTCCGCCTGTTCCACCCACCATTGCTGCCCTCAACTGGCAGGAGGGGGGAGAATATTACCTCCGCTCCCGAATCCTTCAGTGACTGTCCTGAGAGCCTGAAGTCCCTTTTGGTCGCTTTGGTGGTGTGTGCCTCTGCTTCATCCCCACCCACATGGAGGAGCAGCAGTGGGTAATAGAGGGCTGTACCAGGCTGGGGAGTTTCCTAGCGATGTCCTTGACACGGGCCCCGGGGAGGCAGCAGACTTCTCCGAGAGGAGAGAAGTCCCAGCTCTACTGGTTCTACCGGGCCATGATATGAAGATATATCCATTTAAATACCGGTTAAGTTTGTTCAAACTGTTTTATTTTGGCATTGGATATAAATATAAAACATTTTAGAGTTTGAATTGTATTTAAAATTTACTTGTGTAGAAGACTTACAGCACAACGAATGGTAAATAATCCTAGTCTGTACCAGGCTTCTCATTATCAAAGCTGCAAAGTATTTAGAACGTGAGTCTTCTCAGATTTTTTTCCTGAAAACCAAAGAGTGAACCTCGCAGAGCTTGTTAAAGGAAAACAGAAAATTACCAAGAAAGTATTAGTACACTTGATGTAAGTAAATAATTGGGTTTGTATTTTGAGGATATAATATTCTTGATTGAACTATCAGCAGCTTGAGATATTCGGCCTTTCATGTGTATATTTGCATGTGTCATTCTGTTGTTGCAGATAAACAAGCATGGAGTTCTTTGCATGTATAATAACGTTACTATCAGTTCTGTGATAAGACCAAATGAAAGCACATTCTTTCTTTCCTCTTGATGCAGTTTGGCAGCCAAAACAGCCTTTGGTTTAGCAAACCTGAAAATAGTTTCCTGCAATTTTGTGCAAAAGAAGAAGGAGAGATGAAGGTTAAAGGATAAAATGAGCTTCCTGGTGTGAGAGGGGCTAGCAAAACACCCAGCTCCAGCTGTGGAAGGGAGGAAGAAAGAGGAATAGGTTGGCAAATGTTGGCAGTTGAGGCTCAAATTCCAGCAGAAAGGGTAATCTACATCTGCTTGCTAAGTGCTGTGCTGGTAGAGAGCCTTTTTAAGGATTCAGCTGAAATGTCCTTGCAGGGCAGCCTGGAAATCTTGACATGAAAAAGCAGCCAGAGTTTCCAGTGTTCTGTGCTTTATCTTTAATAGGTGTGATAAAGCTCAGGATCTTTAGGATTCAGACTGGGTGCAGGTACCACTGATAACACTCTGCCAACTTACCAAAACAATCTGATAAGGACTGTCCCCACACAAGAAGCCAGGTATTAACAAGAACATTAACAAATGAAACACTTTTTTCAGCACCTATGAGGCGCTACTAAGGACGCCAACATCTCTGTTAATCCTTCTGCCCCTACTTCTGGCTCTACTACAACTTCTTCAGGCTTCCTTACTTTTACCTTGGCTTAGATAAAGGTTTAGATTTATGGAAAATTCAGCTTCAGATGGTGTCCTGCTAACATGTAAGAGTTTAGTGCTGCAACAATGAGACTTTCTTGCTTTCGTTTCCTCTGTGAATAATGACTAGATAGTTTGCAAAACTCTCATGATGCTAAAGAGAGGAACATCAGTCGTGAAGCCTTTATTCCTGGCTTACTCTGTGTGCCACTGCGAGTTGAGCATGTTACTAGAGGTCTGTCAGACAGCAAGCGAGCAAACGTACTTACACAGACAGTATCTGTCTCCAGCAGTAAGGGAAATAGTGCTCAGTGAAGGGAATAACACTTAAGAAAATAAAATTCTGGAAATGCAATGATCAGGTTGGGTGATGATCAAGTTTGAAATCTTAAGCACTGAAATTAGTGTGGAAGCACTAATCCTGGAAACAGGGAGAAGCAGACTGAGCCAAGAAGCAGCAATACTTAAATTAAGCAGATACTGACTCCACTGAGGTGAACATCAAGTTTTATTGATCCGAGAGATAAATATTGACTGAAACATCCTCATGTGGTCCCTAGCCCTGTGCTATTGTTTTTCCTCTGGAGCAGTTTTCCTTCTTTTCCCTTGTCCCTTCCCAGAAAATAGTATCTTAGCCTCAGCTGCTCTAAGCTCCTGCTTTTTCTGCAAAGCCAGCGTTGTTTTCCAGCTAGCTGTTGTAAAAACATCAGAGACAGGAAAAATGGCTGTGACTTTATAAATCAATAAAACCCCATACCCAACAGCTATTAACAAACTAAAAAGATGCTTGGAAATCCAAACAACCGCTTATAAAATAATAACAAAAAACTCAGCAGCACAATCAAGTTCTTGGCTCTTCTTGCACAAAAAATCTTTCACCAAAAAATGTGAAATCACATTTTAAGAAAGCGATGATTTTTGATTCTTTAGGGGAAAAAATTATTACCTCATTCCCAATGCTGTCTAAAACGCTTGCTGTGATACTTTTTGTTGAAATGATCCTTTATTACTGTCACGTAAATACCAGTTTACAAGGACACAGAAACTTTGCAAATAGTGGAGAAGTGAGTTTTTGGAGGGAGGGAGCAAAGAAGATAATATGGGACAGAGAAAATAATGAAACAATTACTTTTGAAGAATGCGGGTGGATATGCCTCTATGTTAATGTGATGAAAATTCAAACATTCCAAACTTCAAAAAGCAGTTATGTGATCCTCAAGTGCCTGAAATTGTCAGGTTAAGCAGGTAAGGAGAAACACGAGTGGAATTTAGACCGGCGTTATGATAATTTACAGAGATTTCACATTGGCCTAGTTATTAAATTGCTTATTGCATTATTTCACCATGAGAAAGTGTCGAAAAATGGCCCAGATGGAAAAAAGTGGTTCATAGCAAGCTCCCAGTCAGCAGGAACTTTACCACTGGAAGAGTGATTTTTGGGTTCAGTGGCTTGAAGGATAAGTTTTGAGTAGAAAGCCCAGAACAATTCAAATGTGGAGTAAAAGAGCCCGCTATCAAGAGAAATAAAAGAGTGATTTTGGAAAGAGCATGAGAGGGAGTGCCCCAGTGGAGTGCTGGCAGAAGTTCAGTCCATCTAGGCAATAGGCAGTAGGTGTGTTTTTAATGGCTGGCTGTAGCCATAAGTAGCCATCTGTATAGAGTGTTTGTTTCTAAAAGTTCTCTTTCTAAAAATAAATAAATAAATAAATAAAGAGTTATGTTTAAAATAAACAGGCAGGACCAGGCTGCTGTCCCTTGACTCTGAGGTCTCCTTTTTAGCGAGTGGAAGCAGTGAGTCACCGCACAGGCCTCCTCTGAGCTTGAAGGCAGCTCTGCAAGAGTGGGGAGCTGCTCTACACCCCACCCTGAGTTAGTTCTGGACTTATCCCCCCTCCGGCCTCATTTTACTCTTTCAAGCACTTCATTTGTCACTTCAGTTCTGGTTTTGTTAGATGATACCAGAGCTAAAGTCTCTTATGACATGTGTTATATGACCTGCTAGGACTAATCACTCGGACATTGCACCTGCTTGTTCTTTAAGAGATGGCATCTTCTGCTCAAATCTCTGGACTGGTGATTGTTCGTGAATCGAAATTTTGAACAAAGTAAACTTTCAGTTTTCGAATCTTTCATCAGATTTCCTTCATGGTTTTCTCATCAGAAAACCCCCAATTACTAATTGCTGCCTTTCGGCACTGTAGCCATCCCTGGCATGAAAGCCCCAGAACAGCTTTTCTTTTAATGTCATTTTGTCAGAAATGTTTTCTTTGTGTGTGGGGAAAAAAAATCTGCTGTGCTCTGTTTTCCCTGAGAGCATCCAGTTTGGTTCCTGTGTTCAGCTCCTGCAGTTTTTGTGGTATAATTATTGTTTAGGAGTGATGATGCGCTGCTACATGTGTTCTTGCGGAAACGGTTTTTCAGAAAATACTATTCAAGCAAAGGGAAGGAATTCCATTTTAAAACTCATTGACATTTTCCATGCAGCTTTTCTGTTTGATTGGCATATTTAATGTCCCCAGAAATCATAGCATTAACTTTGTAAACAAGAAGACTGCGTTAACAGAAGTGACCTAACAAATCAAGGGCTGAGGAGTGTGTCAGGCTTGCAATAAATGTGGTAAAAAGCACTACAGTTTTAGAAGAATCATGACAACCTAAAACTACTAAATTCCTGAAACAAATGGACGCCCTGAGCGTGGTCACAAAGTGATGAGCTGGAAGTAATTCCCATCACCTTCTGCTTAAAATTCCATTGCCCAAGGTAAGATGGGATGACTTCTTTGTGTCTAGCAGAACTCAACCAACATTTTTCTTATCACCAGATGCTACTGGCACCTCTCTCCCTTAGACTTCATAAAAAAAGTCCTGAAAGTAAAATTTTTGTTCCTCTCAAAATGATCCAGATTCTTGGAGACAGACGTCTTCTCAACTTCTGTAAAAAACTTGGGGCTCTTCTCCCTCTCCTCTTACATCCACTTAAAATTTCACCTGCTGGAAAATGTGGTTGCACTATCAACACACGTGGCAGCACCAACCGACAGTGCTCTTGCTTCTGCAGCTTATCTCCTAAGGGCGTACGATCAAACCAGGGCAAGTTGAAAGGCACTGCCAGTGACTAGAGGCAGAATTTTGCTTACTGCTTACTGAAAAATGCGTGGTGGTAACTTGAGACCCTTAATGCTGGTAGGATTTCTCTCCTTGCTGAAATTCGTGTGTGTGTACGCACGCGGAATTGCCTTGAGAAGAGGAAAACTGGGGTCTGCATACAGGCATGCCTGGCACAGAAGCTGTAGAGATGTGGCCTGAGGAGCACACAGCTGTTAGCCCTCTTTCCTTCTCCTAACTTTGTTCTTACTAGTTGTTTGGGTTTTTTTTTTTTGTCCTCGTAGCTTTCCGCCTTCTGTGGAGGTGAACGCAGGGCTTCACCCAAGGTGGCCTCGCAATTAACTGGAGAGCTGCGCAGGGAGAGAAAGGACTGAGGGAACAGATTGGGTGCTGAGGTGATCTCAAAAATCATAGGATTCGTGTTAATTCGTGATGGCTGGGGATTTGTATGTGTAATGTTCAGAAAATGTAAATGCTCCCAGCAAATTTATTTCATAGCTGTTTATTTTATTGGTCTCGTTCTTCAGCTATCTAAAGCTTCCTTGTTTTAACAGGGACATGGCTTTTCCCACGCCTTCCTGTTTCTTCCTTTCAGCACCCTTGTCAGTAGAAAAAGGAGTTATAACATGGACAGAAAGTAAAAATCTTACGAAGGAAGATGTGCCTAAACAAAATATCAGCCCAGGGAAAAAACTGTAAGATACGTACAGATGTGGATCTCAAGGGAAGACAAAATAGAAGACTACTATGAGTAGACTATTATGGAGAATATTATGAGTTTCTCAGCAAATCAATAGACATTCGTAAGTCATTAATTAGCAATTAAGTCATTATTTTAAAGCCGAAGGCAAATTAAATTGGTTTCTTTGCAGCGTAGCAAAATTTAGAAGATGAAATACTTTTAAATTAGGCATGAATGGTACAAAGGTAGCACTGGTTCTGACCACTGCCTTGGGATCTTAGATATTGGATTCTGCCTTTTTTTCATAACCTGCTAGCTTGTGTGTCAGATACAATTTTGGCTCTGTTTTGATGTAGGACACCACAGATCCTTTGAATATACAGTCATAAATAGAAACATGAAAGTAATGGAGGGACTCATTCGTAACTTGCTATCATGAGGGAATGCCTCGGGTTAGTAAGTCAAACGAGATTCAATTCATGAAAATTGCTGGTGTAAATCCATACAGAAAATTCAGATAAAACCTGACTTTGAAAGTTTGAAATACCACATTTATTTCTCATTTCTTCCTCTTATTATTCATAATCTCATACCATCCTGAGACCAGAAAAACAAACTCCAAAAGAGAAATTCTGTCCTAGCTTCTTGTCCCTCCAGAGCAATAGGAATCTTTAAAAAAAAAAAAAAATCCTATTCTTATGAGTATTTGAATACATTTTGCAGACTTAAAAATTGAGGTATTTCAAAAAAGGATTCAGTGAGCATCTAGCCTAGCCAAACAACCAGCCTTTTGACTAACAGCTTTATTTTGATTCATCTCCGTGAAACTTTTCTAGCAGTACAGATGTAGTAATATTTCTTTTAGGAAATGTATCTGTTTATAATTATTCTGGCTCCTTAAGAGATCCCAGCAAACTCTGCAAGTTAGGATATAATTGGAGGGAAAGGACCTTGTGGCTGCCCGGCATCCTGTAAATTCGAACATGTTTTATCAACATTTGCATAAACAGCACCCGCAGCCAAAATCAATGTTCAAATTTGTAAACAGTGATCTACCTGCATCCCGAGTTAATTGCTTTGTATAAGAAGGAGTAGGTCCTGTAATGATTTTTTTTTTTTTTTTTTTTTAAAGTCAATTGGGCCAGTCATGTTTGCAAACTAATTCTTGCTATTGGTTTTATTGACTGTTCTTCCAGGATTTCCCCCTTGGCAAGTTTCCTTGTGTGCTTATCTATTAAAACTAGTCAGTGAACTTGGAGGGTGAGGATATGCCCATGTACCATCTTTCCTTCCTGTTGCGCCCCCCACTCCCGCCTTTGACCTTACCGTTCCACTTCTGTCTTCCTGTTCCTCCGCAGCGACTCCTCAGCTCGCCTCTTCTCCCTTCCCTCTGTACCCCGACTGACGAAGCTGGGGGTGAAAGGAGTGCGTGCACCCGGATTTACTGACTGCATTTGTATTTAGCGTCACTGGAGAGCTCTCTCGCAATGGCTGGGCACAGGGTTCGCTCAGCGGTTCCATCTTTTCCAGAGTAGAGGGACAGAGTTGTATTTTTCTGCTTTGTATCACAACTCCCACGGTTACAGACAATGAGAAGAAAAAGGAAATTGTCATGTTGTTTGTCTAGAAAAAGTGGCTACGTGAGGTCTTCTCTGGGCCCTTATGCTGACAAAATTTCATGAGACCTGTCTTGAAATTAGGATGGGTGTGAACACACACTTGAATTTTAATGGATTGTTTGATATTCTGCCATAGAAATGATATTTTGGAGCTACCAAGTCACTAACACGCAGTTACTTCTTATATTGTAGTAGTTATCGGCTGAAACTCTTAGAAAGAACAACCTCTATTTGAAGCTAATGGCTCTTTTTATCACTGTAAGTCACATACAGCTGAACATTAAGTGTTGGATAAGACCACATGGCTCACAGATCTGTTCTTACAAAGTGAAGAACTAAAGAACAATCTCATATCTCATTCTTTCAACGTAAGAAAGCTAGTAAGTTGAAAACTCTGTAACACACCTATTCTTTTTTAATGTTTTAAACCACTCTTTCTCTCTTGCTTATGTCTTCTTCTGAAGGAAATGCTCTTTGAGATGCTGCAGTGCTAATCGTCATCATACAGTCTGTCCAAGACAATTCCTTGTGCTTAAAGACACGTTAAGTGAGTCAGAGTTAATGTGAAGTCACGCATTCAACGCTGCCATCATACCCTTAACTGCGGTGCAAAACTAAATCTCTACACTGCAGTCTTCATATTGCTTTTGGAATACTGACGTATGGAAGAAGTATAACAATTCAAACCAGAGTACTGTATTAAGGTGTAAAGAATGTGCAATATTGTTACAGCCTGGAAGCAAGCAGAATTGATCTTTGTGGAACAGTAGAGTCTCTGTTTTACCTAAGGATTATAAATTGATCGGGCTTAGATTTCCTTTTAATATTAGTGAAGTACTGTTTACACGTAGTTTTTTAATCCATTAATGTTTCCATGGTAGGAATATTTGAGATTTTTCTCATTCTTGAATATGTATGAATCTAGTGGCAGTCAAATCTCCACCAATATCAGAGATAAAATGTTTCGGATAGGCAAACATGAATCATTAACAGTGTTTAGTAATTTTAAAAAGGTCCTGTGAATGTTTTAATCCAGCCTTCTTGTTATTGATTGCTACTAGTTCCATCTAGTATATATTTGTGTGAAGCTCCTTTTATGAAGAAAAGAGAAAAAGAACTTTTTGGAACTTTAACGACCTAAAGATAGGACTTTCTTAATTTGGATTTTCTAAATAGAGGGAACTCGGTGGTGTTCTAAGATACAATTCCTTGCTGTTGTGATGCCAAAGTCAGAGATGTCTGACTATAGTCATTCTGTAGGAGTTCATTGAGAACAGGTCTTGTTATCCATTGAAAAGAAGTAGATTTTATAAGTTTTGTTTATTGATATTGAATGGAAACTTTGGAATCAGAATAGGAAATTAAACCAGAAACCACGTGCCTCGCTGGACCTTGTGAGAACTGGTGTTGAGTTAGGCCTCCTTTTGGGTTCGTTCTTCAACTCTTTTTATTCTTGGCTCTGTTAGGAAGAAAATGATTTTCCCTTTCTCTTGAAGTAAATGATTCCCACTGCCTGTTTTCATACTCGAATTCCTGCCTTGCAGTAAGTTTGTGTAAGTCAATTGATTCTGTTTTGCTAACGAACATACTGGCTACCAGGAGAAGACATTTTATACAGTGTTTTCAGGCGTCCTCATCAGAGCTGCTTTTAGGAGGGGAAGCTGGAATACAGAGAAGCTTAAGAAAAGCATGGTGAAGAGACAGTGATATTCTGTCAACTGACTTAATAAAAATGACAGAAAATATTACCAGAGGAGAAAGTTAAAAGGTATCATGTAGGTTTAATGGAATAACTGTTTACTGTGTGTAGGCATTACTTAATGAACATATCTGAAAAAAAAATTCCATTTTGTGTGCAAGTTAAGGAACCATGCACTTTAAAACATCAGTTCAAGTTTTCAATTAGTGTGCATAGATGGGAAGCAGTTGTTTATTATTCATAAAATAACACATTAATGATTCTCTAGTGATATTGGCAAATCTCTTTGAATCTGAGAAAGATATTTCCTGCAGGTAATTCTTCCTACACAGGAGTCAAAGATAGGTGACTTTCTGGAGGCTCCGGTGCCTTTCCATTGACAATTGAAATCCAAAATATGCAGCTCGGTCTAACTGTTTCATTTTTGGACAGTGAAAGTTAGGGGAGGTGAGTCGTGTCATCTTCATGATGCAGATCCTTATACACTTTTAAACTACCAAACAGATTTTAAAGTGAGGATTGAGTCCAAACTTCTTACATCAGTGTTACGACGTCTCTCTTGACAAACTTGGATATCTAGTTAAGAAGCCTGCCGCCTGCTTGAGTTTCCAGTTAAGCAGCCTTACACTTTAGAATTCTTTGCAGTTTTCCTGAGCTCAGTTTCAAGCTTTTATGGCTTCTTGCTTTCAGCTTCTGACTGTTTCCCTCATTTCTTGATGATGGAGTTGTGCCACATCATTAACTGTAAGATGTATGGTTGTAAATGTTCAAAGAAAGATGGATTTTATTACGCTGCCGACACAGTCATGTTGAGGAGGCTGTCTTTAATATATTATTGATGCTCTAAACCATTATTTTTAATAGCGTTATGCACTGGGAGAAGAATACCAGTGGAGTGGAAGCATAGGTGAAGATGATTTCTGGAGCGATAACCCTGTAGGAAGTCAGTCTCTCTGAAGTGTCTCTGGTTGAGCACGTGCGCTCTTTTACTTTGAACCTTTAACTGTGCAGGAAGGATTTAGTGCTGGAAATGGGGGATAATTTGACCAATGTTAATTCCCCTATCTGAAGAAATCACATGGATAGAACTTGACATGGTAAATGTTTGTTGTTTTGTTAGATTTACCTAAATGAATTCCCTATCACAGTCAAGCATCAAACATTGTAGATATGTGGCTTTGTTTGTTTGAAGTGGTTCATGCATTATTTCCTCCTTTTGTTTGGTTTTTTGGTCCCCATAAATCTGAAAAATTAGTGTCCTTTCCAACTTACAGTCTCTCTAGGCAATTCCAAATCTCGAGTTACATTATGCCACCAAATATCTAAGCTTGGATCTCCTAGGAATGAAGACTTTTCTTTCCAATTTTCAGTTCTCATAAACACAAATTTCCAAACATCTTCCTTGGCAGCATGAAGGTTCAAGTGAGTCTGGCTTGTCTGCAGGGGTGAGGGCACATGATGTGCTACTTCCACAGGGAGATCTCAAAGCCTGGGAGAGGACCGAAGGAAAGCCAGGTAACACCCTGGGTCTGGACAGTGAAAATGTCATTAAAAAGACGTGCTGACATTTTTATTTTAGTACCCAAATTAAGGCTTCTGAGGTCTTTCTTACTTCACCTCTTGAAAAGTGTGAAAACGGGGTTGAACGTTGTTATTTACATGCATGTGTTTGTAAATATGGACAAAGAGAAAATCTGCAGAGGACATTACCCAGAGCAAATGAATCTGTTTCTCTCATTTTGTGTTTTTAAAGAGGAATTCAGTCCTCTGCCTTGAGCTTTTCCCTTCAGAGGCAATATCTCCCAAAGGGCCGATAGCTGTCTAAGGCTCTGTGTCTGCACATGAAAGGCAAAGGGAATGGGATATTACAGACTCCGCTGCTTGAGCTAAAAGGAAAAAAAATGCAGCACATTTCAGCAGTAAGAGTATTTGCAAGCTCTGTTGTTGGCCAGCCGGTTGGATTAAAAAGTGGGTAGGAGGGCCAGGGTGGATAATTTCACATCCTCTGATTTGATCATCTCTTCTGGCTGGTAAATGTAAAATATTAATGCATTACACAGATTTTAACACGTTCTGAGCTGATCCTGGTATAGGCAACAGGATAACTCAGCTTAACATTAACGCTGGGGTTTCGCCTTGGGCATTCCCGCTCTTTTACAACGCTAACACAGGTGCTGAGATTGCAAAACATCTCTGTAAACACAATGCTTAAAAAAGTCATAAATTCTAATAACTCCTACAAATACATCAGACAGTGAGTTTGTGAAAGACCATGATAAATTAAGCAGGTGAATGTCACTGTTCTGTAAAATTGGCAAGGCAAAAGGTTGCTGTTAGCACTGGGTTGGATTATTCAGCTCAAGGTCAGGATATCTCTTCTTCAGGCTTTTCGGCTTTGTTTCCAGGGCTGCCTTACGATTGCGCCGTGACTCTTCACAAAGTCTACGTGTAAAACTGTACTGCTTCCCACGCTTTCCCTTACAGCACGTATTTGTGCCAGCTCCTCCTCCAGACAGGGAGGTGTCAGCACCGCTCCCCGGCTACATCCCACCTTTCTCTGTTAGTATTAATGGCTTGTTCAAGGCTGAGGTTTTTTTCCTCCCTTGATGCAGATCAAGGACTTAGTACAGAACTGACTAGATTTCCAAAATAAAAAGTTACGTATTTTCTTTAGTGGCAATGTGTACTGTCAGGCCACGGGCTAACTTTACATTAATAAATCCTACCATTCACCTGTAAATGTGCTGTGATCCTTGTTCAGTTGTTAATAAGCTTTTTATTGTATTTATACTAAATATTGTACCATCCATTTGAAATTTCTTTTTCCTTCAGAAAAAAAACCAAGAAAACATTTTGTAGGTGAAAATACAGGGTTAGAAGCCATACTGCTACTCTTTATTTCTTTTTCCACGCCTGTCAATAAGCACTACATTTGTAACTTTTGCTTTCTTTATTTCCTATCCTGAAATTGTGTTCCAGCAGCTCTGTTGTTAGATTGAGAACTAGCAAAGTTAAAGCAAAGTTCTTGGTGGCTCAGAAGGAGGAGAAAAGCACATAAATAATAGCTTCTCGTTTATTGATAGTTGAAAGGCAATTTCAAGAAGTCTCTTATGTTTCTGATTAGCTTGTGTCCTTTAAAAAGCTGCCCTAAGAAAGCTAAAACCAAAGCATTGTTGAAAATGCTTGTGAACGTTCAGTCCTCAAAAAGAAAGCAGCCTTCACTCCATCAAAATCACAAACCCTGACCCACTGCTCTTGTTTTCTTTGTGCCTCTACATGTAATTATGAAATATTAATTGTAGCTCTTACCCACCAATAGTATAACTTGCTTCAAAAGTAATGAAATAAAGCATCTTTATTGCAAACAAGCAAAACATTCCCTGCTGATTGAGCTGCTGTTTGAAATTTAGTGCTCTGTAAAAATGTCAAGATTGTATTCCAGGGTGAGCCAAAACAAATCTGGAAGTGACAGATTTTTTCATAGCATGGAAATTCTCTCTTATGACAAGCTCTTGTCCTGAGATACAGAATCCTTGAAGAAAAAATGACTGAGAAAGGAAAAGAAAGCACTGAAAGAAAAGCATGGATTGTATTGCATTTATTGTAGGGTGTCAGGGCTTTCTTAATATACTGAATCTAGTTAATTATAGGGAAAGCTTTGGATTGGATCGGTTTTCCGTATCTTATGTGTATTCCTTGCATGAAAGATGTTAAGCAAATATATCATCAACTTTGGCATTAGATCATCTTTACTCTTGTTTAAAAATAAAATAATATTTATTTCATTGATGTTGGGATATATGGGCAGAAAAATGCACTTACCAGCATGATACTGGGAACAGTTCTCAAACTGGAGCGTATGACTGGTTATATGAGATTCTCCATGAAAAACTCCCTGCTTATTACCTACTTACTTGTGGGTAACACTTCACTTACCTACTAAATCATTGGTGTACAGGAGGGTGGTTCCACGCCATCACACACAGGGGCAGTCCCTGTTCACGTAGACGACTGTTAAAACGATCCCCCTTCATGGGGACGGCAGAGCTGAAACTCGAGGACTTACCTAGCAGAAGGGTAAAAGAATCGGAGAGGGAAAGCGAATCTTTCCTAACACTTGGGGCAGACCGCTCACAGTTGCAGCACTGCGGTTTTTCTGCATTTGTGTGGCCCATCGATCTTCTTCCAGGGGAATGACATTTTAATTGCCATGTATTATTTTTTTCCCCGTTCCCTGTCCGAAAGAAGCTGCTGCTGCTTTGCCTAAGGAATTTAAGTCATCTTTGTCAGAAGAGGTCCTTTATTTTGTTGTTACGATTCTTTAACTGTCCGGTATCCGATACTATTTCTCCAGGTATTAGTGGATAAGTGCCTCTGGTTTATGTTATTAGTTCAGGTGCCAGTGTGCTTAAGCAAATAAGCTTCGAGGGATCTTAGCTGAGCTGCAAGAAACCAACTCAAGCATTTGCATTTGTGTCACGGTTAATCCGCAAATACTAATTTGGATGATAAAGGTAACGTATGCATGGAGAATTAGGCATCAGCTCTCACATCTGAAGTTATATTGGTGAAATATCAGAGTAAGGGCAGGATTTTTTATTTTTTTGAAAAGTGATCCATACCTTTGAGTGAGGGTCTTCCTTCCAATTTTACCTTCTTCTCTGTTACTCTGAGAAAGCCAACATGGAATTTCTGATAGATGAACAAGAAAATCATATTAGAAAAAAATCGTGTTAATTTTTTTTTGTTAGGAAGAGGAATTTCACTGAAAGTATCAACCAAATTTTAGGGATTTGAGTAGGTGACATTAGTTCTAAAACTTTCCCCTTACATGCTTTTAATTCCAAAATGTCTATTTTGTCCATGCTTACCCTCCCAGGTTCTTTTCCCCCCCCATTATTTTCTATACATTGCATGAAGTGTTATTGTTAGTCTTTTTCACTTGTAAGCCAGACTAGTACAGAGCTATACATTTAAGTTTGTAGCGTAGGTGCAAGACTGTGGTCAGTCCTTTGCCCAAGCTGCCCGAGTCATTTAGAAACACTTTGAGAGAAAACTGTTCATTATTTCTGAGCTTTCCGTTCAGAAAAAAGTGAAAAGGTATCTATGAATTTTTTCAGTCCAGGCCTTTCCTTGGAAGAAGAGTTGCCTTCATTTTGGGGGAGGGGAAATTCTATATCCACATGTTGTCAGTGGTGGTGTGCCTGCTCGTAAAGGCAGTGAGTCCGCAAGGCTAGAGGCTCTTCCTATAGGGCATGTATAGCTTAACCCCCGAGACTTTCTATAAAATGAGTGTAGTGCCCAAGTTCCGATACCAGTCGACGTGGCTCTTGGCCAGGAGGCTGAAAATGGAAGTCAACCTGTGCAAATTGGACTGAAAACGGAAGTCAACCTATGCATTATCAAATACATTATAAAAGTCTTCATCAGCTTTCCATTATTCATATTGTCATCTGATGATAAAGTTGTCCTTTTTAATTAGTATTCAAAGGTAGAAGAAATTAAAGGCCAGGAATAAAGGCCTCACTTATGTTGAAATTTTCACAGCTTCCCAACAGGCACTGGGAAGAGACATGCTCTGAATGGTGGGCATGGCTTCTGGAGTCAGTGGGGTGCTGAAAAACGGAATACCAACTTCACGTAAGAGAGCGTTTACTACCCCACTAGTTGCCAGTTTATTGTAGATGGCATTTACTGTCGTCCGTGTCCTTCAGGAACCCTACTGACAGAGGGTTTGGCTGAAAGGTGGTATGGTCTTGAAATGCCTTCCTTGATTCATACATGGCGTGAGCAACAGTCTGAACATTTAGTTGTATTTTTTTTGTTCCTTTGAAAGGACATTGATTTTGACAGAGTACTTTTATTATGGGCAGTTGGGCAAAACTGCTTCTCCTTCCCTAGGTCTTTTGACAGGCAGAAGACAACAAACGGGCATGATATAGCCCGGTATGCACCTGCTCCTGTTAGTGTCCATCATAGCTTTTGCCTTTTTTGCCTGATTAATATTTTATTATTTGCCATTTCCTGTGAAAATTGCTTAGTAGTTCCTGTCTAGCTCTTACTCAGGTTCCTAACATTAAGAATTATATGAAAATATCCTGAATATCACTTTTGTTTGATTACGTAAAAGATATGTTTTAAAGCCAATAGTCTTTTGATAGAAGAGTAAAGTATGTCTCTTTTGGCAAAAAGCACGTTGCTGTCATTAATCATTCAGGAAACAATGGGCTGTGAGAAACTAATGAAATACACTTTGGAGATGCTTTGTGTAAAAAGGAGGTTTTGCATGATAGCACTTTTTTTACACAAACCAAGCTAATTTCATAAAGCATCTCACAGTCTGAATAAATAGTTGTAAATCAGCTGCAATAGTAAGTAAAGGCGCTAACCGTACAAAACCTTCTGATTAGAATAGATCCTCTTTTACCGAGAACTGTCTGCTGAATTTCTTGTTTGACTTTTGGAATTTTAAAATCTGTAATAGATTTGTGGGGCCATAGAAAAACATGTATGGAAAGGACCACCAAGTGTCTAGTCAATAAACTGGGGACTTGGGGCCAAGAAGTAAAAAGGTAATTTTCAAAAGTAGTAACAAAACCAAACCGAAACACAACAGGCCAGAACTTGGGATATGGTGGCTGAGGAACATGGTCTTTCAAAAGGAACGTGGTCTTTTCAAAAAAAAAAAGGAAGAGGAGGAAGAGCCACCATGACGCTAAGCACAAGCAACATGCAAAGTGTGGTGGCCAAAAAAAAAGGAGAGAAAAGTCAATGACCAAATCAGTTATTCCTTCTCATCCCTCCAGCCCTCGCTTTTGGGCAAAGGAAATTGTTTTGCTGTTCTTACCGTTAGAAAATTTGTGAGTTTTTTATTTCTTTTTCCTTGCATCTAACTTTGATCTTGTGCAACTGCAGTTTTGGCCCTTGCCTGCTTGTCTCCCATCCCTCATGGGCACGGGGAACTGGTGGTTCTTTTCCTCATTCCAACAGCCTGTTACCTAATAGAAAGCTGCTGCAATGTCCTCTCCTCGCTCTTCAGGCTAAGCAGACTCCTTTCTTTCAGCTTTCCGATCTTCCAATCACTCTTGCACGTGTACTGCCTATGGACATTTCATTCCAACCAGGAGTAATCCTATAGCTATATATATGGCATATATATGGGCTATAGAGTTATATGCAATGATTTTTATAGACAACGATGACACAGAGTCACGTCTTCTCCATTTGTTTTTGATGCACTTAGATAAGGGACAATTGACATTGTACTGTTTCCCCAAATCCAAACGTACCCGCAGGCCTTATTTTCTTCTTATAGCCTGCGCACACACCTGTCTATGTACTACTTAATGTCTTTGTACTGGAAGAAAAGCCATTAATCTACAGTGGAGTTAGAACAGTGTCCCTAATAACATCAGTACTAGTACGGCATTCTGGAACCTGAATTTGACATTGCCTCTGTGATATGTAGGACCATTACTCTGAAATATGATGGTGCTTCTATGTAAAGTCACCCTGATTCCTGGTCACTGAAGTTCTTCCATGGAGAGGAGTCTCTGAAGGAAAAAAGAGATTTTTTCAGAAGTGGAAGTACATGTCGTTGTTGCATGCAATCAATGCATTTGTATCTCATACAATTTTAATTTCTGTTCTGAGGATGTTAATTACATCTTGAGCTGCGTCCAACACTGAGTTGTTACGTGTTCATAAATATTCTGGAAATGCCAATGTAGCTGAGATGCTGCTGGAACCTTTTCAAGAATATCCATCTAACAACTTCCTTGGAAGGAAGTGTTTTCAGAAGCCTGCCAGGGTCTGTTTAACGGGAAAGATTTAATAATGTGGAGCAATTGGCGAGGCAGACAAATTAACAATGTGCATGAATTTGTATTTGCATGCTAATTATGTGCCAACATTAAAATCCCTTAACAATAGGGTTGTTTTTCCACCTCCCTAAAGCCAATTATTACACGTATTATGCTGTACTGAACTCTTTCAGTTTGCTGTCAATCTTATACTTAATGCCAAATGCTTTATTATTTCACGATCTAAAAATTTACGATAATTTGGTGGCAGAAAAAACAGGCGATATCTGATGATACGCAAAACTTTCAAGCTTGTGGTATAGCAACATTGTGTAATACATGAAAATAGTACCTCATAATTCTGAACAAGAGCAGTGAAACAATGTCAATGTGATCTTAACCAGAAGAAAATTTCATCTCCTCTGGTCTTGTCACAGCAACAAATTATCTTTGAAAGAAGTGGAGCGAGTTCACTATTGTGGATTAAATTGTGTGTGTTAAAACTTGTTTGGCTGGTAGCATTTTGGGATTAGGATTGGAGGGAGAAGAGGTGGAGCATTAAGAAAAGTAAACTCCTTTGATCTGTTTGCGATGAGATTAGAAGAGAGGTCACAAAACCAGGAAAAGTAAACATGCAGAGTAGTTCTGTGCCCCCTTGTAAAACCGATCGTTTCCGAAGCTGGTAAATCCAGCAAGTGTTTTCCACCTGCATGTGTATAAGATTTTAATTAAGACAACAGATTTGCTTGTAGCTACTAAGGGTCCTTTACAGCAGTTTTAAATCACTAAGAATGCTCTTGGGTTTAAGAGTTTTCTTCCTACTGAGCTTTTTGTTATTTCTACAAAAAAAAGTGATTTAGCAGCATATCTTCAGGGTAAGTAAATAGGAGAGGTTAGGTCAGCCATCAGGCGCTGTGATGTTTTGCAGAAAGATGGAAAAAACTTTTGCTGGCGTTTTTGTGGCTCCCAGTTTCTAGACAAATCTGGACTCTGGCAGGGTGTGCTGCTCTTGCTTTCTAGGCGCGATGCGGAGGATTGACCCCACCTCTCGTTTCCAGGCGTCAGGGAAGCCTTCCCTGGCTCCCTGCAGTAGAGCACTCCCTGGAGTGTCAGGTGTTATAGAAACTCTTTTGACAGCGTTGCCCTTGACAGACCACTGCAAAGCACCTCTCGCTGCTGCCCTATCTCTGCATCTGTACCTGGGGATGCTGCGGCCGATGGGCTTCAGGGATTCTTCCTGCTGCTAATAAACAGAGTAAGACGCGTTCCCTTGAGGGCTGACTTGGCCCCTTTCCTCTGTTGTGATCGTAACAGGAATAAAGTCCTGCTTTTTGCTTTTGAATATTATATGAAAAGTTGTGCTTCGTGGTGTCCAGGACGTTTCAGCCTCCGTCTTCCTTCTGTGCCAGGGGCCCTTTTGGTCTCAGCACATCATGGCTAACTCTGAATACGTGCAGTGGGGCTAGACTGGTGCCTGAGTGAGCCTCAGGGCAGGGATGTGCCTCCCCTGCCCTAGCTAAGGTGCCTCCCCTGGCTTGAAAGGATTTGCCCATCTGGAGAGCCTGTATTTCTCTGCTGAATCCAGCCATGCGTGGTAAAAGCATCCTCAGTCATGAAGGTGAACCCAGCCCCTGCTACTTGACGTGGGGGGTTTTGTTTAAAAATTCTGCTTCGGATACTCCAGCAGTTGATATAATTACAAAATAAGAATGGCAACTGGTATCCAGCTCCTCAGCTGTGACAAGTTGGGGCGCCCCACTGATGTGCACGAAGCAACGAGTCTAGGCTTTTTTGCTGCTTTAACATTAGATTCTCATTATTTCTATCATTTTCAGGAATTCTGTCTTCCTGTTATGGCCACGAGTACTGATGTTGTCTTTAGCTGTTCCTAATTTAAATGCTTTTAGGAGGAGGCAGTCCCTGAAGCCCACTTTTCCCCCTCTATACTATAACTAGATAAAAAACCTAGGCAAAGCAGCCTCCCTCCACCTTTTTTTCCCCAGTCAAAGCGAAGCTCAAACCATAGTGCATCCCTAGCGATGATTTTTACAGCTAGGAGCAATGTTTTTTCATATTTCTCTATGGTTTTCTCTAGAATACTAACGTAATTTTTTTTCTTCCTGCAGGCACTTCTGGTTACTCATTTGAACTCCGCAGATCTTGTAAGTAACATTCACCCTATGGAAATATGTTCAGTCCTACCGTTAAGAATTATGTGTGCTTGGGTTTTTGTTGCTCACAAGGTGTTTCCACTTTTTTGGACAGGCTATTGCTTGTTTCAGAGGTGTCAGTGACATATCTCTTATTGTTTCACACTGGAAGTAAAAAGGACAAAATATACCTAGAAGAGGATTTGCAGGGAGATTTTTTTTTAAAAAAAGATTGGTATGTGTTCAGCAATCTTATTCAATGAATATTCAATTAATTGAAACAAGGAGTTTTGTGCCGACTCAGGTAAATCCAAAGAGAATGGGCACTTTTGTGTTCAGAATCAGCATGACATTTTGAGTGGTAATACAACGGTAGGAAATCCTAAAGAACATTACAGATTTTGTTGTACTGAATGTGCAGCCAAAATCTAACATGGTCTTCTAAAGGTCTGAATCATCAGTAGATACGTGCAAAGTGGAAGAATATTAAGTTGATGAATCATATTTGAAGCTGAAATAAGGCACGTCGGTTCCTTTATACACATCCACCCACCTTCACGCATACAAACATGCTTTAACTCCGAAGAACATCCAGGTCTTTGCTCCTGTTGCCAGAGAAGAGTATTTTTCATCTGATCCGTGTCCAGGTAAGTTCTTGAACCAAAGACCTTCCTTGGTACCTTTCACAGTTGAGCATTTCTGTTACTCCTACAATCCTTGTATACACTCAATATACATTTCTTCCTTTATATTTCTACAACACTAATAATGATATTAGGTCTTCTGTTATACACTAAGAACAAAAATTATCCTTATCTGTCTGACTTTGTAAGCTGATTTTCCACTTGACTTCAAGGGTTCTTGAAACTCAAAGCTGGGGAGGTTTGCATTCAGGCAATTTTAATGTGGGATCATAGATGGCAATACATTGCCAGGTTTTGCAGCCCTTAATTTGCAACAGCTGCATTTAACCCTTAGTTTACCTCTCTTGCTAACTTAGTTTTATAAATATTGGAAAGATATCTCTAGCGTTTATTCAAATAAAACAACAGGCAGATGTTCAGCTGAAGTAAATTGGCACACTCCTATTGAAATGGGTGGATTTACCCCACATGAGTGTTCAGCTCCGATAATTAGCTTAAACAGTGTTTAAACCCTTGGATTCAGTTTCCTGGGTGAAAACTGATTTTTTGTTAGATGAAATGTTAGTGGCAAAAGCATTCCAAAGAGTATGAATATGAATTTGAGTCTGCTTATATAGACATTTCATAAATTCTTTATGTAAATTACATCTAACTGCTAAGGGAAGAGATAAAATACTGTGTGACCCTGAAGACTGTGCAGATGGCACATTACAAACAGCAAGTATTTGAAATATTAGTTGTGGTCCAAAAAAAAATTGCAGGCAGAACATATGCTGAGTTGTGGTTATGTAAAATTCTGACTAACAAGCCTAATGAGGAAGTTTGCAAGTAGCCAGTGGACATAGTGTATCTCCGAGATGGTCAGATCAATCGTTCATCCCAGCTGGGCATGTGCCTGGAGACATTTCTTCAGGGGAACTGAAAAGCAGAGGTATTGCTGATGGCTGCTGGCTCCCGTACCACTGAAACTGAGAAAGGAGCAGCCCCTGAGCCATGGTATCAGTATACTTGACTGAGACAGGCTACAGAAAATACAATACTCCGTTTGACATAAGAATGCATGTACCTTAAGGAGCCTGGATGTAATATCCTATTAGGCTAAGAGTTAATACACCTACAGCGTGTCATAGCATCTCCTCAAACTTGTGAAGGTCTAAAGGGAGATACTTTCAGATGTTTTGTCATCCTCTTACAGCAGCAACCTGAAAGTCAAACCATTCACTCAAACATTAACTATTAAAATTAGCCTCTGAGGTGATACAGGTTAACAGGCGTTAGAAGGGCGTCGAGCAGACCAAGGATTTTAAAAACAAGTTATACAAAACACTAGAAGATGTAGCACTGATTCTGAACAGGAAAGGATGAATGGATATTGTCCACCTGATTTGGGTTTCCTCAGCCTCCCCAGGAAAAGTGTCAGAACTAAGCACCTGCATAAGGGGAAGTACTAGTAATGTGCTATTTGGATACTTTTAACACAGGCAAAGCTGTAGAATTTAGCCCAGACTTCAGGAGCCTGTAGATGAAAAGGAAAAGCTGTATGGGAAATCTCTACATTTCTACCTGGCTGTAAAGCTTGGGTTTGTTTTACTTAAGTTCCTGCTACTGCTGCTGAAAAAGCATTGCCCTGCCACCAAGGAGGCTGCAAGCGCGTCGTCTTGCTGTTGCTGCAGTGAAGGTCAGCTCTCTCCTGAGCTCAGCGGCTGGAACAGTTTAGGCGAGGGCCTAGACTTTTAATTTTGTTCTGGAAGAGTTAAGGGACCGGTGAGACTTAAACGTGCATAGCGTATACTTCTGGTTTGACTCTTTCTCATGGAGCTTGCTGCTACATGTTACAGTTTTATTTCCTTCCAGTAGCGGAGTTATACTGCCATAAATCACAGACCTTGAAGAGATGAAAATGGGGTTTATAGTATTTGCCATTTTTACCCATCTAATTAATTAGGATAGATGACATAAATTATTAGTGGAAGCCGCATACGATGAGAGCCAGCAAATTCAGTTTGTTTCTCCCTGATGGCAACTCAGAAATGATGTATAGGTTTGTAGAACTTAAATAGGCATAAAGACTATTTTAAGTAGGTCAGGTACTTTCATTCAGCTACTGCCCGACTAAACACGTGACTCCTGTGTTAAAACAGCATCTCACAATATAGACATTTGATCCTGTTTTGAAGCCTCCGAGTAATAAAGAATCGAAACATCTACATGAGATGGTTTTTCTAGTGTTTGCTGCTCATCCTCATTAAAAAAAATGCTCCTCCTGGTTGCAATTAGTTTCAGCCTCCAACAGTTGGAACTTTTTCTGACTTGAAAGCTACCTAAAACCTGAAGTTCTTTTCCCATGGAATCTATTTTAATGTGTTGTAAGCTGTTGTGAACCATAATCAAGTAATCCCTTTGACCTTTCTTGAGCCAAAAGAGACTGAGTTTCCCAGGAGTTTCACTGTGATGATTTTCCAAAGTTTTGTTCACATATCTTTTTGATTTCTGAAGTACACACTGAAAAATGGGCACAGTACTTTGTTAGCACATTTTGCAGAAGTAATACACCTCCTTATACCAATCCAATGTTCCTCTGTTTATGTTTTAAATAATCTTAGCTCTGGCATTATTCTGCAAGGTAATTACCGATTCACACCTGGCAAGACTCCTAAGTACTCGTCGAGGTGTGGATTCTCTTTTACCGCCACTGTCTTGTGTGGTTTATGATCTTTCTTTTATTAGCACTCAGTGAAGTTAATCAATTCCTAATACTCATTTAAGTGTTGACATTTGTCCTGTCAGTTTTACTCATGATTGATTTCTGCTTTGTAAAACCTGCTTTTTCAGAGAGTTACGGGCCAGATTAACAATGACAACAGAATTAGGAACGTGAGATAGGAATCTAAATATCTTTGCGGCTCTGTGTTTTAGTATGCATGCGTCCAATAGGGACGTGTTGCTGCCAGCTCAGATGGAGTTGAGGTATCTAATACAGTACAGTTAGGAAATTTAGGCAGGAAGGGAGCGTGGCCAGAATAAGTACCAAAAAAGAAAGAACAGAGAGAAGAAAAAATAGCACCAGGGCTGGGAAATACATTTAGACTTGAGGCACTTTTCTGTTGGTTTGAAAAGAGATGAAATGGAAGGAACGATGGGGGCGAAGACCATACTGCTTGGGTTAAAAGGGAGTGAATGCCCACGGGCATGGGTTTCATGGCAAAAGAGACATAAGAGAGGATGTTGTGTATTTCAAAGTGATTTGAAAATAACTATCAAATACCAAGGTTTTCTGCAGTTTTTAAACTAAGACAATTGCACAAAGATGGGGCAGAAGAATACTCGAGTCGGGAGAGCTTCGTTTATTCTTGTTTCATGAAATAATGTTCTAGCCTGAGGAAAAGGGTAGACTGGGCTCCAGTCTGTGTCCCAAAGATGGGAGAGTGAGAAACTGAGGCTAATGAATTTGCAGCGTCTTGTTCAACTGAGGGAGTGCTGAAGTTGCGCTGTATTTGTGAAGAATGTTGGAACAGGACCCAGGCAATTTGTACTACAAAATCGCAGGGTGGCTCTGAGGGGCTTCCAGATGCTGCTGAGTCTGTCCCCCTTTGCCTGCTCCAGATCGCTTCTCCCAGCCACTCTTCCACTGGTTGTCCATGCTGTCCTTCACACCCAGTGCTTTACTGGGCGGCAGAATGCACTCCTAGTTCCCCCTGACAGAAATTGTCTACAAACTTCTTTCCTCTGACTTTTGGCTGACTGGCAAGAATTTCCACCTTGGCTTTGCGGTCATATCCCCCTTGAGCAACCTGGGGCAATGTGTCGTTCAGCTGCGGTGTTTACAACCTTTAGCTATTGCCAGTTACCACAGTCTCTTTTGTCATTGTTTAGTTAAGTTATACATACTTGCTTTTTTAAAGTAATTTCCCATTAGTGTGTCTCTCTAGGCCTTTATCTTTTTGTTGCTGTTTTCTGAACTCCATCCAGTTTTTCTTTTTTCCCCTCTTCCTAGTGAGCTGCCAAGAAGTAGTTATTACATCTTCTCAGGGACAGTAGAGAACCCAGAAGGTAAATTGCAGTGTTAACGAAAGAAAGAAAGAAAGAAAGAAAGAAAGAAAGAAAGAAAGGAAGAAAGAAGCAGAGAAACAGGTTTAAATGTTGAGTTCCGCATGTGTATTTCAAACCAGCGTGTATAAATTAGAAACAGATATAAAGTATTCTACAAAAGTCTGTGAAGGAGAAGCTCTAGCCCTAGAAATAATTTGCTGAAGAGGAAATTTAAAGTTACTAGTTCTCAGATATGGTCCTCCCAAGCAGTTAAGTAGAAAAATTGGGACATCTTAGAGGACCAAATTCTGTTTTAATCTAAGCAAGCAGGGATAAGAATGAAGCCTGTGGAAAAATTGTTACTTAGACTGACCCAGAAGGAAAGCCAGAGGACATTGGTCAGAGGGATGGGTATATGGATTGGTATGAACGTGTCTGCCCAATGTCATAAGGCCACGCTTGGGCAAGTGTTTGTGGAGACTGAAAATACCCAGTGCTTTAGGGATCTTGCAGCATTGCTTTTGCCACTGTTGCCTTTTGCCATGCCCACACGTTTCCTACCTTTCATCTGTGCATTGGAGGTCGCAACTTCCCAAATTTCAATACCTAAACCGAAAAGACCCTCGGTCTCCTTTTGTGCTGTTCAGGATCTCTAGCTTTAACCGCATTGAAATTGTAAACTCCTCATGATGCACGCTCCAGTTTGGTTTTGGTTCTGTGGAGGAAAGACCAAATACAGTTGTGTTAGCCCAGTGTGCCTAGGCAGGCAACTAGGTGCAGCGCGTTGCTCTTACATCTGATCTTCTGAAGAGCTTTTATGGTACAGCTGCAGCTGTATACCTTTCTAGACAAGACACTGCCTGTATTTCTGCAAAAGGAGATGCAGGCGATGGGTAACAACAGGGATCGCGTGACACGGGCTCAGGTGGCAGCATCTAAGTGCTTTGGTTTTGGGGAGCTCTTTTTGCTGTGGAACAGGGAGCTGAGCACCGCAGGGTCCCTGAGAGGCAAGGAGACGATGCTGGGAGCTGCTCGTCAGAGAAGTACATCAACTGGAGGGAGGGAACAGGGTTTGGGCTGGGTGAAGAAAATGAAGAGGATTATGATAGCAAAGGTTCTTTTCAAATTGTTTAGATAATTTCATGCTAGCACTGGTGAAGTTAAGTGAGCTCATGTGCAACGTTCTTTTCCCAGTAGAGAGGGACCCATTTACTCAGAGGTTACAGGCAGATACGGACACAAAGATATCTATGATTTTCTGTTAAAAAAATGAAGCAGGTTTATATTTTATAAGAGGTTTATGTTTTCAGTGAGGGCATTTCCTTCCCCAATTAAAGTAGTATTTGAAAGTAAAGAGGAGCTAAGAAATTTCTTGGAGCAAAGATATTAAGTAATATAAAAGGCTTGCAGAAACTTAACTTTTTCACTACTTTTTTGGAATTGCTTGTTAGCAAGAGAGTCCCTGGAATCATCAGCTTCTCTGCACTGCAACGTATTATTACACAAAGAAGTCAGCAGGATTGGATAGACTCACTGGTCCAGAAAAGCTATTAGATGAAGAAGATAGCTTGATTGTATTTTTCAGCTTCAGTACACTTCTGGAAAATGTTGAAAACGGAAGAAAATGGGGTATTTAGATTCTTTACGTACATTTCTTAAAGGATGCCAGTAGCTTTTGCTAGGTTGTCAACAGAGACGATTGGGAAAGAATGTCTGAAAAAGAACCGTTTGGTCTGCTTTCTGCAGCACCGTTTGTTAACAGAAAGGTGGTGTCATTTGATGGCTGTGGAGTGTCCCACGTGAAATAAATCGGAAGGGTCAGTGCCGTACCTAGAGGGTAGGCCACCACTCCACGGAAAGCCTTTGTCAGCATTCATTGGAGTGTACGTTTGCAATCACAGGCAGAGCGAGCTTTGGATGTATCAGTGCCCCAGGCAAAGAGATGTAGAGTTCGGACATTAAAAAGAAAATAGAAGCCACATTCTCTGTGCGCTAGCGCATGCATATTCAGAAAGAATGTGTGGTAGTGAGACATATTATCAGGATTTTGTTGGCAGTTATTTAATCACAGAATGAGGGTTTCCGCATTCATAAAACAGGAAGAGCAGGAGGTTGAGGGAGAGGAGCGAGGGGAAGAAGTCACCTTGCGTGTCTTGGTCTTCAAACCGGAGACCCAGCGGCGTGTGCCTATGCAGGGTGCCCCGCAGTCATCTCAGCCCAGAGAAGGCAGCTCTTTGTTGCCCAGAGCTCAGGTATCTTAGTGTCTCCGTGAACTGCCTACGCCGTTCTTGAACAAGTGTTCATTGTTGCTCCTAAGCCCATTTTTGCTTTTTTGCTTCTTTGAACTCCCTTAGCTCTCAGTAACTGGCCATCGGTGAGCTGTTGCTAGCCCTGGGTTCTCCTGTATCATCCTGTGTCTCACTTTTAAGGCCACACCTATCATTTCATTCATTTATGTCTGCTCTGCATCCTTGGCCCCTGTTTTCATGGCCTCAACGATATCCCATGCCCTCATTTCTCTGCGCTGCATCGTTAGGCCGACACCATTAATGGTTCATTCAGCATGGAATAACTACTTGCTATATTACTATCCATATCAAAATTATGGTTGCACCACACGATTATACAAAGCTAAGCGAAAAATAAAAAGCCACCTAGTCATTAAAAAGTTGCTGTTACAGCTAAGCAAGTGAAAATAATGCTCCAGGCAGGCCAGGAAAAATTCAGGGAAAGCAAGTCTCAGTCTTCAGGCTTTGCAGAGTTGTCCTGTGGCTGGGTTACTACCAGTGGCAATACTGTATTTACTGGGGTAAGGGGCTGCAAACTCCTTAGTTCCCAGTACTCCCTTGCCTCTGGGCATCTCCATCAGGAACCGTTCCCCAGGCTGCTGGTGTTTAGAAAAGAGAAGGTCTTTCCACTTTGGTAATTTCCATCTCTCTGCGCGGTGAGGTGTGTTGTATTTCTCAAGTTTTGCAACAAGAGATCTTCCCAGTTTTTGTACTTCGTATACAACAGGGACTCTTACAATGTTTTTGGTAAGGAAAGATCTGATCTTTTGGTACTGATCTGTTTTATGTTCAAAATGGGGAGTGTCACTCCAATAAAACCTTACAAAACAGAAGAAACTGTTAAAAGGTGCCTGCTACATACAAAGTGAATTGGAAAAATAAAATGTTACCTCCTTCAGCTCCTGCACCCTATTTTTCTCCGTCCATCACTGCTACCCTTCCTCCTAGTACTGAGGCCACAACGGGCACTTCTCTTGCTAGGACAGGGCAGGCGTATGTTGTAATATTATCGATGTGTATGCTTTCAGTGCACACCCACTAAAATAATAATTTGCAATTGCTGTTTCTTTTGGAGGGTAGTGCTTGTAAATGATACAGGCCTGTGAGGTTTTCTTGGACAGAGGTATCCTGAGCAGCACAATGTAAGTGGAAAGTTACCTCGTGGAATTTCAGTGTCCTGCACAGAGCAAACAGTTTTGAATTTGAAACACGGTCAATCTTTCATCAGCTCCTACCCGTAGGGCAGAACATGAGTATCTAGTTCAATTTATTAACTACGTCCTGCTAGTCTGAATTAGATCAGAAACTAGCTCTTCAACAAGATGCACAGCTGCAGAAAACATGAACCACGTGGAAACATTTTGTCAATTCTGAATGAGTCACAATTTATTTGCAAATCCTTTGTTTTGGAAAATATATTAATTTTACCTCAGCAGAAAAGAACATCTTCATAAATGTGATGCTTTGATTCTCTCCCTGAGTCTAACTACAGATTTGTGTTCCAGATCTCCCTTAAAATGCAAGGTAGTTGGAGACAGCTTTAATTACAAATAGCTAGTAGGTAGGAAATTATGAATCGAATGCCAGTATAATAAAGGGGACAAAAATCAGATTATTTTTTTTCTAAAATGAAAGACAAAGTTACGATATCAGCTGGCTCTTTTCACATAGATAATAATATTAATTCTCACACATAATTGTACCATAGAGGTTTTCTTGTTTTAATTTAAAACTCACCGGTCTCTAACATGGGGATTGAGAACTAAGATCGTCTTTACATGAGCAATAAAGCTACTGAAAGCCAGATGATTAAGGAAGGGTTTGTTTTTTTTTTATTTTGGTTTGTGTTTTTAACTGTGTAATGCAATTACAGAATTCAAGATATATTGTACTTGACTTTAACCTGATCGTACTTCAGAAAGCTACATAATATAGTTATTCACATGAAATATGGGAACAGTATTAAATATTCCATTAGTGTGTTTTTGCTTTCAGGTCTACCTAGATTAGTGATTGAGGAACCTCTGTTCTGTCAAGAACTGTAAAGGCCAAGAGAAGTGAAAAAAGCTGAGTAAGGAAAAAAAATCTAGAACTAGTACTCTAAATGCTTAACCTGGTGGTGGTATTATTAATGTGTCACCTGTGACTGTTACCCAAAGTTCATTGTAATATGGAAATTAAGAATGAAATGGGACACAAGTGCAATTAATGCTGCTAATTACATATAATTTGTAGGGTATTATGACAGTCTTGAAAAATGTTAGAGATAGGAAATGCCACCCTGGAGCTAGGAGGAATGTACTGTCTGAAGAATGCTGTGGAAACACAAGGTAAAGAAGATGGAGGAGCAGGGAAGAAACTGGTTCTTGCCCAGGAAAGGGCAGGAGAGTCCTGGTTCCGGCACAGGCATTTCGTAGGCCAGCACTCAGGTGCAGACACTTGCCACTCCCAAAGGTACCCAGGGCTTTTAAGCACCTTTAGCAGATAACTGGGGGAGCCTAAGCAAGAAGTCAGTGCAGCTGCTACTGCCAGAGCTGAGTTGCTAAGGGTAGGCCTTTTTCTTCGTGTATTTTCTTTCTAACTTGTTTCTGGTTTTAATGAAATCTGTAACTTTATATGTTCTGGGAATAAATGTGGCTAACTCATTTCCTTAATCTCATCAGGGAGTGAAAGTGATCCCAGTGTGATTTAGCACGTAGTGGACGCTCTGTCCTTGAGGAGGTGTCGACTCAGTTATAAGCGGTGTGTGCAAGTGTAAAACTGCGTTGTGCCTAGCCTGTGGTGTTCAGGTGTTAGACTTGTATTGAAGCAAGAAACTTCAGATTTGCTCACCTGAATTTTATCCTTTCTTTCTTCTACAGAATGTAGACGATGCTAAAAGTGCTGTTATATAGGTATTGTGTAGCTAGAGGCATCAGCCTGAGTGCGGATGCAGCCATGTCAGTATGGAGGTGCTTCATACTAGTGGAGTTTTATCTTGCTTACTAGATGTGAGAAGTTATCTCGATATACTCAGTTTCAATATATGTGAAATCTGTACCTATGCAGTGGGCAGGAGCTGGTTTTGCCTATTTGATTACATGCAAAGTAGTACAGCTTGGTATTTGTTGTGAAGAGTCTTAAAGAGTGACTTTGTGCCTGCAGAATACCGTGCTTACTCTAAAAATACTCATCTGGACTGCTTTATAATCTGCATGTGTATACAAATTGCTTCATTTAGTACTGCAACACTGTCTGGTCCTCTCTGGGGTGAAATACAGAGACAGCTACTCACCGATTCACCATTCAGCAGAAACCCGTTGTGCGGTGGCACCGTTCAGGCCACAGCCCTACCAGCAAAGGCAGCATTTGCAGTTAAACTCTTCTCCGAGATCATGGCAGTGGCAAGGTCAGATGCTTACAACGAAATAAATGTTCGTCTAGCCTCAGCTTGGTGTGCTCTCAGCTCTAAACACAGTTCACACAGAGCATATAGTTGTACCTGAAGTGTTTTTTTCCACACTTCTTCAAAAGGCATCAAGAAACAAAGGGTAATGGAAGTAGCCCCTTGCATGTAGAGAGATCTGTGGGAATACAAACAATTGGAAACGTTTTATTTCCAAATTGATCTGTGTTTTTAAAAAGCAGAATAAGTTATTTGGTTTAGGTAATCAAATATTTAGATTGACTTAAAATGTATGACTATTATAAAAACCTAAATGTTCTGCTTTGGTTGAACTTGAACTGATTTTTATTGTTCATGTGATTGCCCTCAAAATACCCGTTTTGCCCAGCACTGATTTTATATCTGTCCATCTGCATGATTTCTTTAAGCTGTGAGCCAAATTGGGGCCAACACACGTATCATAAACAGCAATGCATTTAATTCTGTCACTTATTTTCCTTTATTTTCATGTGTTTGTAGCCCTCTGCAAGCATTCTATTTTCTATATATTTCAGAGAAAATATTATAAATCTGTCATGGACCATTTGCAGAAAACAAATCTTTGTAAAGTAATAACATGAAAGGAGATATATCTAAGAGAGGCGATATTGCAGCAATAATTAATGGCCAAAGCCTGGTAACAACTATGAGGAATATTTTTTAATTTAAACAGTGGATGAGAGTATAATCAAGTAAATCAGATCTCAGTAAACAAGAAGCCAGTTAAAAGCCTCATAAACAATGCATGAATGAGAAAAAGATTGTGGAGCAAACAATTAACCAGAGACTTCGCTGAAAAGTAGTTAATGACACAGGCATAATAATCATGACTTCTAATGACAACAAAATCAGGAAGACAACGCTGTCTTCTCATGAAAATAAGTCATTCTGGTATGAAAACATTTAGAATTCATATTTTATTACTTTAGTACAGAATTGTTAGAATAGAACTGTACCGAGACTCTAACCTTGCAAGGATATTTCTCTACTGTTATGATAGCCAACAAAATGATACAAAAAAATTTGAAAACAAAATGCTCATTTGCTAGAACCGTGGAAGACTAGATACCTAGTGAGTATCTTTTTCCTGACCCCTTTTCTGTTTATAATGAACTAGGTTTCTTACTTACCTCCTTAGTTTATAAAGCGTAGCATATTTTTCCAAACAAATGGTACAATCGTACGCATATTTGGAAACCTAGCTGAGAGGTTTTTCATCACAGCTTCCAGTGGTGTTTGGGCTTGGAATGCTGTATAGAAATCTCATGCGTATCCTTCAAAAGGAGATACTAAGCAATATTAAAAAAAAAAAAAAAGGAAATTGCTACAGAATGGTTTTTGCTTCATGTAAGTGATCTTTCTGAAGAAATTGAGTTTGTTAGAGGATGTTCTGTCTTTCTCCACCTTTGGTGTGACAAAAATTCTGCTTTTTTGAAAATGAGATTCCCTGGTTACTACCGGCCGTCAATACACGGCATCTGAAGAAGGGGGATTTTTCCAATTTAAACTTGTCTAGGTCTTGTTCTCTGCTCTTCTCATGCAGCCCCTCACCCATTCATCTTCAGGCTCCCTTTACAAGGCGCACAGTAGAGGGCTCAAAATAAAGCTGTACTTTGAAGGCGATCCTTCTGAGTTCTTGAGCAGCTCCTGGAAATAAAAATAAATATGATGAGCAGTGAAAAACAAGATTCAAGTTTAAGATCTAAGAAGAGATCATAATACCTACTAAAACGAGGGTCCAGTGATGGTGGAGCCCCAGGGACAGGGTTTTTGGCACGTAAAGAAAAATGTTCTGCAACTGCTCTCGCTTGGTTTCGTGTGTTCTGGAGGGTAAAGTTAATGCATCACCCCAGTAAAACGTTCGACCCTAGTGTCAAACCTGTGATGATGGTTAACGCTATCAAGCTATAAATGTGACATCACTTCACGTGTTTGTTCCCAGCTTCTGAGCTGAGAGCCAAACCAGATCTTTCTTCTTATTCTGTGACTTGGAATGGGACTAAGGAATTAGGTCTTTCCGCTGAAATTTCCTGACTCGGAAACGTGGCTTCTGTTGGCAATCTGCGTGGCCGCGTGCCGTGAAATATGGGAGAGATGGTTAATTTGCTCATAACTGTTAGGTGACCTTTCCTTTTGATGTAAAGCTGCCTTTCTCAATCTTGCTTTTACTAAAATGCAGATCAAATTATAAATTTGTGTGTATATTTAAAAAAAAAAAAAAACAAACCTCAAAATACTTCCGAAAACTGCTTAATGCTGGCTGGGTCTCAGAGCTGAAACATGGGATAGGAATGTGTGCCCAGTAGAATGTTCACCTGCTGGTTCTCTAAGGTTTTTGTGTCCTTTGCTGCTTCCAGAGGTCCCAGAATTGAAGGAAATTATTTTTATTTTTTTTTTCCTGACCGCTACCTTGTAAATGCCACCTGGGAGTTGGATAGTCCCCAACAAGAAATCCTGCTAAACTTTCTACAAAATTCTGGCCTGAGTGTAACTCTTCTGCTTTTATTTGTATAGCAGGAGCTGTGCTGACTTTTGTTTCTGTCTGTAATTGTAATTTTTCACTGAAATCTTCTCCCATGTTTCTACTTGATCGGCAGGAGGAAAAGTAAAATGTAGAAATATTTTTTTTTTTCCAACTGAACTATTGGAATATAGCACTGAATATAGGAGGTGAGCTGATCAAATGATTGCACAGAGACCACTTTTACATAGCTCCAGCTCAGAAAATATTGTTGCAAAAATGTATTAAATAATTGCCTAAATAAAATAGAACACAATATTCCTTTTAGAACTTTTCCAGAACTTGTTGCTTTCAGGAGCCTGTGTATATTTAAGATACAATAAATTCAGTTGCTCTTCATTGTACTCTGTTCCCAGTCCCTTACAATTTAGAGAGGCTTTCCAAATCTGTACTTCTGGGTGGATGAGCAGCATGGAAAATTGTGGAAATCGCTGTGTTGGGTCACTGGTCTTCCCTCTGATGTGTGCATTTGTTTTTCTCAGCAGTGGTTTCTACAGCAATAGGATATTAACAGTCTATATTGCCAGAGCCACCTTGTTAAAGATAAAAACTAGAGTTTCTTACAAATTCTAGAGAAGTAAAAAAGCACTGTTGTTAGATCTGCTATCAAAACAGTCTTATCTAATTCAACTAAGTCTGGGGCTTTTCAGATTTAAGCTCCTATGAAAACCTGCCTATCTATTACTGAAAAATCTCCATTATAGTTCATGTCTTAAATTTATCAGCATTTTTTAAGTGAACTGGCTTGCTACTTCTCTCATTCCTTAAAAGCCAATCCTGTTAAAGTTTTGCTAGTTAAGGAATTGCCAGGTGTGTTAAATACAGAAGCAGTCTGTGTCTTGTATTTTCTTGTTGATCGTTCGGCTGGTACAGCATGTCCTGGTCACAGGAGGTAGTAATGCCAAGCAGGTGACGCTTGTTATCTTTTTCCTCTCCTGAGGCCTTTCCTGGTGCCTTTGGTGGGACCAGGCTTTGCATTTCATATCCCAGTGGAGATTTTGTGCTTTGTTAATCAAATGTACAACGTTCAAATACTTGTCCATTTTTAAAATTTAGGTTAAGCTTTTCTCTGTAGAAGGATGATTAAAAATCATCATTAATTCATACCAATTTTCTGTGACACTAGCAATCTGATCTAGTTAACAGGGGTGGGGGTTTTAATTTTTTTTTTTATTTCAGCCTTCCATTTAAGCGAAGCCAAGGTGGTCCGAGACAATTCTTGCTAGAAGAGGGAGTTGGAGTGCTGCAGTTCTGTGCGTGGGCAGAGGAGGAGAAGGATTGAGTCTAAAAGGAGTGGATAGCAGATTCATTGGACATGAATTTGCCGTAATTTCCTCCTGATTGGATCTGTCTTTTGACTTGAATACTACACGGGTTCTAGTTTGTTGGGTTGCATTTGTTTTTTGTTTGTTTTTTTCCCCTGATATGGCTGGTAGGAGAAATGCTGCAAGGCAACTATTCAAATCACATTAGGGGAAAAAGTCTTGTCAAGCTGATTACCATCAGGGCTATCTCAGCCATCAGGATTGCCGTTTCCTGCTTTGAGCCACAGTGATTTTTACTGTGAGCAGAGGAGCGTTAAAACACTGGATCACTTCACTGTATTTCCGTGTATTTCTTGATTCTCTGACAGTGATCATCTGCCCTGTGGTCACTGCAAACACTAAAGCCATTAATCCTTTACTTGGGCATCTTTAGATAGGCAAGTCCTATTTTCCAGAGTTGTAACTCAGTTACTTAAGTGGTAAAACCTTAATTTTTTTTTTTTGAAGGTGAGTCATGTGATGAAATAAGTCTTTGGGAAATCTCTTAGCCCAACTTCAAATCTAGCTTCTTTCTTGTTTGGGGACTTTTTTTGGATTGCAACTTCCGAGTGCTACAGAAGTATTCCGAGAGCACAGGCAGCCTCTCTGTGATGTGGGAGCCGAGCATACTCGAAAATGCACTGTGTGCCTGCCATACTCCACATGCTACAGAAAATCACCCGTAACATTGCTATTTTTGATATGAGCGAGGCAGAAAGAGGCTTACAAGGGTTTGCTGCGCGCGTTTACCGGTATCCTTTGTGTCATCTGACTAAGATGTACAAGAGCAAGATCACTGCAAGGATCTAGATTTCACAAGAAAGTATAAGTACATGGTCGCATCCAGCCTTTAAGGAAAGGCTTCACAAATACAGATGCTTTTGTACAAAGTGTTTTGTTCACTGATACGGTAAAGAATCAACAGAAATTGCAGAACATGTGCTCTTTGGGCGAGGAGACGTGTGCTTGCTCTGTTAGTAACAGCTGCCTGGAGAGCTGGCAAACGCTCCCCTTGGATAATTTGCATGTAAGTGAGGTGGGCTTGGTTTCTGTGAGACACTGCAACCTCCAGTAACCACTTCCAGATGTGTTTGTGATTTAATTTAGGCCATTGTACGTATTAGGACATGAGATAGCGTAGTGCCACCCCGGCAGGGCCAACAGTTACCGTTAGTTTTCCTGTATTATGGGCATGCAGCTGTGTTTCACAGCTACCAGGTCAGCACGCGGGGTGATGCAAGTTAGAGAATTTAAGCTGTCTCTCAAGATAGCGTGAGATTGGAGATAGCTCCAGTTTAAAACAAATGTAGAGCTTCTGCAAATTCTTCATGAATGTCAGTAAATACTGGAAATAGGGGAAGGCCGTAGAGGTACTGCTCTAGTTCTCGTAGAGGTCTCTTCTGTATCTTGATTCATCTGGAGGTAGAAATGATAACGAAAACACTTCCATCTTGTGATTGATGGATGATAATATGTCAGTGAGCATTTCTGTTAACCACATCATGGAAGAATAGCAGTGGAAGGGGCCTTAGCGTGTCCAGTGATAACTTCCAGGTCAGCGAGCCAAATTGCATGTTTGGCAGGTCAGTGTGTAGGGGCTTTATTTTCATCTGCCTGCACAATTTTGGCCATTGTTAGCAATAGCAGAAAACTTGGTCCTCGGTGTATTCTGTGATAGCTATATAAAACAACTGTTCTAGGTGGTCCTGAATGTAAGAATTTATTTTCTGGAACAGAAGTACGTGTACTGACGTTAGTCTAGTCCCTCTTCATTCATAGTGTTCTGCCTGGTTTGCCCACAGCTCCAGCCCCTTCCTGGCTGGGGAATCTCCAGCTGCAGAGCTGCTGCTTCGGGCTTCCCCGGCCAAGCAGTGCTGGCAGCGTTCCCTGCCCCATAGCTTGGGTATGTTAAAGAAAAGGTACAAACTCTTTTGCTTCAGCTCTGTTGTATGTTGCGATGGTCGGCTGCAAAATGTAGGAATCCTTCCAGTTACGTGAACCTCAGTTCTGATTCAACCCTTTTCATTCCAAGGTAGATTGGTTTAGCTAATGACTCCCTTTCCTCCTCCTAGATGTTTCTAGTAGCTGTTTGATCCTTCTGAAGTCTTGTATTTTTAATTCAGTCCTTCTGAAGCTTGTTACAAGCAGCTAGCGATCCTGGCCAAGACCTTTTAAATAAATGAGTTAGAAAATAATTTACTGTGCTCCTAGCAATGTTGAATTACTATTTAAATAGAGCAAATTAGATCCAAGACTTAATCTCTCATCAATACCCTCTCATGTGACAGTTTCAGCTCAGGATTGGTTTAGTCATTGCAATTTTAATAACACTTGTGTTTGTCAAGTAGAGCTCCTGTTTCTTTTAGAGAAGATTTCAGAGTCTTGGGTTGCATTTATCAATTGTTCTAGTTAAATAGTAACTTGGTGCTCTTGGTAATTCTAAGCCCTGAGGAAGGTTGGTTTGGCTGCAAGATCAGCTCTGCTGATAGATGAAATGGTTTGTTGATACAACAAAATAAATGAGCCTCTAAATAAAAGCGTGTTGAGTTTTGCTTACCTAAAGAACTAGGTGGCGTAAAATAAAGCATGAGAATCATTTAGAAAGATTTTTCCATGAAGTCCACTTCAGATTTCTCCCAACATTTAAATAGCCACTTTCCACCTTATACTCATTGGCTTTATTTCTGAAATAGAAGACAGACATGATCGTTGTGCCTTTGATTAAATCTTTACGGTAGCATGTCAGTCTTTGCTGGAACCAGAGGATCCAAGAGAGAAGGCAGCTTGTATGCCCATCCTGTTGTGGGTTTTTGTTTTGTTTTGTTTTTTATTTTTAGAAATGCTCCCCTGTTCTAGGAGTGTTGCAGGTCAGGGTAGGTATGGAAAACATAGAGGCAAAAAAGCTAGTGGGTCATTCACCCTGATGAATCCCTTGCTATCAGGGAGAGAGTTACCAGATCTTTGCCAGCATTTTGGGGAGAATTTCAGGCAATGCTCCAAATGCCAGAAATAAACTGAGAGCTCATGTATGGGAGTAGAAGGTATGCTGCCTTAAAGGAAGCTTGAATTAAAAGCAGAGATTTCAGTAAATCGAGGAGATGGTGAACCTCTAGGCAGAACTGAAGGCAGCTCCTTAGGTCCTTTCTTCCATCATAGAATTGCAGGAAAACGCGTAGGAGAAATAGAATTCCAGCAGGATAGACGGAAGCTTCATCTTAAACACATCTTCTGTTACAAAACACCCCTCAAAGTCCTGCATAAAATCTGTTGTGCAGGACCAAAAGCCACATTTGGATGTTTGTGCTCTGCATGGGAAGCAAAAGTGATCAAGGAAATCACCGATGTCATGGGCCACTGCACAAGCAGGGAGCGTGTGAGGCAAAATTCCTGGGTGATTCCCAGTGAACCATGTGACAGAGACAAATAAAACCCTTTAATTGTGCCTGCCAGTTGTTAATTCCACACCCCAGGGATCAAAAGTATTTGGGGGAGCATAGGCAAGATAAAGTAACCAAACACCTGAGGACTTTGCCTACATTGTGGAGCGCGTGTCACTCGGCCAGTCTCCTGGAAACTAAAAAACCAGCCCGAACCAACCATGGCAATTGAATTATGTAGCGGGGGGGGGAATGGTCGAAAAGCGGGGGACGGACGTGGAGGGGAAATAAAGGGACTGTTTCTTGCCTATATTTAGCTAAGAACCTTTTTCCTACTGATAGGAAAATGCATTTGGCTTTGATCAGAATGGTTTCCTGCTGTTTCTGCCCCTCTTGTACTCCGCTTCTAGTTGCGAGTTTGTGCCAGTTTTGTGTTGTCTTTTTATGTTGCCCTGACAGCTACTAGCTGTCATATAAATAATCTGTTTCTGAAATAGATTCTGCTTTCTGAAAGGGGCAAAATTATACAGGAAGCAGATTTGCTTGAACCAAGTAAGCTGTCACTAAAAGACTAAGCAGAGGCTAGTGAGAACTGGCACGGAGGGTAAACATCTCTCAAGCCGTAGCAAAAAGGAGTGTTTCTGCCTTTTCCGCCTTAGTTTGGCGTCTGGGTTTCCTGTTTCTTCTTCTTTGTGTTCCCCTGTAGCCCAGACCTTTATGTCCGCCGTCTGTAACGTGCGGTGTGATCCTTCCCGGGGTCTGTGGCAAGAGCGCACGAAGTTTGTTTGCTGTCGTCTGTCGTGCCGGGTGGCTGGTGAGAGGAGCAGCTTTCTTCCTTCGCTGCTCTCATAAAACAAGGGTGATGCTCTCTGAGTGGTCAAGCAGTGCAGTATGATACTCTAGCTATGCTATCAGATTGTAAAGCAGTCCTTTTTAAGCACTCATTATTCTCTGTCAAGTTGTTTGTTTGCATCTTCTCCTTTCAATGGAAACAAAAGAGCCGAGATCCACAGACAATAGCAGCGATACAGAAAATATGTGTTCTGATAATGGCATAAACAGCAGCTTGCTGATGCCTTGCTAGAGGATCGCCTATAGAGCTGATGGATTTTCAAACAACTGTATTCTACTGTGCCTTTTGGTTGTCCCACATAGATGGGATCAGTCATTTTGTCTGGGAACAGGGACATATTTTGCAGAAGTTACTAACCATTGTGGTATGATTTTTACGTATCTGAAACCAGGTGTTTGCACGTGAACTGTGTTGGACTCAGGATGAAAAAAATAATGAATTTCAGATATTCTAGGGTCGGAGAACTTCACAGTCACCTTACAAACAATTTGTTAACAAAAAAACTCTCTTAAGGCAAAATTTGCTTGCTAATTGTTCACAGAGCTCTAGTATAACGATGCCTCTATGCAAAAAGTGTGGCTAATGAATTTATCATGCGAGGCTTTTTTGTCTTGATGTATCTTCTAATGGGTTTGCCCTGCGAGTTCTTGCTCTCAAGGACTGATGAAAAGCAATAATGCTGGGCACTGGAATTTATAAACCAATTTACACCGTGGAAGGAATAACAGATTTTTATTGAGTTAATGTTTAATTATCTGAGTTCTTTTGTTCTTTATTTCTTGTAACTGAGTTGGTTTGTCACTTTTGTAATTAATTAGACAAAAGAAAAAAAAAATCAAGCGCACTGTTGCTCAAATTAACGTCAGTTGTGGGATTAGCACATGGTTTATTGCCCCCACCAACACACACTGCCCCCGCTTTGCTATCGCATAGGCCAGCGTGGGTTCAAAAGCTGAACCGCTTCCAGCTTTGAGGAAAGAGCGGAAAATAGTCTTTTCAGGCTTGGTAAGCTTAGAAATATCAGATTGTCTCTAGCTATAGATAGAAGCCTGGTTCCTTTAGCACAGTGACCTTAAATATGCCAGCACTGGGAAATATCTTAGCAGTCGTTACACTTGACTTTAAAGGAACTTATTTTGGGATTGCCATGGCTGCCAGCCCGAGCTGTGATGTGAAGGTTGCTAAGGTTACGAGGCGGCCTTCAGTGATGTGCAGTGACATTCAGATAGGAGGAAGCAACAAATCGAGTAAAGAAAACAATTTTTGAAATTGGACTTTCAAATATATTTGGATGATTATTTGCTCACCTTTCTTCCCTGACACATAAGAGCTCCACATCAGCAATTTAGTAAATTATTTCCCAAGGACGGAGTAGACTCAGTACGCATCTTTCTTCTTTCCCCCCCCCCACCTCACTGTTTAGGAGGGATATGTTAATGGGTAAAACATGCTAGAGAGCAGGTGACACATTGCTATATTTTAATCTATTCTAGAGGAAACATATCTTGTCTAATGATTTTTTTTTAACCTTCCTCTCCTTGAGTATGAGGATGCAGAGCATGAGGTGGAGATGGGGGAACCTCTCCCCACCTCCTCTTTCCACTTTCCCCAGCCCCAGTATGTTTCTTGTTTCCCTCCCAAATCCTGCTGGGGTGGTGGGGAGTGCTGGCTAGGCTCCACTCCATTCTATAAAACAGTCTGGCAGAGTTAAGTGAATTCACCGTTTTCACGCCTTTCTGGAAAGGAAGGAGAGCTGAGCTTGCTTGGTGAGAGTAAAGTGGCTGTTTTGTACAGCTGTGATGAAAAGCCTCGAGAGGGATGGCAGCACTCCTTTGCATCAAGGAAAACAGCAACACTGCTGTTCCCAGATCCTTATAAACTACCTAATTCCTGCTAATTTTATAGGAGGGAAATGCCAGAAAAGGAGGCAGATGCTTGCGGTGTCCTCTCACATAGCCTACACAGTGTGCCTAACCCTGCTCACAAATGTTAACGGTGATACTTCTTTACCTATGGAAATATCAGAGACAATAGGCAGAAGGCACGATGGAAAAGTCTGCTGGCAAGGCTTCTGTATAAACAATGTCTTGGGGTTTGGAGAACTTTTATAAATGCCTAATTTTCACTTCATTTCATCTTCTGTCAGTTTCTGTAATGCTGATGGTAAATAACACTTGATTTACTTTTTTTTTTTCCCTTGGAAAATACGAATATTAGGAAAAATAATAGGATGCATCACATTTTCTTAAGTGCTTGTAGTTTAATGTATGGGAGCATAGAATAGAAGCACAGCTATGATTCTCAGTAAATAAATAAAACTGTGATATGAATAGTATAGCTGCAGTCAGGCTCTGTATCCACCGTTTAGACAAATGATGAAAAATATGGAAGTTTGAAATGTTAAATAAAACATGTGAATACATAGCAGTGTTTAAGAAAGAAAATGGTAAAGCATGAAAGGAGAATCCCGGTGAATCAAATAACTTTTCTGAATGAGTATTTTGAAAAGAATGCATTGCTGCTGTATTTAGAGATTTGCTTAAAATTACCTTTTAAAAGCCCTCTTCCAACTCAGAATTGGGTGTATTTTAGGTCTCTGAATAAACCTCACTGTTAGGATTCTGGATTATTCTCCTAGATACATAATTTATTAGGATATTTCACATTTAAAAAGAAACTTCAGAATAAGCTTTTTATTGCCCCTCAGGTATTGCTAGTGCTAGTCATCAAGAAGCCATGGCCTTAAAATCATTTAAGTGATGTAATGGCCTCCTCTTTTTTTTTTTTTTTTTTTTTTTTTTTTCTCCTTCTTTCCTTTTCAAATCAGTGCTTCAGTTTTGTGCCCTGGTGCTCCAGGAAACAACTGACAGCTGGTGCTGCCTCCAGCAAAGCCTCGTGCCTGGGGTGGGCTGTGGCCTTCGGCCTCGCCGGCTCCCCTCTCTGCTGCTGGGCGGTGAGGTCCTCCCGTGCCAGACCAAGGCAGCTCCTGCTGTGAAGCGTTCTAGGTCTGTCTTAGCTCTGGCACCTTCTCCATCTTGCCCACAAAGATGGTTTCTGGTCCCTCAGCCAGGAGGGGGTGGGCGGCAGAGTGAGTCATGAGGCTTTGCTGAGTGTGCTGCAGGTTTTCTGCTTCAGTTTTTTTCTTCTGGCTTTAAACACACAATTATTTTTCATTCTTCAACCCTCACAGCTAAAGCTGTTCAATTTGTTGCCTTCATGTTTGCTCCTCTGTCTCCTGGTTTTGGTTCCGTGACCTTTTCAGGAGGGTTTGTAGTGGTTTCAGGTGCACAGCACAGCGTGGAAAGCATCGGCCTTGATCCCTAGGGAAGAATGTAAGAGTAGTCTGAGCCTGTCAGTCAAAAATGCTCTTTTTATCCTCCAGCAGCTAGTGTTCCTTGAACTTGCTGAGACTGAGGTATTTTCTTGTGATTTAATATCACTTGGTGGATTTATTTTCTATGAACTTGTCCAGGTGTGGTTTTTTTCCCCCCTCAGCAGGTAATGCTGGTTAGCTGTCCTGGGTTCATGATTCCTTGTCTACTTCGTTCCCAGTGAGAGAAGAGAGAGGGGAAAATGTCAAGAGTCAATATTGTGGTGGTCCTGACTGATTATCCAACTGGAAAACTGAACTGGGATGGGTGATCGGGCCTTTGAATGAAGCCAGGGGAGAGCCGTCCTGGTCTGGAGGCACGTCGGAATTGGAAGGGAAGAATTGTCAGTCTCTTCTCTAAACCACGTGTGAGGTTGGGTAGGGATCTATGATGAGCCGGCAGCACAGTTATTTAGCCAGGGGAGACATTTTACTTGCGTATATATTGCATTACAAGTACAAATTTATGAGGTGTTCCCATTCCTGGTTGTTCGCAGCCTCCAGGAGAGGGTAGCCAGGGAAGCTCTGCGTTCTCAGGCAGCCAGGTAGACAGGCAGAGTCGTTCCTGGGAACGGGTTTTGCCAGGCCCCGTTTTGGTCAGGCGCTGCCTGTTTTCTACTGCCTACCCTTTCTGCTGCAGCAGGAGGTTGGCAGAGGGAATAAGCTTAGTAACTTTAAAGAAAGGCACTGTTGAGCTAGAAGGAGTTCTTTCCTGCATTAAATATTCTGAAATTTTATGTTTACCTTTACAAGATCTATATCAGATGAGATCCACAAGGATTTTTGTTTGTGTGATACATCTGTTGTGGTGAGATGCTGTGGAAAGCTTTGCACGCCTGCAGGTAAGCAAGCTGCATTTTAAGTCTTTCCTCCAAGCCCTCTGTGCTTGGGGGAATGATTTTCATCTCACTTACTGAACCAGTTTCACACAATTGTAATTTCTCTGACTTCAGTGGGTTTTCTTGAGATGTGCTAATGTCAAGTCAGATTTGGGTCTCATAGGTTTTGCAAAACCAAGCTGAAAATAAAGCAAGGGGGGGGGGGGGGGAAAGGTTTTCCAACAACATTTATAGTTTCTCATTTCCAGCTTAGGAGTTAATACACCATGAAACCTTGTATTTTGCAGGGTTTTTTAGTAGTCCTCTGACTCTTCTGCTCCTGTAGAGAAAAACAAGGTGAAAATTACACAGAAATGAAAAATAATGAGAAGGAAAATATATAGTTTCCACACTCCTCCTTTTGGGAGCTTTACAGAGATGTCACTTTTTCAGTGGTTCATGATGTGTGACTGTGTCCATTTTCTGGTCTCTGCTGTGCTACTGCAGTTGGCTTCAAAACCTGAAGTGAGTTATAGAAATGTAAAATGTTATTATTAAGTTGGTGACAAGTTGCATTCACAATGATATCTTACATACTGAAAGTGTTCTCGAGCTTGTATGTAGGTTTTAACATGAAAGACTTTACAACAGCAGCGGCTGGTAAGATCAGTCCAGTGTTCACATATGCTCTAGTATCAGATACTCATTTTTATAAATGATTCTGACAACAGAAGTAATGTTTTGAGTTATAACTGAAATATGCATGTACTTGTAGGCACACATTAGCTGTCTTAAAAAGGGCTTTTCTGTCTTCCCCTAGTTAGATACTGAATGCCGTAGGGCTTTTGAGATTCTGCTGGAAGCCAGGTTAGGGCTGAAGTGATTCAGGGATTTGCTGTGTTCTTCTCTCAGCAATATGCATAGCAACTCTGTTCAGATTACAAATAAAAAGATGTATTCTTCAGACTATTATTCCAACACCTGTGAGTTGTTAGCTGAGAACTGAACTGTGCTCTTTCTGCTGCTCCCGATATCAGCATTGACGTAGACTACAATAAAATGGATGGCAAGTTTAGCTCAACTGAAGTCATTTGATGTCTTATGACAACTGATAGTTGCCACAGCATCCATTCAGCGTATGTCCTAGAGCCAGCCGTGCCTGGCTGGCATTCCTGCAGCTTTTCCCCTTTCTACCAGGGCGTGTAAGCAGAGACCTCTGTTCCGCAGAACCAAACCTGGGACTGCCTGTTGTGTTTCACCTGGAGATGAGAGGTAGTATTGCATGCAGAGGGTGACGGATCACCCGTTTCTGAGGTGAGTTACACAGAGTCTGCAAATAGAGAAACACCAGTACGAGAACAGGCTGGCCTGAAACAAGTAAGCATCTACTGTAACTCTGAGAGGTGCATCTCGCCATTTGTGCGTGCTCTTCTCATCTTCCAAAATGTTCCTGCTCCTGCTGTGAAGGAGTGCTCCTCTTTGAGACAAGTTTTGCTTTTAACAAACATCACGCCATTAGCCAGCTGGATCTTGGCTCTGATCTTTGGCACAGTATTTGTCAGGAGCAAAATCAATGCCCTGCCTGCCTTTTCAGGGCAGCCATCATCAAAAGTTTGATTGTTTGTCTCTCTAGCTCTCAGCTTGAGCTGTCAGGATTGGCAGTCAGAAAAGTCATCCTCTTTTAGGTAATTGGAGGAAATGCTATGAGAAGGTCAGTAACGTGAGCAGACAGGAGTCTCTGATGTCATTTTAGACGTGGTTCCTGATAGTGAAAATATGTATATCGTGGTTCTGAGCCAGGGAGCCCCCTGCCTCCAGGGTGATGGGGATCCCTTTGAAAGAGAAGTTGAAAACTGGCATATTTTTATTTCCTCTAACATGCTGGACCTTTCAACAACTAAAATGTTTAGTTTGAAGAGCAAAATCAAAGATTAACCTCTGAGGTTAATACCGGAAAAAAGATTCCGTTTTGTATCAACAGGAAGATTTTATATGGTGCAAACTGTTCTTGAGGGAAGCGTCGTCTGTGATGGTCTAAATTATGCACTGTGAATGACGATTATCTTGCACTACGCGTACAGATCATTCAACCATGAGATTGGAATCATGTTAGTAATAATTAAAAGTATGTACCGGCTTTTGTGCTTGAATATACTGTTCTGGCCTATGATTAAACTGTGCAGTATTAGGACATGAATTTTGACTCATTCCAGCAATCATTTATAAGTAAAATCTCGCCTCTAGAAGGTGTGTACCTAGTACTCATTACCTTGTGCAATGAACCAAGTCCATAACCTTCTTGGTGGTGTACAAAAATAATAAAATGCGATTGAAGGTTCCTATTTATGCTATCATTCATTTTCTGTGACTGGGCGAAGTTTGCAGAAGCATTGAGACAGTCATCTTTGTACCTTTAGTCCTCTTTGAAATTTCAGAAAGGGAACTTTTCTGCCTGTTGTGAGATACTTAGTGGATGGGAACAATTGATCTCAACACTGTTAGAATGAGGGTCGTCGAGCGCTGGAACAGGGCTCTGGAGATAGTGAGGAGACTCCATCCTTGGAAAATCCTGAAACAATTGATACAGCTTTAAAGTAAGAGGTTGGACTAGAGGACCTGAGTTTTCCTGTGATTTTTCCTTTTTTTTTTCTTTTTTTTTTTTTTTTGGTGTGACTTCAGAATAATTGTAAGAAAATACAAGCCTCACCAGAATGGAAGTCAGAAATCTTTAAGATGAAAACAACAATAACAAAAGAAGAAGGGCCATTCAGTACTTTACAGCATTCCTAAATTTTACAGGGCATGAGAAATCTACTGAGTTAAGAAATTCTATGATAAAGTGTGTAAATTCTGCAGAGTGACCTGGCAAAACCCAAAAGGCTTAGGTTGGGCAGTTCTCTCCCTGTCATGTCCACTTGTGATCTTTCGATGGCCTTTAAGGGATTGAAAAGGTATAATGCTACAGTATTTAAAAATAAATGAAAAAATCCCTAAGAAAAAAATGGCACAGTGGATCTTAGAAATGAGTTACAGGAAATGGAATATGGCCCAGTGAATTGTGATTTGCTGCATGTCACAAGCTCTAGCTGACTCCACCAAGTTGGTCTGTGACCTTGAGAGAGTCATCGCATCATTCAGTACCAGAAAATGCAGAAATGGGCTTCCACCCTCATTCCCTTCCTTGCTTGCTTTAGCTGGGCAGCCTCTGTTCAAATTCTCACCATCTACAGGAGCACGATCTAAGGAGGGCTGCGCCAGAGGGCAAAGTGATCGCTTTCAGGAAAACCCCAAGTGTTACATTTCAGGACATATAGCCTGCATTATTTACAGCCATCTCTCCAAAACTGATACGATGTGTGGCACAACTCAAAATCTCTCTGAACATGTAATGTAATTGCCACCTTAAATTGATAGTACGTCATATTAGCAAGGAGCTGGTGACATACACAGATGTATTGAATGTATATCATCTTCTGGCAAACATATATAACTTCCCACTTTTTTTCAGCCCTTCTTGGAAAAATATAGCTCTATACTGGGTTTTGGTTTATGATCATTTCTCTTGAGTCCCTGCTGTTCGTGAAATGCTTTTCCTGAGAGAGTACCAAATAGAGTTTTGTTTATAATAAATCCAGACAGAAGTCTTGGGGCTGTGTAGTATCTCACAGGGAGTGATCCTGGATGGAAGGAGTGATTTTTCCCCCCCCCTCGCTGGGACATGGTGAAGAGGGGCCGGGGCAGAGCCCTCTGGCTACTTCCCGGGTGTTGGCACGTTGCTTTGCCATGTATCCCCTCCTGCTCTTTGACTGGTGCTTGGGCTGAAGAGCTGGCCTTGTTGAAATCTGGAAACGGGGACATCCTGAGAAACACTGCCTGGCTGAGATGAAGCCTGCAGTTTCTATAAAACCTTGTGCTTTCATGTGCAGGATATCCTTTTTACCCTGCATAATCCTGTCCAGGTTTTATATATATAGAAAAATAAAAATCACCCTCAGTTTTGTGACTGCTAATAATCCAGCCGCACCACATTTACCACCTTTCACTGGCCTCTTCTCTCTGCTCCCAAGCAGCTGCTTCCTTGCTGCCACTCATTTTGTGGGGGTTAGCCACTACCACCTAGCTGGCTCTTGTATTTTAGCACGATTTCTTGGCAGAGGTTTTGTCACCTCTGTGCACCCACCTACAGAGGCTGGAAGCAAGGGCAGGTAGCCTGGGAGGAATACAGAGAAACTGTCCGAGCAGCCAGGGAGCAGGTTAGGAAAGCCAAAGCCCTGACAGAATTAAATCTGGGCAGGGATGTCAAGGGCAACAAGAAAAGCTTCTATAGGTACATCAGTGGTAAAAGGAAGACTAGTGAAAATGTGGGCCCTCTCCAGAAGGAAAGAGGAGACCTGGTTACCCGGGATATGGAGAAGGCCTTTTTTGCCTCAGTCTTCACTGGCAAGTGCTCCAGCCACACCACTCAAGTCACAGAAGGCAAAGGAGAGACTGGGAGAATGAAGAACCACCCACCGTAGGAGATGATCAGGTTCAAGACAGCCTAAAGGAACCTGAAGGTGTACAAGTTCACGGGACCTGATGAGATGCATCTGCAGATCCTGAGGGAACTGGATGACGAGTTGCTCAACACGAGCCGGCAGTGTGAGCTTGCAGCCCAGAAAGCCAACCGTGTCCTGGGCCGCATCAAAAGCAGTGTGACCAGCAGGTTGAGGGAGGGGATTCTGCCCTTCTACTCCGCTCTGGTGAGACCCCACCTGCAGTGCTGCATCCAGCTCCGGGGTCCCCAGGACAGGACAGCCATGGAGCTGTTGGAGCGAGTCCAGAGGAGGGCCACGAAGGTGATCTGAGGGATGGAGCACCTCTGCTATGGAGACAGGCCTGGAGAAGAGAAGACTCTGGGGAGACCTTAGAGCCCCTTCCAGTCCCTGCAGGGGCTCCAGGAAAGCTGGAGAGGGGCTGGTGACAAGGGCAGGGAGTGACAGGCCAAGGGGAATGGCCTGAAGCTGCAGGAGGGGAGATGGAGATGGGATGGGAGGCAGAAATCCTTCCCTGTGAGGGTGCTGAGGCCCTGGCCCAGGGTGCCCAGAGAAGCTGTGGCTGCCCCTGGCTCCCTGGCAGTGTTGAAGGCCAGGTTGGATGGGGCTTTGGGCAACCTGGGCTAGTGGAGGGTGTCCCTGCCCATGGCCGGGGGTTGGGACTAGATGAGCTTTGAGGTCCCTTCCAACCCAAACCAGTCTATGATGACTATAAATCTCATTTCTAAGACCTTTTTATTTTCACTTCAGTGTATTTTTGTGCAGTGCGTACCATATTTTGGCTGCGTGGTCTGACACTTCTTCTCTACCTCACGTATATGTGCTTTTATATTGGAGGTGAACCTGTACGCACAGCCCCCTGTTAGTAGGGCCACCAGTTTGATAGTTACAAATAGTCAATAGTGCACGGGCCTTCATGAATTCTCTTTTAAAAGAAGCTGTAATTAACTTTCCTGAAGAAAAGCGTATCTCCACTGGCAATTTGGCAGCCTAAATACTAGCTTCATAGCAAAGCTTTATCTCTTGAAAACTAAGGAAGGAATATAAAGGTTACCTGTAAACTTAAAGGGATTGTGCTTCAATATTTCGGCAGCAATTTTTTTTTTTGCTTTGTTCATGGGGTTTTTTCCAAGTCATTTATACATCCTGAATTTCTCTATGGTTACAAAAATACAGTAACAATTATTTTAGGATTCAACCCAGTTACTTTTTTAGACTTGCAAAAAGTCGAGGCTTTATTATGCTATTGGATTTTTGGTGGGTTTTTTTCTTTTTTTAAAGAAAAGAACTCTTTGCTGATTATGTTCTATTTGAAAATCAATGATACAATAACTCCTGGAATTCCTAAATCCCCAGAGAAGACACATTTGGTTGTTCAAATATGCTGCTGTTGTTCTTGCACAACAATGGATTTTTCTATAAGGCTTTTTAAAATATCAGATAAAGCACAGGCAAGAGGGGAGAGTGTGAGCAGGGGAGAAAGCTAAATGTTCTCTATAAATAGTTATTAGTTTTGCTGTTTTCACACGATTATAGTAGCCGCCCTCATCCAGTAGAGTGAAAGCAGAAATATTCAGTAAAGCACAGAAGTAATTATGAGGCTAAAAGAAAAATCAAAGTACATGCTGGGCTATTGTTTGCTTTAGTTTGTTGAGTGAAATCTTTGCGCTCCGTCCTCGGTTTTTAACAGGCGTAACCTCTGATGCCATGGGGATTTCACACGTTACTCATCCAAGGGTGGACTCCTTTGTGCTTTATGTACAGACCTTTTTATAGCTCTGCTTTCAGGACGCAGAGGTGCCTTCCTTCCCCCCGTTCAGGCAGGTGTGCATTTGGGTTTTTTGAGTGTCTTTTATACTGATATGTACTAAAAAGTAAACAACTGTCATGTCACATCACAACATAAATCCAACCTTAGATTCCAACAATTAGTTCATTGAAATTACTAATGCCTACACTCTGAATTACATGATAAAGCAGAATTAATGTGTCATTACACTATAGCATCCTGGTCAGAATTACCTCTTTTACAGAGAAATCCAAGATAACTATCTCTGTAATTAAATGCGCTCCTGCTTGCTTAATAACTATAAAAACAGCCACTTTCCTGGTGTAATTGCTTAGCAGTATTTAAGAATGCTCTGTGTTATCACCTGATGTGGATCTTTGGGAGAGTTATACTAAGAAGAAAGAGAAACGAAAAAGCAAGTTGCTGTTTAAGCATGATAAATACAAGTGTATAATATTAAATACATGGGTTCCATTCTTAAAACTATTTCCTAGAAAATTAAGCTCCAGAAATGCTAATGCGTAATGCACAATGCTCCAAAGAAGATATAGCCCTAGGAAGAGTTACTTTAATGGGCTTTTTCCCCCCCTCTCATTTTTCTCCTTCCCACGATCACTGAATCTTGCTCTGCATTTTGCTCTTTGCATGTAGTATTCGATGGTAAACTTTCATCAACACGGGGGGGAGAAGATAATTTGTTTGTGGACAGTTTTTAAAGTGTCTTTTTTTTTTTTTTTTTAAATATTCTTATAAATTGAAATGCTAAAAAGATGTATTTGTAAATCTTTGCAGGTCTGTTAGAAATGTGAATTATTTATTTTTGCAGGCCTCCCCGGTAAGACCCGGTGTTCAGCAGCGTTTACTAACATCTACAGAGATGTCAGTTTATGTTTCACAACAGCGTAGGCCGTATTATGATTTTCTCAGAAGCCAGGTTGATTACCTTTTGATTAACACACTGTCCTGGGCAACTGTAAACAAAGAGGAAATAACAATGGAGGTGGATATTTTGTCTGTGGCTACACCTCCCCACCCACCAAATCCAGATTCTTAGCGTTAGCTGCCAAGATTCATGCTCCAGTCTTGTGTAGGAGCTGGAGAGACACCGAAATGCCCGAGAAATGGAAACGTAGAACAACTGGGACTTGGTGTTCGCTTTGGAAACACAGTGAGGAGCACGCGTGGTGTTCCTCCTACTTGCCTTAGACATTTGTTGTGTCATCTAAAATGTGGGGGCTGGTGCTGCAGTCCGGCCTCGTGTGGATGCACGACTGGCGCTTTCCACTGGGCTTGTGCTTAGCGTGCCGCTGGCAGAGCCTGGGTCTGGGGTCGAGAAGGGATGGTGCGTTTGATCCGTGCAAGGAGTGCGGCTGTTGAGTATCGCATCAAATGGGAATTTCTGCTTTGCAAGTATCAGGAGAGGTCACTACTATCTATATACATGGTTTCATTTTTTTGAGGTGTAGAAAATTGCATTTCTTTCTAGGATAATTATGATAGTTTGCTAATATGGCCTTTTTTGTGTTCAGTTTTCAAGTACAGATTTTATTGCATTGGCTGGTCTTGATTCCTTAGTGAAAGCAAAGATGCTTCTGCTTGTTGAATGTGCGTTGTCATATTGAAGCTTGCTTTATGCTACAATACATTTAATTGCATACTACAGTGAAGTGCTTATCTGTCCTTACATAGTCATTTTAGGCAGTAAATATTCCTTTTGGTCTGATAAATACTACTACTTCTGCATAATTTATGTATCCTTGCAAGATTCTCTGTCTCTGCCTTCAGTGACTGAATAGCAAAGCTTTGCTGATAATTTCTTTTGTCATTTTTGCCCTGGTTCTTTCAATTTTGAGTCACAATAGTCTCTATTAATATACTTGTAGATCATTTTCTCAGCAGGCTGATTCCTTTTTGTTCCTTTTCTGATGTAAAATATATTATGTTTTCCCATAAATAAGACTCTTATCCCTTGATATTTTGTTAACCGCTTTGAGGTAGCCTCTCAAAGGTTTTTTTTGTTGTTGTTGTTTTGTTTTTAATAGCTTCATGTATTAAAGGTCCAATCCTGCTCCCAGTGATGCTTTAACATGTTTTTCCTTTGACTATAATGGTAGTATAAACCTGTCTTCAGCAATCGTACTGCTAGAATGCGTGATGTTTTCATATAGTCCTAAAAGAAGAGGATTATTCATTCACTATAGATGTCTAAGGCATAAAGGCATAAAAACAAGGGGAAGAGGGAAAAACTTGTGAGGGGACAGAAAACAAACACCACACTTTCCTCAAAAACAAGGGGAAGAGGAAGTCTGCCAGGGACACCAGAGAGTGAGTCCAGTGCTGAGTACCCAAGTGATAAACAAGAAGGTGAAATAATAGATAAACACGAGGTACGTGGGAGGTGGGGGGAGTAATCCTAGGTCCTGTTCTGAGATGAGCATTGTAATTCAAGAACAAGGTTTGGGGGTAAGAAAGAGCAGCTGAATTCTCCATGGTCTTCAAGAAAACAATGTGCCCTGCTAGGGTTTAGAAAGAGGAATGAAAATCAAACAGAAAACATCATTATGATACTGCATGATGGTGCTTCTGCATCTTGAATATTGCATGTAGCTCGGGCCCCTCCTTCATAAAGGTATAATAGAATTGGAAAAGGGTCATAAAAAAAAGCAGCATGAGTGATCAAATGTACTGAATGGGCTCCATAAAAGGAACAAATGGGACTCTCACCTGAAAAAAAATATGCCAGAAGAGATCTAGGAAACTGGGAGGTAAATACATCTTCCTGGACAAAGTCTAGCAGGGATCAAATGAAACTCAAGGGTTCTGCGTCAAAACAGAGAGGAGGTGGTTCTTCACAAAGCTGGGAGTAAAACTCTGGAATACCACATGAGGTTGTAGATTCCAGGAGTTTCCAAATGTAAAAAAAACTAGCTGGATATATTAATGGAAGAAATTCCTTCCAATATGAAATAGAATTAGACCATGTCTGGTTCAGGAAGTCCCTACCAATCCCTCTAGTCCCACTGGAGGCTGGACGAGCGCTTTAGGGAAGCACTGACTGATGATCCTGTGGTTGTCCTATTTCTACATTCTTCCTTAGGCAGCCGCTATCAGACCTTGTAGTGACAGGCTGTTGGGCTGGAGAGACTTTGATCTGTCCTAGTGTAGGACAAAAAACTTGCCTTGAAGTGTGTGTGTGTGTGTGTTTGCTGTTCTACTGCCATTAGGATGGTACCGCGTGCATCCATTTTTAAATAGGTAATAGAGGAAGTCACCTCATTATTGTACAAATGTTTTTTTTTCTTTGGACACACTGTTAGCTTATGGTCCTATAGATAAGGTTACTTACAGACTGTAGTCTTTGCTGATGACTGCAGAATGCTCAATCTGAAATAGTATGGCATAGTTCTGGCTTAATACTTTTTCTGAAGTATGTTGAGTAATTTATATTTAGAGATGCTGAAAGTCTTGATTTCACTCCTTTTCCTGGAGGACTTTGAGAGGCTTCTCATCAGTTGACGTTTTAAGAGGCCTGAACCTGGCTGAACAAACATGATAGACTTGATCATCATCTAGTGCAAATAAATCTTGCACCGCTAAAATCATTGGAGCTGCACTGATGTACACCAGCAGATGATCTAAGACAACATTTACAACCTAGCGTTGTTGGTGAAGTGTATTAATACTTCAACTGAGCTCAGCTGTGAGGGGAAACTTGTAGAGGATGTAAGTTGCAACTCTCAGTAATTTTGTTTTCATGTATTCTGTGTCTTCTTCTCATCAGCTCACTTACAAGGTTAAACAAAGAATTAATTGAAATGGCAACATCTGCCTTCATAAAGTAATTTGATGTCAGGACAGCCAGCCCTGCTCACCTGTGAGCTCGGAGTCTTCCTATTGATAGCAGATCTTAGCTGCTAGGAGGTGGGTTGGCTTCTTGGAGGAGCCCAAAGGACAGAAATGAAGGTGCCATAACCTACCCATTAAGTGATTTTTGAAAATTCCCGGAAAGATCTAGTTGGATGCACAGGTTATTACACGATAAACTTGAGAGTGAGATTTCAGACAGAACGTGTGTTTAATCTCTACTTTGATTGCAAAAGTGAATTTGGTTTTATTCTTGAAGTGTGATGTGCTGCTACCAAAGGCTGGAGATACTTGGAATCATAAAATGGTTTGGGTTGGAAGGGATCTTTAAAGGTCATCTAGTCCAACCCCCTGCAGTGAGCAGGGGCATCTTCAGTTTACCTATACACAGCTTCATGTGGTGGCCCTGAAAGCCAGACCTGCAGTACCTTCTGGGTAAGAACTCCTTTGATGGGACGCTAGACTGAGTGTCTCTCCTCGGCTCAGTGGCCCCATCACGGACACCGGATCAACTCTAAAATGAGGAGTTAACCCCTTAAAGGAAAAGTCAGACAATCAGCAGTGAATTACAGCTTGGAAGATACCATCTATAGAACAATTTGTCATTTATAAATCATGTGGATTGCAGAAGGTAGAGTTCTTCAGCCAGGATGTGATTTTTAGCAAAGTCCTCCTCAATCAGAGAGCTCGCCAACTAAATACATTTTGTTTTTAAATACAGAGCCTCTGTTAGGCTCTGTCTTTTCCAGCAAGTGACTGGAATATCTGTCTTACTTCTCATGTGCTCTTGTGAAAAAGGGCCTGTACAGCTTGCTCTGCAGGGGATCCTTGATAAAAGCAGTGTCTGCAAGATGACAGTGTTTCTTCTGCTGTGTGCTCCATCGTCTTCTGAGGTGCAGACACCACCTTCAGCATCTGATGGCTGTTGATGTACTACCCAAGCAGATATGTAAAGAAACATAAACATTAACCCTTTTCTTTCATCTTAAAAGTGTCTCAGAAGGAAGGGAAACTGAGTCACATATAGTGGGTCTGTGATCTCCAAGTTTTCCAGGAGCATTGCTAACATCCTGGTGGCTTAACTGTGACAGTCCTGACTCTTCCCTTAGCTTTTATGCATTGAAAACCCTAACTGCATGACTGTATTAGAATAGCTTGCATTTAATTTAGTTTTCTGTGTGTTAATTTATTTTATAACGAGAACAAGTATGTAGCTTTTTGTTCTCCAGGTTGTAAGCAATGACATTTCAGAATTTCTCTAAGCAATAGTTCCCTAAGAGAGATGCATACATTTTGCACCTTCTCTCCCCCGGACATACTCCCTCTTTTCTGCAGAATTTCAGTGGTGGCTGTATTTCACAAGCACGTGTCAGAGCCTCGGTTTTCGATACAAATAGATTAGGTGCAAGCCTGTACAACCCCTCATTTCTTATGAAGCTTGGAGAAGAGATGACTTTAGTGTACGACAGTTATCACTAGTATTGCAAGACAGCAGCTATCACAGCATTGGAAGCATCAGACTTCTTATGAAGTCAACCCCTGGGGGCATATTTTGTCAGGTTTTTTTATAACTGTTGTATGGGGAAAGCTGGAGTTTTCCCAGAAAGAAAGAAATAAAGAAGTAATAGGGTGTGGGGAGAGACCTAATTATTAATTCCATTAAATCTGGTCTGATTTTAGATTTTTCAGAAAAAAAAAAAAAATTCCCCAATCTCTTGTACGCAGTTTTTTTATTACAGCAACTTATAACAATTTGGAGAAAGGATCCAAGCATTGAAATCTCATGCCATGATAAAGATTTTTCCAGCAAGTAAAAAAGCATTTTTGGAATGATGTCTGTTTCCAAATAGCAACTGTCATCATAGTTAGCTCCTTAGTATGGGCAGCGTGTGAGAAGGAGAGTCACACGGGCTGTCAGCAGGCTTTCAGCGCATTAGCCAGGGACTCTGCCTCTCATCCTTACCCAAATAGATCCAACGTGCCGACATTTGTTCACCGTGGGGTTTTATTCTGATGTGTGCAGAAAAACAGGTTTTTGTATCTGCAGGCTTCTAGGCTATGGGCAGATGTAGTAATGCGTGCATTTTCTTCTACTTGTCTTTCTTTTCTTTCCTGAAGACTTTTGTTGTTTCAGTGCTTTAAAGAAAAAACCAAACCACCTTACCTGGAGCCTCAGGGTTCTTCTGAAGAAGCCCTGAACAGCTTTTCAATAGCGGTTCTTCCCCTTCACAAGTGCAAAAGGAGACGGTACATGCAATTACGTCTGTTTACCCTCATGGTTTCAGGAAAGCTTTTACGTCTTTATTACGTGCTCCCACACACAAACTACAGCCTCCTCTGATCTTTTTTGGGGTGATTCCTGAGTCACTCTAGTGTTTGTGTAATGTGCTGTGAGTCAAGTAGGAGCTTCAGTACCGAAGAAGAAAAATGGTATCATAGTTCTTTCGCAAACTGGGGAGCTCTGTCAGCTAACAAGAACCTGGGGATCCCCACTGCTAATATCGTGCCTGTGCTTCAGTTTCTATTCAGGCTATTCAGAATTGCTTTTACTAGAAAACATTTATCCTGTATTCAAAACTTTAGTTGTTGGTAGCTGTCACCATATGCATAAACAGTCTTCTGATGTCAGCCAGGCGCCCACTCTGCAGGTATGAGAGTTAGGTTTAGGCCCATAAACCTAACGTGTATAGCATTGTACACAACTTACATGTCATCAACTTCTACCTAAAATCTGTTTAGAAAAAACAGCCTTCCTATTCAAAAAAGATTGGTTGATGACAAAATGCACGTTCTGTAGGCTTTGGTAACAGCAAGGGCAGCAATGCTTCCCCTCCACATTTGGCTCTTCCTGAGCAGTGTGGCAGCACGTGTAACAGAGTGATCTGTCTGGACCCCTTGCATCTGCACGGAGGTCTTCCATGCTTATTTTTTCATTTCACATTTATTCACGTTATTATTTCTCCCTAAGCTGCCCCCTCCCTGGCTCAGCTAGCAGACCGAATGCACAAGACTGTTTTCCCTTAATTAAGACTTCCTTTTCAGCTTAAAAAAAGGCTACTCAAATTCATTCTTCTTCTGTGAAAATCCTTGGAGAAAGATTGCAGTCTCAGCATGAGAAAACCTGAGTTCTGCCCCCAGATTTCATGCTGACTGTGGGAGATCTTAATTCTCTTCCCTCTTTCTCCACGTTTAATGGCTTAAACAATTGGGCTCCCAGGGAGAAATGTCCCTGACCTTTCTCTTCTCATGATATGCTGCAAAAGTGAGGTGGCACCCTGGTCTCGTATTGCCAGGTCACTGTTTCAGGTTTCAATAAGCTTTTACCACAAGAAAGTTTAAAAAAAATCAGATTTATTTTACCATGTTTTGTAATAGGAAATGGAGCTGTTATTAGGTAGGCCAAAAGGAAATTTAGTCACCAAAAGGATTAAGTCACTTTCAGTGAAGTGCAGCTTCTCTCATTCCTGTCTTTCTATGTTAGACCAACTCTTTAATTATTTGTGAACGTCTTAATGTGTCATCAGGCTTAGAGTGAAAGACATGAAGTCCTTCACAGTGTGTAGCAATAACTGCCAGTTCCACGTTCTGTCCTCTGCCTGGTTCAGTGATTCAACAGGTTGGCATATTTCTACTTCACAGTGAAATAATGTTGATGGAAATCTAATGCGGAGACAGGTCCTTTATCAAGAATACCCTTGGAAAATGCAGACGAGAGTACCAGACCCATTGATAATGCTCTTCTACAGACATTGCAACTGAACTGGCGTCTCTTTATACCAACCCTCTGTTAGTGGAAGACTGTTGTGTTGACATGAAACTACCGTCATGGCACGTGGACAGTGTCTACACCATGGATGCATGTGTTCTGCCATGCGCCCTTCCATCCTGACATGGACAAGACCTGGGTGCGAAGCATTTCCCCTGTGCTCCCTGGTTCCCTTGAGAGGCCAGTGCATGGCAAGGGAGGGAGCCCTGGGGCCACTGCGACGGTTATGCACGTCTGGATAACCGGGGGCCTGTGTGTAAGGTACCGCCTTGAGTGGAAATGCCCAGGAGTGTAGACAGAGCCTATGAATTCTTTCTTCTCCTATTTGTTATGTGGAAGGTTGCTGCTGCTGACACCAAGAGTCACAACTTTTGTCTCTTACACTCCAAAGCTGCAGTGGGAGCCCATACAAATTGCTTGGGGAAAATAAAAACAGCAGGAGGGAGAATGCTGTGAACTGACATCCAAATGTTATAATACACTTTGCTCCTTGTGTTAGGGATGGCTGTGATCAGAAAGTGGTTGATGCTATCATCTTACCAGGCGATGGAGCAGCAGTTTGGAGTCCTTTGGAGCCTAGCGAGTTAAGACTTTATTGAAAAGATAAAATTTATATGATACTTGAAAGGGAAGGGGATAGTCTGACTTATGGAATAAAAGCAAAAAAGGTTAAGTCCTATTAAGTCATTCTCATTTCTTATCTGCAATGTAACACCTCTGTTAAAACTATGATGGTAAAAGAAAAGGAGAGCAAGGAAACATAAAGTTAAAAATAATCTAAATTACTACATAGATTCTGAACTCCATTGATTCCACTGATGAGAAAGATGACCCACAACATGATTTGATTCTTCCACAAGCTCGCGGGGGCCAGTACCTGAAACTAGAAGCGGACATCTTTTCTTATTCCATACATGTAGATCAAAGATTGATTTAGAAAACCAAACCCACTGGACCTGCATGGTTTTTTGTTGGCTTTTGAAAGATGTTTAAGTTATTATAAGAATATTCACTCCCCTCTGCTGGCTTAGGCCGAAGGTCTATGTAGGCTGTTACCCTCATTTTAACAATGGCAAAGAGAGGAGTGTAAGAATAGGAAGCCTTGTAGTGATGAGTCCTTAAAATCCTGGATTATCCCCTGAAAATTTGTGCTTTGGGCACTTCTGAACCAAAGATTGTGTCTCTCTGCTCAATGGACCTCAGTGGGGTTTCCTTCCTTTAATTTTTAGGGTGTCTTTCTGAAGCTCGGTCAGTTTTTGACAACCACAACATCCTGTGGTGTAGAGTTTTGCAGCTTCACTACGTATAAACTATTTCCTGTGTTTTAAACCTGTGATTTAAAAGTGTACTTTTACTGTGTAGTGTCTCATTGTTTGAAAAGACAGTGAACACCTCTGTTGGTAATTTTAATATTGTAGCCCATAACCTGTTGGTCAGCTTTTTTCCATACTGAAAAGTTTGTCCATTCAGTTATTCCTCATACAAAATCTACTCCATGCCTTTCATCAGACTTGTTGCTGGCCCCTCAACCTTTCCAAATCCATGGTACCCTTTTTCAGATAGCTGGTTCGGAATCGCAAACAGCATTCAGTATGCGGGTGCGTATGAGGAATCATAATGTTTTCTGTGTTCTTCTCTGCTCCTTTCTGAATAACGCAGAGCACTCTATTTCCTTTTATGACCTGTACAGAGCAGTGTGCTCAAGTTCTCACGGAGCAGCGTATTCTAACCCTGGTATCTCAGTCAGCTCAGAACCTACCATTGTGTATATAAACTTGGGATTACGTTTCTTTGTGTGCATGATACTACGTTTATCTACAATGAATTTCATCTGCTACTTCTTCGCCACGATCACTCAATATTGCAGGGTTATGATGTTTCTATTAATCAGTCTTATCCTACTAGCTGATACACTAGTGTTATCAGCAGCCTGTGTCACTCACTTTACTACTCATCCTCTTTTTCAAATACGTTCAAACACTTCTGACTGTGTTGCACAGTGTGTGATGACCTTCCACCATGTACTTCCCACCTCCTGGTTCTTATCTTCCTGCCTGTTCTTTATGTAGGTGAAAACCTTCAGTTCCCTGCAACTCTTACTCTGTGAGTTTTGGGGTAAAAACGTTGTAGTTGTGGTGTTTTGTCACTGTGTGTGGTTATTTTTATTAAGGGAAAGTTTTTTTTAGTTTCATTCCTTACCCCAGTACCATATAGTCCACCCTCAACTATTGCATTAATTGCACTTTAAGCATTCCCTTTCCTTCACCCAATCCCCTGCTTCCAGACAGTGCTTTTGCCTTCTGGGAAGAAGTCTTGCAGGCTGAATCCTGTAATTCATTACTAGCCATAGTCTCGGTGGACAAACCAGGAGCGTGCAGGTAAAATATGGGGCCCAGCACCATGGAAGGGGGCTGCCTTATACAGGTATTTTGCAACAGTTGCAGATGACTCTGGTCTGCTTTTCTAGCATCTGTCTTGTTACAGCCAAAAAATACTTGCTCTTTTGATAAAGGTCACTAGACTGCAGGTGTACTGCATCCAGCTCTGGGGGCCCCAGGACAGGAGAGACATGGAGCTGTTGGAGCGAGTCCAGAGGAGGCCACGAAGCCGATCCGAGGGCTGGAGCACCTCTGCTGTGAGGACAGGCTGAGAGAGTTGGGATTGTTCACCCTGGAGAAGGGGAGACTTCATTGCAGCCTTCCAGTACTTGAAGGGGCTACAGGAAAGATGGGGAGGGACTGGTTATCAGGGCGTGTAGTGACAGGACAAGGAGGAATGGGTTCAAGCTGAAGGAGGGTCGATTTAGATCAGATGTTAGAAAGAAATTCTTTACTGTTAGAGTGGTGAGGCACTGGCACAGGTTGCCCAGAGAGGTTGTGGATGCCCCATCCCTGGAAGTGTTTAAGACCAGGTTGGATGAGGCTTTGGGCAACGTGGTCTAGTGGAGGGTGTCCCTGCCCACAGCAGGGGGGTTGGAACTAGATGATTCCCGAGTTCCCTTCCAACCCAAACCATTCTATGATTACAAAATTCAAAAATTAAGATAAAGAGGACATGAGCTGTCAAACTAGGGGGGTGTTTGAGATGCCTATTGGGTATCTGTCTTGAATTTGATTTTTCCCTGTTTTCATGGAATCCTGGAATTGTTAATGCTGCTTTTAACTGACATGTTAAAGACCTTCAGATAACATCATTATTTAATGTAGTAAACAACTTTCTCGTGGCAGTTTCTGGTACGGATTTCCAGAAGTGGACTGCGTACTGTATAATTGGACAGCAACAAACGTGTTGTGATAACAGCTCCGTTGTAAGTCCCTGCATTTACATTTTAGTATGCAGCAAAGGTCGATTTTAGTCTAGGAATTGTATTGAAATGTTCATCATTGGAATTGAGCCTGCAGGTTAGTAACTGAGGACTGCATACAAAACTTCAACCCACGCAATAAAACATCATCTTCTCTTATCACCAATGGCTGTTGTTACCACAGCTGGAATTCACGGTCTGTTTGCCCTGGGAAGAACTCTGTATTAAAAAGTGAGATGGAAGAGGGAATTGGTGACCAGGGCTTCCTTTGCAGCAGGGTTTTCTGAAGAGGTGACAGTAGCAGATAACACTGTATTCTCGTGATCTGTGGTGGAGGACTTGACAGGGGTTTTTAAACTATACAGTTTACAGCTCACTGAAATGTGGAAGTTGTATTGTTCATAGCTCTCAAATTTAGAAGAAATGAAGGCAGTGATGGAAAAGTCACATTACAGTTTATCACATGAACTGTTAAGCTGCCCCAACAGAAATGGATTGTTTCAACAGCCCTCTCTGGAATAGACTGGGAGGGATGTAACAGAGGCAGAACTGTGAAATGGAAAGATTTTCAAAAATCACATAAATTGAGCATATGCGGTTTCACAGAAAATATAACCACTGTGTGGGAACATGCACACGTGGGACGTGTGTGTGCTTCAGGAGCTGAGGACCAACAGCTGGAGTGGCAGGAGAATTACCTACCCAGCCTCTGGGTTTCTGAAGTGAGGTGGGTTGAACACTATGTGCTGGGTTTCAGAGCTGAGTCACTTGAAGCAAAGGACTGTTGTATTTCTCCTTTTGCCAGGTCCATAAACTAACAAATGCGCAGCAATGATGGAAGCAGTATCAGATTCAGGCAGTGACTGTGAAATACCAGGTGATTACTGCTATACAGAAAAAGAACACTTCATTTCAGGTTCACTGGCTGTGTTGGAAATATATATATATATTTATATATGCTTACGTTGCCCTGTGACTATGGGAGTATCAACTGACATGCAAATCACTGGCTTTTCTAAAGATAGATTTTTTCTGAGCAGGGAGCTGATACTGCATGTTTATTTTCAGATAAACTTCAGGTGGTATGGAATGAGTAGAAAGATATCTTGTAGAGGTTGATTTTTGGTAAAGACATTTTTCATGTACCATGTCCAAGGGAGAAAGGAAATTGTCAGGGAAAATGTGTCCCTTTACAATGAATATTTAGTATAAGAGTGCATCTACCATGCTAAGAATGTACCGCTAAGAATTTCTACACTCTCTTTGCTTTTCAACAGAATTATATGACAGTTTTTTACTGTCATTTACAGATGTAACTCCGTAAAGCTTGTTTATCAGGGAAGTTTTCTTGTCTAGTCATAATGTTTACCAAATTTTAAGTAGTTGTCCTATCCTATGATTTCTTTGCTGTCATAAATGTTTTCATAAGCAAGGATGCTGCCCTCTGCTTAACTTTTAACTTTGTTTTTTAAAGATTTCATGAATTATAATTAGAAGATATATTGAAATTCTGGATGCTTGCTGGCAAGAGATGTTGATTTGAGTAATAGTACTAATATACGATAAATCTGTAACTTTCCTTCAAAATATAAAAGATCACGGTTTCAAAAAGATTCTAATAAAATCAGAATTGGAAACGTGGAAAAGTCAGTGCTGGGGAAGTGAGAGAGATGGAAAACCGCCAAATAAACTGGAAGTTTCATTATTGCCCACTCTTACTATTTTAGTACGGGTCTTACACTAATTAGAGCTTTCTCTTAATGCTCCACTTCCTGGAATCCTGTGATTATCAGAAAAGTAGATTTTCATTAAAAGTATTTTGGAACCTCATTGATTGAAAAATGAAGTAAAACCATAGGAGAAATATTTAAATAGCGTGCATGTAAAGATTGAGAAGCTAAAAGGCAAATAATGCATTGCTTTTCAAAATATGAATTGAAAGGCATCACTTAATGCTTACTTTTGAGTACATTTCAGACTTGTTTTGACTGAAAAATTTTGCTTAAAATGATAGTTTTCTTTGAGACACTCTTAATGTTTTCTTTAATTGAAGGTTTACATTAACAGCACTATAAATAACTGAATTCCCAAGTGCTTAGATTCTTTCATCAAGTTAGAGAAATTTTTACCAGTAGAAAAGAATATTTGGGACATATTCTATGAATGATATGGCTACAGGTGAAAAGCATAAGCAAATAAGAAGGACTTGTAAGGTCACTGAACACATCCAACGCACATTGACAGGGTGCGAGGAGTTTAGTTGCCAGCACTCTGTTAACTTACCACAGGGAGGATATTGATGCTCTATCTCCAAAGTCCTCTCTTTTTTTGCTTTTCCATGCTTTCCCCATTTGCTGCAACTTTAAAAGGAGGATGTAACAGAAGATCCCCCAGTAAAAATGGGGTGAGTCCCAAGATTTTATAGAATGCCCAGTGAAGCTTCCTCCAAACCTTCATGGGGAAGGGTCAGAAGGGCCAATCATAAATGCAGTCTCATTTCTGTTATTAAATAATGTGTGTTCATTAGGTGAATACCAAATATGAAGGAGGGTCTGTACATACCTCTTGCATCTGAACTAGCCCATGGGAGAAAGGAGGCCAGCAAAGTCATTCGCAGTGTCTGGTTCCGACTCTGAAAATTATGAAAGACTAAGCGTTAGTCTTTCTTTCCATATTACCTTCTATCATTCTTTTCATGGTTCCTCAGGGAGATCGTTCTTACTGTTTTTCTGAAGGTGCAAGCTAAGTGAAGGTACTGGCTTAGAGTGGCACAAAATATTTTGTTGTAAATCATCTTGCATCATCCTAAATTACCCAACTATATTTACATTAGAAAAGTTTTAAGCCCTGCTAGCTCAGCAGAAGGCTGACAGCTTAAGCAGCAACCTCAAAGCTGTCGCAGGCCTGAAGGAGCTGGCCCTGGCCTCAAGGGACTGAGCTGGCAAAGCTTATGACCTCCACCATTTTCTGCAGTGGGTGTTTTCAAATGCCAGACCCTTATAATTTTTATTTTACTCATTCCCCTGTTGATTTGATCAAATGCTGACTCCAGTCCATGTTATTAACTCATTAGTTGGTTATGACTTCAGTTAAAACCTTGATTTGATGAACAGTGTTCAATTTTAGTCAGTCAAATCTAACAATAACTTGATTTAGTTTCTTTTTATGCACTTACTAATTTTCAGTAAAATTCAAAAGGACATGCAAAAACTTACTTTCTCTCAGAATCATAAGAACTGACTATGCTGAGAAGGTCAGAGGGAATCCAAGTGAGACATCTGAGAGCTTCTGGCTGCTAATTTCTCCCTCTGTCATACAGACCAGCTAATCTGTAAGCCACTGTGAATCAGAAAATCACCATGTCATGTGGATGAAATGCATAGAAGTGGAATATTTGACTCCTAATTTGAAATACAAGCACATTGTAGCAGGTTCTGTGTATACAGATACATCCTGTGTGAGAATAAATGATCATAATCCAAATACTGGGGAGGAAAGACAGACAATCTCTGGCATATCTATTCCTTCCTTTAACAGTTTCCTAATACCTCCGAGGAGCTGGAATGAGCAAGTTTATTTTCCTCTGAACCCCCGTGCGATGTTGTTTCCCAGCGTGCCAGTTGCATCAATTATCACTGCAGCATGGGCAAAATAAATAGATTAGTACATATCGAGATACGCTGCAGACATAAAGGAGATCCAAAGTCACGGATAATACGCATGAAGTATTTTCCCAATTTAAGAAGCAGGAATTTTTCATTAACATCAGTGGGGTCAGGGCTTAATTCTACAAATCTATACCTGCTCAGCCTCCCAAATTTCTGTTTGTTTGGAAAGCCCCTATATATTTTTTCTAGAAAGGAACAACTGTTCTGTAGTATTCTAAGCTCTCCTTGAGTGGAATACAGCATTGTGTAGGGTATAGCAGTAGGAATGGCTGGGGAAATTTGTACTTCAGCAATGCTGTTATTTCACACTTGAATCCACGGATTGATACAGTGAACTTTACAAAAATCATCTCATCTCTTTTACATGTTTACATGTAGAGAGCATATATACATATATATACATCCAGTTTACTTCAGTCTGTCCCGGGAATACACGTTAGCCTTAGTATTTTTGATTAAGACAGAAGAGTTGTTTTATCTACATTGCAGAGCCTGCCTGCCTCTTCCCGGGTTTCTCTAAACCTTGCATGTGGTGCACAGGATCACAGGTGGGAGGAAAGACAAAAGCCTTCTTGGAATAAACCTCTGTATTATTTACTTACATTGTTCGTTTTAGGCTAGAGCCTACAATAGGCCGACACAGAAATCGGTGCTCGTGGAAGTGAGGAATTATGGAGAAGAGGAAGGACCAGGCTGAAATTCAGAGGGGAAGGCTGATGGGGATTACAGAGCAAAAGGAATGCACCTCTGAGGAGAGATGGAATTGAAAGGAGCAGGAGCAGAGGCTGAAAGCAGGAGGAACACAGACGTGCTCTCCACGTGTGCCTTCGAGGGGGCTACGAGGGTGAGGAATACATCTGGCTGCTGCAAGGGGAGGTGGGGTGAAGACACCTTTATGGAAGTGCGAAGAGGCTGAGGGGAGAATGACGTTGCTATTTCATTTCCTAGTATTCTGATGGTAAAGCTGAAAAAGCTGTCTGTCCTAAGAGCAAAACAACTGTCTCATGCAGATTTACCCTGATGGATGGGAACATAAACACATTCAGCTCTGAGTAGATGAGAGGATGCACAATGCCTTTGCTTTGAATCAGGGTTGTCAGTGAGGCAGTAACCAAGATAAAATGAAGAGAATGCATGCATTAAGCTATTAATCAATCTGAAAAAAAGCAGGTAATCCTGGAGTTTCTGTGTGCTACTCAGAAAGCAGTGTGTTTAAAGGCTAACGCAGGGAGAAAAAAATGATGGAATCTTTCTGTAACAGGATAGGCTGTGTTCATGCGGTGTTGCAAATTTGGAAGATACCGAGCGCATTACGTGAAAACTCATTATGCACTAAGCACGCAGCATTCTTCAAGCGAATGCACACAGTACTTTGCAGCAAATGTAGTGCCTAAAACTTTAATGGCATCATGATGTTTCAGTGTTAAATATGACATTTCCCTTTGTCTTCACTGGCACAGTGTCTCTGATAGGTGAGAAAATGAAGATAGCAGGAAAGAGGAAGTAATATCTACTTTGGTACCAATTGCAAACATTTTTCCTGCTTTTTATTCTCAATATCTCTCTACAGCAAAAATAGGAGCTTTTTTATATTTCAGTGGGTTTTTTAAAGGATCAGTGCTGTATATTTTACATCCCATATCAACTTTTTGGTTGATTAATGCTAGCCAGAAACTTTACAGAGGATAAGGTCTTTATCCTGTTATTTTATACTGTCACACTGCTCAGGGGAAACAGGAATATGAATACTGGATCAATGTAACAGCTCAGGAGAGAGATACAATTAATATTCTTTCCAAATGGTTGAGATACTATGTAATAATTTGAGAAATGTGTCTTTTACCCCTCTGTTTACAAGAAAATAAAGAATGTTGGTAAAGCAGAGGGAACTATGAAACAGTAGGGAAAACAAAATGTGAAAAAACTTGGAACACTTGCAAATACATGGATTTGTTGATAAGAATAGAAATGCAAATATATGAACACAAATAAATGAAGTAGATATTTTAGATTTTGTACTGTTGATCATTATCTCTGAAAAATACTGGAAAACTTGAAGGCCTGACAGACTGATGAAAAGCAAGAACTATATTAGTTTTCAACAAGAATTTAAAAAAAACCCAGCAACTAAACAAACTCAGGAACAAAATTAAGCCTGATGGTTGCTCTCATAAATGTGATTACTGGTCCTACTGTTCCTAAAACGTTTTTATGTTACAAGAAAAATGTCTTGAATGTTTCAAAGGTAAACCCATCACAAATTAGAGGGTCGGTTATAAAGAATACTGGAATGAACATACATGTTCTTATTAACAGAATTACCAAAATGTTTTTGAAAGAATAATGTATGAACTTGTACTGAATCAAAATCAATTTATTAGCCTTTTTTTTTTTAATTTAAACAACTATAAACCTACAGTAATAAAGCTAGTTACAAGGACATGAACTTGCTGACTTTTAAAAAATCTCTGAAATATACGGTATGACACCAAGATGAAATTAAATGGAATGATTGGTGTGGAGCAATGTCATTCATCTATTTGATTTCTCTGTGCTTCAGATAAGGAGGGAAAGGCATTTAAAAAAGGCCCACCTGGGTCTGGGCACTTGTCCACTAACATTGAATTGTACTTATGGCAGCAGGCTAGAAAAGTCTCATATATGTTCAGGCTAGCCTGTCTATTTTCTTGTGGTATGGATGAATTATTCTGATTTCATGATGTACGAGGATTAATTTTTGCATGTGGGTTGTTAAAAAAAAAAAAATTATTTTTTAGAAAAACAACAGCCCTAAGTATCACAAACATAACTCCTTGAATTTGCTGTATTTGCTCTTGGCTGGCATTATTTTGCTGTGAGAAGTCAACTTGGTTTGTAGGCTTTGATGCCAGTATATAATTCATTGCTACACGATTGAAGGTTTTCCTTATGTATCCTTGTAGTATTTCAATGGCTGGCCTCTAAATTACAAGCCATGTTTTAACTGGCCATTGAAAAGTATGTTGGCCTGTTATCAAAATATGCATGAAGTGCGGCAGAATATTCAGTATGGCCTTGTGCAGTGGACTCTGTGATAAGACATAAGGAGCGTTAGATGAGATTCATCAGGAGTTGAAAGAAATATTGCTAGTTATGCCAAAGAATTACGGAAACCGAGAAGGATTAAAGCCGTACTGTAGAGAAGAGTAAAGTCTGGTTACGTGGATTTAGAAATTGCAGCACTTTATATATAACAAACACCCACTTTTAAATTTACTGCCACGAGACTGAATTATACTAAAAAGTATTTTCGAGAGGTTTTTTCTGAATGCTTGTATTTCAGTAGTACACCAGGTATCTCTCTCTGTTATACAACAAACATCTGATGAGCTATTAAATGTCTCATTTCCCTTTCCACATTTTTCTATCCACTGCCTGGTCCAAGTTGAACTTGGTCATTAAGTGAGGGTCAGTTTTCTTCACTGTAATGGTCAGTAATTGTATTTGGCATCTCTCGCCCTTCATCAGTTGTGAATTTTGTAATCCGTGCCCTCTCATAAAGAAAACTGGTGTACTATTTCAACACAACACTAATAAACAGAAATACTCCAGCCGCAGCTAATTGACAGACTACCACATGCATACCAGTAAGCGAAGTTATTTCTCCAGATAAGCGCAGCCAATGCAGTAAGATTGGTATCCCCTGAATAGAAAGTCTTTCTTCAGGGCTCGGACAGATAAAACACCCTTTTGTAGCCTTGTGAGTGAGCCTGCAAAGGAAGGGAAATCCTTGACTTGACCAAAGCTTGCCCTCCGCTCCCCAGGTAGCATTAGGTTTCTGTTGACACCACATTGTGCCCTAGGCTAAAGAACTTTTCTCCTTTTTTTTCTTTTTTTGGGTTTGTTTTTTTTTTTTTGACGTGAAGTTACTTGGTTTATGAAATACTTCTCTTCCTAGAATGACAGGAGCAGTGCCTTGTAGATTTGGGTGTTCTGCAGTAGTTCTTAAACTGCAGTGTAAACAAAGAGCGCCTTTTTTTTTTAAGCAAGTTAGAGCAATCAGCTAATTTTGTTATTAATTTGGAGATGTTTGTAAAAGGCAGCTAATCAATACATTTTCTGTGCTGAGTAACAGAGCTGAAAATGACAACTGGAGCTGTATGGAATATTTGATTTTCTTTTAATTATGTATTTATTTCCTATGTTGCAGAAAACAGACTTTACAGGCTTGCTTCCTTGTTTTAATACCTTGTGGATGAAGAAGAATCAATACAAATGCTCAGTTTTGCAAATATCTACAGTTGCGTGCAGTGTAGTTGCTCAAATTCCTAATAATTTGGAAAAGCAGATCTTCATGTATAAAGGGAGAATAGATAATTTATTTTTACCTCAGCAAAAGCACGCTAGGCATCATTGTCTATGAAAACCACAGCTGTGATTAAGTATTAATTATACTGCTGGAGGTAGCTGCAGGTGATGAGGCTTGAAGTATTGGCTCTTCAGCAAAAACAATGCTTTATACATGACATATTTATTACAAAAAAGATTCTTCTAGAACAAGCTCTTCAGAGACTACTCCAAAAGAAGGTTTGTTTATTTACTTTGGTATTTGTAAAGGAAACAGCATTTTTTTGTTGTTTTCTTTTCCCTTCATATTCTGGTATGCTCTTTTAGAAAGTGGTATTTTTATGATTCAGAAACCAGGCTGAATCAACTGTTCGATCATGACATGGAACCGTAGGTGTACTCTGATCACTATATTATAAAACCTCTTTTTTTATTTCAAGTAGTTATTGTATGGGAAAACCTGGAGGATGTCAGAATCTGTTAAAGCTATGGGAACTTAGGATGAAGTCATGCAGGATGTGAGGACAGATCCTTTCTTTTGGTTGTGAGTACTTTTTTTTTTTTTTTTTTTAAGTGGGATTATAATACAAGATGCATAACACCACAAAGCCTTATGGGCGCCTTGTGCTGTGCAGGTGTGCAGCTCTCCTGCTCCAGGCAGGGAAAGGAGCCTGCCTCCCACTTGTGTCCCGAGTCCACCCGTGACTCCGTGTGTGTAGCGCCTGGTCAGGAAGCATTCATCGGTGACGGGTGGTATCACCAGACGCCTTTGAAGCACAGCTTACCAAACTCTAACCCCTGCTACCAGGGGAAAATGCGTTTTGGGAACCAGCATGGACTGGTTAGTCCGTGCCTGAGGAGGCCCAGCCACACTCCGGCCCGACAGGCCCGCCGAGGGGCGGAACACCGCTCTGGCAGGGCTGAAACTGGCGGCAAGGGCGGCCCTTGGGCGCGTGCCCCCTCAGGCGGACAGCGAGGGCGGGTGCGCGTGGCAGCCCTTGGGCGCGTGCCCCCTCAGGCGGACAGCGAGGGCGGGTGCGCGTGGCAGCCCTTGGGCGCGTGCCCCTTCAGGCGGACAGCGAGGGCGGGTGCGCGTGGCAGCCCTTGGGCGCGTGCCCCCTCAGGCGGACAGCGAGGGCGGGTGCGCGTGGCAGCCCTTGGGCGCGTGCCCCCTCAGGCGGCGTTCCTCCCTGCGGGTCTGGAAACATCTGCGGAAAGTGTGGAAGTACTTGGAAGTTCTGTCCTTGCCTTCGAAAACAAAAGTTCCATTGATGCGGTCAAACGATGGTTTGTTGTTTGTTTGTTTGTTTATTTACATTACAAAAGAAAGATTTAACACATTTTGTTTTGCTCTGGACGTACTCACTACTGATACTCGGTGATACCCTCCTCTGTACTCACTTTTTGGTAGTATTTGGATCAACCTTTAAATGATAAGAAAGTTAATGGCAAAACAAAGATAATGCCAAACCTGCTTATTTTCTGTGAACTAATTTTAAAGGTTGGCTTTATTACGACCTCAGAGAAAACCAGGTAAGTGATTTCAGGGAGAGGAAAGGTATGTTTCTCACAGGCAAGGTCTAACAAACTGCTACAGATTCAGGCTAAATTTCATCCATTGTTAGGATGCAAAGTTTTTACCAAGAAGGTAGCTAAGGAGCAAATTTCTGAGAGATTTGGTAGGTTTGCAGTTGAAAATCTCCGGTTTAATATTTTGCATGACTTGCCTAATGCACTGCTTTAGTTGAATTAGAAGTTAAAAGCTTCTGTGTTCATGGGGGAGTGTTGTGACTTGTGCACAAAAGGGTTGTTCTTGTTCTGTGACCCACACGTGATACCCTGGAACTCTTAATGATACAACTCCTGTTGAGTTGTGTATGACCAAGATTTCATTTGAAATGCAGAATATTGATTAAGCTAACAGGCTTGAAAACAGTGTTCTAAGAAGGGGGATTCATTCACTTCCTACCTCCATGTAACCATAGAAGTTGCTCTGAGTATTGTTTAGCTTTGAGGAACTCCCACTTATATTAATAGCTGTTTGCAAGGTAGAAGATGACACTTTGTTCCTTAGAACACCTAAAAGTATGTTTAATGTTGGCATTTGTGAGGATTTTAATGAGCTCAAACCATGCAGTGTTCTTCACTTAACTTTGATTATACTTGCATATAATTTATTTTGGACAATAACTGGAAAATTAGTTTTCATTCAGGAAACAACAGGAGCTCACAACATCTTGTTCTCCTGTATACCTGTGTAATTTTGATGAAGACTGAACTGAGTTTTATTAGGGATGAGACCAGTGCACTTGAGAACAGAATCTTTATCTTTTCTACCCCAAACTGGCAGTAAGAATGATGGTGATGCAACTAGACAATAATGATGGAACATAACTACTTTCATTATTGTAGGGTGGTGGGGTTTTTTTAAGAGTGAACATGCAGGTGCTAACAGTAATAGAAATGTTTGGAGGCAGTCAGGGTATTAAACCACTGTGCAGGAAATAACATAGGTTGCAGGTGTACAGGGTGAGGGTTTTTTAGTTTTATTCTTTCCCCCTTGTAACTGCCTTGTGATTTTACTTCAAAATGGAGGAGAAGGCAAAATCCATTGAAGAAACATTAGATTATTTGCAGGATAAAAGTGAAAAGTAGCCATGTACCAGAAGAAGCTGTTAAGTGTATCTTCTAAGACTGAGATAATTTCATAAACTGCATTTTCAAAGTGATTTTCCCAATCTGGGTTTGAGTATGACAACATAGCGATCCTGCTCTCAGAAAAGTATAGGCTTTCTCATACAGAGCTGTGTATATGTGGAGTTTGGCGCTCTGGCTGTTATCCTGCCATGAGTTCCTATGGGCTGTAGGGCTGAGATGTCTGCGCCTGTTCCGCTTTGCATCCTTTTTCCCAGAGTATTCTGATAACAGCTCATGATTAATGAAGTGTATCTGCCATAAGCATATTTGAAGAATAATAATAACGCCTAATAGCGTTCGTTTCTGTGCCATTGAGGAAGAGGAAGCACAGCTAGAATGGCAAATGAAATAAGAAGGGATGGTATTTTCTCAGAGTCCTGATACTCAGTGCAGCATTTTTGCTGTCATTGAGTTAATTCAGTATCAACACACTTTATACAGAGATATATGTAATAAAAGTCTATAAAACGTGCACGGCTTTTAGCATTTGTTTGCATTCACTGTTCTATTGCAGTTACTGTTACTACTGTTCTCTTTCTTAGAGAAATTCTAATGTATTTTTAATTCCTTAGTGATGACATCAGGGAACATGTTACTACCTGCTGCTGCTTCTTGATTTCACATTGCTAACTGACGTTGTGGTTATGCTAGATCAGGTCCTCAAATTACTGGCTGTAAAGGAAATAGAGGGGAGACAAGGTAGAATGGAGCTGCTGGATAGCTCATTATGCAAAAGACTTGTCTGAGTAATGCAGAGTGGCTGCTTGAAGAGACAAAAGCCCCAAATGTTGGGGAAGCTAGAATCTACTGTCTGCCCAGTATGGAAAGATTGTTCCTATTCTCTGTTTCCCTTCTAAATTTTTTTTTTCTTTTGTTAGGAAAGAGTCTACAATATAAAGGGCTCAGCTTCTCATCAGTGTCAATATAAACCTCTCACAATATCTGAATGCTTTCTACCTCAAAAGCAAATAGTAGTGGAATAGATATCATAGCATGTTTGGTACTTGCGCTTCAGGGACAAAACTGTATTTGGTCAAGTTATTCATGGTTTTTTGGGGGGAAAGGAAGAGACAAGGCAGATTGGAGAAACATGCCTTGTGTAAGTAATTCCTGAGAGGAGAGTAGTGTTCTTCTAATGTGTAAATTTGCTCCAGTCCTTTTAATGCTAGTATAATGGCAAAAATTTGCTTTCATGCAGTGATTTAAAAATTTTAAAAAATCCCTAAGAACATCTGAGTTCTGAAGGGCTGTTTTAGGTTTGAGACTATTATGTCAGGTATAAATCTATCTCAGGTTCAAGCTTATCTCTTGGTTATTTTTTTCTTTCTTTTTTTTTTAAATCATACTTTAATTAATCATTTATTAAAACCCAGAACAAGATATGTCACCAACCTTAAACTTTGGGTGTTAGAATACTTCTCCAGGAGTACTTCTGTACAGTGGGCAGGCTGCAGATTGTCTCTGGACTAACTTCAGGTGAATTACTACAAAGGGCAGTGACAGTTCCAAGAGTTTAGAAAACAAAGGGGTCCTTTCTGAACCTCGGGACTCAATGGGAGGGCCTCCCTCAGCCACACATCAGACTCATACCCTTTTACATGACACCTAGCCACCTAAACAGTCCTAACACAGCCTTACTCCTTTCTTGCTGTTTACCAGAGTCTAGCCTCAAAGTTGAAAACAACCGGCCAATGATGCCAGCACCGAAAGGTGTTTCTGGCCTGAAACTTCCCTCAGCAGCCCTTTCACAGCCCCACTAACACTGGGGCTCTGGGCTTGCCTCCCCACGTAACAGTCCCCTATATCTCTCACTGTCCAACTGTCCTGTCCATACAGGTAAGAAATATCAGGAGAGGGATCCCAACAGACAGCTACAAGCAAAAGGACTTTGGAAGAGCAATGGGGTGCAGAGCAGAGGGACACACTGAAGACAGACGGGTTGCTGAATAGAGGGAGACCTAGAAATGCATTTTTCAGAAGCAATGTAGGAAGAATTAGGTAATAGCAGATGGGGTACCAGAACGGGAGAGGCATAGAAAGGAAAAGTGGCAGGCAACAGGGTACAGGACAGCATTGGCAGAACAGCAGAAATCCTTGTGGATCCAGACAGCCTGAAACACAGATGGAGACAGGGACAGGAAGGAGGCAGGCAGAGACCTGGAGAAGCATGGCAGGGATGGGCCTGGACACACGACTCCCCGCACCTCCTAGCACCGATGGGAGACCTTCAGTGCCCCAAGGCTTCTCTCTCTGCCTCTGCCCCTTCCTCCTCTGCAGTGCTTGCTGCCCGATGCTTGCCCACCCAGGAGCAGGTGCCTCAACGCTCCTCTCCCACGAGGCTTTCTCCCACCAAAGCAAATGTATAGGGAATGCCTGCGTATTTAGAGTGGCTTTTGGATTTTCACAAGGAAAAAATTGAGGCAGAGTGGTGAAGAACTCATGCATGCCCTACATATTAAATGTAACTCATCAACTTTGGCTTGCTCTAGGTCTTTTTTCAACACAGATTTGTTTGACATCTCCGTTCATCTTAATCTGCTTTTCAGTAGGCAGGCTGCATAGGCTTTGAAGAGCTGTACTAATCTCCTTTAGGGTTGTTTTGACATTCCAGTCAAAGAGCACACATGAGGTAACTATAGTACCCTCTCTTGCAGAATAGTTTTTCCTCTTCAGAAGTGCTAGCCAATATTTTAAGCCATTGTTTATGGAGGAAAACTATGGCGGTGTATGTGTGGTCTTTGAAACTCTTTGTTGTGATGATATGGTACTCTTTATGACAGTAGGAACAATGGCCTTTTCAGGTGGGATTGTATGGAAATTGGCACCTATGGTTGTGCCCCACTTACTGCTGTGCTCTTTTCTTGGGCATCTCAAATGATGGATAGGAAAGGGAGGACAGTTGGATGCCTGGTCTAGCAGGCATTGAGATTGGACTTAACCAGTGGGTAATGGCTGTGCCACAGATTTGTGGGGTCACCTTTGTAAGATTGATGCTCATCTGCTTGTGGATGAGATTACAGGCCCAGAAATGGGGCTCTGCCTGCTTTCAGGTCTGTGCTAGTTCTTGGGATGTTGTCACAGTGGTGCCTTTTGCATCTGATTAGCAAACTGTTGCAGGTAATTTGAGTTGCAGAAAGCGATGCTAGCAGTGCACGTCCAGACTGTTGCAGTGTGGCTGCCTCCATGATCTTGGGGCACCCTCCAGCAAACTTGACAAGCATGTGTTCGGTTTTGTGTGCTGGAGAACATCTCCCCTGGGTGAATTGCATGGTCCCAGTTGGCAGGGCAGAGCCCCTGAAGTGATCGGAGTGCCTGACGTCAGGATATTGGTCTCCTGTGAGGTAGGCTGGGTGGTGGTGAGGAACTGCTTTCAAGGCCTTATTGGGGGTGCTCTCATGTCTTCTGAGTGTTTCTCATGTCTTCTGAGTGTTTCTCATGTCTGAGGGCTCCCTGATATGTAGCATCTTTGATAAGAATAGTTGAGATTATAGGTCTGCTTGGCAGATAGTGTGCTTCAGCTGAGCGGGCCAGTGTGGTACAACCCAGCAGGGCAGTGTAGCCGCAGGATATGAGAGCAACAGATTTCGCCTCCATGCTAGTGCAATCTTTGTACAGCAGTGGAGCTGAATTCTTTGAAAATTGTGGTTGTATGTGTCCAAAACACCTTTAATAGCTAATAGCTCTGCATACTTCAGAGCTGCTAAGTGTCAAAACCAGGTGGGGTTTGTTTGGTTTTTTTTAGTTACTGGACGCTTACCTAGTATAAAGATAAATGCTGAAAACATTTCGGAGTAGGCCACTTGTTTGCCCAGCTTGTGGATCTGTGGGGTTTTTTAAATTTTGTTTTCTTGTATCTTTGTTTTGCTTTTTCTTAGAGCCAGAGCTCTGTAAAAAAGATATACAGTGCTGCCACAGTAACAAAGCGACGTTTGGATGTTTTAGAGTTATTCTTGGAAACACATCCTCTGATTTCAGAGGTGGGGAGTGGCAAGTGCTCAACATCTTTGAAAACCAAATCTGTCTGATTTGTCTGGATGTCATCAGAAATGACTGTTTTTCCAATGTCTGATAATAAATTCACTGGATTTCATAATTGAAAATAATGTACATGTAAAAGTCTGCCATGAAAATACAATCTTGTAGGAGTCCTCATCTATTGTTTCACTGAATTTCACATCAAAATTTCCTCCTGTGCAGGGGAAATCATCTCTCTCTCAACCTGGTGTTTGTCCATCCCCTGACTACTTCTGCTCTGGTTGAGTGAAATGCCCAAATTTGGAAGAGGAATGGAGTCCTCTAGGAAAAATGGAGTTCTGGCAAGCTGTATGAAAATCTCTTTGGGAAAGGAGACCCAACTTAGAGCCCTCCTTGGGGGAAAGGCTGACATGTCGCTGATCTCTTTGGTCTGCTGGCTTGAAAACACACAGTCCAGCGAGCCACTTGTAGCGTGTAACCCAAAGTGGTCGTGGAACGTGCTGCCTACTCCATTTGGCAATGATGTGATGCAGCAGAGGGTTAGGGAGTTTGAGAAACATGCTAAGAAGTATAAACAGCTAATATTACAGAGCAGGTGTGAGGTGAGAGGAGAAATGGGGGGACTGGTGATACAGTACACAGTCTAAGGAAAGTAGGCTTGTTCCTCTGGCTTCTTGTGGAAAAGCATAACTGTGAACCACAAAACTTACTCTGACATCAAGCAGCAAGCCAAATTCCATCCAAATGCCATATACTCTTTCTGGGAATTAGAAAAAGCCTACTGCATTTTGCAAAGATCATCTCTGATGATGATGAACTCACTTAAGGTGAGCTTGGGTATGTGTCTATAAAATTATGGATGTCAGGATGTGTATTGTTAGCGTGGAAAAAACAATACTACAGCTCCAATGAAATAAAAACTGTTTGAAGAGCTGAGAGGTTTTGGGAAAAACAGATGTTAACTTGTAAAGCAAGTTGATAAGGAAATTAGTAGGAAGGTTTTGAACATCAGACCCTACAATGCTATATTTAGACTCAATTTATAACTAAGATTGGAATATAGAAACATGGGTGTAGTATGATTTTTCTTTCCTACCTAAATCTCTCTCTTCTCTTTGTATTTGAATTGTTAGAAACCTCTAAAGATTGCAAAGCATCCTGTTTAAAGAACTGAACTTCTGGGCTAACTCCAGGAAAAGAGTTGGCTGTAAAGTTCCGAAGGGGACTGAACAAAATGAACTCTTTCAAAAAGAATAAAATTATTATTCAGTCAAAACAGACATGCAGCTGGAAAGGGGTGTTGTAACAATGTATCATCAATTCTAGCAAACCAGAAGGTTTATTCTTTCTTCGTTTCACCTCTACAGAGACTTTTTCCTTCCATTTTGTTTCTTTTCTAGGATTCTTCTAGTCCCAAAGTTTAATTCTTCATTTCACTGTAAGAGGCTCTTTGTAAAAGCTTTGATTTCATCTTATGTGCCAGATCATTTCTATAACATTAAGGCAACCAATTTTAAATAGCCTGTCTTATGTGAGTGGCCTTTACTGTGTTTTCAGAATTTAAAGTTTTGTAGACTTGTAACAGTTAAAGTTTTGTAGACTTGTAACAGTTAGCAGAACTAGTCTCTAAGTACGCTCCCAAAAAGAGATGTGATAAACGAAATAAATTTTTTGACTGGGATAATATTGTGTACTGTTTACAGACTGTTTCTTACAAAGAAAAAAGTGAATAACTTAACATTACAGCCTCCAGGTTTACCTGCTCCTCTTAAAAAGATGCATACAGTTGTGGTTCACTCAGCTGCAGATAGTTTTTTTTATTTGGTTAATAAACTGCAGTGCATCCAAAACTCCAAAAAACAAGCAAGGGAAAAAAAAAACACCCAAACAAACCAAGATATTCATGAACGCTTGCCAGGAGAGCATTTATAATCTTGTTTTTCTTTCTATTGTGATTTCTGCAAATATTTTGATTATTGCAGTGCCTGGATACTAGTTTTCTAAATGTAAATTTTATGCATTAATTAGCCACCATTAAACATTTCTCCCAAAACACACAGATTAAACATTTCAATGTGCTTTTCTAATTACATTAAAAAATCAAGCTGTACAAATGCCGGGAGTCAGTTCTGTGCATACACACACATGCAACTCTCATTAATGTCAGTGAGAGTTAAATGCAGAGGAGGGAGAGAAAATTAGACCTGGGATAAACGTTATTAAAATATGTGTAGGTGTTGAAACTTCTATCTGTATTGGTTAGTGGAGAAATGCCTAAAGAATAGGATCTGGTCTAGATCCAAGCCACAGAAATAATTTCCAGAAGTCACCTTGTGTGGGATTCATCCTACTTCACTTTAAACATCTTCACCAGAGTTTGAATTAGTGGCTTTTGTTTCCTGTTATTGTTAGTGCAGAGAAATAGATACATTTACTTGTTGATTTTTTTATAACTATAAGCTAAAATACTTCATAGGAGCCAAACTCTAAAACTACTTGCTTCTCTGCCTTGTCTATAAAGTGAGCCTTTACAGTGAACTCAGATGAAAAAAGACTCATGTTTCTTATGATGTCCTTGGCCTCTTGGAGACTGGCTGCAGTGTGCTACCCTAGTTTCCGGCTCTGAGGGCAGCAGAGTTTGGGCTCACAGATTGTTTCCTGTTGAGTAGACCTTGTTAGAAATTACCAGTTGGATCCTGAAGGAAACTAATTGAGTAGGAGTTACCTAGTGTGATGGTGAATTTATCTGCTGCTCGGGCATCTTGATGTTACAGTGAAAAAGAGAATTGATTGCAAAGCCACTGATTTATCATTAATGGCATGGCTTCCTTGTTTTTTTGCATGAATATGGGTATAGTTGTGAAGTTGTATGGAGTAAAGTTGGCCCATGCATTTGTGTATTGCTGCACTTGAACGAAATACGCTTTGGTTTAGAGTTCAATGTGGAAGTCTCAGGTCCGTAGGCGTTAGTATTATCCAGGTTTTGCTTATCCTTTGGTAATAGTAATCCCTACTCCCAACGCCACAGGTACTGAAGAAGTAACATTATAATATGCCTTAATCACACTTGCAACTTTGGGCAGGTGAACTTGCTCACTTACTAGTCAAATGCATTGCTGACTGCTTGAATTATGACTAGATTTGCCTGAATATTGTTCAATCTCTCCCCGTTAAATTTTTAATCAGGTAGGTTAAGTTCTGACTGTGCATTGCAGTAGGGAAAAGAAATAATCTAATTACATTCAGAAGCTTCAACACAGACCCTCAGAGTCAAAGCAGTGCTTAATCTCTGTCTTCGGTGAGATTTGAGAACCTGAAATCATTGCTGGGTGTTGTAATCTTCTGAATGCAGTGGGGCAGAGAGAGTGTGTTTTCTGTAATATCTCTTCCAGTGGGGCTTCTGAATCCTCACTAGATTCTTTGTAATAACAAGTAATAAAACTTATTAGACAGGATTAGGTTTGCAAATCCAAAATCAGGGATGCTTTCTATCAGAGTAAGACTTGCCGCACACACTAATCTAAGCGGGCTAACTAAAGTCCCAGAAGGAGCCTGTAAATGGATTAAGACCTGGGACAAGAATTTTGGTTATTGGAAGAAAAAGAATTATTCCTCACCAAAGTGTTTAGAATTTGTCAAGCAAGAAAATGGCCTGCTCAGACAGAAGCTAATGAAAGGTAGATTTTTACAAAGAAGCTAGAACACTATCTATCTTCCTCAGGCTTGTTTGTGTAAGTGAAGATACGAGTTCACAGAAGATGACACACAAAGCTCTTCAGTGAACAAATGTAGTATACATCCCAGCAAGTTAAAAAAGGTATGTGGAGAGCAAAGGACTCTGTAAAATACTTTACAACATTTTTTTTATCAGAACCTCCAAAAGTATAGGCAAAGACAATTAGGCTAGCATCAGTAAAAAGCTAGAAGGAAGAGACTATCAGTTGGATGCTTTGGGATGTTATTATTTTTTTGTTGTCGTTGTTATTATTGTTATTATTAAGTTGGACACTGCTGCCATCTGTAAGACTTCCGCAGCAATGGCAGTATTAGCATGGGGAAGAGGGTAGTGTGGGTAGAAGATAAATATATGGAACTTGGGGCTGGTGAGTGTAAGTTCAGGGAAGGTAGGGATATTTTCAGCAGAAGACAATCGTTGAAAATCTGAGTTCCTCCAACAAAGTCATCTTAAGTGAAGACTAAGACTAACAGTTGGGTGTAATAAGTTTGGATGTTTCATGAATGAAGTAGGAGAACCAGCAATATGGATTATTATTTATGTTAATGCAAGGAAAAAGAAAGGAACTTTTTGCTTACATATAGAGCCAAAAAAACCAAAACCAAAAACCAAAAAACCAAAAACCCACATAAAGCACTTCTTGCTGTCTACCAGGAAGGAACAAATCTTGAAGGACATTGCTGCGGACAGATATTTTTGGATCAAGAAATTTGGCAAATAGTCTTAGAAAAGTAAAACAAACATTAGCTTGTGTTCAGTATCTAGATACAAGCTTGTGTGTCAGTAGCTGAGTTGGAGTGTTGACAATGTCTGTTAGGCTTTGTTCAGCACTTGTATATGCCTCCAAATCATGTCAGATAAACTATGATGGAAATCTAGCAAATGCTATTATCTGAGCAAATCAGGCTTTGATTTGGGGAGAAGAGCAGTAACAAATAAAATGATGGATGACTCCACTTTGTCCAGGGAAGAACTACTGTTGCTGAACAAGAGGGTGAGTGAAAGAAAAGGTGAAAAACTCTGAAACAGGAATTGCAAACTAACAAGAGAGGTAACTGTGGTAGAAGAGATTACAGATAGTTTCAGATGACTCAGCTTATTCAGTAGTCAAGAAGGTTGCCAAAGAATTACTTGGCTTGGTAAATTGAGTAGCACTTGTCTAGTATAGGTTTGAGTACTGCTGTGTGAAGATACCTGTAAATGTGGAATGTCATGATAGAGTTTTCTAAGAAACCAAGAATCTTCATTCAAGAAGCTTCAGTCCTGAGGGCAAAAAGAATCCAAAACCTGCCCAAAGCACAGTTTGGCAGCTGCTGGGATATATTCAGGGAAATCACTACCTATACTTCCTATATCACTGTGTATACGATATTGGCCCCTGCCAGCAGTAGGGTTAGCAGGAACCTTTGATCTGACTCGACTCTACATTAGTCCCAGCAGAATATTGGTATAGGTTGGAATAATGTGATTGCCACTAACAGTAATACTTGTGTCTTGGTGCAGAATATTCTAGAGTAACAGAGATTTAATCCAGCTTTGCTAGCTACTTCATTTGATATATTGGATCTAATTATTTTGCATGCTGTGTTCGAATTATGGGTGATGGCTGTGGCTCATCTAAAAGAGGATGTGAAGAATAGTATCTGGAAATCCATCTACATAGCTGCTCTTTTGAATGGTACCAGAATGCTGTCTAATTTTAATGTTAAAAAAAATTGACACTGCAAATTGTATTCTAAGATTGTAAGAGGCTGATCTGTGCTTTGGGAGCCTGGGGCCAGTTTGCACTGTCCAGTGTTTGGGCTAGATTTGGGATAAAAGGTAGTAGGTGGTTCTAATAATTAGCTTCAGTGAAGAGAGGTTCTGAATTGCTCCATTAGATTTTGATGTGCAGGGGATGAAAAGCTTCACAAGGCAGTTTTATTGTTTAATAAAATAAAGCTGTGCCCCCAAAAACTGAAAGTATAATTGTTAGTCCTTTTCTATCTTGGAAAAACAAATTAGAGAGATTTACAATAGACAGTGTTATGTCAGGAAGTTATAGTCAGGATCTTTTGTTAAAGAAAATGTTAAGAAAAAGAAAATAACATCATGTAAGAACCATAACCTCCCATCCCCCCATAGTTCTTGTTCTTGTTTTGAGCTGCATTTTAATCAGACTCGGAAGATACAGAATAAAGGAAGATTAAAATATACTGTCATAGAACAGTGTGAATTTCACATTTTTATTAGATGGAGCTAGCACAAAATCTGGATGTTTCTAGTTCCATGTTAAAAACTATTTTGAAATCTTATGTGGATATAAATAGTGTCTAACTCTTGTTTTGGTCCTTGCTGAGGTGCAAATACTGCTGGTGCAATAGACTGCTGCTGCTCTCTCCATTCTTTACCTTTCTAAAAATAGCGGGTAATATAAATGATGGAATTAGCAACCTGTTAAATTGCTACCTTTCACATTTATTTAATTATTCAGTTTTGGTATGTCAGTGTTTCATGCCGATGCATTAAATAGTAGTAGCCACATTTTGTATTGTTTCCTGTAACTCATTAACATTTGATCTAACTGCAGGCAGATACAGAACTGACATTTATTTGCTATGACCAATTTAAATTATCTGTAGCCCCATCGTTTCTTCTGTTAACAAAGAACTAAAATAATACTTAAAAATTACATAAAAGAGTGAAATTTACTGTTGGCAAAATCTCACATGATCTTTGACTAGGATAGTTATTTATGAAGCAAAGCAACCCATCAAATAATTTTTTTTGCTCCAGTTTAAAGTGCAGTTAAGTAGGGCAGTAAATATTAAATCCATTGATGTATGCTTTGCATTTTTATCATGTTCAAAGTGAACCATGCACAATTAGGTTTGTTTGAATTAAAGTCTAAGAATTATAGCACTCCTTTAAATGCAGTACTGTCTATTAGGGAAAAAAATCAGAGACAACCTAATGTTTTCTCATTCTTTCTATGTAGTTAATTTAATGCCCAATAAAATTATATGTTTTTCTAATTTTTACAAATAGCGATTTATGACTTAGGCCCTATGCTTGCTCACTGAGTTGAGGCAAGCTCTGAAATAGATCCTGGAAGTAAAATATGAGGTTTTCTATAATTTTAAAATGCTCTACACCACCAATTATTAATTTATTTTCTAAGCGATGACTTCAGTTTGCTGAGGCAGCTTTCTATAAAGTAACTTAGTAAGACAACTCACTGCGATTTGACAAACGTTGATTTTTGGGAAAGTGGAATAAGGCATTTGGGAGAGCTGAAAGAATTCAGAAAACTCAAATTTTCACTTTGTATTTCCAAGCCTCTGTCACAGAGTTCGGGCTAAAATGTCAGAATTGCAATGCCTGATTTTATAGTGAAAGCAAAACTCAGAAACCTGAGTTACAAGGCCAAGCTTGTTACGTCGTGTGTGACAAGTTTCAGTGTTCTCCACATAGGGTTAAACAAAACCCCGAAAACAACAGCTGAACTCGCAATTGTTTATTTAGCCAAATGTCAATTCTTTCAAAAGCAAACTGCTCTGAATTGCGTGCCTTTCAGATCCTGGGTCAAGGTCTGCAATAGTATTGAAATAATCATCTGCGTTTAGGTGCTGAAGATGCAAGTAGATGTTAACAGCTGTGCTAGTGGGCATGTGGAGAGAGGGAAGGCACTCTGTAAAGTGAAGTACACAGTGTCACTGTTTGTATGCTTAATCTTCATAAATCTTCTGCTGATTTCAAAACGCTTGAGCCAGGCAGAAGTTACTTCAAGCATATACTGTGAACCCACCTTGTTTATGAAGGCTATGTTTTGCTATGTTGAAAAGGATTGAGGATCCTTCGGGCTCAACAGAGAAAAGGGTGGACCAGGACTTGCTAGCATGATGGTTGATAGATATCTGGAATGGATTAAAACCTCTGTTTATCCTGCTCTAAGTGATTGAATTAAAAAAACCAAACCAACAAACTCCTGCCTAGGTAAGGGCTTTACCTTATAAGTATCATGAGCATTATGCAAAAGAACCAAGCTTGTGGTGGATAAGTAGCCACACTGGCTTGTATAAAGGCATGGTTCCTTGTATAAATAATTCAAACTAATATGGATATCTCATTCAGTCCATGATATATATGTTTTCCAGAACGCTGTAAATGAGATAATACAGTACTGCTTTGAACATAGTCACAGGAGGTGGGGGAAATGTAGATATAGGAAAACATTACTTTTTTTTCCTCTAAACTTGTGGACTGATCACTATTTCTGCTTCCTTCTCAGTTATTTAATAGTCATGTGTGAAATTGGAAAGGACAGAGGGACTGCTGTGGGATCAAGGAATATCTACTCTATGTACGCCAATTTCAGGAACAATTTTAAGCTGAGTAACGTGCTGCTTATTCCAGTCCTCTAAGTGCTGTTTTTAAATCCTTTTGCCTACTATTTTAACAGGAACTACTTTTTTTTCAGAGAATGGAATTAAGGAGTATTTGGCAAAAAATGTAGTAAGTAGTTCTCTTTGTCCCCCCCTTTCCAGTTTCAGTTTTCTGAGAAACTTTCGTGGTAATCATTGGTCAAGAAAATAAGATTTGCCCTTAGTGAAAAATAGGCTCATTGCACAGTTCTGTTTGCATCTCTTCCACGGGTTTCATTTACTTTTTTCCCTGCAGAAACAAAAGGACTTCTTTTTGTCTTTTAAAATAAACTGAGAAAATAGCTTGCAATAAATATAAAGGGCATTTAAAGCTATTCATTTAAACTTATGCAGCAAAAGAGAGATGAATCCATTTAATCTTTTGGCAATTAAAAATGAATGTTAAATTAATTAGGAACATTTCTCAAATGATTTACTGTGAAATTGAAATAATTATCTGTATTAAAGTATTACTTTTAAAATTTATGTCTTTCTGATTACTTAATATTAATGTATTTTTAATAGACTGCATCAAAAAAAAAAAAAGGCAAGCACCTCATTTCCTTTTTTATAATTCCCCTGGCTTCATCACCCATATGCACTAGAAGCAAATTTGGCATAGTGCTTCCAAGAGTGACTGTGCACAGTGTTCCCCCCTGCCCCAAATATTTTGGATTTGAACAATAGAATGGAATAAATGCTTGCTGAATTTAGATCTAAAATCATGATTGGTCCCCTGTTTAACACAGTATTTATGAAGTGCTTAACTTTAGGTATGTAAATTAAAATTTAGGAAGCTATTTTAGCATTTTAAGTCCTAGCCTGAATAGGAATGAACTGTGTACAGTTGTCTTTGCTTATGTTGATGATGCTACTAGCTTCAGTGTCATGCACTTAAACATGTGCTTGAACAAGGAATGCTTCCTTGACTGAGTGGCACAACTCTTTCTCATCTTTTCTGTTGACTTCAGTTGGATTATTGAAACTGCTGAACTTTCTGAAGGGCTGCTGATGGTCGTCTCAGTGGAAGTTCTGTTGATTTTGACAAGAGCAAGACTGTCTTGAAAGATTCGGGATTGTATCTTGTCTGTTCCATTGCATTGAAGCATATGCACAACATCAGTTCCCCATTTGCTGAATAGCATAGCTTGTATGCGTTATGTACAAGGCTGAAATGTGAAAATGAATTAGTTGAAACTCCAGTGTGACTTCTTATTTCTCCGCTACAGGATATCTGCTGATCTGTGTGGTGCATTGTGCATTATTTGCCCTTGTTTCAGTCACTGGTTTTTGGTCACTTCTCTATCAGTGGGTCCTGGTCAGTTCTGAAGGTTGTCTTTAACAGGAGGTGGAAACTTACATTCATTTCACAAGCATTCTAGGAGGATGCATGCTATAAGGAACTCTGTGAAATGGGCAGGTAATTTCACTAAATCTAATACTGTGAGTGTTTTGGTATCCATTAAGTTCCACTCGATATGGAAATAATATATTAGCTTGAATAAATCTCTTGTCTAAATCTCTTATTAAGAAAATGCTGAAAATGATAAAAAATGGTATGAGTAACATAGTAATTGGGAACTTCTGCACACATTTCAGAAAATGAGAAATATATCCATTTAATATATCGTGACCTTTAAAATACTAAATATTGCTTGAAGCAGCACTACTGTTCTACTGAGCCTTTTATTCAATCCTTTTTTTTAATTTATGGAAGAGTGCCTTGTGAGAGGACACCCCAAAGGTGACTTCATCCAGTGTGTCTCTTGGCGTGGCCCGTAGCAGGTGTTTAGGGAAGGAGGCTGAGAGAGGTCAGGTGAAGACTGGTGGGCTGTGCCTGGTTTCTGACAGTATAATGGCCTCGGTACTTCAGCTGCCATGATTAATAGCTGTGGACAGATCTCTCAAGTGTCTAATTCATTGTGAACCCATTTGTGTTTCTGGCCTCAACATCCTGTAACAAAGACTTTTATGATTTTAATTGTGTGGTATGAAAAAGTAGTTAATTTTATTTTTGCTCCTAGTAATTACGTTGGGTGTCTCATAGCTCTTGTATCTTGAGAAATAGTGAATAATGATTTCCTGTTCACCTTTTGTCCACCACCATAATTTTATTGACCTTTATAATATTCCTCATTGTCTGCCTTCATGCTGCTGGGTCACAATTTATGTAGTTGCTCTTAGACAAGCAATTGTTCCATATTTGTAGTTATCCATATTGGTCTTCTCTACCTTTTCTTATAGTTTCTGCATTTTTTTTATGTTGAGAAGACTGGAAAGCAGCAATACTGACTTTGTATCTCTTACTGCAGTGCCAAAAGGGACGGGTTTTTCAAAGGTTTCCTCACTGGAAATGGGTCAATTTTGTTCAGGCAAACTGCAAGCTGGCTGCAAAAGAGCTTTCTGTTTTACCCAAACAACTTGTGAATTTAGATCAATATTACTGAATGGCTTCAGCTGGCAAAAAAAAAGCCTTTCCTAGGCTAAACTAAATCCAATTTTAAGTGTTTGTTTTTCCTTTGCTTGTGAGCCAAATGGGTGGAAAGGAGGAACCGTTAGAGTCATAAAGAGATACCTAGTATTGAGAAAAAATGGGTTTATGTGAATTATTCTGGGGGAGGGCCTCTCGTTTGCTAATGTTCAGGGCCAGAATTGCAAAACTGTTCATTAAATACAAATGGGGCGTAATTTTCTGCTGTGGAGGAAGTGTCTGAACTAGTAGCATGCCTTGTGTGATATTTGGGAGCAAAAAGCAGAAGGAGTTGACTTTCAATTCTTGGTGGTATTTGGAGAAGATTTTCTGACCTGATTTTATTTTATTTAAGAAAATGGATTTTTTTTTTTTTTCTTCTTCTTTTCACCTTCATTCTGAAAAATGCTACTATCCAGTTGGGAAGGCAGTTTTCAGTTAGTAAGACCTTATGAATGTGAAAAACATCCTATAAAGACAGACAATATATTTAGTTGTTCCATGTCTTTGAATCAATATGAATTAATTCTAAGATTTTCCAGAATGACGATAACAGTTGCAAGTGGGTTGTCACTCTGTGTGTGAATGATACAGGCAATACCCCGCAGAATGCCGCTCATCCGTTGGCAATACTGCTATTTATGGCAATTCTGAGCATATAGGAATAATGCTTGTATTTTCCACAGTGATGCCTTTAACATGATATTGCAGGAACAATATCCTAATGGTCAACATTACTTTCTCTTAGGAAAATTCCACTGAGATTAATCTAATTCTTTAAGGTTCCATTTCATTCTTGGTCAACCTTTTTTAATGCAATCCCTATATTAACCTTAAATGATTTAAGGATCAACTTTTTTAGGAGGTAATCCTGTTTGACTTCTGATAATGTTGAGACACAAAGTGTAGCGCGGTAACTGCTTGTAGAAACGTGGCATGGAACAATTACATTTGATATCTGTGATTATGTGCGATATGCTCTTAGAGCCTGGTCTTTAAAATGTGAAGTCTTTAATGTTGAACAGCTCTAGTAAAAACAGTTTACAGTTCTGAAATTAGATTTTCTAGAAAATAACCACATAAAAGCTTATTTCAAAATCACCCTTCCCCCAAAAAGGGAGGGGAGAAAAAGGCAGTTTCTCCCCCTTCTATATTTTAAACGATAAGTCACAAAGAACTTAATTAGCAATGGTACATGTGAGACATGGACCATAGGTTCAATTTCCATAATTTCCAGACAGCATTAGCCATATAATGTAGCAGTGGAACCCAGGGAGTATTTAAAGGGACAGCATTAAAATATGCAGAAATGACTCAACATGATGTGCCAGTCAACCTTAATTCTCCTGTAATTTCAGGAGGATTCCTTGTTTGTTTTGAAAACAGTCTCCAAAAATGCAGCAGTTAGTCGCAAAGCTGCATTCCTTTGACAAACCTTCCTGAAGAGATTCTAAATTGAAGAGTTTCCCAAATCTTTAATTTGCTCATGTAGCTTAGTTTAAACCAAAAGCTTTAAAATGAAGCTTTCCTGCAGTAGTCCTCAACCAGATTTCAGAATGCCTACAGAGGTGATATCACGCTATTGTGTGATGGATCAGAAAGCAAGGAGAGCCATTTTCTCCCACCCCCAATGCCCAGTGATCTTTCTCTAAACTCTATAAAATTGATATTTTTTTAGTTAAAGAAAATGACTTTTTTTTACTCACTTCCTGTGTTACCTACAGAAAGAAGTGATGTAAATAAAAATAAAAAATAAAAAAGGAAAAGATTAATTTGGTCAGATTGCTCGATGCTGCTTAGTGTTCCAGAAGCAGTCCAAGGCAGTTGTCAGGCAGGCACAGCCACTTGCACAATTTGTGGGCCAGGACATGGCCATGCAAATTGTTTAAGAAGTTACGTGTGACCTGTCGGTTGTGTTGGTCAGACATTTGAACTCTTGGTACATAGATAAGCTTTTTTGTGTAAAACAGTTCAGTCTTAAATGCGGCACAGAATATACACTTAGTTCAGGTAGAAGAGATTCCTCAGTGTAAACTCAACAGGACCTTTTAAAGTCTCCCTGTTTAGATTAAAAACATTTTGAGATTTTGGTAATCTCATATTGGTATAAATTTAGTAACAGCTGCTGTAATCTTTTATTCTAATGATACATAATCAATTTTCACTCTAACAGATGTGCAGAATTATCGAGGTGTAAATGCCTGTTATTTATGAACAGTTCAATGCCATAACAAACTTATATGTTTTCTTGCTTATTTAACATACTTTTTCACTTCACTGACTGCTGATCCCTCAACATTTACTCATCCCACTGTCTTCTGGCTGGTGATTTTGGAACGACTAAAGAATCAAGAACCATATTCCTTTTCGTGTTCTCTAAACTTAACGTGATTTCAGCTAGCATTTCTGTTCTGATGGTTGTTTTTCCCCTGTAATCTTCTTCTGTAACTTTGCTGTGTCTGTGATATATTCTAATAATACTTAATTAAAACCTGATGGGTAATCTCTTGCTGAACTTGTATTCCTTTTCAGTAAATGACTGGTTTTCCTCTCTGCTCTTTCCATTCTGATGATTCATGATTCTCAAAATAATTTTTGTGGGTGTTTCATGTGGTTGCTGACCATAACAGGACTTATATCCTGATACGGGATTTGATCTTGATAGGAACGTTTGGAATTCTAGACATTTGTATTTTCTTAAGTCCCAGCCTCTAATAATTTGTGGCGCAGGAACTTTCTGAGCCAGAGGCAGCAATTTGATACTTATTAGTCTTCTGTGGATTTTTAATGCGTAACTTTGACCAATGGCTTCTTAAATGTGCGTGTGTCCTACAGTCCTGAGGAAAGCAGATCCACTGGGTGTGACATGGAAAAGTATTTCCTTTTGTTCTTTCTGAAACTGTAGTTTTAATGGGTATTCACACCTCGCTGCTTGTATTGGAAGAGACTATGATCGGTCATTCCCTCATATTCTCCGTACTACTTGTAATTTCTTAAATGTAATTAGAGATAACCGCAGATTTGGAATTTTTAGTTTGAATATTGTTGAATTTACCTCATTTCCAAAAGTTTCTTAAAGACCTGTTCTATAGCTTTTGTATTATGTGACATCTAACTATTATGTATGCTTCAAGGAAAAGCAACTGTGCATCTCTTAAGTATGAAACATGGTCCAATTTTGTGATGTTTCAGAAATAAGCATTCAGTATTTTTGTACAATTCTGTAAGAAAACTTAATGAGCAAAGTAAAATACTATCATGGAATTCATGAGTTGCAGATGTGCATTCCTCTTTACTTACATTAATGTTACTATATGAATTTTTGACTTGCTTAATATTAGTCTTTATAATGATTATTCTCTTCTGATAAACTTCAGAATAAATGGGAAAATATCTTTTAGATAACACTTTTAGCTTCTCAAGTTGATGACACGTACAAATTATTTTCTGTTACGTAAACAGTCCTTTGTCAAGTGAGCTATATAGCATATTCTCACTTGAAAATTTGCATTCTTTTCCCTAGTTATTACACTCAAGGGTGATGTTCGTGCTTTCGAAGTTTCTAAGTAGTTTCTAGGTAACCACGCTGTTCTTACCAGCTCTTCGTTATATATTCAAATCCAAAAGAGAAAAAAGGGATCAGGGAAGAGGCAAAGTACAGGACTGCAAGCTGACTAGGTCACCGTGGTGTTTCCAAAATCTTTGTTTTGTTTACTGTTTCATTGCTTATTCAGTAAAGAAGAAATAGGCGAGATAAAGATGTAATTCTTTTAATGAGTATCAATTTATCTGATACAGCTTTGCATCTCATCTCCTTAATACATGTTACTTATGGCTCTTTTCTCACTTCTTTTTGCAGGTTCCTGATGTGTTTTTAACTTTGCATTCACTTTGTCATATACATTTTCTGTGTGTTCCCAAGCAAAATACTAGGCATAAAAGGGACTTTATGTCTTTTCAAAATTGTAAAACCTTTACAATCCAAAGTGTGTGCCAAGTGAGCTGAACAATATTTTGCTCTTAAAGAAAAAGCAAAAAAGGACCATTTCTCTAAATTTATTTCAGTATTTCCCTTTTCTAAGGTATGAATTACATTGAAATATTACTGGTACCAACACTCACAGTAAATAGCATAAAGCATTGTGATGTGACCTATTGTTTACACTCACATGTGTTTCTCTGCACCTTTGTTGGATGGTTACACGATGGCAGCAAGGAGGGTGCATTTCAAGGCAGAGAAGAGTAGTCTGAGCAAGTCATAGGGTCACTAAGGTCTGCTTTGGGAAGGAATATTTTGCAGGACAAAGTGGACTATCTGTTGGGAAGTACTGTGAGCCTGGAGTGGGAAAGGCCTGTGCAAAGACTTAGAGTGGCAAGGAAAGCAGAAAGATGCCTTAACTTCAGGATGCAGTGAAGTTAACTTTGAACTGGTTTGATGTGTAGAGAGGTCAGACCCTGTGGGGGATGATGTTACTTGCACCCCGTCAGTGTTGCAGCATTTAGCAGAGCCCCCACCAGTGACAATCTTACACAGTCAGTAGCAGACAATGAAAAAAGGCCCGGATGTAGGTGACTACGGAGGTGATCACTGTAGGAACAACACACTGTATGTAATCATATATTCAAGTGGAATAATTTGACATAACCACTTGGACACTCCTTACAATTTTCCAGCCACAGCTTTCTCACTGTTTTAAAAAGTAGAATATATCTTTATTTCTATGTTTCTCCTTCATAAAAAGCACCTTGGTCTTTGGTGTGTCCCTGATTTCAACAAACAGTAATCAAGAATGGCACAGTGCAAAGCTGTAACACAGAAACTGTGAGTTTCTTCAAGTCTTTTGGAAAAAAACCCAGCCCTTTAACTGTCATTCAAATAACCCATCCCTACCAGTTGTGTGCAGAGTCTGTCATTGCATATCAAAACAGTAATCTGCATGTGCTCTGCAGAATAAACAAGTGTATGTTTCTTGAGACCATTTAATACTGAGTTTGGCACCTTCTCTGTGAGTTAACTCAGTTCCTATATCATGGTATTTCTGTAGCATCTTGTAATTTATATCATAACTTATAGATTACATTACGCCAAATATAAGGACTGTTATTTTGTTTCTTGATCAAATAAAGTGACCTATCGATGTTCCAGAAGTTGCAGCCACTTCCATTCCAGTATGAAATGTTTAAAACTCGGACTTCAGAAAATCATTAATGACTTTTAACAATTCATTTTTACATAATTTTTCCCTTCAACTACCCAGCAATGGAAAAATGATTGTATAAAAGAGAGTTATTATTTTTGTGTAATAAAATTACTTTAAATTCTGGGATTTAAAAACTGACTGTTACAATAATGATCAGAAAATAGTGATGGCTGGAAGCAGCGGTAAAACCTTAGATAAGAATGAAAGTGATTCCTGACAGCAGATAACCAGGCCTGTGCTCGACTCCAGAGAAATGCTGAGAATAGCTGTCAGTGCAACCTGAATAGCTTTCAAGAGCAGCAGAGAATTGAAAGTCAAGAGCAGCCCCAAGTTGTGCTGCTTCAAGATTGAAGCAGTAGCCATCAGCATCATGCTGTTCTTTACCCTCTGCACATGGAGGTGATGAATTGTTTGGCTGCCTGTGAATGTACAGTCATGAAGAATTAGCTGTAACAATGTTAAATGCCTCACTTTCTTCAATGAGTGTGCCTGTAGTGGTTACCTGTTTGAATTGGGGAACAGCAAAGTACTGTAGGGATGGCTGTAGATGCTAGCATGTGTTTACACCCTTATTAGTCTACTAAGAAAACTATCTACATTTTCACTTTTTACATTTGGGTGTCTTCTGCTTGTGTCTGTCTGTTCAGTTAGTCTTCAAAATTCGTGTTTAAAGAGCCAACTTAATCTGCGGTACCAATGCTCTAGTGTGTACTTGTTCCAAAGTCTTACTTTAGATTCCTAAATAAAACACAATTAATGTTGGGACCTACGAGACGCCATGTTGATACCTTACCATCGTAATAATTCTTTAGCTAGTGTTCAATCCACATTAAAATGATGAGATGCAATTTGCATAAAATGTCTAATCAGTGCGCAGCATCTCCCTTCATGTTAAATCTGCTCTGGTTCCCTCACGAACTATTTTTGTAATAAATTATGAATTAAGGTGAATTTATTTGCTTGTAACTCTTACTTTTCTGCTGCTTAGCACTTTCTTCCTTAATTTTCCCACTTCTCTTTTTATTTTATTAGGAAAAAAGCTCCAGACTTCCCTCTGTCATCTGTTACTCAAAGTGCAATTCTTTTAGCATCTTAAGACCTTCAATAAAATTTTCTGATTTTGGAATGCAGTTCCACTTGTGTAAAAAGGAACATTGAGTAACAAAGTCAGCAAATACAACATGGTGAGTGAAGAAGTTATGTGACATTGTAAGTTGATTTATGTCCTGATCCTGCAGTATAATTTATATATGTTCTATCTAATCTTAGAAGGACAATTTTTTTACACAAACCTGATGGTAAGATAATGTACTTGTCTGAAAAATTACTGGGAATAGGTTTATTTCTGTTAATGTTTCTCAAAAAAAAATAGTTTTAATCTAAAAGGCAAAGCAGTATTGCTAAGTTAACAATATTACCTTTTTTCACTGAGTCTCTGTGTGCTCCCAGTTTGCTCAGGACAGTTGAATGTCCAATAAAGTAGCTAAAATGCTTTTTTTTTTTAAGTCATATTTGAGTATTATCCTTTGCCATGAGCTATTTCTTATAATGAAATTGATAAACTTCAGATCCTGAAATAAGAAGTTTAGGTAATTAAGTTACAATATACAATTCATTATTAAACTAGCCTATTTCCTATTCTTTGATAATAGTGTTTTCTGTCACTGAGGTAATCTGGGCTTCCAAACACTCCACTTCAGGATTTCTTTACTCCAGTATACAAAATTATATGCAAGAGAGACATATTAGAAGCGATGCTGTAAGTTGGGACTTTTAGTAATTTTCCGATTTACTTTTAAGTCTCTCTGATTTGTATTTAATTAGTATCTCTTCTCTCATATTTTGCTTAGACTATATGTAGCTTTGAAAATGTAAGGTTTAGAAGGTAAACAGTGGCAGGAATAAACACTACTTTTTTTTTTTTTTTTTTTTTAAGGAAAGCAAGTAAGTTGATAAAAGTGAAATTCAGTATTTGTTTTTCTTATTACAGAATCTGAGAGATGTATAGTTGATGTAAGTACTATGAAGTGGTGGTAGTGATTGTAGTTAATATGCTTTAGAATTTGCTGCCAAAATTCTAAGCAGAAAATACCTGTAGTTCAGCAACAGAGAAACTACTTTTTGCTGTATAAGAAAGAGAATTAAATAGCTATAATAGCAAAGAAAGCTGTACTGAGAAAACCAAACACATTGTAAAATCTAAAAATTTCATTTTCAGAAATAACATGCCACTTTTAACCTGCATAAGCCTATATTTAAGTCTCTAGAAGGCAGTAATACCAAACTCTCATGACTTCTCAACATTTATTGCATATTTTGCAAGCTTTCACCTTTGGTGGTTATTGTTTAGTCACAGTTTCTGAAAGTCTGAGTTCACCCCTGGGAAAAAAAATCACATAGCAACTTGGGAAATAGCTGACAGACTTCTTTGGTATTGGTTTAAGCAGAATGTTGCAGAATCTGAATAAGCTTGTAAAAAGGGTATTTTTTTTTCCTTGATACACTCACATTTCTCTTGCGTACTTGTTTGACTTTTTAAAATAATATTTGTATAGTTCTAGTACATGCAAAATCAGGTTGGAGCAGGGGCCTCATTCTGTTAGAAGGTGTAAAAACACATGAGAAAAAGATCATTCTACCAAATACTCATGATTTTCAGAATTGATACTGTGATCATCTGAAATAAAGAAACACAACTGGCATGCTAGAATTACTTGGAAACAGACATGTTTCAAAGTTCCTTTGGGTTTTTGTTGCACTGGGACTCTGGACTGGCAATACTAGTTGTCAGATGAGTGAGCTTCTTAAGTATGTCAACTTTACTTGAAACAGTTTGAAAGCTTGGTAACTCCAGACCATACTGGGCATAAAGAATGTGTCAAGGTAGTATAAATGAAGACAATGATGACTGTTCCAAGACTGCTGGTTTTATCAAGTTCATTGCATATCTACACTTTAAATATGGTGCTAGTGTAACAAAGGTTGCTTCCTGTGAGAAGCTGCCCTGTATGTGTTTACAAGGTGGACTTATGGAATATCTGAATGCCTTTGTGGTGTCTGGTTTTCAGTTTGGTTGTTGGTTATTTTCGACATAGTATTATAGAGCAAACAAGACCAAGTGTAGAGTTACTGGTCACATCTGTTGTAAAGATGTTGAACCATTATTGAGCTAAGTGGATTCCCCAGTAAGAAGTCCTACATAGTTCTGGCTATATGCTGTACTGAAGGTGAGGAGTGTGTACACAACATTCATGGTTAAAACCATGGCGTTTTCAACCATAACTTGTACTGGAGCACTACCTGATTTTTTCCATCTTCAAAGTCCCATTAGTGTTCTGGTAAGATACCTATGTTTTAATAGTTACTGCTAAGAAAAAACAAAAAAGGAAATGGTGGTGAATGTGAAAGGTTTGTCATAGCAAATGAATCAGAAATGGCAGAAACAATTTTAACGGAGTTTTGTTGTTTGGTTGGTTGCTTTGTTACCTAAGATTACAGACAAGTCTGCCAAGAGCTTAAGTTTTGTCAGAGATGGAACTGAGGTAAGAAAATGTAATCGCTGTGAGGAGGAGCAAGATGTGATTTCTTTTGGAATGGTCATTGCTCAGTTAGCGGCACAGTTGCTTGACACACATCAGCAAAGTTAAGTGTTATGCTGAGCAATCTGCTGTTTAGTTGTCTGTTCTAATACGTCAGTGGTGAAGAGATGAGGCCATTAACTGCTATTAAACTGTGATCCAAAGACTGAAAATACATGGATGCAAGATGAGTAGTGATAGAACAGCAGGATTAAAGGGACACATCCAGTGCTCCTTGTGCTTAGAGTTGGAATTCATAGTATCAGCTGGCTTCAGCATGTAATAATAGTACTATGTAATAATAGCACCATAATGAACTTATACGTGATTTGTGTTCTGCACGTGGCTAACTCTCAGAGTGTTTGCTTGAATGTCAGTTTAGCTAATCTTATTTTACTGTTGCTATGTTTCTTCTGCAAATTCTGACAATTGCAAATTGTGTGTATTCTGATAAGAGCTGATCAGTTACTGATCGCCATTTCAGTGATGTAAATTAAGATTTCTTGCAATGATTTGGCTTGCAACTCCTTTTTTATAACAGCATCTGCAGTTGTCACTTTGGGTTTTTTTGTTCAACTGAACACTGAAATAGCCTGTTTGTTTATTAAAGATGTACAAAACCAGACTGATTTCAGTGTTGGGTATTTAAAAATGTTTTTTGACGTTTCATTGACCTTTTGCTACGTAAGCTGTCCTGAGCTCTGGAGAAAATAAATGTTTAAAAGCTGCTTAGTATTAAATTGTGAAGAAGAGACCTTCAGAGAAAAAAGTAATAGCAATAAATTCTTTAACCTGCACAGTTCTTTAAAGCTACAAATGTTATTTTATGTTCTGAATCTAGGATAGATATGGGATATAATTGGTCCTTTACAGTGTTCCTTTGATTTAACATTATCTGCCTGTTGAACTGTGGTTTGTTTTTATAGCAATTATTTTCTATTAAAAATAGCCCTTTGGGGATGGCTGCCTTGCCTCAATCTAACCCAAGGCGTGCATTTACTGTTGAACATGGTCATGCTGATGGATTTCTTTGTTTGAGCAGACATAACAAGCTATTTGCTTGATTTCAGGAGGTTTGGAAAAGTTTGTGTTTTGCTAACAGAAACTTCAGACTCATGCTATACAAGTCCACAGTAAGGAAAGCAATTTGTGCCAAATTTTTAGCATTTTAAGAAATCGGTGCAAAAAATAATCAATGGAATAAAAAAGGATATGCTGTTCTCTTTGCATATTCCTTTATTTTCTGATTCTTTGAAAGCTGGGATAAATATTTTCCATTGATACTGGCAATTAGGTCAAAGCTTTCTGTGCGTGGATAAGCAATATTAAAGTAATGGCTGGCCTCTGTTTGGAAATAGTCAAACTGAAGAAGTCCTCTGCAAACATTGTGGAAGTTCTGACTGGTGTATCCCATGCACTTCAGAATTTAATGTCTCTTCATTAAGTCATCTCTTGATTCTGGGTCTGAATGACTTTCAAAGCCAGCCTGACAACAACACTGCCAGAAAATTCTTCTCACAAAAATTGTTCTGTCACAAAACTCAGTAGCAGGGCAGGTCTGGCCAAATGGAGTCCTTCCCAGCTGTGGTGTCTCTGGACCCTGCACTTCAGCAGAAAAAAGTAATAATGAAAGTGACTCGGTGACATCTGAGCATAACAGGTCTTTCCTCTTTCAGTTCTTCCACGTTTGCTCTGTGGTCTTGTGGCCCCAAGCAGCACATTTTCCCAGGTGTGGATGTCCCAGTACACTGTATGATACCCAGCCTCTCCATCATTTAAGCACTGAGAGTGGAGGACATTAAGAAAGTAAATTAAGATGGCACCGAAAGTTACCGCACATGTACCTTTCTGCTACCAACAGGGTGTATAGATAGGACCTTGTTTCTGGTTGTCTGTGCCCCCTTTGGCTTCTTGAGATCGTATGTTTTGATTGCTGTTGTCTCCAGGAAAGCCACCTCCCATTGCAGACTGATTGAGCTTCTCGGTTGTCGAGATGTTTGGCCCGTACCCACTGTGGAATTATATGCCTTAGCGTTAATCTATCATTTTTCTGACCCATCCTACCTGTTTAGAGCAGCAATAGTGGGAGGACAGAGAATTGTGTTTTACTTGCAATGTAAGGATGAGAATGACAATACTTAAACCTTTTATGTGGAGGTAGCAATAGTTGCCAACAACCTATCTTCATTCCTCATGCGTCAGGAATCATATCGGGATGAACACGTTTACTGTCAGCTTAGATTCTCTGCTGAGGAAATGATTCATACTGACTTTGTGTGAGCTAAATGCAAAGGGAAATGATTTTTATGAAAAAATAAGGCTGTAATTTTCAGAGAATAGTGATCCTCTTTGTTCTTGCTAAGAAAATGTGTTGGTTATCATGCCTTCTTGAAGGAAATGCTGATTGTGGATGTATGAAACCACAGGAAAAAATGTGAAAAAGAAAAAAATTAGGAATACAGTGAAGTATAGGAATAACAAAGGAAAGTGAAATGTCCATCAAGTACAAATACTATGAATATTTTTAAGAAAAAAGAATACTGCTGTTGAAGAAAATGTGGTAAATAAAAGGAGGGACAAAAAATGAGCTGTGATATTATTTGTGTAAATTTGTGTGATAGGATTTTCAGATTCATCCTCTGGAAGTGGCATGTATCATTTTTTTCTGTCTAGGTGGGGAGATTACCTATCATGGGATTGTATGGAGAGGTAGTACAGAAAATGTGACTTCCGGATGTGATCTTATACCTGAGATCCGTATACCTGTGGCGTACCAAATGTGACATCAGATGGTGTGCATCATTATAGTTTTTAAACATGTTTTAGAGAGACTTAAGTCTTTTGACCTCTTGGGAAATGATTAGTTATGAAAAGGATTCTCTGGCAAGCTTAAACAGGTAAATCCGTACTCCTGTTTAATACTGCTTGATTGCAGAGCAACTTTGGAAGGGTATCTGTACAGGACTATCTGTCTTGATAACCCTCTGCTAAAAATCTAATTGCAAATTCTTCCAAAGAAAAGAGAAACATCAAAACAGAAGAGGTCCTATGACACAGTTATCACAGTATTTGCTGTATCTGTAGAAATGGCTAAAGTAGGAATTAAAATTTGTGGAAGCTTCAGTATTCTGTCACAAAGTCATCTTACATTCTTGTGAGATGATTTCTGGTCAAAGACATTATGCTAGATAGAACAGAACATACCTTCAAATTTTCCCACAAACAATGACAGATGGATTCTGTGTCAGAGTAGTGGAACAGAATAGGCTGCAGGGGAGCCAGAGGGTTGAACAGCATTGGAGAAAAGGCTGACAGCCAGAAGACTGCAACCTTGGCCTGCTTAGGGCACTCAAGCACTGGCTGAGAGCAGCTGAATTTCCGTAGGACGTTACTGGTTTAATAATCTGGAATAGGCTTCAGTGAAGTATAAGAAGGAGATGCAAGACCCATCTGAGAGAAGAACATTTTGACATGAACCAGTAGGCATTAGGTAGTTGTGGTGGCATCCTGACAGAATGAGATAAAGAACTTCCTCTTCCTTATTCATTTGCATGCTAGAATCTCCTGAAATAATGAAAGCCATTTCTCCATCATAAACTCTTACTTGTTTTTTTTGTAATTAATACTCAAGAATACTCTAAACATTTGCTTCCAGATACAGACTTTACTGAGCTGTTGGGAACATAGCAGTGCATGTGGTCTGGCAGCACATGCTGTGTGAATCCCAGGTGTCTTGATGTAAGGTGTTAATGAGGAGGAAGAGGAGGGCTGGGTTTTGCAAGGCATCACTAAAAGCCTGAACAGGAGTTTTATCTTTAATAATGTGGGTAGTTTTCTTACTTTCATAAATACAGAGATGAAAGGTCAGCTATTGAATAAATCCCTAGTGATCCAGGAAAAGTAACCTTTAATTCTGTTATTGTGTTCACACTTTCTCAAGTTACCTGCTTCAATACCGTGAATTTTTGAATTTCATTGTAAATTATTTCCCATGGAGAACCTGAATAGAAATCTCAATTACAAGGCCAAATACTGCTTCTCCATGATGGAGCAAAACAGTCTAAACCATCTGTGAAAAATAAACATGTTGGCGAAGGACGCATGCATTCCGCTTTCCTGACTGAGCGTGATAATTCCTTTTTAAGTCATTGAAGATCCAGACTTCAGATGAGCCCAGTATCTGTAACCAGAGATATATTTTTCCAAAATAATGTAATTTTTGTCTGTACTGGAGTTGTAGTAATATGAGATGTAACAAACCCATATGGATTTTGGTGGAAGTTACAAGATTTAAAATTAGAAAAAGAACTTTCATTGTAACGCAAACTGTTTCTCAGTGTTTAGGAGAGAAACCATTTCTCAATATTTAGGAGAGAACTATGGAACGTGCAAGACTTTTTGGTCTGAAAAGTCACTCTTCAGAGAAGAAATGCACTTTAAATATGGAAAGAACCCCTGGTCTTAACTCTAATTATTACATAAATCAAAACATTTCCTATCTTGCCTACCCAGCTGAGAAGCCAGCAGCAGTTAATAAGCTATATGTAGATGTAAATTACTAATACAATTCAAATTAAATTGTATTTCTTTCATTTCTAATAGGCAATGTCATATTATGGAATAATCACATTTTGTACTTTGTAAATTGAAGACGTCAGATTGCACATGCTGTAAACTAATATTGAAACTAAGTATTCTCATTAAATGCAGCAGTGGGGAGGTGGCATAGGGACTAAAGCACTCTATAAGGTAATGTCTAAGTTAACACTTAAAAAAAGTGAGAGCACAACTCCATTTCTTCACACGTTGCAGTATTTTATGAAAACTTAATGTGGTAGCATATACTTCAGATATATAAAAAACTCATGAAGACTGCAGTTGCAATTAAGTTGAAATACACAGTTCATTTTCAGTATTTCAGACAGATAAACAAAATTAATGTTTCACTGAAGTAGAGTTGGTTGAATGTGAGATAAAGTTTTGTCAAGTGTATTGTGCATTTATTCAATTATAGAGTTATTGGAATAGTATGAAATATACAATTGAATACATTATAGGTTGTCATCAGTAAACAATGATGTTTGGCTGTTGCTGTACATCTGTGAGAGTGTTCTCCGAGTGGTCCTCTTCGCTCCAGTTGGATTCTCTTGATGTAATAAGTAATACTAGAAATCTGAGCGGGATTCTATTGGTTCTCATGGAGCTGGTCAGGAGAATGTGTAGGAGGAATTCTGCCCTCCATTGACTGTCCTATTCAGAGCTCCATTTTGGTTTTGCTTGGATTACATCAGGTTGCTGAAGGCTTTCAGCGTCACCAGCCTGCCTTGGCTGCAAGCAGGAAAACCTTGTAGGTGACAGGTGTAACTTTTGCTGTCCAAAGCACCAACGGGTGGCATGTAGTTGTGTTACCTTAATGGTAGATGTGATGAAGGCCTGAATCCAGTTGATTTGAAAAGGGAGTAAATTACTTAAGGTTTTTGAGAGAACATCTTTCTTCTCTGTGCTATCTAGTGTCCCCAGCTTACAAGAAGGTACACACATTGTCTGACAGATACTACATACATTGGTATGTTCCAGCCTTGTTAGAGCAAGCTTCAGTTTTGCAATTCCCTTTTTAGTCCATGGATTTGGTGTATGTGCGGGGCTGCATATAATAGAGCTCTGCATGTCCATATTGTGTCCCTCAAGTGATTCCCCTCTGGTTTCCACTCCTTCCATCCCATCACACACAGGTGGCTGCAGTAGTTCAGGTATTAGATGTTAGACCAGTTGTATATGCAGGAGAAGGCTCCTAGCTGTTTGGGTAGAAACTTTCTGCATGTACAGAGGAAGAAAAGCGATGAAGTAAAAGGAATTGGGCTGGGTTCTGCCACCAGGTGAACAACGCTCAATAACTTGGGTTCCAGTATCCCTATTCAGCGTTTGGCTATGGAGAGACCAAGGGTTCACCATTCAGTGTTTTGTCGTCACTCAGTCTCTCATAACATAGACGTGCTCATCTTTGTGAGGGAGCATATTTGCTTTAAGCAGAGAGACAAGCTAAGGAGAAGACCCTATGCCAGCTGCAAAGCTGCAAGTGATTTTAGGGACTAAATGAAACTCATTGATCTCAGTAGGTAATAATCTGGGAGCCTAAGCAAGCCTGTCAGCCCTGCAGATATAATGTGAAGGCTTTTGAAGGTAACTGGGAGGAAATTGCACACAATCTTTGAAGAATTAGGAAACTCCTCTGTTTTAATGATGTGATTATGCATGCATTGTTGCCCCTGTAGTGGGAAAACTTGGAGGTGGGGAGTGGGTTTTGGGATTTTTTTGTTGTTGAAAGTTAATGGCTGTGCTGATTGCTTGGTGGTTTTGGGGTCTTCTGTTTCTCATCAGTTCCCAGAGTTTATTTGATAAGATTTTGAGGGTTGTGGACTGTATGTAATCCAAATAAATGCTCCAATGCTGCTCCTGTAGTCTGAAAAAATGCTACTCTTACAATGTCCTTCAGATATTTCACCTTGAAAACCACACAGCTCCAGTTTTGAAACTGCAATAGCATGTCTAGGTGAGGCAGGCCTATATATGGGACACAGCCATCCATCCCTCCCTCCCTCCCTCTCTCCCGTATGAAGGATGCGTCTGTGTTATTAGAGATTGAGTGATTACAAAAGACTGAGGAGTTCTTGCTCAGTGAACACTTGGTGTCTCCATGGACAAACACAGAATAATCATTATGGGCAACAGATTAATTGGAGTACTTATTGCAGGTTTTTTTGTATTTGTCTTGTTTTGTGTCTAGGCCACTGCTTTAGACAGTAGGTGGTGCATCTACCATTCAGTTTGTGTGATATTGAGTTTCCAGCCCTGAAAACATGACTGCCTTTACTGAGGGGGACTTTCCCTTGACTGAGGGTCACTTTAGGATATTAGGGCATTTAAGTACTGTTTCTGCAGATTTAGTTGCTGTTCCTTCTTCTGTTCTTGAGTGTGGGAGGGCTGTTGATATGCTCTGGAGCAGTGCAAGCACTGGATGTCCTGTTTTCAAAGTTTTAACTTTCAAGACTCATTGAAAAAGTTCTTGAAATCTCTAATTATCTAGTCCATTTTTTCCTTCTTCTTTTTCCTTTATAGAATGAGGGAGAGGACAGCAGTATAATTGGAGATTAAGGACAGTGAAGCTGGCTTTGTTTGAAACAGAATAGTATACAATATTGCTGTCATTGATGCATACGCAAATGCATTAAGTCTAAGATCTGTGTCATAGCGTATCTGCTTAATATGCCTGATTCATACACCTAGTGAAGCAAGGCCTTATTTTCAAGTCTTATTTCTTTTTCCTGTGGCAGCTGAGTTCCATTTGTGTGGTTTGTGTGTTGAAGGAACCCAAACCCTCTTTTTTTCAGGTTTAATCAATGACATTGAATTTGTTGGTTTTTTTCTCCCTTGTTGACAAACTTGCCAAGATCAATTTTAAAGTGTTAAGTCATAGGAGTAATCTCAGAATGGGAGACCCAGAGGCGTGATGCACAATATATTGTAATGTATAAAATAATTTAGAGAATGCAAGTAGAACCATGAATTCCTATTTCTTGCTTTAAATACCTCATTAACCTATAGTCCTCTGTTCGTTCTTTTTTTTTCCCCTCCAATTTTCCAGGCAAATTCATTCCGTTGGAGAGCATCTACAAGTATTTTATTGATGATAAATGTTTAGTTTCTGATTTAGCTTCTAAAATTAGAGCAGTATTGTTAACCTCCAGTAGTGAACAATCATACCATAGCCGTGGAATTTTTATTGTATTTTTGCTTTCTGATTTTTGAGCCTTTCAAGTATCTTCTTGAATTTAAGAGAGTTGTATGAAGGCAAAGTGTTAGAGTAGATTATCCTTTACACAAAGCTTCCTGATGTCCCTTCTCTTAAAATGATCAAAACACTGACAGCTCTTTTAGAGGGACAGGTCATTCTGCGGTGGCAGAATTGTTTGCCCGGAACTTGGCTCAGTGAATAAGTCTATACTAGCTTTTGTACCAGTATGTACTCCAGTTGAATTGCTCAACTCATTTTGAACAAAAAAAATATGCATATTTTGAAGTAATACCATGATATAGAACTTAGTGACATTACACCAGGGAGTACTTGGAAATTACAGGAAATTCTGTAAAACTAAGCTGCCATACTTTCCACTAAACTATTTTCAACCTTGCTTCCTGTACAGAATTCTTTTCCTTAAGCAGACCATGATATTTTTTTAATCTTTATTTTAACCAGAAATACTTCCTGAAAACATTGTAAAGCCTTCCAGATGATTTTGAAGCTACTTTGTGTTTGTAATCACCCAGAGTACTTTCAGGATCTGCCTTTAGGAGAGAGGATTTTCAAGAAATAGTATAGATTGTTGTGAGCTTCTGTGATAGAAATGCTCCCAGTCAGAAGGGTCATTTTAGCACAAAGGTAACTTCTATTTGAGATGCAAACCTCCTTTGGATTGCAGAGAATCAGAAGATACAGTAAATTGTGGTGTTACTTATCTCACTGTGGTACTTACCTCCTTGCAAAAATTTCTGTAAAATGTGCAGGATTTTTTCTCTCATCATTACAGAGACTTAAAGTAGTGTCAGACTGAAATACAGTTGGGGGACACACACACGTTCACAATGTAGTCTAAAAAAAAAAGTTGAATCACTCTAAAGAGCTGTTTTATTAATTCTTATTACCTGTGTCTAAATATTTATGCATGAATTGGTAATCTGCAGTTCCCTTATAGTTAGTGGACAGAAATAGATACTTGTGGGGCCTAATCCTATGTCATGTGTCATCCCATGGTCTCTATCTAAATAGGTAGAAGTGTCACTGTCTATAGATTATTAATTCAGATGTAAATGTCTACATTCTAGGCTTCTAAATCAGGTGATATTAATCTCTAAGTCTGAATAGGAGCCTATTGTGTAGTCCTTTGCCCTTCAAGACTGTGGTGAGGCTTGTGTTGGTTAAGCCAGCATCACCAGGTGCAATGAGGCATGTGCTGCACTAAAGGTGACAGAAAATACTGTTCTTCTCATTAGACATACTGAACTGCTCTTTTTTTACCATAGTTTTTGTTTATCCTTAGTGAATAAGAGATAAGCATTTAGTTTGTCCAATTGGATGATTAAATCTTTCTTGATATGCAAATATCTGTGTTTGGTACCTTAAAGCATAGTTTTTAGCAGAGCTCTAAGGACTAGATCTATAGTGTGATGCAACTTCTTTATGTGATATTTTTATACAATTATTTTAATAGCTCAAGAAAAACAGAAGTTAATGCTTCCCTCCGTGCATTTTCAAGTCTCTCATTAATTAAAAAAACTAATTACTTTTTCCGTTACAGTAATGGTGATATTTTTGAATCAAAGGGCATTGCATTTAACACAATTATAATTATGTGAATCAAGACCAGAGAGGTTAAAGATTAGCTTCACCTGGTTGCTATGGCTTCTATTCAATTTAAAATTTCTATTGGCTGTGGGGGTTTTTTTCATGTTAAGGGGGTACATATTAAAAGCAGTGTAGTGCAACATTATGAATTTTCTTAGTTCTGTCATCTTAGACCTTGCCAAGGTCTTACTCAGCTTGGCACATTTTTCTTTGAGAATCAGTCCCTCCTTTGAAAATTGTTGTTTGAACACTAATATCCACAGTTGGTACTATGAAATTGGGGTGTTGGCACTTGGGATTTTTTCTGGTTGCAGCTAGGCTGGCTGACAAGACCTGAGCTCCATTGTTAATTATTTTAGTAAGAAGAAGGCAGCCTCGTTTCTCTTTCCCAAACACTCTGCAGGACTGTTTTTCTTGTGAGGAAAATAATTTAGGCTAATATTTCATAGCCCGTAATTTAGTACTGGGGAGTTGATGAGATATCGCCTCTGTCTGTCAGGACAAACCAGGGAAATGACAGTAGCATTTGAATGACCTCCTTCCTTTTAAAAGTGGCAAGATTCTGGAAGAAGAATGACTTCCTAGCCAGGAAAGAAAGACAGGACTGTCTGACCATGTCCATGCTGGCATGCAGCAGGGTGCCGCAGGAGCATATCTGTTTGTAGAGTAAAGCAGTTGGTGCTGAGGAGCCAACATGCACAGCGTTTTGGGGAGGTATACTTTGGGCTACAACTGCTACGGGCCTTTGGACTGAATTGGCAGCATCAGCAGATGTAGCACATCTGGTTGACCTCCAAAAAAAGTTCAGCTCATGCATTCTGAGACCTCCCCCTCATGTGAACTACATGTAGTAAGTTGGGGGGATTCTGTTCAAACCACAATCCTATCAAATAAAATGGTGATACAGATACACTATATATGTACAGTTTGGAAACTCTCAATTACTAGCAAAAATTTTATGGCAGAAAGATTGCTTCTGAATAGCTTCCAAGGTTTCTTTTATTAAAGTTTTCTGTATTTAAGCAGCTGTGCTTTAAGCTGAGCTGGATGGAAACAAGTTAAATGGGCTAGTTGGAAAAGCAGCACAGAACTGCAGCCTGGAGCAATGAGCAAGGGAAAACCTGTATCAAATGAGATCACAGAAGTGACAGATTTATTTCTGAGATGTTTTAGTGTACAACAGACCTTTAAAACTGGACAAAAGAGAGATAAGGACAGACAAATATATCAATTATGGATTCTGTAACAGGCAGTAGATATGAGGGTGTGCTGTATACTTAATCAGAGCTTAAACTCTCCTCTTGAGCTGAAACTTACCAAAGAAATGGGTGGTGTGATTGCATAAGAAAGCACTGTTTTTCCTAAGATTTTTGTGTTTGTTTTGTTTTTCTTTTGTTGTAAAAGGGTTCAGGTCTGTTTAGAAACCAAACATAACCACAACTGAACCCTTCCCTTTGCAAGTAAGACAAGAACTGTGTCCCCTTCCATCCAGAGAGCTGCAGATACAGGAGCTTCTCTGTAACCCGTATTGGTCAGCCACTCAATACTCAGCAGCATTTTCAATCTCTGATATTTATGACCTTCTCTTTAATGATTTGCTTAGGTGATTGTCCTGGGTGAAAACTTTCTATACACCGTCGTGAAGAGTTACAGAGCTTGTCAAATGACTGCTAATTTCTTACAGAGTTGCCCTTTGCTGTTATTCCTTCAGTGTTTTTGTGGGGACAGAGTATGTAAACTGAAGGGCATTGCTTCTTCCTGTTTTCCTGCCTTTCTGCAAACCAAAGTACTGTAACATATGAGTTACACGAGCCTGCATTCTTGTTGGTATGGAAAAACAGATTGGAAAAGGGCTTTATGGTCTTCTGGCCCACAGCTAGTTATTGACACCGCTCAGGGCTAGTCAGTCAGAGGAGTGGTACTGCTTACTACTAAGTTGCAACTTATTTGGCATGATAAGAATATGTTAGCATTTTAGCACTAAGAAACAAAACAATTGCAATAAGAGTGTTTGTGTAAATTTGGGGATGTGACCAGGTGTCATAACAGTTGCCAGGACAAAGCCTGATGCTCCGGTGCCTTGTTTACAAACTTGTGTACAGTTCACTTCACAATATAAATGTAGACTAGTTAGGAGGAAAAAGTAGTAGATGTTAATGACTGTAGAAGAAGAAATACAGTCAATCTGTATCTTAATTGTCCTTTTTTAGGACTCTGTTAAGTGAAAGTTCATCTATGGCCAAGAGTGATAGTCTTTACTAGTTAAGGTACAGGACTGGAGATTCAGAAGTTACGGCAAGTCTTATGGCAAAGACTCCTATGTGGCTTCACTTTCTGTCAGAATCCCTTCCATTTAAGTCAATAGCAGTGGCTCTCACTTAACTGCAGCGGTCTTAAAAGTTGGATACCTGACCTAAACTACCCATCTGGGTCCTCTTTATAATCAACAGGGAGAGATTGGTGCACGCAAAGAGTAATGAATCATACTTGAAGACAGAATTGTGTTTGATTGTGGAGGCCTCTGCAACCACCTTAGACTGGACAACTTTTAAATCATTGCAGCTAGGAGAGATGAATGTTTCCCACGATCTTTCTGTGGACTTCAAAGTGGCTTGAATCAGGTACATGCACTCTCTCTCTGTTTTTCTAAGTTTCTACACCTGGGAAGGTAAACTTATTTTTATCACAGGAATGTACTGAGAGTAAATTAAAAAATAAATACAAATTGTTCAGATAGGCTTGGTTTTGGCTTATAAAACAAATAGTAAATCAGAAAACGTGGGAAACAGCCAGCCTTGTTCATGTACTGTTTACTTGTTGAAGTACTATAATGTATGTCAGAGCACAAGAAAGTAAGAAAACAAAGCTGGTTAAGGCTAATAATTACATGGGCTCATAACACACAACCTACCAGGCACCTTTTGTACATGGCATGCCTGAGGCAGACACGAGGACCTCAGAATCTCTAACCAAGCTTTGTTTTTCTTTTTTTTGCTTAGTTCAGTATCAGTTTTCAGCACTAGGCTATGTTCCCATGAGCTTGCATTTGAAAATGTAGTAATTTCACTCACATGCCCCTTTTCAGGTGCAAAATGGATTAAAGTCTCTACAGAGCTTAGGCACTAGAATAGCAGCTCTGCTAGGAAATCTGCAGATGATCCAAAAGAAGTTTTCAGCTTAGTGGTTAACTGTTTGTTGCTCGCTTTGTGATAGTTTTTCACAAATTCACACGCATTAAATAAAACCTTGTTCTTGGTTCTGGCTTTTCCAACTTCTGTTCAAGTCAGTTATTCCATTATAAAGAAGAACAAATGCTATCTAACTCTCAGTTTTGAAAATAGTGGCTTGATTAGAAAGGCGTGACCATGATTACACTATTCCTTAACCCGCTTATTAATGATTTTTTACAAATAGCGCTGAACTGAAGTTTGGGGTTTTTTATCGATTTTTAAAGAGTTGATCTTCTTTTTCATTCTTGTCCTATTGGTCTTTACTATTTTAAGTTGAAGACAGCTTGCACCCCTTAGGAAGTAATGGTGTTCAGGGGCATTTTTCATAATTTTAAACAGTGTCCTTGTATTTTATATTTTATTTTATATTTTGTTCTTTTTTTTCCCCTGGGATTATTATTAAAAATATTTGCTCAGCTTCCTAAAGTCCACTGTAAGGCAATGATTAGCTATGTAATGGATAGGTACAGAAAATCTGTTTGGGAACATTTTCTTTCCATGTAGATTAGCTCTGTAATAACGGTGTGTTATGCACAGTACAGTGTATTCACTTGAGTCGGATGTCCGTGTGTGTGCAAAGAGGTAATAGTGAAGTGAAACAAGTTCACCTGGAACAATTTCAACAGCAAATGAAAATGCAGTACTGGCCTACTTCAGAAGAGAGTATTTGAAGTTTTTGATGATATTTTTTAGACAAAATGAGAGAATTTTTCATTCAATTAGAGTAACATCACATGTAAATGGTACTTGTGTGATGGGACATACCAAAATGTAATAGACATGCCCAGAAACTTACTGGCCCTAACTGGAAGAGAAGGAACAACTCTATCAAAACATGTATTAGACTTGTAGTGAATAGAAAGAAGGCTGTGGTTGAATACTTTTCTTGTATGTGGATAGATAAGACATAAATACTGCAAAGTGGGGGGGGAGTATTTTTGCTTAATAATAATAATGGGGAACTAGTGTAAAATAGATTGATTTCAATCTTACAGTTGCTGTATTGCTGTTTTCTTGGGGGAGGTGGTGGTGGTGGAAGTCTAGCGGGCTTTTTTAATAGAATTGGAAATCAGGATTTTGTTGTGGAGAAAATGGGAGCACAACACAGATTGAACCATAAGGCACCGCTCAGGGAAAACTCAGAGAAAATGTGGGGTTTGAAAACTCCTCTGGATTTCTTCCTCATTTTTTTTCCAAGTGATATGGGAAATAAAGTAGATAGATTATTAGCTTACAGGCTGATAATAAAACAGCCAAAGCAGATGGTAAGAATGATAAAGGAAAAGAGAAGGTTTATGCATAGCTCATTAACCACAGTTTGTAATTCGTTTGCAGATTTTTATGAGAAACTCTGCAACAAATAAAAGTCCAAGTTAAAAAATTAGACAAAATTTAAGGAGGCTAAAATCAGCCCAATTAAGGCAAATATATAATACACTATAGACTCAGAAAACTTAATTTTTTACAGTAAAAGTAAATGTTTACCGGTTTCTTGCTTGCCTCAAAGGTAGTGAGAAAATTTTAGTTGCTTGCTCTTTAACATATAAAATAAAACCTAGTGGTTCTTTTGGAAAGGTACCATGACAAAACTGAATGTGTGAACTTGAGGGAAAGTGATTTGATTTTACAGAATTTCTAAATAGATTTATTTTCCCCATTCTCATTCATTCTTGCATTGATAGAATTTCCTAATGCTCACAAGCATTTGAACACCTGTGCACAAGTGGTCTGCCTGGGACTGTTTGTGTGTGACAGAGAGAGGAGGAGAGTGGTCAAGTCCTTGTTGTGTCTCTGGGGTTCTTCTGGACTGACAACAATGGCTTTTTATTGCTCTGAGTCAGTAGTTGATGGGAGTGGTGCTTTACTTCAGGATTTTGCTTTCCTCTGTCTCTATAAATCTTAGGTTTCTTATTTGAAATATGCGTCTTTTTTGCTTATTGGAAAAGGAATGGTGTGACGTGCTCTGCTAGGCTTGCTGCTATCCTTCTGTCGTTGGGATGCTGGGTCTTCCACTGGCGAGTCATCAGTGCTGTGCTCTGGCCAGAGTGCAGATTTCTGGTTTTAACATAAACACATTCCTCAGCTCTATTTTATTATCAATACAGATTTTTCTCTTAACCCTGGTTCCGGTGTTTCTTGAGGTGCTTTCATACATGCATTTTCATTTGTGTTTCATTCATAACAATCTTAAGATTTTTTTCTTACAGTACTGTAGGATTTGCACGCAGCAGTGTTTGCAGTGAGGTGATGTATGCAAGTTGCTGTGTTTGCAATATAGTAAGAAAAGACCAGCAGCAATGCCAAGAAGGAATGCAATGAGCAATGCTACCAGTCTTTTCTTTTTAAACTATGTGCATTAGGTGAGCAAGATGAGAAACTAAATGCAAAACATCATTCTGTGAGAGATTGGTTCTGCAGTTGTCCTGGCTCAGCATGCTTGCTTGGCCTTGGATTCAGTGATGATGTCTCAATGAATTTGTAGATACATACAGAATAGGATAAAAGCCTAAGACTGTTGCCCAAGAGGAGGGGTTTTGTTATGTATTGTCTTTGCTCAGCATAAATTTGTCACTGGGAAGTTAACACAACCTTGTACACTGCAAGAATTCTCTTCTAACTCAAGCCTTCTTGTTTCTTTGCCAGAAGACTCTTGTACTCATCTGCCATCTGAGTAGTATCGCAGTGATATTTGTAAAGGCTTCCCTTTTATGATGAACATGTGTCCTGTTGAACAATGTATTTTTTTGTCTTGACTGTTTGTCAGTTGCGTCATTTAGGAGTTATTTCACAGAAGTTGCTGCAGCTGCTTTTTACACTCGTGTAACATAAAGGCCAAATCAAACACTGTAGGACTTTACCTCCAGTTGGGGGATTTACATGCAGCTCATTTGAAAGCTGTGCAAACAGCACCTTTGTCAGTTCACCTGCTAAATAGAGAGGCCTGAAGGAAAGTTAACTGTACTGTGCTGAGGTTGGCAACTTCCCCAGAGCGGGTGCTGGGTATTAATTCACCTAAACTAGAGGTGAAGTGTGCTGGTCACAGCACACTGTGTGCGGGTCCCAGCCCGTCAGAAGCTGGGAGCTGCTGCCCCTCAAAAAGATGGGGTGTTATGTGTGACATAAGTGGTGATATCTTGTGTTGGTTTGGAGCGCGGTGCCCAGCTCCTGCTGCCTTTCTGGGACGCTGCGCCTCCCGCCCAGCTCTGGTTGCCTCCTGGCTGTCTGCACTGGGTCCGCAGTGCACAATTCCAAATCTACTCCTGAACTCTGTGTCGTGGGGTCCATGCCATAAAGTGCAATGGATGAAAGGAAGAGCTGAAGTGACACACTATTTTTTTTAACCTAGCTCTGATTATTTGTTCTCTCTCAGCTGAAATTATTCACTGTGTTTGAGCTGAATGAATTTACAGTTTGGGAATGACCAAAACCATATTTTGCTGAATGCTTCACAAAAACATTTGCCCCTTTCAATTGCCCCATATAATTATACCTGATACGTGTGCTAGAGAGTATGAGTCTTCCTGCTGTATTCAAATGGGGAGAAAAAGTTTGCATTTCAATTTAAAGACAGAATTCTGCTTTTGTTCTTGTCTGAGTAGTGTTGCACTTGGATCTCCCTCCATGCAAGTGTGTAAAAACATCAAAGTCTTTATGGTGGTGCAAAAAAGGAAAGTCTTGTGATAAGCTATCCAGTTTTGTCTTAATTTAGAAGAAAATACAGGGACAGGGTGCACAACAATATGCATGTTATATGGAGGAGCTGATGTGTTTGCAAGGGATAAGGTGGTGATGGTTGTGCTTTAGGTTTGCATCTCCAGTACATCTAATTACTCTCAGAATCCAAACTAAGGAATTACAAAGTTTAATTTGAACCAAGCACTTGATTGAAATGGGGGGGGGGGGGGAAGACAATCTGGTAAAATAGGAATGCATAGGAATTACTGTCCAAATCGGATTGGTTTGAAGCTCTCAAATTTAGAAGTAATTTTACAACAGTAATGTAAAAATTATGTGTCTGTTACGTAGAACTCTTTAAATGGGAAATAAGAACCAAAATCTTCAACTGTCTCAAAAGGTAGGATATTTTATAGATTGAATTAAGCATCCAAATAATTCAGTACTTCTTTTTTTTTTTTCTTTTCATGAAGACAAAGCTGTAATCCTCTTTTTATTTTCCTATTGATAGTGTCCTCTGTAGTAACATGGCTATTATTATTATGCAAGAGTGCCTAAGTTCCCAGCTTTCTGTGGTAAGGGGAACATTGCAGGACCATTGAAATGGGGCAGTGCAGGTGAAAGTGCAGGTGGTTGCACTCATTCTCCCTCTGCCATGATGTTTACTGTCTTTTCCTGGTGGATGCCTCTTGTCACAGCAGCTGGCACTAGGCATAGCCAACAAAATGGGTCTGTAATAGCATTGCACAATACACTGCTTTGCCTGTGACATGAGTGCCAAACTGAGAAGTGATTCAGGTCACCTAAGAGAAAGCATCGAGGTTTTGTGTTCCCATTCGCTTGCTGACTGGCTTCTTGAGCAGAGCTCAGCTGCTAGGTGCACTGCAGTGACCTGTATTGCCACAGAATTTACCCAAGCTGGAGAGTAATGTTGGTATTCCTCAGCAGCAGTTTTGGTGTTGATAGTGGGCAATCACCATAGCTGTAATGTGCAGTAAATGCCATGAACATTCCTAGAAGACCTGTCACAATGTGTGATCGCTTTGAATAGGGGGGCTGAAATCAGATGCATTGCAGGACTTGGAACACATTCAGAATATGTCTTGTTTATTGTTCTGCTGTGTACTAAGGAGAAAATCCCTCTCAGAGGCCTTCAGTGAGCCTATGCATAGTCTGTCAATAGGGCATGTGCTTAGAAAACTGATACAGCATTATTATAATTATCTTTCAGCTGTCACCTGGTAAACCTTTTTATGTTTGCCATCAAAACCATAGGCTATCTAGTACCGTAAGTATTTACTGTTGGTATTTTTGCTGCTTCATTGTTTCTTAAAAGCAGATCAGTGTACAAGATTTGCATTATTTTGGATGAGGGCTTACTGTTATAAAAAAATCAAATATTGATATAATCCTTAGAGGAGTGAAAATTCCCTCTAACGCACTCTTAATTTTGGAGGAGAGAAAAAACCTTGCTCTTAATGAAACTTCTTCATAGTCTGCAAACTACTTGTTTAATCAAGATGACATAAAATCACCTTGACAATTACCTTTGATTATAAGAGGTATCATTGTTCACCAGTAATGTTATATATTCTTTCCTCAAAAACACTTTTAAATGTCAATTACTACAGGATTTGTATCACATAGCTTAAATTCAGTGACATACACAAAGTCAAATCACGAGACTGTTGCTGTAACAGTGTGTTTCTTAAAGGAGAACATTGTTCTGCAGCAATTAAAGTAAAATTAGTCTTCTGAAATGAACCCCTTTCTAGGCTGCTATAATGTTTTTTTTCTTTGTTCTTCATCACACCTATAAATATCTTCCCATTTCTAATTGCTAGGAGGTTTAGGTTCTGTGAAGACTCATTCTCTCTCTCTTTTTATTTTCTTATTTTTTTCCTGAAGATATATTAAGCCTCCAGCTCTTGAAGTTGGCTTCAATTTACACTTTGGTTCCTGAAACTATGTTTGATAAATCATTGTCCACAGATGTTGTCTGCTTTAATTGCTTAATTTTCCAACTAATGGATCAAAACTTGAACAGACGTACTGTTTTATAACCAAAAGGAGGAAGGAAAAAAATGACACAGGATAACAGAAGACAGCTTGTGGAAGGATTGAGAGCGCTCACCTTGTCTCTCTAATTAGTTTCTGAAGTTCGCTTGGGGTTGAGGACTTGAGAGACGTTTAGAAGGGCAAAATGTGAGCAGCAAAAACTGGGGGGCAGGAAACAGTCAAAGAGAAGATGCTCAGTTCTAAAATAGGGTGAAAGTCACCTAATTGAAACTGATACGCATACGCATCTGTGGGCAATCGGGCAGCTACCTAATAGAAGAGTCTACAGGATCACAGGTCTTGTTCTGCATTAAGGGGGCATGTTTGCCAGCTCAAGATGAAGAGAGGTGCTGCGGGAGTTTGACAAGGCACGAGAAAGCCCCGCTTTTCTAAACACAGCTGGATCCTCATAGACCCCAAGGCAAAATGTGAGCTATAAACACAGGCATTGGCCTTTGAGGCTGTTTTGACAGTGAGGCTATTGCTGTGAATTCCTTGCAAGGAGATGGTGGGACTGTGTCCCTCCTCACTTTGTTCTTCCTCTTGACCTTTGTCCAGTGAGAGAGAACAAACATCCTGCTGTGGCTCAGATCTCCTGGGATTCAGGCAAGAACACAGTCTGCTGGCTGGGACCTCAGGAGATGATTTTCCTCTGCAGTGTAAATATGGAAATGCCAGCATAGGTAAAGTTTTGGCAAAAAGTCAAGTATTTTCGAAGCCATCGTGCATGTGAAACCAAAGTGAGCTCTGAACTTGAAATCCCAAATAACGCTTTCCCAAATCCACTGAAAGAAAAGAAAATTGGAGGAGGGGGTTTCTAAATGGAGTGGTTTGTTTCTAGTGATGGCCCTAGTATGCATTTGCAGTAACCACAGGAGATCAAAACCAGACTTTTCTAATTAGCTTTTAAGTCTTGTCTGTAATCTCTGTCGCTTAGGCTATGCTTTTAATTCTGGCTCCTAAGTTAGATGCCTAAAGTGAAAAAACTTTGAACCCTTCTTGAGCGCAACTGAAGTCCTCTCACAGTACTTTGAATAAGTAGAGGCGCTCCAAGAGACCCTCTGAGGACTCACAATGTTTGCAGCTTTCTTTCCTGTCTTTATTTGTTACTTTCTTAAAGATACAAGGCTAAATGTCCTGTTAATGTCTGCAATGGCTGTAATTTCCAGGTGAGAAAATGCTCATTCAGCCTGAGTTATGTTAAAACTTGTTGTCTCATATTTTATTAGGGTTTCATCAATTTCTTTTGCTTTGTCTTTCTTTTTTTTTTTTTCCATACTCTATGGGTCTAAGTCTACATTAAAAATTCACATTGGTAGTTTAGCAGATGCTTGTCTATTTCCTTGCTCACCAAAAGGGAAATGTGTTTGCAAAGAACCAGGGATGCCTTTTAAAAAAATATGGCAAGGATCAGCTTTCTGATAATAAGCCCGTGCTATAGGGAGGCAAGCTGTTTTGAGGTAAGGAAGAGCATATGTTTTCATAGGTATGTTTTTTTGAAAGGGCAGAAAAAGCTTGCCATGATAGCATAGTGAAGAATATCCAGGCAGCTGTATTTTTCCTAATATTTTTCTTTTTTTTTTTTCCCCCAGGAGTTCAAATGTTTTTAATTATCTAACAAAACTTCTCTCGAAAAACCATTTTAAAACCAAATCCATAGTATCCTGGTAGCATGCAAGGTATTGCTTAATTCTTCATGGCAATCTTTGTTCAAGTGATTGCCAGTTAAAAATATTTTTTAAGGTTACCAAACCTGAAATGTAAACCTCTCTCAGCTTTTATAACGCGTGGCTTACAGGAGAACTAAAGTCTTTCACTTTGCCATCTGCTTTCCACTTGTCAAGAAACCATCTATTCACATGTATTTGCTTACAGCTATTTTGAAGAGATTTGCATTTATTAGTGTAATCTAATTAGGTCCTTTTATTAGAGTTGAACATTTAAATGTTTGCGGAAATGAGGATTAACAATTATCTATTTTATTCTAACACGTTGCAATAGATGCCATCTATTAACTAAAACATTTCAAGTCATATGTGTACTTGATCTCCTGAAGCAACAACTGATGTAATTGTTTTGCTTTTCCTATTGTGATGATTTGAACTGGTAAATAGTTCTTTGCTAGTAATTTCTTTGACCTGTTTTTTTCTTTCTTTTCTGGTAAGAAATTTTCCATGAACGGTTCCATTTTATTGACTTCATCCATTACATGATCTATTTCCCCAATGATTTCTGCAAACAATATTTAGTTTCTAATTATTTCATAAACAGCTCAGTGATTTCAATAACATTTTTTGCATGTGCTGCTAGATAGCATGCCAGTATGCCAAAGGGGCTCATAATGTTCATTCTTTGCTTGATCTAAGGTTAGCAAAGTGCAAGTTGCGATATCCTTCTATATTGTGATATAACAGGCTGTGGTTCCCCCAGAAAGAGATGGGGGTTTTCATTTGTTCGGAGTTGTTGGATTTGTGGGTTTTTTAAGTATGCTAATCATACTTTTAATATAAAAGCAAGAAATAAATACAGTCTTCATTTTCCTAGGCATTCCATAAGGTTTGTAACTGCTGCCTAAAATTGCTTCCTACGTATCTGGCTAGTGTTTTCAAGTTTGGATCATATTAAATAGGCCTAATGAATAGTAGTTGGGTATTTTCATTGCTAGATATAGCAACACAGCAAGATGGTAATTCTGCAATTCCATGTGAAAGGATCTCTTTGTCAACAAAAAGCAAATGTGCTGTCATGGCCTCTGTTTGAAAGGTTTTAAGTCTTACTCTTGTCAGTAAGTATCATACAATGATTAAAATCTTGAGACCCCTTGAAGAGATTGTTGCTGTCAGTGCTGTGTTTATTAAAAAAAAAAAGTTTACATGTTTAGCACATAGCTTACTTGTAAAGGTTTGCATTACTTTCCAAGTGTATCTATACAATTTTATTTTCTGCATGAAGAATATTGCAGTACCTGTGTGACTAGATAGTTAAAAGAATATCGCACAGAAGATTATTAGTAATGCAGCTGAAGCACCACTGAAATCAGGTTCATCAGGGTATGCTCTTTGTACATAGGTAATGCTGTCAAACAGACCAAAATAACTGTTTCTTTGGGAGGAAATGAAATGATTCAAGGGCTTGATGAATAATGGCTAAAGATACAATTATATAATGTTTTGTAAAGAATATACCTTTTGCAATTTTGTTACTTTTTAAAATATGCATCATACTTAAAATGAGTGTTATGCAGAACTCTGAGGTTATTCAATTCCCAGTTCCAGTATTTACTTTTTTTTGGTGTATAGCTATCCATAAGAATATTTAGAAGTGAATTTTCATGATTTTGAAACAATTGGAAAGGAATATTTACAGTCAGTTTATTGAAATCTCTTTCATTGATGAACTCTCATTTTTTTTCAGAAGAATTTACCATTCTTTACTCCTAAGGACCTTATTATTTTTTTTACTACTACATCCCATTTCCTTGTAACAGCAACGATTTCCAGTTTTTCCCAAAGTATTCCTTAGAATGCTAAGGATGACTTCTAAGTTTGTATCATGGCAGATTTAAGTAGCCCTCCTCTTAGGCTATGGTAATTAATAAAAATATTAATAGGAGAAATTCAAGAACTCATTAGGAAACTCTTCTGGTAAGCTTCTCCCTATGTGACAGTTCCTCATTAAGTACAACTCTTTTTTTCCTCCATCTATCATTTTATGTTAGATGTTTTTACATTTTTGTGTTATATCTCATCTTTCCAGTTTTAACAAAAATCTTACAAGTCTGTGGGTAAACAAATCTGTGTGGGTTGTTTTTTTTTTTAAGTGAAGAAAATTGTTAGATGAATTTAATGTGAATAGATTTTGCCAAGAGTAATTTTATATTTATCTCTTAATTATAAATAAAAAGAGAAAGGGGAGTCAACTAAAAGTGCTGCGACAGCGAGTGTGGTCAGCATGCAAAACAACTGTGAAGCTTGACATTTCACAAAATGCAATTTTAATTGTTGTTTTGTTAAAAAGGGAAGGAAGGAAGGAAGGCAGGCTTTCCTCAGTCTAAGAGAGTTGAAAGCCATATATTCTACTGGCCTGGAAGTTACAGGTAGTACCAGCTTCTTGTGGGGAAAGGGCACTCCACATGGCAGTTTTAGAGTGATGCATCAGTGTAGTAATGATGTCCAAAGTCATGTCCCAGAGATCACGCATTTGGTAAAAAAGGAGGAAGCAAGGAGATACTATGTAGGGCTTTCATCTAGAAAGCATAGATGAGAGAGCAGGGGAAGCAGTCTTGGCTTCCAGTCTATGCTCTCCTGGTACATCTGCCTAGAAAACTCAGAAGTCAGCCTGGAAATAGTCACTGGAATCCAGTGCTCTGTCTAAGTACCTTTCTACTGACTTCTCTGGTACCTGGGGTTTTAACTTGATGTGTTGGGTTTGCGTGGCAAGGTTTTGGTAGTGGGGGGGGGCTACAGGGGTGACTTCTGTGAGAAGCTGCCAGAAGCTTCTCCTGTGTCTGACAGAGCCAATGCCAGCCGGCTCCAAGACGGACCCGCCGCTGGCCAAGGCCAAGCCAATCAGCGCCTCTGGGATAACATATTTAAGAAGGGAAAAACCAGTTAGAGCTTTTGCAGCCAGAGAGAGGAGTGAGAAGATGTGAGAAACTCTGCAGACACCAAGGTCAGTGCAGAAGGAGGGGCAGGAGGTGCTCCGGGTGCCGGAGCAGAGATCCCCCTGCAGCCCATGGTGAAGACCATGGGGAAGCAGGCTGTTCCCCTGCAGCCCATGGAGGGAGGATGAGGGGGTGTAGAGATTCCACCTGCATCCCGTGGAGGACCCCATGCTGGAGCAGGTGGAGGCACCTGAAGGAGGCTGTGGCCCCGTGGGAAGCCCGTACTGGAGCAAGCTCCTGGCAGGACCTGTGGCCCCGTGGAGAGAGGAGCCCATGCCAGAGCAGGTTTGCTGGCAGGACTTGTGACCCCGTGGGGGACCCCACGCTGGAGCAGTCTGCTCCTGAAGGTCTGCACCCCGTGGAAGGGACCCACACTGGAGCAGTTTGTGAAGGACTGTAGCCCGTGGGAAAGACTCACGTTGGAGAAGGTCATGAAGGACTGTCTCCCGTGAGAGGGACCCCATGCTGGAGCAGGGGAATGATGAGAGGAGTCCTCCCCCTGAGGATGAAGAAGCAGCAGAAACATCGCGTGATGAACTGACCGTAACCCCCACTCCCCGTCCCCCTGTGCCGCTGAGGGGGGAGGAGGTTGAAGCCGGGAGTGAAGTTGAGCCCGGGAACATGGGAGGGGTGGGGGGAGGTGTTTCAAGGTTTGATTTTATTTCTCATTCCTCTACTCTGTTTTGCTTAGTAATAAATTAGATGAATTCCCTCTCTCAGTTCAGTCTGTTTTGCTCGTGACGATAATTAGGGAGTGATCTCTCCCTGTCCTTATCTCGACCCATAAGCTGTTTGTTACACTTTTTCTCCCCTGTCTAATGAAAGAGGGCAGTGATAGAGCGGCTCTGGTGGGCACCTGGCCCCCAGCCAGGGTCAACCCACCACACTTGAAAACACTGATGACTGCATAGTGTTTCGGAATAACAGAAACTTTTCAGAGAGACTTCTGGGCTCCGGATCAAAGTGCTTGGAGGCATTTGTGCCAGGCCCTTGGGGTACTGCGATATGGTAGTGCCTAGCATGATGTAGGTTGCTTCTGTCTAGTGGTCAGGGATTTCAGATCCTCCTTTTGAGATTTCAGATTCATTCTGAATCTGGCTATTAGAGTCTGTTCTGCAAATGGGGCATCTAATTAACTTTATGTTTTACTCATTTGATAGCATATGCGTTAAATTACTGAACATGTTTGAACATTGTTCAAAGCCTAAGATGATTTCTTAGGCCATATATCTAAGAAAAAAAGGTTTTTTTCCAAAATATGGGACTGTTTGGAAATCAGTGACAGTAGTCATGGGGTTTTAACTGAACGTAAACTTAGTGTGTTGCAGTACCTGAGCAGATGAGATCCTTGAACACTAGAAATAGCATGTAGAAACAGCAAGGTGGTGTTATTTTTGTGCAAGTGTTTATGATGCTGTTGGTGAAATTGTTGTTCTGTTTTAAAATACATACTTTGAAAAGACCTACCAGAATGAGTAGATGCTTGGAAAGCTCAAGCTACAAAGCTCACCCAAAGTGAATACTGAAAGTAATTCAATCACTGCCTACATATACCCTCACTATATACGGGGAAGATTTCTGATAACAGAGGCTTGTTAGATAGCGCCATATGGTGATTTGAAATTCTGGAAGCCAAATCCAGACAAATGGACTAGCAGTAAGAGGCACCTTTTTATCAATGAGAGCAGTAACAGTTGCAGCTTACCGAGGGACTGTGATTGGTTCTCCATCACTTGGAGTCTTTCAGTCAAGCTTGGATGGATTTCTCTCTAGAGATGCTTTTTTCAACAGCAAGTTGTAGTTTTGATGCAGACATGAGCGATGAAATTGACTGGGTTTAGGCAGGAGGTGAGACTAAATGATTACAGAGGTCTCTTTTGGAGACCATATAAAAGTTCGATTTGTAAAAATTCAAACTTGTTTGGATGGGGAGAACACTTCTTGGCTTGTATGACCTTTTGCAGTGTTGTTTTCCACAAAAAGAAGAAAATCTTTAAAGAATCTATAACGAGTGTTCACTTCTTTAGGCACGTAATTCCCCTATACTGTATTTGCTGGTGTTTTATTTCTTCTCCTGCAGTTCTAGCTTCATTTTATATTTATTACTTCATCCCAGAGTTTCCTGCTGCAAATATTTCTCTTAGCAGTTTGTGGAAAGTAAAGTTTATTATGAAATGTTCTCTTCCTTCTCTGTGTGTTGAGACAACGCCTGTTCAAAAGCTTGGGTGTATTTCTGAGGATTAGATTAGAATTTTTTTCTTACATCAGTATTGCAGCCTCTGGATGATTAGAAGCCCTTCTGCCGAATGATTTTATCAGTAGGAAAGAGTAGGCTCAAATCACGAGGAATCCCTCTTTGTAGTAGTGCATTTACCCAGCTGCTCGAGCAGTCATGTAGTCTTTTGTATATAATAAAATGTGCTCCTCAGTGACAAGCACCATGCCACTGTACGAAACAAAGGCAGCTTAGTTAAGAATAAACAACATATATGTATTAGGAGGAGAGTTTAGATATTTTTAGCAGAGGTTTTTTTTCTGTGTGGTTTTTTTTATTTTAAGTCAGCTCTGTGTCACTACACTTAGAATGGTGTAATATCTAACTGAGCCAATGAGCTCCTTTAATACTAGAAACAGCATGTAGGAACAGCAAGGTGGTACCTTGCCTGCTGGCACAAACAACTAGTTGTCAAATGTCCCTTTTTTTTTTTTTTTTTTTTCTTGTAATCTCACTTCTGCCTTGGCTTCAGTAAGCAGCACAATGCCTTGTTGACTTGCACTTTGGCAAGTTTATTCCACTTTCAAGGAAGCACTATGTTGGACATCATTACCTCTCTGAATTCTGCTGTCAACATCTGCAGCTTCAGAAAAATCATTCTAACAGTACAGCAGCCCTCGCTGAGGTAGAGTCACGTGCTGTCCCTGTCAGGGCTGGGGTACTTGTTGTCAGAAGGTGGAAAGATCATTTCCCTTCTACCACCCTGCTGCAGTCCTGCTACACAGGAATTCTTTATGTGTAGTTATGGAACCTCCTAAAGTATCACCTGGAAAACTATGGAAAAGATAAAGTCTTTCAACAGCTGTATTTCATCAGCAGCAGTTGGGACAAAGAAGTTATTCTCCTTATCCAGTTTTAAAAGTGAAGCAGCTTCCTGGCTCAATTTGGTATCACTTGTGATAGAAAGCTCCGTACCGCTAGGTTCTTAACTAGCGTAGTCAATGTAGGGGCTGCAGTCAGCTGTGTTACACTGGCCTTGAGGCCTTTGCCCTTCATGTAAGCAGGCGGGTACCTGTCACGTGGTAGTTGCCCACCTGTTATACAATGTGACACGTACATGTGCATTGATCACTTGACGCAGAAACTAGGTGTTGATCATGTAATGGACTAATGTCCAAAGGTATGCTGAGTATGTATGTACGGCTCTCAAGTACCCTTAAGAGGCCAGTCTCGTAGAGTACCATTTATGTTGTGTTTCAGGATACCAACCTATTTTGCCTACGAAAAAAAGCAACCAAATATAATTGTATAAATAAATGAAGACAGTAGCTTCCTAGAGTCCTTAAGGAAGTTGCTCTGTCTGGTTATGCCTGCTGAGATGGAAGGCTTGAATAGTAATGAAGGAAGCGGATTCAAAAGACTTTCTGATAGTAAATGTCTGTGAGCAAAATCCTGACAGCAGACACATGCATCTAGTTCTGCCTGACGTTAATGAGAGTTGCAGGCATGCATCTAAGGCCAAAGTTGAGTCTATATTTCTCATCATATTGGCTGTGTGAGCTTGTCGCCATTTATTACATTAACCCTTTGGCCAGATTATTTAAAAAATACTGCGTACTGTTGATACTTGACAGCACGCAGTCTTTGAATCATATATACAGAGTTAGCTTTTGAACTTGTAGCCTCTTTGATTTATTTGCTGCTGCCTCAGGAGTTTCTGTCTGTTTTAAAATCATGTCTAAGTTATATTACTACTAGGAGTTGTTTCATGGCTTAGCTGTTCTATGGCTCCATGTTTCCTTTCACTTCTTATCTTAATCACTCTTAGCTTCATGAAGGTACAAGTCACCATTTTGACTTGTTTTTTGTTAAACTTGTGCCTGCGTAATAAAAAAGAGTGGAAATTTTCTTCTAAGCCAGATGCTAAGCAAAGTCAGCTGTACTTGTTTTGAATGAAACTGCAATCTCATTAAATCATAACATTCATTTACTTGCTGCCAGCTTAGCCATGCTATGAAGAATATATCATCTGCTCCTTCTCAACTACAGCCTTTGTATGGCTTATTTATACGTGCATGTGTGAAGTTAGAGAGCAAATGAACATCAGTGAGCTTTTACTAGAAGTATGTAATAAGTCTGTTAACTTAATAACAGCGGTTGATGATGTGATCACAAGTCAAATATCACCTGGTTTTTGTTTTGGTGTGTAACACTGGAAATGTTTCAAGCACAAGGAAATAAATAGTCAAATAAAGGTAAGAATTAAATATGGGTGAACTAGTACAGCCAGAACGAAAACTAACTCGTCTCCTAATTGGATTTGACATTTTTAGTGCTGAAAAACATGTGATTAAGGAGAAATGTCCATGGAATACTTTCTGTTGAGTGGTGCTGAAGTTCAGAGACATTCTGGTTTTCATCTCATTTCTTGAATGCTGGAAACAAAGTTCAGTCCCTTTTGTAATGCTTCTCTGCACCCTTACAAAGGAGAAAAGCCTTGGGGTATAGTGATTCTAACTTTCTAGGTTTTGAGACATAGAAAACAACTGTTGTTGGATTGCCTTATTTTAGCAAGAAAAGTTGAGGTTTGTTTTGAACTGCGATCACGGATGGAATCACAGAGAGGTTTCTTTATGCAGGGAGCCTTGCGAGGACAGAACATAGGGAAGACTTGTACCTCTGTACTGTGCTCCGTAGGCTTCGTGTACCTGAAAAACAAAACTCTACTTTCTATCAAATATTGAAAAATGTGGATGTTCCCACACCTCTGATGGCACAGCTCTACTCAATAGCTGCTGATTCTGTATATGTATCAATGATTTTAGCAGTGACAGTTTCGTAACAGGGATCAAAGTTAAGCAATTCTTGGAGGTGCTCTGACACTAATGTTAGGAGTGCAGACTTTCTATGTCTGAGCTTTTTTGCATGAAGAGCACAGAACCAGATTGCCTGCTTATCTTTTCTGTAGCCTATTTATTTTCTTTTTTTTTTTTTTTTTCCTCCAACAGAACTTGCAGAAATTGGAATGTCACTATTGCAATAAAAAAATGAAGTGATTACAGATAGGGAGAATAAGGGAAAGGGGACTGGCAACAGTGTTTTCCACATCAAAGCCATGAAACAGAAATATTGTGCAGTTTCTGTTATGCAGAGCTACTATCCAAGTGTATTCTGAGGTTTTATATATATATATATATAAGAACAAGCAGGTGAGAAATTACTGAAAGGAAGATGGGTATGGTGTTGCTTGACTAGTCATAATTCAGTTAGGAAGTTGTGGCAGCCTGAGGCCAGAAGGTCTATGACCAGGACACAGTTTTCCTCTATGTCCATAGTGAATAAGCAGTTCTCTTCTCTCTTTGTCATCCATGTTTTTTCTTATTTACTTGAAAGGTAGGACTTTGACAAAGTAAAGTGCCTTTGGGAGGACCAAACATGAGATAAATGGAATTCATAAGGAATAAAAGGAGTCATCTTTTTGCTATCACTACTAGATTCTGCATGGTTTCTGTGCGACATTTTAGTTGCTGTTAGAAATTCATGTAGTCAAAATCATTCCTTCATCTTTCTACTCACTTTTGCAAGGTAAGAGATTGTGGCATTTGCATACGTCTGTTTTGTGTTTCTGGTTTCTTCCAGTGCTGATGTTTACCAGCACTGAGGTGCTGGAAGTGAGTGTATTCTTCATCCTTCCAACATCTCCTCCCCATTACTTTTGTGTTGCATTTTGCTGAACAGCTTTTGGTATTACACCTGATGCTCTGTAATAAAACCAAGCCCTGCTTCTCAAGCAGATTATTCTACTTGACTTTAGGATATAACCTCTTTGGGTGTTTTAGTTTTAATGATATGCACCTAACTAGGTGTTCGCCACTAGATCGCAGTAGTTACCAGTGGAGTTCTTGATAGCTCTGCTGTGCTGTTTTATTCAAATTAAATGCATTAAAATAATTTTTCTTTCTTTCTAAAAAGAAAAAAGTCCTTTTTTAGAAAAATAGTTTAATATCTTGATTTCAGTGATTTGGGAATGTGAATTGCCCACAGCTGGTGACGAAACAGTTTTCATTCTCATTTTAAAGATGATATAAACATAATCATTTGGAGCACTATAGACACCTCTCATCCCGTTGCAATTGTTTCCTCAATTTGATTACTTCTTAATCCTTTGTATGAAAAATTATAAATTAAGACAGAATTAGGAGTCAGTAGGATGATTCATAATACTTCTGCTACAGTTTTATGCCTAGCAAAGCCAATGGAATATTTCTCAGATATTACCACACCAGAAAAGAACTGAGCTATGTAGGCCATGAATGAACTTCTCTGTGTACAAAAAAGCTGGGTATTTGTTTATTTTATGTATGACCTTACTATAAGAACCTCTGCCTGAGATTAGATGTGTTTATATGCCAGACTCTCTCCTTGCATTAATCTTATGATCCTAACAAGTATTGGAGCATGTAAAGAATGAAATAACGTTCCATTGTACAAGCTATTGGCTATTTGTTAATTGTGTTGCCCTCCGAAATATTCAAGATGATGCATGTCACGTTAAATTTCTCAGGAGATTAAAATCTAATTTAAGATCTAAAAATGAGTGCTTATACTGTAATGGAAATGGCTTAATTGCAAGCTTCCTCTTAGCCTCATACCAACTCTTGATTTGTATCTGTTCTTGTAAACAAAACTAAAAATTCCAAAACAATCTTATCTTTTTTTTTTTTTTTTTTTTTTTTGGTCAAAACCCACTGGTTTTGGTTGAATGCAGGTATACTTTTTTAACTAAAATTCTGCTAAAACTGTTCATATTGGTGACATAATTTTCTCTTTTGAACTTACTCTAGAGATAACGTAGATTACTCTTTTTTTCCTTCTTAGAAAATTGAAATTATTATGGTCCAAGCATACTGTCACAGTTTCAGTATAAGTTACTTAATATATTCAGATTTTCAGTTGTTATTTAATTCAATGCTTAAGAGTAGGCAGATTTTGAAAAATCAAAGAAAACGTACCAAAGAGCAGTGCATGCTAAAAAACATATTGCAGCTTTGATGTCATAGGTTGGCATGAAATACCAAGTTTACATATTATGCTTTTGCATTATTTTGCCTTTCTAAAAGTAGGACTGTCTTTTCACCAATTCAGTTTTAATACATTGTGTTTGGGGGAAACTCAGTCACTTATTTTATCAATGCAGATCTGGCCCAGTTTGATATAGTGTTAAAGACAAATTATTGCTTTAGCTCCCTTCTGTGGCAAGACCACATGCACGCTGGTCTGAGTCTTATAGGAAGGATCAGCAAGGTAATTTTTAAAGATATGTACCTGGGCTCATTTTGTGTAAGGCATGCCAGCCTTTCTTTATAGGAATGCTCAATAAAGAGCAAGTTAGCTCATGTAAAAACACAAAAGAGATTCCACAGTCCCCATAATGATGTGAAGTACATTTGGACAGTTGCGAAATACTGTATGGGAGACACTGCAGGTTTTGAGACCTATTTTCATTATGTTGTTGATTCCTCCCACTCCAAACAGTTTATCATCTTCAGTTATTTAATAGATAATCCTAAGTGTAGTTTAAATAATTGCCTTGTGACTGTTGAAAGCTCACAGTGAGACAGCCAACACAGTGTGTGATTTGTATTGATCAACGAGTATTGTTTGAAGCAAGACTACTTGAACTAAGAGGGTTCTTTGTAGTAGAATGAATTCTCAAGAGTTATATATGATGTAAAGGGAGTACTTATTTTTAAATGCGGTTCAAGGCATTTTTCATGTTGGCAATGAAGCGTCTATTGCATGGATTAATGATTTTGATGTCTTGAGCTTTCAGAAGACATCAGAAACCAAAATATTGGATTTGGGGGCTCTATGTTAAAAAGAAATTTTTTTTTATAGGCTATCTTGCTTTAATTTCTAGATCAATTATGTATTTCTGGGATATATCTTCTCTGGCACATAGTTACAGTGAGTATGTTTGAAAACTATAGATTTAACTGGGACTGCATATATACGATTGAGGTTGGCTGAGGATACTGGTTTTTTGCTCTCCTTTCTTATACTAGGACAGATTCAATTTGAGCGTAGTCTTTACACTCATCATTTTTCATTTTGTTCTTCTAAGTACAACAGTTCTCACCTGCTTCTTTCAGTCCCATAAATATCTTGTCCTCCAGCAGGGGTGGGTTTTTTGGTTTTTCCTTTAGAGTAAGCTCTTCCAAATCTATAGCAAAGTTTTTCCAGCAACAGAATTTAGAAACGGGTAGCAGAGCCTTCTTCAGGATGCTTTGGGGTGTACTGCGTCCCAGTGTTTTTATGTGAAGGTCAGTGCAGAGCATCTCGGTCTTTCCATTTCATGAGAAGACAACAGGCAAATGGTTCTAGTAGAGAGGAGCCAGGTGATAATATTGGCTTCTTTTCCCTTAACAGCCCTGGCTGCTTAGCAAAAAGGAAAGCTGAACGCTGCAGACTTCTGGTCCTGCAGTTCACAGAGTATTTTGCAGTGGAGGGGTCTGTACAGCCAGCAAAAATAACCCTGGAATGATTTGATTTACTTCCAGTGTTGCTGTTTTCCAGAAGCAAAGGTCTGTTCCCCCAGGTTCCCTATGGCTTAAAGGGCCAATATATCGTCTCAGAAGAAATAATTCAATCTACTTCCTTGAAACAAACCCAAAAACATTACAGTAGACACTTCTAATTGTTCTTTTTTTCATGTATTTTGTTTTGAGGCACTGTACTTCCCGTCCTATTCACCATGTCACATCCTACCTTCTCTCTTCTTTAAAGCACACTTGCACAGCAGGCAGTCATGTGAATAGCTCTCAGATCACTAGGTTGTTTCATTATCTTGTTCTGAATGTGCTTTTAGCTGTGTGGGGAAAAAATGAGCGTTACCCTTGGCTTCCAGCTTAAAGCTGGCAAAATAGGAGTTTCGGTTCTTCCTCATGAGCCTAATACAACAAGGTTAACAAGGTGGCACAACTACTGCTTTGTATGCATAAGCCTAGAGGGTCTTGTTCACTGCAGCTGAAATTTCTGGTGAACAGATCTCTACAACATGAATTATAATGTCATAGCAGCTTTACATTGAGTGGTTTAATTTCATGCCAGCTTTAGATAGGATTTTTTGGTTTTGTTTTGTTGAATTCAAGATTGAATAGCCTATTGTTAAAAGTCAGCCATCAAGTATGTGCCTGTTGCAACCTAGAAGCAGAAAACAACACAGCAGTGCTACAGCAATGAGCAAGTTATCTTAATCTAAATGATACAATAAATAAGCACAATATTTGATGGGGACTCTGGTTTTATAGCCTCCCGACTTGTGCTCTTTGCTGTGACAGGAATTTATACCTGACACTTAGAACCAGAAAATAACATTTAACTCTTCATGGTAATCCATTCTAGAATCATACTGAGAGGAGAATTAAGATGGTTACTGTTTCCCTGTCCCTCATCAATGTTCATATCTTGAAATAGAGATTAACATGGAAGATTCCATCGAACTAGAAGAGTTTAACAGAAGCCATGGTGATAGCTTTCAAGAACATACATCTTCTTTTTTTTTCACTCAGTCTTTACTGTGTGGTTATAATTTTCAAGAGCCCTTTAATTATAAATACAGAATATTTTGGAGCAGTCTATGCATTGTCAAACAAACTTACATTTTTCTATGAAGCATACAAATAGGTGACTATTGACATACATTATTTGTTCACAAAAGAATCTTCCACATCTTTCTTATGCATCGAAAGTGTAACCTTGCTTGTTTTCTGAAGATAAGCACAAAAAAAGTCACCTCCTTTCCTGAAATGTGCCTACAAACACACTGGAGAAATAGGAGGCTGCATCTTTGGGCTCAGTAACGTCTTTCTGTACATAGTGCGATACCATAGAGACTGTGCGGTGCAAAACCATAACTAATAAGCTGGTCAGCCACATCTCCAAATCTGAGTTTGGGTTCAGAATCTTTTTGTGGATATTGGAGAATGTCAGAGCAGGGGGGTTACTTCATGCTGACTACTTTGTGTGAATTAAAATTCCTTGCATTCACACAACACAAGTCCTGCAGAGAATTAGTTGGTCAGTTTAAGAGTGTTCTACAATGCCCTTGTAAAGCGAATTAAGTTTCCTTTTGCCACCAGTTAGTGTGGAACAAAGTGTACGTGAGTGCTTCTCAATGTCTCTAACTTGGCTGCCTTCCAGCAGCCAGCTTGTGATGTGCTTCACCTTGCACAATGGCCATCCTGTGCCTGTGGCCCCTGCTCTGTGCTCATGTTGATGGGATGTCATTTTGTCTACTAAATGCAAAGTGCAGCTGCACCGATGGGCTTCCTGGGTTACTGTTATTCCCCCCTTACCACTGCAGCTCTTTAGTACCTGTGCTTTGTGCACCTGCCTGGTGCCTCACAAAGTCTGGAATTACTCGGTACTGAGAGCAAGGAGAAATTGTGGGTCTGTTTTTACAACAGTCTTTGTTGTTTACATGTATATCAGCAAAGGCAGAAGCTCAGAAAACTAAGGAAAGAAATAGGACTTGCCCTGACCCCATCATTTGAGGCATTGTAGGGAAATAAGAAATTTGTCTAAAAATCTAAGATCTCTTCCCCCCTTTCGTTAAGAGCCTGAGTAAGTCTTAAAAAGAATGGAGAGAGTGTCCTGATAGATGGAGCTGGACAGGGGACACTGGGAGGAGGAGATTAGTTGAAGCTGACTCTGTGCTCAGCTTGCTGAGTGAGAAGAGTTGTTTACTCCTCGATTACCTAATCCATGGGGAGCTGGAGAACACATTCTTGTCAGCAACTAACAGAGCCCAGTCCAGATTGACTGATGAGGACTGATTAATGAAGGGAGAGAATGGTAGACCTATGAGTCCCATAGGCCCTGGCATAGCATCCTTCGTATCTTTCCGCCCCTGGTCGCCATCCTCCTCCTGGAACTCCTGGCTAACGTCAGCAGTTACTATTTCTTTGTTACTATTTCAACAGAAGATAATTTGAAGTTGCCTATGGTATAATAAATTTTGGGAGATATTCTAAAACACAATCCAGTAGTTATCTGCCTATTGCACAGCTGTTTCAAGACATTGCAGAGGGTGGGCTTGACCTTAATTTTTATGTTGCCTGGAAGTTAAGATAGCCAGAACACTCAAAAGTGGGTTTCCCAAGTCTTGTCTCGTGGTGGATACAGACCGCATTTGTAAAGCTTTACCGGACGCTCATGTTAAAGGCTTGGGCTGTGTCCTTTGCTTAGTGTAAGTTACCGTTTGGGAACTGTGTGCTTTGGAATTTAGCTGGCGTTTAATTCTGGAAACCTTTGTCATGTGAGATATAGCATGTTTGATTTATGGGGGGACTTTGGGGTTTCCCCCTCCCCCTTAACAGAGTATTAGTATTTTCACTTAAGTTAGCTTTACTTGGATGCTCTAGTGAACAGTGAAGTTGCTCATTAGTCATAGACTGGTGTAGTTGCAGTGGAGTAAATTGTCCAGCTACATTTAATTTTTCTTCATTACATTTAATTACATTTAATTATTCTTCATTACTTAATTTATTCTCCTTAAAAGTGTCAGTTTATTTATATGACCTTTGTTATAACTTTTATTTCTTTGGAAGCAGTCCCTTCAAATATCTGTAACCATTCCTCACGTTACAATTTTGAGGTTGAAAATCCAGTTACTGTTGTAAGATGCTAAGTACAGAAAATGGGGATCAAAAATAATTTATGTTCTTTCTTTCCTAATATGTACTTGCATATTCATTTGATTTCTGCCTTTCTGGATTTTCACAAAGTGCAAGTCAAGTCAGCATACAGTACAGTGCTGCTGTTTATATTTTGCATTTAATCTGATAATAGGGCACTTTAGGTGGTAAGAAATTGAAATTACATTCCTTCACCCAGCTCAAACCTGAACTAAACCACTCCAAGCCTTAAGCTAAGGTTATGTGAGAAGTTGACCTTTAAAGCTAAAGCTGCAGTGAAACTCTGTTTCTAAATAGGTCTTAAAGTAGATGGGAAGAGATCACAGAGCTCCAGTTGAGATCATTAATTTTTCTTCACCTTCTGCACAGCAGAGGACTTTTTCCATGTTCAAGGGCCTCAGCTTACTGTTTGAAGTGATGTAATCTGTCTTGCTTGCTGTTTCCCTTCTGCCGTGTGTCCAGGGCTGGATCCTGAAAAACATGGAGTTTGATCTGTCAGGCACATACCTAAAGAAATTCTAGTTGAGTGCTCTAATTTGGGAATAGGGGTGCTTCTGTGGCAGGTATTGTGGCTTTCTCAGAAAATTTCTTCAAGCTTTCTCTTCTGTATGTCCCAGATAGCCCAAATCCTGCAGGAAGCTTTAGTTTCAGCAGGTTAGTACTTTGATAAAAAAAATATGTAATTAAAATTTTCTTCCGAACCTTCAGCGTACTTAACATCTCAGCTGGTTAGATTAACACGGTCAATGAGAAAGTCCTTTAGAGGTTAAACTGCTGGGAATAACCTGGCTTCTGTTAGGAAATCTGATGTCAAAGGCTGGCTGTACTGTACGGTTGAAGATAGGACTTTAGATACCCGAGTATCCAGTCTTACTGAGGCTGACATCTTCATGTTTTAACAGGCAATGCATCTGTAGAGGTGGAGAGCTTCATTAGCCCTGGAGATGACGTTACTGTACTCCTAGAGAATAACTGTCAGCGAGAAATCCACTCACCCAAACTGAGTGGTTTGGATAGGATATTTAATGCAGTTAACAGTATTCTAATAAGGTTTGCTCTTTCTACTTCTGTAAAATGCTAATTTTCTAGACATTTGGATACTTATATCTGAAAATTATGTTTGAGAGTTTAACTTCAGGACACTTTTCTTTACCATGATGGAGGCATGTAATCTACCATCAGGCCGTTCAGATTTAAGAATTGTAAGATTCGGGTTACAGTTTGAAAAATAAGGTAAATTCCCAGGAATTTATTTCATTGGCATCTTCTGCTTATCTTCTTTCTTCTCGGGTTAAATGACTATTAGAAACAGGTGCCATTGCTCAGTCATTGACAGTTGTTACTAGAGGTAAGGAATGAGAGTTCTTGAGGATTATTGCATACTATGGGGCAATTTTCATTAAGGTATGCAGGGAGTTAACTGTGTAGGTCCCATTAATTTAACACTGGAGATGTGATGATGATCTTCAGTTCACTAACTCATCCTGTTGGAATTTTTCAGGTGACATAATCAGGAATGACATCTACTGGTTTCCTCTAATATCCTCCAAAACACATGAACGAGACAGTGATCAGTGACAATTATGTGCTGTGCCATACATGATTTTATAGCCCTCTATTATTTCCCACCTCAGTTTCTTGTTTTCCTGGCAGAAGGATGCTAATCTAATCATTCTATGGTCAGAAACAGTTTCTTATCTCTGATCATTCTAGTCACCCTTTTCCATGTTTTTCCAGCTCTGCTGTACTCCCTCGAGGTAAGGGGACCAGAACCATACGTAATGATTCCTATTTGGTCCATCCTTCCTTTTCTAAGTCATTTTGCGCTTTTTACTCATGGGGAGTATTGAACTGACAGTTCCCTACAGATCTCAACAGTGAGATTAAGATCTCATTCTCTTTCCTTTAAAGCAAATGTTTCCAAAAGAAATTTCTAAATTTCCTTGAAAAACTGTTCTGCTTTTAAGTTTTATTTTTTGGACTCTTAAATGGGATGGAACATGAGATGCCAATGTATCATTTCCTGCAGGTAGGTGTTAACTGTGATATATTTATAGGTATCTTTAGGAGAGAACATTTACAGGAACGTCTCAAAGCAAAAGTTTTGATCTTTCAACAACATATCACAAATGGGAATAAGGACACAGAAGCCTGTTAGAGGAATGTGAGAAATTTGATGTGCTGTTATTCTAAAGTAAAACATTTGTGTTTGCTTAAAAAAAGCCCCCAAAACCTACAGGCTTATTTTTCAGATCAATTACTATCTGTCTATATTTCTGTCACACTAGATATGATCTTTTTTTCTGTTGAGATTCTGCTATTTCATTGCACATTTCTGACCACATTTCTTTTCTGAATGGATACCGTTCTTTATTTCTCTATTCACATTCAATGTAAGCATGGGTTTTATAATTCCTGCATTTGCAAGTACTAGTATTCAATATTCCGTTCTCCTGTTTTTTAAATTAGAGAAATTATGTAAAACGTTTTCGTTTGCATATAACTTTATGTAATGTAATCTAAATTTTAATTTCCATTTAATTATCTGTATTTCCATTTATTGCCTTTTTTACTTACATTCTTTTGAATTTTTAAGTGTTGCCTTAAGTCCTAGTAATGATGCCCTAGTCAACAACATGTGTATTTACCGTCCTATACAAAACTGAAAAGTAAGATCCCATCACAATTAATATTTTAGATAATACGTAGAAAGTGTTTGAAGATGTAAGAGAAGATTAGAAGTGCTAAATAATAATGTAGAAGCAGGTTCAAGTAATAGTCTATTTATGATACGGATCATAACTGTGGGCAAGAGTAAAAGCTTAACTCTGTATCTCTGAAACTCTCCTCTTCGACTCCTGTAAGATCTGAGTTTTTTCTCAAAAAAGAGAAAGCGGTCATATATATAGATAAAATGCCTGATGATTACTTCTGTTTGATTGGTCTTGAACTTCATCAGCTCTCTGATAACTTGGTCGTTCTTTCTCTTACATTATTATAATTGCCTTTCAGAATACATGACAATGTTGACTCAAGTTATTTTACAGGGTGAGCTGTTATGTTCTGAAGAACTTGAGTGGGGAGGGAAGAGAAGGAACAGAGAGTTAGGATCTGGCAAAAAACCACAGTAGCAACATTTGTGTTCACCACATTCAGATGTATGTGAAAGTTTCTGTAGCGCTAGCCTGTCCAAGAAGAGTAATTGCTTACACAGCAGTAACAGGTTGCAGCTTTGCTCTTTTGGTCTGTATATAGCTACCTGTGAAGAGTCTAGTGATCCTATTCTCTACTCCTAGATTTGTAATGGAAACTCTCCAGGATCCCATCAAAGCCAGAATGTTCAAAGAAGGAGAGGAAAGAACAGAACAAAAACCAGGTAGAGAGAAATAAATTCTTAGGAAATGCTGGAGGAAATAAGTGCTGATGTCTGGCAACAAAATCTCAGTGAACAGCTTTCTATAAATTATTTCCAAAAGGCAGCTGAGCACAATAAAACTATTTGGTATCAGGCAGCGATACAGACAACCTAGAGGTAGTTGGATACACTTCCTGTTAGGAAATGCAAATTGTGTTTTGCTGTATGAAATGATCTAGCCAGTGATCCTTGTGGTTTTGCTTTGCTTTGCTCACAATAGAACAGGACCAGTGGGAACTCAGCAAAGGAATAGAACAACAGAGAACAGCATTGCCCACAGCTTAAAATCTGTTCAAGAGAAGTAATGTCCAAATAAAAACAATAAAAAAAACTTTATATTGCTTAGTTCCATTAGGGATAATTAGCAGCACTGGATAATAAAGTTTTGGAAAGCCCATGTTAGCCAGTAGCTAACACTTGACAGATGGCAGCGTGCACAGGGAACATTGACAGTAGCTGTTATCCCTTTCTGTAAGGGGTGGAAGTCAGTGAAGTTGAGGTGTATGGAAAGGAAGTATATTCATTATTTGCTACTTACTCTTGTAAGATCTTGGGAGTATTTGATCTCTGAGAAGAGCATTGACAAATGAAGATTGTCTAGACAGTTGCAAAACAAATGCTTGGGCAGCTGTGAATTTTAATTTTAGGTTTCCTACAGAGTGGACTTTCTAGCCCAATGTGTGCTGGACGTCTGTGGATAGATATGTGCAGCAGGGCTTGAGGCGTTTTACCTTCCTGTGTACATACCAAAAGTACGCTAAAATAAAAGCAAGCTTTTGCCACACTAAAACTTGTGTTGATTTCACTTTATAATTTACACATTTGTTTTTTGTAGTGAGATTCTACTTTCTGAACATAACTTCTGGTAATCTATTTTTGTAAGAACATGTACTTCAGATGTTCCTCCAAAATGCAATGTGCCAGCACGGTAGTTAATTAAGCTTGTGAAAATCAAAAGCAACCAGCATTTCACAATGAAAGAAATATTTTGGTCCAAAGATAGGTCAGTTGCTCTGTTTGTCTGTCATTGGGTGAAGTAGTGTACTAGTTGCTTGGTTGGTTATGTAAAACTGTGCTTCGTGTTCATGATACCACTTCATGAATGTGGCCTACAATAATGAAATAGGTCAATTTTCTGTCAAGAAAAATCTACCCATAGCACAGATTTTGACGAGCTATAAGGCATGTCTGGCTACACCGCATAATGCATTAATCTTTCTTGGGGGCATAGTATTTCTTCCCCCCCCCCCTTTTTTTTTTTTTTTTGATATTTTGCCACTTCTCTATCCTTTTTTAACCTCTTTTGGCCAGGGTATGGCATCTCTGTTATTCGAGGGCAGAGCATAAGGCATTGTTGTGACTCTGATAAATTAGTAATATCAGTCACTGTAGTCTAGAATCTGCTCTGTGACAGTAGAAAACTGTCAGGTGTTTCAAATGTATTAAAATTTAAAAATCGAAAAAATTAAATTATGCAATGATGTGACTTTGGATAAAATTTTTCTTAGCCTAGATACCTCGTTGATTTGTTTCTGAATGCACTTTGTGATTTTTTTTTTTATTTAGAATAGTGTAATAAGGAAGCATCTTGGTATAGTAAAATTCTGCTGTGTTTTATATCTCACTTAGCACTTGTGGCGTAGAATTTCACAGCTGAGTCATGCACCCCATAAAGAGGATTCTTTTTCTCATGTCATGAGGTGTTAAGGTGTTCGTTTCATCGGTCGCACTAGTGCCTTTGAAGGCTAGGAATGGCTAATCAATTTTGCTAACTCACTGTTTAAATTAAAAATTTCAAAATGAAACAGGTGCACTCATGTGGAAGGGCTCTAAGCATCTGGCATTTTTTGTTACCCTTCTGTGGACTTCTGCTATTTCTGTTACATATGTTTCTTTTCGGATGGTGTCAGAAAGTACTGGTCTAGATAGGTTGTCAGCTTGTCTAATAGCATAATATTTCCAGTGACACCTGCAGAAAACTGCATTTCTTTCTTAGCTTTTTTTTTTTTTTCATATGAATTGTCTTTTAGAGACAGTAGTTTAAGATCGTTTTTTCTTTCTGTTTGCCTCCAGAGAACATGAAAACCTGGTAAGCTTCCTGGTTACTTTTCCAATTTCAAACTGGTTGCTATTAGGAGGAGTCTCTGTAGGAATGAGTGAATGCCTTGAGTGCTAGGGCCGTTTGAAGGTGGAAGGATGGGATGTTTAGAGGGCAGGCTACTGTGGCTGTCACGTTGGGCGCCGTGGTGGGTGGCAGCAGAGGTCGTCTTTTGAGATCAACAAATCTCCTCAGTTAATGGAGTCCCCACAGGTGAGACCTGCATGTCCAGTAGTGTGACAGCGTGTGCATCTCACTGGGTGGCAGGAGTGCTTGCTGCATCAGGATATTTCTGGGAATGCTAGCTTTGCTGGGAAATGTACCCCCTGTAATATGTTGGGAAATAGATGCCCTGAGACACAGCGCTGCAGTGCAAGTGCCAGCACTGCTGAAAGGGAGTGTGAAGTAGGTATCAGCAGGGCATGTTCAGCACTTGAAATTTGGATGTGTCTTCTCAGCAGCATTGCAAAACACATATTCTTGACAGCTGTAGTTTATAAATATTTTTCATATATACAGACATAGGCTATCGTTATAGATAACCACAACAGTGAAGATGCATTGGCACAAGCTAACAGCTAAACATCCAGGAACAGTCTGGACTTGGTACGTTGTGTGGAAGACTACAGTTCTGTTGCTCTTAACTTGGTTACAGTCTCACAACTCTTGTTTTTCTGTGAAGACAAAATGTAAAACTAGTGGTAGCTGCTTATATTACTCTGCATTCCGTATAGCAAGGGATAGCTAATGATATGAGTGAAAAGACTCCCATCTTAAGAACATAGGGACTTCAACAAAGGCAAAGTGTGAAAGTTTACCCAGCTTTTCTGAGGGCCTCTGGTAACTGTAGTCCTGGAAACAGGATGTTGACATGGAAAGAGAGTGGTAGGAGCTACATGGTCTCACACAGACTTGCCTGTGGGCTGCAAAACTGCAGTACAAGTACTGCTCACACAAATTGCCTCTCTTCTAAACAGCAGTTGCTTTTCTGTAATTATGCAGCTTATGTAATGTGAGGCTTCATTCACCAAACATAAAAGGCACTGTGTGCCCAGTCACTGAGAACAGTTCCTGGAGGCATCTGGTCCCACAGTTACCATTTGAATAAGGTAACATAAATATCACTGGGTGATGCAGAGTTCTGTGCAATGTGAATTTGAAGATACTGGCTACAGAGATGTCGGGAAAGGCTGTTGGTTTGATGCAGAAGCAGCCAAAACAAGACATGGTAAATAAATGCGGCACCCGTTGCGCAAGATTTTTGAGCTATGTGGAATTTGCAACAATAAAAAAGGCCAGTTAAAACATCCAGACTGCAATGCAAATGCATTAATTTTACACTTCTTTTCTTTTAGCTGGATATCTGGTTTTAGATGCCCCTGCAGATATCTTTAAAAGCAAGAAAGTAACACTACTCTTGAGCATGGAAGACCTTTGAGCAAACTTTGTTTGCTCTGCAGGTGAGCAACAATCTCAGAACAAGAATGACTTTTTTGTTTTCCCAGTACACTAGAGTACCCAGCCATGTATTGAGTGTCTCCAGGTCATAGAATCATAGAACAGCCCAGGTCGGAAGGGACCCTGAAAGATCATCTGGTCCAAACTTTAATCATCAGGTCATCGGGGAAAAGGGATATTTTGATGGGTCTATGGATGGGTCAGAACTATGGTCAGTGTAGAAGATGCCACATCTATCTGCAATTTCTCTTTGGTTCTCTTTGTTGTGTCCTTTTACCTGCACCCCTGCTGTGTATACTCGACACAGTAACTGTGGAAATTATATGTGCTTACAGCTTGCTCATATTTCCAGATTTAGGAACTATAGGTGGCAGCATAGAAGGCCAGTGACAAAGTTTTTCTTTGGTTGCTGAGTCAGCCCAGAGGTCCCTCAGAGCAAAATCATATAGGTCTCCTAAATGAGATCTTAAAATGAGAATACAGTAACAACATTACAGCTTTCAAATCTTTCTGATTGAAAGCCCTAACTGTATATCCAGAGGGCAAATTATATTGCTTTCACACTAGCAAGCTTTCAGGACCCATTCAAAAATCTACTTGAAACAGGGCCAGAATGACATCGTCTCTACCTCTTTTCAAAAGGAAGGAGGGGAATGCTGAAGTAGTATAAAGTCACTGTGAGAAACAAAATTAGGGCTGGCAGGCCGTATAAGTGGGGGTTCATTATACTTCCTCCTACTCTCCACAATAAAGAGCCAGCCACAGACTTGACTGAAAGTTAAAGCTTGCCCTTTCAAGCAGCAGGCCCTGTGCGAGTTACAGGCTTTTCAGTTGTGAACACTCACCTTGCTCTGAGATGCACCTGCTCATTTGAAGAGCAGAGTCTGAAGCACCTGCCTCCTATCTGAGAAATTGCAAATGAATGTCATGAAGCCTGCAGTGGTTTCTGAGCAGTGGCTTTTTGCTTCTTACAGACCTCATGTGGTACCACTGGAAGACAGGAGCTTTAACAGCATCAGCAGAAAACAGTGAGTCAACACTTTCTGTCTAGATTCCAGCCAGTATCTGAGAGTATCAGGAAGACTAACAACACATGATTTTGACTTTTCTTAAAATTGGGATCTTAACGTGTCTTTTAACAGCAGTGACGCGCAATTAGTAATCTCTCTCTTTAAATTCTGTATCCTCTACCAATCCATTTCAATTCTGCATTGTTATTATATACAGAGAGATTTCGTCCTACTCACTACCATGTTAATGTAGGAAGTCTCACCTCAGGAAGTGGTATTTTAACCTCCGAAGTATTTGTTCAAATGAATTACTGTAACAGGCAATACTTACCAAATAACAGAAATGCAAAGCTTGAACAAGAAGCATCACCATATTCCATGTCTCTGGCACAGCCACTTAGTGTGTCCATGGCTTTATTTCTGTGTGTCAGCACTGACCAGGCCGCTCAATTACAGCATGTGTTTTGCATGCGTTTGCAAGAATAACACTTGGGTAAGTTACAATCCACAAATGTGTAAATTACACAGTTCACAGAATTATTAGAAGAATAAGGTTACACTTGTGTAATTCACTTTTTAAAAATATGACAGTTTAAATCAGACACGATGACTTATGTAACACGGCGTTTTGATTACAATGATCTTGGTGGTGATAAATACTAAAAACTAAGGTCAGGAGGATGTCGTGCATATTTTTCTTTCATAGAATCATTTAGGTTGGAAAAGACCTTTCAGGTCATCGAGTCCAAGTGACTCTTGGTGCTTTTCATGGTGCTTCAGATGGCTGAGCATGAAAACAACGGATAGCTTCTTTCTAAATGATAGACGCATGAGTGAAAGTCCAGAATTGTGTTTGTGGTTACCTTAGGGAGCAGGAATGGTAGAAGATCAAATTCCTTCTTTAGTATTGTTTGTGCTCCTTCAGCTATGTTAATATCAAAGTAAGAGAGAGTGAGTCAAGCCTTAGTGTACTTACAAGGGGGAGCGATGCTTCCTCAAAAGGAGGAAAACAACTTGAACTATTGCTTGAAGGGTGAGTGGGACTCTGAAATCTGTATGGAGTTGATCCTCAAGATACAGATCTTCTTCCTGTCCTACTTGGGATCGGAAAGTCTTGTGTCTGTTGTGCCATGTATTCAGCTGATACCAACACCATTCAGGTTTCTCCATCTAGTTGAAGATCTCTGTGTGGATAAAAATGAGGAGATGAGCAGAAAGGAGAGACAGTAGGGACCACATTTTCATTCCTCCTGAACTACCAACTTAAAAGGGAAGTTTATCTGCAGGAATTACTTCTGTCGTGTTCTGGAAAGACGCGTATTTCCAGGTAGGAGGTAATGCTTAAGGTTACATTATTAATGCTCTGCTGTTAGACAGCAAGTAGAAGAGAACTGCTCTGTCACTGTAGATAAAACAAGTATTTTGAAATATGAATAATACAGATAGCGAGGAATTTTTAAAGTTGGGTCCACCCTGTTCCACACAGAAGCATCTCTTTTCTTAAATGACTGTGCTTCTTTTCAAGCATTCACCCATAACTATTACCTTTCATTATAGATTTGCTTTCTTTATAATATTCATTTTTTCCCAGCATGTTTTGATAGCTCAGCCTTTTAATTTAATGGACTCAAAAGCTCCTTCCCTGAAGCAGACCTTTTGGTTACTGTTTACTGCAGTCTTTTTATGCTTCAGTTTGCATTAGCGCTTTCTGTTCCATTTCCCATGTTCCCCATCTTTTTCTTTCCCAGCTTGCCACAGTTTATTCCATGGGAAATAAAGTACATTTTTGTTCCAATTGGGCCCATTTAGGGGTTCTTAGCCTATCTTAAAATAACTTTTAAGTTGTGCCAAATAGAAAGTTCATGCAAAAATGTTCAACTTGGGTGCATTTTGCTAGCACTTTTTCCTTCCTTCTTAAATGGTTTAAATCCATTAAATGAACTAGAGGTTTAAAGCTTAAAATATCTTAATATAGGCTAGAGATGTAAGAGCTTAGAGAAAATCCTCTCCAAGTTTATGAGCACAGAAAGAAGTTAATTAAAGCCAACCAAGGAAATACAAATGCTAAAAAAAAAAACAAAACCAAAAAAACCCCTCCACAAAAACCAAACAAAAAAACCCACATAATGAAAGAATACAAATTCAGAATCTTTCTGTAACTGTCATTCTCCTTGAATGATGTTGGGACAGATCCAAGTAAAAGCTTTTACCTTACACTTCAAAGTGAGTATTTTGTGATTACAGAAATTACGTGCCATTCTGGCATATCACAATCCCTCTTTCCCTTAAGAACCTTTTTAATTTTAGCCTTACTCAGAAGGCTTTCATGCATGTCCAGTACATGATGCTGCAAATGTCAGTTTGTATCAGTTCAAGGCAGATGGGGCATAGAGTTTTTGTTCAAGCAGAAGTATTCTGGCAGACCTATTTTGGTGTTGCTTTATTTCTGTATATTATGTATGTTTTATGTCTTCTGCCTGCGCAGACAGTTTTATTTCACTCTTGATGCCTTCTGAAAAAGGAGTACTCTGAATTCCCAGAAAAGATGGGTGAGAATATGTAAAGCTGTATGTGATACATCCCCAGTGAGATATATCCAGTTCCCTCTTTATTTATGGTATGTAATGTAAATGTCATTTTTAAAAGAACAAACCTCAAAGTTTTAACAGTAAATGTAAATATTCATTTTTAATGTCTCTGTTTAATCACTTCAGTGAAGTTATTAGTGCTAATTAACCATACCTAGGTGAATAAGGAGTCATTTGAGGCCAATTGGCATCCCAAATTGGAGCCTAAGCAATTTGCAGAGCCAGAGCCTGGATGTTCAGCTGAGTAGAGTGAGTACAAGGCTTACAGAGTTCCCATTTGCTGTATGTTGTGTGTGGAACACAGGTGCTGAAACAGTGCTAACGCCTACACACATCACAGAGAATCAAAATGTGAACAAGGCATCTGCCATAATCTTACCTAGAAATGTATTAATGTCATAATTTAGTACCTATGATCTTGTGTATGGTCATCTAGTAACGGCTAATCTTTGTGATGAATGTCTAGAGGAGTCTTTTACAGCTAATGTAGAGAACCAACATGCTAAAAAATGTTTAGCTCTTCTTACTGTAGGGTATGATAGCATAATTAGATTGGGATGAAACTGCTTTAGGGACAAAAATGTAATGTACAGTTCAGAAACCTCCTCCAAAAGTTTACAATATATCTCAAAGTACTATTTCTATTTTTTTTAATCCTTTTTAGGACCACTGATAGCATGTTGAAATGTATCAAAAAAGAAAAATAGTTTGAAAAAGGGAATACAAAAGGCAGTAGGTACAGACCAATATTTAGTACAACTTCAAACCAGTTGTACTATGTACCTAGGGACACTTGAGTGTGCGTTAACTGGCCCAGCAGTGGAGTGTATTGAATTCCCATGCTTCATGTCATACAGGTTTGAAAGGAGGACAGACTGTGTTTGAAATCTTCACAGGGAGAGGCTACCAAACTTTAACCCATTTCTGAGCAGCTACAGCCTCTGTGAATACTCTTACACCACTTAAATGCAAAGTCAAACTGGTGAATTTGAAATGCTGATTCCAGGTTGCATGTTTGACTCTGCAGTGGAGCTGGCTTGAAAAGTACTCCAGGAGTCAGAGTCAAGAAGCTTTTAGAAAATTACTTTATCACCTCTCACCTTGTGAATGACTTGAACTGAAATGGGCCAATAGCAAATAGCCGAGCTTAACATTGCTGCTTCCCCCCGCTCCCCCTTGTCTTTGCACTGAAACAGAGCAGCAGTTCTTAAATATTCAGGAGCTGCCAAAGGCAGTTTAAGAAGGTACAGTCCCTTTGCTGGTAATTACATCTCCCAGCTGAGATACAGCGACACACTGTTTGAGCATCTTCTTGCAAAATCAGAGAGGAAAGTATGAGTCATGAAGACCCTCCCAGTGTTGCAGCAGGCTGATTTATATTCCGTTTATGATGGATTAGATTATTTTCTACAGAATTGCTTTCTGCCCAGTTGTTCTTGTCCCTGCATTTGCACAGTGAGTTATTCTTGTCCAAAGAGTAGTTCTCTTATCCTTACCTGAGTCCTTTATTTTTTTCAGGATCACTTCTTTAAATGATTCATGGTTTAAATCATGTCAGGCATTACAGTGGTGTGCTGAGCCACTGCTGCCATTGAATTAGATCTAATATGTAAGTGCATATTATAATATACATAAATGCAGAGATACATAGATGCTTGCTTCAGAATTTGTCCTCTTGGATGAAGTTATAGAGATTGTCCTAGAAATACAATTTCAAAATCTTGGAACTGTGCTAGACAAGAAACAATTAAGAGTTGTTGCATCATCCAGAAAGGCCTTTTTTGTATTGCCAGTGTTTACCTGCTTACTGGGATTTGGCATAGAGCAGTGAGTAATAGGGTAAAGTTGCTATGGCCAAGGTAACTAAAAATGAAAAGCACCATACCAATGTGGTGGTTTGGTACTTTGAGGTTGACTGTCTTGGAAATCAGTTAGACTGTTCTCTTTTCCCTCATTAAAATTCTTCTAAATTAAGTTTTAAGCTAAGCAGTGGTTTATTAATGTCAATTGCCCATCTTTAATTTTCTGTTAATAATAGAAGGTTATTGCCTTTGATTAAGATTAGTTGTAATGAATACAAGCCTGTGCTTAACTTCATACTGAAGTTAATTTTACTGTCTTGGATGTTGTTATTTTGCAGACCCTTAAAAATTCAGGTTCTGCACATGTGATTTTATAAGCCACAAAAGCATCTTCCAAGTGAGTTCAAAATTGATTGAAACAGTATTAGGTGGGGGAGGAGAGAAAATGATGTCCAGAGACTTTTCACTGTGTGAAAAGACAGATTCCTGCTTTAGGAAATACCAAATTGAGAATGATTTGGCATTTAGATAGAAAAAATGGGGTGTGTGCTTATGTGTAACAAAAACTTGAAATCCTTGTACATATACCATATCAGAGAAGCATAGTTTAGGATGAAGAGATATGAAAAATTGAGCACGATATTTCTAATCATAAAAAAAGAATGTAATCATTCTCATTGTCCTTCTCAATTAAGAAGGTACGCAAGTCTTCCAATAAAATCCCAAGATTTTTTTAATTAAACATAATAGAGAGTATGTGACATGGTTAGTCTTTCTCTACTTTTCCAATAAGATATTGATTTTGAGTATTTGAAACTATCTTTAAAAATATGCTTCCTGGGACACTGGAAATGAATGTGCTTTCCAGTCAGTTGGGGATATCCTGTATATATAAAACATAAATTATTATGAAGAGGTGAAATCCGTTCCAATACAAAACATGAATCACTTGGCAGAAGGCACCAGCTCTCAATACAATTGCATGAAAAGCCTTCAGAGGTAGTAGAGACTAAATCCTTGGCACTTCAATAAAGTATGGCTGTAGTTTTGAATTCAATATAAGGGAAGATTGATATTTGAAATGATTACACTACTGAGCCCATCTTCTTGCAGCATAGGAAAAATACCTTTCAAAGCAGGTACAAAACATGCCAAGATTTTTAGTGGTGATGTAGTTCATATACTTGATGATAGATCCTGAGAGAGAGAGCCTCTACTAGAATTGTTGGGAGGAGCGGATATTCAACACTATTCAGCCCTGAGCCTTTATTTTTTTCCTCTAAATATAAAAGGCACATTTACAGTGCCTGTTATCCTCACATCAGATTCCTAGGTTCCAACCTGCATCCTAAAACCTCACAGCCTTGCAACATCAGCCTAGCAAGCCAAGCCTTGCCTGAGATTTCTGTGCAGTATTAATGTATTTGACGGGCTGATCTGAGGCTGTTTCATGTACCTTTGTTTTTAGCTCATTACAAGCTTCTTTTGCACTTTCTCTGATTCCTTGCTGCAACCACAGGATTTCTCAACCTTGCCAGTGCTTTGTTCCTGCTTCTCAAGTTGTCAAACTGACTACACAGACAGTCAAAAAACCCATACACTCTTGACAAAGTTTTAAATTATTTATTGTTAACCTTTCACTGAAAATTAGCCTCCTTGTGACTGTGTGGAAAAGAATGAAAATTAACACTTTACTGATTGCTAAAAAAGGCTTGAAATACTAATGAGGAGTTGCTGTTAGTTATGTACAGAATAACATGATGCAATATAGACTTAATATTCCTTTTTTCCTTCCTGCCTTTAATGGCATTTCCCTAGCCGCCAGTCTCTTCTCCCCATAGCTGCATAATCTCTGACCCTAACGTATTCCTACTTCACTGCTGCTACCAACGTGGTTCTCTCAGAATTCTCTACTTGAGAGATCTAATTAATTTAGAGTCATTTTCTCGACAGGCATTTAACTTGAAGATTGCTCTTTCTATTCCAGACCTGACAAGGTGCTCGGGTGACCGAACGCTGGCATGTCTTCTGTGTCAGTGGTCCAAAAAAAATGTCATCTCTCTTCACAAACATTGCTTTGCTTTTGAAGTCAGCACACTGTCGGTAATAGTTTCTAGAGCACTGAATCTGAAGAACACAGTTGCTAACATAAGACCAACAGCTCTTTTTCAGTTGTCTAGAATTTCTTTGTAAATGTCTGCAGCGATTTGCTAGATGTCATCCTTTTTTGATGAGGAAGACTCTAATTTATAATGCTGTTTTTAACAGGAAACATTGGCAGCCAGTATGGACCCTTTAGGTGTGGTTTGATTATGTAATTTAGATAGGCTTAAATCCAGATGCATGTCTCTGCCCGTCCCTTTTGCTTTTGAGTACAGCAGTGCAAGCCTCACTGGCACTCAGTTGCTGCGGATTGCTACACTGAAACTGTTGGTTTTCTGGAGGATTAGGTTTTTTTTAGTTTAGATCCCCAACCTAGCTCAGCATGGTCCAGGTGTTTGCCAGTGCTGGTGCAAGGGAGGCAGATGAAGCCCTTGGTGTGAGCAGAGCAGTTAGAGTGCCGCCTTTCGCTCCTCTTTGTCATAAAACTGCGCAAGAATGCTTAGATATGTAGCACAAGCATGCTATCAGATACATAGCATAATCATGCTCATAATGTACAATCATGGTAATGGAAACTGGAAATTCTCTGCATGAAGGGGAAGGTAGCGATATGGGAAAAGGATTACCCTGCAGTTTGAATATCCACAGGATAAATTTAAAAGGAAAATTTTGCTATAGTACTTCAGAAGGTATTTAAGAGCAAAGAAAGGATTTAAAATCTCATTTCAAATCAAATGGAATTAGTAGTATTTGTTGAGGTTGGTGGTATGAAGCATATATGAAATAATCAATACTGGTTATAAATGTGTTGAATTTCTTAGGCTGTAATAACACACTAGTGGACATGCATGCCACTGAATGCTGAGGAAATTCAGGAAACCACCTTTTGCCTCAGTTCTGCTGTGAACAGATGTTGTTTTATTCCTCTGCAGTACTCATGCAGGCACACGTAAAAATGAAATGACTGGTTTGTGTGAGGAATACCTTCTTAAGTATGTAAATTCATGTACTTACCTGAATCTAATTTGCTTTAGGTGTGCAAGTCGTGCAATTTGTAAATCATTGTACAGAAACCAGTGAAATAACAGGCAGAAAATAGTGAACATGAAGAATGCATAGTTAATCTCTTAAAATTCACACATGTTGTGGCTGTAGCTGTGCTTTGTGGGCTTAGTGCAGAGACTGAGTTACTTGCATTTAATGCTGCTTTATTGCCAAGGATAGACCCTGTACCTATTTGTTCTAGAATGTGACTGCTGCCTGCATCCTGTTCAGGGCCTGTCCATGACAGGCTTATTTCTAGGAAACAAACAGTAAAACTGAAAAGAAAATATTGTGGTGGTCTGAATATAACAAATTATGTCTAGAAGCTTGGCCATAGATTTTCTTTTTTTTTTTTTTTTTTTTAAAGTTCAGTAATATATTTTACTTAAACAGTGGAGTGTAGGAAGATATGATATATGACCTGAAAACTGAATGCTAGGAACTTTAACAAATCACATTAACTTCTTCTGTCTGTTGAGATTTAACTTACCCTGAACTGAGCCTTGATCTTACACTAGCTTCTCTTGAGTTGAATCCTCTAGAGGTCCCCAGAAGCAGTAAGTCTGTGTGGGCAGCAGCCGCGGTGACAAAAATCTTTCTTCCAAGAGGTCATTGTGTCCCAAGTGAACTGTTCTGTTGGGAGAAATTACGTCAAAAGTTCCTGGGCTCATGATGCTTCTGCCTTGCAGGCTGCCACGTAATGCATCTTCCTTCAGTTTTCTGTCACTATCATTACCCTTTGCATGTGAGAAGCCAAAGAACTGAAGTGCAAATTAAGGCTGTGCCCACGTACATCCTAGGTGCTGGAGGTCCAGAAGAACCATTTTTCTTACCCTGGGTGAATTTCCCTTGAGAAGTTTTTCAGATTTCCATGATGGTTCATTTGGATCTGTGCCACGGGCAGGGCCTCCAGCAAAACAAGTCTGATCAGAAGCAGGGTTGTGCATATGGTGGCCATTCTCTCCGATTAGCTGGAGTACTCAAGATAGAGTTTGTGCTCTCCTTTATGCAGGCTGCAGGTGGGCAGGTGATGCTTAATCCTTCATGAAGCCTGTTGGTGTTAACCATTCATCGGTTTTTGAACAGATCTGAACTGGCAGATTGAGTTCATACCGAATCAGCAGGGTGATCTTATTCCAGACCAGTACTTCTAGACAGCCATGGCACTTTTGGTGAAATACAAGGAGCCCTAAAGCTGGGTTTATGGTATTATTGAGCGACAGCCTGAGTTCAAAGGCTGGATCAGAAAGCTATATAATTTAACTTCCTTTGGCCTGTTTTTTCTGACTTCAACCTTGAGCTATTCAAAGGAGTGCTTCCAGTGGACTTAGGGGATAACTCAGAATGGCTGTGTGGAGAGGATTTCGTCACAGGGCTGCTAATGCAGGACTAAGTGTTGTGTAAAGGCCTGAAGATTTAATAAAGACAACATCTGCCAGGAGCTTAGAATGGCAGACAGGAGAATGAGAGTAAGTTTAGAGGCAGACTGCTACTTTTCTTCCCAAGATATTAATTCCAGTGTATGGCTAGTTTTATATTTTCTGTTTAATAAAACTGAATATTTCAGCCTCCATCAAGCTTCCTATTAAAATAATTTATATAGGCTTCCTTATTCACTCCTTTATGAAATTCAAGATATTCTGACGCTGTCAAAAGATAATCTGTTATTTTAAAAGTCTACTTTTGTTTGATACAGAAAGAAAGTGGTTTTCTCAGTCAAAAGGTCAATGAAAGTCCTGAATAAGACACATGTGGTAGCATTAATATTTCTCAAAGGGGTGGCTTAAAAAGAGATGTTTTCAATAAGTACAGTCAGAGGATTTAAAAAAGCACAGGGAAAGAAGAAAATGAATTGCAAAGTACATTCTGTGTTAAATCATTTTAAATTCATGTAATAAGTACAGAAGGAAAAAATATGCATTAATCTCCTAATGGGTACAGAGCTACAGCTCTGGGTCTGGGGTGCCCTTTAAGTGACAGACTGGCATAAGCCAGATGAAATTGTGGGGGTTTTATGCTAGGCTGTCCAGAGGTTCACAGTTTATTCTTGTGCAACAGCCTCCTTATGAAGGGACTCGAGCTAATTCCTTGGCAGCTCGTGGTGTTAGAAGTCGAGCAACCTAAGGAAATCTCCAAGTGAAAGAATGGCAGAAAACAAAAATCTTCTGAGAATTCTTGTGTGAATATGGGAGAATGCTTGGAAAGTGTGAAAACAACACTTTATTCTGGATTAAAAAGTAATAGCTTTTAAAAAATGAAAAATTAGGAATTAGTTTAATTTTCTTTTTTTAGTTAGCTTTTATTATATTTTTAATACTTTTCAGCTAATTGAGGAGGAGGCCAACTATGAAACTGAAATGTAGTCTAGATCTAAGGAACACAGCATTCTAACTAAAAGTGAAACTGATATTATTGGAGAGTACAATTAAAAAGATGAAAATACAGATAATGTCTGATCTAAGCCTGAGCAGACATTATTGCAATTTGTAATTGCTTGTGGAGGAGTACTTGGTAGCTTGCAATTGACGTCAACAGCGAAACCCCAGAGAGTATGGAAAGAATCACAATTAACCTTTTTCAAAGTAATTTGAATTTGCAAGGCAAAGGAAGTTATCTGGTCCAGACTGAAGCTACAGAAACTTCAGAAGCCTTTTTGCCTCCAGTTCCTTTCACTACAGGTCATTTTTTTCTGTAGTCTAGAGAACTACATTTATTTTTTATTTTTTTCTAAAATAAAAATGCATGTGGTTTCACAAGCCAGGAAAAGCGAAATTATACTTGGAGCGTGGTGCAAACATATAGTGCATCAGATCATTTTGCTCACAAGTGGTTGCATTGGTGTGAACAAAATACAGCAATATTATCTCAAACCTACAAAAATTCTTCAGAGATATGATGTATCTGTGGTAGGTAATGGGACACAAGTTGAGGCCGTGCATTTAATTCATCTGTGTTGACATGCAAGTTGAGATTAGGTTGTATTCTGTGTTTTTTTTTTTAACAGCAGGTGTCTGGAAGCTGGTTGATTTATTGTTTCCTATGCCACTTCATCCTGATTTACTGTCCTAGGAGAAGTTGTTGTAGTCCCGCACCCTTGGGAGTGCCTGTAAACTTTAGATCCTAGGACCTAAAATCAGCTTGCCCGTGCTAACCACCCATATTCATCTTATGTAGCCTAATATAATCGATTAGTGTAGTATATGTGAATTTTAGAATCTTCAGAAAGTTTATCCTTACCATTTTCCTCTGAAGTAGAGGAGTGCTGGTTTCATGTTAGAGCTGGAGCAGAGACACAGAGATACCAGTAGTACTAGGGTCACACAGAAGTCTGTGATGGAGCAGGACCTCTAACATGTCTAGAGATCCTGAGCAAAGCTCTTAACCAATGGAGCCTTCCTGGTTTTATCATCTCCAGCAATTCTAAAAGTCAGGGAATCATCTGTTGTTTAATGTAAAATATTAACAATCAGGATTTTTTTTCCTAAATTTCTCAATAATTTTAATTTTTTTAATCAAAAAATACTCAGAGGGTATGCAGGTCTCTACTGTAAATTGGATATAGTATAAATACATTCAATAAAGTTTAAACAAGCATAGAATTGTGTAGCATTTTACAGGTCATGACTTAGAGAGAGGCAGTGTAATTCCCTTTCTATCTGAGAACAGTAATGCTGAAGCCAGACTTGGTTAATGACATGATTGTATCACCAGCTCTATTAACTTAAAAGAAATGGGATCTACCATTATTCTTGCCATGTCTAGTATGTGTAATTATAAATATCAAATTGCGGTTTCCAGAACAATTATAAAACCTAAAGGAGAAATGCAGGAGGTTTATGTTGCTTCACGGAGTGGCTTTAAGCATATGGTAAAAAGCCAAGCCATGTACAGAGGGCACAGGAACTTTTCTGAAAGGGCATCATAAGCTTGCAAGAGAGTGATTCTTTGGCTGCAGTTTTCAAACTACAGGGTTTTGGGGATTTGTATTCTCTCTGTCTTGTCTTCCCCCCCCCCCCCCGTCTGCAAGACATGAGCCTAGCAAACTGAGAGTAGGGTCTGTTACCTGCTAACATCCTTTGAATCAGAAATCAGAGTGCAGGGAGGCCAGATGAGGGATCCTTGTTTTTTTCTTTAGAGGGACTGCAGATGTGTTCAGAGAGGGAGAGACAGACAGTACTGAATTGTACTAGGTAGGGAAATGACCATGGGAGATTATTGTCCAGCAGAAGATGTAACCAGGAAGATTGTGCTATGCAGCAGTCAGTCTCTGAGAGCTGCTTTCTAGGGGAAGAATCAAATTCTGTAGCCCTTTGACAAAAGTGGATGTGCATGGAAAGAAAATTCCTGTCTTTCAGTTCTTCTCTCTATGCCAGAGCCACAAATGACAAACCAAATTAGCTTTACTACTCTTAATCAACGTGGTTTGGTTTGTTAAAGTATGAAGTCACGTTATAGGTCTACGTTTTTATTGCTGTGCCTGCTGAGTAGTTATTTACATTGATTATTTTGCTATAAAATTATTATATAACCATTTTGTACCAGATTTAACCTTTTATAGTCATTTTAGGCAGCAGGGAATCAGATTGTATGTTTTTACAACTGATCTTTATTACAGTAGTGTCACTTACTATCATTGTCTTCAGTAGTACCCGGAATTCTTGTTGAAAGCTATTCTCTAGATACTCAACATTAGTAACTAACAAGAAATTCATTTAAGATAATAGGATCTTTTAGCAAAATCTCTGATTTGATATTTTAATTGTTGGTCCCCATTCTCCATTTATCTAAGTCCATATGTTTCATATTCTTATTATGATCTCATTAAAATGAGAAGGAAAATGATGACATTTAGAAGAAGGATAATCTTTTGTTTGTAATTCTGCTAGAATACACCATCCATCATTTTCCTTCTGTGATTTTTTTTTCCTTCATTGCCAATCTATAACCTGTATGATTTTCTCTTTTGAAAGTAAATTTTTAGCTCAGCTAAGCTACCAACAAAAGACACTCTTTCCAGGATTGGTATGCTGAACAAATTTCAGCACATAATACATTATTGCCAAGGTTGTGGGGTTGTGGGGTTTTTTTGTTTTACTGCAGTTCTGAAATGCTGGTTTTGCTAGCAAAATGCAAATCCCTCTCATAAAATAGAAGCTTTATCTGTGTACTTTAATGTATTTAATAGTCAGAAGTTAAACAGATACAGATGCTTACTCCTATTTTATGTGGCAGTACTCTGACAATTGATAAATATGTTCTGTTTTGTGAGAGCAGCCTTCTGCTCAAATGTACCCATCCTAACCTGTGATTTTCTTAGTTGAGTTTAGGCTGCATTTCACTGTAGGTGGAGCTGTATCACACACAAAACCAACCAAAAAAGCTATTAAAGTTGCCATCTGCAGTTAAGGTATCTAAAACATAATAAATAAAAATCATATAAGTAGTTGTCATCTTCCAGGCAGAATAATGGTAAAGGCAGAGCCCAAGAAACCATGTGAGAGGTGCCAGTGCTGAACATTGGTTTCTCAGTGCTGTGTTGAGGTTGTGTTTTCAGATCCGGGGGGCCTAAAGAACAACCACTACAGACTGCATTCATGACTATCAGGGATGTAAAGACAGAAGAATCTATACATAGACTGCAGCACTTCAAGGCCTGCTCCCTAGTCCTTCCTTAGTGAATGCTCTCACATCTGTCACTGTAGGGGATCTGTAGAGAAGGAGGTAGTGCCGTACAGAGAAGGGGCAGAAACTCAGCTAAGACCCTGGAAGAACCGTTGTCTTGCTAGGACACATAAAAACCGTTACAGTGTTGAAATCTTTTGTAAGTTTAAAAACACTATTGCACACTGAGAGGTCTACTGACCTCGCTGTTATCCCTCCCACTTGATATCTGTATCTGCCCATTTTTCAGTCAGACAAGACCTTTCCTCAGCTTGATCCTCATTCTGCCATTTTATGTTTGGATTGTATGTTCATAAATACTACCATTTGCATTAACTGAAGTTTAATGTTACAAAAAATTCCTAGTTTGCATTCATTTTTCAAAATTCTTGTAGCTGAAATACTTTAACTTTCAGATGCTGAAAATTCCTCAGGTAGAAGAGCTGAGCTTTTGTTTGCAATTCTATCAGAATGGGCCATCTGTCTCTTTCTCAGCCATTTCCCCATAGAAAGTAGCATATTAAAGTTCCTGTGTCTACACTGGCACAGAAGACAAATAGGATTTTCCTTCCTGAGACTTGATGTTTTCTAAGAATACTGAAGGGGTGGGATAAAAGTGGAGAGTAGAAGTGGCTCGAGAAGAAACATATTCTAAACATTTAAGCCTTGTGTTATTCAGAGAAGAAACATGGACTTTAATCCTCTCTTACACGAAAAAAGACATACAAAGGTCCCTGCTTGCTGAACAGCCCATGGATCTTTGTTCCTGATGCATAGTTGTATAATAGCTGTGAAAAGGAAGAGTGTCCTGGGTGTTACCAGAATCAGGAGCGTTCACTGGCCCAAAAGTCTCGGATTTTCTTTCTCTGAATTTCAACGTGCTCTTTTTTGTTAATAAAAAGGAGACGTACAACCCCAGGAAATGAGCTGCCCGCTGGGTTTCCAGGTGTTTTTCTGTTTCGAACAGCCAGCCATTTTCTTGTTACAGAAGTGAATTCCACTGTAGTGAATATATTGCTCCCAGGATTGACTGTCTTACCACCCATAGACCCCTTAAACACATGATTAGATGCCAGCAGTCTGTAAACTGTGGTGGTTAAGAAACTCTGTCCTAGATTCTTTGTGTGATGGGTGTTTATATAATCCCTTTTAAAAATCTTGCAGCAAAGGAAGTCCCACCACCTTTCTGGATTGATAGATGCACCATTTGTGTTTAACAAGGTTTTCCTTGCTCTTATTTAAACATATTGAAACTTTTTCTGTCTCCTTAGTATAGTCATCACAGAGGACACTGATTACCAGTATTCTTGTAATCTTCTAAGAATTTCAAGAGGGCCATAGTCATCTTTAGTCTTCTTTTAAAATCCTAATTTTTTTGTCACTTAATGCTTTGTAATCATCTTGTTATTCTACATGGTCCCTTTGGACTATATCCATTTGGTTTATAATTTTATGGCAGCGTGGTGCTCTAAAGTGGCTTCTTGAGGCCCTAGTAGAGCAAGCAAATAGGTACCCACCCTTTCTGTTAGTGCATCACAGCCTGAGCTTTGTCTGTATCCACATATCATCATATTGTTCCCCTGCGTTCATTTTGTTCGTGGTATAATGACACAGTAATTAAAGATCCACAGTCTAACCCTTAGTATATGTGGGCATTGGCTGCTTCTTCCCTCTCTTGAGAGGTTTGTTTTCTTGGTGGGTTTTTTGTTTGTTTGTTTTTAGTTGAATTTCATCTCTTTGATTTGAGACCACTCCCCTGGTCTATGATTTTGATTTCTGTTCTTGTACTCCAAAGTGTTTACAGTCTGTCCCAGCTTGGAGCCATCCATAGGTTTTATTCTATGTTCCAGCATCTAAGCTATTGGCAAAACCTAGAATGCAGGACCCTATTTGAAAGTCCTTTCCTCTATTAAGGTAGCTTAAGTGGCATTGTTTGTCCTGGAACAGACTGCCCTGTGGGAACCAGATGTAACTTTTGATGGAAGACTGATTGAAAACTGTTAACTTTGTCCTTAAGTGAAGTTGGACAAATGAATCAACTTGACTGGTGATGTAACACCTCGTTTACCCCTTTTTGCTAATGTAATTGGGGAATAAGTCTCTTCTCTTGACATTTGAGATTTTAAGACTGGTGTACTTGGTCAGCAGATGCTATTCTGGTGAGGGTGAATTTCAACAAAAGTGTGTGAGTGACCAGCCAGCTTTGCTGTCAAAGCTGCGCGCAGTGCTAAACATCAAATAGCCCATGCTTCTACCTTGAACCAGTATTTCAAACTTGCAGCGCATTTTTTTCTGGTATCTGCTGTGCACTGTTGGTGAATCACAGGTAGAAACACGTATTTTGTTTTGAAAACATATCGGACTATATCTAAGCTGTTGCAAATATCAAAGGCAATGAATGGCACTACATTAATTTACATCAGCCAAAGTTCACTGTCAAAATTTTTACCTCCATAGTGATTCACAGAATGGATTTTTCCCCTTTGAATCAAACTTTGAACTATTGATTTATACACAAAGTAAGTTATGCTTCCAATAAGTTTTGTAGTTTGGGTTTTTTCTCTGCCATCTAATTTTGCTTTTGCTCAGTCAAGCATGACATGGCAATCCGCAGGCACTGAAATGATTTTGATGGCACAAATTCAGCACTGCTGTTTGCGCACAACATTTGCAATGAAGAAAGCAGTAGGAGAGTGGTCTGTCTGTGGATTTAGCGTGCAGGTGCTGTTTGTTTGCACCTGTGCATGGGGACCGATGTGTTTATTGCGTCTTGTGTGCAGATTGTTCCTCTGTGGCACGCTCGGCAGGTCTGAGGCACATAATGAGAACTCATTTTTACAAAGTCAGAAAATTGAATTCTCATGAAGTGATGTATAATGAAATGACCCAATGGAAAGTCTCGGTGCAAGAGAAAATTACTTGAGAATATTAGAGTAGTTCTTGCAGCTATACATTAATGAGATTGCTGAATTGTTTTAGAAATTTATATAATGTTATAGTCAAAGATTTACAGCAAAACTATATATTTACTTCTATTTCTTTTAGTCCTAATATTTTATGCTATTGTTTCCTACAACTGTCTTTTCATATAGATGATTTTTTGTCTTTAATTGAAATACTGTCATATTTTGACAACATTTCCAAGTAAACACTCATCGGTTTTGTTTTTACTTCTGTTTATAGTGAGCAGTTGTGAAATACTTAATTATACATTTTGTATGGCTTCCCCAGTTCTAACAGAAAATTTCTTTTGTCCTGTCTCCCTTTCAATACAAGGATGGAACTAAGAGTATTCAAATAACCCTATTCACTGGAATGAATATGATTAGCAATGTGATGAAAATCTAATTGTAAGAAGTATGCTAATGTTTAATTTATTTTTACTGAGCCACTTTGAAGGTATAAAAGGCAATTTAAATGCATTTAGTAATAATAATGATGAATTTATGTTATAGATGTGTCCAAAAGTCCTCTTTGGCAGTGGAGGTGAATTGTGCTTGGAGCTGTATGAATGCTCATGCTGCATTTTCATAGGTTTTGGTGCCAATTACTGAGTAAACAGTATTTTTCCAAAATAGCTCTGTTCCCATTTTAGACACTTCTTTGTGAGGGTGATGTCTCTAAACTGCTATCAGCCAGTGGCTTCCATGGTGAGTATTAGCACTTACACGTTCAGGTCTTGAGGTAGAGGTGAAGGAGCAGGGAGGCAGAAGGGAGAAAGCTCTGAAGATCTGGGGTTGGGATCCCAGGCTGAGGAGGCAAAGCCATGTCTTAAGAGAACAGGAGAGGACACAAACTAGGAAGCTGAAGCCCAAGTTTGGGGTGCACAGTGGGAAGAAAGATTGAGTTGTGGCGCTGGGGTCCCCTGTTTGGGAAGGGAAGGATGAAAGCGTGAACTGCTGTTGTTTCTGCAGCCTCCATCATTGGTAATATTTATCGATGGTTTTGTTGGAGACAGCAGCACCAGCTTAGTGCTGTGTCATAAGGTATTTTTACTGTCAGTCACTGTGGTACAGCATCAACAGAATTTTCTATTTACTAGAAAAGTAATAATAGTTGAAGTTAGTCTGATTTAGACGAAAAGAATTACTTGGCTCATAAATTCTCAAAACCATTTCCTCCACTCATTTTTTTCTGTTCTCTCATTTAATCTCTGTGCAATCTTATACTATTAATTCAGATGGCACCTTAAACACTTTATCTTGCTTGTAAATACAAAAATAAATTACTAGTATGAGTTTGTTTTATTGGTTAATTCATTCACAAATGCCTCCTACAATGTCTTGCTAGAGGAGGTAGAAATTAAACATTTATCCAAGTAAACAGAGCAGCTACAACATTTGAGATGCTGTCAAGTGCAGTACCTATGTATTTTATGTCAGAAGTATATTTTAAGGTATATGAGTTGATACAGCCCAGGTGTTCTTTTTGGTGGTTTTGGGAGAAGCTGTTAACATCTTTTCCCATCTTGCTCAGTATGTGCACACACACATATCTGGTTGCGAATTAGTTTGTGCTCTGGTCCTAAAACCTTCTGTCCTCCTCTTGTCTGGAAGCTGCCTTTCAGCTTGCTGAAGTTCTCAATGTCTGCTGATTAATTCCTTTCACAAAAGTTGTGCTGTTGGAAATTCCCATCTTACCTCTTGACTGCTGGTAGAGAAGGTCATTCCACATGTGGATGGAAATTGTGAAATAATTCAGGAACGCAGAATTGACATTTGGTCCTCTGGGTTTTCAGCAGCATCTGTGAGAAGATGATGATGATGACACTTCTCATCCAGACTGGTAGATCTAGAGAACAAGAGGAGGAGGCAGAAGACTGGCCAAGGCAAGCTGTGTTGGGTTTGCGTGGCAAGGTTTTGGTAGCGGGGGGGCTACAGGGGTGGCTTCTGTGAGAAGCTGCTAGAAGCTGCCCCTGTGTCTGACAGAGCCAATGCCAGCCGGCTCCAAGAGGGACCTGCCACTGGCCAAGGCCAAGCCAATCAGCGCCTCTGTGATAACATATTTAAGAAAGAGAAAAACAGTTCGAGAGAGCTTTTGCAGCCAGAGAGAGGAGTGAGAAGATGTAAGAACATCTGCAGACACCCAGGTCAGTGAAGAAGGAGGGGGAGGAGGTGCTCCAGGCGCCGGAGCAAGATTCCCCTGCAGCCCGTGGTGAAGACCATGGTGAAGCAGGCTGTCCCCCTGCAGCCCATGGAGGGAGGATGAGGGGGTGTAGAGATTCCACCTGCAGCCCGTGGAGGACCCCACGCCGGAGCAGGTGGAGACACCTGAAGGAGGCTGTGGCCCCGTGGGAAGCCCACGCTGGAGCAAGCTCCTGGCAGGACCTGTGGATCCGTGGAGAGAGGAGCCCACGCCAGAGCAGGTTTGCTGACAGGACTTGGGACCCCGTGGGGGACCCACGCTGGAGCAGTTTGCTCCTGAAGGTCTGCACCCCGTGGAGGAGACTCACGTTGGAGAAGGCCGTGAAGGACTGTCTCCCGTGAGAGGGACCCCACGCTGGAGCGGGGGAACAATGAGTCCTCCCCCTGAGGATGAAGAAGCGGCAGAAACACCGCGTGAGGAACTGACCGTAACCCCCACTCCCCGTCCCCCTGTGCCGCTGAGGGGGGAGGAGGTTGAAGCCGGGAGTGAAGTTGAGCCCGGGAAGATGGGAGGGGTGGGGGGAGGTGTTTTTAAGATTTGGTTTTATTTCTCATTCCTCTACTCTGTTTTGCTTAGTAATAAATAAGATGAATTCCCTCTCTAAGTTCGGTCTGTTTTGCTCGTGATGATAATTAGAGAATGATCTCTCCCTGTCCTTATCTCGACCCGTAAGTTTTCTTTCATTGTACCTTTTCTCCCCTGTCTAATGAAAGAGGGGAGTGATAGAGCGGCTCTGGTGGGCACCTGGCCCTCAGCCAGGGTCAACCCACCACACAAGCGTATTGGCAACAGACACCAAAGGCCAGAGCTTTGAGTTGCTTCCAGGCTTGGGGGCCTAGTGAAAGTGGATTAATTGGGTGACCTACATTTTGTTGAGATCTAGAGGAATAACTTTCAAAAAGAGAACTTAATAGCTGGTCCCTGAGATATGTGTAATCAAAGCCGTATGTGAAACCTAGGAGGTGAGGGTATGTGCAAGGCTGAGGGTTTTTGTTTTCTCTTCAGATCACAGGGAAATCACCATATGGGTTTACTGTGAGCTGGGTGTGCTTGAGAGGAGCTAACATGATGGCCTTTCTTGCAATGTTGAGACAAAGTAAATCTTGATGGTTTTTTGAAGTTTTGTATGAGGATTGCCGTACATCCAGTGGAACTGAGCAATCCGGTTTTGACTTTTAGACTTGTTTTCTCCTTGCTGTGTATGAAGATAGTATGACGTTGCTGATCATGTGTGGGATTATTGGGGTCTCTCTGTTGGAAGTGGTCTGAACCGGTTGGAATAAGCTGATTCCTGTGAAACAACAGGGAAGATAAAAGCACTGGAAAAGATAACTCCAGTTGGGAAAGAAGGTATCTTACAGTGCAAGACAAGACAGTCTTGGATGTGTTGCTTCCTTTGTGTATAGCTTGAGGAACCACTACAGCTGCCACTGAACAGGCAACCCAGATTTCATCCTAGACATGTTTCCTGATGTTTTTCCTTGCACTGGCACTTGTCTGACTTCCTGGAAAGCTGACCAAGGTAATTTTTGGCATAGTTATTTTTCTGTAGGATTGGCTCACAGAAGCTAATCTCTGGGAAGACATGGTAGTGACTGCTCAGAGGAGTCTGCAGGAGGGCACGTTTGGAGCTGCTGGGAAGGAGGCAGTGGTGGGGACACCCCTTTATCAGCAGTTAGCCATTAGATTGGCTTAAAAGTACTGTTAAATTGTAGACTCATCATCTTCCTGTGCTGCTTGCTGTCTTTTTTCTTCCCCCATTGATTTCTTTGAAGCCACTGCAGTCCTCCTGGAAGGATGGTGCTGAGTTTCTCAGTTTACTGCATTGTATGTAGCAGGATATAAACACCTGTCAGAGTTGATGTTTATCTTTGTGTTCTTGGGATATTTGCGTGCCTGTTGGTCTGGCCAGCGTCGTGTCTTTGTTTTGTGCTTTCTTCTCAACTCCTGTAATGTAAGTGCTTGAAAAAAACCTAGCTTGTTTGTAAGAAGTGAAATTTTTAGTTTATGTCTAGGTAGAAATGCCTAGTTAGTTCTGTGAGTGAGGATTGCAGAGGTGGTGTCTTGCGCAGAAGAAACTAGACAAGTATTTCATTGCTGTGATTCTGACCATTTATTTGCAAGACAGTTCAAGAGAAAAACAAGTATAAACATTTGTACTGTGATTGTACTAAATGAGAGAAAGGAAGAGGGCAGAAGCAGACATAGGTATTCATCACGATTTAAGTCATATTTCACTTGCCAAATTACTATGTCTCATGAAATTCACCCTTATTTCTACCTCCTGGCTCTGTCATCCATGTCTGTTGACAGATGACGGGTTAGCAGATTGTTAGCATTTTTCACATGTTTGTTTTAGTGAGCCTGAGACCTGTCTGAAAACTTTCTTCTTTTTTTTTTTTTTTTTTTTTGATTGATAGTCAGAATCTCTTGAGAGTTTTCTGGGATGTTTTAATGCTTTCAGAACTGCTTCTTTCTCCTTGCACTGGTTGTTGAGCCTGCCTTGCCTCTCAATTGCCTGACACAAGAGAGGCAGCTCAGGATTTTAATACCAACTGTCAGCAAGTGGTCTGGAGAGTAGTGTGTCTGGAGCACCAAGAAATGTTGATTCTTCAGATACCTTTTCATTACAGGTTCTTCAAATGGAGTCTCTGACCTTCAGGGACAAAAACATTCCGGGGGAAGAAAGGGTCAGCTGCCAGCACAATCATCTCACAGGTATGAAAACCTTCCGAAGGACCAGTCAGAAATGACACTTGTGAAAAGCAGGATATGTAACTGGCAGTGATAATTGTAGGCAGAACATATACATAGAAGGAGTGGGCTCAGAGTCAACCACTTTTTGCAGTGTTTTCATGTTTTGATGTTGAGACAGAAACACACATAACAGAAAAATAGGCATTTTTTAATATTTGTAGAACCAAAATGTAAGCACAAGTGTATCTGAGTTAATTAGTGTTCTTTTAGAGTTGCTGAAGTGGCTGAAGTTCAGCTTTTGAAATATCTACATGTCGTGCTATCCCCAGATGGCTAAAAGCTGCTAAAGCTGTTGTTCTTACTAATTTTGTGAGTTTGAGTAGTTCCTGGTGGCTAAACCTGACTATGGTTTGAGCCATGTCTCTGAGGCGCTTGATTTCTGGCTTCCTATTTTTATTTTAAAATATGAGACTTTTAATTGATGAGGGATTCTAAAGTATTCAGTGTTCTTGAACAAATTGGTAACAAATAGATTCAATAATAACCTCTTCCAAAATAAATGTGATTAATATGTGATTTCGTATATAAGCAGAGTCCTTCTGTGTGTTTATTTATAAAGACGAACTGGAGGGGAGAGAAGACATTTAGGTTTGTAACAGATAACACCAGACATTTGCATGATAGAACATTTCAAAGCCAAGCTCCATCCAGAACAAAAGAATTAAATTTGAAGGAAAAAAGCATATATTTTATATTTCTACCCTAGAGTCATCTAGGTGGAGGGCTGTCACAAAGGTTTTTCAATCTGTTTTGCAGCTGTGAGTCCTTTTATGGCTAATGTGACCTGTATGCATAAATTCTTGTGAACTGTAGTTAGACTAGAAGCAGTATGATGACTCAATTTGCCTGAATGCTGGATCTAGTCTGGCATAGCCCCAAGTCAAAATGGGCAACTGTGTCATATATTAACAGTCTGATATGAATGCTGCTGTAAAGCTTCACAGGGGCTATGAATGATCATTGACAGACACAGAAGTTGACTTCAATAAATGTTGTTTATAAAACAACAAGCACAAAACTACCTCTAGGTTTTTATACTATTTGCTGTATGAATATTTACATGAGTCATGTTTCTAGAAGTTGTTCGTCCTGCTGCTGAGGTTGTGCTGTGAGAGCAGGAAAATCCTTTCAGCTGCTATTTCACACTAATTCGTCACCAGGGTGATGATACTCTGCTCATATAATACACAGACTCCAACACCAGCAGAGTGCTAGTGAGTAGAGGTGCCACCCTGGTGATTTAGTAGCCCTATATATCATCGCAGTGTCACCAGCCGATGCTTGCTAGCATGACCTCTAGCAGGGAAGGACAGAAGGAATCTTTAAAACAAGACAAAGATGAGATTAAAAGAAGATGAAAATGAGATGAAATCTTCTATGGATGTCTCACTTCTGCGCATTATTCCTTGGAACTGTGTATGAACATAGGATAAATTGTCCTTAAACAGATCCTGCTGTTCTTGTGTGTGGCTTAAACTTCTTTTGCTTTAGGGTGGGAAATAAGGTGGTAACAAGTATATTTTATTGTTATTGTGGAAGAGGGCAGAGAACATTTTTTGCATGCCAGTAGAGCACCTTTTGTGACTTGACCGAGGTCTCGATTCAGCCTTTAGGCTACCTCTCTAGGGAGCCTGTGCAGTGCCTCCTAGCAGAGCATAATATATCAATAATATGAGATTCTAAAAGTAAAACAAAGCAACAAAAACCCCAGCAACAACAACAAAATAGTCCCTGAAGTCATGAGGCACCAATGTTAGTATCTACAGAATTTGTTCTGTGCCTCTCTGTGCTGCCGCTCCTGGTCCTTTTCCACAGTGCTGTACATTCTCCCTGCGTCCCAGCTTTCATTTGCAAGCGTGTGTTCCTCAGAAGTACCTATACAACGTCCTCGTTACAGCCTGAGATGCAGAGAGTGGGCAGCACCCCCGTTCGTCATTCCACTTCCCTGGCCAACACTTTCCTTCCTTTCCCCAGCAATAGGCTGTAGCAGTGCGTAGCGATCGGACAGGATATAGCTGTGTAATTCCTGGAGGGGCAACAGGGCAGTGGAAGGGTTTGTGTGAGGATGAAGAGGATCCCGTTATCTGAGACTTTCAAAGCGGTAAAGTAGCACCCTTTCTGCCACTTTGTGTTGCAGGCTCCAGCAGAGAACAATCTTCGCCTCTTTTGTGGAACAGGAGATCAGTGAGGGGACTGAGAGCCCATCTACTTTCAAAGAAATCGTTATGACCCTTTCCAAAAGGCATTTAGCCTTCTGATAGATACATGGTGCTTTCAACACCCTTTTTTGTGCCTCTGTGTGCTTATATCATAAAGAAAGTAATATATGTTTCACTCAAGTAGTATGTGCAGATATAGGAGTTCGATCTCATTCCTGCTGTTCATTTGGTTTCCAAATAAGAATCGTGCCTTGTTGCAGCAAATCTGTGCTGTGACAGGTTCTTTCCCACCACCTCACTCTTACCCCACCCACGTAATGAACCAGGATTTGGGTCAAGTGTTTATGAAGTCAGTTATCCATATGGATTTGAATGTCTGTGGGAACACGAATGTTTAATCAGACATTTGTTAGCAAGCTAATGAGGCAACATTATGTCAAGCACTGTGCTGTCAGAAAATTCCTTGCCTACTATCGCTATGGTAACAGCCAACAAATACCTGCTTATTTTGTGTTAGAGTCTGAGCTGAAGGAAAAATCTCCGAGCGATAAATCATGAACATCTAGTGGATGGGCTGGAAGGGCAGGGAACCAAAGAGGGTACTGCCATTTTCTAAACCAGTTTGTCTGACTGACTGCTGGGTTTCTTCTGGTTCTATTTCTGTCAATCAGCAAGGAGCAGAAATGGATAGCACATCATCTAACCAGCCACATGGACTGAATTTTAATTGCAATTGCTGGGTAAAAATATTCAGCATTTCTCAAGAGTTGGCCCAAATATGTTCATTAAAAACTTAATGAAGCATATATATATTTCAAACAGCAAAATATCATGAGCTAAATGCTTCATCTGAGGAGTATGTTGTTTCCAATATTAATTTGACTGGCTCTGCTACTAAAGAGGAGAGTAGTCTGGCTAGCCCATTAGTAGCTGTTCAGCAACCCAGAATAGTTAAGTCTGTTTCTTCTGGGCTACTTGAAAAATGCCCTCATGTTTGACTGCCGGTGTTTTGTGGCATGTCTTAGTAGGGATGGGTGCAGATTTGTGTTAGCTATTCCTCAAGCAGAGCCCTGTTATCTCTAAAGGAGCCTTGCTCTCCATCTAACCCACCTCCCAGCTTAAAATCACACAGTTAACTTTGAGTCTTGAATGTTGCACTTCTGCATTTCAAGTCAATGTCTGTATTCTTTACGACAATGCCTTTTTCCTTTCTCTCTCATCCTCCGACTTCTGTGAAACAGAAAGTAACTCCTTAGAAAGAGTTCAAGAAGAGTGTTTCAGAAGAGGAATTAACAAAGGAAGATAATTCCCAGTGGCTTACCTGTCCTCCTTCCTCACAAAAGATCTATGCTAGGTAAGAAGCTGAAGCACGATGAATGTTTGTGTGTCTGCCCACAGTCTCAATCTGCCTTTCTGCTTTGTTCTTGGGAAGAGTCTAGGAAAACACACAGCCTTTGGGAGCTTTATTTTACTAGGATCAGGGAGCAGCTGAAGGATTGGAGCCAACTGGGTAAACCCTGCTAGGTCTAGTGCAAGACTTGCAGGTGAAGCAGAGTTATCTGGCTCACCGAGCAGACATTGATGGACGGCTGCATCTTTGGGAACTGTTGTGCTTTTAGAATAGAGGTTTAGGCTACAGACAAAAGACAACTGGCTCTGCAGCCAGGTTGCTGACTCTCACAAAACCACTGTGGCTTGTGAAGCTCTGTCTGATTCACATCAGCTGTAGCACAGACAGTTGTAGCAGTTGAAAGAGGAACCTTCTTTTCAAATGTGTATGGTCTCCGGATTAATGAGACCAAGAGGTTTTATTGAGATACCTAAAGACTTTTAACTACTATGTCTTAAACAGCTTTAAGATTTTTTCCATTCCTCTAGTCATACTTTAGTACATGGTATTCTGTCTTTAGAAGGAAATTAATGGATTTTATTGCTAGGTTGTGTTGTTTTGAACAGTTCTGTCATAACTTGTTCATGCAAAATTCTGCAACTAAGGGGCTAGTTTATGTATTATGAATGGGATATGTAGGCACAATTTTGATCTCGGAATACTGCGGTGTCAGACAAAAAACAGTCCACTGGCAGGGAAAGTTGTGAAGGCATTCAATAGAGAGACTTCTAGAAAGTGTCATGCATGTTTTACATTCTCTGTCTTGGACACTTTTGTTTAATTGAATGTTAGTTGTTTTCTTGGACTATACCATAGTGCAACCCTCATCCTTTTAATAAAATCCTTCAATAGATTTGGACAGTATTGAACAGTTCATGATCCATTTAGAAAGGCAGAAGATGAAATTAAATGGAAGTGGATTTTTGCAGACAATTTCCCAAGCTTGTTTTGAATGTTCCCTTCATAATTTATTGCTCAGGTCATGTACAGCTGAGAGGATATCATAGGCATAGCATGATGATTACAGGTTATATGCACTTCTGTAATCTTGTAGCTTTTAAATGGTTAAGAGGCAACTGTGGTCCTTGCTTGATATTGGGCTGCTGCAGTAGGACTTGTGGAAGTAAATACATGAAGGAGCTGCAATGTCTGTGCTGGAATGTGATCACTGTTTGGGGGAGAGGTATGTCAAGAGCGTGACTCCATATGGAGGTCATTTTGATTGATACGAGCAAACTGAAAAATGTATGTACTTTATCTGTAAAGACAAGGCAAACTGCCCTTCTAAGTAGTTTAAAATAAAATGTTCATGGTTGAGTACTACTGCGTAGGTGACACACCTGGAAATGACTGCTTGCTCTTTAAAATGCCTGTTGTAAAAATAAGTTTTCTGGAAAATAAATTTAATAGAGCTTTTAGGTATTTTCCTACAGTTTCTGTTTTTTTTTTTTTTTTTTTTTTTTTTTTTTTTTAAAGCACAGGATAACAACATTCAATCACAGATGCCTAAATAAAGACCTATTCTGTTTCCATGGGAGTAAACTGGAGGTTTTTTCATTGAACTGACCTAAAATTGCCACATTTTTCAAAAGTAACTTCAAAATGAGCTGTCAGTATATAGCCTTTTGAAAAATCAGGCTGATGACTTGATTGCCTAAATTTTGACACCCATGTTGAACACCTCTGCTATATTATTCTAACCATTAAAGACAATCATTCCCAAAGGGCAATCCTTGAGATTATACAAGAGAAATTCAAAGCTGATCCATAGGGGAAAAAATTTCTTGTTATTTTCATTAAACACTTGATGATAGCAAGTGGGTCGTAAAAAGTGGTCATGAAAACCAGTTGACAGTGTTCTCTCCAAGAATTTGGAAACTACTGATCTATGGCAAGTATGTCAAGTTCCTGCCTCCTTTTGATACGGCAATATGAATTCTGAGGCGAGCTTCCTGCGTGCCTTTTTGTGCAACGATAAATTCTTGTATTTATATCTGCATGTTTGTGTGAACTCATATTCAAGAAAGGTGAAAATACAGTGACTAGAACGTCATTTTTGGAAGACGTAACTGATGCTTATTTTGTGCTTTTCAAGTGAACAAGGCTCGTAGCCTTGCGTTATGTGCTGACTCTTTCCATGTCCATAAGCAGAAAGCAATTGTTTCTTCCTTTGTTTAGATTCAGTCTAATGCATTGGTTTGTTTCTGAAAGGAGAGTTCTCAGGTATTTTTTAAATCAATCTCTCTTTCTCTCTGTCTTGAGAGGTTTGGGAACTCTTGGATGAACTTCTGATGTGCAGGTCAAAAGTCTGCCATACTCATTCTCGTGTTGATGGAGTAGACCAGCTAGCATGCAGCCACTGTACGTATCATTTTGAATTCGAGGTTAATGGAACAGGGAACTTTTCCAGCCATTTTAAAGAACTCTGAGTAAAGAACCTGATTTTTAAGGAAGTACCCGTAGCTGTGGTTGGCCATCCTGGCACCCAGAAAGCATATTTTAGGAGGGAAACAGAGTCCAATCAAGTCTGACGGAAGGTGCTATGTATCCAATGGCATTAGAAAGCTGACCCTTGCAGAAGGGCAGGGAAGTTTGTTGTTCTTGCCACACAGAGGAGTGATGATGGCCAGGTGCAATAAAACTTGATGCTATGGCATAGCCTCATGAGAACCTCTGTATGTGGAGGAAACATTGGGAAAGAGAATAACTGTAAATATATCATTTGTGGAGCTGTATTTTTTGTAAACCTGAGATTTACATGGAAAACACATTTGGCTGTCGGTCTGGAAACATAAGAATTGTCTATTCTACTGCACACAACTCTGAGATTTAAGTGCAAGTCAGTCATCTCTTACATTGGGCTGCTGTTGGCTGTGACTGCATTAAAATTGAAGGTGAATAAGCCAAAAAAATTGGTGTATCTTTTCTCTGCAGTGAAGTGCTGTTGTATTTCTCTTGGTTACTCTGCTTGCGTGCTGTGGCCCACCCTGGCATCCCTCTCCTGGTCATGTCACGTTGCTGAGTTGTGGCATTTACTGGCTTATTCTTCGGTATCGCTGCCTTACCCCTAATCCTGCAGCATTGTGATTGCTTTGCTACTGGCTTGGTCCTCAGTCCAATGGAAAAGCTCAAAAAGCTCTTTGGGGGACAAAAGCATGAGATGTCAGAGAGAAAAGTGAGAGCAGACTAGGAGCAGAGGCAAAAGATGGAGGGAGCAATGCGTCTGTGGAGCAGGTTGTTGTAGCACAGTTACTAGGGAGCTGGAAAACTTGTAGAGAAATTCAGCATCAAAACTCCAGAGGGAGGAAAGAGCGCAACTACAATTTTCTTCAGGAATAAAACTTCCAAGACCACACGTGTTACATGCCTGAGCTTCTGAGATGAAATGCAGTTGTAAATGGAAAAGAAGTTAATCAAGTGACTTTAATTGCTACTTAGTTGTTATGTTTTTGGGCCCCTGCCATTTATGATGAAACTTTTCATAGATTCCCAATGTGATATAACTATTGTATAAATTATTAGTTCTACTTTGCAACAAAAGTTACACGTCATCACAGTGGAGTGTTGAAGCAGATGTTGAACATGTTTTTTACATGCTGTATTTGTCCTACTTTGTAATTCGAAATTATTCATTGCAACACATAGTGTAGAGTTTGCATTTTCATTAAGCTCTCATTACTGCCAGTGTGTTGCTGTTGATGGGTCTGTTTTACATCTTGCTGCACAGTTAATAGTGATGATTGGAGAACATTTGCAGCCTTTTGTATTTCATCATATTGTTAATCAATTTTGTTCAGATGGCTGACCACTCTGTCACAGTAAAATGATGGCAGTCTCTAAATCCTATTTTAAGTTAAATAGGTTTGATTAGTGACAAGGCAAAATGTAAATGGCTGTTGGTATTTTTTTCAATGTGTAGTACAATGTCTGACTGACTGGTGTAAGAGCAAAACTTGTGGCCATGACTTGAGCCCACTATTAACTATTTATATTAATTATTACATTAGTTATTAACCAATACTTTCTCATTTTATGTAATAGGCACCTCAGCAATTTATTTTGGTGCATCTTCTGCATTTTATGAAACCATTCTCCACCATCTACATGTCACTCATCAATAAATGAGTTTTGTCCCTGGGAAACCTTCAAGGCTTTGGGCAACCTGGGTTAATGGAGGGTGTCCCTGCCCATGGCACCGGGTTGGAACTAGATGGGCTTTAAGGTCCCTTCCAACCCAAACCAGTCTATAATTCTATGATTTTTTTCTTTCAAAACAATTTATTCTATTACGTCATTTAAGAGACAGTTATGCTGGGGTAGCTAGTGAATCAACCTAGCCTGCAGGGAAGGTAAGTGTGGAAATTGTGGTGGATGGTGGGATGAGGTGTTGCATTTTCTTTCTGTTAGTTGCAGACATTTCATTGAAGGTATTTGCAGGAGTGATTCTTTCAGGTTAAGACAGTAAGTTTCTGTGCGATGGCCCATGGCTTGTTTGTAGAGACTAAATATTCTATTCATTTTTTCATCTCCGTAGTTCAGTTGCTTTATATGCATGTGACATTGTTTTTATTAAGTTTCTTGTTTTCCTTTATAGCCCTGAAGACTGTTTAATTTACTCTGGCATTTCCTATCAATTCTGTAGGTGCTTGTAATTCAATGAGCTTTCTTTACAGTCCTTGAACTTCCTTCTCCACTAGGGTAGCCGTTGGTTTCAGGGACTGCCTCTGTATTTATACCCTTCTACATCAAGATACCCAGCTGGTAAAGTTTTGTTTATCTTACTCTTGCTTTTGTATCACGTCACAGGAAGCTTCTTAAACTAGTTCTTTTGATCTGCTGTTGCTGTTAAATTCTCTCCTCAGTAACCTATGTGTAGCTTCAGCTGAGAGCCGGTAAAAATCACTTATGTGTATCAGATACTGAGAAGGGATCCTAAGATGTGTGTCTCGTAAGTTATTTCACTGATACGCTTTTTGTAGTGTTCAACCAAGATGGATCATGAAGCTACTGCATAGACACACTAGGATGTGCTGTACCAACTTTGTTGGTCACAGTGTTACTGATGCCAGCATATTAGCAGTTGAGAACCAAAAATTATCCTTCATAGGAAGTACCTAAATGTCATTTTGTTTGCATCTTCTTTAGATGCTTAAATGACTGTGGAAAAGATTTAAATTGTCAGAAAAGTGATTTTTTTTCCTGTAGTGTCATACACGGTGGCACTTGGAAATGACCTGACTCAGAAATACTAGGAAAGCTGCTTATTTTGATCATTTTCCAGTAACAAGGATGATTATTAGGTGTGACACTGTAATCAGCATTTTAAACTAGAAGCCAAATTTCCCCTGCTTTCATTCTTCATCTAATGTAACACACGTTGTGACACGCAGGCTAATTCTTTCCACTTTACACCCTTTCCCAGGGGTTTTATGATGTGACCATGTCTCCAGCTGAAATGTTCCATAGTCTGAAGGGGGTGGATGTGTATGCAAACCTCCTTCCCACAGTGTACAATATGCAGAAAACCAGGGAATCACTGGATTGCTGACTGCACTGTCCACAGGTAGGCTTTCACTGAGATTGATGATGTTTTGCCTGCCTGAACAACTGTTGGATTGTGCTGTTAGGCTCCTACATCAGGAATTAAGTACTGCCTTTGTCTACATGGTTACTCGTCACGGCTCATATCTGAGTGGGTTTTCTAATCGTTTAAGTTACGATTAAATTCTAAGTCTTCTCTGTAGATAACACCTTTGGGAAAAGGAATCCCCAGTTATCCCAGGGAGTGATCCTCAGGGGAATTAGCTCAGATACTGATTAGTGTATGCGAAGCTGTCACCATCTCCATATGTGAAGTATTGTGATACAGTGTGTGACATATAATAAATTTTAAAAGATGCTTTCAGTTATTGGACCAAACACAGGTTTCTGTTAGCGGGCTCTGCCTCTAGGCATATGGTGGGAAAATTCACCTGGATGATTAGTTTGACAGGCTTCCTGCCAGGTGGAGCAGAGAACAGGAAATGTATATTGTGAGGGGACCCACGTGGTGATCCTGGGGACCCTAAAAAGAAGTTCAATATAACTGTTTCTAGGGACATGTAATAGGCAATATTCCTGTGTATATTTTTTAATAGAGGATGTTTGTGGATTTATCCTGCTAGTGCTGACTGCAGACCAGTGAAGAAGGTTCCGGATCAGATGAATGTAGTTGCTAGTATGTCTTAAAATGCTTAGATGGGTTGAGACCATTCTAAGTATCAGTATGCAATGATGGATCTCTAGGGCATGAGGAGATTAAAGGTTTCTTTTCATGCCTAAGAGTCAGAATACTAATGCAACACAATGAAAACATGTTTAGCTCTCAGAAGGATTACAGACACTTCCAGAGATTTTAATCCACAGAGGATTCCTAATTACTGTAATAATGATTTTTCTTGCAATAGTTCATAAATCTTTCCTGAGCAAAAGGAGAAAGTGTCTTTTATGCAAAGAAATTCAAAGGATTTCATTTTAAGTTACTTCATAATTAACCTATAACGGATCATATAGTTGATAAAAGGCCTGCTGCCTTGTAAAGATAGTATTTCTTAGCAACTGTAGTGTAGCTACACTACATGGAAGAAATTTGTATAGTTTTCCAAAGTCACTGTTTGGGAGGTTTTGTTTTAGTTCAGCCAATCTAACAAGGCAGTGAATGAGGATAAACTCTGAATTAAGCAGAAGGCAGAGTGGTGCAGTGACTGCATTATTTATACCAGTCTTTTCTACTTTCATGTTAATACTATTTAAAGGTACAGGTTATAATTGACTTTAAATGATAGTGATCTGCTCCCACATTCTGCAGTTCTTGTTGATTCATGTAAAAATCCCAGGCTGTAGAGTATGAGTCATCTTACAAGGTTGATGTGTTCTTTTGTTTTCTTTTCCAAAAAAGCAAAGTGTCTGTATCCATTAACTACATTAATCCAGAAGACTGATACAGATGTAGACCCCTGTACTGAGTTAATCTAAAATTAGATGACATGAAGCCCACCACAAGTTGTCTATTTTGCCGCTTCCCTGGGGTATAATCTGCCTTTTATTGCTTATAGCCAGTTCACCTCTTGTATATCTTGTATTATACTGTAGATTTTCCCTTTTTTTTTTTGACACTATTTATTATCAGATGAAATATCTTTGTTCTGAGAAAAAGAACTAAAGGAATAGAAATACATAACATTATGAATTTTTAACCTGGATAAGTAGTGGGATGTAAGATGAGAAGTATTTTATGTATCTGAAGATTAGCCAACCTCTAATTAGTGGAGTTTAAGAAGAAACCTCTTTAGGAAGCAGGTCATTTTAAAACTGCATGATTCTCCGTGTCTTTTGATACTAACTGCATTTGGAGACAATATATGTGAACTACATTGAAAATTTCTATGTAACTTGTTTTTAAACATTTTTGTGACTTTGGAATATTATTTCAATTCAAGAGTTAATCCATGCAGTTATTTTCAGGAAAAAAGTATCAGGCCTATAACAGATTTTGTTTTGGTTTGGTTTTTTTAAGAAACTGTTTTGATGTGGGTTTAACATACATGCCAATATTTTCATTTGTATGTCTAAGCAAGCTTGCACGTAATAGGTTGTTGTAGGTTTTGGAATCAATGATAACATTCAGTTTTACACCTATTTCCAGAAGTTCCTCTGAAGTCTTTAGACATTTTTGATTGCTTCCAGGTGGTTTCCATCTTTTATGTATGTTGAGGTAGAAATAATATGCACGTAGTGTATTACAACTTGACCACTTAAAAGGATGTATTTATATTGCATTTGCAATATGGGTCAAGTTTTAGATTCAAATCTGCACAGTCTGTCTGTCCAAACTGCTAAAGGCCAAGCTGGAACGTAGCCTCACTCAGGCTTTGAAAGCACCAGCCCCTCTGAAGTCAACGCCGCGATTCCCTGGGCTCGCTTGAGCTTTAAATGGCTTTATGGGATCCAGTAGTTGAAATTTAACCTAACCATTGGTATGAAAGGACAAGAAGAATTAGTTGTAGTGATTGCTGAAGGACACCTTCAACCTTTAGGAGGTTGTCACTAATAATGGGGGGGAGTAATAGAACAAAATTCCTGAGCCACCCTTTTTCTCCCATTGCTGACCTAAACAGCATTGCCTTGTTGCTTGGGTCTGGCCTTTCCCTCTGCACTGACAGTCACTGGCCATTTGAATTCAGCCAGCAGTGTGTGTTGAAGAGCCTCAGGCAGCAGCTGGAACAAACATAAAGTGAATTTGTAGCAGAATGCTAAGGGTATTTATCAGATACTTTGTCAACTTCTCTGTAAATAGCCACAGCGGATTTGCTATACATTTTCTCTGTTTCAATGCAGGGGTCTGAAGGCTCTTCTGTCCAAAGAGATGGGGTGACAAACTCAGCAGGACTCCAGTCCAGGCCACATACACAATATAATCATGCTATAAGGAAATTTTTCATCATGAATTCTTGTATAAGCTAGCAAATTTCTCTACTGCCTTAGTAATGCGTGTGATTATTTTTTTTTTTTGCAAGAACTTACTTTATACATCAGTGCTTGGTTATGTAGATTGACGAACTGACTCTGTACGTGTATTTTGCTCTCCAAAGGGAATCTGGAGATGATATTGCTGGTGTTCATTCTTGATTTGTTTTTTCATGCTGGTTATCTTTTGCTATGCTGGATGACACTTTTTCTTGTGCATTTTAAACTGTGACTTGGCAGCCACCTCAAAGTGATGTAAGGGTTTCTCATTTAAATTTACTCCCCAGCCCAGCCTCAGCCTCCCTTAGAATGGACCAGAGTGCTTCCTAGCCCTTCCTGTGGTTGGTGACTGTGTAGAGCTGCAGGCTGTGGCCGTGGCAGCTGGAACCCCAAAGAATTGCCATTTACGCCACAACTGCGGTCAGATCCAGGGGTGGCATCTGTGCACACTCTGCCGTGCTGAATGATCAATGAGCCTTTCTCTCCATGCACATACATTTCAGTCTAGTTCCATCTAGGGAATTCCAGGTGATTTTATAGATGTATTTGTGGAGCAGTTTGTTGCCTCAGTGAGAGGATCTATCATCACTGTTCTGACTTAAAAACAAGCCTTGTTTTGCCATGCTTTTTTTTTTTTCTTCCCAGTTGTTATTCTCTTAGTAAATATAACCAGACTTTGTGCTGAAATTTTCCTACTGTCAAGCAGATGCAGGTCTAGGGAATTTTGTTAGTGGTCTTGGATGTCAGAGGAATTAGCTTTATTCTTTTCCTTGTACAACTTAGTGTGGTAGTTACGTTTTTGTGCTGTATGAATGCCAGTTTGGTGGAATTTGCTGTTAATTGTGGAAAATGTATTTGCTACTTTTCCTCATGAGTTGAAAGGCATTGTATTGTTGTTCCATTTGTGTGATAAATGCCTGTCTCCTTGTGTTACAACTTTATTTTCAGTTTCACTTTCCTTTTTGTCAGCTTCTAGATGCCCTTAATATAGTCTAAGGCTTTAAAAGATTATGTTAATTCATTTCACTCACAGGGTGTCTTTTGTTGGTTTGTTATTCTGGAAAGCCACTTACATTGTTTCTCAGTTTGAATGCTCTCATCAAGACAACTGGTCTGTTACTTTCGTGTCCTTGCTAAGAAGGTTTCCATGTTACTTTTGTAACTTGTTCCTTTTTTTATACAATTTTAGAAAGATTTGTCAGTCATAACTTTTTATTTTCACCTTCCTCTAGCCTGGTCCACACAATCATTTGGGTACTTTGCATGTGCATTTTCCCATTTGATTGCCATGTCAGTGGCTCTCACAAGCCCTCTTAAACCTGAGCAAGGTACAACACCCTGAGAAGAAGTAGACTTCAATGAGAGCAGAAACGTAATCTGTTCCAGCACTTCAATTAGCATAAAAAGTTGGGCTGTCTAGTCCAGTATCCCTGGAGCTCAGGGTGATCACGTTCCTTCTTAACCCTCGGCAGCAAGTGGCTGTGTCATACCTGACACGAAAGGATTAATATACTTCATAAATGTTTAACGTTATCAGAAGTAACCATGGAAATTCTTAGTGCCTATATAGATGGCTAATCCTCCTTTTAAGTCTTACTAAGCTGTTGACCTTACTGATCCTTTAGGTCAGTGAGCATGTCAGGTTAATTATGTGTAGTGTAAAAAACCATGCTTTTCCTCTGTGAAGTTCAATTTTCAGCTTTTGTCTTTAATATCATGTCTCTCTTCTTGTGTAATATGTCTAGAAGGAGAGTTTCCTTGTTTTAGTGTCTTTCTTCAGGACAAACTGACAATAACCACATTTAGTTTATACACTGGAAAATCCTTTATGGTTTTTTGTTACAGTCTCATAAGATCTGAAGATTTTTCAGGAGGCCCTTAACATGAGAGAGTGAAGGAGAAGGAAAGATGCCACTGAATTAATAAGATTACCTTGGTTTGTCACTGACGTGGTTTAGCCCCAGCCGGTAGCTAAGTGCCACGCGCCGCTCGCTCACCCCTCCCCCGGCGGGATGGGGAGGAGAATGGAAAAACAACGGCAAAGGACAGATGGGAAGAGAGAGGAGATGTATAAACCTCATGCTGATTCAAGAAGGACCACTCAGTTTCTCCTGAAGATAGGAGTTTGGTCCCTCTAATACAACTTGCATGCAACACATAAATAACACTGGGGCTACCCCTCCATCAGTGCTATAAAGCATCACATTCAGGTCACAAAGTTTAAGGGATCTCTGAAGGTCATGTGGTTCAGTCTCTTGCTCAGAGCAGGGCTAATTTCAAATGCAGACTGAGTTGTTCCCCCACCCCACCCCCTTATGCTCAAGTCAAAAGTTCACTTTCTACGATTTGTCTGTTACCTTCCTCTGAAGGAGTCCAACTCTGTCTTCTCCACTGGGCAGCTGAAGACAGCAATTAGATCCCCCTTAGTTTTCTCCTTGCAGTCCTTAACTTATTCCAAGTATTTCAAGGTTATATTATGTCATTTCTGTCACCCAGCATTTGTTGTTGTGTTGTTCTGGAAAGGCACTTAGTTATCTCTGATTGCTTTCAGCAGGGCAATGTGGTCTGCTACTTTGGTGTACTTGCAAAAATGAATACAAGAAGAAAACGTGTTTATGGGAGGGAGAGCCTGAGGTGAGCATCAGGAAAGCAGTAATGAGCTCCTGTCCAGTGACAGTGTGTAGCTTTGAAGGTATATATTCGTGCCTTCTTGTCTGCTGTCATTTTTTTTCCTATCAATTCTTCCTTCTCCATATTGCTTTTATCCTTTATTTCGTTATACCGCTCTACTTTTCCTTGGAACATTATCCCAGAAGGAAACCTGTCGTGTATTTAAAAAAAAAAAGAGGTGCAAGTTCACTACCTAAAACAGTACACTGCTCAGATTTTTAGAAACTCAATCACCTTAATCTGCATGGAGTGTGATTTAGTTAGGGTGATGCAGAAGGTTTCACATCCATGTCTGTGAAGGATTTGTAAGATAACTTTAGCTGGCATCTGAGACCTACTGTCAGATAATGAGATGACCTTTCTCTGCAGAGGATGTGGTCCAGTTGGGGACAATTTCTTCTTGACCAGTGAAGAGATGACAGGGATTCCTTAAGATCAAGGAAGCTGCAGAATGAACGTGTATGTTCATTTTCTTACAAGTTTAAATAATCATGGGATTGAGGCATATCATCTTGATGATGGGGAAGGAACCCACACATTCAGATACGGAGAGGAGGCCCAGCTGCTTTGCCTGAAAAGCCCTTCATGGCCTCAGGAAATGTTCCCCCAGTCTTGCTGAGTCTCAGAAGCAGCACTACCTGCACTGAAGGAAATGAGATGTTATGAGGATATTCTCCATCTAGCGCATGATTAGAAGGGTGTTTCTATGAGTGCTCTCTCTTTGGGATATCCCACAAATCCAGAGCCATTATATAGGTTGTTGCTTGAATTTCTTATGCTGAGATTTCTGTAAGTTGAGAAATTAATTCCTGTGACACTTTAGCAAATAGCAAAAGCAGAACATTTTTATAATTGTGAGCTCATGCTTTATGTGGAGTCATTGCCTGTACTTCAGGTAGCTTCCTGAGATAGAAAAGCAAACCTTGAAGGTTTACTATATTAAAAGTTGGTGTCTGAACAAGACTATTTAAATGTTTGTTTATAAGTATCCACATGTTTAGACAAATGTTTCTGTCATAATGTGGTTCAAAAATACGTTCTCTTGGTATCTTGAGTAATTACAGTCGGTAGGCAGTTTATTTCTGTTTATTTTCTAGCAAATTCACCAACTTCTTCCATCAAAATCCCATGTCAGTGTTTTGGGTCTAATGTTCTGTGGCTTTAGAATTATCACCCGCATGTATATTCCAAAATTGCAGTTCTGCTATAAAGTCATCCTGCAGGGAGCTCTTGAGGCTTTCATGACCTCATTTACACAGCGATAAATTCCCAAATCTCATTCAGCCAATGTTTTCGCTGTGAGTAAATATTTCAGTCACCCACCATATAAGATAATTATACAAAGTTGAAGTGGTATGGGAAAGACTGTTCTAATTAAAGGTATAATAAACTATTAAACATGAACAAATGAACTGGTGCTCTGGTGGAAAAAAGACAGTAAGCTTGTAAAACCTATTGTTCCTACTTACAGTAATGGGTGTTTCTCAGGCTTGGTTTGTGTGGCTGTTCTGCATGGCCCTCATTACTGCGGCTAATCTGGGAATGGCAGCTTCCTTCTTTTTAATTTATGGATGCCATTAAAGGCAGCTGTGGTCTATATGTAGTTTACTAAAGCTTAATTTTCTTGCAAAGTGAAAAAGTATTTTTTCACCAAAAAAACAACAAGAAAACCCCCAACCAACCCAAACCCGACCTTAATTTAAAATGGGAATTTCAGTAAAAATTACTGTTTCCAAAATAAGAGTCTTGTATTCCTTTTTCCCTGAATTACGCTGAAGGCATATGACTACACATCCTCTAAAATGTGCATTGTATGCAGGTGCAAGTTAATTTACAGGTAGTACTGAAGGCAGAGTTTGGTTCTAGGATGATCCCAAGTTTTCTAGAGAAGTTGCCTATTTGAAGAGAAGGAGATTGCATGGTCGTCGCTAACAGGGGTTCCTCGTTGGAGTTACTGCCAATGCAGATACTTTAATGAGAATTGATAACTACATTAGAAAACATCCTTGAAAAAAGTGATGAGGTTTTTTCTCTTTCTAAAATATACATTAAGCCAAGTGTAATGGCTGTAGCTTCTAAAACAAACTCATAAAAAATGATGAAAGCACAGTTCAAAGATACATGGTTGCTTTAATTGCAGAACTTGTCTTAATTTTTAGCTATTCAGTAAATGCTTTTTCTTTCAAGGCAGACCATAGCTATTACTGTCAAGTTCATGTTCTGTACCTTCTTTCTTCATAACAGTTCAGTGTGCCATTGGATCTAGGGCTCTCTGGAATGTTCAAGAAAGGGAGAAAATATTTGGGCTGGAATATGAAAGGGATTTACTTTATTTTTGGGAATTGAACATTCTTTTATCTTCACATATACCTAGAAGAGCTGTGTATGTTTATATGACTTGTATCATTAAAGTGCCTTTGACAAATTTAGGGTTTAAATTCTGCACAAAAATATCATAGAATGATAGAATGTCCTGAGTTGGAAGGGACCCATAAGGATCATCGAGTCCAACGCCTGGCTCCACACAGGACCAGCTGAATCAGAGCATATGACTGAGAGCGTTATCCAGATGCTTCTTGAACTCAGTCAGGCTTGGTGCTGTGACCACTTCCGTGGGGAGCCTGTTCCAGTGCCCGATCACCCTCTCAGTGAAGAACCTTTTCCTAATATCCAACCTAAAATATGCTAAATCTCTCAAATCCATTATCATATTGTATATTTGTTTTGTCTGTTTGTTGGGGTTTTTTTAATTATTAACTTACTCTCCTCAATAGTGTACTTTCACGTTGGTTAATGCCATGGCTCTTGAATATCCCTAGAGTGAACATGGAAAAAGGAGGAGAAAAGAGTAATGATTAGTGCGCGATACTGTCTTCATCATGTATTCATTAAATTTTGTTTAGATAATTAAGCTGTCGGTTAAAATTTAGCAACTGTTCTGATTTCCACAGTTGCTGCACTGTGCCAACACAAGCTTTGACACAGAATTTACTGTATTTTTTGAGCCAAGTCAACATCTGTTGGAGATCCTTTGCTTATCATAGTATTTCAACAGTAGTTTCTTATAAAAATGACTCAAATGTACATTCTGGGAAACTGAGTCACAGAGACAGTTTTCTTTGTGCATATGTTTGTCTGTCTGACTGACAGCCAACATGCTTGCTAGGCTATGACAGTGGTGATGTATAGGGAAGGTCTGGTTTGGAAAAGGGCACGTGGAAGTTTTTGCCAACTGAATGATTTTGCTCTTAGGAAAAGCCCCTCTTAGAAGGGGAGGAAGCAAATGTGGCAGAACTGGTTATTTTGAGATTTACTGCTGCAAACATCAACTTTCAATACTGAGAAACTGATTCCTTTTGGGACAGTGTTACCTCTGCTCCTTTTCAACAGATTGTAGGAAGCCTATTGGAAGTGTAGGGCTTAATAGAGTGCATTGTGTAAAAGAGAAGCGGTTTAGGCTTGCTTAGTTTTGTTTTGGCTATGCAGGATAATAGCAATCTACCATGGTTGTACAATAGGTTAGGCAGCTGAGGAGGGAAAAAAGGTCCTCTAGACTTAGCATTTGACCTGGGAAATTAGATATTAAGCCATCAAATCTTCAAGCATCTGTAATTACGTGATGATTCCAGCACCCAGGTGTCTCTAAGGATCTCTAGTCGATTAACAAGTTTTGTTTCTTTTATGTAGACAATCAAATATTGACTAAGTATTTTTAAAAAATTTTGGCAAGTCATGTGTTTTCTTCAGCCTGAAAACAATCTCGGAATAACCACAGTACTTATCAATGAATTCTGGTTATTTTATAATGCATTTGTAATCAAGTATTCTTTAGAAAAATTATGTTGTATTTTGTAGACCTGCAGGGTGCTGTTAATGATTTTTGTTAGATGCAGTCTGAAAAAGGTAAGATTTAAAAAAATAAATCCAGGAGAGGAGCGAAGCTGTCAGTATCTGATAAATGGTGTTGTACTTTCTTAAAGGAGAGCAGTAATGGCTGTCTTTTGTTCTTGGCTAGTTAGGCTTGATGTCAAAGTTATGAGTGGCTACATTCACAGGCCTGAAAAAGAGGGTTGCTGGGGTTTTTTTTGGTTTAAATTTATCACAATGAACCCTCCCCTAGAAGCTCATGTTCTCCAGGAAGGATGTCAAAACTCTCCAGTGAATATCACTGTTGTCACTGGGTCTTTGCACTCGTTGTCATTGCTTCAATTCAAGTTTTGGAAAGATATTTTAAAATAGAGTTTCAAAAACTCCTGTCTTTATTATCAGCACCCAGCTTAAGGGACTAGGTCCAGGGACTATATCTTATCCTTCATGGAAATCTTACCGGAAAGCAGCAAAATAATTCACTCTCTAAGACTTATTTTGAAGTTTTAGAAAGCAGGCATTCTTTCTTGCAGTGCTGGGTGCTAACTCCGCCTAACATGCACACCCACAAGACAAAACTAGCAAGTATTTATACGATGTTAATATACCTATTCATTATATTTCCGAGTAGTGCTTATCACATTAATGGATTTTCTGGGAACTCATTAGCATATGCTGATGTCTTTCGTGCATGTTTATTGGCACCTCCAGGTGGTCGTTGGGGGTCTTCAGACTCAGTCCTGGTATCACATACACCTTAACCTTCAAGGCTGGTTTTGTGATCACCTTGTAACTTTCTTTTCTTTGCACATCTTTTCTTCCAAGGCCAAGCTGTTTGAAATGAGATTGTTCCAAAGCTTCTTATCTTACAACCAATTATTTTCTAAGTTACAATGGTTTCCCTTTTGGTTACATCTGTTGAGCAATGGCTCTAATTGCTTGTATTGATCTTAATATTTCAGTATTCACAGGTATCAGAAATATTTAGCCAGATTACTCTCTTCCATCTGTAGTATCTTCACAGGCAGAGAAGATGAGAACACTGAACTGCTGTGCTGAGTATAAGGTTAATAACTGAGAGGTTTTTCAGACCTGCATTTAACAGGGCAGGTTAGGCCATACGTGACCCCCACAAAGCTGTGTGAGGAACCTCGTCCCCACATTGACCAGTGAAGAGTCACGGGGTCAGGGCACTCAGTCATGTCTCGGCCCTTCCGTTTTGCAAGTCCTGCAGCCGTCACGTAAATTCAGGATTTAAGAAACACAAAGTTAATGGGGCCTGGGTTTGCTGTCTGTATTTTGTCTCAATAGCATATCTGAAAGCTTCCTGTTTTCAGTGGCTGGCAGCTTTGTGCTAGCATAGTTAGGTCAGCAGTATAAAAAGTATTGTTGGCCGGCAAAAAATGTTATTGCTGGCTATCACTGAATCAGCACTGAACATTGACAGAAAGGGATATGTAAGTTACTGCTTTAGATTTTAAAAAGTGTCATAAAAATAAAATAGAGGCAAGAGAAGCGAGCGGGCAAAAGAGAGATGATGATGAAGAAATTAATGTCATTATGTATCCTTTATGTTGTCGTTTGCATAAACAAGCTTATTACTGTGCACAGTAGAGGCCCGATGGCGATCTCCATTTTAATCACCCTTTTCAGTTTCTTGTAAGCCACAGAAACTTTCTGGGTTGACTTCTTTACAAGTGGCCCATATTTATTAGGGAATTTGAGTATACTGGGTGAAGGGGGGTTTTGTTCATCAAAAAGAAAGTCTGTGCAACTATTTCCTAGTAGCTTAACAAATGAAAGTGTGTGTGTTGGGGGAGGGAGATAAAATTCAGCATGAAAACAACCCATTCTGAAAAGCAATGTAGAACGATTTCATTATTGTTGGAGGCCTTCAGGATTTGGATATGTACATGAGCAGGTTTTCCTTTTCCACCCGTAGCTAGAAGTGGAAGAGACTAATGCCTGGATCAGATCACTGATCACTTACTGAACTTATGGAACCATCATAGATGAAAATTTTGGTCACCAGGAAAGCATCTTGCTGACCCAAGCATCCTCATACATCTTTGGCATTTATTACCTCTTCAAATCTTTTCTTCAGTAGTCCTTCGTTATTCACTTTCTCATGTATTATGAAACTATAGGAAAGAAATAAAGTTCTGAGATAGTATCAGTTTTTTGAGCCTTTCAATCTGTCTTCTCTGAAGCTCGTTGCCTTGCTAGGATCCTAACATTGTATTTGATAGACCAGTCAAATTGCTCTGAAATACTAGTCTTGGTGTGGTTTGTTGCCTCGCTACATGTCTTGGTACACATCTCTTAAGTCCTTTTTAGTTTATGACATTGATGTTAGATGATATTATCCAGGGCGTGTTAGTTTCTGGGAGTTATTTGAGTTTTTTCATTTCATATTCAAAATATGCCAATGCATGTAGTTTCATCATTCCCCAGTATTCAGCAGTGAGCTGAATCTCCTGTCACTTAGATGTTGTCACTTTGTTTTTGACTGGCATTTTACTAAACCCCTAATAAATTCCATGCTTGATTCTGTCAAAGCAGCATTGTCTGTGCACAGCGAGGCACAGTTTAAATTGTTATTAGTATAACTGCACAAAGGAACTAATCTTTCACTACAGCACTTCACCTTGTTCCCCATGGCTTAATCAAGATCTTTACACAGCTGTAAAGCTTGTTTTGGTTTCCAGAGATTGTGGCAGAAAATGACTTGCTGTGCATTTCTCTGCTTATGTTAATGTTTTTGGTGAGTATTTAGGTTTCCCTTTTCCTAAGACATGCTAGTATTTAATATTTAGTAAAATATTTTATGTTCTTCCATGTCTGGGAATGACTTCTTTCATTTAAAAAAAAAAAAAAATCATTAAAGGCAGTAAGTTACTCTGAAGTCTTTTCTCCCAAAGCTTTGAGAAAATTTTAGACTTTGTCTTGGCCAAGGCAAAGTCAACTGCAAGAGGGTACAGGATACTTGAAAATAGGGAAACACCTTGTTCGCTTTATCCTTGTGGCTAATTCTCTACTTACAGTGTAGCAGTTTGCATACTTGACTTAAACTCCGGGAGTTTAAATAGTTTTCTGGGAGTTGTATAAGCTAGTATCTCTTTGTCTTTGCTGGGAAACAGAAAAAAAAAAAAAAAAAAAAACAAAAAACAAGCACCATTTTTTTCTGCCTTCTTTACAAGTTATTTTTAAACACTGTGATTTAAACATTTTCAATTGTTGTGATGCACTCATCAGTGGAAATAATATAAATTGGTTTAAAAATGTAAAATGTTCTAATAGGAAGCAGTAATATTGTGAGTCAGTCATTTATAACGAGATCATTTTGCTCTGCCTTAGCTCTCTCTAGTATTCCGTTAGCTGTATGGTACTGTCACTCTAATGGAAACAATAGGGGTAGAAGTGTCTTTGGTTATTTGTGGATATTAAGTGTGTATTTGAAGTGACTTCTGGGGTCTTGAAACCAAATGCTAACAGTTGCTAACGATAAATCTCTCGTTAGCTACACTGTAGGACTCTCTCTGATCAAACCGACTCTAGGATTGTGTGATGTAAAATGCCATCTGGGTTAGAAGTAGGATTTAGCATGGCTGATGCCTAAGTTGGAAGTGACTTTGTCAGAAACCTTTTTAGCTGTAATATGTGTTCAAAGGGAGTAATAGACTATAAAATACTGTATTTTCTGTGTTTCTGTTGTGTATAGTTGGAGCTAATGGCACGTTGTTGTCTATGATGGATGTTGACATGAAGGAATACAGCAATGTATCTTCCTTCATAAGAAGATGGCATCTTAGACATGTGCTATCTTGCAGCTTAATGTAGTTTATATATTAATCCAGATGGCTTGCATAGGAGGCCCTTTAAAAGGTGTGCTTGCTGGCATATATTTCAGAGAATTGTTTAATGGCAATGCAGTTAGCTGGGGGTTGGAACTGATATTTTAGGTTTTGTTATTTTGCTTTAGATGATTTTTATTGTCACATTTTAGAGTTAGACCCTTAAGAAAAAGAAACATATGGGAAGTTTTAGAAGGCTGAAGAATGTCAGCATGAGCCCTATCACAGAAAAAGGAGGAGAAAGAAAGAGGAGAAAAAGAAGAAGGGAAAAAAATAAAAAAAAGATGTGGGCAGGACAGGGTAGCCAGCCTAACTTCCATTTTCAGAAAAATACTGGAACAAATGTTAAGGCCTTGCAAGCACTAAAAAATAATACATTGGTAAGTAGCAGGCAATGTGGATTTGTCAAAAAGAAATCCTGTCAAACTGACAATGACAGGTTAATAGACTTTGTGGCTGCAGAAGAAACAGTAAATGCAAGATGCTGGAACTTCACTTCAGTGAAAGCTCTGACACTGTTTCCTGTGGCGTTCTCATAAGCAAACTAAGGAACGTGGCATCTGTAAAAACGGTGTGGAACACAGATGGAAACTGTGTAGTAGCTGTACATAAATGCTTGGAAGCAGAGCAGCAAGGTGGATTTAGAGACTGGGTACTTTGCAGTAGTAAGATTATTGAAGCATGGGAATAGGTTGGGAATAGGTTTCCAGTGACAGTTCTGGTATTTCCATCCCCTGAGACCTTTAAGAGGCGGCTAGAAAAATGTACAACACTAACGGTTTCAGCAGAGAGGTTCCAGCCCTCCTTCAGATGCTGGGAGATAAACCTGGTGATCTCCTGAGCTAATTTCAAGACCTAGTTTGTATCATATTATCTCAGGAAAGACTGGGTCACTATGCTCTGCTTTTCTTGCCAGCCAGTGAGTCTATGTGTGCACATGTTTTTATAGCACGTTTTTATTTTGTAGCCAGAATAATGTTGGCTGTAAAGAACGGAAGTCCAGTATATTGGTTATATCTCCCTGCTCTTTTCTATAGCAAACATAACAAGAAAAAGAACAAGATTATGAAAATCTTTATTAAATAACTTGTTTCAACTTCATTGCGCAGAAGTACCCTAAATAAAACTGAGCAAACAAAAGAACTTAACAAAGAGGGTAGCTATGCTTGGTTGTATATGACTTTAAAAAAAGTCTCCATTTACTGATAGGGTGTGTACGTTTCCCTGACGTTACATTTGCATGATTTGCTCTCTTATTTATAGTCATTTCATTTTCAGAGAGTTTTGTTGACTAGGTAATGAACCAAATGAGTGAATTCTCTTGGTTATATACAGAATGTTTACTAAGCGATGGACTCAGTAGTTTCGTTTTGATTGAACCCCTGACCATGTCAAATACATTATTCACATATTACTACACTTCATTACTTTTCAACACCATCAAACACGACACATACTGAATTTTAAAGATTTCCTTTGTGAAGGCAAGTCCAAGTATTAAGGGACAAATTGCAATTACTCCACTCTTCTCGCTCCTTAAAATCATCTCATAATACTATTTCCTGCCATGCTGTTCTACACAAACCTTTCTGTTCCATCCACTATAGAAATATGGGGAGATGAAGAAACGCACATCCGTGTCTGTGCAGTCTTTGTATCGGACAGTAGCAGTTACAGCCAGTAACAGTTTTGTTAGCATACACTGAGTATGAAAGGAGAATGCAGTAAATATTCAGTACCTTTATATGTTTAATTCTCTATTTTTAATTTTCACCTTCCAGTATATTTCACTATGAAGTTTTAGTGCCTTGGAATGAATACATGTGGGGATAGTCCCCAAATGTTAAATATAATTAAAAATACGCAACAAAGAATATTAATCATTTTTCTTTCTTTAAGAATTCTACAAGAGAAGTGATAATGATTCACTTTCATATGCTTTAGTTCCCTGGATGCTAATACTTGAACAAAGATCAATATATTGTATATTTCTGCATGTAGCCTATTAATTTATTATTTTAACATCTCAGGCTAGTGGTCTCTTTGAGTTATCCTTCTTACTTTACTGGTAATTAGAGAAACTCTTGGAAGAATGTGCTTTTCAATCCCCTAAAGGTTTTTTTGTTGCATTAAAGTAGTTTCCAGGTAGTGACCCAAAGTGAATTAATGATTAGTTCTATCAGTAAAATTTAACAAATGAGATGGGGGAGGAACAGTAAAGATTGAAAAGTTCAATCAGCATTGCCACTGGGCACAAGAAACTACTATTAGGAATACATAGGTACTCCCTTCTTACTCTGACTGTGACTATCACTTAAAATACACTTTTTCCAAAGAAAGATTTTCCCTTCTTTCTGTGGATATTCTGTAACGGCAGTTTGGTTTTCTAAATCAAATGCTTGCTAAATATACTTGAGTTGGGCAATGGTTGCAGTTGGGTAGTGTTGGGTTTTTTGGGGGGGATGGTGGGATGTTGTTGGCCTTTTCTTCCCCCCTACTTGGTTCCAAATTACATGCAAATTATTGAAGGGAGAGACCAAGGTCTTGGCTTTCCTTAGTGAACTACTGATCCTGCTCAAAGGGAAGAGGTGGTGGGCAAGGGAACCACAGCTCCATGCTGGGAGCCTGCAGCTCGGGTGGGACCAACAGAGTTTGGCACCATCAATGGGAGGAAGAAATTCCTGGGAACTGAAGGGGACTGGGCAGACCTTGCCCTGTCGCTCATTTGGCTTGAAACAGGGACCAGTCTTGAGGACACAGTAAGTGGATAGAGTGTTGCGTACAGATCTTTACTTTTCTGTCTTTCATGGTCACTTAGAGTTTCTCTGTTTAAAGGTGAAATACCCAAACTGTTGTTATAGTGAGGTTTGGCTTTTCCTGTGTTTAAAGATCTTCCAGTCCTCTTTCAGAAGCTTGTATATGGAAATACTTGGGCAACCCCATCTCAAAGCTGTGGCAAACTTGGGATTCTCTCACACTCAGCTGCATTGTATTCTTTGCAAGCAAACTCTTTGCCTTTGAGGAAACAGAGTTTCTTCTCTCTGCATCTTACTAATAGAGGAGACAATGCTATCAGTGTAAGGTAATCCTAAATTTGGTTTTGTCAAAGGTTTTACTGTCAGGTTATTTAGTACTGTGCTTTCACAAACCAATCTCTGTGAATTCTCTGGTTGCGTTTGATCACTTGAGGAAAGTTTTGAGGAAAGAGGGAAGAATTTTGCTCAGAGCCGCCTGGCCAGTGCTCTCTGAGATAGTTCATACTGGCTCCCCTGTGGTTTGTGTGCCCCAAATCAGCACTTGATCACTTGTCTTCGCAGCAACGAGGAAATTACACCTACCTCTGTGCTTGTGTTTTGTGGTGTCACCTGGATGTATCTGAAAGATAACCTAAAAGCGTGACTACTGTGCTCAAAGTATTGGAATCATTCAATTGCACAGAGAGAACATTAAATAACAGCTACTGTGTGTACTATCAGCAATCAGAGGGAGGCAGAGCAGTAACTACTCTGGGCCAGGGAAGAAATTTCCCAGTGCTGCAGACGGACTTACGAACTGAAGATGATTTACGTACTTGCTCTAATTGGGGCTTAACCGTGACTTTGCTGTGCTTGGGTCATGTTTCATTCTTCAGTACAGCAAATTATTAAATGTTTTATTACCAGATTCATCACTTCCAGTTGCATCACACTGAGAATTTGCTGATGACAGCTATTGATCAGAAATCTTAGTGTTCTCTTATCCTTCCTCTGAACAGCAGCACGGAGCTTAAAATAATAAAGAATCCAAACTCCCAGTCACATAAAGTGGTATTCTGCCTTTATGCGGCAATACCTTTCCTGAAGCCAGAAGGATAAGAATTTTCCCCCGGTACGTCCTTCTTCAAATTATCTTAAAATCTTACATCGGTTCATTAGGTATTTATGTGCTACTTGTGCTACTATCCCTTCGTTGACTTTTTTTTTTTTGAAATCTTAGAAGAGCACTTGTAAAGATAATGCTGCACACAGTTTCCCTAACAAGTTATGCAAGCAACTGTGAAAGCATTTTGCAGAATTGTGCTATAAATCCCTTGCATAGGTGCTATTGATTTCTGAAGAGGTCTTGCTGGAAAAGGAATGTGCTGCTCAGGCCTCCAGAGGTGTTACAAAACTCACTAAAAGGACAATAGCACTGAAGAAGCAACAGTAGGAAAAAGTCAATTCTGTGGCTATTTTTTGTTTGTTTGTTCTCAGCGAGATTATACAGGGGAGAGTATATGGATTAAGCTATATTACTTCAGCTGGGGCTGAAAGTTGCTTTCTTTTTATATTGCGAGTTTTTTGATGTGCCTGTAATATGGGTGAGCTGAGGTCTATTGCCGGGGAGATGTGGCAAACAGACCGTGGCTTGTCAGGTTCTTTACTTGGAGCGTGTGAACAGTGTTTCCTTACACAGCGAGTAAACACTATCTTTATGAAAATAGTAATTTGGTTATGGTGCCAATGTTATTTTAATGAGGAAGGTGTTTGTCTTATTTTGCCCCCATCTCTTGTTTAAGACCGGGACCATATGTTCTGTCGGCTCATTCGTTTGCTGTCAGATGCTAATTTTATTTTTTTTTTAAATGACGAAGGCAAAGGAAAGGCATCGTATTTGTGGCAAGTAACTGTATTATTTGAAGTTATACTTTCATCATACCTGCAAGTCATATTTAATGCTTATATTCATTCTAGTATGCTGACAAACGAGAGGAGGAGAGGAAAAAGAAGAAATTGCTGGAAGAGAAAATGGAGGAAGGTCCCAGAAGAACTAAGCTAAAAATCCCCCCAACTTTATTTTTAGTCTTTATTTTAGAAAGATACCTGATGTGCTGTTGAATTGAGTTTAAGTCTCCATTCATTTTCTTTGAGAAGCCACAATTAGAAGTCCTCATTCCTCTGTGCCAGAAACAGCAAAGGTAGAGCACTGATTTTTAAATGAAACTGAAGCTACCTTCTCTCTTCATTTACTTTTTCCCATCCACTCCCCAGGTCAACAGGTACTGTACTTATTCCTTCATCTTTGGAAAGACAGTGTTATCCTCAAGGAATACGTTTTATCAAAGAGATGGGTTTTAGCCTTTTCCCTTCACACTGTGTTCTTTACAGCATGTATTTGATTTTGTGTCTATAGCAGCAGATTTTTGAGTGCATTTTAATTTGTGGTATCTGGAACTAGCAGGAAGATAATAGATGGCAGAATAAAAATGTTAGCTTTGACTTGTAATTTATGCTAAGGTTCATGAACCACAGCAATCCTTAGGTTCACATCCCCTTAAATAATGTGTTCCTCCCAGCTGACAATGTACTACAAAATGTAATTATTTTAGCAGCAACTATAGAAGTATTTAATCAGTTGAACCATAAAGGCCAAGAAAAACAAGGCTCTGCAGAGAGGTCTAGACCTATCTCTGGGTGGTGGCTTTTGGACTAATGAAGTCTATTGGCTTTCAATATTAGATGTGGGGAGATGTATGGTTTTTTTAATTGGGAAGTTCTAGCTCTTTTTACAAATCACCTATCTTTTTAAAAAATTGTCCAAGTAAGTATGAGTGGTAGTGCTACAAGTATTACTTCTGTCTGTATTTCAGGTGCACCTAAAATACTTCTAAAAGATCTACATGATTTGGGGGCCTATTTTGAAAGTGTTTGAGGAGCCATATTTCACAGAATGGGGCTTTTAAAATCTTGACAAGCACTTCTCTCTACTCGTAGGCAATTTATGATATTTCAAGGCTGGTCCTTAGACAGTCTTGATTAGGATAACAACGTTCCAATTGAGAATCCAGTTTAAAATGTTGGCATTTCGTAGATGTTTTTGTCCATCTCTCGTACCTGTCCGTAGTCATATAAGAGGAGGAATAATTTTTACTCAAAGCTGTTTGGAAGGAAGCAGTCCATTTCTATGGACTAGTTTCAGGTGCCTACTGGGAAGAGGGAATAAAGGATCCAATATATTCTTTCTCTGTATTCCTTTCCCCAACTCTATTTATAATCATAGAATGGAAGAATAATTGAGGTTGAAAGAGACTTCTGGGGGCCCCTAGTCCAACCCTTTGCTCAAAGCAGTCCAAGTCCTTGGGACCTTGTCCAGATGAGCTTTGAATATCTCCAAGGATGGAGATTCCTCTGCCGCTCTGGACCCCTGCTCCAGTGTTTGACCACTCTCTGGTGACAAGATGGTAATTCCCTTGTTACACCTTGTGCCTGTTGATCTCTGTCCTTTAGCTGCACGCCTCTGAGATGATACTGACCCTGGCTTCTCTACATTCTCCCATGAGGCAGCTTTTTTAAATGGGAAGACACAACTTGTAACAAGCTAGACACAGTCATGTTTTTTAGTTTGTCTTAATTAGCACTTGGTGCTGTTTTGCTGAATTTTTCAGTTTATACTTTACATTTGTTTCAAATACTGTTATAAGCAGCAAATGTTTGCTTGATAATTAAAGGTTAGTGTCTTATAGAAGGAATGGAAATATATACAAAGCACTATTTAAACAGTGTACCGACAGACAAAGCTTTAAATGGGATTTCTCTCAAGGCACGCATTTAATATTGCACTGACACTTAGAGACGTATTTAGTAATAGTTTAAGGAAAGCCGTTCTCCTTAGTATTGACTGCAGAAGTCAATGATCGCAGCCACGTAGTGTTACCTGAAAAAGATGCTGTAAAATGATAAGCGGTTGCACTTTCAGGTGCACTACAGCATGAGTAGCTATGCAGATATTTGCATAATCCATTTGAGAAGGGGAAATTTATGAAAGTATTCTAATTAACGAATGACATACATAACAGAACACCCATCTCTGAGGTTCAGAAAAAAAATGTTAAAGTTGCCAAGGACTGAGAAGTTTGGCAGTTCAGACTTAAGACATACGTAACGCTTCCAAAAATCCTATATTTTCCCTGCCCTTGCCCTGACATGTCGCAGTGATCAATCACACACTCCCTTACAGGTTGTCACATGCCATTTTACGTACTGATTGCCTAAATACATGCAGGATTATACAAGATGCAAAGTCTAAATTTGACTGACAAACGTAACCATTTTGTCGATATCAGGATCTTTTTACTCATCAGAAGTTGTCTGTGGCCTTGCTAATACCTTTGCAGTTATTCTAACTGGCGTTGCTTACGCTGCTTTAAAACTACAGTTTCTTGGCAATGTAATGACAGTCGCATTCAAGCCCAAGGAAAACGTGCATTTCAGATTGTTTTCATTTTTGAACTTGTCAGATTTCAAACTTAACCTTTTGGAGAGGAGTATGTGAAGTACACAGAGGTGAACCTTGGCTCCACTACGTAAGACCCAGTGAGCGTGAGAAATGACTGAACTGGGGATTCATGTGTGTACTGCCTCAGTGGGTACTATCAGTGTAGAAGGTTTTTTTCCTTTTAGGTCTGTTTCAGGATTGGATGGCAAACTGCCCTTGTAGTCTTTAGCTGCAGTATATAATGTAGCTTTGACTGTGGGCTTATATTCAGTTTGTGAACAAAGTTTCACTAAGAATTTGTCCTTTGTCTGCTATTGCTTGCTACATGTGTGATTTGGAAAGCTTACTGGAATTTGCTCGTATTACCTACTCTGATTGCAGGCTGGTGTGCGGTAGGAATGTGTCTGTCTTGACAAATCAAATCCTGCATCACCCATCAGCAAGTACCATCACCGTAGCTATGCTGTCATTACATTTGACAGCATAAAAAGCATTGATTGCATCAAAAATGATTTGAGTCCTCCTCAAGGTCAGTGACAGAGGAGGCGTGATCACTGTTTGAAGGGAATTGGAGATTTTTTTTTTAGGTTTTGGTCTAGACTAATATTGGCATGAAGTCCTCACTCAGGAAAGCAGAGTCAGACTCCTCACTCCATTTACTTTTTAGTGGACATGCATATCTGCAAAGAAATACAAATGAAATTATGTGAAAAACAGTGTGATGGAAGTTCGAACTAAAACTAGTTTTAGTTTTGTGGCCTGTGTAGCTTCTGAGAAAAACTAATGCTGTTGATGGATGTTGTTGTATTGCAACTTTACTTCCAATGACAGGCTTTAGTCCAGTCAGACCTATTTGGTACCAGCTTCGTTATGGAGAGTAAAATAACGGATTTGGTTTCAAAAAAACTAATTTCTATTTGTTACGGAAAGTTTACATGTAGCTCTTGAGAAATATTTGTTAAAAACCAAAACCCAACAACCCACACAGAACAAAACCAAAGCAATGCTGTTTTGGTGAACTGCTTTTATGCCCTATATAAAGTTTTGAAATTATGTCTTGTTTTATGGCTATTTCTCTACATGCAGCTTCCAGCATATTGCTATGGTCATACATAAGCTGCTACTGATGACCTCCGATCTGACAACATTGCAGTGGGAAATATCCTCGTGCTGTATTTCTTTGACAGAAACCGAAGTGAGGAAAGAGATCTCTGCTTCTGTATTGGCCTCTGGCAGTTAATTTGTTAACCCTGTTATGCCTGAACTATAAAGTGGATCAGATCTGAAAACTCTCTGTTGATCCCTGGTATGGCAGAGTGAATCTGGAGGAAAGTCGGGTGGAATCACTGAAGTTGGAAGGAGTAGTGTTTTGGGGAATAGGATTTGGCAGTGACTCCAGGCTACGGCTCCTGATTGCACTGAACATTTTTTCCAGGCTAGGGATTAATTTAACTCTGCATGGCTTTATAATATCAAACTGCTGAATTGCTTGTAGCTATGTACTGAAATAATCCTGAGTTGATCTTGCTCTGAATTACTGCCACACTACTTTCCAATGGGTCAGGGATATGCCTCCCTCGCAAAGGAAAAACAGTAGCAGAATAAATATATATAACTCTAAATGTATAAAATATGTAATTACAAAAATATATAAATATAATATTTTTATATATATTTGTTGCTTATAGCTGCAACCTCTACATAAATTGTGAAAAAATGAGGAAATGGAATCAATTGGAAATTGTCTACCTGTTTTGATTTGTACGTACCCTTCTGCACCTTCTCCCCAAACACTGCTTGCTTTCTTCAGCTATCTTTTGCAGGTTTTATGAATCTCTTGAAAACAGTCAGGTGAGCGCTGGGGATTTGCAAACAGAAGGTTGGAAACCACATCTGTGGGTCTCAATAGCAAAACTGACCTCTTGTACTCCATAAACTAGGTGGATTTTTGCTTCTGTCAGGGTCGCATTTGAACCAGAGCATTTCCTTAAACACTCCAAATTCTCTATCTGGTACCTTGTATTCAGGACACACAGTGGAAAGGCAAAGTTTGATCTTCTATATTTAATGGGCTTGATTCTGATTATACATCTCTATTGCTTCAGTGACTTCAGTAAAGAGAGCTTCTCTGTATTTCTCTGATTTCAGAATTGGATCTGAAATTGATAGTGGTATCGCAAAAAGGAAAATACCTCTAGCAACTAACACTCAAGAAAAATGACACAGCCTGGTTTTGAAAATGGAACTAATTTATTCACCAGCTCTCTCAGCGGTGAAGCAGAAATGAGTGGAAAGGATGAGAAGTGATAACAGTGATGAAAGCTACGGCATCCTTCCGTAGCCAGGCACTAAGGCTTCTTTTAAAAATTTGCCGTGAGGTTTGTGACACCAAGCCACCATCTTGTGAGAAATGTCTGGATTTCTAAAGCTAGGCTTAAGACTCAAGGAAAAAAAAAAAATTAGAAGTACATATCTCCCTCAGTCTTGTCTTTTATATTGTGCTGCTCAGCATTGGCTGTCAGCAACAGAATCGAGTTTGGTGTCCAGGGATCCTTATTAAAATTACTCAGTTCAGCTCTCCAGCTGGAAACCAGCAGGGTCCCAGTGCTGGTTGGGTGCTCTGAAAGTACCCACAAGGGTGGTCTTTCTGCTAAGCGCTTGCTGTGCAGCAACCAGAGCCTCTTTCACACTGAGGGTCACCATTGTGACTGCATTAGCCGAGCTCTCGTCTAGAAACTTGAGGAAAATTAACTACGCTTTCTGATGGCAATGAGTTAATCTGCCGTGCTTGCATGCTTATAAATTAGCTTGGCAAACAAGCTTTGTACTGAAGAGCAACAGTACGATTGTAACTGCAGCATGCGCTGCTGCGTTCCTGGGGTATAACGCTTTTTCAGTGCTCTTTTGTCTGCAGGAAGGAGTGTTAGACCAGCTGGTTTCTTCCCCCTCTGCACTAACACTTGACTCCAGTTTGGGATTGTTGAAGCTTGCTGGGTAGGCATGGCCTGGTTTAAGCTGTCAGGTTTTGTGTGGTGGCCCGCTTTTTTTTAGCGATACTTTGTTGCTCCCTGCCATCCGCTGCTCTAGCTAACTATACCAGCCTTGCTAACAGCTTTTCTTATTTTAGCTCTTAGCAAGAGGGCATGTAGCACTGAGAGCTAACGCAGTCTGGTAGCATATCAGTGACCCTGTAACAACCTCTTCCAGTTCATACCTTGGAGCAGGCACTTACGTAAAGCTCCCGCCTCAGTTTTCTAGGTTCTTTGCTGCTGTACTCCAATGCTGGAAGCTCTTGGCTTTGATTCGAGTGAGCCTTCACCCAGGCATGCATGGGTGATTGGTGATAATTTCATACATTATCATAAATTGCAAACTCTTTTCTGCACTGTCTATAAGAAATATCCCTAGCTTAGTAAAATAACTCATGAAAACAAACTTGTTAATGCCTGCCAGTTTGTCCTTTTTATTTATCATTTCTCCTTTTCATTAGATGCTTGCAGAGTGCTTCTCTGTTTCTTGGCTGCCCTATCCTCTGAAACTCATTGTATTGAAAGGTGCTGAACAGATTTTGCTTTACGCACTAGGCTTATGCACACAATATATAAATATTTAAATAAGCAAAACTTTACCAGAATGGGGAGATAAGAACAGATTATGTCAGATGTGGAAACCTGAGCAATCCACATCAGGAGATCCTTTTAAGACCCTAGGCAGACTGGCAAACACCCTTGGCTGTCTCCTCTTTCTGTTAGCTGGATATGACTGCAGCAGCAGTCCTGCACGCTTTCTTTGTCCTTGATTCTATGTTCTTCACAGCATGGCGATCAGGTTCGGAGTAGTCCAATCTATGGCTAGATCGATCTCCTGCTTCGAGGAGGGCTATGGAGTTTTCTGGCAGGTTTAGGGCATTACTGTTCAGGGATCAGTGAGGATTCTCATGTCACTGAAGGAAATCTTAATGCTTCAGAGACTAGTGAAGCTACTACTGCAAACTGCAGGAAGGCCGTGATTACGCATCTAAGTTTTAAAAAAATCTTTTGAGCTGCCATCAGTCTTTGCAGTCATATCCCCAGAAATGTGGTTTTCCCTTCTCCCAGGAACATTAAGAACATCTTTCCTGAGAAGCAAAGTTGGCAAAATGATAGAGCTTGTAAAAAGCTTCAGTGAGGGAGATTCACCTTTCTTCGGTTTCATTGCTGGCATTACTTCCAAATTAGTGGTGTAATTCTTTCAATCCTGTTCTTATTTCTGGAGAATCTATTTGGATGTCTTGCTGCATCGTTTTTCTGCTCTATTCTGCTTAGTTTTTCATCTCGTTATATGGATCCAACATCTGTTGGGATACTCAGAACTGTTGAACCCTTTCAATTCGAGTAGTAGGTTTTCCCCATCTCTGCTGATAGTTAATAGGGCTTCATTTTGCCAGGGTCGTTCTTCTACTTGCATGCTTAATGTTTATGCAGTGACGATGTTTGCATTTTCTATTTGTACTGTTGTGACATTCAAAGATTGCCAGTAAAGATCTAAGCCTCGTTGAGCCAGCACTCTACAAAGCCCAAATAAATGAGAAAACGTGGTATGTATACCAAAGTGCTTTAATTCTGATGTGATGATTAGACTTTTTCAGGGACTTTATATAAGACATGCTATCAGAATGTGAGAAAGAAGTCGTGTAGTTTGACTGAAAAGAAGGAAAAAAGGAAAAAAAAAAATCTACCTGGCTATGGTTTAAGTCATGACTAGTGTGACCAGCCTCCTGCCTCGCTGCTCCTCTCCCGTTCAGCTTCAGCATTTTTGAGTAAATAATGAGAAAGTTTCCTGCAGCCTCAGAGCACCACCTATAAACCCAGATACTGTTAACTAATAATAGAGGCAACTCCTGTGTATAATTTAGAGGATCAGTATGCTGCAAAACTCCTCGGTTACAGGTGTTTTTCACTGCTATTTCTTTTCTTTCTGTAACAGCTCTAGCATATTGTTGAGTGCATAGCATAGGAAAAGTGACCAGCACTACTCTGAACTCTTACTAGCTGAAAGTGGGCTCTTACTAAAATATTCAAACACTATTTGCTATATTCTGGCATTGTAGTACTCTTCATAGATGTTTGCAGATTGCTAAATTATTAGGATACTAAGCAATTATGAAATTACTAGGATACTAAGCAATTATGAAATGGAAGTGCTTCATGAATTTAATTTTCTGATATGCAAAGCACAAGGGAAAAATACTAATATTAATACAGTAGAGTCTCCAGGATAAAATATTTAACAGTAACTTTCTCTCCCTAAATTAAGGAAGCTCAGCAGGAGCAAAGACTCACTTGTGCAGCAGCCCACTTGGAATTTCAGCACCCATATCACTAAGAAATCTGTGGTTCACAGTGAAAAGTTTCATTTGTAAAAGGATCTTTGAATCCTTCCTTCCCTCACTGCTGTTTTCATCATTCAACAACTGCCTTCACAGCAAGACACCGTTTTCCTTCTTGGCCTCATCGTACTCATTCAATACCCACCTGTAACAAGCCAGGCAGGTTTTCTACAGACAGACAACAGTGTCATTTGAAGTAGATGTCTTGCGAAGCAGGATATCTTCTGTGCCTTTGTAGACAGGGTCTTAGAAAGCCAAAGATCTGATGGGGGGGGGGCGGGAGGGGGGAAATAAGTGTGTATATATCTGTATGTAGCTATCTTTTTAAGTTTGTGCCATTAAATCTCACATAAAAATGAGCTTCTATAATACCTTAATTGGAATTTATATAGGTAATAGAAAAAATATAGAGGCCAGTGTCCATACATGTTACATCAAGGAATGAGATTAAATGTGTGTGTTTACCAGATGTGTCAAGGTATGCAATGTGTGTATTGAGTAAAGAGTACCTATCACTTACTAATAACCATGACAATTGTGGGTAGATGTTTGCCTTTTTGTATAGTCTCCAATTCTTTGGTTTGTGAACATGGTGAAGGGATGACCTGTTTACAGGAGTTCCCAATCAGAAGAAACGCCAAAGTGTGTGAGGGTGAATCCATCCTTTTAGAGAGAATATTGCAATAGGACTGCTCTGCCCTAGCTTAAAGACCCTCCCGTTGCTATGGATCTTAGTAAATGGACCTGCTTGGAGTGTTTGAGGGATCACACTAGTACTGGGATTCCCAAATCTTACTAATGCTGCTGAAACTGTAACATTTTTCTTACCTATTTTGTTTCCTTCCCTCAACATTTACATTTTCGTTTGCTTTCATGCAGAAAATAAATTCCATGAAAGGGAAACTCTTAATAAATAACCTGTTGTAAAGAGTATGGTGTACCTAGCATAACTCCTTCAGTTTTAGAAACATCAAGATTGCATCACTGAAGATTGTGCCTGTCGGTAAATTAAATAAAATACAAACCAAGTTCAGGAAATTAAATTCATTATAAAGATAATGGAAAATCCTCATTTTCCTTCCTGCTGTAGTCATGCACACTTTAATTGTTGCCTGGAACAGTCAATGCCTTGTAAAGAAAATAAATGTCCTCTTATTTTAAGACACTCCTCAATTTTCTAGGCATACGTGGCGGTCTGTTTTACTGCTAGCCTGGATTTACTCAGTTAATGCTTGTGTGATTCAGGGAATGTCTGCTCTGAAAAGATCACTAACAGGTACCATTACCATTGACCTGTCCTGCAGTGGCTCTGCGGAAAAGTCATACATAATCCTTCTCAAGCACCTTGGGTTACATCAGAACAATCCTGTGACTTAACTCCACTAAACTGAATGGAGTATTCTAGCTGTATTTCAACCTGGCCCATTACGTAGTGGGGGTTTTTTGATAGTATTCACATTACGTTCATCTTTATTTAACATGGGTAAACATGGTTGAAATGTTTGTAGCAGGAGGAGGAGGCAGCTGTGCACTTTAGTACTGGAGATGCCAGACTTTGGTATAACAGAACAAGTAGCTAGGAACAGATAATTTTGCTCAATTTCTTTTATTAATCAGTTTGATTATTTTACTTTCTCCAGTTTTGCAAATCAGACATAATCAGATTCGCTTAACAGCGTGATAGATCCATGTGTTAAATTATACAGAGCAATGTTATTCGTAGGTCCTTTTAATTTCCCCATATAGACTAATCTTATTAATATTTATCTTCTAATCTTCTTACAAATTCAGAGTGGGTAATCTCTGTCTAAATGAAGCTACTGTTCATACAGAGCTCTGTTTCCTTTAAAGAAAACGAAGAAATCATAGTAGCACTTAACGTTATGAAAAGCTTAAAGCAGAAAAAATGTAATTAAATATGAAGTATCATTAATGATGCCAGTGTCCAACATGTCTGTGTGGTCAAAACAACTGGCAGGATGGATGATAGCATGCTGAAGGTTAAGCCTCAAGTTTGGAAACACCTCCCCATGTTGGGTCTCAGCCCCTGCAGTTATGTTTGGATATCAACACCATCTTGTTAGGATGGTTAAGTAGTGGGTTTGGATGACGAATTTCCTGCCAAGGTCCCAAATGACCTAAGAACTGCTCCTTTCACCCATTGGTTCTATTCAATGGTAACAGAGGGGTGGGGGAAAAAACCAAGGTAACTTTAAAAATGCGGGGTGTGACCTAAGGATGACTGTACCTTCTTCTAGTTCTGTGAATTGGGTTTGGCTCTTGAAACATGAGGAACTGTAGAGCCAATATGGAATATGTTCACTGATAAACACAGCGTACTACTTGGCTGTTTCTAAGTGGATACTTAAAGGACTTTACTTATGTAATTTTCAGTCCCTGTCAATGGTATAAAATGTTTTGTGAAGCATTTAGGCACATGCACAAGTCTGTCCCTACTCAGTAAAGCACTTCAGTGTGCTCTTAAGCCCCTTGATTTCAGCTCTTGGTTTTATCTGCAGGAGGTTTTTCAAAGGCAAGAGGCTGTCCTTATCTAACAAATGGGCTAAGCTGCCTCATGGCAAAATAGTCCTCAAAAACTCTTTGTTAGACAAAATGTTAATTTTCTTCTCCTTCCCCTGCTGCAATGGTCGATGACCTTAGAACCATTCCTTTCTTAACCTATGCATTTGGGAAATACTGTTTCTAATGATTTCAATTCTGTTTATTCCCTCGAACTAGCACTGAAAATCCTCTGTATTTTCCCCAGATGGAGGCATTTGCAGGGTGATGCATCCATGCCAGTCATTACCTGTGTAAATTTTCATGTTTATGCATCAGCATGGTTAGGACAGTTCTTCTGGATGTGCACAAACAAAGCAAGGAAAAATAAACAATTTTTAAAGCACGAAGAAGTGCCTCATATTGCTTCCTAAGATTTTGTCCAGAAAAACACCACATTGAGTGAGATTGCAAATTCTGGTAGCTAGGTGGAAACTTTTTTACTTTTATCCACTTTTTACCCTGAACAGCTCGGCAAATTTTGGGATGAAGATGAAGTACACCATGTCCAGGTTTGCCTGCTGACTGCTTTGGATTGAGGATGATGCCACCGATTTTTGACATTCAGGCATCGTTAGAATCATCTTTTCTGATGTCCTTTATAGCCCTGGCTAAAGTGCCTCATCTGGTAATGCTGAACTAAATTGTCTCTAAAAATACCCATTTGTGATATAGAAACTAGAAAGCATAATACATCCCTCTGTAAGCTGTGCAAGTGTCTGCTCTCATAGTATAAGAATGTGTGTTCCCAAGTAATTTAATCTAGTTTTGGATCTCATAATGAGTTTTTCTGCCAGATTAAAGGATAATGACTAGGGAGGGATAACAAGGAAGATTAGGGATGTGGAAAAACTTTCTTATGAAGGAGTGAAAAGATTGATACTGTTCACTGTGGAGAAACAGTAAATAAGAACAGATATGAAAAGGTCTCTGTCATTTGTTATTGTGAAGCCAAGAGGGGGCCCTTGCTTTTGTTCCTTCTCCCATGACAACAGGAGGTAGAGATGCTCATTTAAATGAGACCTAACATCTATTTGAAAGGAAATTACTTATTTTTCCCCACTGCATACTTTTAGCTGTTTCAAGATTTCACTGAGACTAAGAAATTAGCGAGGTTTTCTTTTTTAAAGTCTGCTTATTTGTAAAGATTGACAGAATTTCCCATTATATATCCTGCGTGACAACAGTACAAATAAAAAGCAAAGCCTAAAAAACTCAAAATATTTGGAAGAATCTTAATGTTTCAGTGCCTTGGTTTGTAAGCAAAACTCCTGTATTTTCAGACATTTGCTCCACATAATATAAAATGTTGAGAAGAGTCAGAGGGATCAGAAACATAGAAGGCTTTATGAAAATATCATCTCTGGATAATGTTCTGCTTGTCTTCATAAATATATAAGCAGTTTATGTAAGCATCAACTGTATATAATGTATAAAACAGTAAAGGAGGTTTCATATAATCTTGGGACTGCATGCCTGAAAACTTTGTAATTTAAGAAGGTGAGATTTTATTGTGTGGTTTATTGTTTGGCTGCCTCGAGGAAACCTTTTGAGGTTCCTGTGAAGCTCTTGGTGCTGGCCATTCTGCCGCAGCAGCCTGTTTCAGATGGGCTGGTGAACTTTGGTAGAGCAACTAACGTGTTCTGACATCCTTTGGCCTGTTTTTCTGAAAGGTCAGATATTTTGGGTTGAATAATTTATCTCTTTGTGTTGTATTATGAATGCAAAAGTCTTTTCTTTGTGAGCTGAAAATGAAAGTTACTTGAAATAGTGTCTCATGGCATGCAAGAAAGTATTTAGTTGAGACACCAGTAGTCTTAATGTTTAATTTACACGGTGCTTGAGGTTTAGCATATTTCTCCCAGAGAACTTGTCATTTTCTGCTGTCTTTCAATCTTAGCAATAGAGATGACGTGATACTGAAGTTCTTAGGGTGCTTTGGTTATTTACAGATAACATGGCTAATCCGGAAACTTGTCAAAAAAGAAAAACAACAAAACAAAACAAAAAAACCCCAGCAAAACCCACCTAAGTGAACTGTAAATGAGAAGTCTATCTGGTATGCTTAGGAAGCTGGCTCTAAAGAATGACAACCCCCTTAAAAAATAAACCAACTGGAAAAAAAAAAATAAAAAGAAACTACTTGTAAAAGAAGTCTTGACAGGTCTTAAAAGACTTATAGCAGACGTGTCAGCAGGTGTTTTATCCTACATCATGTTTTGCAAGGAGGACTACACGTACTTTCTGATTACTTAAATGTCCAGCTGTGTTCTGGTATTTTGGTTATAGCGTTAAGATCCTTGCTCTGATAAGACAGTTGCACTCATTTGGTGTTATTTCATTTAGCAGTCGTCTTCCTGACAACAACCCTATAATGTAGAGGGCTTAGTATGCTTAGTAATTGAATCCCCTGCCTGTAGGTGCTTCAGGCAGCTCTGCAAGTTGTTTGGTTTTCCCACCTAATATCCTCTGATTCCTAAAAGTATCGGAGGATGAGGTGGTAGAGGGAGTATAGGAACCGGGGGGAAGCTTGAAAAGAAGGAAAGCACAAGAAGTTATGCACTGTCCTTCGCCCTCCCCGAAACACGCCTCCTGGTTTAATGTGGTTTTCCCTCATCAACCCTTTGCAGCGATGCAGCAGCCGGCCCTGCTGCGTGATCCTGAGGCTGTTCCCCGAGAGAGGCATGCCTGCCGCCAGGTAATTTCTTTCAGTAAGGAGAATTGGGAGGAGAAACCAGGCAGGACTGTGAGCAGCTAACCTGTTTCAACAGGCCGCAGTGCCCACATTCCCAGATGCTGGTGATGGTGCTGGCCCTGGCCTAGAGCCTCAGGAACGTTTCATCTGTCACTTACTGCTTTTGTTTGAAATGACAGTATGAAAGTATAAGAGGGGTATTTCTGGAAAACATTTTTCCACTCCTTGGTGAACATTATAAAATTTTCAGATTGTAGGCTTCAGTGGCAGTATAGAAGACGTGATTGAAAAAATTTGAATGTTTTGAGTAGGCTTTCTTTTTTCTGAAAGGTAGCTGACAAAGCCAAAGAGTAGAATTTTATGAGTGTCTGGCCTTACATTATTTTGTGTGTTTGAAATAGGAAATTAATATTAATTTTTTTGTTTTGTTACTGTCATGTTTCTTAAAACCTAACATATTTTGCATTCTCTTTGAGCTGAAATTCAGTCTGTAGCAAGAGTTGCATCAGGTAACTGGGTTCTGGATCTTCAATAAAATCATGCTGCTAAATTTATTGGGTTCCTTTTTATATCTATAGAGCACTGGGTTAAAATTTGTCACTTAAGGCTGTTAATTAGAAAGTGTAATTGGAGTTTTCAAACAGAATGCATCTCTGTAACTGGACGTAAAGCCTTGCTCACACTCGTCCCACCTCTGCTAGCCCCTTTATTCTTACTCTCCAGAGTTTAGACAGAGCAATTTTGAATCGTTTGCCTGTGAATTTTGCACACTGAATCATAACAAAATGTGAAGCTCCTCAGGGAGAGAACTGCATTACAATGAATGAGCCTGGGGATCTGGGAGAAAAGAAGGCAAATTTGCTGTCTTGTTACCCCCAATTAGGAACGCGGGTGTGACTCGCTCAGCTTCGTGGGAGACCAGGCTATGGCTCATCTTTGAAAGCGGGGGCTTATTTCACAGCATCTGCATGACATTTCTGCAGCTAATACATAATTACCCAAACAAGTGCTCTTCAGAAGAGGACACGTTGCTTTGGACTGGGGGATGGCTGACGTCAGGGTTCCTGTCTTTCACATTCCTTTTTGCCATGTTTTGGGTCATTCCTTAGTTTCTATCTTAAAATTATTCGGTTAATAGCTCCTAACATGTAGCTAGGTTTTGCATGCCAATTCCCTTAGCAGTCTAATTGCTGCCCTTATGTGCTAGTGTATATGATTAGCTATAACCAGTAGCAGCCTACCCACTAAACTCCAGCAGTACAAAAAAAGGCTTGTCATTCCACTTCTTTCCTCACACAGAAATGAGAGCAAAGCTTCCCCAATTTCTGCATTATACATGTCAGGGATTTTTTTTTTGCAAGTGTTTTTGTTTTGGTTTTCTTTTTTCTCCCAGTGATACTGTCTGAGCAACTAAAATAAGTGTGAACTTTAGACCTCCATACTTCAATTACAAAGTTTCATTTGGAGAGAATGCTGAAGGAAGAGAAAATTAGAAAGAGGTAATGGAAGTTTCTGTGTTTTGGGAAGCAAGTTCTGAGCAAACTCCAGCGATTTCCCAGCTCGTTTCCAGCAAATGGCTGTTTTGGTCCAGATTCTCAGCTGGCATGGTGAATGAAGTTCTAAGCAGAAAAAAAAAAGGTTTGAATGGTACGTCCTAAGAAATACTATTGACCACTGTGAACAGGAAACTGATACAAAAGAGCCTTCAGCGTAATAAATGAGAAGAGGGGAATATTAATCTGGAAATACTTATCTTAGACTTTTATAGCAAGTATACCTGAATTCATGCAAGTAGTGTTATTTTAATTTATCTTCTTGCATCTGTTTGCTTTTTTTACAAGTAAACAACATATTTTCATTCCCTTTCGGTTAATCCTCTGGCTGCTCTGAAGTCTTCACACAGTAATTCGACAGGCAAATTGGAAGAATGACAGTAGCAGCACGGGTAAGTATGTATACTAATTTTTTTAGGGGCTTATGCCTTTGTCAGGTTGGAAAGGCTAGCCAGATTATGTACTCAGATAATACTCCATAATTTTGCACACTATAAAGTGCAAAATTCATAACAAAGGGACTAGAATGAAATCCAGGATATCAGCAGTGAGTCTTAGAAATTTGTAATTTGTTTGTTGTCTTATGGTTACTCTAAGTGTGGTATATACTACCATTATTTAGTTACCTGATTCATTTTAATACCTACTGTAACCTTTGGGTATATTGCTTTTAAAAATGTGTTTCAACAGAGAAGGTCAGTAACAGTAATTATAAAAAGTCATCCACCAGTCGGGGAAAAAACCAATTATACTCCGCATTTTCTGCTGAAAAGGATGAGATACTCAGCGGTAGAGCAGGCACAGCGGGGGCAGTTGCTGGGACTGTGCTCCCCAGCCTGTCTGGGAGAGGAGTGGGGTCATCCCAGCACTGCAAGCTGCTGACATTCTCACAGCCTGAAAAGTTAGCTTGCATCAAGAACCGAGCCAGCTGTTTTGCTTTCCATTTTTAAGAAAACATTGCCAACCAAGAAAATCTGAGCACCTAGGCCTGCACTGACTACCAAGTTAGGAGAGCGTGTGGTCTGTGGACAGAGCTGTACGGTGTTGTTTTGTTCCTTGGTTCTCTTGCTGTGATACTTAATTGTGTAGGAAGGCTTTTCAGGTGAACATTACTATGCAAATGATGCAAACATAAATTGCTACAGGAAAGACCTTCAGTGGAGTGTTTGTGGAAGTAATGGCAGAAGATTAAAACTATAGTGTTTGTAATCTCACATGTTAGTCCTCTGATATGGTAAAACAGACCTATCGTTTCACTTGTGTGGATTTGTGAAGACCCAGGCACAGCCCGACCTCGTCCACCGGCGATTTTGTGTGTGAAGGGATGCCAGCTTTGGTGAAGATGCTTGGGTGTGTGTAACTGGAACATGCTTTCAACCAGGATGTAAGTAACAGACCTTGTTGAGTGAAAGGTTACTAAATGTGTGTTTCCTTCGCCAAAGGGAGCCTATGTAGAAATCCAAATGAATGCTCGTGGAAACCTTTTGTGTTGTGTTGTTTGCAGTACTCATTTTTATCTTAGCAGAGACTTAAATAACCTTAATCTTGGCAACTCTGTATGTTGTTGTTGGTTTTTCACTGAGCACTTGAACCTGAAGCTTAAGCTGCTTAAAAAGTAACATCAAAAGTAACATAAATAACGTATGTTGAAGAACTTGAAAATTGCCGCCATTAATGGACTACAGCAGAGGGTTGGTTCAGTGACTTGGCCAAGATAGCAAAGAACATCTGTGAGCTGGATCCAGGTTTCCTGATTTGTCCAGCATTTCTGTGGAGCCTGTGTTTCCTTTGCTCTCATATGCTCAACAGATAACATTAACATCATAGACCTTAAAAAAGAATGTTCAATGTTTTAATAATATACAGGATATAATCATTAAATTGATGTTAAGCAATCCATAATATATTTTAGTTTAATAGGTCACATAAAAATATCTACAAAATAAAAGATATTTGGACAAATATCTTTCGCAAATGATATTTATTAGGCACAAACTTCCTAGAATTTCAGGGATCAGTTTATTTTCATACCTTTTGGCTTCGTAAGTCTGCTAAAGTGGAAACATCCTTTTCCTTTATTATATTCTTATACTGAGCAGACATCCAATAAATTATAAAGCTGAAGTATATAAAAACACATCCTGTTCATTTTCCTATAAAAATCTCTGCACAGTGTCTTTCATATTTTTGTAGAACTGTTGAGAAACTACCACTTCATCTCGTGGATTAGTTTGTAGTAAGGTTTTATAGACATTTGCCATCTTTCTGTTTCAAAGGCAGCTGATATTTAGAAGGATATTCCACTCGGAATGAGGCCAGTGTTTTAATCTGTAGTAGTAGTTCTTTTTGCTTTCAATAATCTGCTACCATTGGAGCCTAGACAACATTTAAACTAAGCATTCCATACCTTGTGTTGATGATTAATTCTTTGTTCCGGCAAGCATGCTATGAAACTAAAATATCACTGGTGATTTAAGATGCACAAGACATAATAAATTAATTAAGTGAAAGCTAGTCTCTTTTTTCCCCGTTCGAAGACTATTAGTAAGAATATTGCTGTGGCTTTGTTTTTACTTACTGGGGGGTTTATCTGTTTGTGGATTGAATACAAATATGGGAAGTTTGCAGATGTGTCGGATGTTTGTCGTTGCTTCAGTAATTTCCTCTTAGGATAACTGAGTGCAATTTCTGCATTCAAAATCTGTTTCAAATGTGTAATTTCCTTTTAAACATTCCAGAACATGGCCATTCAGGAGAAGAAAGGAGTAAACATGAATGAGAGAGAAGTCAGAAAAGAATAGTTCAGTTGGAAGGGACCTACAATGATCATCTAGTCCAACTGCCTAAAAACCAGATTATAAAACCCAGTCAGATACTCACAGAAAAATGTTGACTACGTATCTTAGGTGGTGATGTACTGTTTGGTTTACACTTCTCCTTTCACATGCTAACTTAGAAAGTTTTATGCTCTGTATAATTCAAACTTGTACATATATACAGAATGTTGGCGTTATTAGAAAATTTAGCAGGTACTATAACAAAAATTTTGTTGTCAAAGTTTGTAGTTTGGTAAATCATTTGGCTGCTTTTTTGTTTATTTAAAGACCTTTCACTTACATTTTGAGCAACCTAGGTATTTTTATTTCAAGAAAGAAAATGGGCAGTTCTTTTAAATGCTGTAAATGCAGTTCAGAAGTTTTTCCCAATTCTTGTGATGCTCCATTGCTGTGGTATTTCAAACGAGCAGTGTGTGCAGTAACACTTACGTGATGGAGAGTGACAAGGTGACGTGAGGGCTGCCTCTGAGTCACATTTGTAACCTTAGCAGAATATCGGAGCGCCTGAGTAGAGAGTCCAGCATGATTACTTGTTGTTTTGTAACTGTATAATGTTACCATTCTGCCAAAATCAATGAGAAAGCTTGATGATTAATGTAGGCTTCAAAAGAAGGATTTGGAGTGGGTTCTATTTGGTCTTAATCACAGTTTTCTTCTGTTTAAAGAAGGGAAACTGGGGAGAGGAAAACTGAAGCTTTTCTGCAGTTGTGCTTTGGATAAAGTACATCAGTCCTGGTCCACTGGATGAAGTTTTACACTGTTGGTTACAGGGGTATTTTTGGGTTTCTTTTGCCATCGAAGGCTCTGATGGTAGAGTAATGTACCCTTGAATAACAGGGACCTGTTTACAAAGATTTTATGAGGCTGGCTGGTAATTTTTGGTTGAATAGTTTTCTGACGGAAGTGGAACTCCCTGCAAAACTGCAGCTTCTGTCAGGAAAATAGATTTTTCCATGATGGTCACTTTTGTCAGATAAATGTAAGACTATTTTCACATGGGTCTTTTAAAACACAATTCCAATATTTCACTTCTGAGTCTGCAAAAACCACAAACATTTCCTTTCATATCAATTTAGCGGCATTTTTCTATTAGTACTTTGTTACCAATGCTTCAGTTCATACCCCTGTTTGCTCCCCCAAGCAAGCTCTCTGCAAAATCCCTCTCTCCAGTGTGATTCTTCCCTTGAGCTGAACTTTACAGTGCATCCTGGAAAGCGATGCCTAGTCCAAAAATTGAGGCATCCGCTTGTGTGGTACCACTCCCAGGAGGCAGCACTGGCCCAGGGCAGTGTCCAGGGCAGCACGGGGCTGATGCAGGTTCTTCTGATCCACCTCAGTGAACCCGGAGGGAAGGGTGACAGAGAAATGGCAGCCATTCTTTGGATGGAAAATGTCAGAACAGCGTATTTTTCATGCAGAGGTCCAAACAATTAGCTGTACATCACAACAAATTAAAAAAAAAAATTAAATGGGATGTAAGTTCCATATTTTCTTACACTCTACTATGAAGGCATTGAACTACAAAGCTGGATGCCTGATGCAGTTCTGTGGGTCAGATACGGCAGTCCCATTACTTTGTAGCTTGGTTAGAGTCTTTTGAGAGTCCCATGAGGCACATGTCTGTAACATTAAACAGCTGAATGCCCGAGAAACTCTGGCCCCAAATCCTTCCTTTCACATAACTTTTCTCTTTTGATTCACTGCAAAGGAGAAGGAAGGGCCATGAGAGGGAATCCTGCCCTGCTCCCTATGGCTGGGACCATGCTAAGAGTCAGTGAGGGTTCCCTAGTGACCAGCCCCAACGCTGGGAGCATACTGCTGGCTAAATTATTGAGAATTACCAGTAGATATAGTCTCTGATGTAAAGGACATAATAAGTACGTAATAAGCGATTTATATGTATTATTTACATTTATGAGGCAAGATGAAGAAAAAAAACCAACAATTTTCTTTCCTGCCTACCTTAGGTATGTTTCATGTTCCTACACCTAAAAAGAGTACTGTTGACTCTCTAATATATTCACAAAGAACTTTTCTTTGGGAATGATTCCTGCTTTGCAACCTTCCCAATAATTTTTTTCCCCAGTCTTTTCATTTCTTGAAGTGTGAGCTGTTTAGGCCCCAAATCCCCTAACTGCTGCTAAGATAGGTAATTATCTGTTCCGCTTTATCACTTACCTTGAGCACACATAAAGCTTACAGGGAATAGATCATACAAAGTCCTACATTAATTTGCCATGGAAGGCCTGCATCATAGGAGAACTCAGTAGAGCTAATGGCAAGCAATTTTAGGTAGAAGCGATGGGAAAATGTCTTTATAAAATAATTCCATAGATAAGCTGTTAATCCATAGCCCCCTCTGGGAATGCAGTCCTGGAGAACATAGGCAGAGCTTTTTTTGAGGGGTTGAATGGGGACAAGATAGGATCCCTCCAGAAAAGCGTGCTCTATGGAGGGTCTCTGAGCCACCTCGGTGGCAGTTAATCAGAAGCAATTACCTTGCAGCTCTTCTGTGATATGCGAGGGCAGAACATTGCCTGTGCCTGCAGAATCACCAGTGGGTGGCTGCAGCAGCAGCGGCTCTTCTCTCCAGGTTTTCAAGCATGTAGGGGGTTTGGGTTTGCTCTTTTTTTTTTTTTTTTTTTCTCCTTCTTTTCATGCTTGCTGTAGCTGAGACTTGTACTGCACTAGCAGCAGGTATTTGGGATCAGCCTTTGTTGCCAACCAGTTAAATGTAATTGTTGCATCCTTCTGGTCTGCCCACCTGTTCATTCCCGTTAAGAAAATACTACCTTTATAAAAGTGTTAGACTTCTCGTTGTTGAGGGAAGGATTGTGCCATCTGTTAGCGTTAGTAGTGCTAAAAGTCAGGACTGAAAAAGTAAGATAGCTAATAAAAACGTTCAAGTCAAAATGGTGAAATTAGTATAAGGTTGCTTTTGAAAGGGGGGTGACTGATGGAAAAACTGCATGCCTTTAGTGCCCAGCTGAGCCTGGGAATGAGGGAGCAGTGAACCTCTCCATAGTGGCATGAAAAATTATTATTAGGAGTGGAATTAAGGAACATCTATTATTCAGAAACTGAAAGATCTGATGAAGACATTGCCAGTGTTTAAATCAATCTTATCCACCAATTTACTGCAATTCTTCAAATTTCAGCAGTAGTTGCCTCAAGAGGCTATCCAGGAGACTAATAGTTAGAGAAGAGAGATCAGGCACTATGTGAATGTAGAAGGTGCCAGTGAGATAGAAGTGGTAGAAGCTGTCAAGTTACAAGAAGTTGAGAGTGCCTAAAGGTACTTGGCTTAGAGCTAACGATCTAGAGCAAAGTGGTAATCACTAAATTGTTATTAGCTCATGGCAAAATGGTGTAGGTCAGTGGAAATCAGGGATGACAGGGATGCACTGCGCAGTGACCTTACAGTGCCAGGCGAAAGAACAACCTGTAAAAAAAACCCAGTATTGCAGGTGGGTGCCAGCTAAGGCGTACCAGAAGACATAAAACCCACTAACTTCACTGAGGTCGCAGACAAGTATGTCTGTTTGGGAAGAATATCTGGGTGTTGTTCAGGCAACCTCTGTAACTGCCTGTGTGTGACTATGGGATCTCAGATTAATTTAAAAAAAAAAAAAAAAAAAGGAAAAAAAGAACTCTTAAGGTAGTTGATAAGGGCAATTGAAATGGTGTGGCAGAACTTTGGAAACCTTTTTCTTTCTTTTGGAATTGATGTGTTGTGGAATTTTAGGCTGAGTGCAAGTCATCTATTTAGAAAAAAAAAAGGAAAAGAAATGCAGAGAAATGTAGGTTTTGTTTCCTCTTTTTTTTTTTTCTTCCTTTCCTCCCCTTAGTTGTTAAACAACTTGGAAAAGAGACAACCAACCTGGGATGTTCCAGTCTAGCTACGTTCTCATTATCTTGACGGAAGTACACAAAGTAACACTATGCACAATCAGGCATTGTCTATATTCCTCTAAAGTGGAACAAGGAGAATTTAGATGAAATTAAAGCGATTTACTAAGCATGATTAATAACTGGACTTTCTGACCTAAGAGATTACTGCTGGAAGGAAGCATCTGGAGAGATTGGCCGGATACCTGGTGGGATGCAGCATGTAGCACTCTGGCGTTGCCATTCTGCCCTATACTGTGCGTGCTCATAGCCTGACATATGCCTCTTGGGATTTCATGGGTTTTCCTGCCCCTCTCATCAGACCCAACTCTAATGAGATTATTTGCAGAGGGAATCACATGTCACTTAAAGCACTTAAAATCACCAACTATACAAAAAGCAATTAAGAAGAAGAAAAAAAAGTGAAAATTCTTTACCAGTCTCTCTGTTTTATAAAGTGTGTACATACACAAATTGATAGCAAGAACATGGCTATACTGCAATGTTATGATTGTCTGCTGGAGTGTTAATATATAAAGAAAAAAGGTGGTACTTTAGATATTGAGGCATCATGCTGTTTCACATGATGAGTAACTTGGAAGCAGTTTTGTTGTATTTTTCTAGACTGAAGACTTATTTGTTTGTCTTAGTAGTTGCTATTATAAGGATGTTTTACAATGAGCAGAGGAAACCTTACCAAACAGTCCCAAAGTAATTCAGACAGCTGACAGAAGGCAGTGCTTTCTGCTATGAAGATGTTATGAATGCCTACATTTTTTTCCCTATCTCTGTCATCCGCTTTAAGTTAGGTTCGGAGAGCAATTTTATCTTTAAATATGAATCAGATGTTGTTGCCAAGACAACCTCTCCTCAAGCTTTTCACTTTGCCCACAGTGTGTGTGTAACCTCAACCAAGTGTTCTCCCAGAGTGATTGGTCACTTACTTTTCAAGTGGGATTTGATTTGATGAAGCAAAATATTCAAAGTACTTGATTTTCTTGGCTCCTTGGTGAATCAGTCCAGCTAGTTTCACTTGCTGTGTCTCTAGGGCTGGAGGAAGCTAATCACGCTGGCAGCTGGATTCCTGCGTCTGAGACAGAATATTTGACTGAAGTTAGGGCTCTGCAGTCGATTACTGCTTTCCTAGCCAAGGTCTAGATGGGGAACGTACGGTCAGTGACAGAACACAGTATTTTCTCCAGGATATCAATTCTCAGTGTAGTGATGCTGTATTTTAGGCTACTAGAGTTATGCTTGCTTTTGTATTCCCTGCAGATGTTGTCTTACTGCAAAGTGCCTTTTGTTAAACCAAAATGGCTTTTGGTTTAAGCGAGGTGCTCGAGTAGTCTGTACGAATTGGCTGCCATAGTGCTGATGGGAAGGGGAGCAGGGGGCGTGGGTTTTAGTTTGTCATCAGCGTTACCTGCCATGAGAACTTTTCAAAAGGTATCTCTGTATAGGCTGTTCCTTGTAAGCGCAGTGACAGACTTAAATAATATTTGAATAAATGTAGACTCTGTCATACAACAATATTAAATTCCCTTTTCATTTCTTATAACCTCAATGTATTTCATGCCCCTTTTGCTCTTACTTCTCACTACTTTGTCAAAAGACGACTCCTTTTCCCAGGCACTGCTGTGCACCGTCGTTATTTTAGCTTTATTAAATAACGGTGGTAATATTCTGTCTTACACTTTCAACGAAGTAGGCTCTTGCAAAGTGATGTTTTAATTAAGTATAACGGTAGCAATGCCTCAGTTTCTATTATTAAAAAATGAAGGAATCTTGTGTCAAAGGTTTCTTTGCTCTTTCACTGCCACTGCAAATTTGTTTTCTCAAGAAAGATTGGTGACAAGACGATGACTGAGAGACCATGGAGAGTCGAGGCTGTAACAAAATGAGCAGCAGGCAGTGTCCTGTCTTTGGTGGAGACATGCCGGTGGGCACTGTCCTCAGGGATGAGGGCTCAGCAGGGATCTGAAGAGCCACCCCTGGTTCCTTCTGCCTGGGCATTCAGTGGTTGGAATTTCAGATTGTTTACTGAGAAGCAGCTGAAAGATGAGAAGGACAGGAATTCATCATCCCGACTGAGATGAGAGTTTATCCAGTGACAGGCTTATATGATCACTGGTGCTCTGAACAGTCTGTGGTTTTCACTGACAGAAAAACAATTTCCCCATGAAGGAATTTTTTTTTTTTTTTACAAATATTTCCAATGTTTCAATTTTTTTTAGATATTGTATCCCTTCTTTCCAGCAGAGGCACAGAGAGAGGTCTAAATCTCTGCTACATCCATCTCCTAAAAGTCCTTTCCATTTTCTGAAAGGTTGGCTGCAGCTGAGGTACTGTTTTTCCACTTTGCAGGTTTAATGTAGTTTTCCTCTTACATTTACAAGTGTGGAATCAGTTGATATTTAATATGATCTGTATTGAAACTGCAGCATAAGTATAAATATTTATGGCTAATTTTTTTTCAAACGATGAGGTTTTTAGACATTGGCTCCATATCTCATGGTTATTTGTGCGTGAGAGAGAGGGTTATGGAAAACCCATCAAAGTCGGCCTCTGTACTGAATAAAGAAAATGCAGATTGTATTGTGGGCTGCAAGATACTATAGTGAAGGGATTGTTCTAAATGCAATATATTAAAAGTTATTTCAAGCCAGGATGTAAATGACATTTCAGATTTTGAAAAGAATAATTATCTGAACTGTCACTTGAAAGAGAAATTCTTTATCTATTAGGTTTTTATGTTTCAACCTGTAAAAGACATCTTATGGGATTTATTTTTAGTATGTGAATAAACTTGATGGACTAAAGTGGAATGACTAATAACCTTCGTCTGTCAGACACAGCCGTTAGCCGTTTGTCCTGGAGGTACCCTGCCCATGCACTTTTTCTTGACATGCCAAGCAAGCCCAGGTCTTGAATCTGTGTTTTATTTACTTTGAGACATCTTTGTGACTTGCTAAATACAGCCTACACAGTCACAGAAGTGACTGCTACTACTATTTGCATCCCAGTTTCCCCGGAGGTAAGCCTGTGCTGTAATTCACTGCCACCATATGTCTATCTTGGCACACAATTGGTTTTGTTACCTGTAAGTGTGCCCATAAGTAACAGCAACTTAGGTGCCTAAAAACTTTTGAACTGGGCTGTATCTTACTGATGGAAATTAGTTTAGTCGTCATTTTGAAATGAAGCCTGAGCATAACTATGTTGTTGAATCGAAACCCGATGTACGAACAGATCTGTACAGACCCTGACTATAAAAATAGCCTCCGAGCTTTGTCTGTCTGTACAAACTGACTCTTCCACTATCAAAGTGAATTTCCTCCATTCTCTTTGACAGCTATGGATTTCAGTCACTGGCAAACACAAATTTCAGTTCCCCTTTGGAGAATATGGAGAACAGAAACTATACTGTGGTGAACTCCTCAATTTTGCAGCGTAGCTGAGCTCTAACGTCTTTACCTGCTCTCTCACTTTCTCTCGTGCACTTGTATTTTTTTTCTTTTAGTAGGGAACTGAAGTTGGAGACTGTTGGAAATGCAAAGACATGGCAGCCAATTGTCTTGATAAAAAATTATGAAAAAATAGTTTAAACAATATTTTTTCTCACGTAGAGATTCAGCAAGAGAGTACTATTAAGAACATTAACCTTTTAATAGATTAAAAGAAGAGAAAAACATAACTAACTTGCATTTCTTTTTACAGACAATAACAAACAGTTCCCACAGTTTGTTGTGCTATTTTAAGAGTAAATATTGTTTAAACTGTAACGGCTATATAAACTATACAGTCTAAAGGTTTGGTGCTGAGGAATGTACAGAAAGAACTGTAGTTGTTTCTGAAATAGATGGATGATGTAAGAAAAACATGTGTTTACTGAAATGGATTGTGACCATAAGAGATAAGCTTTGGAGGTTTGTAAGTGGTTATTCTCTTCCCAACTTTGTAGTTTGCAGAAGGAAAAACTGAAGAAGTTCATGCCTTTTCTGATTGCTTTCCAAAACGATGCCAACCAGTTGGCTAATTTTTTAATATTTGTAAAGTACTTAGAGGATTAGTTTAGCGGGAGGACAGTGAGACAAACATCCCCTACCCCAGGTATTCACTCTAGCCTGGTAGTTGGTAACTCTCCAGGAAAGCAGAAGACATAAGGTCAGATTACTTTAGATGAAGGAGCATAGGAGGACATTTTTGCAGCTATATGGGTAGGTGCCTTAACCAAAGACCTATTGGGAGTGGTGCTGCTAAAGAGTTGGGGCTGCTCAGTGGCATATTGGTAAGGGACGCAGAAGCAGTGTGAACAAGGGAGGACTGATTGTGCCCTCTGTGCGAGGGTGAGTTAAAGTGAGTAACACATCCCAGTTAAATGTCTCCTGTAGAGTCCCATGAGTTCTGTTCCCCATAACTTGGTTACAGAGAACAAAGAAGAAAAAACCTTACATCTGTGAAATCAAATCCCTCCCTGATCTTTCCCTAATCAACCTGACAGCTTCTAATTGCTGTGTTCAGAGGCCCCACTGGACTTGTGTTCTCTTTTGAACATCCATTGTCACCTGAAATACTCCCCTAAATATTCTAAAAAGATAAATATTAACTAGGTTTATAAGAGTTTCTGGAAGGTGATGAGATTGAAGTATTTATGTCATTGGCTAATATGCAAAATAATATTCTTCAATGATAGTAATTGTTGCTTTATTCAGAATTTCACTGCCTGATACCTAACATCGTGAAGGTGTCCCAACTACATGGATTGCCGCCTCCTAGTAGATAGCCATTGTGAAGTGGCTCCTGCTTTTGGGGTGAGCCCTGGCCATTCCACCAATTTCTAATTCATTCTTACCAAGTTGTAATGTTTGATGTGATTAAATAAGCTTGTGCTATAAAATAATTTTGCACATATTGTATCACAATATTACTCGTTGCTATATAACAAGAAAAATGGATGTTAGCTAGTTTTGAATTTTACTGGACGGCAGAGATTCCTCTGGCCACAAAGCTGATACGTAGGAGTCCTGCGATAATCCTTATGTGCCTTTTAAAGGTTATTTTTCATTAGTAGTACCAGCCAGAATGGGAAAATGATGCTACTATGCCTTAGACATCAGAAAAGTCAAAGAGCTCTTATCCTACAGGCATTGGAAATTAATGGCTTGTATTTCTGTAAACTTTGTAGCTCATTTCTGCGATCATTGAAGTAGGATCAAATTGGAAGATGAGGAACAATGTTAATCATCAGATGTTACGTGGTTTGCAGGAGGTAAAGGTGTATCTCATTGCTAAAGGCAACCATACCTTACATTCGGTGTTCACGTGGCAGGGAGAGCAAATCTGGAACAAATAAATTGTTTTGCAGCTAACCAGCTCAGGTCAGAACAACCATTTTCCCCATCTTTTTCCTTTGCTTCATAACAAAACATATAAAAAGAAGTAAATAATAGTCATCCTTTGCTTTCGAAAGAAGTAAAGATAACTATATAGTGTGTGTCACATGGCTGCATCGTTTATTGCAATTGTATTTTGAAGCCACATTTACTTTACCTTAGCGTTGGTTTCCTAGCCTTTCAATTGTCCTTCATCCTGCTAAAATGTTGGGTATATCAGTGAGTGAGCATCTGTCTTACAGTGCAAGATTCCTGCAGACCTGGCAGCCATAAAGCTACAGAAAATAATTTTCTAAGTCTGTGAAAGAAACTTAATATCCTGTTCAATCTCAATATTTATTGTCCACAGAATGAATGTACTCCTTAAAAAATTTAACTCTCTTGATATTTTGCTCTATTTTTATAGTGTTGGCATCCCTTCAGACAAAGTGTGAGTGCAGAGATAAATTTATGTGGTTTGCAAAAGAAAGTGTTTTATCTATTTTTGCTTGCTCAAGCACACAGAAAGTTTATATGTCACTGTGAAACCTTAAGGAGAACACAAGTTTTCAGTAATATTGCTCGATGTTTTCCGCAAACAATCAACACATTTTCAGGGCATTTTACAGCATTGATATTTTGTTAACCAAACACATCTGTTTCCAGATGTAGGTTGTTCGGTTTGTCCAGGATGCTTCAGCATTTCTTTAAGCCATGAACTATCACACCCAACCTTGCATTTACCCAATTCAGTCTACTCTCTTCCTTTTGCGATTCTTTGTGCTTTTGTACTTGCCACCTACTGTTTCATCCACAAACTAGTTGTTTGTTTTTTCCTGGAAGCAACACCGTAGGCATAATAAGTGTCTCTGAAGTGTCACAGTTCACATGTAAAATGGCCTTTTAAAGTTGTCTTTGTGACTGTTGTAAATCTCTTCATTCCCACTCATACTGCAGAACAGAGAGTTTCAAAATGTGGCTTGTTTGGGGAACTCTTTGCAGGACTTTTGCAGTACTCAGGAGGATGCTGAGGAAAGGTCTCTGTAATGAAGGCAAACCCAACAGCTTGCAGTTTGGAAAGTCACGTAGGTGATGAAGCCCACAGCACGTTCAACAGCATTAACTGTGCTTGTCTTTCATCTCATAGACTGCCAAGAAATTTAGGGCTGGAACCTATGATTAACGTGTTGCTTGGGTAGTGGAAAATGTCCCTAATTCTGTGACTGTGGTTAGTGAAAGTGTATTTTCAATCACTGTGTTGAGTTTTGTGAGGGGTGGTGACCCTGGGACAGCAGGTTGGTTGACTGGAAATCCTTTTGTGTAACTTCTTTTGAAGACTGAAAGTGTCAACAGGAGTAGCATAACAATGTTTTAGTCTTTTACGTTTGAGTAACTTAGAAACTAAATTCTAATGCAGTATTTGCCTTAGTCATTCAGTACACAGAATTTTGTTTTAAACTTTTTAAGACATTAAAAATACCTTAAGCTGCAAAGTGCAGTAAATCAATAATGTATATTAATCCTGATTCCTAAGTAAATATGCACACTTAATTTAACTTTTTTCCTTCAGAACTATTCACAAATTAAGTAGCTGGGTTGGGATCAGATCATACCAACACAGGCCAGAGAGCTGTCAGCTGAAGATATATAAGAGAAGTTCGGATAGTTATCAGTCATTCTTTTCCATGCTCAGTGTTATTTCTATCAAGGTAACACTTCCCTAAAATATAGTTACTAATGAAAATCTATAAAAATCTACTCTCACCTATCATAAATGCAGAGCACAGCAAAATTTATCAAAATAAAACCTCTGAAAGATGGTGAAGAAATCAAAGTTTAAGAAGTTAAGCATGGAAACAGGTTTCTCAGAGTTGTGTTCAATCTGTGATGAGCCTATAGCAGAGAAAGCGCACTTTCTGGTATGAGGCATTTTTTCTTTTTCAAGTAAATTTGATGCATCATATGGAGCAGCTTCAAATGTCTGTTTCTTTAGATGTTTTGAAATAGGCCAGATTCACTTCTCCCAGGTAATTTTTGACTGTAACGTAAATGGCCATTATATTAGCATAATAGCAACATTACAGCCCAAAATTTTGGTTTTGTTTTTTTCCTCTCTATGAAGATAGACATTAATTTACAGAAGAGATAGATTGGGGACTTTTGTCATCCTGATAAATTGTGTTCTAGAATCTAAATTTTTAATATTTTCCCCTTCTTTAAAAGCCCTCTTCAAAATATTTCTGTTCTCCAAATAAGAAAATGAATCCTATGGATCTGTCCCCACAATGGCTTGGTAATAAAAGTTTAAAACTGTTTGATACTTCACAGAACTGTAGCTGGGGCGTGTAGTCTGACTTCTTGGATATCACAAGTCATACGTTATGCCTGCGTGCTTTCTAACAGGCACAAGGACTTCATTTAACGTGGTTTGTTTTTTTTTTAAAAAAGGAAGAAAAAATTAAAATTCATTCCTCAGGTTAGAAACTGTCATGAGAAAAGAACCGGAATGCTACCGGTGCCCAAGGGTCCTTACGTTGGCAAGGATTTGATATGGTAAGATACACCAGATCCTTTGAGCAGGTAAATTACTTCTCGTTGTACAAAGAGAGAGCAAAAAACCTCAGTGTGTTTTTCACCAAATGTAGAATTCCTTCCTACCCCCAGATCAGAGTTACTCTGAGCATGAGTCAACCGAGCCAGTCTGGCAGCTATGAGTGAGGATTTTTGTAATGTCACAGGGCTGTGATCCATATCATGCAGTTCTTCCACTGCTGAACTTAAATGCTACAGAGAAGGGCAGAAAAAATACATTTTACATAGTGTAGAAAAGACAAGGCTTCCTGGCTCACTTAAGTGATATGCTCAATCCCTAAAGTGCTCAGAATGTGTTGAGAATAACACAGGGATTTCTGCCTTCTCCAAGGCCTGAGAAAGAAGAGGCTGGGAGGGTTTATAGCTTTATAGGTTGTCAGTTTGAAAGATCAGTCATCATGAACCATAAACAGACACTCTCTCCCAGAAGTTAGACTTACTTTTAGGCTGCCTTCCAGGGCATGAGATGCCCTAGGGTATGAGACATCAGCATGCAGCTTACAGGTATGAGTCAGGACCTATGGGAATCTGATTTCTTCTTGACTGGCAGATGGATATTGGGTGAGCAATACTCCAAGGCATCAAAAGAGGTACTTGATGCCTGGATTTAGGCAGCTGGATCCCATCCCACTCTTTTTTTTTTTTTTTACTTTTTTTTTTTAACAGACTCCGAACGGTGCTAAGCCTGACATTTTTCTTAGCAAACTGTTCCAGTGTTTCCTTATCCTCTTTGCTACCGGATTGCATATTAATTCATGGTTCAACTTGCCAAATTTTGACTTCCAGCTGTTCAATCCTCTGTTTTTATCAACCAGGTTGAAAGATTCTCCTATGGCATACGTTTTGGCTTAGTGCTTGGCCTCGTCTTTAAAGCAGCAAAAGCAGTTGGGCCAGTCAAGTGCTAGCCGTGGCCTTTTGGCTTTGGGCTTGCTTTATTCCGGCTACCTCGTGGCTCTGTTCTGCTGTCTCTGTTTTCAGCAAAACCTGACTTTTATCTGTTGCTGTCACTGTCACCGTTCTGGCACCAGTCTTTTTGTGAGGATCTTATTTTTTTAAATGCCCTTGCAAATCACAAGAAAGGATTGATAACACTTCAGTTCACTGATGGGCAGAATGGGGTGGGGGGTGTTGGTCCATTTGAAACTCTTGGTCTGTGCTTTAAAGGGATCTGTATCTAGAGCAGATGTCTCTTGCAGCTTCTATGTCAGATATGCAGGTATTTTGGTTCTGGAGTGCACTTCAGTTTATGTAAGGCTTCCCATGCCTCCTGTACGCCCATGTAATCTCCTTACAGCAGTTGCTGCCCTGCAAGAGGAGGCTTTCCAGGCAGACATTCTTGTGTTGTCCACCTTCCTTCAGGATCTGCATGTTTCACTTTTTCCTGTTTCCTGGCAAAAATCCTACGCTTTCAGTGATCACCATTAATACACAGCCCCAGCCATTCCCTGACCTTGAAGAGGGCTTTGCAAGCCCTTACTGTCCATCCCCAACAGATTGATGTCACTGGTACATGGTCGGGAGGCTGCCTTGAAGTTCATTTTTATTCCAAAGCTTTTGTTTGCCATCACTTCACCTCTCAGGGCCTCAAACTAAACATCACTTTGAACCAGCTGCTTCGCTGTACCGATGACCTGGCCTGCTGACCTCTCCTATCTGCATATGTTTTTTACATTGCTTTTTCGGCAAGTGCAACTGCCTGTGACCCTCTCTGTCTGAGAGACTAATATTCTACTTTAAATCGCTGTTTCTTTGGTGGTAGTTCTGAATTCGTCACTGACTTCAGCATTCCAGTTTTAAGACCACCTCCACCAAATTTCAATTACAGCAATTCCATAGTCAGTAATGTAAAGATTTGGGTCTTCTGAGGTACTATTTTCTTTTGTTTGTTTTCTTGTTTATTATTACATCGCCTTATTATTACATCTTGTTTATTATTACATCGCCTCGTGCTTGCATTTATCGTATGCTTGATTCTACAACACTTCAGAGAACTCACAAAAAGAAGCGGGTTATCCCTAATTAGGCGCCAAAAAAATGTCTGCACTGCATTTCATCTTTTTGATAGTTCAGCAATGAAATAGAATTTCTATGACTATCAAAGTCTGAATGTGAAAGAGAGAAAAGTCCCTTACTATTCAAAATTCTAGTATTGGGCACCACTTCATATTTGGAACAAGTGGGATCAAGTACTGTCAAGTCAAGTGTGCTGTTTTCCTGGTACATAGAAAAATATATTTCGCAAAAGAACTCAGTGCATGAAATATGCTTCACCAAAATCCTTTTCTTTTTCTAACAATTGCATGGCAGTGCTGCTCTGTCTTTAATCCTCCTTTTAACTTGGTATTATTCAGATTTATTTTCCTTTTTCCTCCAGCCACAGAGCAAAGATAAGAAAAGAATTGGAGACTTTACTGTTTTATTAGCTTTCTCTGAATACCTTTGCAAAACAGGCAGAGGTTTTGTCTACAGTAATTCAGCTCCAAGAAGTGTCAGCTTCATGTATTTTCATGAGTTTTGCAATAAAGATTATCTATTAATAATGTTTTAAACATTTCACATTGTTTTTATGGTACTAGAATTGTCCCTGTGGCTAAGTGTAAGACATGCCTTGATCTGCATTTTGTGGGAGGTACAAGTTTTAACAAAGTTGCGGAATATTTTTCATTGTGCTGGGTTATAAAATCAGGAGGGAATAGATAAAGCTGCACACGCTTCCCCAGCTTTCCAGGCAAGACGTATGTCCACTGACTCTCATCAGAGAGCTGAATCTGTCCTCCTCTCTGGGAGTTATCAGAGCCTAAGGCTATTCCACCCATGGTGAAACACTCAAGGAGATTCTCCTTGGCCTCCCAGTGTCTCAAAGGTAGTACCATTCCTTGTCTCCCTAATTACTTTTTAATTTCTCTCTTGTTATTTATCCCTTGAATTTAACTCTCCTTCTTTTCTTTGGGGAATATATTAAAATAGAAGTGGCTTTCTTTTCTGTAACAGACAGTCTCATGTGTTATGGATTGAACTTTAAAAATACATTATAATTGAGGTACCGGAAAGAAAATTTTCTGCACGTCAGGCATCCTCAGTAGAGCCTTTCCTTTTTCTTCAGGTTAAAAAAGCAACAACAAAAACAACCCATAATTGTCTGGATTATCAGAATGGAGTACCTACAACAGCTTGTGAAGGGCAACTGGAGAAGTGGAACACAGCACAGCTCTTCCCTCTGCTGCTGCCAGGTAAACAAGCTGCTGTATGTCTGGAAAAGGGCTGCTGAACCCTTGGAAATCCCACAGGACTTTTCCTCTCCTGTGTCTCTCAAGGAACTGTGTCTACTCCTGGGGAAAAGTTGCCCTGAAAGATTTTGAATTGGGAGCAGAGATTCTTCTTGAATGCAGTGGTCCACTCACGGTACCTACCCACTGCCCCTTTGAGAAACACATGAAATTGTCTGAGTAGCAAACGCCTTAAGTGCCCAAGATTGCACTTACTGTCTTGAGATGTTAAGGTTGGCCCCTTAATGAGTCTGTGAGACTCTGGAAAGAGGAGGCTGAGATGCAGAAAAGAAAGCTGCTTCTAAGAAGGAAATACTTATTTGCTCTGGAAGTACACTCCACGAGCCAAGAGGATTTTAGGCAGGGTGGGTTATACACAAGCCAAGCTGAATACTAACAGTTCAGATGAGGCGTTGCAGGAGCGTTACTTGTCCGGTGGAGGAGGTGGTTGTTAACTTTGGAGGGCGGGGAGGGAAGACATTTCAGTTATGTCAGTCACAGTGCTGCCATCTGCCCTGCTTCAGTATGTCAGTGGCGTTCTTCTCATGGCGCTTAAGAGTTTTCCAGGGCTTTACATCCATGTACGTGAGATGCGTAGAGAAGCTGCAGCTTCCCCTGTGTTAGTGTATCGTGTATTAACATTGCCTGGGAACTAGGAGGGAAATAAATGTTTTTTCTTTCTTCCTGGGTGGGTGGCTCAGTTAGACATCCTGAAAGGTGACCCAGTGAAACTCTTGTTGTTCAAAAGTAAATCTCTTTTCCATTCCTGTCTCTTGACTTGTGTAGATTGCAGAAATCTGTTCACATTTAGCAGGGAAATTTGCACGTACAAGCTCCTCTGCAGCAGCATTTCAGAGTCTTAGGTTGTTGTTGAGTTGTTCCCTGACAACAATGTATGAGAAAGCTCTGTGTCTTTCTCGCCTGAGTTGCACCTTCCAAGATGCCAGTTTGGTACTGCCTGAGGGATGTACCTGTCCAGATCATCATCATGAGGCAGGTAGCCTCTCGGGTAACGGTTGGCAGTTTCATCGTGAACCGTGCTCTTTGTGCCCACGGTGGGGCTTTGAGTTTTTAAACTGCAGCCTTTAAATGATACAGTGAGCAGTAAACAGCACATAAACCTGATCATGTTGAGGGACTAAGTGCGTGTTACGTTATATTGGTGATACGCTAGTTCCTTAGGCTCCTGTAGACTTGACTGCTTTTCGTGAAAATCCCTGATTTATTCACTTTATTCTTAAAGATGTAAACCAAAACTGGTTACTTCTACGCATTTTGTTTTGGTTAATTCATTTCACTTCAGATTCTGTATGTGTGTGTCTGTGCATGTGTGTATGTACAGTCATGCAGAGGTGTATGAATGACTGCAATACTAGCATTACCTTGTTTTTTGGTCAAAGTAATTCTGTTGTCGGATAAGAAATTAAGTCACTGCTTATGCATGTAGTTTGTCATTCCACTAGATGAAATGTATGTATCTTTAGGTGATCTGACTTTAACTGATCGTTCTATCCTTGAGGAAAAACACTGGTGTCACACTGCAGCTATCTTCTCTTTTTGAAACCTTAATTTCTGCACAGTATAGTTTGTCTAAATCCAGTCATAGGAAAACCTCTGACATTACTAGCAGGAAATGTGAGTCAGCTTGATTACCACCTGAGGTTATACATGTATGTATGAATTATACACAAATGTAATATATAATTTATGCATTCTTTTTATTTGTCAGCTTCCAAAGATGTAAATGTGCCTGTGCTGTCAATACGTTAGCATTGAAATGGACAAGTCTTTCCCTAGGTACCATATTCTGAAACAACTTATTGGGGTCATTAGTTTGTTTAATTTTATTGTTGCTGATTTAGCTTACAAAAATGTGGATGGACTTTCTTTTTAACAATGTGCTTCAAACAATGCTGTTTTTTCTTTTAGCTAAAAATATGTCTATAGAAAATGTCACATCTATAATATCACATCCGTTATTAACCTCTAAGGAAGCCTGCATGCTTGTACAAGAAATGAACAGGGTCACTAGAACAATTTTTTATTTGTCTACTCCGTTACACATCAACTATAAGAATTTTCAAAGATCCTTAGGACTGCTGTAGGCCTGCAATACATTCCCCGAACAAACGACGTCAGTGCAGTAAAGGCACTTTGCTGTGCAGGCTCTGGCTGGCTGCGGTCAGCCAGTTCACAGATTCCAGCTGGTGTCATCCTTTTTCACCCCGGTGGATCTCCCATCAAGGGATTTGACCTTTCTGGCATGACCCTGTTTTGTGGCTTTTTGGCTTTTTTAAAATGGCCTACTGTTTGGTTAGGTGTTTGCCAGTTAATTGTCACTGATTTCCGTCAAGGTGATGCTGACTACTCTGTGCTTTTTTTTCCTCCTCTGGAGAAGTCTGGGGAAGAACAAACAGAACCTCTGGGTGCTTAAGCTGCTGTGGCCTGGAGCCGTGAAATAAAACCTAATGGTTTAGAAATTACGTGGCTTATGAAGGGTCTTATGAAGAAGAAGTGCTTTTACTTTTAAACTGTAACCTAAGTTTTGTGAATATGTTTATAAACACAGATTTATTTATTTTTTTTCCTTTTAGTCAGTTTGCTGGGATACAAAGCTGGAAGAATCAATGTCATTTTGTTTTTTCTTTGACTGTACTATTGAGAGTGGGATTTTTTTTTCCTTGATTTTGATAGAAGGAAGGAGCAGTGAAAGAATTAGAAATTGATTTGGCTTAAAGTAAGGCTGGGATTTCTTTCAAATTGAGTTTGATAGAGAATATTCTCCTCATTAACATGACCTGCAGCCCGAGTAGAGATTTGATGCTGCAGTATAAGCAGCAGAACACTCTATTTTGTAACTTCATGATCATTAAAAATAGGAATTTACTGCAGAAGAACAGTAGTCTAATTTTATCGTTGGTGTCTATTATGTCATTCTGTATTTTAGAACACTCTTCAATTACTTTCAAGGTTTAAACTGAAAGCCTACCTTTCTTTCATGATTTTGTACTTCTGATTCAGAAACTTGGGCATCTTGTTTCATCAGTGGAAAGTCATTTGTAGTGTCATGTACTTTGCACATCATTAGTTTAGGGTGCAGTTTTAGTGTGTACTTTCTATTTTCAACTTGGGGTCACTAATTTTCATGGACTCCTAGGCTCTATAGATCTAGCAAACTATAGTTTATGCATTCATACTTTGAAATTAGTTTGTAATACGTCCACTGTAATTTAGTCATAAGGGCTTTGGTTTTTTGCTGTGGTAGTGTGATAAATGAAACAGTTTTTCATCTTTTTTTTTTTTTTTTTTGTATGTACAATGCACAAAACTACTGTATGGTTCTCAAATGCACTGTTTCAATAGGTATGAGGTGAAAGTTTTCTCATGTCCATTCTCAAAAGACAGATTTTCTACGCCAACAATAGCTTCCCCTGTGCAAAGCTTCACACAGTATAGGAGAAGGTATAAGAGAACAAGGTCTAAAATACTGCCTGAAACTTCCAGATGTCACAGGGCTGACACCTGTAGAATAAAACAGCCTTTGCCTTGGTTGTCATTGCTGTAAATTCAGTGGAGACTTGCAGTTGTACTTGACAGCAGTTCAGAAAGGCCTTTGAATAATCAGTCTTATCACTGAATGCATCCTCTCCATAATCAGAAACCACTTCTGCATCAGAGTAATTCACTTATCAGTGTGGTATGCAATCTGCGCATTCCAGTTTTAGTGGAGATAGCCATGTGTTTCTCATGACACCCATGGAATTACTGCTATGGCAAGATAAGTCTATTCTAAAGGCCATCCACTCTATTTTTCAATGAAAATTAATAAAGAATTGTTCTGTATGTAGTTGTACTTGTGGACTTCATCAAGAGGAAGAAAAAGTGCTGCCTTATCCCAGGCTGAGTTTAGCCACAAGGGAGAAAACCACAATTGGATGGGTGAGGCTCATTGCCAAGTTATCAGGAGAAGTCAAAGGGCTGGATGTGATAAAAAATTGATTTCAGTGAGAGAATGAGATATGAATGGAAAGTGGGAAACCTTGGGTTTCTTTGGTGTTTAAGAACTAGCAAAGGACTATCATTATTATAGGCAGAGCACTAGTTCTTTTGTTTAGTTCTTTTCTTGTGTTTGTTTCTTTCTGTCTTTCTTCTGGTTGTGTTAGGCGCCTTACGCTGTTCAGTTTCTTTTCTTTCTCATAATGAAGGCAGTGTGGCTCTCCTGGCAATTAGATGAAATTAGAATTTTTTTCAAATCGCCTTAAAGAAAAAGCCAGAGTTTGAATTAGGCACACCTCCTTCTGTAAAAATGCAGTAGTAATGCTGTTATAACCAATAGAGAGGAAAGCTTTATTAAAATCAGAGGTTTTCAAGTATCATTGCCAGGTACTTACTCTTTCTATTTTGCAGATATTCATACACTATTTGCACTTGGCCGACAAGAAAGAGTAGATAATGCTGCTCACCTCTACTCTTTCCTGGCATTAAGGAAGAGAAGCTTTGTAGTTATGTATGATATATGTATCTCTCTTTGTCCAGTATTGATCCTACTTTGCATTAGGTATGAGAGGCACGTAATTAATGACTGTGTTTTGCTCTGTAGTGGGTCACGTAGCACCAAGTGGCAAGTTTGATCTGAAGTGGTCTTAATTGCTGTCTTAATGTGCTTATCTTGCCCTTGACAGTAGGAAGGGAGGTGACCAGGCTCAGCCTAAGCCCCTAGAGGAAGCTGAGGTGGACCTGGGCTTTTCTACTGTTAGCCCCTATCAAACTGCCAAGCAGGATTATTCTCTCTGCATTCCTGCTTTGAAAAGGAATTTGAAGATTTTTCTCTCCCTCTGTGTGAGCAATAAAGTATGGAACAGGAAACAAGAGGGAGTTTACCGGCTTATTGTGCCTGTTCTTTTCAAGCTATGGAGTATGCAAGATCAACTCAAATTGGTATGTGAGACTTCACTAAATATATATGTATGTATACATACACACACTGTTTTGGTAATGAAGAGAAAGCCACTGATCACTTTGATTTTAAAAACGTATGATGATACCATTTGAAGTTAAATTTAAAGTAGCTACTGGAATTATTATTTCTATTAATTTATAATCTTATCTTAATGCCTAATCATCAGTGGGTTGCTTTGAACTGATTGGGGTCTTTTTGTCATCTTAATGCCACCACTACAGTTGAAATATAAACAGCTGCACTTGTCACAAACTCCTAAGAAATAAACCCAAGCTCATAAGAATCTTGCTTTATATAATACTCTGCCATACACAGTAGTGTGCATATTGACCTCAAGCTAATGCTCGCTTACATGGTTAGTAGCCTGATTTTTCAGTTAGATATTTAAACATCGAAACCAAAGAATCAGTCATCCTTATAATTCGCCACCTTTGATGTTCAAGAGCTAGCAAAGAAAGGATTATCATTATTATAGGCAGAACACTATTTCTGATATGTTAAGGTTATGAACTCTTTTCTGTTTAAAGGTTGACTCTCTTCTACATACTTTAAAATACATGTGCTTATACAGATTGCCTTCCAGTTGAATGCATCTCACAGCTGTGTTGAACCAAGTTATTCAGTTTAGAGGATCATTAGAAACAGGGGGTTTTTTCTTCCCTTTTTTTAGTCCAGTTGAAAAGGATACTAAGGAAGTTGTTTCTATTACAGAAAGAACATCATATCATTTGTCTCACTGAAAGTCTCCAGTGCTTCACCTCTGTTTGGTCTGCAAGAATGTGCTGTTGGTAAAGCTGGCATTAGATGAATGTTTGTTTTTACTGGCAGCGTATACATATCAAAAGATTTTGCTGCAGAGAACATCCCAGAGGTCTCATGCTGATCCAAACTAGGCTGGAAATTGTACTCTCTTCTCTGCCTAAGTAGAGTTGACATAAGGAACTTTTCTGGTGGGAATCTGGCATTGCCACCTCCGCTTTGGAGCGGGAGATTGTCATGGGCTTCGTTCACATAAAAGCATTGTCTGTAAAGGAAAGTTAACATGTTTATTGCAGATGTTGAAAAAGCAGCCGTATAGCTCAAGTTCTGCTGGAAAGATTGGGACAGTTGCTCTCCTGTTAGAACCTGGTGTTCAACAGTCTTCTAGGTTTCAGAATTTCAGAAATTCCAGAGACACGGTTACTAAATGTAGTCAACTCTCAGTGAGATAGCTGTCAAAAAATACAGGAAGAATCATCTCAATCCTGTGAGAGTTGCCCCCAGAAAACAGATGTGCACTTCTGTTCTAAGAACAACAATGTTCCTTTTTATGTTTGAGAGGTTTCTCTTGCTTTTTTCTGTTATGGCCTTACCATCCTTCTATGGATACAGATTCCTTATTTTGTTCTTATCTCATTCTCTATCAGTAGATTAGTGTGTGTATGGTCACTCGATAAATGCTTCAAATCCCCTGCTGTTCTTAGGAAATAGAAGTTGCATCCTCAAATCTGATTATTTATTGAACTAGCTGTGCTGGAGCCGATGCTGTGGAAAAAGTATTTTCAGGCCTCTCTGGTTTCCCTGGCTATTATCACATTCAACAACAAACACAGTGTTTCCCAAGGTAACCAACATTTTCCAAGTAAGTGGTTTGTTTTTCCAGGTATCGGAATTCTGCAGATACATTTAGGTAGTGCTTTTCTCTTTGTGATAGATGAATGTTGGTTACCTTTGTGTGCTGTGCACCTGGTTCAGCCAGCCTCGACAATACATCCCACAGCCCAGGATGTCTTCTACATTTAGGCTCCATGTGACCTAAAAAGGACCAGGCACGTTTCCTGTATTTCTAATGATGCCAATGAGCTGACAGAATCATTTTGACTGAAGAGGTAAATATATGATAAAGAAGCAGTAGATATTACAGACAGTCTAGCAGTGTAACATTACTTCATGAGTGAAGGTGGAAGAAGCTACATCCTCTCCTGGAGCAGTCGTCTCCTGCTCCAGATTAACTTCAAGGAGAAGAGCTAAAATAAATCTATTTCTTCTGTCAAACAGAGAGCTTGGGGTTATGAGCATTTGTTAAAATGTCCATAAATTTTAAAAACATCCAATCAAGCAAAAAGAACTCAGTGGCTAATAGTAATAGAAGCATTACAGGACAAAATCGTGTGCATCTGCATACACAGCTGTTGGAAATGTGTACGAACACTTGGAACAAAGTACATACACAGGTGGTTCACTACATTGTGGTCTGAACGGGCTGGCATTGAACTTCCAAGAGTGCTTGTTTTATACTCGGTGCCCTCCCAATGTTTGTAGAGTCTTCTTTTAACAAATGAAAGATCCAGCCTGTCTGTTGAAAACAGTGCTGGAAAGCAGGTATCCTGAACTCGTCTGCCATTGTATAAGGCTGTCATCATTTGGGGGTTTATTGGGAAATATTAGTAATGGAAACATACTCGAAGAGTTGAAAATAGATTAGAAGTTCTGACTGCCATAGCATAGTGCACAAGGCAGCTCAGAGTCTGCTCAGTTTATTGCTGAAACAAGCAAAAGCAAATAACACGTAGATGCAATTTGTCATCATTTGTACAAGCACTAGACAGTCAGATCTGATTTCTTCTAGAAAAGACAAGAAAGAATGTTCTTCCACCTATTCCACCTTCATCAATAATTGCATTATAATCATGCCCATTGCTCTTGTAGAGGAAAGCAGATGGTAAAATGTTACTTCAGGGTATTTTGGGAAACATAGAATTTTGCTTAAAGTTTATTAATACTTCTGCGGAAGTGTTCTACAGATGACTTTAAGAATATCCTCGGGGTATCTAATGCTAATATAGAAATAATAGGGAAGAGATGATATTCTCACATTTGGATTGCAAATTGGTAAAAGAGGTTAAGTCCATTTAAGCTATCACTGGCTTACTAAAAAGTTCTTTGGTTCACCTTTTCAGGGCAATGGAGTGTTTGTAACTGAATTAAGTCTTGTCGTAACAAGAAAATAGATATATTTTGTGGGAGATTTGATAAAAAATGAATAGTGAATTTGCTGCTTCTTGGAATCAGAAAGACACATAGTGGTAATTTTTAGCTTTTTAAAAAAAAGTTTTTCCAGGCACACCAGTGGAAAAAAACGTATGCTGAATAGAAAGTCTACATAGCTGTTGTTACTTGTTAGAGGAAATATATTCAAAATAATAGCAGAGCTTGCCAAAGAGCAACTTGAGAAGTGATTTTACATTTTTGTGCAGCTAATTATTTACAGAAAAGAAGCAATAGTGCTGGGGTTTTCCACATGGCTGACAAACATACAGAAAAATTTGGTTGCTGAAATTGGAAATAAAGACAACTTCAGTAACGAAGGAAGTGGCAATATGCTACAGTGAGTTTGATGAAAGACTGGATCTCTAGAGGTGGTGATCTTGTTACCATTTGGGCCTTTAAAACAAGGTTAGTTATTGTTATGAAATACATCTTGTGCCCTAGATTTTAGAGGCTTTCTGCAGTCCTACTTCGCAGGTGTCCACGGTGGTCCCCACTGAGCTTGGAGCTTAGTTATGCAAGTTGCCACTGTAATGCTCTTCCTTGGGGAGCCTCGGGGAGAGCAGGATTGTTTTCCTGGCCCTCGGGAAACTCCTACGTGCCTTGAGGCAATTATGATAGTCCAGTCTTGTGCCTGATGGGTTTCACTGTACTCTTACAGCATCTGGGATGGTTTTTCTTCCTCTTTGTGCCTAATTAGCAAAGTGTGTCAGGCATAGAGAGATGTGTGTTTGGTTTTTTCTGAGGGGTTTTGCATGTTTTGATTTCACTGAAACATCAGTAATTTCCTTGAGCTGGTGAAAAAACAGAATTTGGTGGACTGAGAAACTGAAGTGATACAGAAAACCTTCAGTAGTTGGCAGAGAGCTACTGAAAAGAGCTACGATAATATTTTGAAAGTGTAGGAACAGTCTCAAGAAGCGTAAAGTCCTCTGATGGGTCCACTTGTTAACAAAGCTCCTAGTAACAACTAATAAATTGAAAGGGTGAAAAGCAAAGCCCCTGTTCTCACCTCTCATTCATAGAGTTTAGATTTAATCTTATGCATTGACTGAGATTTCCACAAACTAAACATTAAAATATTGTAAAAAAATTTTTTTTCTCTAATTTTCTATCAAAACAGCAGAAATTTGGTTTCTTGTGGATTTTTCACTTACAAATTGCAGCATTTCAAGAGATTGAATCTGGCATAATATACTCGTAAGGAACCTTGTCTGTCCTGACTTAATAGTGTATTCCCAAATTGGACAAGTAGCACTATCCAGGTTTCAGCATGTGATCTCACATGATTCCATGGCCTTTCAAAGACTATTTGAAGAATTTGCTCTGTTGTTGGCTAGAAGGTACAGGTGGCTGTGGTTCTTTCCCCCACCTTCCCCTGCCCTCGTAAATTAATGAACTAATTCCAGAGAAAATACATGTAGGCATCTTCTCCCTTCCCTTTCTCTTCACTAATCTATTAAAGTCGTAGTGTGCTCCCTATGAGCCAGTTGACACTCTGAGGATACAAACTTTGGACACCTTAGAATCCCTTTTGGTTGGTTACAGCCAAAGAAGTTGTTTGCATGAGCCAGATTAAGGAAATTAAGTTGGGTTTCCTGCATGCGATATTTACTGTGAGATGATAGTGATATTGGGTTATGTAGAACACTCATTTATACTATAACACCAAAAGAAACGATAATTTATAGAGAGGAGTCCAAGTATCTAAAATAGTACTTTTTGATACTTGTGTGCCTGAAAACAGGTACAATTTCATAGTTTCTGGATTCTAAGGAAAAAAAATCTGTCCTTGGCTAATTTGCATTAGTCCAGAACCTGTCATCTCTTTGATTCGAGTGCAAAGGGCTCTTGTTGTGAAGGCTTTGGGAACACATTTAGAATTGTTCTTGTTACACTGCAGTGCTATAGCCTTCCTTCCTGGATAACACTTTTGGGACTAATGACTATAACTTATGCAAGATCTGTTTAACAAATCCAAAGTAATCATATTTATTAGTTCATGGACAGTTTGACCATGGTCAGTATCAAAATGATTCTGCAATACTGGAAAGGAAACCTTATTTTAGGAACTAATCACTTAATTCATACATTTTATTTCTACAAAAGTGAGATTTGGAAGAACATTCATTAACTGTGAGTCATGGCATAATGGAATCATACCAGAGTCTGTGGAATTCCTAAAAAGTTATTGAGCAAAATTGCTAAAGTAACTAATGTGCAACTGCAAATTTGAGGGGAGATGAATACAGTGTCAGCTACTATTGAATCTATTTCCATAAATTAGATACCACTTCTTTTCACTTGTCTTTTTAAAAATATTTAAGTAAAAATATGGTTCTACACCTCATAATATTTTACCAACTGTTTGCAATTATTCTCTGTATAATTTACATGAGTAAATGGAATTTCCTTTCTCCATAGTTTTATAGAATACATAATAGGAGGAATTTCTTTGGCAAATGCTATGCTTGAGCAAGAAAATAAAGGTGAAATTTTAAATTCATATATCCTATAAAAATAGAGGGAATATATATTTTCTGCACACGTCAAAAAAACCCCAAATGCAAAGAAAGATTCCGTGCTGCTTCTTTAATTCAATCTAAAGGTAGTGAAATTGCAGCAAAAAAGCTACAGTAGAGAGAGAAAGATGATTTGTCGTGTTACTGATGGATTGTGATGTGTAAAATACAATTGGAGATGACAGGGGAATATCAGAAATCAGAGAAAGTTTTTAAAGAGGCCTAAACAATGCTTGGCAGTTAAAATAAGATCATGGTTATCTTACCAAAGATGATAAGTAATCAAGCTAGTAATAAATGATCTGCCGTGGGTGGAGGGGGGTGCTGGGGTGGGTGGGCGTGTCCACAACGTGCACTCTGTTTTTGCGAACTTGAACAGAAAATGATACGACGTTTGTAATCAAGGTAAAGGAAGGGGCTGGAAAAAAATATTGCAAAATAGTTTTCTCTGGAGTGGGACAAGTTTGAAGAAGGTATCCTTTATAAAGCCAAGTATCACAGTTAAAAGTTTTATCTGCAGGAATTAAGCTATTCTAATGCCCATTCAAGTCAACAGGGAAGGATTTTTCCTGACTTCAGTGTACTCCGGTGGAGATTCCCAAAACGTTTGGCTTTACTTAAGTTGTCCTGCTTAGGTCAGGCTGACCTTATTTTGCTTAAAACACAGACAAGGCTTATGGAGGATGAAGAGTGATGGATATTGAGAATAATCCAGTGAACACTCAGCTGGGGAATTAAGGCTTTTGAGGTGGCTATGAAAGCCAGCCATTGACAGAAACGAAAAACGTAATTTGTTTTTCTAGCACATGCCGAACAAGTGCCAAAATGAGTGATTCACTGTCTTAAATTTTAAATTAACAGCATCTGTCCATTTTGGAAAGCAGCTTATCAAGCCTGCAGTTTTGTGACAGAGGATTCTACAGTGTCCTCCAAGCTTTTGTGATCCTGGGAAGTACTGATGGTAAAACTAGAGAGTGATATAGTTTATATACTAGCGCAGACTGCCTCGTCCAGAATGTCAGTATGAGTAAAATCCCAATTCTTAAAACATGTTCTTTGCCTAAATGACTGTATTTTCGATGCTGGATCCTCTTCTTGGTCTGCCTTTAGAAATTTACACCTAGAAATGAGAAAAAATACAGCTGCATCTTCCTTGTTCAAGTCATTACAGCACAGAGAGATTGTTAACACTATGAAGACAAAACTGTAAGAATGGAACGGTTCAGCTTGGTTTCTGTTCCAGCCAGGTTTAGTGCAAACCACCCTATTTAATTTCATAAAACCTGTTTTAGTGTATTAATAACAAAACAAGCTCCCGTTTCCCACTGTGACTGTGAGCTAATTACCAAGCCTCTACCAGTTTAAACATTTTCTGATCCAGAAAGCAGCCTTCCTCTGCTAGAGAAAATGCTTAAAGAATGGGGCCAAAGCTCCTGTTTGTTTTCTCCCCTGGAAAGGCATGCAGGAGTGGGAACAGCTAAGGGCAGAACGACACCCCTTCAAAGCTTCACAGCTCTCGCTGCTGTGGAAGTGCTCTAGAAACCAGTGCAAGAGGCGTTTATCTGAATTCCTCCCCACGGTCCCGTATAGTGCCAAGTGACGCACAGCGCAGCAAGAGCAAGTGTCTTTAAGGCACACTTTGATGAATCATATTTTAAGCAGTGATCTTCATTATTAGAAATAGGATTAAAGTGAAAACCCTGGCGGTAAAACAGTACCAGTCTTTGGTGTGCAAGGGGTAGCTGGTTGTCTGTTCCTGTAGATGAGAGTGGATTTGCAGACTTGCTTCTCTCAGTTACTCCCACAGTCAGGAAAGGATCCAGCTACAACTGGAATGGGAGGATTTCTAAGCTGCTCTGTGGTGTGTAAACGTGGCGGCAGGATGAACGGTATTTTGCAAGTAAGAAATTCTTGAAGAGAAATTGTTATAGATTTAAATGCAACATTCTGGACAAAATGAATCACAGAAAAAAAATGCCAGTTTATATGAATTTCAGCATTTCTTGGTAACAGTAGGCAATGAACTGAATTGTGCTTGAAAATAGATTAAGATACAGAAGCATCATTATGGCAATCTTCATTATTGTTAATGAAAACATGGCAAACTCCTATCTTTTATAGTATCACATGCATATTTTATCTTTAATGTGTGAATGATCTCATTTACAGTTTGATGGAGACAAATTTTGTCCATTCTCCCAGAAGACAGTCAAAAAACATTCCTTTCTTAAACAGCTTAACAATTGAAATACCTCGAAAGCATTTGTGAGGTGCGACATAAATAAAGCATAATGCTTTTATTAAATGTGTTTTCTCCACACATTCATAAGAAGGAGGGGGTTTGAATTCTTTATATTTAGTTATTTTCATACACTGCCCATGGTTTTTGAAGGGTCTCTGTAACTTAGATCACAGCTATTTTTTGCAAAAATATTTTGGTTCAATGTCTGACTTTAAAGAGTTAATATATCCACTTTAATTCAAAGGATAACTCTTGATTTGTTCTTGTGCTTTTCCTGTGTACACTGCAGGGGAGAAGGAAAAAAAAAAAAGCTTGGTAGGTGGGGCTGGGGGGGTTGCTGTGTTTTGATTGTACAAATATTCGACTTCCTCAGCAATTCCAAAGACTTTATCTCTCTTCTGAAGCATTGTTGCACTCTTACCTGTAACCAACACTTATTGTTAATTTTTTTATAATTTCAATCTACAACCAAGTTTTTATACAAACAAAAGCAGAACTGGCTGTAGTGGATAAATATATGAAAAGTGACCTGAAAGGAATTTTGTAAAACAAACAAGAAGTTACTTGGTTTCTTGATGCTCTGTGTTTTAAAAAGGGATTATAAAAGTGTTTGGTTTCAAAGAAGGTTACTTTAAACTTATTTCTTGTGTTCTATGCTAGAAATATCAGTAATGCCAGCTCTTATTCTCCTGTTTTTCTGAAAGCCTGCTGAGCTATACAGGTGTGCGTTACCCTTCCTAATTTAATTGGGGTGAGCAGCACGTTGAACGTACAACTAAGATGTGCTTTCTGTAAATGTTTAGACATTGAATTTTTATAGTTATAATAAAAAGTAAGTAACTAAGTTCTGCACAGAAACTAAATGCTTTCCCTACTTCTTCTTATTGTTCATAATTGACTTTGTTTACTCTGTAGTCATTTTACGAGCTCCATGACTTCTCTGTTTTTCTGAGTGTTATTGAAGCTAGATAGTCTTAGTCCGGATGTCTAAGGGTTTGTCTCTTTTACTTGCTTGTGACTTGCGTGAATCTTGCAGAGATGTAACTGCGTTAAAGATGTCAGTCTCTCTGGTAAATCTGATGGAAAATCATTAGTGTGTTAAGAAGTACTGGGGGGAAAACAGGCTGAGAGGCTCCTCCTTGCTCCTCTCCGTCCTTCCCTTATATACAGGCCACAGAAGCCTCCTTTCCTTAGGAAGCCTATCTAGAGTTGAGGAGCATCAGTGCAGTTGACAAAAGAAGATGTTTTTCCGTTGCAGTGTATGTGCGCTTTAAGGGCAACACTATTTTATTGGTGCCTATTGAGTGACATTCCATTCCAAGCGAAACCTCTGTCTTTCACAAATGTGCATCGCTCTTTCAGTTGCAGATGGCAAAGAGTTTGTGGCTTTTTACTCTCTCTCCATCTATCTTTGTAATACCGATATTGCAGGAAGCTTATATTGCCTGAGGCTACGGACAGCAGTCTGATTGCGCTTTCTAGAAGAAGTCACATTAGCAACGAGCAGTTACATAAAATTAAAACAGATGTGGAAGAGCTAAAGGGTTTCTGTTATCAGGCATCCTTCCAGTGGAAGGCAAGGAGTAGCTGTGAGCACTGTTTCTAATCAGGGCCTCATTTCTTATCAAACTCTTCTTCTGAGAGCTCCAGAAACAGTGATGTCCCAATGACACTGGCCCTTTCCACAGAGCCAGTCTGCAGCCAGGTGGATCCCAGCCTGTGCTGCAATCCTGGATTACGTTTTCCCAGGTACAAGACCTTATACTTGTCCTTGTTGAACTTCTAAAGGTTCTTGTTAGCCCACTCTTCCAGCCTATCCAGATCTTCCTGCAGGGTTGCTCTCTCTTCTGAGAAGAGCTCTCTCTCTTCCCCACATAGTTTGCTGTCATCCACAAACTTCATCAGAGTGCACTTGATCCCATCATCCATATCACTTCTAAAGAGATTAAATAGTGTTGGGCCCAGTATCTATCCCTGGGGGACCCCACTTGTGACAGGTTGCCAGTTTGAAAAAATTATTTACCACCACCCTCTGGGACGGCCAGTTCCCCACCCACAGCATGGACCCACTTGTCTAGACCATAACGCATCATTTTCTGTAGGAGGCGGCTGTGGGGAACCGTATCGAAAGCCTTGGCGAAATCCAGGTAGATGATGTCCCCTGCTTGCCCCAAATACCTCTCTATTTGTTGGGAAGTTTCAATAGATAGATTGTGACTCCCTCTGGTATTCGAGCAGAACATAGGAACTGTTCAATATCCTGTAGTTAAATAAAGCCTAGATATCATTAATTTCCATAAAGGTTTGGGCTCTCATTAAAGGTTTATGAAGAAGTCAACAAAATACAACCCAGAGTGCTAAATCAGGTCTGTGCTTTGAACAGGGCAGGAAAGGTAATTTTCTGAGTGGCACCATTCCTGCAGCACTGAGAATCCCCACCACGTGCAGTCCCAGCTGAAGTGGCTTAGCTTTTAGGTCTGTCACAGAGGTATGTCCTAGGAGATGGCTTTGAGTCATAAGGTTTTGATTTGCACCAACTGTTGGTTTCACAGTATCATTTTGCAATTTACAGAAACCTTACAAAATCTTTGTCACTAAAATGAGAAAATCTTAACCGGACATAGAATTGTAACAAAATAAAATCTATCAAAAATAGATTTGCTTTTCTGTTAAAAGTTGGCTTTCCAGGGCAGAATGTATGATCTTTATATATGATCTTTAAGGTCCCTTCCAATCCAAACCATTCTGTGATTCTATGATTCTATAAAGTTTTCAGTGAAATTTGATCGTTCATTTACAGGTGAGTGCCTCTGCCTGATAGCTAGTCTCCTCAGCATATAAAGGATGTTGATCATCACCTGTCCTGGGCATATATAGTTGTTCTTGTTACAGGAAAAAAAGATTATTTTTTTTTTTTTTTTTCCCCCCTCTCTTTAGTCTTCTTGGAGAGAATCTATATATAGTTCCCAGGTTTTAATATTGACTATTCTTTTGGCTATTCCATGCTGAAGTGTTCTCCCTTTCCTGTGAGGGAGTGTAGGTATGGCTTTGGAAGATCAGTTTGACAATTTCTGCACTAGCCTTTATGGGTACTGGAGAAATTATACTGGAGCAAAACACCAGTGGGTGTTTTGAAAGGGAGGAAAAGGAAGAAAAGCTCCCTTGGAAAGGAGTTCGGCTTGTCTCTTCCTGTAAGGCTGTAGCTACACTTCCTTGCTTGGAACTAGTAAAACCTGAACCCCCCTAGCCTCTGCAGAGACACCTTCTTTCTGCTTCAAGAAAAGAGGAAAACACGCAAAAGTGTAAGCCTGTCTGTGTCGTAACACGTTGTATTTGTAGAAATCCTGCACAGCTCTAAGCAATGACTTCAAGCTTGTGTTGGTTGCTTCTGCCTTTCAGTCATTTTCAAGTGTGTTTTGAATAAGCCAGTAAGCCAGCTTCAGTATTTCTCTTTGTATAAATCAGGCCTGGGAAGGACAGTATCATTACCATAGATGGGAACAAAGAATGCAATGGAAGCTAGGCCAAGAAGATTCTATTTGCTATGTATCTTAAAATTAAAAAATTGTCTTCGGACATGTTTAGAGAACTGGAGCTGCTAGACCTCATGTCTAGTACTAAGCCTGAATTGGAGAAAGACATGTTATTTATTATGAGGAAAATTAGCTCATTTTTAATTGACATTCATTTAATCCTATCCATTTCCATCATTTCTCCTGGTTGATTTTGACAAAGCATTGCTAAGAAGACAAAGAGCAGTTTAGAAAATTGTTTGGGTTAGTTTCTTAGTAGCTTCTAAAAACTGAAGTATTTGACAGTGAGGAAAGCACTAGATAACCTGAATGCTTCAGTGAGTACTGTGTAATGTTTTTTCACTCGGGTCAGGTGAGCTGTCCTTACAAAAGATCTTGTAAAATGTTGAGTGTATTGTCCTTCCATTTGTAGCTGAAACACTTTTTCTACTGGTGGTGGCAGTAGCTGGAGAGGAAGGTCAGAAAACTTTCTAATTTATTTGTAGTTGTAATGGCACCCTCCATCAAATGGACGTAATCTGTCTAAGTGGGGATTGGTTCTTTCTTCATAGTCCAGTTTGTGGAAATGTTATAAAAGAAGAAATAAAATGAAGAAGTTGTTTAGAAAAAATGCATTTCATCTAGGGACTTCATTCTTTAAGTGTTTTTCCCTGTGATATTGTTTATATTCTACCTGGTTTTAACCATGTTGTGTAAAGGACACTTAGAAAACATGGGTCACGTTTTTGTCAATGTCATTTGCACACAATGTTAAGCTTTCTGAAGCGTTGAGAAATAGGTCACTTCCCCGGAATTCAGCAGTTAGTTTTCATGTTTAGTGGAGCTGAAGGTTAGGAAAAATTTCAAAGCCTCTTTTGTTTTTCTTTTTTAAGCTATTATTCGACCTTGAAATGAAAACTCAGTCACTAAACTATGCTAAATAGCTCGTTTCCCTAGTTTGCTGATTGAGCTAGATGGCCTTTGGAGATATTTATGAAGATGACTTACCTTTCTCTTATATACAACAGTCATGCTTCCTCATCCATGTAATAGAAACAAGAGAAACTCAGGCCTAAGATTTTCACATTCTGAAATGGTTTAGTTATTTCTGCAATAAATTTAGAGTTTTGATCTGAGGCCTGAGTTTTACATGTTAGAATGAGTCATAAGATACAATTTTTTTCCTAAGAATTTGACCTATAAAAACAAGATACATACCCAGAGAAAGTTAGATTCCTACAAACGTGAACATTTCAGCTGTGTTACAGTTGTGTGACCGCTGTAATTCTGTATGTGAAGAAAGGGAAAAGCAGCTCTTCCTTCCTGTGCCCGCTACAGTTGGAGGACAGGGAAGTTCGTTAGGGACCTGCTGAGCCATGCTGAGGATGGTGATACGGTCAAAATCTCTGCACTTCTAAAAGTAATGTTAAAATGAGCTTCCCTATGTGGAGAGACAATGGTTTTCTTCTACACAGAGCAAAACTCATCAATTCACATACTAAGTTCACCCCCCTTTCTAAAATTCTATATGAATAGAGAAGCTGGAAGCGAATGGAAATGAGTAGTAATCTTGTCTGAGGTTGTTTGGTTTGGTTTTTTTACTTTTCCATATTATAGCTGGACATGCGGTAGGGCTACAGAACCCAACGTAACTTTAGCTTGCTTCTCCCCCTGCAAGCCCCCATCCTCCCGGCAGGCAGGCAGGCAGGCAGGCAGGCAGGCAGCGGCGCCGGAGCCGGGGGAGCGGGGCCGGCGCTCCTCGCCGGCAGCAGGGGGAGCTCCCACACCGCCTTTTCACCTCCGCCACCGCGCTGGGCCTGGGACATCCCTTCCTCAACTGGCAGGACAACAGGGGCTGAGCCAGACCAAGTCAGTGACACCGTGGTCCCCCTCTCTGAAGTCGGGATTCTTCCTTAGTGTACAAGGCCACTAACGGAGTGTAATCCTACCTCTCGCTTTTCAAAAATCTCTCTGTGAAGATTACATTATAGACACCTTCAAACATACAATACTGAACTAGGTATGAGGAATTAAGCCTTTATGCCACAATGTTCTGATCTGCATGTTGCTCATGTAAGTCCACAGCTTGGGCATCTACCTGATTCACAGATAGGAGCTAAATGCATCACTTATCAAAAGTTTAATATTTGGAGACAATTCCTATAGAAGGGGGGGAAAAGGGCTTTTGCACATTACTATCATGTTTCTCTTTTTTGGCTGCAGAAAATCACTTCCTAATTCCTCCCGTGTGCACCAATTTCATTTCAGTCATGTAGAAAGCGTTAGGAAACCTTTCTTTAGTTTTGAGATAATGCGTTAACCCATTTAATGTAATAATTTGTCTAAATCTGGAAACATTTCCAATCCTATGCAAAACTTGGACATATTTTATTCAAAGGTAATATTCAGCAATAGGACTTTATTTGAATTTTGTTTTATTTACAAATTGAAATGTAGAATGAGTAAGCATAATAAAATCCATTTGATAGTTGAAGGTTTCCTAAGGCATTGCAAAACTTGTGTTAATCTTTCACGTACAAATGCACAGAAAGTGGCTTGCTGTTTTCAGAAGTCTCTCAGAAAATAGTTTGCAGGCAGTTAGTCCTAAGAGGAAATTTGCATCTGACATGTATGTAATTATTTAAATTCTGGTGTTTCTTCTTTTACTGAAATCTGTATGTCTTTCCTGCTGGCTTTAGTAGGCATTTGGTAAACACTAAGATGGGAAAGAATATGATCATCTTGTGTGTCTTTTCATTATTCTTCTAAACCTGCTCTTCCTCATCTTTATAGTAGTGTTAACAGGGGGGGGAAAGAAAAGAAAAGAAAAGAAAAAAGAAAAGACAGACTTCTTGGAGAAAACTAATAAAAAGTAGCCTTAAGCAAAAATCCAAAGGAGAACATCTTCATTGGAGGCTTCAAGTAAATTTGGCAAGAGTGGCTTGGTGTCGCAGATGGGGAACCATCCAGCAGAACTCTCCTTGTAGTCCTCAGGAAATCAAATTAGCCTGACAAATGTCTGGCTGCACACTTCAGAACTAAACTCGTGAATGTTCTAGCAACATCTGCTGTTACTTATGTGAATGTGACAGAAGAAAATTGAACATAACATGTGCTAGTGAGCCAGCAAATCTGACTTTGATCTCTCTCACTTATTCAGGACAAAAGGAGGGAATGAAGTACAAGATGGAAAACAATTTCTAAAATACAATTTTAAAATTTAAACGATGACTAAAAAGATCTAAAATGTCCTTTTTCAAATCATGCTGTCAGTGTGCAGCAGGTCATTTTTTCTCGGAGCTCCTCTTGTTCAGAACAGTTGGCCATTCAGTGAGGAACAGGAGCTGATTTTCTAAGTTGATATACAGCAATTTGTGAGAAGAGTGGACTCCTGATATCAGAGACTTTACAGTCATTTCAATGAACCAGAGAGAGACAAATCCTAACATCAAATGTAGTCATGAAAACTACTTCTTAGCAAGAATAATTAATAATTAAAGGCATATTTTCACAATTTGAGGAGAAAAATATGCATAATATAAATTCTTCCTAATGAGCTATTTTGATCAAGGAAGTACAATACTACATCTTTTAAAAGAAAAAAATGTTCTTTGAACCCATAATGTTTGTAAAAGAGTATTTTTGAGAATCCTTTACTTACATTAAGGCTATTCATGCTGCCATCACATTTACACACCACTTGGCAGATTGTCACATCCTTATATTCATTTTCAACTTCATTCTTTCCCATATGTGGAATAATTTTTTACTCCAATTTTAAGAATAAGTGTGCAGATGCATACTCATCTCAGCCACGGCTATGCTATCCCTTGCATACCAAGCTCAGTATTGTTTACATTCTTGCTATTTCTTTGCTAATGATAACAATTATGGGTAAAAGCATTTTACTAATGATGAAGTGGTAAGAGCAAGCATTTGGAATATTTGATTCTAGCTCTGCTATTAAGTTACTATTAATTTAGGTTTTAAATGTGTCATAGAGGAACTGAAGGAACAGTCTGACTATTGACCTGTGTTTTACATGGGATACGAAGCAGCTCAATGAATTCCCGCTTGTGCATGCAAAACAAGCTTGCGTATAGTTACCAGTTACCGCATTTAGGTGCAGAGTCCCGTGCGGATAATGTTATAGGCAGTATAGAAGTACAGAAAGGCCTTTTCAAACAAGGTGAACTCGATGTTCTGTGGTCTAGCTCTTAATCTGCTATGCTCCAGAGGACTAACCTAAATGTCTCACATCACTGAGTTGTGCCCTCCTCTCTAAATGACCACACAGCACTTCTCAGATCTTCATGGCTTTTGAGGGCAGAAGAAGAATCAGTGTGTGTGTAGCTCCAAATAAAACACAGGGAATTTTAATGTTAAGTTCAAGAATCAAATCTGTTTCTCTTGTATGACAATCAGTTTAAGAACACAGAGTGAGTCAGAAAAGTATTATTTTGTAGCTTCACCTGTTTAAGTACACTTCTGTGACACTGTAGTTTTGAGTTTGCCAAAGCTTCGACTACGGTTTGAGTGCGAGGAGCTATAAAGAACAAACTTCTTTACTCCTCTTCATGTATCTTTACAATTATTGACAGGTAAGTTTTGAATCCCATATTTTTAGTAAGATAGTGAGGTGGTGAATGGTATTCTTACTTGCATTTCAGGGACTGGGTTGAGCTTGCCATTTTCTTAGTGTAACAATCTTTTGATTTGCTCACTGAACAAGTCAGATACAGACGTTTTCAATGAAAGATGGCTGTGAAAGGAATAGTGGTGTGTTTCTGTGGAATGATATATTGGGCCATAGCCATACTTAAAGTGTTAGCATTTACAGTGTGGCTTTCAAGGAAGCAGATGTAACGCTGTAGCTGGGTATACTGTTGCCTCTCCACGTGTGGACCTTTCCTAACAGGCTCTCCACCCCAAAATTTGTACAACAGACCAATACGGTGTTTGTGCTTGTAGCAGTGTTTCTTTTCTACTGGCTGCAGGCCTTGAAACAGTTCTGAAGAGAGGTTCCCAAAGTCTGCTTAATCTTTAGCTTTAGGATAGCCAGGAGTCAGGAATTTTGGAAGCATCCTGGTTGCCACCCATGCTTACAGGAAAAGCAGCAATGTGGAATCAGAGAAATTCTTGATTAAAATTTCTGGTGTTTTCTTCAGCCTTTTTTTTTTTCTGGTGGCTCCAGAATGATTTTCACATTCAGTGATCTTCTTTGTGATACACAAGCATTGCTCCTTGCAGGGATGGGTGGTGTGTTCCAAGGCTGAATCAAGGAAAGTTTTGGATTGCAGAATAGTCCTAGGGTAATAGAGACTGATGAATGTATTATCTCTAATATTATCAGAAGTTAAGAAATAATAAAGTTACCTTTAAGTGCTTCTATTTTTTTAAGACTTTTAAAAGGCAGCTTACAACTTAATCCTTAGGAAAATTTGCCTCTTAAGGAGAGCATTTTTGCACTGTTTCCAATACCCTCTTACATATGGGCAGCAGTAAGCAAGGGCCAGAGTCTCAAAGGTAATTAGGTGTTTTAGTGCTCAGTGATGTCTGACTCAGCCGCTGAATTAGGCAACAAGTCCACTGAAGGCACAGGGAAGGGTGTATCTTTACCCAAAAGAAGGTAAAATGTCTTCAGAGCCCCAGACACAGACTGCCGGCTCTTTCTGCTGTGTGCTATAAACACAGAGCAGCAAAAAATCTAGAGCAGACCAAATATAAAGTACATATATTTTATTCCCCCAGAGGGAATGTAATGACATTAATAGACCTACATAGATCTTTTGGAAGGCTTTAAGATACTTTGGTAATATTCTGCTTTGTCAGCATGTTTTTTCACTTACATAGGCCAAAGAGAAATATTAAAAGAAGAAAAATTGAAGGAAGTGATCACAGCCAGTAGGCTGGAGCTGACCACCAGATGAAAGATCGGTGTGGTTCATGTAACGTAAATGAGACTAGAGGTGGCTCGTTGGCATGTGGGCTAAGCTTTGGGCAGTTTTGTGATGCTGATTCGTGGGAGCTTGTGCGTGTGTGTGTGTGGGGGAAACAACTCAGGTGATTTTTTTGAGCATTTGACTGTGGTTTTATGCTTTGCTCTTCATTTAAGCTCTATTTAAGAATTGGTCAAGCACAGAATCAGCTGAAGATCTGAAAGGTCTTAATGCAGATAAAGGACATGATTGGCAGTGGAATGAATTTCCTGATCAGAAAGGCTTTTAATTTCATGAACATGAGGTCTTCTATTGATAAGCGGATAGGTAAGAACTGGTTATCTTCTTTAATATATATCTTTAATGCTGTACCAACTGGTCTGTGTGCATATACACTGTCTACATATATATAGTGCTTCTAAGCCATACACTGGTTTTGAATACAGATCTTAACACCCGCTCCTCTCCAGAATATTGTTTTAAAGAAAGAAATCTGTGGAATTGTGGGTAAATAAAAGCATTTCTGGAAAGTAGAACAAAAGGAACCAAAATCTAAATGACAAGCCTGGTACATAGCTTTCTCAGACATTTATATCTGGCTGAGTCAAGGTTTATTTTGTTTTTATGGCTGCCATTGAGGCGCTCTGCTTTGCTTTTTTTCTAGCCAGCTCAGAATTTGTTGCTGTTGTCTTCCCAGACTCTTTAAGTCTTCTCAACTTACTAATGTATTATTTTGGCTGGCAGTCTACAGAGCGCCAGTATTCTCAGGAGGAGAGCATTAAGGGAAAACAGGTATTCATCTTGATATTGCCAGTTGAATAAAAATGATTAAGAGAACAAACTGTTGAATCTGAAGATACATCCCCTGACTGCAATTCATTCTTTCTTGTGGCTTTTCAACATCTTCGTTGTGGGCTTTTTTTATCTGAGATTTACCATTTTTCTGCATAATATACAAACCAGTTACGTAGTTGGCTTGAAATGGCTCAGAACTTACCAATCTAAATGTTTTCCTCTTTCAAGAAGATTAGCAAAATCCAACACCTTCTGCCTTTCCAATTGTCTACAAGTTGCACTTAGCTAGTCATCAGTTCTCACTGGACTTTTAATGGAGAGCGTGAGCCCGCTCCACGGGGTGATCCATCCGATCTATCAATTCAAATCAAGACAGTACCTTCTGCTGGACTTCTTTGCCCTGCCTTGTAATCTCATGTAATCTCTTTTCCTTCTCTGGCCAGCGATGGCATGAGTGCTCTCTATTGACCCCTGTAATGTTGGGCATATTGTGGAATCAAATAAGGATGTTAGAAATTTATAATTTGCTTTTGCTTGGTTTCAAAGCAGTTAAGTGATCTTACAGCTGGTGGGAGAAGCAACCCTAGCCATTAATTTTCTCATTTAATGTAAGCACTTTGTTCCAGACTCGTTGGTAGGGAAGAAGGCAACAGTAAAATGAGAAATACAGTCAGGAAAAATAAAGACAGATCAGAATGACTTCATTGAATGGATGGCCTGTGATGTAGTGAAATCAAATTTCTCTGTATTGAATAAAAGTAATGCTCTGTGAAAGTACTTCATAGACAGCTCTGTCTCAGGAATTTTCTCTGCTCGTGTTTCTCACTGTCCTATTTTTTTGTTCTTTTACATTCACTTTTCACTTGTGCATGTTTTCACTCAAAAAGCAGGGAAAAAAAAACAATAAACAGGAGAAGAAAAGTTTCTATTTGACATAATATCACTAGTATTTGTCTGTTTTAAAGTGAAAAATAGGAAATATTCTGCTATGTGGTAAGATTTTCCATCTCAATTTCTGGAGCTCTTTGAAATACCCAAATTCTCCCCTTACGAACCCACAAAAGATTTTTTTTTTTTTACCTTTCCTTATGTTTTTTATGGGCAGAAGTTGAATTTCTCCATAGCAAAGGAAAACAAGGCACAGCAAAGGAAACCTGTGGGCAGTAGGTTCAAAAATCCATCATTCCTTGGATTCTTTGATCCATAGAGGCTAATAAGGAAGCCAGGTTCCTTTAGCTCTGAGGGCATTCTGAATGCAACCATTGCACAGTGGGTTGCTTTTTCAGGCGTCTCTATGGCTCAGTAAGAGACTCACTAGAGTATATGCAAGATCAGAAAGGCATCCTTCCTTGGTTACCACCTGCAATGGATAGCTAGGACTAATGTGCTAAGTGTTAATAGGCTCACAACACTTAACGAGTTTCCACTGACCAGGCAGCTGTCAGCTGGAGAGGTGTTGGTCTCCGTCACTTCTTGTAATGGGCTGATGAGATGCTGTCTACTTTTTTCTTTTCTTTGCGTACAACATTGTGTCGGTATGTTTTCTCCTTGAATTCTTCATCTGCCAGCTATTACTGATGCAATTATTGCTCTGCTGTCAGCATGATTACCTTTGTTACCTTACATTACTTTAGCTCATGTACTTTCTCATGCCTTGGCAACAATTTTCTTAGCAGAACTGAGCCAAGCTTGTAATGTACCCAAACCAGACCTTCAGTCACAGAGTCCCTCGTCCAATGGTTACATGAATGTGTTCAAAATAAACTGAAGCGGAGGAGAAAAGCAGGCTTGGTGGCAGCAACACTGATGCAAGACATAGCGGAAAAAGATTTCATTACAATCAAATGGTGGTTGGCAGTATGGATGTGTAGGGAAGTACAGCGTTCAGTTCAGTAAGGACGAGGGGAACAGGAGACCCAGAGAGGTGAAGATTACAAATACCCAGCTGATTACCAATATCTTTTGCTTTTGGAAAATACACACAGGTAGCATTCTTCAGGGAAAAATTGTTTTTGAGGGGAAGAAATGCAGATTTATGGCTTGTCAGCATTTAATAATATTTGTTATTTTGTTGTATATGTGGAATTGTTCATACCAGAAGAATAAGAAGCCTGGAAACTATGATGCTACCTTTTAATACGGTGAATTGAAATACCTTTTGAGCTAATTTTTCATTTAAAATGTTCTTAGCTTTCACTTTATGAAAGCATAAACAAAAAAATTAAAAGCTCAATATTCAAGTATTTTTTCAAGTTATCACTACTGCCAGCAGCTTCAAAACTGAGCTCCTGCACAGGATCACTACTGCCTTCTGCCTCAGCACCTCATCAGCAACATCACCATCTGAACCCAAGTGCGCTGCTGAGAAAGCATACACCATTTCCTTACTATAAGAAAGTCTGAAACAAAAGACTCTCTGTATTTTTGTTTCTATATAAATACATCATCACCTTTTCTTTTATGTCCCAGTACATAGACACACATACACAACTGGAAACCAAAATTATTTAAATACATCTGTTCCAGCAGCAACATGTGAAAGATTAGGTCTGATGAGCAGGAAACACTGGAGATACTTGCTGTTAAACTACTAAATATCTCCCCAACATGTCATTCATAGTCCTGAACATGGAGGAGGAAAGCCCAGAAGGGCTCCTGGGGCTGCCATCAGCGGGTCCCTGGGAAGTGCTGCAGCATGCCCAACCTCATGTACCCTTATTGGGACTTCAAGGGATCCATTGGCCTTTCACCTACTCCCAAAGTGGGTAGTCTCTGGTTTGTGTATCTTGGCCAGACAAGGATTTTGCTGTTGTGGTTCACAGCATCAAGGAGGCTTCGGATCTAGACACATCTCTAAGGAACAGTTGTTACATAAGCGCTAATCTGTTACAGATCATTTTATAATTAAGCCCTTTAGAAACTGGTAATCATACAGCAAATGCAGAAAGGTACACTACAATCCTAGATAGGTTGTATGTTTTATTTACCTGGTAAGTGGAGTGGGGGTTTTTTTATTGATAGCTGAAGGTCTGACTTGAGAAAGAGTCTTCAATATAGAGGTTAAAATGCATCTTTGAACAATGATAATGGAGAAGGCAAGTCTTGTCCAATTAAGGATCTTAAAAAAATAATAATAATAAACCCAGAAGTTATTACGTCCTCTTCGCAAATGTTTTCCTTTGGATTTGAGGATTTGTGTGACTCCCCCTCCTATTGAGAGTTCTGGGCAGCTGGAGTATCAAGGCTATCCATGGTGAAATTAGAGATGATTTGAGTCTTTACAGCTAGAGCTACCATCAAACGGACAGTAAAATAGCAATGTTAAATTATCAAATGCATCAAATCTTACCCTTTCAAAGTGAACGGTGGTAGTTCCACTCAATCCCTAAGACATCAGTTAAATAAGGATTTGGGTCAGTGCAAGAGCTAAGCTAGCAACTGGAGACAAATTTTTCATTAGTGTGATAGCAGAGACAAATATATGGAACAGCCTACCCTGAAGGTAAAAGTTTGAGAAATTTCCTTAGCTATTTCAAGTTCTGCAATCTGCAGTGATTCTGTAGGTGGTTTCATGCTAAGGGAGTGTCTTTCAGTTTATAACAGCCTTTTTCAACCTCCAGCCCGGATGAAACAGGATGGAGTAGGGAACAGGGCATACAGAGCCCAGTGACGTAATTCTGCAATGTTTTAATGTCTAATATTTAGTTGGCATATGTCAGCTGCCTTCTGAAGTGTAAGAACATCATTACAGGCAATCTGTGTGGAACCAGTCTAGCTTAGTGTCCTGCCTCTGGCAGCGTCCGACAGGAAGGTGTGTAAGAATAGAGGAAACATTTAGGGGCACTTCCCTGGAATAGTCTCCCTGTAACTGTTTGTGCCTCAGGGAGTTTCTGGTTTTCTCTTGAGAGATTCCACTTCCATTTGTCCATTTAATTTGTCCTATGTCCCTTTTACTGTCCACAGCAGCCTATGGCAAAGAGTTCTGTGGCTCACCCACACACTGTGAAGAACTGACCTCATTTGGTTCCTCTGAATCTGTTATTTGCAGCTTTGCTAGATGCCACCTGCTTCTACTACTGGAAGGTACAGTTAAAGAAGAAAAAAAAAAAAGGTAAGCAAATGAAAACAACACCCTATTCCCCCTTTTCATGCCATTCATGACTGTATGAATGTTTTCTCTTCCCCGGTCATCTTTCTCAAGCTGAAGAATCCTAATTTATTAGTCATTGTTTGCACAGAAGCTGTTGCAAAACTTGATCATCCTTTCAGTCTCCAGGTATTGAAACAGTTTTAGTTCATACTTGGTTTCGTGTGTCTCTGCTCACAGGACTTCTGTGTAGAGTTTCAGAAATTCCAGATAGGACTTCTGCATGTGCTGTTCGTTGTTTCTTTTGGAATTAAGTTCTCATTACTTTTTTTTAATATATCATTGTATGCATCAAATATGCCCAGCTTCATTTTCTTGTAACTTAATGATTGGAATTTACTGAGACTATTCCATGGATTCATGACACTGAAAAATAGAGTTAAGGCTTGTCTTTCTTGCTGTCTTCCTTACACTAGTTTAAAATGAATCATCCTGTGCCACAATAGCATATGACAGCTGTGAAGAATCACAGATCTTGCTCTGAGCCAGAATTTATTTTTAAAAAAACCCAAACCAACACAATGTTATTTCAAGAGCTTTTGTTAATCTCTCTTTTCTGCACCCCTATAGACCTTCTACCTAGAAATGTCCACGCTGATTTAAGAAGCACTATCTGTAGGCCTAATCTGGTTCTGCAAAGTCTGTCCTGAGTAAGGCTTATTTAAAATGGAGAGATTTGGGACTATAAACAGGGAATTACTTAGATTTAGTTGTGTGATTGTCACATAACTCTCAGTTGAAGTTGTTTCCGTACCCCAAGCCATGTACAGACATTAAGGTAAAACACACAGACATCCCCATTTCTTCTCCACACACCCCAGCAGACACCATAGAGAGCCTAATGTTGCACAAAAAATGATAAAAACTCTGATCTCTTAGCTGCAGAAGAGCTGTCTGGCAAATACGTAATTTCAGTATTACATGATCAAGATCATCGGCGAAGACAGACATTTGAGCTACTTTTTAATGTGTCTCAGATATACACTCCCACGTGTGTTTGCTATTATGCACCATCACCTATACAAAATATTAAGATATAAGATATATAAATAGTACAGACTAATTCTAAAGGCTAATTCTCCTGGCTTTTTGCCTTTCATGTCTAAAATCCTCTCTTCTTAATACTTGGAAATGGTTGGTTGTAAATTCCCCAAAGGTGATTCTGCTTACAAAGAGCCAATTCTTCAACCTTTATTTACCTTGATTTGCTAAGTTTCAAAAAATGTAACCCCTCTTGAGGGATGGGATGGGATGGAAAGAGGAAATAATTACAGATTCTTACCAGTTAGAGAGTTGGAGAATTTTAACAAGAACTGCAGGCCTTATTGGCTTGAAACAAATACTGTCCTACAAGTGCAATTCCATTAGCTCCACTTGGTATAAGTTAGTAATTTAGTAAGAGAATATGTCAAAAGCAGTAGAAGAAATTGCTACTGAATAATAAAAGGGCAGAAATTGCTACTGCCCTCCAACAGTGCACATGCATTTGAGGATTATGGTGAACGCTCTCAGTCAGCCCTACTAGTGTCACCAGCAATTACATTTTTCATAAACAATTTAGGGAAAGAAAAAGCACTATTTCCAGAATTTTGGTTCCAGCATTGCACAGCACAAGGGCTGGTTGTGCCTTTCGAAAGCACCAAGGCCCTTTATAGTTAGTCACCATCTATAGAATCACGAAATGGTTTGGGTTGGAAGGGACTGTAAAGTTCTAACCCCCCCTGCCATGGGCAGGGACACCCTCCGCTAGCCCAGGTTGCCCAAAGCCCCATCCAACCTGGCCTTCAACACTGCCAGGGAGCCAGGGGCAGCCACAGCTTCTCTGAGCAGCCTTTATAGTCTAGGCTTTGGAGATAACATTCTTCTAGAGGATCACCACATCTCCACATGCTCTTCATTGTAAAGCAGACTCTGATAAAACATGCTAACCCAAGACAAAATCCACATCTGTTAAAACAAGTCATGTCAAAATGAAATTAAAATATAATAAATGGCTAATAGTAAAAGGAAGTGCAGCTTCTGGGCATCAGGATGGGAAACTTCTGTTGTTTGTGTTTAAACTTGTTTGAGTGTTTGCTCTTAATCAACACTTGAAAAAAGAAATTGATTTACAAAACAGAATTTCAGATGAGGTAATTAAACAAACAAAAAGCTAAAATAAGAATAAACAAAAGCAGTGGCTCCTTTAAAGCACCAGTAGGATAAACAGGAAAATAAGAGAACACAATTAACTAAAGTACTCATCAGAGAAATGTTTGATTCATTTTAGGATCAAAGAATATCTAAGGGGGCTCCATTCAGGCTAAAATATGTTGACCTGTTTCTGTGGGATTACTAACTAATGCAAAAGGAATGAACAGTAATTTTGATTTGTAATGTCAAGAGCTAAACTTAATTTCATTGTCTTGAATTATGTCTTGCTGTGATGGTATGTTTACTTAAGATACATGCCACAAACAGGAATTATTACCTTCAACTGGGGTCAGGTCTACAACCGGTGTTGTAATGGGAATGGAGAGATTCTGTAGTTTTTCAGGAGGCACTTGAAACACTGTGAGATAGTTTAGGATGTTTGTTCCTGTAAAAGAAAAAAGAATCTGTGAAATTCTTCATGGCATCAATCTACCAAAACTATAGGTAGCTGGGAAATTCAACAAGTCTAGTATTTTTTAAAAGATTAATATTTGTAAAGATTACAACTATGTTTTACAACTGGTTAACAGTGATTAGAACTAGTTCATGAAAATCAAAAAAGTTATTTGAACTATCAACAGGTATTTAGTTGATACTAATACAGTATATTTCTTCTTTGAGGTACAGTCCTGTCGACTTGCTATGAATATTTAAATGAGCCTGTAAACACGCACATGTGCCCACACAAATTGCCTGCTATGTTGAACTTCATAGTCTATACAGAGCAAGTACTAAATGGTTTTTTTTTCAGTATACATTTCCAGGCCAAGAAAAAAAAAGTCTCTGCTGTCCTCTGTTTGCTTGAATCTCTAAGTTTTTATTTATTTAAGTATTCTTGTACTGGGTCAGATGAAGTTTGTTCTTCAGGAGACCCACAAGGGAAAGGTAATGTCACTTCATTCATTGAACGTCTCTGCTGGCTCTGGAGCATGGTGTAACCTCCTCGAACTTTTCTCTGAGGACTGTGCACGTTGATGTCCATCTTAAAGACCCATTTCTGTCATGCTGCCTACAATGAATTGAATTAACTTACATCCTGCTTCTGTTCTCCTTCCCTTAACTGATACCTCATTCTTTATTGCTTTCAGATTTTTTAACATCTTGAAACGAGGACTGTCCTTGAGGTTTCTGGAAGGCATCTGGGCCAGCGTGTGTGCACAGGAATTAAATGAGAGAGTTAGTTTTTTACCAAATCCTAAACAAGTGTCAAGGATTTAATAAAGTGAGGAGCTCTACTCAGTGTAACAAATCATTTTCTCGCTGTCTCTTGAGGCGCATGGTGTCTGTTCCTTTGCTTCTGCCATAGCATGGATTATCACAAACAAGAAAGAAAACTGTGGCAAGCAGTCCAGAGCTTCTTGCTTTGTGCTTTGTGTGCTCAGGGGTTGAATCACAGAGTTAGAAAGGATCTGAAGAGACAATTTAGCCCACTGCTCTTTCTGGAAGATAGCTAGCTAACCTGTCTACCTGTCAGTCTATCTAATGGAGGTTTAGTAGAATATTTGATCAGTTTGTTTTGGTCAGTACCTATCCAAACCACCAGAAGGATGTCCTAATAACTAATTTCAATCCAAAGCAGTTTACAACTGTTTCTTCTGTGCTGTTCATAAGAACAGAGCAGGGAATTGTGATCCCGTTAGAAGCAATCTGCGCTCCAGGAAGATAGGAGTACTGCCCTGCAGTCTCTACTAACTCACCTTCCAGAGTGAGATCAGAGGAGCTCTTGTTGCTTGTTCTGTGTCGTGGGGTATGTGCAGGCTGGTATTGCTGGTCTTCTCTCTGTTTTTTTGAAGGCGGGACATGCCTAGTTTTGGTTGCCGGCTTGTGTATCTCAAGCGTAGATGCAGAACTGGCTGGTAATGGTATTATCCAGTTCCTAGTCTGCACTTAGATTTGAAAGTGGTGACTAGAATTAAGCATTATGTTTTATGTGAACTCTTCTACTCAACGGGTTTAGAACTATTACATATTTAAATCAATACTTCATAAAACAGAGAAGTCTGAGCTGAGTCAATTGTTACGTTATTACTTATAATTCTTTTCTGCTAAATTCACTTTCATAGTTTGGTTATGGTTTGGAGGGGGTGGCTTTGTGGTGTTGTTTGGGTGTGGGTTTTTTTCCCGGCTGGATATAAGGAAAAATTTTATCCCAATCAAATATTTTAATGGGTGGAGCAGGTCATTAAGGGAGGTGGTGCAGACTTCCATCCTTGGAGCTTTTCAAGACCAGAGTGGATACAGCCATGAGTATCAAAGTTTAACCTGACCCTGCCGTGAGCTGAACTAGCCTATGATCCTATGACTCTTATTGAGCTTATCAGCTGAGAGGGGTTGGTTTTTTTTCCTCCCTCTAATCATACATAGATAAAAGACCACCACCCCAAGTATGTAGAAAGCTCTTACTACAGGGTAAAATATGCTCTAGTTACCAAATTCACACTCAATGTCTTCAGTGCAAGACAAATTTCAGTATACTCAGCATCAAGAGGGGCATTTATGATGAAATTATTGTTGTGAAGTGCTTATGAACAGAAAGCACAGGGCTGGAGGAGTTCACCTGTCCCTACAACCCTCATCTCCTGCCAGTTTAAACCCATCTGTCCTTTGCCAGCACTATGCTTGAACTTCTTTCACCTTCCCACTGCGTATATTTAACACAGCTGTATTTCTTTGCAGCTGGTATTTTGCTGGGCTAAACAAGAAATTCTTTTAGTCTGTCTTCATCTCTTCTTGGAGGAGAGCCTCTAATCACCTTCCTGCCTGCTCTGGGTCTGGTCCTGACTGAAATCTGGGAAGCAGCTTTGCAACTCTGTTCTAGAGAAGGTCTCGCCACTGTGCTCTATTTTCTTGTAATTTCCAGGTGCTAAGCTCCCAGCATTTCACAGGAGTTCCTGTGATTAGTCCATAAATGCCTGACTTTGCATTTTATGTTATTCTCTCTCCTTCTCCCTCTTTCCTCTTGGACAGTTCCTTATGTGTTTTACAGATTTACCTAATCTCCATATTATTGGGTTTAGCTATTTTTTCACAACAGTATAATTTTGAATGCTTCACAGAAGTCCCCATCGATTAGGTCTATCATGTTTCTTTTGCCTTAATAGCAAGTCAAAACAATACAGAGTTGTCCTACCACAGCAAGCTGTTCATTTTAGTACAGTCTGTCATGCTGAATCTCAGCGTTCTGTTTACCTCCACGTTTTCAATTATGCTTTCCTACAGAATGTGTTCAAGAGCCTTGAGTATCATTGAGATAAAACTAATGGATCTGCTGTTGCTTGGCTCAGCTTTTGCACTCTCCCTGTGATGTAAGTGCGATTTCAGGTCCTTTTTGGTCAGGCAGTGCCTCACCTCCATTTGATAGAGGCCTGTCCTATTTCACTTGCATTTCGTCTCTGTATGCTTTCGTATATTCTGGAATGGAGACTCTCTGGTTCTCACAGTGTAAGCACATTAAATCCTTTGATCTGTGTTTCTTTTTTGACAGTGGCATCCTTCATTCCCATTAGACAGTGTGGTTTTTGCCTTAGACTCTTCATTTTTTTCCTTATTGAAAGTCAGAGAAAAGTATTCATTCTAAAAAAAAACCAAAACCTTCTAAAAATAATCTTAAATCCATTCTCATAGAATCTTAATGTATTTTCTTCTTCTTTATGTTCTCTATTATAGGACTGAAGACACTTGTCACTATGTAGAAAACATTTGACTTGGGGCCGTTCTCGAATTATTCTTACACTTTTCTCTCTAAGATGTAGCTTTCTTGTGCTGCTTATTTTCCTTCTAGTGTGTATCTAATACCTCTTCAGGGATGATTATCATCCAGTTAGGGCTGGAGGCCTTCTGAAGAAGTTCTTTCCTTTTCTTTAGAAAAAAAAAAAAAAAAAAATTAGATTTTTGATTTTCTGAGTTAGTTTAAGTCCTGAGGCTCTTCAGTTCATTTCAGCTCTTAATTTTTCTCTTTTTTTTTTTTTTTTTGGTCTTTTTCATTTTTAGATTGAAAATCTTTGTTTACAGTCTGATTTTATTTATCCTTTAACTAGCCATAAATGGAGCCACCTCATGATCTCATCAGCTATTTTCCATGGTGGGTAATAACATTAATAACTAAAAATTTAACTAAGATAGTATTGATGATTATTGGCTCAATATATATTGTGTGTAGGGTTTTGTGTTGTGTGTATATATTGTGTAATATATATTTTGTGGTGTCAAAGCCTGTGAATTATCTAAGGAAATAATGAGGCCTACCACTAACCAAGGAAATAACCAGACTCTTCTGTTATTATGGACCCATTTCTCCAGCATAAACCAGGGAAGCTACTGCCTTCTTTTGCAATGTAAGAGTCCATTGCTGGTTTGCAGTAAGACCTTGTAAGAGCAATAGCTACACCTTCCCCTGAGCAGTATGTCTGCAATATGCTGTATTATCCACCTGATAAAACAACAAGCACTCCGGAGCAACACAGCAGCAGGGCACTGATCTCTTGTTGCTTTAGACTGTCTATTTTGGAATGTGTCTCCTGAGTAACGTTAGTGACCTCTGCCTGTATCCCATGAGATTTATAGCATACAGTGTCTCTAACCAGCCAGTGTTGTTCTATCTGCTTTTGTATTTATTTCTTCAAAGTTTACCCAGTAATATACTTAAAATGCTACACCCCACCACCATCTTTATTTCTCCTCTTTCCTCCTTTCTGTTTTTGCATCCCCATCATGATAGCCATTATCTTTGTTATCTGTTTTCCCATCCTATACATTATTTCTAGTTCCTCTGTTCTGTTCCTGAAGTGCATTGTGTTGGTTTACCGAAATTACAGTTTTCTCCAGCCTTGCACAATGCATTAATTAAATTGAGTCTAGACCCTAGAGTGATCTCATTGTCCATCCTGCTTTTACTTTGATCTCTATTAATGCTTTCTCCCTCTTTTTCCTTTGTCCTTTGGTGTTCATCTTCTGTATATTCTTGCATTATCTGAGTTTCTTCTTCTTTTAAAAATAATTTAAAAAAAAAAAAAAATCACCCGTGTAGATTAATGCTCTTCTTTTCCACTCTGCCAGCTTTGATTTCAGAGGGGTGAGAGACTGGCTGCCATGCAGCCTGCCTGCCAGAGTCTTTTTTCCTGCCTAGACATCTTGGAAGGTTCCTTGCAGAAAGAACTGTGAGCTCTCTGTTGATCTATGATAGCTCGAGGCTGAGTTTGTCCCTCTCTAGGGACCAAAATAATTTCACTGAAAACCATCTGAATTCTTTTTCTGTCCATGAGATCATATTTGCCCTCCACTTTTTCTTGGTCAAAAGGTGTTCCTAATTCTTGAATTAACTGCTGTCTTCCTTGTTCTTTTATATCTGGTGTATTTTAAATACATCGTTTGCCTCCGGCTGCATCCAGACTTCTCTGATTCTTTCTTCTGTGAGCATCGTCAGACCACATTTCACACAGTAATACATATCACCTCTCTTGAACTTTCATAAAAAGACAATTTGACAGGACAATATTTAAAAAGCTACTTATTATTAGTCTGTGTATGTATTTGAAGGAGTTTTATCTACATTTATTTTTATTGCCGTATAAAATCCAGAGTTTGTGAGAGTGTCAAAGAAATGAGAAGACGGAGGACACTCAATTAAAAAAGACATAAACATCCCTGGTAACAACTTGTAGCTATTTTTCAGCTATTCGTGGCGGTGTTTTTATAGCTGGGAAGATCATATTTCAACAAAGTAGTAAAGTAGGGATTTACAGAAGAAATGTTTCTAAACTCTCTTAGTTCACTTGTTACTAGGTTATGCCATTTTAGATGACGATTGAGCAAAATATTTAATATTCTACCCTTAAATATTATGCATGTGCTAAAGTATTTAGTTGGATTGAGTCCTTGAGGGAGAAGTTTCTACTCTTTACTTAGCCAAGGCCCCAAAACTTATTACTGTGGAGGGGATTATCACTATTGAGCACATTGTGGCTTCCCAAGCAGCAACAGAAATGAGATTGGAAGATACACGCTACTATGCAAAACTTCTTTTTGGTTTCCCTTTTATTTGTCACCTCAGGCTCTGCATCAAATGCTAGAAACTTTAAATCTTGGCACATCCAGAATTTTCAAGATAAGAACATGAATCAGAACAGCAAGAATGCAGTGCACCCAGAAGGGTGTGAGGAGGGAGATGAGGGTGATCAGAGGTCAGGACAGCTTCCAAACAAAGGAGGAGCCAGCCAGAGCAGGACTCTGCAGTGCTGCAAAGTGACCTCCTCCTGGTTCACATCTTCTCCAGTCCTTCTCCGGGTTCACATCTTCAGATGTTGAAAGTTTAGACTTACGTTCTAGTCTGTGGAGCTGTAGCCGATGTAAAACACTTGAAAGTCTGACTCACAGTGTTCATATTGATGGGAAAAGATTAAAATGAAGATTGATTTAAAGAACTAATTTGAATACCAGAAAAGCTTTAATGATGTCATTTCCTTTCCTCCAATTACCACAGCTAATGTACTTTTCTCATTAAAAAATACTGTGTGTGCAGGTATACTGCATAAGACAGAAATGAAACTGCAGGTGAAGCATTCATGTTCCAGGAAATTATGCTACAGTTAGTGGTGCTGTAACCTCTGTTCTTCCTTAGTCTGTATTCTTCCTGCACTGTACCTATTTCACACTGATTTTTTCCATGTGATCATGTTGCTTCCGGTTTGAGAAAACAGAGGAACCACATGGTAGATCAGTAGGAGAGTTTGTTCAAGAATTTTGCATGTAAGGATAACTGTGCTGCATCTTGTTTTCCCCACCGAGAACTTAATGTGTTATTCCATCTTCAGTTGTTATTAAAACACCATGAATGCTCTGCAGCATAGTTTCTTACACTGCCCCAGTACAGCAGACTCGTGTCCCTTCCAGTACTGTATTAAGCAGCATGACAAACATCTGTCACATGTTGGCTCTTTCATCTTCTCCACAGGAGGAGGAGTATTTACAAAGGAGTCGTTTATTTTGGATTTATTTTGATCTGTACCTACACAAATCTGCACAGAAAGAGACAGAAGCACACATGCCTTGCTAAGCATTTGTTAAAGGATGTAGAATCAACTCAAACGTGCTTACTACTTAGGTTGCAAAGTGGTGATGTTCTGTAGTTTCTGTGGGAGCTCGATGTGTAGTGTTATGTTACTTCGCAAGAAAGCTATGACAAGAATGAGCAAAAAATGAAACAAAAATCTTTATGCCCTGTCTACTGGGTGAGAGACAGTAGTCAGGCTCACTACTTTAACCTCTTAACAATTCTGTATTTTATTTTGTTGGCCATTTTATCACTTTTTCATTAGTGCTGAGAATATAAAAGGAAGAATAAGAGTGACCATTCAGTAAAATTATGGAACATTGAAAAGGCCAAAGGAATACTGTTTAGTGTTATCTTTCAGAGAACATATGAAGCTATAAAATTGCAATGCCTCACTCTTGTGACAAAGATTGTAACAAGGACAGAAAGGGCTGCATAAATCCAGTCTTCTGACAATGACAACAAGAATGGGAAATAGCACAATTTAATCCATTGTTGTTACAGCTTTTAGATTGTAATCAGCTGGTTAACAGCCATGAAGTTTTAGATGACTTTTAGTTTCCTTCAAGCGACCTGATTGTTGTTTTGTGACTATTTTGCAGAAAGTTGCAAGTGAGAAAGTGTAATGTTTTATTTATTTTACTCTAGTCAAGAGTCCAGTGAATTTATTAAGTTGAAACTGCAGGATGTCTGAACTTGTCCAAGTCAGTTATTTACTCGTAGCTCACAGAAGGAGCATTTCCCGTACTTCATTTCCTATACCAACTGAGCCAGTGATAGCATGATTATTTCAAAAGCCATCAAGCTCAGGCTATCTATTTTTATGGCCTCATCTATAGGCTTCTCTGGATTCTTCACATGCTATGCTAGCAAGGCTTTTGGTTATTGTTATGGATGAACATTAGACTGCAGAATTTGAAATGAAAGCACAGCTGGGAGGGTATTTGGGCAAGTGTTGCTTCCTGCTATCCCTGGTTCCCTTCCCAAGGCAACTGCTGTTGATGAGTTTGGGGAATAGACTTAGCAACTAGGTGGACACTCGCTCTAACTTAGTGAGGCCACTCTTAAGTTTGTATAGGATCCACCTTTCTCAGTCTAACTTAACTGTCTTAAATATATTCTCTTCAGGAGCTGTTTGGGTTTCTTCTGTGGCTGATGAAGGCAAACAGGCACTTCCGAAGGGGCACGGCAGATGTCCGGTAGTTAGCCCCTGTGATTTTACAGGAATCTTAAAGAGTAGATGTTTATCTTTTAGATGGCTACATTTAGGTGAGATGAACACTAATACAAAGGATGTAATTCATGTCCTACTTCTTAACTTTGTAAGGACTTCGACTGACTATTGCTTACCGCAAATTCCAAATGCAATTTGGACTAAATTCATTTTGTCTGATAGCTTTAAGAATGAATTAGAGCACTCCCCTTCTTAGTAAATCTCATTGTAATGAGAAAAACATCCTGTTATTGTAAGACTCAATCTATGAATCCTGAACTCTCTAAAATTTTGGTTTGGTATATCAGAAGACTGTAGACTGTGTTGTTCAGTAGTAGAAGTAGCATAGTAGGAGCCAGAAGTCTGAGTCTTAGGTGAAGATTCATTTAGATGAAGTGTTTTAAAAACACTGAATTAAATGTTACTACTTAACCTAGAGAGTTTTGGAACTTGTACAAAGTAACCATCAGATACAGACTGGCAGACTGCAGAGTGTAAGAATGAGATAATAACCTGGACAGCGTAACAGGCACCAATCAAACTACCTAACGGTTGCCCTGTAAGACTTGTGTTTGGTGAGTGCTGAATAAAGGCAAAAGACAGGCACGGAGAAGGAGGAGAACTTGGCTTTGCAGGACCTTATTTGGGAGCTCTTCTTCTCTACCACAGAGCATGTGGGGAAGTCAAAACCTTTGCTTGAAGTCATGACAGGTGAGCAGTGGAGGAACTGTGGGCCATCTGGTGTAACCACTGACCTTCTATACAGAATAAGGGCTGAGAGATGGGGAGCTGGAAGGGTCTGGCTGCCCAGCAGGGAGCCAGCCAGCAGGGGTTTTGGCAGCGAAGACAGCAGGCTTGTTCTGGATGTAATGCAGAAAGAGGTCAGGGAAGGGAAGGGACTGTGCTGCGGTTTGACATGGTCCCAGTAGCAAGTGAAGAGCGGGTCTTTATAAAGACCTTCTAGACAGACAGCAAGAGAGCAGGATTACGTTTACCAACGTCCGAGAAAAGACTGCTGCAGTCACTGAGACGTGGTGTAATGAGAACTTAGCTGTGTGCAGATAGGAATGTGGGGGTTTTGGTTCATTTGGTGATTTTTAGTTTGCCTCTCCTCATCTTTCTGAATTGGTTGATCTGATGTATCATCTGACTTACTAAATTTAAGTTTTCAGTGGCTTTTTGGAGCTAGGCTTTTTAAATTGAGAGTAATTTTTTCCTGATGCTTTTTCTTAAACTATTTCTAATCCTCAGTTGGTCCCAAAAGATATTCACATATTTAACGTGCTATCATTCATTACGACAATCAAGCTTTTAGTTAAGATTTAAAATAAAGTTGTTTTAGAAGGGGACAGTGAAATACTCTGAATTTCATATTTAAGTCTTGTCTTTCAGATTTTTATAGATAGTAAATATTATTCCTTTGATCAGTATGTACAGATACTAGAAAATTGAAAAATCTTCTAAAATAACCATACATATCTTTAGTATAATTCAGTATTTGCTTTAAAAATGAAATTCTAATAACTGGTAATATAATAAAAAGGACTATACCATCTGCTAGCTGTATATAATTATATTAAAAACATCAGTCTGTACTTGATTCAACAATTTTCAAGAGCTTGTTAACCTTTTAAATTAGATTTGTACTATCAATTATACTTAACAAGGAACTTTTTATCCATGGCTTTTATATTTCCTTAATTAGTTCCATAACTCATTTTAGGCATTTTTCTAATACAGTAATGTCACACAGTTATACAGCCCCAGCAGGATTTTCAGGGATGTCTTGTTTCATCTTCCCCCTTTTCTTTCCCCAGTACCACACTGTAACACTTTTGTAATGATGAATGTTATCACCTCCATCTCCACTCCAGTCAGCCCACACTCGCTATGTGGCTCACTTGAAATATTCATATTAAATACGTAAAGGGCCAGACTTTCTGTCTCTGAGAGTACTGGTGTGAATGGGTTCTACAGTTACCCAGCTTCAGACTGTCATCTTGAAAGAATGGGTTACGTGTATTCCATAATTATCTCTTGGAGTATCCCTGCCGGTTTTAAAAAGGTGTGAGAAAGTCTTTTTTGGCTCTGAAACTTTCAGAGAATTCTCTTCAGTAAATTGATCTCACCTTGACCCTTTAGAGGCCAGATTTAAGCACGTAGTGTGTGTAATAACAGTGTCAGCGCTACCTTAAAACGGTGTGATGCACCAGTGGTGGATAGCTCTGTCTCCCTAGCATTCATAGCAAGTCAGGGATGTAACGGGATTGGTGGCCACAGGGCATTTTCTGCACCCCTCACCCCTACCCCCCCCCAAAAAAAGGTGAATTGGACATGGAAATGTCAAGAGATTCTGCATCTTACTAACATATTCAGTAATGAACGTGGGAAGTTACCTACAGTTGCTGTATTGATGGTGAATACTGTGTAGAACTTTGCAGTCTGTTCAACAGGAGAGGAGGATTAATTTTCACCCCAAATAAAGGTTTGTTCTTCAGAATATATCTTGATAAATTTTATAATTTTTAGGAGTGAGGTAAAAGATCCTCTTAAGCCACTGTTATGCTTTGGAAAACCAGAAAGATGACCTAGCATTAGAAAATGTTTTAAAAATGGAAGTCGATCTATCAAAACAGAAAACATAAATAAGACATAGTTCATATGGACCCAAATAATTGGCTATTATGATTTTTTATCATATTGGGAAAATTCTCATCCTTCTCCAGAAAACATTTACATAGCCTCCCAGTTTTTTACACTTAAATGTTTTACCTTATTATCATGGTATTTTTCATGATTGTTTCCAAAATACGTGTTAGAAAATACACATTATATGTTAGAGCACTGTATTGCAACCTGCTAATGTTATTTTTCACTTATGTGCCTATCAAATTCACAATAACAGCATTGAGGTAGTTATTTATCATAGCATAACCTTGCTCCTTCACTCAGAGCTGTAGGATGGGAAAGGATAGGGCACACGACTTCTTAAAATAGCCTTGACAGTTGTTTCTCTAGCCTGTCATTAAACGTCTCCCCATGGGCCATATGCTAAAGTCTAGCTTGAACCTTATTATCTGTAATTTCAATACCTGATCTCTTGTTGCATCAGCTATAGGTATGGAGAACATTATTTCTGTCTTCTTTATAGTGGCCTTTCACATATTTGAAAATAGTGTTCCCCTTCCTAGTCTGTAGGCTGGGCAGTCCCATTTCTTTCCACCTTTTTTTGTCTGTCGTATTTTCTACGCTTTGCTTAATCTACATCTTTCTCAAAGGATGGTACCCCAGACTGGACGCAGTGCTCCAGCTGAGATCTCCTTGCTGAGTGGAACAGAAAATAATTACATGTTTTTAGCAGTCCATGCTCTTGTTATACATATAAGTCTGCATGGGGTTTTTCAGTATGGCACTGCTGAATCTTGCACATTTTGTGACCACAGTAATTCCCCAGACCTGCACCCTAACTAGTTATTATTCCTCAGCCTGTGATGGTGAAGTCAGGAACAGCTGCCTATCCACAGAGCTATACAATTCTGCTTTCTTGCAACCTGTTTGCTAAAACCTGTCACCCCAGTTACTAGCATCTAAGTTGCCAAGTATTGGATAGCGCTGGCCATAGAATGGATCCTGCAGAACTCCGCTAGAGTCATCTCTCCACTGTTACAGGGAACCATTAATGAATTCCCATGTGCAGGTTTTCATGCAGCTTTCAATTTTTAAAGAGCTTTTTGTTCTGTGTGTGCTGTTTTCAGTCTTCTGCCACTCTATTCATCTCCCAGGAGTTCTCTAGAAAGACTGGGTTAGTCTAGCCAGCCTTCCAGGTATGCAGGAAAAAGCTTATCAGTCCCTACTGTTTTGAAGACTGAAAACTAGGTATGCTATAACCCATTTTTTCTTCACAGAGGCTGTGAGCTTATCCTTTTGTCATTGGTCTTTATTATGCTCAGCTATCTCTAATGCTTGACAACTTCAACAACAACACAAAAAAAGTAATTTACAAAAAGGCTTTAAACACTTTGGCTTTCAAACTGCTGTGACCTTAAAGCTATTAAAAGACAGTTATATTGCCTAAACCTGTGGCAATTCTGTGTAGTAGCCTAGAGATCATACTGCCCTGCAGAGGTAGGGAGCTTTTATGCCCGCCAGCAAATCAGGCTAGCCAGGAGCAGGTAACGGAGCATTGTTCCTGCCATTCCTGCTCTTCTCCGTTCTCCTCCTGTCTACCTGTTCATGCAGGGAAATACTAGGAAAGCAGGCCCTGATACAACCTTCTGCATTTCTGTCTGAACAGCTCTTATCTGGTGGCTGCACATTTAAATAAAATTTAGGAGAATATGCTCAAAGGAAGAGGCACATGAAACATTTCCAAGAACCTGTTAAAGGTCTACAGTGAATTGGGGGAAGAAAAAGAAAAAAAAAAACAAGAAAAAAACAACCTGTTAATTGTTCAGTGAATGTTGCCCCTCCTCATACTCTATTATTTCTCCTGCTATATGGCTTTGGTTTTTTTTAGAAACCAATGAAGTGCTTGAAGAGGGAATAATACCAAATTTAGTCATCTTTGTTTCATGGCATTGTTCCTAAAAGGCTGCTTCAGTTCTGGATATATCAATAGGCTGCAGTACGTTTTAAGTACCGTTTTAAGTGTTTTCAAAGTTCTGTACCTTGTATATAGTCTTGGATAACCAGCCCACTGCAGTAAGGTGGTAATTTGTAAGAGAGCTTATCCTCAGCTGTTTACAGGCATGAAACACAAGGAATGGCACCGAACTTACAACACTGGCTGGTGCTGCTGGTGTGTTGCAAGCCAAACTAGAGCAAACGAACAAGAGCGTCCCACTGCTGTATGCAGTTATCCATAGTTGAGGTAGTTTCTGTGCTGTTACCCTGAGCAGTATAGCAGCACCATGGTTTCTTTCTTGCGGGTAAACTAGCCAGCAACAAGAAATAATTTGAACTAGAGGTATTTTTTATCACATGTATTAAGAGTGTTCCAATCTTGGTATTTCTGGAGTCAACATACAGTCTTCAAAGGGAATTTGTGGATGTGAAAAATCAGTGTAATATGCAAATGTTCTTAAGTCTGAAGCCAGAGGGAGCTCTGAATTAAAGTGAAAGGTTTTGGTAAGAAAGACATGTGCTTTACAGATGTATTGGGCTGGGTAAATTGGGAAATCCCAAAGTGCCAAGAAATTGGGTGTTTTGCTATTGTACAACATATGGGAAGTTTTACTAATATGCTCTTACGCTGTCTTTTTATTCACCCAGACTGTAAAGAATATGTATAATAAACTAACTTACATTGACAGTTTCTAGTCATCCAGACGTTTACTTTCATTGTACCTGTAAGTTTATTCTAGAGGATGGCCTAAGTCATAGAATAGAATCACGGAATCATTTAGGTTGGAAAAGACCCTTAGGATCATCAAGTCCAACCGTTAACCTGGCACTGCCAAGTCCACTACTAAACCATGTCCCCAGGCACCACATCTACAGGTCTTTTAAATACCTCCAGGGATGGTGACTCAGCCGCTTCCCTGGGCAGCCTGTTCAGTGCTTGGCAACTCTTTCAATGAAGAAATTTTTCCTAACATCCAGTCTAAAACTCCCCTGGCACAACTTGAGGCCATTTCCTCTTGCCCTCTCAGTTGTTACTTGGGAGAAGAGACCAACATCCACCTCGCTACAATCTCCTTTCAGGTAGCTGTAGAGAGTTGTAAGGTCTCCCCTCAGCCTCCTTTTCTCCAGACTTACAACCCTAGTTCCCTCAGCAAGTAAGACTTGCTCTCTAGAATCTAATCTCCTGATCATCTATGAATTCATCATTAAATTCATTAAAATGGTGGGTAGTATAAGTTAGAAACACATAATATTAAAAAATAAACAGCATAATCAAACCTGTAAACATTGTCGTAGTCCATATTTATGCACCATTTTTTTGGCAAGTTGTATAAAAATCACCATGAAAATGAATGACCTGTGTGATACTTAGCTTGACTTATGGCTAGGCTAAATAATGTGTAAAAACAATGGAATTAAAGCAGAAATTAGGACAAGGCTGTTTAGTATGGCAAGCAATCTCAAAAGTCCAAGTTTAGCAATCTAGAGAACATATGAAAGTATAAGACGTTAGTATTTGGTATTATGCTTCTTAATTCCAGTAGTTCTTTATTATTACTTTTTTGTTCCTCATCTAGGTAATTTCACTTGCTTCTGACAATACCATCAATTTCACAATAGTGCTTTACAGTAGAATGTAGCTTAAGTGAAACTACGGGGCAAGAGAGCACTGGAGACCTTCCTTAGAGGAGCCATGGTAAAGACAAAGGGAGCACATCCCTTATGGACAGTCTCATGGCTGACAGGTCTCGGCCTGGTGAGGTATGCATCTTCTATATCTAGTAGTATATTTCATAATGTAATATCCCAAAACTGGATTTTTGTTTAACTTTGTCTCCTTCACTTGAATTCTATTGAATAATGTCTATAGCTAAATTAAAGCATTATTTTTACATGGCATTTCAGTACAAATTGATTATGTATTAAATAAAAAATAGTACTTCAACTTTTAGCAGCCCTAGAAATTCCGCAATATTTAACTATTACAGAAATTCGTAATTCACCACTGCATTATTTAATGAAATATTTTAGTACATTTAGTGAACAAAAACAGTCCTTGAAGGCTTGTCTGGCTTAACTTCTCTGTTCATTTTTCTCCTGCATGACTTGTATTTCTGTCGTTTATATGGTTTTACAACACCAACGCTAGTTTCATAACTATTAAACATAAATGTATTTAAAATAATTTAATTTAGTTATGCCTTATACCAAGCATAAAGATATTTAAAAATAATAGAAAAATGTAAAAAAAAGTAATTTTTAGCAATTTAATATTTGTTACGCTGTAAGAAAGTTGGTGCTTCTGATCTTGATAGCTGTTTCTGAAACAAAGAACTAAGGCACAAGTTTCTGAAGCAGGTAGATTGCATACATGCCAGGTTGAAAAAGGAAGTGGGCATCTGTGTTTATGTAAGAACAACTATCCAAATTTATTTTCAATAATTAATTTTGCTAGCAAATCAGATGTAGACTGTATATAAATTAAATCTAGGGCCTGTATAATAGTTGAATTATTCCTGGAGTCGTTAAAATGGCACCAGGATTTAGATGGAATTTTTTGTCAATTAAACATTTAGATAACTTTTCTTCTATAAAAAAATCCCAAACAATATTAAATACATACTGTTGTGTGAATACTGGATATAAATTGCATACAAGTTTTCAGATTGCATGCTTGCAGAAGAGTGCAAGTTCTTCCAGAAAACACTGTAAGAGTAACAACAGTATCTAAAGATTCATGTATATCAGGTTCTGGCCAGTGTTAGACCTCAGTTGAAAAACAGAAAAAAGTTACATATAGCTATGGTGTGAAATGGGCTAGTTGTAACTTATTGTTGAAACGTCTCTTTTTGGATCTGGTATCCTGGATACAAGTTTCCTCGCTGAAAAGGCTTAGTGCCAGATTTTAATTAATTTAATTTACAAAGAGTGGAAGTGGTTCTGAGCCTTCAGGAGTCATCACCTGGAGAGTTAGAATTAATTATCCCATTATAGTATAGAGCGCCTTCTCCCAGGGTATGACCTTTAAAGATGCTTGCTGGAGTACCATGCTTCCTTCTGGAAGGTTATATACGAGCAGAGTAAGGTCAGAAGCTAAACCAAGTGCTTGCTTGAGAGAGTCCATTTGTAGCTTCTTACCTGAAGAGGATGGTCTGAGCTCATGTTTGCTTACATGCCCTTCAGATGCCAACGCAAGGTAATAAATCTGCTGCCTCTGAACCTACAGAGGAACAAATAAGACGAGTAATAAACTGAGCTAATAATAAATACGAAGAGTAGGATATAAAGGATGGGGTAGAATATTTCTTAAACTGTGTATCTCAACCCATTTCAGTGAGTAACTGCACAAATAAACTGTTACTCATTTTGAAGGTTAAGCTGTAATAATACCTTTAAAACACTCAAGTGAAGTTTAAATGCAATCTACTATTTACGATAAAGCATTCCCAGTGTTAGACTCAACTCCTTCCCAAATTGATTATATTCTCTTTCGAGCAGAAGTAAGTTTCAGGTATCTAATTCAAGAAGAGTCATCCATCTTCTTTTCTGCTAGTCAGACAGCTTGATATTCCGGCTTCTTCAGAACGTCTAACTTGCCAATGGAATGGATATTTCTTTTTCTTCAGCAATACGGGCTCTCTTTCAGTAGTTCCAAGCCTCTTTATCATTTGTTCGTGACAGGCATTCATTTTGCGAATAAACTCATATATGCATCAGAAATGAAGTAAAATCAAAAAGAAGAATGCCAAATTATTTGTAGGGGCATTTTAAAGATTTTTAAGGGTTACTAAAGATTTTTTTCTTTTAATATTTACAGATATTTTACAGGTGGTCAACAGACAAAAAGCAATTACTGTAACCTGGGAATGTATAGTGTGAATTCATATTATTTTATTGTCTGTGCATTTTTCCTAACCAGTGTTAAACACCTAGAGATGATGGTCATGAATCTTGTTGGGAACACGTCCAGCTAATTTTTCATAAAATGCTTTTATCTTAAGTTTCAAGAAAAGTCATTCTTCTTATATGACCCTGGAATAATGATACTTCATTCTAGAGAGCAAATCCAGTAGAAGAGTGAACAGGAGTTAACCAAGTAACTTCGAATCACAAAATCATTTGACATTATGATTGAATCTACCAGTGATGTCAATCATAAAACTCATATAACTTGGGTTTTGTAATGAACTTGGCAAGAGTACATCATTTTCTTTCCAAACACAACAGCCAAGGAAGAAATGCTGTTTTCAAATTCCTAAATGATCCAACTCTGTATTTTTCACAGCTAAAATTGGACATCTCAGTTGGCATTTAAATTCTTTACTGTCAGTGGGTATGAACCAAATTCAGCCTGGCTGAAAAACAAAATATGAAGACTTTCTTTCAATGAGCAAATACCTTTATTGTTAGCATTTTTGTTGATAGAATTTATCAAAAGATAAATGAACTTGTCAACATAAAGTTGCTCCTGTTTTGTTCCAGGATGCCCCAAGTCCTAATGTGATCAGTCTTTTCCCAGAGAAGTTGAAAAGATGACTTTTTAATTTTTGTTCAAGTACAGAATGCTAAGCAAAACTCATAAAGCTTCTGTACACTTAGGTGTAAAATCACCCTGTATAACAGTCTGAGTCTAGCATTGCTGCTCCCTAGACTTGAAACACAGCTTTGTGACACTACCCAACCAAGTGTAGCATCAAAGTAATAATGTTATAATTAAGGCAGAGGTGGCACTTTAACTTTGAACATATATTTTTGGTTGCTGATACCATTCTTGCAAAAGCTCCCTTCAGGTTCAAAATTTCTCATGTTGTTCTGCCATTTCTAAGTGTGAATAAAAAACATTTCTGACCCGTCAGGAATTTTCCGTTATATTTGATTGTGACTTAGATCACAATCTAAGCCCCTGTTGGGGTGGAGACTTAAAAACTCAGAGATAACAGAAACTGAGACAGAATTCAACACAGATTTAACTGCTGGTTAACCAATCTTGTGTTGTGGTTTCATGAATGACTGTGATGGGCAGTAAGATTGTGCTGCTAACCTTTTCTGAGAAGAAAATTAGTAAAATGGAATGACTGTAATAATTGAAATAGGAAGTAGTTCAGTAGTATGCAATTCAAGGTCATTAATTTAGGGAATAAAATTAATTTCAGGTGGAATTTAGAAGTGATGGAGGAGGAGGAGCAGAATTCAAATGAACAAGTCCTATTGCATGATGACTGTGAGTCACTAATGAGATACAAAACCAAAAAATGTAAATGAATCCTAGAAGCACTGTCAAACATGACCAAAGACGTGATAATGTGCAGTTAGCCCTCATTAGCTTAAGAAGTGATATGATTTCAGGGTGAGAAAAGAGCCTTTTACACTGAAGGCTAATGCTGGCGCAAGTACAAAAGGCTTCAAACTGGTGTTGACTACATTAAGGCTGGATGTCAGCGTAAGCTTTGTGACCAGTTCTGTACTGTAGAGCGCTGGGATGCCAGAGCAGCCTTCTAACCAGAAAAGGGAGAGCAAAATGAGTAATTATGCTGCTGGGTGAAGTAGCTCAGTCTGTAGAAGCAATTACACAACATGATCTTGCAGTAAGATAGACTAACGATCTAGGGAGGAGTCCTGCTCAGTTCCAGATCCCTAATTTTTGGGGAACTGGGTTTTGTTCTGGAGAACCCCCTATGTCCTTTGAGTGTCCCAAATGCCTTCTGTATGACTGTCCTGCAGGGACACTGTGGCTCTTTCTGCCTTTGTTGTCTAGTCCCTCCAGGGCCCAGGGCTCCTTCCTGAGCTCCTCAGGAGGTTGGCTGGTAGCACACAAATGTTTATGCCAGTAAAACCAAGGCTTTAGAAGTATGTAACACAGATAACTCTGTAATTTTGTATAGTAATTCCTATGCCTTCCATGTTTAAAAAGCATTATTGTGCCAGAGTTTTAAAAAGTACTTTCTTGTTATTTTTAGGAAGGGATTTTTTAAAGGACTTCAACAATTAAGAGTTCCTATCTTCAAAAATTTGTCCCAAGTAACTTTGGTTTTACAAACATCCACTTAAAAAAAATATAGACCTAAAGACAGTTTGTCTTTCTTGCTGCACTCACTAATAGCAAATGTGCCTTTTCAATGACATCACGTCCATTTGCACGCACAGGCTGAAAAATATTAGCATTCCACAATAAAAAAATTTAGAGACGCATGTAATCCTTATATTTGGCAGTAAAACAATGATGCTGAGCAGGTTCAAGAATATCCATTTTTATCCCTAGACAAGAACTGTTGCTTGATGATGCAAAGTGCTTCATGGTGCTTGAAGCAGCAAAATTATCCCACCCTTCACCCCCACGCCCGGAAAAAGAAAACAGGTCTATAATCCAGAGGAACATTTTAATGTCGCAAACAGAATTGTATCATCTACTCTAGCAAACAACACGGGCCTTTCATTTAATATAGGAATAATGGTACTGACAACGAAATGAACTATAAAGCTGCTGCATGTTACATATGTTGCACTGAGTAATCAACTCTGTGACCCCATGGAGGAGTTTTAGACTTGCAGAAGGGAAAATTTAGACTTAACACTGCTTAATACAAGTGAATTACATTATGGGTTGGTACATACTTGGGAGGGTTTTGGTTACCCCAGAAGGTTGAGCTGACCTTGTTTGCTCATTAAAAGGTAAGACTAAAGACAAGGTAATTTTGCTGAACCAGAATGTTTGGTGTTAATGATGTGGGAGGATAATTTGTAATTATAATATGACCATGGTGATACAGAATGGAAAGTAGTATCAGAGTAGCCAGTGAGGTTAAGAAATGGTTGTAAACTGAATATGCAAAGTAGATCAAATAACTAGTGAAAAGCACATTTAAAGAAGGTGTTATTTGGAACTTTACCAAGGGTGATATTTTGGGGGACTGTGGAACATTGCTTTTGTTTGTTTGGCTTTTTTTGCTTGTTGTTAGGAACAAAGAACTCTGCTTCTTGATTTCTCTTTCTGTTTACATAAGCTAAGAATATAACAACTTTGGAATGATTGTCTAGAGTTAAATGGATAAAAGAAAAGGTAGGGTAATCTAGGCTACAGCTAATTTGACATGTACTGTGTCATAGGCTATGAAATAAAATTTTCCATGACTCTTTCTGTCTGAGGCCTTTTGGAGGAACCGAATTCTATTTAAAGGTGATTAAAAACAACCTGATTATTTTTTTCCAGTGTGTTTTAAATCCAAGTGGCTTTTTGTATTTCTGAAATTGATCTGGAAGAATCAGTTTAGAAAACATGAGACCTTTCCAGCATTGACCACAACCCCCAATTTATTTAAGTTAACAAAATATTAAACTGAACCTAAGCTGTCTATATCACTAATACTGTTTGTGAAATTTTCTTAATGAACCCTGGAATGCATATTATAATCCCTTTAAATTTGAATTAACTTTTGAAGGCATGCTTTGAAGTTAATAGAAAAGTTGGCATTCACTTCAAATAAAAATTCTGGTAGGTTCTTAGAGTTACCATTTGTTTCATTTTAGGAATAGAGCAAATATGTTTCCACTGATGTCTGTGGAGCAACACTGGTCTATAAAAGCTGGGGATGTTGCCCAGTTGCATCAGTCTTTAAAAAATAAAATCCTAGAATAACATTTCATTACTATTCCATTTTGGTAAAACCCTTTGTGAGGCTACAAGATCCATACAGATGGTACTAATTATGTCATCTTCTTCTTTTTAAGATGTATTTTTCCTCTAGATTTATTTTTTCACCTCTAAGCAAAACACAGAACACTGTCATATATAATGCATGGCCATTTAACCAGAAAATTGTCTTAGAACAGTTAATTATTTAATTATTGCATACGCTATATCCTTGGTAACAGAGTTTAGGGAAGGAAAAAAAAAAAAACCAGTTAAGCAAACAGAAGCTTTTTTCCTTAAACTCCATTCTTAAATACCATTGCCTACTGTTTTCATTGAATTTAGGATAGATGAAAATCTATTCGAACGAAGATAAAATTCCCATTTTAGAACCTGGTATTTGGTTAACTTAGCTGTACATAATACATGTAAACAAAAGACTAGAATCATAGAAAGAGGCACCTCAAGTAAAGATCCACTCCTGTTTGCAGCAAGTCAAGATCAAATAGAGATGTTTGCTAAACTTTGTCTAACCTGGTCCTTCTGTGGAAGGGGACTCCAGAACCTCCCTTATAACCTGTTCTAGGACTTCATTGTTCTTATAGTAATGTTGTTATTTGATTTATTTTCCTTCAGGTGAAGCTGATGTCATTGCCTCAGAGAGCAAGCAGAACAATGCGCTACTGTTGCCTGTATGAACCAGAGCCAGGGTTAGACACCTCAGTGACTGGCTGGGCACTCCCTGCCATCTCCCTTGTCTCCTTCCTTCTTGCCACCCTTCTGACCTCTCCCAGACCAAGACAATTGCCAAGTCTTCTACACTACAGCTTCACCTTTTGTAGAGTAAACCGGCTTGTTTCACCCTTTTCCCAGAGCAGAGCAGTTGCAGTGGCAGCAGTTAGACTTTCTGCTTGCTGTGTCAGCGATCCTTTGCCACCTGCCTGCTCTGTCCTCCTCCATATGCTGAGCAGAGAGTATCAGCCCTGGGACAGTGGATGTGCCTTGGCCCTGAAAGCTGTTGTCATTCAAGAAAGTGGCATTGTTTTTTCCCCACAATATCTGTTTCCTTCAGTGCCTTTAATATAAGGAGAAGTACAAGCGGCAGAACAGCTCAATGCCAAGCATACCACTGGCCAAAAGAGATGAGCAGCACCTGACTGATCCCTAGTGAGACTCTGGTGCTCCTTAGTGAGGACTTCCTCATGTTGGAGGTGCACTTCAACACCTTGTATGGGATGTTGCTAATGAGCTACCAAGTCACTTTTATTTACTTGACACAGACATATACCACTCAGCATCCTGACTGTACTTTTTTCTTTTTCTGGTTTTTTTTTTTTTTTTTTTTTTTTAGCTATTCTAGCTTACAAATAGTGTTTGAATTAAGATAAAGCTGTCTGCAAGCTCAGCTGAACAATATCAGCATCACCCAGCACTGCTCAGCCCTGTAGCATCAGCTGATGGCTCCCCTGTTGTCATGTAATTTCTCCGAAGAGCTGCAGATCTTCAGTGGTAAGAAGGGCGCAGTGAATGTTACCTGCTGTGTGCAGACTTACTATCTGCTAATGAAGGTTGTGTTCCTTTAAAAGGTTTTGATAACAGAAAAAAGATCTCAGCTGCATGATGGCAGTGTACTGTCTTGGCTACTGGAGGTGGAGAAGATGGGATAGGATAGCATAGGATAGGAACACTCCTTCGTTGGCAGTGCTTGAACATCCTTCCTTGAGGGAGGTTTACTAGTCTGAGCGGGATTGTGCATGTAAAGGGCAACTTGCTGACTCAGCAAGAGAGAAGCCGATGGCACAGTTAGAGAAAGGGTGACTTTGGAGAAAAGCAGGAGGCAGACATGTAACCAGACCACAGAGAAGATAAAAGTTTATTTTGATGGGCCCAAAGGTGCTTGGTGGGGGGTCTGTTACAGTACAGAAAGACCTTAGAGGTGGCTGAAATGGGAGCAGGCCTGGAAAAAAGACCCCATGAACACAGGGGAGATTCCCTAGCAAACTTACTTTGTTTCGGTTCAGTTTTACTCTGAGTTTTCTCTGCTTTTGAAGAAACATAATTGGTTTCGTTTGTAGCCTAATGAAACAAGGTACTAGAATTGACAAAGTTCTGGTGCTATTTTGGGGATCTTGTTTTAAGGATAATGTTGTGTTCATGTCAAAGATTTGTCAGTTCAGGGTCACATCCTACCCGGTGTGCATCTAAGAACGTGTGCCTGGATTACTACCAAAGTATCTTCTTCTGGCTCTGCTCCTGGAGATAGAAGGAAGGCTTTTAGGTTTTACTGGATAAAAAATGAATGCTAAACTTAGTCTTGTTTTCAGTTACTTATAAATCAGAGCGTCTCGTGTATGGTCACACTGGAATGGAATGAGTACCCAGTGATACTACTTAAAAAACTGCTTTAGAACATGAACAGCTAATCTACCTTTGGATAGTCATTCAATGGCTTTCAATTACCTGGAACAGATTGTAATGCTAATCCAACAAGCAACATTAAAATCACCAGTGGTTGAAAAGTCTCAAATTGTTTTTAAGGCAAATACAGACATCAGCTCTTACGCTTAAAGGTACCTGTGAGATAAATAATGAGGAAATACATAAAGCTGTACAAAAAGCAGCAAGTTGGTTTTGTTAACAAAAGAGTTAAAAGTATAAAGCTCTTAAAATGTATTTGTGGGGTGGGGTTACTACAATTTTTTTCAAATACAGTCTGGCCATTCTCTAAGTGCTCCTGGTAATGGCATTTACCATGACAAAGGCATTTAACAGGGCTGTAACTTTGCCCAGCAGCTTTCCTACAGCCTTTCCCACATGAATTGTGGATTGTCCTTTAGTACTATTAATACATTAGCTGAGATAAATAGTGGCGTTTTCATTTGTCATTTCAGTCTGAGGAAGAACTGAGCAACATTTAGCGGCAGGATCTTGGACCTATACAGAACTTACAGGAATTGCCAAGTGTCTCATTAGATCAAACCCCTCCTATTTAAATTTCCTTTAAATGTTATGTTTTAAATGCCTCCTAGAAATGTGTAATATATACAGAACTTGTAAAAATACCTTGTAAAACAATGCTGTTGTAAGGGTGCCCCCGCGCAGAGGCCGGCACCTGAGGCTGAAGGAGGGGTCTCTGTGAGGAGAGGGCGGCGCTGCCTCAGGGCGGGCGTGGCCGGTTCCAGCCGCCTCGCGGGCGGGCACAGCCCTGCTGGTGGCGCCTCAGGGAAGCGGGTTTAGGAGAGGGGAAGAGGCGAGAAAGGAGAGGAATGAGGAGAAAAAGCGGGAGAAACAGCCCTGCGAGCACTGGGGGGAGGGAGGAGGAGCAGCAGCAGCTCCTCCAGGTGCGGGAGAAGGGACTTCCCTGCGCCCTGTGGGAAGGAAAGGTGTAGGGAGGAAAGAGTGGCGGAGTGGGGCTCTTACAGACTGACCGTAACCCCATTCCCTTTCACTGGGCCACTTGGGAGGGGAGAGGAGTCAGACATGGAGGAGTGAAGTTGAGCCTGGGAAAGGTGGGAGCAGGGGGCAAGGAAAGTGGTTTTTTTTCCTCACCTTCAAACTCTGTGTCACGTGGAAATAAATTAATTTTCACCAAGTCAGTTATGCCCATGATAGTGATTGGTAAGCAACTGGTAAGTGATCTCTGTGTATTTATCTTTACCCATGAGATAATTTTGTCTCCCTCTTCTGTTGATAGCTGTCCAGCTGGCCAAGGTTAACTCACCACAGCTGCTTGGTGCTTGTAGGGCACATCCAGCTTAAAGAATGTGTGCTGTTTAGAAAAGCAAACAAAAAACATGCCACAGCTTTCCAGAAACATGATGGATATTATTAATGTATTTTTATCAGTGCTTTCAAACACCAGTGACTGCTGATGTTTTTGAAGTGAGTGTAAATGGTTTGATATCTAATGCAGTGAAATAACCATAGATTTGACTGGTAAGAGTACATCCCTGTTGAATGAAAGTGCTTGAATGTGGATTTTCATCTTGGTTGTGCGCACTGAAATCTAAGGTGGTCGTAGAGAATTATGTCACATGAAGAGCATTAATTCAGAGAGAGAACACTCTGAAGAATTGTGAAATAAACATCAATAGCATTGTGTTCCTTCCCTACAGTACCCTACATATCGGGAATCAAAAAGATTTGACAGATTACGGGCTAGACTAAATGAGCCAAGATTTTAAATGTTCTCGGTCTAAAATTGGAGACTCAAACTTGTCATAACATGGCTATGGAATTAAATCTGAATGCAAATATGCATGGCAATCTATTAGTGACAGTAATAAAATTATTTCTTCAATTACAGTGAGAGTGGATGATGCGGGCGAAGCAGAAGTGGGAGGCAGATGCGACACTAGAGGAAGAAGGGAAAAAAGCCATCATTTGCCAAAGGTAGGGAAGACATCCCACAAAATGTTTAGAAATGAGGGTGCTTTTCCAGTGCTTGATGAAATGTAAAAAGTGATGTTAAAAAACCCAATGTCATTGAAAAATCTTTTTGATGTGAATTTGAAACTGTGCTTTGATAGCTTCTCTTTATCTGGCAGGCTGTAGGTTGCTATTTCATAGGAAATAGAGTGCAATTAGTAACTTTTCACAGCTGAAGCTAGTAGTCAGCAGTAACTTTGAGGCTTGTCTGATTTTAGCTGCATCTGAAACAATATTCTAATGTCTAGTAGCCTTGCTGGTACAGAATTCCCCATAGGTCTGTCTCCACAAAGTAACTGGTTTTTTGTACTCACTGCTATGTTTCTCTCACATCATCTTTGGCAAGGACCACTTGGGGTTTTCCCTTGCTCTGTAGTCTGGGGAATGGTCTGTTTCCTAGGAGCATCTGGAAATTTTGTCTGAAAAACTCTTGTTATGTCAGAGCCTTGGGACCTGACAATGCCTGTGATCTTTCCTGGTCTCCCAATGGGGATAGGGAGACCATTTTTTTTACACATTGTAGGTAGGTTAGAGGCATATTCTGCAAACCTTTCTGGACTAAAAGTCTGTTAAATGGTTTTAAGTGGATCTTACAACTATGGGCAGTCATAACTATTCAGTTTATCTTGAGCTGTACTAATATATCACCCTCATGTGATCTATCTAAATCAAGTAAATATTGATCTATAATTTTTTCAGGGCTGTTCCTTGTATGGAAAAGTCATTATGCAGTTAATATGTTCTAAAATTGATAATTTGGTTTTATAATTTGCAGATTGCTTTTTGTCTCAGCTATATGCTCAGCTCAGAGCAACGTAAGACTCTACTACCCATCCATTTACTGTTGTCTTTACACATTTCACCAGTATGGTTCACAATTTGGGGCCCTGAGATGTTCCTGGCTTGTCCTGATACCTATAGTTTCTTTCTATATTGTGTGGCTGATTCACAGTGTTACACGATGGGAGATGATAACAGTTTGTGTTGACCAACTCTCAGATAGCTACCTTAATATATTTAGTTTAGACTTATCTACCAGTCTGTGCAGAATATGGCATCTGCTCCCATGAATTTAGTTATTCTTTATCTGATTTATAGCACAAACCTGTAATAAATTATCTCGGCACAGTTGAAGTGCACTGAACTGCAGATTAAGAGCTGGAATGAATGGGGAAGGCAGGGACTCAGTAAACTGGATTTATGGAATCAAAACTCTTTTTTTTGGTTTTGATTCTGTAACAGAAGCTAACAGAAAGTCATCTTAATTGCTAACTTTATAACATACTTCAGCAATTTTTTTTTCCAACTCCACTGATTTCATACTATTAATCTGTGTTCTCTATTTTAAATAAACATTCTGCAACTACAGCAACTGTTGGTCTATCAACTATTAAGAATCAGTTAGGTCAAATGCTGTTTCATCATGTCTAAGTCTAGTGCATTGATGTGTTTTATTAATATTTTCTTCACTGAGAGTTTTGTAAAATGCTAATTTCATTTTGATCCAAGTCCTCAGCCTTTGACTTCAGAGAGACAGGCTAGGATAGAGGCAGCGAACGTACTGCAGCCCCATCCTGCAGTTATTTTAGCCACTGGTGAAGCATTGCTCTTCAGTGTGTGTTTGTTTAGTACTTAATCTGCATTAACAAACTAGACACTGAGCTTCATGTTTTTTCTTAAAGGAAACACTAATAGGCCGTGCATTAGCCTTGGTGGCACAGCAAGAGCGGGGAAGTTTATATTTGTAGAGCTAAATGGAGGTCAGAGAACGCATGTAATCACGCCAGCACATAGAGCCCCTAACTACGTGACAAGGCTTCAAAGGTTACGAATGCAGGACGAGCTAAAGATCTGCTCAGTAACCTGGAATGCAGCGAATGACCAAAAATACTATTCTGAGGTTATGAGCTAAAAGAGCATATGTTGTGTTCACGGTTGTGAACTTGGTAACAAACATCGTTGTGGACTTGCTCAAGGCTTAGTTTACAGAGGAATGCTCAGCAGGACAGTTGGATTCCTGCAGGAGACGTAGTGCCGTAGATCGATGATGGGGAACATAGCCTGAATACATTCAATAAAGATCAATTAAAGACAAAAATAGATAAACAAAAAACCTCTTTTCAGCAAGGGACCTTTGGAATAAAAAAAGAATAGACTTCAGTCAAACAAGGATGATGGAACAAGAGACTTGTCATGCTCCATTTTATCTCATAGGTTTCAGTTCAGCAATTTGGCAATTTATTATAGTGATGTATCTCTCTTGCTAACTCTTAAAATTATTGCCAGAAATACTGTCAATTTGAGGATTATAAAGAGGCTGGGGTGAGTTCAGGATGCTCAAACTTTGCTGATTCTACAGTACTTTTTTTGGTTTAACCCTATGAATTGAATTCATTTGTGTCAGACATTGGATTCTAGAAAGCACTCATTAAAAGTGAGTTAGAAATAACTTCTGTTTGTTTTTCTCAAATATACCTTATGTAAAAGAAATGTAATTTTAGTAAAGTTCATAGCATTTCTTCACAGAAAAACAGATAGATTGACACATTATCTAAATTGTTACAGTTATTTAAAAGGTCATAAACTATAGCACTTAAAGATGTATTCTGTTAGTCTAGAAAGCTTTCATCAACAATGCCCAAATATATTGTGTGTAACTAATGAAATTAAAGGACTGCATTTATGAGTTTTTAAAAGTTGCTCAGTGATTTTGACCGAGTGCAATATAGTATAAGACTGCATGTGCTGTGTTGTAAGGACAGAATTTCCTTTAAGTACTTCAGTAGTTCATGGTTAAGGGAAGCTGTCGTAATGGCCTTCTGCAAGGTGTTTTGTTTCTCTGTCATGTTTAACCTAGCCACATATAAGAGAAGTAAGAAAATAAAAGTCCAGACAGACTGTATAGTCACATACAACGTCTCAATGAAGGCAGCGAGTCTTACTTAATCCAGATCATTGTATCCCTCCTCATGGTCACTAAAGGACCAGAATAAATGGTATTTCTCCTGTGTGGAATTCTCTTTTTTTAGTGACTTGCCATTGTAGCACTTAGATAAATATACCTGAAGCTTAAAAACCAGCATAACAAAATGGAATGAGTTTTTATAGTCTGTCACCCTTAAGCTGACAAACATTTATCATGAACAGGACTCATACAGATAATACAGCATAGCCTTAGAGAAAATATCCTGTGTTAGTACTGTACAGCAGTAGTGCTGCTGTGTTTCCTACAGAAGCACACAATAACAAGCTAATAAATTTAGTCTGAGGTTTAACAACTGAACAGTTGTTTTTTCCTTCATTAAGAAAACAGTAAACACTCATGTTCCTTTTATCATATCCGTTACGTAGTAGCGATGTACAATATGAAACGTTTCAGTCGTGTTCTTGGAATCCTGGGACTCCAAACAAATGGGGTTTTATCTTCTTTGTGATACAGTGCGAGTTCTGAAATGGTTATATGTTAATGGGCGGTTACTGTTCTTCTAAATGGGGACATGGAAGCTGCTGGCTACATATTTAGTTGATGCTGCTGTTTTAGCAACAACTTCTAAGTGAAATGCTAATTATAATTTTTTTTGAAAGCAGCATAGGAAAGAAAACAACTTTTGAAGGTACTTTAATTCATAAAACAAATATCAGAAATAAAAAGTGTCTTGTTTACAGCATAAGGAGTGCACATTCAAGATATCTTCATCTATTGTTCTTTGAAATATTTACCAAAAAGCTTTCTCAGATAAATAAAAGGCTATTGGGATTTCACTGACAAATGTTGCACTGCAGCCTGTTTTATGTTTGGTATTCACAGAGGGATCAGTAGCCTTCAGAAGAATTGCTGTTGTAATGCAAGAAAAAAAATAGTGTAGTTTTAACAAATTAAAAATGTAGAACAGAGTGGTACAATAAAAAGGAAAATGACACCCAGAGCTTGTGAGATATTCTGTTTTGGTACCCAGAGTCTCAAATGGAAGAGAGAACACAAGAAAGAGCCAGCCACGGGTTAGCAATGCACCTAGTAAAGATGACAGTGATTTAGGATTTAGCTAAATTTGATTCCAGTTTTCCCTTGTTATTTTATTGAATTCCCAGGCTTGACTATAAATTAATATTATTAGTATTTTTTCTACAAGTCTGAATACCTAGTTCAAATATTTTACAGTGTGTATGAGTTGATGTATTACTACTGTATGCTTCATTTTATTTTAAGAAGCAATACAAAAAAAGCTTTACTTGACTCAAATGACTAATTTATCCTGTAACCAGTATTTTCCAATTAAAAATTCGTGAAAAAAACCCGACATTTTGGAACCAGCAACAGGAGTATTATGTTAAAGGACTAAATGGAACCTATAAACACAAATATGAACTGTGAGTACCCACTATGCCATATAATGTAAGAAATGAAAAAGTAACTGCAAAGAAGTAACGGTATCACAAGATGCACATAATTTGAGTCGTGAAATCTGGATAACTTCTTTATGCACTGAAGGATTCTCTGGGTAGAAAGGCATTCCTGCTACATAACTTTGTTTTCTCGAAGTTAAGGGTCTGCATTGTCTGTGGAGCTTGTATAATGTATGGGAAGAGGTGCTTCCAGAGGATGATTTCAAAAAAGCAATTAGGAGCCCAGCAAAGACTTTGCCCTGGATCTCTGTGCAACTCCTGGAGAGGTCTGGCGCTCTCCAGTTTACAGGGAGACTAGTTAGAGGCTTGTAAGTGGGGACCTGACTTTCTTCCACTCTGCTTTCTTATGTGGCATCGGGTGCGGTGGTGTATTGAGATTGCCGCCCTGACTTGATGTGAGACTCACTGCAAAGTGAAGCTTCAACCTTGCAAGCACAGCTTCTCCTGTGGGACGGTCAACAAAACTGGCTGTCATCGGGGGGGAAAGTCTGTGTATTTGTACCTGCGAGTGGGGTCTAGGAGCCCACAAAGTACTGTTTGTGTAAATGCTGTGATGTGTCTGTGTCTGTCACGATCACACACAGACTTCCTAAGATCTAGCTACTGCTTGCCTGTGCTTGTGTGTAGCGCCACTCCTCAATGTCTCTGTATTTGACTATGGCAGCATTGCTTACTATTGACTGAAGTGCTGTTGGTGAAGAAGTCCTTCAACACAGATACATAGAATAACGTAATTATATGGGTACATTCCAACTTTATTGTTTGCAAAATTATCGACCTTCCCATAAATCATGTTTAATTAGCTCTGTACTACCATTTGCCCATCTTTCCCTGATGGCCGTGGTATGTGGTAATGAAGATAAATAGGGGGCATGCCACGCGCTAGTAATGTGTAAGGGGTGACTGCAAAGAACAGTTGTTTTGTAGAAAATATTATAGATGTTTGACTGGATCTGTAACACATAGTAATCTAGGGTTTTAGCAAAGTGTCGCAGTCCTTCTGGGGAGTTGGGTCTGTAATCTCTCAATGAAGTGAGTTTTCCTTCATTAGTGGAAGTAATGTTCTAGTCAGGACTAAAGGACTTTCCTGTTTTTGGTGAAAATACTGCAAGTTCTGCACTATGGCCTGAGTCATGGCATAATGTTACAGTTCACGCCATTATTTCCAGCTGTGTAACTGATTTTCATGCAACTTTATTGTGTATATTGAATGTTTTATAATTTTAAAATTAGTTAGGCAATTCTTCCAACAATATCCGCTTTCACAGAGTTGTGTCAAACTTAGATAGCCCCTTCCAGTTATTGAATTAACTATAGAAATCTGTGCAGAATTCTTAGAAATATTTTCCAGGTTCTCATAGAAAGATTGTCATTTTTTGCATATTTCAATTTAATATTTTTTTAAAAAACTAGTTTTATTAAATAGTTTTTCCTTTGCAGTTCCAGTTAACAAAGAGAATGGGATTTCCTAAAGTAGCTAATTTCTTTTTTCCTCTTAACCATTTAGCTATGAGGAATGAAAGAAATTCAAATTTGAGCAGTTTTCTGTAAGAAAAAAAGAACAGTAGAATGTAGCAGCATGACAGAGATGCTAATTACAGATGGAACAGAGAAAGGGATCATGTCAAATTAGTCTCAATTGCATGAATTTGAATTTTTCATTTATGTAAAATATTACAATAGTGGAAGAAGTAACTTGCAAGAATATTTCTTTCAATCTGCGACTTGGAAACAAAGCTGAAGCTCTTCAGGAGTGCTTGGGTCAGGACTTATCTCTCTATGAGATACCACATTATTGCTAGATTTTTTTAATAAGTGATTAGGAGAATGGAGTGTTATAAAGAGCTGTCTTCCACCGTCTTTTTTCCCTCTGCACTTTCATGCAGTTATATAGACATACATGGATAACATGCATGTACAATACATAGGTCCTGCTAGAGTTTCTACAAAAATGCAATCACGATATATTGTGAATAAAAGGTTTGAATACTGTAATTGTATGGAATATAAAAATAAGTCTATGCCATACATTACAATGTAAGACTCAAATATCCATAGTTGTATAAGATGAAAGTGTTAATAGGATGTTATTATTACTGAGGTAATATTATAGATTTAATTCTACAACTATTCAGGTAGCAGCAACATAGCATTAGATGTCTTAAGCATCTGTAATTAACTTTTAAGCTTGTTTGGTTTTCTTATATTCTTCCTATATATAATTTCTGAGGCACAGATTATTGTGATACTCTGGAGATCCTGGGATCAATGCAGGTAGAGCTGGATGGAGCCCCAGGAGGTCAGGTAGTTCAGCCCCCTGCCCCAGCAGGAGTAATTATACCTAAACCATGCCTGACAGTTAATTAGCTAGCCTGTTCTTAAAACCCTCCTGTGATTGAGATTCCACTCTCCCTTGGCAATTGATTTCAGTGCTGAACTATCTTGACAGCTAGAAAGAATCCCCTACTGTCTAAACTAAATTTCCCTTGCTGCAGTTTAACCCTTCTTGTCCTGTCCTGTGAAGAGTAGTTTTGTCTCTTTCCCTTGATGGGGTGGGAGCCCCTGCAGACACCTTGGGCTGGGGCAGGGACCAGGTACCTGCTGGGTTGGTACTGGTTCAGGTCTAAAGGCAGTGCCCGTTTGCTGGTACAGCGGGGCAGGCTGTGCAGCACACAGCAGTCCTGTGCCAAGCCATGACACCAGCACAGTCTCTGCTGGCTCTGCACCGCGTTTTCCCTTTGCAGAGCTGACATGCCCACTTACCAACTTCTTGGAACGCTTCGAAATATATACATGAAATGTACTTTGAGAGGTGGTGTAATTTTTCTCTTACAAAACCATGGGGCTATAATTTACATCACTTAATGTGACAAGTACAAATCAATCCACATACTGTGTATTTTTAAAATGTTCTTAGTTTATTATTTTATATAGTTAGGGCATATTTTAAAAGCATTTATTAGGACAAAATGTTGGCAGTTAGAAAATGCCAGTCTCAGTCTTTGTTTCATCCACATGAAAAGCAGTGATAGGTCAAGATGATTTAAGCAGGACCTTGATATGGTGAGGCTGCTTGGTTTACTAGCACTGTTTGGAGATGTGGCTTTTCCTCCTGAGCTCTATATTGAGACTAAAGGACCTTTCTTTCACTTTACAGAGCTGAGGTTTTCTAATGACCTGCTGCAAGCCCACTGAGGTGGGTCGCAATGAGTTTCAGTGATGCTATTGAGCCCCGTCTCTTGCTACTTCAGTGAATCGGCTTTGGCACGTTTGTTTCATTTGGAATTGAACAATCCTTGCACAGAGCAGGAACAGAAGCAAATAAGTAGCCTTGACAATCTTTTTTTCTGATATTTTTAGCAATTTCTTAAGATTAAAAAGTAGATTAAGACCTTCTCGAAGACCAAAGGGAGAGCTGTCTTCATTGCAGGATTTGTTTACAATATGCAGTTTTCCAACTTTGCTATTATGCAAAAAAGAGGAGGAATTCAGACTGTGACCATTAGAGCCCAAATTTCTGATTAGTTGTTCTCAAAAGCTTGCTGTAAACCCAGTCACAAGCTGCTTGTCTCAGCAAGCAGGCCACAGGAACGCAGAATTTTGATGAAAGATGTAGGTTGCTAATGGCTGCGGTGTTTGCGTTTTCCAGAGTAAAGGAGTTTTTCAGACAGGTCAGTCAGCGTCTACAGAGTCGGTGTCCAGTGAAGTTCCTCGCAACTTCACCAAAGCCTGCACTGGCAGTTGCATAAGTTGTTGTATATATAATCTGCTTAGGGAAATGAATGAAGGGCGGGCAGGGAAGTAGAGAGGAAAGGGAAAATGTGAACAAAAAAACCTATTCCTCAGTGAAAAAATAGGGTTAAGCATTGTCTCACTACATGAATAATTTAAATAGTACAAAAGACAAGTTTTATATTTGTCATTTTAAATAGATCACAGGTTATCCTGCTTTATTCATGTATCTGACACATAATAGTAACACATATATTAATAATCCCTATTTTAACCTCTGGGCTTCCTGGTCTATCCTTGCATATCTACATTTTTCAACACCTCGGCATAATTAAGCACCCCAACTGCATAATGTATTGCGTTGGGTAAGCGTGAGAGGACATACGGTAAATTTCTCCAGGAGCTGAGCTCTCTGTTGCTTTTATTGTTCTGTGTCACAATCTTAATGCTTTTTTAATGGAGTTTTCAGAGGGTGAACACCGTCAGCCCATTGTCTGCTATGCTCAGTCAGCATAGAGGAATGAGAACTATATGCTTTATGGAAGCAGGGTAGAAAATTAAAGAAGGATATCATTAAAGTATGGGAAGAAGTTTGTTGATGAAACGATGATGGTTTCTGTTCTCAGGCATGACTTCTGCCAGTTTAGCAGTGAGTTAGACTGAAATTATTTTTCATGATTTTCATACTAGTTGGGTGGCCTGCAATAAGGACTTGGAACAAAGTCGTTCCAGAAAAAACAGTGAAGTAGTTTATAAATAACTGAAATCACTGCATAACTCATGAATCATTTGGATGATCCCTCTCATTTCACTGCATATTTTCTCACTTGGTTTTCATTGATAGGAAAATCAATGCTGACTTCTAAGGACTCATATGGTCTAGAATATTTCACAGGAAGGCCTTATGGAACAAATCTGGTTTAAAATGAAATAATACATCTGGTTTATTTAGTTCTCTGTCCAGCAAATCACTTAAGCTCTTGACTTCTGTTTGACAACTCATATATTTAAAGTTCTGCTCAAACTACTGTGTGTTGCTGGAGTGCTGCCATATTCAGTTGAATAGATCTTTAATACATGATCGATTGGTTCCTTTGTTTTGCCTTTTCCCTTACTTTTCTTTCTTTTGCTTCTTGTACAACAGTCTTGTTCCCTGGTTTTTTTTGGTTTTGTTTTGTTTCCAAGCATAATGCCTCGGCCCCTGTATTTGTAACAGGGTCTAACAAAACATTTTACATTGCTCAGATATTAGATACAAGCACGTGGAAAATGAATTTACAGCAGCTGGTAAGGGTTAGAATTTCAGGGCACAGCTGTCTGACAAACGGCAGAAAGTGATTCTATTTGGTACAAAGTGAGCACGAGGTGAGAGAGCAAACCGGATTGCTTTTAATGGCTCCGTGTGATATTTCTAGATTACACTTTAAGAAAATTCACTGCACAAGCTAGCCTTCATAGCTGAAAAACATGCGTTATTTAATCAAGCCCAACACACATATATACACACATATCCATAATTCTAATATGAACCTTGACTAGAGAATATAGGAAAACACCAGTGCTGTTGACTGAGCTTGGTAAGCCTGACACATAATTCACTTGTTTGGGCAATTGTTTCTAACTAGCGATTACTTCACTCTGAATCAAAACCTGACCATGTCTCAAGTGGCATCAACTTCATTGCAAATAATTGCTGCAATGAGAGCTAGAGAGATTAAGAATATAATTAGTTAAAATTTGGATTAGAAAATGAAACAACCTAAAGTAGTTACACAGACCTTTGTTTACAGACTCTACGCTTACTGATTACATAGACAAAACAGGTTTAATCAATGCCAGAATAATTTTATTTGTACTGGATACCAGTTCTTAAATATGAATTAGGACATTATCTACCCAAGATCTGTATTTAAGGATATTGCTCTTTTACTGACGAAGAGATGGAAATTCTCTGGCCAGACACCTCCCCTCTCCCCCCAAAAGGAATGCTGTTTGAGGTGAGACAATGAACAGTGCTGCAGAGGAGCGGTAACAAAATACTCTGCACGTTCGCTGTAGACGGAATAGGAAGTGTTGGGTTGAGAGCTTGGCATTAGGGAGAAACTAATGATAATGGAGATAGTGACCTCAGGAGTGGGCTGGCTCCCAGAGAGAAGGCAGAGAAGATGGAGTACGCATCGCCTTCAGGCAGGGACCTAGGCAAGGTGATGTCTTAAGATCACCTTTCTGACCTTTAGTGGCAGTTCTGTGCCTGAATTCTTCAGGTTGTAACTGCTGTAGGACCTGTGCAGAGAACAAGCGAGTATGCGCACATGTTTGTGAATGTGAACACAGGTGGAACAAGTTTGAGCTTTAGAAATGAAATTACATTTATTTATTTCATTATGTTAAGTTCATGGACACACCAGTTTTGTTTTGACTATTTTCTTGTGTTTGTTGTTAATGTAAATAGAGAAGTCTACCCTTCTCCCCCAGAAGACTCCCCTCTGAAGAAAGAAAAGCTTCTACCATAACTTAAGTACCACTTGAAGCTTTAGAAATGCTAATGCATGAAAATTTTGTGACTAGTTGCATATGTCCATGACTGAAACATGTCATGAACTGCTTGTTTACCAATCTTGAACCCAGCATTATTTCTTTCTCCTTATATTCTCTCTGAATAAATAAGACAATTGCAGATTGTAAGTGCAGATTCTGAAAAAAGGCACAGCAGTGTGGAAGGCCCTGCAAAAGTTTTTCAGAGACATCCTGGAGTCATGTGTAGGTGCTTACGCATATTCCATGTTTCTTCTCCCATCAGTTTCTATATCTTTTGAAGAAGTATGTAGGCATGCCTTTCCTATGACCTTGCTTCTGCTTTTCTGCAAGGAAAAAGAAAATGGGAAACTATTTCAGGAAGAAGAAATCTCTATGTGAGGTATCTTTGTCGATATCTCCTACATCTCTGAAAAGGCTATGGGACCAATTCCTAAACAAGAAAAGTCTCCAGTTTGTTTTCTGTAATTGCTCTTTCAGTCTCACCTAACCTAATTATCATCTAACAGCTGGCCTTGGCAAGTGCTCTGGGCTCGCTCAATAATCAATAGAAAAGAATAGGCACCTCCAGAGGATGGTTTATATCATCCTAAGGTAATTATCTGAAATTGGTGGGCTGAATCACCTCTGGTGGTATTTATCTTTTTCCATCAATTATAGCAAGAGTCCGAATGACTAACTTAAACTGGGTGATTAAAGAGATGAATCCTGCTCTCAGGTAATGTTGCAAGAGCTCTGTTTCCTACAGCGTCTAATTTCTCAGTGTTGTAGAAAATCACCTTTCCTGTAGCTCAGCAATAGGTTACAGTAGCCTCTTGTATAAGCCTCTTTCAGATGCAGTCCTTCACTCCTAGCTCTGGGTACTGCCAGTTTCTGCTCAGTCCTTCCAGCTCCCTGTGACTTGGCGTCCACTGGAGCCTTGAGAGCAGCGCCCTGTGTCATTGCAGCTGCTCCCTGGACCTTCAGGGCTGATGAAAAAGGAGGATGCACTGTTCCAGCTCTGATCCTGAGATGCTGAGATAGAGAGAGAAAATAAGCAACACCACAAAGCTCCACAGTCACATCTGCTTCCCCTTTATTAGACCTGAATGCTACAATTCTGGTGATCTGATTTGCTTCTCAATTCCTCCTCCTGGAACCACCCTCTCTCATCTTCTTATAGGTGTGTTTTCAAGCTACTAGTGCAGCTTTTGGATCAAAATGACCCTCTTCCCTAATACCGTAGGTGAATTTATCCCACGTAACTGTAGCTATTTAAATGTTATGTGCTTGTTTTAAACCAGCAGTCTGCATTTCTTGATGATCAGCAGAAGAGATATCACCAGAGGACATTCAGCTTGTCTAAGTCATGGTCTGACTTGCTGGGCATATCAGCGTATCACCTAGAGAGCAAACCTGTCGTTTGGCTGAACACCAACCATGGCTATTGAGTAGGGACTGTTGTATCCTGTCAGCTGATCCTTCAGGATGGAACAGACCATATAGAACCCTTTTGTCATCCCTCTTGTAAGGACATGCGAAGTGCAGGACAAAGGGTTGAAGAAAATGGTTTTTTACCTTTTTTTGTCCTAATCACAGAGATACCATAAGTGTCTATGGGGAAGCTGCTACAAGTTGGAGCTACTGATGTTCAGTAACTTACATGCTGAAGTGTACGGGGGGGCTAGCAAGAAAAAGGCATGAAAAAGACTTTTGTTCCTTGTATTTTACTCACATTTTCTGTTCACTTTCTCTTTGATGTCGTTCCCAAAGGATTTGTGAAAGAACCTAGCTTTCCTATTTCATTGTTCATGAGAGTTATGTTGGAAGGGTATTTTCTTCTGCCTACAGTAGGTTGTCCAGTAGAACATTGTGAATTGTTTCCAGTGATCTATTGGAAATGTAGTGACCCAAAGCAGCATTGCCAAAGGTAAACATGAGTTCTGCTAGACCGTATTTCAAAGGTCTGTTCAGATAATTTGTTTTCAACTTATATAGGGACAAAATATGCTCAAATCAGTTTTTCCTCACTCTGGGTTTCTTGCAGATTTTAAAAGGTGGACATGCATATAAAAGTCAGCCAAAAGAAGTTACACAGTCCCTGTGGTAGATTTTTATCATCAGATATTGCCATGTATGACAGCAATCGGTTCTTACTGGTTTGTCTTGATGATTCTGAATTTACCTGGACTGAAATAATAAAATCAGATTTCTAAATAGATTTTGTTTCCATGTGCATAATGTTATAAATCAGTTTCATTTTGTTCCTGATGTTATCCTGCTGCAGAACACAGAGAAAACACTCAATAAATGAAATTGCATCTCTCTGTTTCCAAAAATCTGAGTAATACTAAAGGTCTTCAGCTGGAATAAATATATTTCTGCTAGAAAGCTTTTTCAAGCCTTCTTCCCCCAATAAATTCTGACTGTTATTTTAGCACAGATAAGATAATCAAAATATGATTGCAAGAAAATCTATAAGACTGGTATGGCAAACCCTGTGTAGTTCAAGAAATTATTTTTTCCAGCAAAACCAAATATACAATGTAATGTATGTCATCCAAATGGCAAGAGGAAGGAATTGTGTTTCATGAAGTAAAAATCTACCATCAGCAAGCTCATCTGTTTCTTAGTGGCATCATTGGGCTTTGTAAATTTGGACTTGGGGGATCATAAAACCCCAGTCTGTGTAAAGTGAATTTTCTACTGAGCAGTGCAGCATTCAAATTCTGAATGTTTGCACCAGTATTTGTAATAATATATCAGTTTGTAAAGTTTAAGTGACTTGGTAAGAAATAAGAGGAGAAGGATTAGCTACTGAACTTGTCAGAAATATATTCCAAGTAAATACCAGGAGAGGGGAGTAAAAAAAAAAAAAAAAAAAGGATTGAATTTGGTGGTTTTTCACAGCAATGGCACAGTGAGTTCTATGAGATTTACAACTTTCTTTTCTGATATGGAAGCAAAACTGATAATCTTAAAAAGGTAGGATATTAGGTAATTTGCACACAGAAGCATTTTCTGAGTAGTGCTTCGGGTGCACGTTCAGTGGCATACTTTACTGTTCTGTTTCTTTTTCAATAAATTTTGGTTTGGAGCTCAACTTATATTTATTTCATGTGTCTCATCATGCCTATTTGTGTATATTAAGACTGTGGTAATTTGAGAGTTCTTCCATAATAAAGGCTAAACTTGCCTTCTACAGGCATATTCTCCAGTGTATTGGTTGTTTGATAGTATTTTTTTCAAGGAAAAAAAAGAATATTTATGCAAGTTCTCAAAATTTGTCAAAAATTCTGTTTTTAAAATCTTAATTTTCTTACATAATTATGTCTCAGTTTAGGAAGAAAAAAAAAAAAAATCATGGTCCTATAATTTCCTCAAATGCCATCTAGCTAAATCTCTTTGAGAATTGATGCCATTGCTCTGGGAGGCTCAGCATGAAAGAAACAAACAAAAGTGCATAATACTTGTTTGCATATTCCACATTTCAACAGAAATAACATTTCTGTTGAGAATAAAGTAATTTCAAATAGAATCGAAGGTCTGCATTGTTTTGTTTTTTCCATTTACAGCTCTCAGAGCAGAGTTAAGACAGTGCTGAGGATGAGTAATTTAGCCATGTAACTGTCCTCGGTTTGAGACTACAAAGGCAAAAGGAGTTCTTGTTATAATCCTGAGTTAAAACTTCTATATAACTAGACTGTAGAGCTCATGCAGAGCAATAATTGATGGTAGGCAAAATTCATTACTTGAGTATGTTTTCTGAGAAATTCTGTGTGGTCAGAGGTGGTGAACTGTGCCTGGCTTCATCTTGATTAATATTCTGCATCTTTTGGCAGTCAGTGTCAATCATGGAATAAGAGGATCACTTAATTTATAAAATTCTAAATGAACAATTATTGAGCTCAAATCTGAAATTTTGAGGAGAATTGACAGGAGAATTAGGTGTAAAAATATATTAATGTCAAGTAGAAAAAGAAGAGGAGAAATAAGAAACATGAGACAATGTTCAAGCACTTTAGCTTGAAGTTTACTGATAAAGCATACGATAAACTTGAAAGTAATACTCTTCTCAAAAACTTGTATTCCATCTCTTACAGTGTTGGACCACAGATACTCGGTTGTGGTTGTTCTCTCTGAGTAGTGTATCTTCTGTTTAGCTAATGTTTTGAATAGTGTATTGTCATTGTTAGTGCCTTTCTAAAAAGTGTTCTTTTCCAAAGTGGCTATTTTTCCTCCCTGCTATTTATTCATGGACTCCTTGGGCTGAAAGCCTCATGTGAAGTTCATTGTGATTTCAATAGGTTTGGTATTAAAATCTCCTGCATTTTGAGTGTTCAGGGTTAAGATTGAAATGCACAGAGCAAGTAAACCACAAGCGATAGTAACGTATTACAAAGCTATAAAGAAAATACAGACTTCAAGTGCGTTGACATTTGAGTAGATACGGCAAGACTCCATCGTGGCTCTGATTAATTCTAGTAAAAGTACCCATTGTGCCAATTCCTGCCAATATAATAACTATTCCCTCTCGAGATAGGTTTTCTTATCAGCTATTTTGCTAGTTTGAGGAACTGGGAAAGTAATTGCTTAAGTTAGATTCAAACTAGATGGCTTTTATAAATGTACTTCTAAAATCAAATCTTTGCTTTAAGGGAGAAAAAACCACAAATGAGTTCTTGGTCTGTTTTCCTGGTCTCTGGCTGTTTCAGGACAAACTAGGTGCTTTGAATGTATTTTTTATTTTTTTATTTTTTAAGATTACAGACAGACCAGCATTCGGACTGTAAGCTGTACTTGCTAGCTGTTCTTTACAAACCTTGATTTATATATACTCCTCTTTTCTGAGAAAGTTGCTGAAATAGCGTTTCCAGGATTCAGCAGAAGTGCTACACTGACAGAAAAATCACAAATCTCATATGGACAATGGACAGAGAGCATCTTGAAAAAAATAAAATCCTTATTGAAATATTATAAAAAAGTTATGCCTGTAGAAGAGAAGCAAGGGAAAATGAGGCTTTTAGCCCTCGAAAACATCCTCAGATTTTCCTGCGAGTTCCATTTTTCAATTTAATAGCTATGTGACATGTACTTGACACATCTCTCCTGTAATATAGGATGATCGCCCATCTTTATTTTCTGGGAAATATGTGTCTCTAGTGGAGTTACATTTAAGATAGATGCAACAGAATCTGGATTTTTATAATTTTGCACGAAGAAGGATTGAAAAAAGCTGCCTAAAATTCCTTCTGTTAAACATCGCTTGGTGTGCATTATTCTCTTTAAGCATGAAACAAGTTTCTTTCTCAAAGGTGAAATTTATAGCACCTCTCGTGCAGAGAGTGTATTGTGTTCTTTGGAAGAAGCTTGGAAGCGCTGTCTGAGCAGTTTGGAGACGAGGTCTTAACAGAGTTGCATCTGCACGTGGGGTTGCTGAATTTGGCTCTTTGTTTCCATGTCTGTACTTCTCGATGTTGGTGTTACATTTGGCTAAAGTGCCTTCAGATCTAAGGGTTTCTACTGCCTGGGAATTGACTCATTTCCCCTGCGGTTCTCTCTCTTCAACTGGAGTGAATAGGCAAAGCCCAATGGTAAATCTGTGAATATACGTCAAGAAATAGCAAGCGTATTTTTTCTGCATTATTATTTTTGGTTCTGTAATATTAATTTAATATTGCCAACATAGTAATGCTTTTTCACAGCAGAAGATAGTACTGAATAGTACGGAATAATTGGTGAATCGCTGAATAATAGCAATAGCAGTTGTGGCTGTGGGGGACTCAGGCCAGAAGCGAGGCCTGTAGTGCAGCAGCAGATCTCGTCTGTTATTAGACCACCTCTGGAGTGACGTGTGGGCAGAGGGCCTAGAGATTGTAAATCCTTTGAGGATAATTCTGTATTTATTGCTTAAGCTTAGGAAGTTGATGTCTCATTAAATCTATCTTCTTTTCTTCTTTAGGCTCTGTAGTCTTTTTTTCAAATGATACAATATCTGCTGGGCTAAATTACTTTTCTTACAGCCATGGCAGTCAATGTAAAATTTCTCACCACACGTTGCATTCAGTAGAATCAGTGGCATTATCTGAGACGAAACAGTTTTTGGTGGGAGTTCAGATAACACCATCTGTTATAGAAGCTCCTTTATGAAATTGTTCATAGCAAGTGTTTATCATGTATGTAGAGGATCTACTAAGTGTGTTCGTTACTTTTTTGTTGTTGTTTTTTAAGATTCTTGAGATGTTTTGTTTGTAGCCTGGGAAAGAAAGAGATTACAGGATTTTTTAATGGTCTTTAAAAAAGTTGAGCAAACAACATATGTAATTACTCTGTAGGGAAATACTGCTTAATTAAAACACAAAGTCATTCTATTAGCATACGCACCTGCTGCTCATGTGGTTCATTTCTTCCAGAAATAACCAAATTACTGAACAGAGATTGTTCTATAGTTCAACTACCTAGAATGTGTGCTTCAGCATTTTGTCTTGTCCTCCTGCTGGTGATTCATTGTTGGCTTAAAAATAGTCACACTACGTGTAGATAGAGATCTGCTGGGACTCAGCTACCAGCTGTGAAAGAATACAGTGTATCTTGACTGTTTGAGGAGGAAAAAAAATCCCCCAAAGCCTATATAGTTTTCATAGACATTCTCTCTGGGGGAAACTTGCACTTCGGATTGGACACAAAAGAATATCTACTTCCTGCATGCACTATGCCATCATCCAAAAAGTGTGGGAAACACAGTTTGTGGAAAAAGCTTGAAAATGCTTTGAAAAGTTGTGACTGCTGTATAGTAATAAGGTTTCTTATTACTTAGAAGCCTTGCAATGTATTTTGATTAATTTAATTGTAACGTATCTATCAGACAAAATACTCCTGGAAAATTTGAATATGTCCCAGTATGTGCCAGGAGTGCCTTTTCTGTGCGTGTACATGATAGCATTTATCTGAAAAAGAATTAGAGTTGTGCTTGTAATACGATGGGATTTAATTCACATCATGCACTCTTACATTATATTTTTTTTACCCTTGCAATTTTAAAGTAAATGTAATATGCATAGAAGGGAGCAGACCCGTAGAGAATGAAGTTTTAATTTCTTCCAAGCTGTATAGTGCTGGGTGTATTTGCTTTAACTGAAGCTTTATCTCCTCTGAAGAGCCTTAAGCAAAGAGTATGAGAGGTAGGACAAGTATGAAGTGATCCTTTCCTGATGCTTCCTTCTAGTTTCTGGTCATCAGAACTGCAGAAGTCTCGAGCTAGCGGTTGCATTTAGAGTACTGGATGTAATAGCTGTCAGTATACCATCCTCCTTCAGTTAGGTGCACAAACTTTCTACAGAAGGTCTTGCTCCTTACTTACTGCTTTATCTTCTTTCTATACACAGGTGCATTAAGTATTGTAAAGAGTTTGACTTAGCTGTTTCCTGCAGATTACAGATTTATACAAGAAAACTGAGACAAAACCCAGCGCGTGTAAGGTTCTACTTTTGGTAAATACTGTTCATAAGCCTCTAGGGTTGTGAAACTTATCAGTATGCCAATGTCACCCTTAAAATTTACATTATCAAAGTTTGTATTCTTTCTGTCACATCCTCCATTTACTAAATGGATCTGTATCTGGTTGTGATTGCAGTAGTGTGACAGCTAGCTGTGAAGAATAAATTGTTTACCTACTGAATGTGGTTTAATATAGGTGTGTTGCAGACCTCATTGGGAAATCTATTCTAAGTACAAAATGTAAAAGTGCCTCATATCCCAGCCAGACAACCCAGAACTAGATTAATAGTTTAATCCTGGTCCAGACTGAAGGCCACAGAACATATTAGTTTCCTAATCACTTCAGGATATAATTTAACATGTCCGTGGTTTATAAAGCGCTACATAGCTTTGTTGTGGATACTTCAAATATTGGCTCTTTCCTAGTGTCCTGGTAAAACACATGAAATGAGCTGATGTGCTCAAAATTTCATTTTTATACTGGACATAGGGACTGAGCCATTTTTGTGAAGGGTACACGTCTCCAGGATTCAGCTTTCACCACAGCTCAGGCAAAAGTGTAGACCTGAGCTTTTTAAGTGTTCTGAATCCTAATTTTTTTTCCCCTTAGCTTGGTGTTCCAGAGTATGTGGAATGAGAGAGGAATGCTGGCATTGCTGCTGTTTCTTTGTGGAGCATGATTTTGTCGAGACGTTGCTTAAGCTTTCTGAAAAGCTGTTTCAAGTTAGATTTTCTTTATGAGCAGCACACTAATTTCACTCAGCTACATGTTATTTGCTTTAGGTGATAAAAGCTCAGTCTGTAAGGGAGGAGTGAACATTAAAAATGTCCCTTTGTGGAAGACTTTAAATTAAAGACTTAATTTTCCAGTGCATGTATTTGATACAACCTCATCTAATTACCAATCAAAGTATTGTTGACTGTTACAAAAGCAAGATTAAATGACTTGAGTCATGCTTTACACGACTCCATACCACGGAAAGTATGAACACGATCTTCCTTTTGATTTCTCATCTGAGATTGCATAACCCTCCTCATCTACTTTTGAGAGACCTTTCTTCTCTGCTCTTCATTTCTGAAAGAAAGCAAGCAGTCAGGAACAGCAGCATGACTTTGAGGTAGCGCTCAGTCCATGACAGCTTCACTTCTCTCCAGTTAGTTAATGTAAGCAGTTAAACCCTTCGCGTGTCAGGTTATCACTAAACTCCACAGTGCTAGTAAAGTATGAGCATATCTGTGGTCCCTCTTCCTCCCTTCCTCTTCAGCACCTGAGTTATGTTGGAGTGGTGAAGCCAAAACTTTTAGTAAAGGTCCCCAGAAGAGCAGGAGATAGGGCTTCCTTGGGAGCTAAGACAGAGTTTTCACATGTGCTGCCAAAATGGATTAGAACCTCTGAACATTTATCTAGAAAGTAGTGCCGAATTTATCCTTACGCTTCGGACTGCAGCCTAGTTAAGAGGAAACGGCAATAGAAAGGTGTGACAGATAGTGAGATATGATAGGGGAAAAACATTTTCTTATTCAGAATACTTGCTGCTAGCAGATGATTCCAATCCCCCACATTATTTTAGATGCGTGTATAAGATGGACAAATAACAGAACAAGGTATTTGTCTATTAAATGTCTTCCAGCCTACCCTTTTTGTAGTTACATGGTGTGATAGTAACTAAGCCTATAGTTACTGGAAAAACATATTTAAAAAAATGTGTCTGCCTCTCACACAGAGGGGCCTCTAGGTTCAAGCTTTTAGGTGCACAAGCGAGCTAAATTTTATTAGTTCTATGGAATGCTTTAAATTCACTTTCCAAAGGTTGAAGCATGTCATCGTTTCATAGTTATGTGGTATTAATAAGGACAGGAAAGTTTCTAGAAAAAGAGTAGGAGTGAGATAAAATTTATTATGCGAATTTGGAGTGTTATAACACTGAAAAAAGTATCATGAACAAAAATAATTGAGGGAGAAAAGAGGGATAGGGAAGAATCTAATTTAATAGGAAGAAAATAGCTAGTAAACTTTTTAATAGTACATTTTACTCATCGACAAACTGCAGCCAAGCATGATGCTGTACTCCTGAAGTGGAAGGTGTCAGAAAAAGCTCCAACTTGTGATTAATACCTATGCATGAGCTTTTCTGTGCTCTGGATTCTTTTGTAATGGACCTGGTGCCAAATCTGATGGGCCTGATTAAAGTTTGGAAATCCAGAACTAGTTTGTGTTGTGCTCTCAGGTTATTCATGAGTTCCATCATGATTTCTGAGGCTTCCTGTTGTTCAGCAGGATGGATGAACAGATGTACATAGTGTCTCCCTCCTCAGCTAACATCTCATTGTTGAAGCTGTCACATGTAGATAATGTCAACATTAAGCATCCTGGCATCCTGCCTGCTGCTGACATACCACAAAATATCTGAGTAGTACTCAGGCTGACATCTGCACATTTGCTAACTAGCCAAGTCACTCACTCATCCAGTGGAAAAAGTGGAATTCTTTAAAATTGCAAGTCATGCTGCACCTTATAATTTTCTTTCCTGTCTACAATTTTTCATCATAAATGCTTTAATGGAAAATTTCATAGGCTAGATTGTGATCGGTAGAGGCTTCCTCCCTCTGAGGTACCCTGCATATGACTGGAGGAAGGAAGAATGATCATGTGCTTCAGACGTGGAAAAGTCTGCTCAAACGTCCTGAAATAAGTGGGGGATTGTAGTCAAAGTTTGCAGAAATAAGGCATGAAGCCTACACTTGCATTTAAGCCTCCTGAGTAGTCATGAGAGAGACCGATTGACTTTCATCGGGTAGTTCATCCTGCCTCTATTAGGCATTTTGGAATGTAATTAAGTGACCTTTGGAAGTGCATTCCCTGCATTAGCTTTTGAGGGAGCCTTAATGATTGGCTTGGAATAGATGCCTAGCTCTTATATGGTAGTGTTCAGTGAAACTAAATTCACCCTTAAGCTCTCTGTAACTGTGATCTATATTTGTAAGATAAAGACCATACTTCAGAGACTGTTCATTAATTTTTTCTGAAGTTCTCAGGTGTTATGGTCGTGGCAGTATATAGAAATATTGTCTTTTAGGTCAGGTGACCTGAAAAATGCCTGGTGAAATTGTTGCTTGTGATGGATACCCTAGCAAGAAAATACAGGAACAAGAATGTTTGTTCTGAAAGAACATGACAACGGAATTGGGTGAAAGATCATCACGTCGTTATCATAAATCACCAGATAGATCCTTGCATCATTGTACATGTTAAATTCTTTTAAATGTCTGTATTTTGATCTTGCATATGCTACTAAGGCTTTCTTCTTCTGTTGATATTACTATGACTACACTAGAAATGACGGTGTGTCAAAGGAGGAAATGTGAAAACCAGATACAAAAAAAGACAAAAAGTTAAGGCATAGATCATTGTTACAAGGTTGTGCCAGGGGGAGGAAGGAGACATTTGCTGTGCAGACTCCAAGCATTCATACACAGAAAAGTCTCTGAGCAGTAACTCTCCCCATGCCTTTGGCCTCGGGAGTGGGATGCTCTGGGACAGTGAAAGGTGCCTGTGCCAAGGTGCTGAACCTGCTGAGTCAAGAGAATTATTCTGGTTTGTGTCTGTCTTATGTCCTCTAAACACACCTTTTCCTCCACAAGGAGTAGGCTGAGTCACCAACCTGGAATGGTACCCAAGAATTCATCCCCAAAACACTAGGTATTTTGTATTTATTCAGTGTTTACTTCCTATTGTGAGGACTCTGGGGCAGTCTTTGCATTCGGTCTCTGGGTCCTCTGCAGACTTGACTTTTCTAAGCTGTTTGATGCATTTGTTTTTACTCTTTTTCATAATGAAATTACAGTATAAATCTGAAATACCTAGGGTGGCATATTTATTCATGCATTGAAGACCACATTGCTTAATGTATTTCCCTCCCTCATTGTGTTGCTAATTCTTACCTGTGACTTTAGAGAGGACTGCTCTCTAAACTGTCAATCCTGACAGTTACTAGCAGATCGAAGGAGGTGATCCTGCCCCTCTACTCCACTCTGGTGAGACCCCACCTGCAGTACTGCGTCCAGCTCCGGGGTCCCCAGGACAGGAGAGACATGGAGCTGTTGGAGCGAGTCCAGAGGAGGCCACGAAGCTGATCTGAGGGCTGGAGCACCTCTGCTATGGAGACAGGCTGAGAGAGTTGGGGTTGTTCACCCTGGAGAAGGGGAGACTTAATTGCAGCTTACCAGTACCTGAAGGGGCTACAGGAAAGCTGGAGAGGGACTGTTTATCAGGGAGTGGGTAGTGACAGGACAAGGGGTAATGGGTTTCAGCTAAAAGAGGGTCGATTTAGATTAGATGTTAGGAAGAAATTCTTTACTGTGATGGTGGTGAGGCCCTGACACAGGTTGCCCAGAGAAGCTGTGGCTGCCCCTGGCTCCCTGGCAGTGTTGAAGGCCAGGCTGGATGGGGCTTTGGGCAACCTGGGCTAGTGGAGGGTGTCCCTGCCTATGGCATTGGGGTTGGAACTAGTCGAAGTCCCTTGCAACCCAAAACACTCTATGATTCTATCACTCATTTGGGGGCACAGACCAATTCTGCACAGCCATTTTGACCTACAGTATACCTGAATAATGTGAAAATTTATTCTCTTTCTCCTGCTCCTATTTATTGTTTCATTTCACTAGCTATAAAAGCAGTGGTAGATCAGCTTTTTCCTCTCCTCACTTAAGAAAGCTTCCCAAGGCAATGTTTTGGTGCTGAAACTGACCTGACTGATATGCAAGTTTAATGCTTTATTATTTTCACAAGAATAAAGTCTATCATGTTCCAAATGGCATTGAATTGGAGCTATATAATTACAAAATGTTTCTTTGTTATTCCTCTCAGTGTCATGCTCTGTAAGTTACTGTAGAAGGAAGATTACCCTTAGTACCTGTGTTTGTCATGGCGGTGACTTTCTTTCCAAAATAGAGATTGGATAGTTTGTCCCGATATGTCCGTCCTGTATCGTCTTGTGTGCATGTCTCAGGCTAGGTGGGATAGGTGCTGTGCTGAGCCAGGCTGTTTCCTCAAGTGCCACGACAGGTCTCAGAACACCGGAGACACACTTGACTATGAAGTTTTCTTTCCAAACTGCATGTCTGTATTAGTCTGCCATGCAGAAAACAGGTGGTATTTTGTAGTCATTTATATACTGAATTTTCACGTGCTGGAGACTGCATGGAAACCCTTTGTGGATTTTGCTGTTAAATTACATTGATTAGAAGGCTACTGCTGCTATGTGGGAAAGCTTTTTACTCCAACCCACAGTGTTACAAAAGTACAAGTTTGCCTGCGGCTTTGTCAGTCTATCACCCAAAGACAGTGAGTCTAGCACACCTTTCATTGGTGTCAGAAGTGGTGAAGCATAACATACAAGCAGTGGTAGAAGTGGCACAATGTTAGTCCTGGAGCAGAGATCCAAGATCACCTGTGGTAATTAGTTTAAGTTTCTTCCATTTATTTCAACTGAAAAAGAGGCTGCAGAGGGAAGTGTGTTCCTCGGCGTGCAGAGAACTTCAAAACCCGTAATAAGGGTGACTACTACATCTGACTTCAGCTAATTCAACTAACCTTCTCACCTTTTACTCAAACATAAGTATTTCAACCCTTCTGTCAATATTAGATGACTCTGTACAGCATATGATGTCAAATGTTACCTTATTGTAGATATTCAGGGATCCCTGACATACTTGAAATTATTTTAAGTCAACAGATAGTACGATTCATCCTGTAAATCTGTATTTCTCTTAGGTTAACTCATAGAAAAAATATTCTTTCCCTTTGAAAAGGGAAAGCTCTAGTAGTGATTTATGGCATGTTGACTTCACAGTTGTGTAGTTGCAGTATTATCCTTTATTGAGGTAAATGTTGAATTAGAGATACATTTCTTCTTAGAGATGGGAATTACTGATTTCTTTTATAGTGTGTGATGTAGTTGCATACAAAGCAGTCTTGAAGGGTTACATGATCTGTGTAATAATGCTGTGAAACTGCTTTCCCACACCTTATTTTGGCACTCCCTCTGCCTTGCTGAATGTGTGAGGAAGGTGATTTGTTTAACGGCTGTGTTATGAAATACAGATGACAGGAGATAAACCACCTACCTATCAGCCTGTATGTCACTTCCAGCAAAAAGATCATCAGTTAGCCGGAACCAGGTTCACGTCTGATGCTGGTGTGTCTGCAATGTGGGTTTGCAGGATCTAGGGATGGACCCTTCATTTCCCACATACCAGCTAATGAAATTCCTTTCAGTAGCACACAGGCTCCCACACTACATGCTAGCTGGTTTTGCAGCAAGTCTATAATCTTGTCAAAGTTTTGGGAAGTTGATCAGATTTTTGCTGTCCAACTTGTGTTGTCAAACATTGCTTCACCTGTTTGATGAATGCAGTGTCAGGAATGTATGTTTCTGCAGTTGCCTGCACCCTAACCAGAATATCCGCTGCTGCTTGCTTCCTTTTTTTTTTTTTTTAAATTTTTAAATATTTTGGTGTTTTTCTGGCCACTGGTACAGGTTGTGGTTTTTTTATCAAAAGTCCCAAACACCATAAGAGTATTCTGTAAATAATCAATTCTTTGATTATTTGCTTTTCTCAAAGCATCTGATGGACAGATTTTTCTTACATACACATTTCCAGCATTTCAGCTGAATGTGGTTGTGTAAACTCAACTGTTTTGAAGGCAAATTCAGAAATTAATTTGGTTCCAAATTGAAAAATTCTTGAGCAATCCTGGCTGGAGTGTGTGTAGCACTTTGATTAAAGTTTTTTTTGTTTGTTTGTTTGTTTTAAGATTATGCTGATTTTCTTGCCTTCTAGTACATTGGTTTATTTGAGGGCTATAAAGTCTGGAGGCCACTCTGACTTATCCATGGCCACACACTTAGAGGTGCTCCACCATGACAGCCACTGATGCTTCAAGGCGTACCTTCTGCAGCGTGGACTGTCCCTTCAGAGGTACACCTGCTGTGGCACAGACATAACCACAGCCACAAATGCTTCAAGAGGTGCCTGCTTTGGCATGGACTTATCCACGGCCACAGATGCTTCGGGATGTCCTGCTCCCGCATGGACTTACCCACAGGTCACAGTCCCGTTGACTCGAGGTCATTCTGGAGTTCCAGCCTGTTCGGTCCAGGAGCACAGAAGCAGCAGCGATGCACTGGCCGTCTGTCAGCCAGGGCGCATCATCATTGCTGTTATCACAGTGTTCCCAGGCACAGCAGAGTAAGATGATAAGCAGTACAGCGAGCAGCAAAAGCAAAAAGCTACCACTAAGGAGCACTGGACTCTACTATGCAACAAGCCCCATGGCAAGCAGTGAGGCCTGCCAATTAATAGCTAAACAGCAATAACAGCTATAAATTCAATCTAGCACATTCCAATCAAATCTGTCATTATCTTGAACCCTTTAAGCTCTGTGCTGGTCACCAAAAAGAATTGTCATGGTTTAAACCCAGCCAGCAACTAAGCACCACGCAGCCACTTGTTCACTCCCCCCGGGGGCATGGGGGAGAGAATGGGAAGAGTGAAACTGAGAAAATTTGTGGGTTGAGATAAGGACAGTTTTATAGGGAAAGCAAAAGCCACACACACAAGCAAAGGAAACCGAGGAATTCATTCCCCACTTCCCATCGGCAGGCAGGTGTTCAGCCGTCTCCAGGAAAGCAGGGCTCCATCATGCCTAACGGTGACTTGGGAAGGCACTGTTTTCAGCACAAATCCAAACCAGAGCCCCATAGTAGCTACTATGAAGAAAATTAACTCTATCCCAGCCAAAACCAGCACACCTGTTCAGAGTGGGGGAAAAAGAAAGGCAGTATTGTCTTTTCTCCCATGCATGTAGATCTTTGCTTCAAAGAGAAAAACACCTATGGACTCCATAGAAAAAGGGCCCAATTGCAGACTAAGCTACTGAGGAGAAAAACATGTAGCTGAATTGAGCAATCTCAAATTAATTGGGCCTGATGGCTTTAATCATATAGGATTTCTTAAAGTGTATAAAGCGCTCTCAGATCCATTAGTAAGTTTTGAAATCTTAATGAGTGGGGTCCATTAAACAAATATATTGGTAGTCTAGGGATCGTCAGAAAAGGAGGGAATGGATGAGCGGGAGAAAATTCAGGCTGGTCTGTTTAACTTCAATTCCTGAAAAAATACTGGCATAAATAAACATTTGTGGGCACTTCTGAGACAGTGAACCTCTGATAGGTGATCAATAAGAGGCAGCATCGTTTTGTCAAAAGCAAATTAAATCACAACAATCTGATTTCTTTCAGTGATAATGCAGAAGGCCTTCCTGAAGGAAAGGCAAATGAAGTCCCATACTTAGATTCCAGCAGAGGTGAAGCTTTTGGCAGTGTTGCATGTGGCATTCCCGTAAGGAAAATAAAAGAACATAGATAAATTAATGTAAGAGGCAGTGTCCGTAGTTAGAGCAGCTGTTTGTGGTTCTCTTTTAAAATGCAGGCCTCTTATAAGCATGATTCCTCCAAAGTCTAGTCTTGAATCATTTTCATGAATGATGGGTATACTGGAACAGATAGCGTGTTTGTGCAGTTGCAGATAGGACTGGTTTAAAGGGACTACAAGATTAAAACTACAGAAGGAACTTGACAAGTTTGAAAAACTGTCTGGCCTTAAATGAGACTAGGATTCAGTGAGAAGTGTAAGCTATTACACTTGGGCAGGAGTAATCATCTGCTCACATTCAGGCGAGGGGAAAAACAGTAAGCTACAAATACTCAGGAAAGAATTTGGAGGGTATAATGAATCATAAACTCAGCAATGTCAGCCTTTTACATCACGATGAGTGCTCAGACAGGACAGCATAATCTGCAAGACAAGTTACATGATCTTTTTGTCTCCTCAAGGTGTTCGTGAGACCTCAGTTGGAGTGTGGCGCTCGGTTTTGGGCACTGCACACCAGGGAAAACGGGGTGTTTGGAAAAAATGGAGGAGAATGAGAAGAACAGTAAGAAGTTTGGAAGAGTTTTTAGTCAGGAGAGGGCTGGCAAAAGCCATTATAAGCCAGTACGTATGTAAAAGCTTACTCTTAAATGAAATAATCTATTTTCAGTGTCCATGCTGTGTCAGATCAGTAATCGAGGACTTAAAATGCAGCAAATGTGATGCAAGTTTGACATTAGGAAAAACCTTTGAGTGACAGAGAGCAATGTAACACTGGAGTAGGTGTGCAAAGCAGTTGGTGAGATCTTTCACTAAGAAAAAAGTCTTCATCAAGTTTTTTTAGGAACAGGATAGACAAACATTCCCCAGGAGTGATTTTGATTGTGGTCGGTCTGGTTTCAAAGCAGGGGAATAGGCCAAGTGGCTTTTCAGGCATCTCCTATGTTCCATCCCTTTTAGTTGCAGAGACACACTCATTTTCAAGTACATCATATATACACTGAAATAGCTTATTTTAAAATCCATGTGATTGCGTCCTTTCATCTCTCTTTTGTAAAAGTATAAATTTGGCTGTTAGAGTGAACATTTTTGTTTCACTTTTTATGATGGTGCTAGATGAGTTGTTCTTTTTTCTCTTTTATGCTCTTTGAAATGTATTTTGCCAGTTTCTTTTATGCTGTATTAAAATTGCTAAGTGTTTCTAAAAGCTGTGGGGGTTTTTAATAATTTTTTTTTCTGGTAGCTTTATCTGTGCAGGTTTTTTTTTTACTTTTTTTTTTCTTCCGTCAACTTTTCTGTTCTTCTTGTGGATGTGCATACTGTTTTCAGCTCCACTGGATTTCAGAAAAGGGAGGGAGCAGAAGAAAGTCAGTGCATGATGTAGTATAGCCATTTGCCCTGTTTCTTTGTGACTTCCTTTTAACATTTTCACTTCCTTCACCTTCCTTCCCCCCATGTACTGCTTTGATATGTCTCAAAATGTATTTTAAAAAACAGCGGTGACCATCGTTAACTAAAGATCTTGGCACTGTTGGCTTGCCCAAAGGCTTTCTTATACTCTGTATTGCAATGGTATATCTGTCATAAAGAACAAACATTGTGGAAGTTGCGAGTGCGGCTGTGAACAGTAAACGCGACAGATCCAGAACACTAACAGCGTGCTGCAGCTGTATTAGTCTTCATACCACATCAGCCCTGAAAGAACCAGGCCTTCGTGAAGATAAACCGTGAAAGCAGATGTGCAGATACAATTGCCAAGTAGGTACAAAATGCTGATCACATACATACGCTCTGAAATACTGTAAATATTATCCTGCGAGAAAATTATGACAAATTAACATTTGTACAGACTCACACTGCTACTGTAATGCTTTAATAACAAAAGACTACCGTGCCCACAGTTTTCTTCCCACTGGAAAGGGAATAGACTGCAGCTTTCACTGATAGAAATTAAAAGTAGTCTGACATTAATTATTAACATTTAAATCACATTTTAAATATTAAATGCAAGAAAAGTCATATTATTTCCCTGGGAAAGCTAACTGCTTTCAGGGTCTAATGACAATTAAATTAGCCTTCAGTGCTGCTACCCTGTAGGGCTTCTTGCCCTCCCAGGGTCCCAGAGGCCCTCAATAGCTGCTAAGGTGTCCTGCCTGCAGCAACACTGCATGGCTTCTTCAGCAATTCAAACATCTTTATTTCACCTGAAGCATTCTAACAGTGGTGATTAGGCAAAGGATACGAAAGGTTCTCCTTTTCAGAAAATTCAGGAGTTAAGATACTCCTGTGGGATCTATAAGTATTTTTTGGTGAGGATATATCTGAGAGTGCTCTGTGGGTTTGTGTGTGCCTCTCATCACACAAGTGAAGAGGCTGCTGCGTAAAGGGCGGCAGGATGGGGAACACGGACAGTGATTTACATGACTTTTAGTTAAAAGACAATTATTTTGCTTAGTTTAACTTTTTTTTTTTTTGGTAGCGAAACAACAATACAGTTTAGATTCATACCGTTTCTTTCTACATAGGTAAAATTCAATAATTCAGATACTGTGGAGGAATGCCTAGTGGTTCCCTGTATAATTAAAAGTCATTAGGCCAAACATTTGGCACTGTAGGGCACTGAAATCAGAGACATTAGATGAGCAAGATTCTAGCTTGTGCGTCACTATCTCAAAAATCATTATGGGATTAATTAAGATATGCCCACTCAGAACTTGAAAAGCAATCAGTCAAAAAAGGAAAAAAAATAATCCTGGTTTTGCAGTTATTGTAAGGCAATATATTTTGACATCTGTGAGGATCTGTAAAAACTGGTTCCTGTTTCCAACAATGCTAGTCTCCTTTTGATTTTTTGAGAAAAGTATGATCTGTAGCAGTAAAATAAAATGTTTCTGTTGGAATTGCTTTCAGGGTAAGCATTCAGTATTCAAATATTTTGTATTTACCGTAACAAGTCATTCACTTATTCATTCATTCATTTATGAAAAGGCTTTGCTGTTCTATATTTATGATGAGCTTCCTTGGCTCACTTTCCGCTTTTATAAAGGACTCTCATGAGAGGTTTCAATGATAGCAAATACCACAAACTGTGAGTGAGCTGTTCCTTGTGTTGCCCTCACTGCAGATGAAAGCCCTTTATAACAGATAAGGACAGAAGCAGGTAAAGCTTTATTCACATTGGACAAAACACTGAAAAAATGTTTTCCACATCCTCAGCAAATAATAATGGAGTTGTCTTTGAGATGCCACTTGGTTTTATAAATAAATAAATGAGAGTATTTATTGAGTTTTTGGTATCGGCACCTAATTTGCCTTGTTTTATCTCTATACTCAGCTAATACAATGTTGAGCTTTCTTAGTTTAAGAGAATATTGGGTCTTGCAGCCCAGACTTCTATCAGATGTTTCTATATGTGGCTTTGGATGGCTGCCTACAATCCATATTCTACAAAGTGAATTTCCCTTAACCGTAAACACTGGTATGGCCTGCAGCATTATGGAAATATTTCTCCTTTTTTGCATATTAAGGGAGCTTTTAGAGCCAGAATTACTCTCATGGGGTCTTTGCCTGTGCCTCTTTACAGATACTGTTTCTTGGATGGTTCTGGAGGTCTCCTCCCATCTTAATTGTATTGTAAAGCCAAGAGGAATGTTACCTCTGATAGTTTCTGTCAGAGAAGCTAATGAGATTGTTTAGATTGAAATTGTAAGAGGTGTTGTTACTGGCCTGTCAAGTAGAGTTGCTGAAACTGAAGGGTGCTCACACAGTCATTTATCTTGGAGCAGAGCATTTTTATGCACTGCATCACCATATTCTCCAAAGGTTACTCTCCAGTTTTAACAGGTACCAGTGTTCAGCGAGGAAGGAGAGGAAGAAGTGCAAAACTGCACTTCCAACTTACACTAATTAACTAAGTGTATATCAGGTATGTGTTGCCCTCACACTGCAAATAAGCTACACTGCAGCAAGTGGCAAAGAGCATTGAGAAAACGACCATTAACGAGTTCACAGTGTCTGGCGTTGGTTTTGTGTTTGGTATATGGAATAAAGCCCTGAATGAATCAGTGCTCAATACTATTTTCTCTAATTTTGTTAGAGGTATCAGATTGAGCTATAAATACTCAGTGTGAATTCCCCTAGTATCATTATCTTATTTCTTTGTTTGTTTACCAATTGCTCTAACTATCTCTAAAGGATTAGTCAGTGGAACAGGGGCTGTAATCAAGAGACCACTCTTGTAATTGGGTGTGCTGACTGTCATACAGTGCAGTCGTTACTACACCCGCTTATCCTAGCTTAATTTCGGAGCAACTTTGACAAGACAAGTTGAGAATCCTTCTCCAGTGTAAACTGGAGCCAGGGAGTTAGGGCACTTGTCTGGGAAGCAGAAGACCGGTGTGTAAATCCTTGCTCTCCAGCCTTAACAGGGCATTTAAACTAGGGGTTTGTTCATGACCCTAGATGTCATTAGTCCTATGTAGAGCATTGAAGTTTCCTTGTTCAAAATTTTTATTGCTGTTAACTAAAATGCATGGAATTGAAATAAAACGGGGCTTGGGGCAGGAGGGGGGAGGATTGACCAAGCTGCTCTTTCTAATGTGCTTTTTGTATGTTAACCTGGAATATTCTTAACTACAGGTGAACTTTAAAAGTCATTTATTCACATAGTTGCACTTTGAAGGGATTCAAAGTGGCTGTTTTCACATTGCTTAAAGGGAAATATATCAGCCCAAGTTCATTGAAAATTTGCTGGATGTTCATCGGAAAGGTTCGTGAACCTTAGCGATTTTGTCAACAAACTTGCCTTGGTTTTCAACCATGTCACGCCATTTGACACCAGCAGACTCTTGTATGTGTTTGGAGCAGATAAAAAAAGTTTTACCCCTATGCCCTGCTGTTTTAACTGTATTAATTAACTTACTCTGTAAACAAAGGTGCTTGTAGGTGATCTCTACGTAGTCCAGCAGAGAATATTCATTAAGTGAAAAAATGGTAATCTAAAATACGTGAGTGTTTTGAAGGCTTAAACACAGATACTTGCATAAAAAACCCTATGCAAATCCTACCCTGCAGAGTGTTATTCTTACAGTATGCAAATTACAAATTCACTGTTAGGTTTGAGAAATTATCTGCATCATCAAAAGCAACAGAGATGACAGTAAATGCAGCGTCTTGTAGAGAAGGGTTGTGAGTGGCTGAGACTTATACCGGGAGGTCTCGGGGAGTTGCAACACATGAGCAATGAATGTCAAGCAACACAACCTGCCTGACCCACCCAGTACCGTTCTTTCTGAACTCCATTTCAGAATCCAAATGGGACAGAAAAATGGGTGCACTTAGAGTAAAATGCCGGTCAAGTCAACACTGAAGAAAACCAGAGTTTTCTGATGTGAACTGTAAACAGCATTACGAGAAACTAGTGAAAGAAAAAAAATGAGAAATCCATAACGTATGAGAGAATACCATAACCATGACTGTCTTCTATTCAGGTTTTATGTCTGATTACAAGCAACTTGTTTGTTGTTTCTTTGTACAGAAAATTACTGTCTTTCCATGATTAACTTAGCAAAAGCTAACCCTTTCACTCACTGCTGCCCTTCATCATTCCTCATGTTTTGTAGTCCCCAATTGTTTGAGAAGCTGGACTATACTGGGAGCATTTTCTCAAGATGCTGGCAAGGAGGCTAATGCAATTGCTGGACTTAATGATGGAGAGTGAGCAGTGTAAATTACATGCTTTGGTGAATGATTGGAGAAAATAATATTCACCCTGATTCTTCATCTAGAACTGGCAAAGCTTGACTTTCATGATGTTTTGAATCACTTAAATATTTTTTATTCTTCTAATCTAGACATCGTAACACTCCAATTAAGAGAACTGCAACTTTCCCATATATAAAAGACGTAGATGTATATAAATAATAGACTTTTACTTTTGTTTAGGTGAATGCTTATAACCCTAAAATGTATCAAGAGATAAATGCTCAACATTTTCATAAATGTCAAAATACATTCTCCTGATCACTGTCAAATTCTAGTTTCAGTCTTAATTTCTGAAGGAATTATTTGGATTTTCTCTTCATCATAGGAAAACAATTTTTTTTAAGATGGTTTTATTGAGTAGCAGGCTTTTTAACTTAAAAAAAAAAAAAGAAATCCTGTCCAGATACTAACTGTAGCAAATTTGAACAGATGAGGGACCGATTCCTGGACGAGGGGCTGTTGGGCATGAACTGGTTTGCATCTATGCTGTGTAGGGGAAGAAACCTCTAGAGCAGACTGGCCACATCCACATTGAACAGAATTTTGCCCTGGCTCTCCCTGTGTGGTTCCAAGGTAATAACTATTTTTTGTGTTTCAGTTCAATGTGTGTAACACTGCAAGATAGATGTTGCAGTCTGCCAGGGCGTTTTTATGGCACAATGCCAAGAGCACTTGCTGCCTGCACTGTTGTGTGGCCTGAAGACTTGCTGGACTTTTAGGGTGTGCAGATCATAATGGATGACTGTACAGGGCAGAGGGACTCAAACCTCACCCGTTCTTACCCACAGCATCTTTTGGGAGTGATCCGTAAGTAAACTAACACCTGATTTTGCCCAGGCATTGTGGAGAAGTGGTCGGAACGGTCCAGAGTAGCGTCAAGGGCTGTGGTATTGTGTTCACTCCTTAGCCCTCTCATTGAGTGGTATGGACGTATCCATTAAGATTGAGAAAGCCAAAGCTTTCCAGAAAGGGTTCCTTCAAACAGAAGTAGTGAGGCAAACAGATGATGTCAATGAAAAGCCACTTTTAATGTTGTTATCCCTTCCTGAACTGCGTGGGATATTTCTCCTTTGGAGAGTGATGACACGTTTGAGGGTGGATTATACCAGTGTTAAAGCTCCTGGGCTCAGTTAAAGCTCCATGGCTTCTCATGGTTATCACGCACAAAGGAAGGTGGGCACGCTGATTTTGAAACAAAATGGTTGATATCTGCAGACGCTTTTTGCATGTGCCAAAGCAGAAAACAAATCCAGAGGCATTTTTCAACAATTTGGCCCATAAGCTTTTCAGTTTTTGAAAACCATAGGGGATTGTGAGAGACTCTAGATTAATTTTAAAAACTTGGCATATGAGATTCAGCTTGCATAAATTTAAAGGTAATGTGCGCTGGCAAAAACAATCCAAACCTCTCATGCTGCCGAGCTTTAAACTTTCCCATTCCTCTGAGAAAAAGAAATTCTCATTGTCACTGGTAAACTAGCACAGTAAAAATCTCTCTAGAATGTGTCAACAGTAGGAAAAAGCAAAAAATTAGATCTTCGATTCATTAGGGAAATGGCAAGCAATGCAGAGAAAGTTAAGATTTTATTGTCACTGACAGTCACGAGCCTTTGTTTGGAACGTGAATTCCATGTTAAAAAAATACAGAAAAGATCCAGAGGAGAGCAAGGCTAATGTAATGTTTTGAATTGCTTGTGAGCACTCCTTCCAAGTCTTGTCTTAACCTGAATGAAAGAAGGAAAAAAAAAACCAACCCTGTATTAGAAGAATCAGTCATCATTCAGTGTAATTGATGGCAAGGAAAGTAAGATAAATTGAAGAAGTATTTCTTTAGAGTACATATAGTCAACTTGTGAAATTCACAGCCAGATAGGGTGAGAGCTGAATGCTATAGCTGAATATTACTGCTGTTCTTAATTTTTCTGGCCAGTAATAATATTCATAGTCATATGTCTGTTAAGACATATGCAGAATCAAATTGACGGTAGTCGACTCTAAGTTGCTTGCCACAAGTGTCAGCAAATACTTTTTTTCCATTTCTCTGTATAGGAAACATAACACAAGTTGTCATTACCACTGAACTCTTTCCCCCATTTTTCCTGTTCTCACCGTTTTTTCCGCATCTCTATACCTTCCAAAAAGGATTTTTCCCAAAGGAGCTGCAAGTTTTTCCTGTGTCACGTGATTGCAAATGTTTTGTCCTATCAAAAATGCAGTTGTTCCTTGCCAGTTGTGAAGTGTGCATTCACTCATCCAATGCAGGACAGTTTTGTTCATGTGACAGAAGGATTGCTCTTCATTAGGCAAAACTGCCTAAATCTGCTGTAGCATCTGTCGTGTCATGGGCGACAGGCGGTGCATGGGTGCGCTTTACTATATGATAAGGGAGTATTTGCATTTTATTACCAGATGCACTTCCTTGGTCACGCAGAAAGGAAGAGGTACAGGGCACTTGAGGAAGAGTCTAACAGGAACTGTCAAGTTTGTTACCTGTACTTCAGTTATGCCTGAGACACCCATTATAGAAAGGACAGCAAGGAACAAGTTGCAGGCCAGATGTCGTGGTGTGCTGTGTCAGATCCAGCCAAGATAGCCCACATGGTTTCATTGTTGCTATGATGACTGCTCAGACCAGTGCTGTATACTACCATACTGACGCATTTTTCTGAGGTGTGTGGGAACAATGACAAGGATAGGCTCATGTTCAAATGGTTGTTTTATTTTGTTTCACATTAGAAATATCTAAAGGCAAAAAGCAAAATCATCTTCCTGAAGATGTTTATGGAGGTTGAGCTTTTGCTCTAGTAAGATTTATCTTCCTGTTGAATTTTACCATTGCTTTTCTCATAAGTATTATAAGTTACTGGAGTATAGATTAACTTTTGCACCTTTTTAAGGAATACTTTTTTCAGCAGTGAAACATGTATGTTCAGTTATTAAACTTGATGGTTCTAAACTGCTGAACTTTGGGCTTGCTGAGGTTTGAAATGGGTGAAGATCCAGTGGCTTTCCTACCCCACCGTGTCTGTAGACCTGCAGCTCTGGACCTTGTACTTGTTTGCTCTGCCACATACAGGGGGGAGCCGTATACGGGCTTGCTCAGAGATCCGGGGGGCTATACCTGGTTTTAGTACACTGTTAACTTCTAAATAATCCTTGCAGTGTGAAATGAAGAACCAATATTGGCTGTCATTCAACATAACCATATGTAGGAATGGTTCATATGGGGAGATGATTTTTGTCTACTTCAACTTGTTTCATATTTCCAGAGTAGTTAGGAATAATGAGCAGTGAATTCATTAGCAAGCGTCACCTTGACTCTGTATCACATATCAATAGTAAACCCTAACATTGGGGTGAAACCAGAATGTCTGATCTAGGTGAACGGTAGACTTAGTTGCTCTTTCGGTCAATCAGTAAGCTCAGAAAGACGTTCTGATACCAGGCTATATGAGGCTAGGAGGGATTACCTTGCACCCATCAAAACTGTATGTGCTAACCCTAAATCTCTGCAATTGTAGTCGGTGCTGCTCCACCTTCCATACTAGCATCCAAAGTCTTACTGGATTCCCTTACCTGTTCACCCAGTCCTTCTTCTCAAAATTCCAGTGCTAACAGAATAAATCATTCCACTGAATAGAGGGATGGTGAACACTAGTAACATGCTGAATGGATGAGTCCAGTGACTCAGCTGGTCGCTGACCAGTGACCTTCCTTTCAAAGGGAAACAGGAATGTTTGTGTCTGTGAAAACTCGACACAGTACAGCTTACTTGAGAAAGAATCAGAGTTCTTATTTTGTAGTGATGAATTCCTGTATAAATACTGAAAGTCATCTGCTTATGTTGTGATTTCCCCAAAGGTTCCTCCAGCTAAAGCCATAGCTTAACTAAACATTTATGCAGAAACTAGGTTTTTCAACCTGAGGCTTTGCATGCCTCCCTGAATGACTTCAAATCACTAAAAAAAAAAAGCAAACAAAGCAAAATGTTTAAGTAAAATACACCACTGTTTTTGCGTTATAACATTAAAATGCGCAATAAGCATAATCATAGGATAGATGCGTTAAATCTGAAGAGTCCTGTGGACCTCTGCTATAGTTAACATCATGGATTAGGAACTATTCTAAAACATACTTAAATTTGGGACTACAGAACTAAATTTACAGAAAAGAAAGATTTCAAGGCTAGCGGTGTGAAATACAATTAAACTGAGCTTGTGACCGCACATTGAAACATGAAAAATAACATGAAATAAAATGAAATTTACTGTGGTTTAGCATTTAGTACCACCCAATAATATTTTTGTGTATTTCACTAGAGTTTAAATTGTACTGAGCCGTAATTGCTGTGTAAATACATATTTAAACTGAATTCACTTTGGGACAAGCTTTGGCTAAGAAGCCTTTAAGCTTGAGATAAATTGAGCATATGAGTGCTTACCGCAGTGCAAAGAAATTCATCATTTTGTTTGACTAAATGTCAATTCTTTTTGAAGGATTGGAATGGTTTTAAGTTGAAGTCATAAAATTATGAGAGAGTGATTAAAAGATTTGCTGTCATCAAATCAAAATTTAGAGAAATACGTGAAGCTGAGGAATATATTTTCAGGTCAATGAACAGTGGAATGGTTGGATACTTCTGCATTCAAGTACAATTAGTATTTATGAATTATTAATTCAATCAATTTGTTGCGTATTAAAGTGAAGAATTACGTGGAAACACACACATTTCCTACTTCACATGATGTGAAGGCCACTAGAGAAGTGGGTACTTGTCCAGGAAGATAGTTTAGCAAAGAACAAAGCCCATAGAAACTTTTCTAGTTCAACACCAAAATGAAGAAATGGAGGGACTGCAAGAAGGCCCTAGTAAGTACATGTCCTCTTGAATAAGATTAAGCCTTTCTTTTACGCCTCTTTTCCCCCTCCAGCAGAGCAATTCTAGCATCGGGCCTCATAGGCTGTGTGCTTTCTCTCTGTTCTTGTGGCCCAGGTTATTGGGAAGACGTACCAGGCAGCACCAAACAAAGGGTGATGGCAGCAACCACTGCACCTGCGAGTGCACAGGAACCCCACGTTTTTCCAATTCAGATAGTTAAAGCTTTTTTTTTTTTTTCTTACAGAAATATGAAGTTAGCTATTTTTGGTTTGTGTTCTGTAATTTGGAATAGAGCCTCTATGTCTTATTCTCTTTGGTAGAAAATGATTCAGAGTGTTCTGTATTGCTCCATGGAGTGGGAAACCCTCCATCCAATCCTACAGGCAAAAGGCTGAGAGCAAGCGAGCACCAGGAGTCCGTGATCCTGGAAATGAAGGAGGGACGTCCGTATGTTTGACCAGTCATATCAGCATCTTTTCCAAGCTGAGATCAGGGCTTCTTCCTCCTGCACTGAAAGTTGTCAGCCTGTTTCTATGGTGATCTCCAAGACAGTGACGGATTTGCTGTGGTTATGTAACGTGTTCCCAAAAAAATCAAGTTAACTGCTAGGATCTTTGATCACTGTCAATATTTTTGGGTATAGCCTGGACATTATGATAGTCAATGGGTTTCATCTGCTTAAATGTGAGCGGACATTTAGAGAGGGAGGAGGGTGATCTGTCTGAGGTAGGCTTTCACAAGGCGTACGTGTCATCTGGTGACTGCTGCCTCTGGGCTTGTCAACTGTAACTTGTCCTGCTGAAGGCTTTGCGGCAAATCTGCATGGGGATTTTCTGGAAGGTGCAGCTCATGCATGTTTTCTCTGATGGATGTGAACCACGAAGTGCATAACCCCTGGGTACAGCATTTTACCTGGCTATCTGATTGTTCTTTGCTTGCTGGATCCACAGAGTTACATCCTAATCATACTGATTACACTCGAGCGTTCTCCCTATACCTTTGTCAGAGGATTAGTTCCTTCCCCTTTCTTCCCTTCACTTTACCAATACTTGTAATTTGATTGTAGTTTATACTGTATTTGGGGCAGGTACTTTTTTTAAACCACACTCTCCTTCCTCCACCTCCCTCCCTGCACATACACACCATCTGCCATTCCTGGGTTTATTTGGTTTCATGAAAATGTCATCTTTCATTTTAAGCAGACAGACCTCTCTGATTCAGGTGGATACTGCTCTGAATTAAATGCCAGGGAGGGGAGGCTGTGCAGCTACGGGGATTTTGCAGTGTTCTGCCATGTGTCAATACATGCCACACCGATCGATGCTACGGAAGGGGACAGTTCGCAAAGTCTCCTTGCCTCCTGTTGGTAACTGCCCGTTTCCCTGGTCCTAGTGGTGATGGAGGAAAAGCTCAGAGAATTCAAACCATCAGCAGTTGTTTTCATGATCTAAATTGTAGGCTAAATGCTTGGATGTTTGGCTGTCTTTGAGGCCTTTTTCCTGCAATATGCTTGCTTGCTCTGCATGTTGCCCTGAGAAGGTCTGGCAGCGTGTATGAAATAAAGGGCTTGTTTTATATTAAAAATAGGAATTCATCAGTGGTCGTCATGGCATATACTTGACACACTAAATTAACAGTGTGGCATATAACTATTTTTAACTGTAGTTAGAACTTCTTAACATGGATATACCTCTATCAAACTATTAATGGGTGTTCCAAAGTTGAATGACCTGCCCTTTGAAAGGAGTATGAAGCAAGATCTGAGAGGAAATACAGATGGACAGACAAGACAGGCATATGTTTCCTTAAAATGTAGAAACCTCCCAAGGTATTTGTGAATGTGCTACTGGGTTAGATGGCCCATAGCCTCACTAAATACAGCTGCTCTTGTGTTCTTACTTTCTTAGAAGATGCTGTATACAGAAAAGGAATTGTATTTCTGCCTCTTCTGCCTTACATGTACATTTAAGCATAGCTTCAGTACTATTTTACCAAAACTCAAGACCATTGTTTCCAGTAGGACTGTGTGGGTGCCCTGATGTGCCAACATAATTTCACTTTCTAAATTACCCACTTTTGTACATTTAATTGAATAATCTTTTCCCTAGTTGTCCAAGACTAAATATGCTATACCTCTGACACAAAAGGGCAATAAATACAGGGTCAGAAAACTGTTTTATATTCCACTTTCTGCATTAAAAAGTAAGGCAGAGTGGATCTTCTTATGGAAAGGAGTGAAATTTGTTGAATATGGAACTGAACAGTCGTACACCTCTTTCTGGGGAAACGTTGACCCATGATAGTGACTGGGGAACTGCTAAAAAAGTCACGGTGGCATCACTGCAGCATGGAAAGAGAACTTCCTTCTCCACTGCTGGAAACAAGGAGTATAGGCAAGTGGTAGGAGCTGCGCGCTGAACATCATCTGAGGTGAGGAAGATCAGAGTGGCAGACAGCGTAGAAGTGCACGTGAGCGGGGAAGCGTGAGAGGGCCTTTCCACCTCTCGCAGGCACACGCCAGGGCAGGGAATGGCCACAGCCAAATGCCTTTTCCCCCCAGCCTGGCCTGTCAGACTTAACGTTGCCTTTTTCCTCCATACCCCGCACGCTCTGCTTTTTGTACCCAGGAAAATGACAGTTGCCTAAACAGTATTGTGTTTTTCACAGAGCTTGCCTGTCTTACCAAAAGCAGTACCATTAGCAGAGGGAGATGGTAATTTTCCATGGAAACTAGTGGAAAAGGAAGCATGTTTTGAAAGGATTTCTCCACACACACTTGCGGCATCTTAGTGCCTGTTGTGTTTGTTTTAGAGATGGCAAACCAGGCACAGCATGCTCAAATGACATGCTTGGTGTCATGCGGTATTGAGAGCAGGAAGCTGAGGGCTTGATTCTATGCCTGTTGCCTTAGTCACAGCTTCTTCTTAGTATTTTTGTGGGTTTTGATGAATTTTTAAAATATTTGTGGGGGGTTTTTTCCTTGCAGTATATGCTTCAGCCTGTGTTGTGGTTTTTCATATGAATGACATGCACGCATCCATGAATAATAAAATTACTTATCATTTCACAAGTAACTAGATCATGTATTGAAATGGGGGGATGGAGTAGGACTTAGGGAAATCAGGAAATTATCTGTGACTGGTTACTGTCAGTTGCTGGGGCCTATAGGAAACCTGGAGGGGGACTGTTTATCAGGGAGTGGGTAGTAACAGGACAAGGGGTAATGGGTTTCAGCTAAAAGAGGGTCGATTTAGATTAGATGTTAGGAAGAAATTCTTTACTGTGATGGTGGTGAGGCCCTGGCACAGGGTGCCCAGAGAAGCTGTGGCTGCCCCTGGCTCCCTGGCAGTGTTGACGGCCAGGTTGGATGGGGCTTTGGGCAACCTGGGCTAGTGGAGGGTGTCCCTGCCCATGGCAGGGGGGTGGGACTAGATGGGCTTTGAGGTCCCTTCCAACCCAAACCAATCTATGATTCTATGGTTTTTATCATAAAGCAGCAAATGAAGCTTTGTCAAAACTGAGATCCTGTCTAGACTGGAAAACATTTCTTTGGGAGTACCCAAACTTCATGCATTTTACCCATCATGGCAAAATCTCCAGGTTTAAATACCTCACTTGGTCAAAGAGTACTTTGCCAACATAGAGTACACGTGCTAGCTGGGCAGGTTCTTTCCATGTGAATGCTGCTGTATTGGTGTCAGAAGGTTTTGTACTTGTGTTCAGGCAGTGAAAAAGTCATCCCTCTTAACTCACATTCTGTGTTGGAAAATGTACCTACCCCATGCAGACCAGGCTTTGGCTTTACTTTAGCTTTACTGTTCATTTTGGAACAGCTTTCCCCAAATCCTACTTGCTCTAGTGCTGCAGCCGCTCTTCTAAGTGTTTTGAGCTTTTCTACTAACGATAATCATGAAGGAAATAGGTAGTTCTTCCTACAAACTGATGTTGAACTTCAAATTGGTCCTAGGTAATTATTTATATAATGGGGTTTTTTTTCACAAGGCATAGTTTGTTAAAGTGCAGAACAATGATACAGAGGAAGAAAAGATAGTGTTTCATTCATGCTGTATCTTTGTTGCTACATTGCAGGATAAAAGCAATGGTGCTGTACATCCAACACTGTAAACAACTTTCACAACTTGTTAAATGCTGAAAAGAAGCTTGAGAGTTTAATCATTTACAAAAGCTGTTGTTTTTATAGCAGAAAAAATATTTCCTGCTACAAAACACACTGACAGTGCTCATTTTCATAATATGCTAGTTCAGAACCAGTAAGTTGCAGCTCCATCTTTTGGTGTTATTCCAGTGATGCTGAACTTTCACTGCTAACACAAACCTTTGTCACTAATCCAAATCCAGACTGTTGTCCTTGCTTTTTGTGCGATGACGTTGCCTGTCCATGTCCTAGCGATAAGGTCTATGCGTGCACAATAACGGGTGGAGTAAGATGCAGGATTTGACCAATTTTTTTTTTTTCCCAAACAGGGAAATGAACACCAGTTAAATATATAACAGCTTAATTTCAGCACTGCAGATTACATAAGTGCAAAGACAAAGTGAGTTGTAATTAGCTGCTTAAAAATAAGCACAATGTTTATGCCAGGGCCATTAGCTCGGAGGTACTAGCTAACAGTTGGAGAAAAAAAAAAAATCCATGATTATGTGCATTGAGAAATCTCAACTGACCAGATTCTGAAGTAGCATTTGCTTTTATTCTTATTGGTAATAATCCCTCTAATCATCTGCTAAAAAGGACTTACTTTTGTTTTCTAAGTAAGTGTGGTCAAAACTCATTGCACTGTAGCCTTTTGACACTGCTGCTGGCTTCTCTTAGTCCTGGAGAATCTGGAGGACTCTCTGTGTTTGAGCTGCTTCCCTCTGATTTAGGTTGTTCAGATGTTTGATAGACTTGGTGCAGGATTGGTGTTCAGGCCACTTTCTATTTTTCCTCCAATTACATTGATTTCTTTATTTTATTGCTCACTTAAGACTGATTATTTTATCTCCTGCTATTATCACAGAACAGCTTTTTCTGTGTCTGATTGAATCTTGTTATTGATCCAACTTGAAAGAATCATTTTCATAGTCTCATTTACATTTTTTTTATATAATCTTGCTTTTATTGCAGTTAGGAATGTTAATCCATCTGTTATTTCAAGGTTGCATTGAAAATGTTTCTCTCCACCTATATCCTTATCCCTGCGTAAGCTTAGTGATGCGTAGATATTACATTGCAGCAACTCTTGCTCCTACTTTTCCAGTTTACTAATAGCTGTATTCCCTGGAATACCTATGTCCCAGTTCTCAGGGCGGTCAGCGAAAGTGGCCAGGCACGCAGCATACCATAGGAAATGTTTCACAGTTCAAAGTCAGGCTTCTGGGATCAATGCAGGACACTTTGTTTCCTGTAGATTCATGTTTTCAGGCCAAGCTTCTGTGTCAATGAAGATTTTTCTTCTACCTGACTCCCTATTTGCATAAAAATTGTACAAACCTTAATGTCTTTTGAGTCTCGACTTCTCTTTCAGTTTGGTTGAAATCAGATGATAGATTTTAAAATAATCAGGTAGGAAATGCCAGCGCATGCACCATATGCCATGAACACATAAGCTTTGCTTCCAAGCTGAGCTAAAAATGGCTACTGAAGGGTAATGAGACATAATTACAAATCTGAGTGAGATCTGTCTGCATTGTTTCACTATGAATGCGGTTACTGATAATGCATGTCTGTTTGTCTCTAATGTGGATACTATTACCAGGAAACTTCCTGTAGCTAACTACAGCTACACTATGCCTTCACTGAGAATCGCGATGAGTGTGGGTTTTTACTGTTCAATATAATCCACCATCAAGGTAATTTGGCTTTTTTTCTGCAAGTCATTAGCATAATAAATTGCCTAATATACATCTTTTATTGTGAACTAATTCATCCTTTGAGGGAACAAAAAGGCAATCGCTAGTGTCAAATCCTAAATTAAAATAAGCTTGGGAACATATTTGGCAAGATAATGCTGATGAAAGTGAGAATCTGAACTCCAACTAAAACAAAAATCATTAGCTTAGCTGCAGCATTTACAATAAATAAGCATACTGCTTCTAAACTGCCTTGTTACACTGTTCAAGTAATGAACAGTTTTGTTTTTCAAGTTCGATACCATGGCCTCTCTGCACTTGTTGAACTGTTTTTCTCGTAAGTCTTTGCCTTGTCAGTCTGCACAAATCTGATCTTAAACGAGGTGAGCAGTGAGGCTGTGACTTTGCACACAGCCTCTGCTCTGCTAGGCAGCTCTGTCATCTTTATCAAATGTACTTATACCTATTAAAAGTAAGCAGCAGTGGTAAGACTGAACCAATATTTGATCACCCTTACAATTGGCAGTGGATCACTTTAATTAATAAGAAGCCTTTCCTCCTCTGTTAATCTTGCCTTCCACCTTCAAAGGCTCAGCTGAGCAGCACTATCTAATGGAATACATAATAATTCAATCACAGGGTGAGAGCTATCTCCTCAGCTGCTTCACAGCATCTGTCACTACATTTACTTGATATTTGAAAATGTAAGAATACGTTATAAGTGGTTGAGATGTCTGATGAAAGAAATTCTCGTGTACCAAGCTATTAGAACTTGTAAATAGAAGTTTCTTCTAAAGTACTCCCAGTCCTGCATTCCCTCTCGAGGAGAGAGTTAACGTGCACAGAAAGGCTATTTTAGCTCTGGAATTGAACGCTTCTTCCTGCGGGATTGTTCATAATTCCACTCGTAAAGACACTCTCTTCTACAAGAGAAAACAAAATAATTTGATGCACTAGAGAAATCTGGAAACTATTCTTCATCCATTCTTATTTTTAAAAAAAAATCTGCACAAAATCTTTCTTTTTACTTAACTCTTAAGGAATAATTCCTTTCATACAGTAACCATCTCATTACTGCATTATGTACCCAAAAAACCCGGGAACCCCAGGTGCTTCAGGTTCAAGTTCATGCCACCATTTCAGGTATAAAAAGTATGTGCTTCCTGCTGTCTGTTCTTTTGATAATATATCAAAACACAAGTCATATGCCCAGGACAATTAGCTGTTTCTCATCCTGCTGGGCCTAATATTGTATAAAGAAACACTGCACACAGCCAACTGCCTCAGGTACTTTTAACACTGTATACATTCCTCTCCAGATGTCTGGGGGCTATGAAATAATAAACCTTTTATTTCTCTTGTCTTCCCAGAGGAGGAAAGAAATTCTTGATTAATAGCTTTCTTTTGAACACAAAGTTCTTTAAATTTATTGCCTGCATAGATTACAATCTCTCATTTAAAATACAAAAAAAATAGGCCAACTTTTACTTATAATACTCACTTTCTATTTGGGGGGGTGTGGAGGGTGAGGGGGATTTGCTGCTTTGATTCTGTTCTGACCCGATTGTTTACTAGTTAAGTGGAGTTACGCATTCTTTAAGGAACTCACAGCTGATATCTGACCGGTTAGTCTACAACAGCACTACTGTTTCAAGGCACTTAAGTGACTCCTCCAACTTTGCATTTTGGAGGAGAAAAGATCACTTAGTGAGTCACCCAACTGTTACACTTCTATACACAAAATGAGAAGATGGCAAAGAAAAGGAAAATATTCATGCAAGATCTGTTTGTGAGTTACACTGTTTAATAAAATGACCTTCACACAGAGAGAAGAAAAACAATGTAGAGATTGTCATTAAAAAGCTTCATTAATAGAACTGACCGTGCCTGCAATGCTTTTATGAAGGTGTTCAGATGAGTTCCTGTAACTCACACTGCACCAGCTTTTCACCCTCACTTACCTATTTCCTACATGTAATTTTTCAAGGCATCTGTTCATCCAGCCTGTCTGGCTTCCATCTCCTCTGGGTCCTCTCGGCTGATTATTCCAGCTGGGTGGGCTTTGATTTTTCTCAGTATTTTTGTCAATGAAGCTGAAGGCTTTCAGGACAGGTAGTTTGTTTAACAAGACAGTTTAACAGTGATGTCTTGCTTAAACCTGCCTCCCCGCTCTTTTGTTGGTCCTTCCTTATCCAGAGAAAATCTTACAGTCACTTCAAGATTGTTATGCAAGTAAGTTCTTCAGCTCCTTTTACAAACTCTTTACAATAGCAAAATTTAGATTTTGTTGTATTTGGTTTTCTTCCCTGAGTTTCAGATTTTTCCCTGAGTGACTATTCTTCATCTCTTGTCCTATGCAAGATTTGTCACTATACATATTTACGTATAACTCTGTATACACACTATACATTTTGTGTGTGTGTGTATATGTGTGTACTGTATACACATCTGCTAGTCAGCAGCCTGCCAGACTATGAGGACTAGAGTGCATAATATTAGTACTCTGGTCCCTGAATTTAAAGGAACACAAGCAAATTGAACTGACCTCAAAGGAAAATTTAATTTAAAAAAGGAAGAAAATCCTGTAATACTCTAAATTATTTCATTTGTCCAGTTTCCGTTCCCTGCAATGAAATTCATGTTGTCAAATTACCCTGTACATAAAAAAATAATATTGTCAATTGAGTAGTGGTCACTCACCTGTTAATCACAGTTGGCTTTCTCTGCGTGAGAAAGATTGGATACTTCAGATTTTGTAACCAGCCTTAACTCATTCCTCCTTTTTTTTTTTTTTTTTAAAAAAAGTATCCTCCAACTACAGAAAAGCAAGTATTTAAGCATTGATATAAGAGCACTCTTCCTTTCAAAAAATCTTCTCCTTACTATACCGTACATGGCCTTCTAAGTAATTATGCTGTCCTTATACTGAATAACTATTTCCCAAATTTCAATGAAGAGCTGATGTGAATATGTGATGAGACTGGCTGTGTTACCATAGAGCAGACAGAAGTCCTCCTGTCTTGCTGGGAAAAGAGCGTGAATCCAGGCAGGAGTGTGTTGCTGTTGTGAGGAACGAAACTGGATTTATCCCTGAGAGAGATGGAGACAAGCATGGGATGCTGTGACTGCTGTGAACTTCCCTCTCATTAATACCTTTCCTTCTGCCTGTACTCAGTCTGCTGACTTGTGTAAGGAAGCAGAGCCTAAATCCATCCTGTTAAAACCTGTCAGGCACCAAATACAGTGAACTATTGACTATCAAACTTCTTTGTCCCAGGATGGGAGGGTTTTGGTTCTGCAGCAGTGGCTGAAATCTTCCTTTATTTCTTTAAAACAGGAAGGTCTGTGTCACAGGTTTATTTTAGCTGGTGCGTGGAGACTCGTGAGGTGCTTTTGTAGTTTATGTCTCAGCAAGGGAATGGGATCTTCCACCCACGGGAGATGTCAAAGGTGGCTGTGGTACTAGTGACCTGTACAAATTAGTTGATATATCTGCATAATTACTGAAGCAATGCTAAATTTATATTTTTAACAAGAATGGAAGCCAACTAAGGTATTTGTCACTGTGTTGTGGAAAATGATGACTCTGAGCTCAGATTAAAAAGCATTTGCTAGGAAAGGTTTTCATTGACAGGACCCGGGAGGGAGAAGTCTCTATCCAACATTTTGACTTAATTTAAAGGAAAGCTAATTCAATGTTAGTTTTACTACTAGTAATCTAAGGTGGAGATTAATCCATTGTAGCACACAGCGTAGGACAAACTTTCTTGGTTACAGTGGCCGGTGTCATATTCTGGTTTCTAGTCCCTGACGCTGTAGGCAGGACTGCTGCTGTGCGGCAGGTCCCTGCCTCATTTGTGGCTAAAGTTTTCCAGCGTTGTTGCGCTTCTCTCGTGCGAGACCTGGAAGTGCCGGAGCGGGTGATAGGTGCCTGCTAGAGGGCTGTCTCGTGTTCAAGGCCATTGAATGCTGCCCATGGAGTGGGTTTCCAGCCTTTGCCAGAGATGTGAGATGAGATATCTGACAGAGGGTCGCTAACTTGTCCCCAATCGCCTGGTGCCTGCCTTGAACCCCTGGAGCCTGATTGGCAAAGTCACCGTGTTCTCACCATTGAAAATGAGCTGTTCAGATGTTACAATTGGAATATTATAATGGTTTATAAAGCAGGAAATGTTCCCCGAAATCAAGACCCAGGTGCCAAATTGGGTACACTGCACCAGTGGCTACTATCTGTCCTTATTTCAGTGTGTTTCATTTTCCACATGTGAAAAATGAGGTGGCAGTGGTCTGCAACAACCTGTTTACCTGCTTATAAAACAAGCTGGATTGCTTTTCAGCTCAGGGTAGGATTTGCACTCTGCTTTCTTTTGGCTGAGTGTTAATTTCTCACAAAGCTCAAGCAAGTCTCAAGCAAAACATCCTCCTTATCACAGCCCTTAGTGCAGATACTTTTTCCCTCGTTCTCCCAGCCAAAGTCTCTCGCCTCGTTTATGTGTCACACTCTCAGCCCTTTACAGAGAGCACCTCATGGTTTCCTGGCTGGAGCTGGTAAGGTTGTTAAAGGGCTGATTGCTGCCCAGTCCAAAACAAGCTACCTCCTTACACATCGTATCATCTCACAGCCATGTTGGGCAAACAGACGTCATTAATGTTTGAGAAGCTCTCGGATACTACATTGTGAGTGCCAGAGAAAACCCTTTGAAAAAGTGAATAATTCTGTCTTCAGAGCAGCACACAGTAAATAAGGCATAGAACGGCAATGCTGGATCTCGAGGAGAAGGTGAAAATACGGAATTGCTGCTTATTCAGGGAGTGTTGTCTGTTCAGAGAGACACAGGGATCCCGTAGGACAAACTGAATAGTCATGTCATGAAGACTCTCCTGGACTGCATATACGCAGGAGGCAGGGGCAGATTGTCACAAACAGGCTGAATTCCGGCATTTCCTGACTTTTTCAGGGCTTGGATTTGCTGCCTTGATAATGCTATTGTATTACTGTTCGTTTGTAGGCCACGTGCATTTGGTTCCTTTTGTGCTCTTCTGTTTCTACAATGTGGTTTCGATGGAACTGTACAAGAGCGCTGTTCTCTCTCCTGTGAGCCCTGGTGGAGCCCTGCCTTATTATAAATGTATTTATGTAATGAATAAAGTTACTTGGGTTTGGATTAAAAATATTTTCCATATCATCAAACCATTCCAGGCAGATGCTGTGGTACAGCTGAGGAGCAGTTTCATGGTACAAAGCACCATTCACATGCAAAGTTATAATTGTCCTGTCTGTCAGTCCTGCAGTCACATCGTGTGATCATATTTCAGGGCTTTATAATTCTCATAGTTTTACATCTAATTGTTCGAGTCTCCATAGACTTAAACACCGCAACATAATTAAGGGACAAATGCAACCCTTAGAGCAAAATATCGGTGCAGCGTGCTCGCCAGCTGTATCGCTGGCGTCGGAAGCCTCCTGCCAGCGCAGGGCAGCTGCAGAGCAAGGAGCTCTTCTGTTGGCTACCTGCCTCTGGTAACTTTTGCTCTTGCTCGAAGCAGGCCTGCTAACAGGCTGACGAGCAAACCACGCTGCACTTCCAGCCTCCTAGCCCCCAGGAGAAAGTTGATATGTGTCCTGCAGATGTAGCTTTGCACTGTGCCAAGCGCACTCTGGAGATGGAGCTATTCCGCAAAGTTGCTTGTGTGGAAAGCACTTTGTGCTCTCTCTCCCCCCCGTTGCAGCAGTACTGCGACAGTGTGGTTCACCAGAAGTTCAGGTGCAGTCTTGTCTTTTCCGAGGCCTTTCTGTATCCTTGCCCTGGCTATGTGTCTTACATTTTGAATCTCATCGTTAATTGTGCTGTGCTTTCCATTTTAACAAATTCATCCTGATCTTCTCTGTCAAAAGCCATCTGTATCTGCTCTGTAACATTTCAGGCTGAAGAGTTTCTTCCCGGTGAGACTGGCCGAGGCTAATCGCATTCCACGTAGGGGGATTTAGATTTGCATTAGAAAGCAGCACTGGTGTATCTGTTTCAAATACTAAGCCCCAGAGAAGAGGTTGAGATGTCTCTTCCAGAGAAGTGGATTTTGTAATACCTGCTTATAAAGTTTAGCTTCACTGCACAAGTGCACAGGTAAAAGAGAGGCAAGCGAGTGAAATGTAAGGTGCGGTACAAGGTCTGTAAGGGTACTGAGCACTCAAGCTAACCTGGAGTTAGAGAAATATCTAGTGCTTGGGGCATGCTTTAAGAATTTGGGAATCACATGGTGTTTACTACATTAAAGTAAATTTTAAGATTGATTGTCCTTCACAGTAAATAGCAGCCTAAAGTTTGCCTCAGTAACTATCTGGCTTACACATATTGATGCTCACCAAACCGAGAAATCAGTACGTGTACTTTAGAAATACTCTCACAGTATTAAGTCACAAGCATGTAGCTATTCTGCTGCAGGATTTAAGCAGTAATAATGGATTTTACCTAGTCTGAGATCCGGGAGAAAATTATTATGCGCCTTCTGAGATGCGATTTATATCTTCCCCTTGATTTATCTGCAAGAGCCATCATCTATTTTTCCTTTTGTGTGGCCAGACTAATTAAAGCTGTGTTTCCCTCTCTAATATTGCTAATCTCTTTGGACATGAAAAGATGACTGAATAATCTCTCTTGATTATTTTTGGCCATTGGTGTGGCAGGATTTTACTGCAGAAAGAAACCACCCCCATTTCTTCACAGTTGTATTTATTAACTTGAGAAGGAAAGCAAGAACAGTATGGTCACATCTCCTGTAAATCTAGCACAATCAACATACAAAAATGCTATATCGATGCAGCCTGATCTTGAGAAGAAGTAATATTGTCATTTAGTGTCTCTGAAATGACTTTAACAATATTCTTTGCTGTCTGCAGTCATTTAGACTTGCAGTATTACAAGGTTGATGTAATTTGAGTAGTGTCTGTGAGACTTCAGTAGAAGATTCATGAACCAGTAAAATAAAGAAAAGCCATATTATAAAAAGTCATTAAGATACTATATTTCCTTAGGTACATAAGGCTAAATTTCTCTGGGCTTGCATAGTCATTTTTTACCTCTGTCAAGTGAGGATAAAACATTATCCTATCAGGCCTTATATGTGAACTTTTATTTTCACTTGATGAACATCATTGACATACTTGCGCAGTTTAATAGGGCAAATGCGTGATGCTAATGCTAAGTAGGTGAGTAAGACTGTGGGGACAAGAGAGTGGCCGTGGTCATGTTCTGTGAAGATTGCTTAAAGAGTGAGTGGCTAGACAGAGTAGGAGGCGCTGGAGTAGTACATACACCTTGCTCATGGCGGCATCACTCGGGCTAATAACTTGGAGTAGATTTTTTTTTAATCTTTTTACAATCTAAGACGGTGCATGAGTGCATGTGTACACCTCTCTGGTGGCTGTGAATGCTATATAAAAGTTAGGGTTTTATACTGTCTGTTCTTTCTATTAGCTACTTTGAAAGTTTTTAGTATTCTGTTAGCAAGACTTGAAAAGAGAGATCAGGAGGAAGCACTTCGTCAGTGAAGGCTCCTCAGAAGGTGAGTGCAGCATGCAGGAGTATGTGTTGCTGCTCATATGATTAAAGAACTCATTTAAAGCTCACAGGAAAATAGAAGACAGCTTTCCCAGTTAAAAAAAAACATCAAAAATAAAAAGAACAGAAGAGGATTAGGAAATAAAGCTGGAAGGGTGTAATAAACAGATTAAAAAAGCATAAACTTTTAGTGAACAGAGAATTGCCAAGGAAATAAACAGAAACAATAAGATTATTTTAAGTGATCTGTGTGAAAACACAGAGTGGCCAACTGAGAAGAGTGTGTGTATGTGGCAGAGGGTAAGTGAAGGCGAGAAAGGAGAGAGAGAGAAATGAGAAATTAAAATCAGCTTCTCTGTGTAACTCTTGTTGCCTTTAAACACCCAGCTTTTCAATAATGTATGAGTAGCCACTGGATACTTTTAAAATATACCATATTATCTCTCTATTAGAAAAAAAAGATAAAACTGTAATGTAAATCCACAAAAATAAATTTAAAAAAAAAAAAAGGAGCAGCTACTACCTTACACAATCTTCTGTCTCATTCCAGTGACCACCATTGGACAATGCTGCCTAATATGGTGCCATACGCAATTTTAAATTCTCCTCATTGTGTTGTCCTAGCTTGAGAATAAGGCAGATAAATGTTAATGAAGGGCATGTTCTGTGCTAGAAAGATATTATTCTCCTAAATCAGGAATCTTACAAGAAAAGAGAACTAATAGAAACATATCTTTGTTTATCTTAATACACGATGGGTTCAGTGCTTCTGCATATGGCAGAGTGCTCAGAATTGATAGCTATAAATGGGTAAGTATCATTTAATGATGTTTTTTCTCCTCAGAGTAGGCCCAGAGGAAAGGGAGAGTATCTCAAAACCCTGGCGACGGCTCGCCTCTTCAGGAAGCTCACTAAGCCCTGCATTTACTTTAATTGAGCTTTGTTATGGTGGTGGCTAAAAAACCCTTAGCTTGTGTGCCAGGGCTGAGAGACAAATACTAACAAGATGCACGCTTTGCTTCGCAGCTCAAGCTTTGGTTTTTTTCTACTTTGAGTACTTGGTCCTTGCAATAAGTCTAAATAGCACAGGCCCAGATCTCCTTGCCCCTGTAACTAGCACCTTACACAGGTTTCTGTATATACACACAGTTTCCACGTGGCTCATAGTATCTTCTTCAAGAGAGTAGGGGAAAAAAAAATGGGGTAGTAACTAGAGAAATGGTGCTGGTAGGTTTCTGTGTAGAAATTCTGTGGGCAGTCATACTCCCACTTGCTCTGTGCAGGAGCCCAGCACATCACAGTCTTTTTTTGGGTGCGTTCAACAAGGAACCCCAGGTTTGGCGTGTGTGCTCTCGGATCTGTTCTCTAATCATTAATGATGCTAGTGAGTTAAAGCACAAGAAGTGTGAAGTTGTGCAGGGTTCCACCTACTGTTGTGTGTTCCTCTGTTGTAAGGTCGGAGTTTGGTGCAACAGTCATCATCAGTTTTCTTAGAGCTGGCAGAAGGGAAAATGGTGCAAAAACTAGTTTTTCAACAGACATGTTGCCTGTGAGAGGGCAGGTGGCTGGTCATCCCCAAGATACCTCTCATTCTTTTTCCTCAGTTGGCTTAACTGCATTGGAGATGAGCTTCTTCAACGTGACAAATTCCTGAACCTTTACTGTCAATAGAGTTGCTTTTCCTTGTAGGAACTATGGCGGTAACAATAATATCACAGTTTTTCTTCTCCTCCTCCTCCTCGCTTTACACCTTTTGCCAAGACATGTCACATGAAAAAAACATTCAGCCATGCAACAGGCTCTCCTGCCCTTCCAGCTTGACACCAGCAGTGCTTTGGCTAAGCGTCATTTAGCCCATGTTGAATGCTGATGAAGCTACAGCTGGAATTAGGTCTTTCACAGGTTTTCTTTTAGGAGCTCTTATTGAATGTTGGGGAAAGTGGCAGAGTGAAATTTTACAAGTTTAGAAGCGCTCCTTCAGTCCGTATTACATTTTTGTCCTTATGAAATAGCTATTAGAGCGCATATGTTGACATCTGTTGAACTGAACTTCCTAGTAATTAGACATCTCTGCTCTAGTGGTGCCCCCAAAAGTGCACAAGGAGCTTCATTCCTTTTAGCAAATTATAGGAAAGCCAGCTTTCAGTGATCATCAATTACACTAGCCTCTTTGAAGTGTAATTATATGACATTTCTTACTCATTATCAGCTAGATGTACTGCAGATCCCAGATAAAAAAGAGGAAGGAGAGAAAGTGCTTAATACAGAGTGGTGGTAGCACAAGATCATCTTAAATTTTCACCTCTCGGGCTATTGTTTGAGGCTCTAATACAGCTATTTTTCCCCTTGAAGACTAGGACTGCCTTTCTTATCTGCAGCCTCATGTTCATTGATTTGAATGGTGTCCTGATTAACACCCGTGTGACCCTATTGACTTCAGTCCTCTCTCATCAGAACTTTGTGCATCCGCTTTCTAGAATGATCGAAATGTGGCTTTTCTTACCTTAGATACCAGGTAACGTTTTTAAAAAATGTTACACCATATTACACAGTCAGCAAGTTCCACTCCTAGACTAATTAACCTCCAGCCATTCTCGTACTTCATGCTTGCTCAGGAAAAAGCCAGCAGGCTTTTCTGTCTCACTCGTCCAGTTTTCCAACTTAAGGAGTGTCCTTTGTTGTGGCCCTTCTCTGATGTTTCATACCTGCGAGGTGTATAATTTTATTCAAATTTATATTTCTGAATTTAGTGACTGGCAACTGTCTGTAGAGATTTTTACCAGATTAGTCATCCAGATTACAGTCAAAATTGCTAATCTAATGGAGACCAAACCAATGTCAAGAAAGTGGCAAATCTGCTCTAGTCCTCATTTAGCAGACTATTTGAAATCACTTGTTGGCCCCGTTCTGATGGACTGGTATCCAAATAATAAAGCAGAGCAAAAGGTGGTATATTTGGTGATAAATATAACTCAGGCTATGGGAGTCTAAAACTGTCTCTGGAAAAAGTTGTCCTTGTTCTCGTGAGCCCCAGACCAGTCCAGCATAGCTGTTGCTGAGAGCATTTCAGCTCGTACAGAGGAATGTTGTTTTCTCTACCACTCTGAAGAGGTGCAACACAGCAGCAAGACTTGTTGCTTAGGTGCTGGTGATTGGAAGATTAAACTGGGCAGTAGTGGCATCACTAGGACTGCTAGGCAGAGTTTCTGCAATACAGTCCCTTGCTGCCATAGCCATTAATTGGGGAATGGTAGAGAAGTAGCAGCTTTTAGGACCACAGCGGGAAATGTCCTTTTTTCACTGAGATTATAATGTCGATACCAAATAATTCTCTTTCTCTTTGACACAGGGCAGTCTAAGGGAAGATTTTGAAATGCTCTTACATGGGCAAACAGGCGGAAAATGCAGAGGAAACAACCCATAGAAAAAGTATTTTCTGTTCAGGCAGTGTCTATAAAGTCATTGCATAATTAGGTAGATTACTCTCCCAGGTTTGTTTTATTTTTCTTACAGGAAGATAAATTGCTTACTTATGTCACGAGGAGCCCCCTCATAACTCACATTAGCCTAGAGAGGGTTTAATTTCCCTTCTGGCTTGCTTAATGTTCTCTGTCCTGTTCCTTTCCCATGTTACGGCCCAGTCATTAGTTTCCATAACTCTCCTTAGACCAGCGTCTTCACCCTTTTCCTTTGCTCTTTGCTTATTTTCTGTGACAGCACATTCTGCAAAAGCTCAGCAAACCTCCGTCAGGAGCCAGGCTGCCAGGAGATCTGCCGAGGGCTGCACATGACTGATTTCCCACATTTGCAAGTCTCTGTGCTGATCTATGCGAGTCAAGAACTATAGCAAGATTAAGCGCTTTGTGGAAATAACTGAGGTGGGACTACCCTTGCTCTACGGTGCTCATTAAATATTACAGTAAACAGATGTTGTTTAAGTTATTTCACAGAGACTAACAAAGGAGGGAGCTGTAATATTCCTGTGGATTTTCAAACCATTTTGCCTTCCATTAATTCTTCTGTCTTCTTTTTTTGCTTTTGTTAGCGTTAACATTTAATTCAAAACAAGTAGCTAATTCCTCTTTTACGTTCTTTTTCTCAGCACTTTCTAAATACCTGATTGTTTAAAAATTAAATATTTACTCTTTTGGAGAGGTTACAAAGTTTGTAATGGTTGCAAAAGTTGATTTTTCTTCATTAACGTGACTTAAAATATTGAAAACTGGAGCCTTCAGCTGTCAAGTTTGTTTATCCTCTACATTCGAGATAGCATCTAAGATACTGACTTCTTCATTCAAGTTTGAGGAGCCAGCATTTAAAAAATACTTCTTTGGATATTAGAGTAAGTAATTGATAGAGGAACTGCATTACTCAGTGATGAGCCAGCATAAAATCTGGATTTAGAAACTGCCAGTTCTGGAATGGGAAGAGATGTGATATTTACCATTTTCCTAGTTGCTGTCTTTTAGTATTTCATCACATTCACTCGCGACACAGCATGCTTCAGTTTGTTACTAAGGGAAGCGTAATGACAAACTAGCTGTTATTAGATTCTTCCTGATGATACTATGTTGAAATCAGTATAGTAGCAACAGGGACAAATATGACTCAGTGGGGGAGAGAAGGAAAATTGCTTTTACCGAGAACATGTCTGTGCTAATACAAAATTCTAAACTCTGGAAAAGTGTCTCTCTTCCTCTCTTTTTGTCAAGTTAAAAATTGTTCTTCTTTTTTGTGATGCTTCAGTTAAATGAATGTTAATGCATGCATAATTTATCTTCACCATTTATTTACTCAAAACAGACTTCAACTCACTGTTTAATGTATTCAGTGGCATTCTTTTTTGTGTTGCACCTTGAGTTCTTGCTGGGCTTTTGTGAGCGAGACATTTTACAGCACATAACAAAAAGACAATCTCTGCTGCAAGCCAGACTTTTTCGTATCACTTAAATTGGCCAGAATTTTTTATGTAGTTTCTTTGTGTGTCTGATGTATTTGCCTTTAAGCAGTTAATGGCACAACTCCGGTTCAGCCTTTGCCTGAATATTACAGCGTTGCCTCTGGACTCTGGCTCAGACTGAGGTCCTGCTGAGCAAGGCGGTGTCAGTACATGGGAAAGACAAGTGGTTTGCAAGGAAGGCTGAGCTACAGTAAGTGTCTCTGCTCTGCCCTGACAGCTGTATGAGGGCAGGACACAAAGGAGGGAGGGTTACGGATGAAAAGTGGAACCACTGAACTTCACCTCTTTTTCACTTTTTGGTTCTTTTTTACTGACAAACTAGGTACTGGATTTCCAGCGTGACATATCAACTGTCTTTTTTGCTCCAGCATCTCGTGTGCGAGACAATATTGCCTTAGTCACTGGGTTCTCGGGACTTAAATGGCAGTCTTTGTCAGCATGGAGATTGTGTGCATATGTGGGATTTCCTGTGATTCCTCCTTTTCGATTCATCTTATCAGACATCGCAGAAGAGGCTGCTGCTCCCTTAGTCTCACTCGATAGCTGTTATATCTCACCGCTGTTAAAGAGCAAAAGGTCCCAAGACCTTGAACCTGGGACCAGACCTTCTTAGAAATTTTTTTAAACTAGCTATTTAGACACCTTGCTACTGCATAATGATGCCAGAAAAACCGCTTTTCATTTTTTAAACACGGTGACTGTTGGTTTTATCCACAAAATGAGAAGTACTATTGACATTATATGAGAGACAGCCTTGTATATGCATATCCAGTGACAGCTCATCTATCCAACCTCAAATTAGATTGCTGTTCAGATTGTTTTCAATGAAGACAAAATGTAGAGCAATTTTGCTGGTTAGGATAGTGTATATTTTTTGAAAACACCAGTTTATTTTAATGCTTGAAATAGCTGAAAATGCTTTCACTTCTTAACCACATTTGGAGTTTATTTCATGTAATTTTCCTCATGTTAAGAGTGAATCATATTCTTTTAATGGATATATAATTATTTTTTGAGATGATGCACAGGCAGTCGTTGCTGCTACTTCACATGTAGTAGCACTGTACAGTACAGATGAGGACCTGAGTTAACACAGCAGGTAGTCAAAAAGAGGAGACTCTGGTGGCAGTGAGCTTAGATCTTACAGACGGTAGCAAAGGACGGAAGAAGTGTCAAGTTCTACCCAGTACGCAATCACTGCAGACAAGTTCTGGAAAGCAGTTTCCCCTCCTCATGTAGGAAGGGGTTCATTACTGTTGTGATCTCTGATCAGATCAGAGAGAAGAAAAAAGGTCAGTAACCAAAGAGAGGGAAGAGACAGTAAATAGGAATGAGAAAAAATACTGAGATAATAAACTGCAGTCATGTATGGCATAGGTTGACTAGGATCAGAAGAGAGGCAGCAGTGTAGCTGGGAGCCGGCACTGGTTTTCGTATTGCCCGTTCAGATGAACAGCCCCAGTGCCCCAGCTTCTGTAACCTGCACCGAGCGAATGATTTTATGTTGGTAGCTCCAAGGGCTTTAGTAAAGCAGGTCGTCTGAAGAGGCAGTACAGTGCAAAGGTTACAGAACCGGATTCAAGGTTAGCTGGGGAGTGGCATGAATGAAGCCTCTCAAGCAGATAACGTAGTACGTGTTTGACTTACCCTAACTCTGAGGGCTTTCCCTGTCAGGTGTGACATCATCTGCCCTTGTGCTGGTGTGTTCCAGGAGTCCTGGGTGGCTGTGCACCAAGGAGACAGAGGTGGCAGATCCAGGCAGAAGGAGTCACAGCTGGCTCGAGTGAGGGGTTTCAGGTTTCACAACTCTGCAAGGCCTAAGGCAATACACCCAGGTGCTTTGAGCAGCCAACAAATGGTATTATTTTTATTGTCTTTGTCATTTTCTGTAAGGAGAGAGATATTTTTGCAAAGGGAAAGACCACTCTGCAAGCAAACATTTTTTTAATGTTGTGACATCATTTTAAAAAACAATGTGTTCTCACAATTTGTTTTTTACAAAAACAAAAAATAGCAAGTCACAGCAATTGGCAGATCCCTGCTGTCAGTATTCGGTGACGCCAGCACTAGCTGCAGCAGATGGAGAGATGCAAACAGTCTGGAAACTTGGACAAACTGGTTTTCTTGAGCTTGAGAAAGCAGTGCTGTGAAATGCTTCTTTCTCCTCAAGTGTAAGCCTTCTTAATAAATAACACTTCCTGAGGAAAGGAATTTGGGATGTGACAGTGCTTTTGGGACCAAGCCAGCTTTCTATCCAGCAAGCTGCTTTTGCTGTTGACAGTGGCTATTTATGAAGCGTATGCCAGGAACATTGCAAAGGCAGCAGCAAAAGTCAGTTTGCTTGTAGTAAAGGAAAGGAGTGTGTTTGCTTATTCTCTTGCTTTAGTAATCATAATCATTGCAGAATCTTAAAAACACAGAGTCCGAACCTGGATAAGCATCAGGGATTACAAACCTGAGGATATACAAGCACAGGAGCTGGATGAGAGACACCTGCATCGTCAAGAGATAGCTGATGTTCATGTTTTACCACTTTAATACTACTGTTATTTGCTGGTGAATTTAGGGGTGTCACAGAAGTCTCAGTGTACCAGCAAATGTCAGAGATGTAACCACAGACTTATGTTGCCTGAAATTGATGTCAATTAAGGGTAAAGTTAATGTTGATGAATTACCGTAAAAAAGACAGCCTAAGTTGTCTCTAAAAACCACTTGCTCTTTTTCTAGTACTGGCCTGATTTACTGGGAAGTTGACTGTCATTTTGTAACATAGCAAGTGCGCTGAGGGTATCACAGAGGGCAGAACAAGGAAGGTATTGTTACTTTACGAAAAGCACCAAAAACATGCACAGTTTACAGACAGTTCTGTTTGGAAACTCCTTCACAGAGCTTGTAGCATTACTTTGCGATTTTTGGGTTGCTGAGGGTGACTTGTTGGGTTGGAATGAGACTCGATACAGGACTAAGGGAGCTTGACTGGTCAGACCACTGGTTCCAGGGTCTGCAATGTTACGTGGAGAGCCCCCTGTCACAAGGAAGCACATAGGTCCTCTAATCCTACAGCTTAGCAATAGGAACAATGAGCGGAAGGTGCTCAGATCAAGCTAAGCTGGAAATACGTGAGATCCATCTCATTGGGCTAATTGCAAGAGGCTAATGGCACTAGTAAATCAGCAACCTCCATAATATATGCATGGGGTACTAGGCTGGTTATCTCATTGCGTGCTGTGCTCATCTTTCTTAGGCACATAAATAAGTGAAAAGACAGAGTGAAAAATCAGGGGAAAGTAAATCAGAACTGAGAAATACTTCATTTTTCAGTAATGCCCTAACAGAAGTGGTGGAAACCCTTAAAACTCTTATCACTAATAAAGCTTTTCTCCCATATCCGGGCTGTTCATTTCTCTGTGTCTGGAAAAGGTGGTTTTAAAATGCAGCGAAATTTGTCTCCCCCTTTCCTCTGTATCTTAATTTCTTCACCCAGCAGGGTTCTGACTCCATGAGGAAATGAAATTCCTTGTGCTGGTTAACCAGCCAGCAGCCACAGAGGATATGTGAAGGATGCACAGACTTATCTAGTCATTGCTTTCTCTTTCATGGACCAGTCATGGTTGTATTTATTTTTTTTAATGTGTAATTTTGATATTATTGCCTAAAACTCGATTTGGAGATGGAATACAGACTGAATAAAAGAAATATTTATATCGTTATTATTAAAGGAGATTATTGCTGCTTATGCAAAGTTATTATTGCTTTCTGTTACAGAGTTTATCCATGTAATGGTTCTTATAAGCTAAGCCATTATCCCACATGTGTTTCAGTTCCCACAGACACCAGTGACAACTGGGGAAGCTCTTCTGGTTGCGTGCTCCTGTCCCTAGAGCCACTCCTGAAAGTGTAGCAGAACAGCTGTTTGCAGGGCAACCTGAGGCACCGGACACAGGACCTGGGGAGAACCAGAAGTAATCCCTCTTTTTTTAAGGTTAGTTTTAACATGGACCAATGGTGGCCAGCACTGCTGCTGGAAGAATATCCAAGTCTATCGGGTGGAATACGGACCTTTTAGTAAGCATGATACTCGCTTTTTTTAATTCTCTCTAGTCGTATTGGTGGGATTCTCATTGCAGAACTATCTGTTACATTATTCTGTATTACTGAGAAGATGAAAAAATTACGTGTTTCAATGATACCTCCATATAGAAATAAAGTATGTATATGAATGTATGTAACATATGCATGATGCCTTTTCATTACCTTTGAAAAGATTATTCTCTCCTTTGTTGGAGAAAGTAGAGGGTTAGGCATGATCTGTCATGAACTGCCATATGTGAGTAAGATTGCTCTGGAGGAGCAGCAAAAGACTTGACAGCTCATTATTATAGACTTTTGCTGAATACTGGCCAAGGTGAATGAAGCTTGATTGGATCTTGAAGGAAAAAAGGATGTGGGTGAGCTGGCTTGATGCGTGAGGGCAGAGCAGGCGAAGCCACAGTCCTAGGGCACTGCCCGTGAATTACGCTGCCAGTACTTCTGTCTGCTTTGGGCTTTGCTCTCCTGTTCTAACCTAATGCTTTAATGTGATGGGTGCCAGTGGCAAGTGGAGGTCTGTGCTGCAACTCACTCTGTTAAACATTTTTATCACTTGATAATATTTAACACTTGGTAGATAAAAGTATATTTATGGTTTATTTTACGTAAGAGTTGGGAAACCATAGAGTATGAAGCTTGCAACTTTTTTGTGATTCTGTTCTTTGGCTTTCTCTAATGAATTTTTCTAATTAAGATCCAGTCTTAGGCTATTTTAACTTATCTTGTGGTATTAGATAGTCTTGGTTTTGTTTGATGTTTTCTGGTATTAATGGTGAAGGTGATGCCTGATTGTAGCAGTGGGATAAAACAGTATCAAGATCTCTATTGTTAGTTTCTTTTTAAACTACTTTTTGAATAAACATTCTTCAAGGACAGAGAATAGTGGTACTCTGTCAGTTTTGAGCAATAAACATAAGCTGCTTTGTCTTCAGAATTTCAACTAATGTGAATCCCTGTTGTTTATCAGTTGATTATGTTATTGCTCTCCAGTGGGTTCGTCCCAATACATAGGAACTGCGGACTGGACAAGGCCGGAGTTCCCCTAACCTGTCTCAAATGGCAGCTGATAGCAGGCTCTGCAGAGGGATACTGCGAGAATCTCTTACGCACGGTTCTGGAAAAACATCTACCTGAAGGCTGTTTACTTCTGGTCTGAAATAGGGGGTGAATTATTAGACAGACTAAAATGAGAGCTTATGGATAGTTGATGGTAAGTGTTGTGCCTGTAGAAATGTGATGAAGAGAAGGAAAAGAAGATGAGAAGTATAATTTTGTGTTATGTGGGCAAGAGAGCAACATATCTCAGTGAAGAGCGACAATCTTAAAAAATAAGCTACTCATATAATTCAGCATCTCTGAGGAAGATATAGAGCTTGAAAACTTGTCAGGGCTTGGGCACCTTTTCAGCATTGTCTTGAGTCACCATAAATACTTTGAGTCCATCTGTATGAATTTATAAATATTCTTTTTCATATTCTTGAAGAATTTGCATTGAATGGACTCCTTTGACATAGGTGTTCATCCTTACCTGTTTGCATGGCTTTTGATGCATGCAAACAAGTTGTCCCCTGTGGCTGTATAGATTTTTATGTCACCTGGAGGTCTTGCTCTCCATGAGCTCTTCTGTACTGCCTTGTGCTGTGCCATTACCTATCTGCACGGCCCTTAGAGGTAGGGAACAGAGCATGTGTTTGTATGAACGGAGCTTCCTGTTCTGCATAGAGCTTTCAGCTGCATCTTGAAAGAGCTGCAAAGTGCACCAGCATTGTGTGTTCATGCACGGATGAAATAATCAGGCCTAGCGAACTTTTGGAAGATGCCCGCTTTATTTATTTTCAACTGTAATGAGCACATACCTGATTCTTCTCTTGTTCAGCACTTTTATCTGTCTCATGTTGATGGTAATGACTGATTTTAAGATGTTATAAGTTCACAAGCAATTAGGGCAAAGACATATCAACAAAAGTGACTTTTTTGTGTGGTAAAAATTAGTTACAATTCAAACAAAAAACCACTAGAGAGAATGGAAAGTGTCAGAAATGTGACTTTTGGTTGCTCTTCTTCAAAACTATTATAAAGTCTGATTTATTTCAACTGCTGAGTGTGGTAGGACTGTCTACAAGTGGCAGAATCACAAGAAAAATGAGCTTCTGAAAATGCTGATTTTAGTTGCACGCAGTAATTAGGAGAACGATGAACTCTTGGGCAGATAACAAATCATGGCACACTCATCATTTCACACCTATTTGGTGAGGTACTAATGAGATTTGAACACTACACAGGTCTGGTTCTGGCCCCTGCACTGAGTCAGACAAACACTTCAGAAACGTTTATACAGTAGCTATTTTAATTCTCTGCAATATCAGTTACTCCTTTAATAATGCAGCTTTATGTTTATTGTACTGGATAGCAGACCTGCTTCTGTATGCAGAGTCTTTTCTCTTGCCGTTTTTGCTGTCGGCAGGCCAACTTATCTGGTGCTAGTACATCACCAGCCACCTGCTGTGGGCTATGTATCTGTTTTCTTAATTGCAGTGAAATAATTTACACCAAATAATACCACATTACAACAGCATAATTTAATTTGGAGCTGTTCATTATAGTTCTATTACCCTTCAGCTTTGGCACCCTCCCAGAAAAGGACCCATGAGTAGCAGGTTAGACAGTTTCCTGAAGTGATAAAAATGCACCCCACACAGCTCGCTCTCAGGTCTGTGCTGCTGCAGAATTGTGGCGTAATTACATTTCTTGGGTTCCACTTGTGTCGCGCTAAAAACTAATAATAATAGTGGGGTTTTTTTTCCTTAGACTTGAAAGTCTAGATTACAATTGCTTGCTATTCTAGCTTAATGGTGCTGTACTATGAAAAATAAGGGGGTTTAAGATGCATTACAACCATTGCTTGCATTTGAACAGTGGAGCTTTTAACTTAAAACCTATACAGAATTATGCACTATGTTAATAGACGCCAAGGCTAGAAGAAATTCAGGGTGCCTCACAATTATTCCCTAATGAGAATAGTAATGAAAGTTCAACTTGTGAGCATTTGGCTTTTTGTAGTACTTTGAATTTAATGTACATGGTTTAAGGCGTTTACTCCATTATAATTTAAGGTATTACGATGCAGAATGTAGTTTATTAACCATTGCACCGTTTCACTACAGGTATTTATAGTAAACTTTTTACAATTAATCAAAACCAGACATTGTAAAAATGAAAATCAGATTTATTGCCAAGCTCATAAATGTCAAGTATACTGTTATGCAGGCTTTGTCTTACTTCAGTTGCAACTTTAAAGAACATTTTAAGTGATTGGAAAAAGGAAGTTTATTAAAGGCTCAGCAGGTCTTCTCTGCACTCAACTCTTATTAATGTAAATCATTGCATCACGTGATAGAGGAGCAAGCAAAATGGTAGGAGCAGTTTTTAATCAGGTTTTCTCTGTGACTACCAGTACCTTCAAGAAGAACTTCAAACAGACCACCCTGTTTCCTCTGACAAACAAGTACAATGAGATTTCAGAAGACAGAAAGGATAGTGCAAACCATCCAGGGTAATTAATTGCTGAACTTTGAATATGTCCCGATATCTTTGAGGAGCGGCTGGATGGGTAAAATACACCAACAGGTTTCCCATTCACAGGCAAAATTTCACTTTTCTTCCCCATACCTAGTGTCTTGGGATGGGGAAATCTCTGCAAGAGATCTTATCAGAGATTTTGTGAATTGTTCTTCTGGCAGTAGCGTTTTACTCTTATCTGTGGAGAAAACATGGGCCCATACTGAGAATTGCTGTTGCAGCAGTTCCTCAGAGCTGCTGAGGAGCACTTGTGAAAAGGCAAAAGCTTCACATGCAGAAAATGTGCGATGCCCATGGACCTGAATGAACAGCTGTATTTCTCCCCCTGCCCCATACTGTAAGGACTGCAGTTTGATACAGTCGAGTGTGGTGAAGTGCATCTATGAATAAACCACACAGATCGTCACGCAGTACAGTGAACTGGAGAGCAGTTCTTTGCGAGGACTACAGGACCAGAGAAATTGGCTGAGAGAGGGAGCACTGACTGTCTATCAAAAAAGCAGTTTATGGCGTAACTTGGTAGTAAGCCTTGTGATCTGCATGGGTATTAAAGGCTGTAGAAAAGAACTGTGACTCTAGTGGACAAAGGCAATAGTTAGAAGGTGGAGCAGGAGAATATCAAAGCAGTTGATGAGAAACAGCTTTACCTTCTAGGACAGTAGGTGTATAGCGGCTACTGAAGGTAAAAAAAAAAAAAAAAGAAAAAAACTGTGGGAGATTACCTATCTGTACGGCTACTCCATGTAACATGATCTGAAGCACACGTGCATAGCAAGTAAGGCAAAAAAAGAAGCTATAACTTTTTGACCTTCCCCATGGTCTTGAACATTGGGTCACAGCTTAGCAGAGAGACACTGTGGTGTTTGTAAGGAAATTCAACACTCCCAACTTTTTTCCATTGTGTAGTTTGCTTTATCTTCAGTCCAAGATACTGTGTAATGTTTGAGGCAGAGCTTGTTGCATTGGGTCTGGCTGAGATGGAGTTAATTCTCCCCACAGCAGCCCTCACAGTGCTGTGCTGTGTAGTGGTAGCTAGCAAGGTGTTGGTAACACACCAGTGTTTTGGCTGCTACTGAGCAGTGCCAGTGCACATCAAGGCTATCTCGCCAACATTTCTTCCCCCCACACACCCCCCCAGCAACAGGCCGGGGGTGGGCAAGGTCTTGGGAAGGGGACAGAGCCAGGACTGCTGACCCAAACTGACCAAAGGGATGTTCCATACCACGTGACATCTGCTCAGCAATAAGAAACTGAGAGATAGAGGGAGGAACAGGGCGGGGGCATTTGTTTTTGGGTTTTTTTAACAACGTTTGTCTTCCAGAGTAACAAGTACACATACTGAAGCCCTGCTTCCCAGGAAGTGGCTGGACATCGTCTGCTGATGGGAAGTACAGAATAATCTCTTGCTTTTTTGCTTTGCTTCCACATGAGGCCTTTTGCTTTAGCTACATTAAACTGTCCTTATCTTGACCCACGAGTTTGGGGTTGGTTTTTTTTCTATCTTAATTTTTCTCCCCTCCCTGCCTTGCTGAGGAGGGCAGTGATAGAGCGGCTTGGGGGACATCTGGCATCCAGCCGAGGTTAAACCACCACACTTACTTGTTTGCTTTTCTTAGACAACACTAATACATTCCCCTACCTACTAAGGGGGAAGGGAAAAATCTACTAAGAAAGTTAAATAATTTTGGTGCATGATCTAAACTTGAATTCAGGTTGGTAGATTTGGATAACTTCTGGCATGATGGAGATGTGATGGGGACTCAAACGTGACCAAAGCACAGAAGGCCCTGGGCTGGTGTTCTGGCTCTGGCCTCAGCTTTTCCATGTTTCATTTTACATGCCTGTGAAATGTGGATAAGGGCTGGCATCTGCTTTGCAAACTGTTCTGACACTTGTAGATTAAAAATGTCACTAAAAAAAAGGACCTTGTTTTACTGTTAACGTGCACTTAATGAAGTGAACAAGTTTTCTGCCATTTTTGTGGTTGTGACTTTTAAGCAGGGAGGACTGGGGATAGGTATAGAAGGATAGAGAAGTACCGTAATAGCTCTGCTGTGGGCATTTTGAAATCTTGGTCTTTGAAGTTCTTTAAAATTATGATTGTCTGAGAGATGAGTATAGAGGATCCTGCTTTAGAGCTGGGTACGGACTGATGGATTCTTGAGGTTGGTTTTAGTCCAGCTGTTACATGAAATACAAAGAAAGGTAAGAAGGTAAGCTAAGGAAGATAGGTAACATAAGGAAGAAAGAAGAAATATTTAGATTAAAGGCAAAGCTATAATTTCAAATGTTTGATTCCTTTATTACTGTGTGTTTTCAAAATATTGTAGTCCATAAGCTGTAAACATGATTTTAAGTGCCTTTCTGCTTTGGAAAGCCACTGATCATTTGCATTGAAGGATTGAACACTGTTATTTTCATTATCTGAGAAGCTTTATTGCTGAGAGGTGTTAGCTAACACTAAGAAGTGTTTTCTCGCTGGCAGCGCAGGGAAATCAAATTAAAGCTGGTGTGAGCAGGACTCAAGCAAACAATAGAGAATATTCAGGGCACTTTTACCATTGGTTAAGCTGGGACATCACTTGGTTGATTTTGTAATTGGCGAATACCCATATCAGCATTTGACTTCACTTGGAGTGATTGCTTAATCAGCAGGGAGGGATTTGATTGTGGCTTTCCACAATGCCAGCCCACACCCAACTCACCTTTACAGTCACTTTTTTTAATCTCTAAATGGAAAGATATTAACAGGTTAGGTTTTAGTCTGAAGAAACTAATTTCTTCATAATTCTGGCTCTTTCACATGACATTTAGAAGATTTAATTGCTTCTCTGAAATGGAAAGTATCAGCATTTTCAGAATTCCCCTGGAAGAGAACTACAGCCCTGCAGCAAGGCCTTAGCTCCAGCCATTCCCTCTTCTACTTCTGTTCTTACAAGAAAATGGACTTCAGTGGAATTCTCCTTGGTACTTGTCTTGTGGTGAGAAGATTTGAAATGGCTTGCTGTATTCCATTTGTGACAAAATGGGACAATTTGGACTTTCAGTCCTTCAAGAAGTCTGCAGTGTTTCAGCAACTCCATTCCTGTGAATTGACCTCAACTTCTACATGTGGTAGGGCAGTTGATGTCGCACCTAACTTAAACCGACTTCCAGTTTTCTCCTGGCTTTTCCCTGTAGGTCTACTGACTACAGTCAGATTACCTATAAAGCGAGGTGTCAGCTGAGATAAGGAGAATTGGAAGAAAATGGCTCTGGTTGTCTAAGATACTCTGCAATATTTGTAATCTGTGGATAAGCAGCAATCAGCAAAACTCACAATAAGCGGTAAGTGCTCTAAATGTTGTAATGAGTTCAGTCATTGAAATCTGAATGCCATTTATGTTGCCCTTTGATAATAATTAGTGATTGCCACTCAAGAAGGCAATCATGTATCCAGCTAAAAATTAGATGCATAACCCAGGCTTTCCATTAGAGTCTGAACTGCTGTAAAGTATACTGAAAGGAGCTTTGACTGCATACACGTTTAGATGGCTTACATCCATGTCACGTATTAGAAGAGAAGAGAATCTTAAGTAACAGGATTTAGTTGGGGAAAATGTGTAGATTACAGATATTCTTTGGAGAACTCTACAGATAATGTTCTAGCTCATAAAATACATGTTACGATGCTAACATCATCTGGTTTCTTTCATACCTGCATTCATATGTTTTGAAGATCTTGCTAATCCAGCTGTCATACTAAGTACCTCATGCTCTGGGTTGGGTTTTCTCTTACTGGTTTTTTTTCCCTTCTGTTTTTCTAGTTATTTGTATCTGCTGAGGTGTTTTGGCTTGGTTTTCAGACTAGAACACCTTTTGTTTCTTTTCTGCCTCTAGACAGGAAAATTTTTTAATACTTTCTTATCAGCAAAATTTCTTGAAAGGATGTAATTTGTGAGGCTTTGGTTGCTTTTTTTCCTTGTGTGTAAATGCCAATTTAATCACAAATGTAATATAAAACCATATCTGATACTAATAGGCAGGTAAAAACATGGCATTGTTGGCAGAGAGGAGAGCACATACTTTCTCAACGTAAAGGAGACAGACAGGAAGAAGAGACTAGATGTAACTCATCCAGTACTTGTTCCAGTGTTGACATGAATTATTCCACTGAATATTGGTAGATATCACACCCTGTGCATGACACACTAAGTTGATCACATACCACTTTATCTGGTGGTAATGATAACCACTTGGTAATTAAGCTTAGCATTTGGGGGACTTTAGTAGACATGGAACACAGCAAGTCCTCTAGAGAGGTATGCAGAACCAAATTACTGCACGGGTTGCTCAACAGATGTGAAGAGATGATGTGAACCTAGCATTCATGCTGCAGAACCACCCCAGTCTCCCCCAGTAAATGGCTAAATGTTTTTCCAGGCCTAAATTGAAGCCTTCCTCAAAGACTGTGCAGACAGTTTGCTCAAGTGACTCTTCTTCAGCAAGTTAATTTTTTGGGTTTTTTTGCATCATGCTGTGCTAGGATCTTGGCAACAGCTAGCTATCCACCCTTGCCTCTTTTTGTCCTGCAAGAGCACCACCACATTGACAAAGAACCTTCTGAGCTGCAGAACTTGCACGCTTCAATATTGCAGTACTGTGTGTCCAATTCTTACAGCTGTTATATTAAATATACTCACCGGATAATAAGGACCACCATGCAATTCATACCAAAAAGATACTTAGCACAGTAACCTGTGTCCAACAATATCTGTGATTCAACAGACCCAGGATACCCAGAGTACCTTCCTAACTGTTAATTACTTTTTGCTTAGGGGATCTCATCTAGGGTCCTCTAACCAGTGGCTCCTTGAAAAAGCCAGTGACAGAGTGAGAAAATTTCATCTTTCCTAGAGTAACAGTTGACCAGGGGCTTTGGAAGTCTTTCAGTAGCGCTGTATCTCCTGTCTTGCTGCTTCTCTCCTCCCAACAGCTTTTCATCATCAGGTAGTAGAGTGTGGCCTCTGTAAAAATTCTTACAGGTTTTGGACTTCCTGTCATTAGTTATCCAAGAAGAAAACTTCCCACGGTCTTGGAGAAAGATTGGCCGGATGATTGTCAGTCTTGCATTGTTTCGGAGTCTTTAGTGCTACATTTAGCAGTACTTCCGTACTGACTTGTACCTATGTGGTGCTATCTAAGACTATGCTAAAAGTTACAGAATGAAGAGGTAGTGAACAAGAAGGGAATGCTGAAGCAGCAGAAGAAAGTGTTGTCAAGGCTAAATCATCTCCATAGGAGACAATTTGTAGTGGGTGTGAGATGTTCCCATTAATGGTCTGTTGCTTCTGTGAGAGGTAAGTGTGGGCATCTGTCCTTCCAGGGGCCAGAGGGAAACTGGGAGTTCTTTCCATGCAATTACAGCAAACGTTTCCATGTTACTCACTGCCAGGTCAGATGCTGTACGTAGCCTTCTGTGCCCTGATTCTTCTAAAGGATATCAGGAAGTATCAGCAGATGGATACATTTCAGACAATGCTGAAATGCTCCCAAGGAGTGATAAAGGTGATTCTGAATTCCTGAGTTGGATGGAGTTTATCTACTGGAACGAGCGCAGACAGATGAGCATTTCCTCTGTTCATAGCAGTACTGTGCTGTATTCAGCTGATCAGTCCCCCACACCCTGACTTATATCAGAAAAAAATGTCAAAAATAAGATTTGGAGAGCCTGGAAAAAGCATGAGCTGGACTCCAGAGGAGTAACACATGTATACTGTTCACATCCGAACAAGAAGCCTGATACCACATTGAAATGATTTCAAAAAGCCTACTCCTGTCTTTGAAGTAACACATTTGCTTACCATTTTTGCCAGTTGTTCATTCCTAGCGTGACTGGGTTTAGATTTTTTTTTTATCACAAATCTTTGCATAAAAAGCAGTCACTACACCACATAGATAGCAAAAAGAAATTGTGTTTGAAAATAGGACACCAATCTTAGAGACAAATGTTTTCCCAGGCCACAGGGCTCCTGCGTGGAGTAAACCTTATTTCATACTTTCTGGATTTTGCAAGCAGCTTTAGAAGAAAAATCTGTATTTAGTAAGGGTGTATAAAGTGTGCATGAAATCAGATAATCATAAGCCACCTACATCAGAGCAGCTTCCCAGCATGCCTTTGCTGTGGTGGCTCTTACGTATGTTGTATATATTATCTAAACATTGAGGCATTGCTTAACAAGTGAGGTAAATGTAGAAAATATGACTTGGGTACTGAATATGACCATTTGCTAATGAACTTTGTGGACTTTTCATCCAGATTATTGCAGCAAACCTCAAAAAAGACTGAATAAAGTAATTCCATTTGACACTGAAAGAGAAGTATGCTGCTGTAAGGATCTATTGAAAGTGAGTTTGTAATTGTGTTCACCCAGAGGTCTGAAACATGCAGGATTTATAGGAAAAGGTACTGAGTGTCTTTTATTAGACCAGCTGATTATATATGGAAAAAGCAGATGAGCTTTGGGTTGTGCTGTCTCCTTGGCAGACAAAACAGCGGCAAATTTCAAGCTGAGTGCTGAGTGAGACAAATTTGACAGGAAAAAGATAGCTAGCTCTTGCAATAGAAAGAAGCTGTTAACAGTGGAAGAGGTGATGAGTTGTCTCTCTAATTAGTATATGTGGAACAGACAGGTGTTATTAGGGGTTAAAGAATGAGGTTTGTAGTATTATAAAACTCATATTACTGTTGATTCTGTGATTGATTTTTTTTTTTTTACTCCAGCTGTAATTCCTAGGCTCCCGAAGGGGTTTCGTTGCCCTCCTGTAAGGCAGACAGAAAGGCAGTGACTTTGTGAAAACGTTGTCTAGCTGGTGTGTGGGAGTTCCTGGTTCCCTCTGGTTTTGCCTAGCTGTTTGCTTTCACCTGTGTGCTTTCCAGGGAGGTAGGGTAGAAAAGCTAGACTAGAAAATGTGCTGAGATGAAGATTTGGAAGTCTACAGGTAGTAAACCAGGGCCTGTCTGCCTCCAAGATGAGGCAGTAAATGCCCACAGAGAACAGAAGGAGCAATGTCTGCCATGCAAATTGTCAATAAATTGGGTACTGATGTGTGGCTTAAAATCTGTCTTACTGGAGTAGTTTTGGGTGTCTGGGATCAAGTAAATAAGGCTGATGAGTTGTCTTCTCTTTTTACTCAACGTTAATCAAATTTGCAAATAATTTGTTTCTTTATGGAAAAAAACCCACACCTTTGAAACAGTTTCTAAGAATGAATCCAAGTATGAGAGAAATAACCCCTGGTCCATGTTGGTAGGACACATCCTTGGGATGTGAAATATTGAAGGGGATAGAGCAGGAACTCAAATATTTGTCTTTCATATGCCAGACAAACATACCTTTTATATACTCAACAGTAGTTACTAACTTAATCTATTCTTTGAGAGAAAACATGCTGTGAAGATTCAGGATTGCAGGTAACATTCGTCCCACAAGAAAAAAAATCACTAAGGGAAGAAAAACATTAAATGTTTTTTCGGTAATAAAAGCAATGAATTTGCTTTTTTTCCTTCAGTAGTAACATGGTAGTTAATAATCCTAGAGGGACTTCCCCAGCCACAGTGCTCCCAGGAAGCAGATTGGTAGCACAGCAGTAGCGTATTAATGAGATGCCTCTCTAGTGGTGTGTCTTGGCTTCTGACAGTCCAGACAGGCTTCAAAGAAGCTATTAGGAGACAAATACTTATTAGAAAGTAAAGACTTGTTTATTATTTGATAGTTTAATGTTTCAGACATTTTTATTTCTATTTAATAGTTTATATTTCTGTCTGCTGAGCACATATGTATTTGCCAAAGCCCAAATTTGGAACTTTTTGTCTTATTCCTGTTCATAGTCCAGTGTCCAGCCCCACAAGTGTCTGTTTTCCCTTTGCTGCCAGCTTTGACCTACCAGTTACATTTGGAATCGATTATTCTGGGCTCAGTTTTGAATCGGTCTTGTAAGCGGTAGCTCTAGGGCTGCTGCACAGCTGCTCTTACCAGCCTCTAAGTACCTTAATGCAACTTGGTAGTGCTTGTAGGATTGGGGTATTTTTACAAAAATGCCTTACTTTCATCACAGTATGCACTACATCCCTGTTAAGTAAGAACTATGTTTTACAATGCACTGCCCGATACTGTCAAGCATAATAAAAACCCACTAAGTACCCTGATGTATCAAGTTGCAGAAAACTTCAGAAGCCAAGTTCAGATGGTTCTATAAACTTTTATGATTTAACTGAATTAATTATTATCTTCCGTAAATGTAGTAGAAATTGATATGTGGAATGGAAACAGTTGTCATAGTCTAGGATAAAAATTAACAACTAGAACGTTGGTTAGTCATGCATATATAGACTGCTGTGGGCCAGTTTAATTTTCAATGTGAATATTATTCATTGAAATATTTATTCCAGATAGTTTGAATACAGTAACTCACATAGTGTTAAATAGCTACCTTTGGGGATTTCAAAACGTACGTATTTTCAAGTGTAGTGCATGAAAGCCTTTGCCTTCCGTGAAAAAGATCGAATGTTCAACTCCAAGGGAGTCAAACAGGGAGCAGAGCTTTCGGAAGCTTTGCGGAGACCCTCTCACTTATTATACAAAACAAGTGAGCCATTGTGGTCTTTAAAGTCAAACCATATATTTTCATTTTTCCCAGGCTCTTAACCTTAAGGTTCCAGAATTGTCAGTTAATTTTCAGTTAATTTATTTATTTGGTAGTCTTAAGAGAAGAAAGGTTCAAAAACATCTAAAGGACCTTTAGGAAATTTAAAATAATTTTTTTTCCCCAGAGTAATTTCCAGCCACTTTAATCTGCTGTAGAATTTTGTTGTTAAATGCCTCATAGTCACACAGAGAAAATGACCATGTCAGGGAATTTGCAGCTTGATTCCCAATGTGGCAAGGGACACTAACTTAAAAATTGATCTCCTGAGCCTGTTTCAGATACAACTAGTAAAAAACAGGGTGGGGCGGGGACGACACCAAAACAAACCACACTGAAAAACCACTAACCCAAAAATCTTTCTTAATCTTTATCAATGATTCTGCCTTCAGCATTTAATTTTTCACTTTGGAATCCTTTCCTCCTTCCGTACTAGAATTTAAAGGGATCTGTCTGTCCACAGAGTAGCCCTTTTTTACCTTTTTAAGATTAATACAGCAGACATGTGGAATGCTCCTTTAATTTCTTTGACGTAATTCTTCTGGAGACTGGAGTTATCAATTGTCAAGTACTCACTCTGAATCAACAGGTGACTAATACTGAAATATATTAGGAAGAGGTAAGTATGTTTTCACTGTTGGTATGTCAAGCTGATGCTGTGACTTTTCTCTCCAAAGTGATCAGCAGTGCAGATTCCCTTAGGCAGGCTGGTGGGCTGAAAGTCAAGGCTTCTCTCTGGTGACAGCCTTAGAAATATCCCTCTAAAAGTATCTGTATATCACAGAGACCCAAAATGTTTTGCTTTCTTTTCCATTTTTCTTCCTCATTCCAGTCTAGATTTGAATATAAGGGGAACACTGGAATCGTCTAATTGATATAAATGATTAAAATGTCACTATGTCTCCTGTTTATGGAAACTTTTTCACTCGTAACTGTGTCTCTAAAATGGTGAATTGCATTTTTGTACTTAGTTATAAGATCTTATACACAGCTTATCTTTGTGAATCTTTATCATCCTAGAAATCCATGTAAATCATTAAAATCTTGATTTTTTTGTGTAAGGTCTGTATCCTATAAACTATTTAGTAATGAAAGCATCTAAGGACTGGAATATATAAACTGGAAATTCTACTGGACTTTAAGATCTTTTGATTAAAAATACATATCGGGATGAAATATTAATAAATCTGTAGAGTGCTGGGTACACCGTGTATGTCCTGGTGTTCTGATGGGCCGCGTATCCAGAGAACCTCTTGGATTCAGTTTGTGGGGTAGATTCTCACCACATCTGAGACTTAAGGCCCGTCCTCACCTGCTCCCAGGAGCGCGGTTTCTTTTCTCCACCCGGGGTGCCTACACCCACCCAGTGTACACAGCTGTGTGTGACCTCATTATGTTCTGACCCCTTCCTTCTGGCTGTGGCCCTGCCCTCTTGGATATTCCCACAAAAGCCACAGCCCGTAGTGAGATGCAGAAGTTAGACATCTTCCTTTGAGTACTATATTCAGTGCTTACTTGCAGTAAGTTCTAGTCCCTTACATGACAGGAGTCATGCAAGACCAAAGCTTGGGCTGATTCCTGCTATTGGAACTTCAGGCCCATATGCTGAGAGTTGGTTCTTCCCCAGCAGTCTTTGTCAGCCTCGAGTAGAGCCGTACATAGTGAGTATTTAATACAGTGGTGTCAAGGCATTAAATAGACAAGAACGATAATAGCAGAGTCTTAATGCAAGAGGGTGGGAGAATTTGTGGTATTATGTTGTGTGTTTACATGAAATAAGCTAACCTTATTCCCTGGATGTTCTTTTCAGGTTCTCCCTGAAATGTTCTCGTTATTTGATTTTGCTTGTTTTATTGTCATTTTGGTGGCGAGGGAACACCTAACAGTGCTATTGAGTGTACTGACTTGGGTGGTCCCCCATGCTGAGGACCAGCTGTTGAGTTTCAGTTTGCTTTTTGTTTTCTCCACTAGCCCAAATTATGGTAGGAAGATGAAAAATAGTGGAAAACAAAACCTCTTGTGCCAGAAGGCTTACAGATGAAACAGAACAACTTGTGAGCCTGCTTTAGTTGTTTGATAGTAATGAAGCTTGGCAGAGGAGGAGAAGGGGATGAGGGGAGAAAGGTAACGTAGCAGGGTGCTGTAGATCCAAATATTTGGTCCATGTGATATATATCTGTGTCTATAACATGCATTTTTTACTAATTTTCCTCCTCAACCTGTTTGTATGTATACCCTATGTAGAATGACATTTTAAACTAGGAAGATGTGATTTTCTATGATGGCGATTAATACCACAAAGTAGCTCCCCCTTTTTCTCCTCCAGGATGTTTCATTGGTGTTAGACAATCATGTTGCCTGCAGGAACTGTGGATCTTCCTTCCTTCATTATTTAGGTCCTTTTCCTGGCTTGCGTATTCATGGCTGTACTGATTCAGCCTGGCCAGTTTCACATGTTTCAGATTTTCTGTGTGTTGTATTAGAGCAGTATACGCATGAGGTAATAAAGATAAGTTTACATCCAGTCCTCCATGTCCTCTGGCCACTATCTTTGCTCTCTCTCTACACGACCAGCCTCTGGTTTTGCTTGGGGTTTTTTGGTGGGTTTTTTTTTTTTAATTATTTCTTTTCTTCTTCTCCTCTCTCCAAACAGTTCCTCACAGAAGGTGCTGATGTGGAACAGGACTGAGAACTGTCCAGAGCTGTCAGGATGTGAAAGCTGTCAGGTATCTGTGTGCCTGTTCACTGCCGGGATTCCTGACCCGACTCCAAAGGCTGTAGGAGTTGAGACATATTTCTGAGCCACTTCACAAACCAAATAACCGAGCCTTTTTCTTCCCCCCTTCTTAGTGTGCAGCCACCTGCTCAGTAATTAAATGCATTCTGCTCACCAAGGTCAGAGGGAGTAGATAGTCTTTGGGTTAAAACGCTGAGGTGGGATGCAGGCCTGTTGGATTCAGTTCTTTCTCCTGACACTAAAGTGCCGTGTTGTATCGAGTGAGGTTGCAGTTGGTGGATGTGTAGTTAAAGAGACTTAAATGCCATTTCTACCTCGGCCAGTTTGGTAGAGTTAATTCCAGCCTGGAACAGCGTTCTTTCATTTATCATGATCAGAGATGCAGGCATTGCTGTGAATGAGCAGAGGTGATACTCTGATTCACTTGGGAATAGCCCAGCAGTTGCTTTCCAAGATGAATATGGATTTGAGCCTCAGGACGGGAGAACATGGGGGTCAATGATAAAAACTTAAATTTAAAAGTGGTAAACTGTAAGTCAGTTCAAATTTCATTCAATAAAGAAGTATTCCTTTGTATCCTAAACTCAACAAGTTAGCCAATCTTGCTGAAGATTCCTAAGAACACATAATACTTCCTTATATATTAAATTTCTACTGTATTTTAGCTTTGGATACTAGAGCATTACTTGCTTGTTGGAAAGGGGTGTGCGGTGGTCTGTCTTTTTAAATTTTTTTGGTGGTAATTTGGTCTTACAGAAAATCTTAATTCAGAAGCAGCTGATTTAACAGGAAGACATTAAATGGTTTAAAGGGGACTGTCAGTATTTACGTGGTCTGAGGACTGGCCAGTATTGCCATGTGGAAATAAAAGCCAAGAAAATGCTAACCACAATCTCTCTTTTCCCTTTTGTTTGTGTAGAAAACAAAATTCTCTGTATTTGTCTGAATCGGAGGCAAATTCATTTGCTTTTTCTCCTGAGTATCACATTGAGTGTGCTATATGTTTACAGTTCATATTGCAAGCAATGAGATGATGACTTCAGTTCAAAAGGTAGACTAAGATTAGAGAGAACCTACAAAGAAATGCAAAAATAGTCTCAGTAAGGAAGAGTGAAAGAATTTAACACAGACAATAGCTTTGTAAGAGGACTTCCAAGACCAAGAGGAAGATTCAGCTGAAACACTGGCAGGAGGTGGTGTTGTGCACAATCTTACACAGCTTGGATGCGTGTTTTTCTCTACATACAGAAGCACATCATGAGTTTCAGAAGAGCAGACTCCTGAGCTAAATAGTGGAGACCCTTTTTTTTGATTATCTGTGGTTCTGAGAGGCAAGAGCCAGGGCTTGGTCTCTGTCCTTTAGGATACATGGAATTCTCAACTTGGTTACAGTGGCATCCTGAAGGACCTCTCTCCCATTAAAAACTTGTTTTTTCCTCCGTATTTGTTTTTGTGAATTTTTAAAATACCCCAAGTTAACTGAATTTTAATAAATGACAAAAATCTTCCCCCGTGGAAAGTTTGCTAACTAATTAGATGTATACGCTTAAATGATTGCTCAGTTTTTCTTTTGACAATAAATAATGGAGCTTTTTTTTTTTCCTTTGGCTGAAAGCAATGCATTTACTTCTGTTCTCAGAGAACATTCAGCCCTCTTGCTTGATACTCTGCAAGCGTTAGAGTCATAGGACGCTTGTTTGCATCGTGAGTAGGGATCTTTGGAGCTCCTGGGAAAGCTCTGATTCTGGGAACTAAAATGTTCTAAAAATGCACAACTACAAACGTGCCTTATACTTCTGGTCATTTTATTTAATTGTCAGAACTTGAAAGAGAAAATGTAAATATTTACGGACATGCTTTAAAGTTACGGCCTTGAATTCCGTCTTAATCCCTGTTTTGGCTGGCTGAATCCTCTTTAGCAGTGGTGCATTGCTGTGCCCGTTAGCAACGCACACAGGCCTGCAGGCACGTATGGACAAGCGGTCGTGGTTTTTTGTATGCTGTAAGACAGTCTGGTCTGGAAATTTCAGCAGTACAGATATAATTTGCTTATAGAAAATTAGAGGCTAAATAAACATACATTACAAATACAGAAATACCTGTGTTCACAGTCATGGCTTTTTATGGGGCATTGTTTCCCATTATGGCTGATAGACGGTGACGCAGAGAGAGGATGAGGAGAGTCCCCGCTGATTAGTTGCATGGTACATACTATGGGAGAACAGCTTTTTTGTGTCTGGCTGCATTCACCTCTAGTGCTGAGCACAGGACTAAGGAGGCTTGTTTAACTGCAGATGTTCTTTCATTTCTCAAATATTTTACCTCCCCATGATAGCTATTTTTGTCTGGGAAAATACATGTGTTCTTTGAAAAGTCTGAATTTCAAGCTGTTACGACAGTTTTAATAGTGCTATGTTGCTGTTAAATGTAGCCCTGTTGTTCAGGATTCAGTCCAGAGACACAAATTTATCAGAGAACTTGAGGCTGCCGTGGGTATAGAACTTTACTGAAGAGGAGAGAAAAAAGGAAGGTCATCTTTCATAGTAAAAGAGATATTTTCTTATTCCTCTTTCTTTCTTTCTTGTTTGTCATTCTCAGTTTTATTGTAGTGTTCAGAAGACACAGAGCCTGTATGAGTAGTTATTTGTATGCACATATATGTATATGTTCTTGGTATCATACTGTGGTAGCACAGTAATGTATGTTAGCATCACTACTTTGTAGAATACACCATTCCTGGCTTGAATGGTACACTAGGGAAAAGAAAGTGAAAACACTCAACATTTTGAATTATTGTGTGGGGAAAATGAAATGAGGTTACTTGGTGTTAGAGTGCTGCCCCAAAAATCAGTAAGATAATTAAAAATTGTTACCTTTTCCTGGAGCTTGAGTAATATTTAAATTCTTTTGTAGACTTATGTGCACTGCTAGTTCTTTTTGCTTTAGAAAGGAAGCTGAACATTTCAGTGAAATGGATTTTAGTGAGACATATCTTTTCTTTTGATAAGAGTTTGGCATTTCCAGTTCTAGTCCTGGAAGAGGAGTGAGACATGTATATACAAATACATGTTAAAAAACGCAAATGCAAACCTAAATCTTTTGAGAAAAGGCTGCTGTGACACATGGGAGACACATTTGCTAGTGGCATTTAAATGAAACAGACACTTTCCAGCTCATGGGAACCTAAGGGAGGGCTATAAATGAAGTTGGTAAGGTGGTGTGAGGAGAAAGGTGGCTCCTCAATGAGATTTATACCTGCAAGTGCAGGGATATCTCCAAGAAGGGACCTGAGGAAGCCTGGCTTGCATCTTGCTGCAGCCTGAAGAACAGATACAGTCAACAGAAATAGAGGAGGAATCTTAGAGTGTGGAACTGGGGTGTGTGCTCTTGGTTTGGCCAATGAAATTAGGAAGGGTGTGTTGCCTTAGCAAGAATCTGGCATGAAAGGTCTTCCTGTGTTTCTACAGGCCTTCTAGTGGAGGAATATGAATTCTCAAAGGATGAAGTAGTTCAGCATCAATGAAGGCATGGCTGGCTATTTATGGTTTCTGTGGATAGGTGTGGCAGACTGCCTTGTCCATGTCCTGTTGTCCATCAGAGAGAACATGGAGCAGGACATACATTTTGGTAGTTGGCTGTGTAGGCTGAGCAGAAGATGGTCCTGTTAGTGCCTAGTCAACCTGCATCCGTTTCTTTTGCATCTCTGGCAACCACTGTTGCCCAGTGGAAACCAGTTACACAAGAAAGATAGTTCTAAGTTGCTCAGCAAGGTCATGTAACAGTTAAATCCTTCAAATACAAAGGCATGGATATACAACTAAAAAAGTGAGAAGAGGAAAATCAGTACTGATTAAGTTGTGGTTCATAAACAGAAATTTCACACAGAGCTTTTTCCAGTTTTTAAACAATTTCCGTTGTCACCACCTACACATTCAGCAGAACATTGTCTCTTACTGAAAGAACTTTTTGCACACATGAAAATACAGTAGTTGAGAAGGTAAAAACATCCTCTGGGTGAGGAGGGAGATAGGAGAAAATGGTAGTTCAGCATAACGCGAATCACACAAAAAATCCTCTGGAGCAGAACTCCTCTTCACGTGAGCCAGAGGAAGATTTCATTTGGAGCATTGCCTGGTCGTTGCAGATCCATTGATTCCTGTCTTCTGGATACTTGGTTGGTTAGGTTCTGTTTTGTTTCCTTAATTTCTCAATAGCCTAGTTTTCAACTCAAGTTTTCTTTAAACCTGGCAAATGCAACCAGTATTTTCAAGTGATCCTGCATGTCAGAGTTTGCTTCTTTGCAAAAGAAAACTTTGATGATGAAATTCCATGTTTTGCTTTTTGTGCTTGTCATAGCAGCTGTGCCTTCTCTGTTCATCCTGGTGACTAATGGCAGAGTTTAAAACTCTTGCTAACAAAATTCTCTGTAGATTATGGTTGTATATCATAATTCTATCTAGCAAAAGCTGTTATTTGATAAAAGGGAATGTAGTATCATTTGTATTTACGGTCTTGTTCAAAAGAGTGATGTGAGGTTAATTGGAAGGTTAATTAGGAGAAGTTTAATCTAAAGCAACAAGTCTAATCTCCACTCTCAGATTCATGAGAGCTTTTTTGCTCATCTCTTCCAATAAAAGCAACATTCCTTAGAGGTGAAGATCTCTGACACAGCTGGCAATTCTATTTATTTCAAGGTAGTGTAAGTTCACAGGAATACTCACCTGGAAATACAGGAAGGAGATTGTAGCTACTCACGTTGTGCTGTGCCAGCCACGCTAATTCTTCTTCCATGTTATCATGGAAAATCAAAATCTTGAAAGATGGGAGTCAAGTTAGGCTTTCTGACAGAACAGCTGTAGGAGAGTGTGACTTATTTTGCCTTTTTGGCAACCACAACAGAATTCCCAAGGTCAATAACAATGTTACTGTCTGGTACTCTACATTTTTTTAATCAATAAGCATGAGAAAGATGAATTGCTTTTAAGATTAATAGCCAATCAGCACTGTAAGTGCCACAGTCAAAGCCTGAAAAAATGACTTGCCCTTCTACTGAGTCGACCTTCATGCGGCGCAGCCTTGCCCTGAGCACCTGTGAGTATTTCTGCAGTTAGGGATTAGATAGTGTAATGGTTCCTTTTAGGCCAGAGCAATAAATAATGTTCTAAACAGACAGTGAAAATATAGTGCTTCCTGTAACTGAGTAGCTATGGCTGTGCTCTCCTCTCCAGCGCTGCCAGTATTGAAGCAGTGTGATAGACGTGAGTCCACAAAGTCTTTTCCTAAACTTGCTTCTGGTCCTGTTACTTCTTCAAGGCAGAATTAACCAGGTGCTTTTCTTCCACTCACCATTTTGGTACCTGTCTCTGCCTCTTCTTCCCATCTCACTATTTTTCCATTCCCTGTTCTTTGTTAGCTCTTTCGTACAGCAACAGCGAGGAAGGGAAAGGAGAGATAAGTTCCATAAGTGGCTGGTAAGAGCAAGAAGAAACCATGACTGGCACAGAAGGAAGAGACACAGCAGTGGGAGAAGATGACATGGGATGTAAATGAGAGAGCAGGCAGCCAATCCATGTGCTTGGCCACACCACTGTTTCTGGGATGTTACAGCTTAATGTTGCAAGCTTTGTGGTCACCCACCAGGAGTTTCAGGCTAGCTAGTTGCAGCTAATGATATTTCACACATCATTTATGAGCTTAATTCCTATCTGGGTTTATTTGTTTGTTGAATTATGTAATTGTAGAATTTAAAAAAAAATAAACCGCACTTTAGATTTTAAATCTCAGAAGTCTAAGGGATGTACTGCATGAGAAATGAGTAGACATCTGAATGCTGAGAAGGGTAAAGCCTGCAAAGCAGGAGGAGCAGGGAGATGGCATTTTAGTTCAAGCATGTGACTCTGCTGCAGATGCCTAAAACCAGGCAGCAGGGTAAGAAGATGAAAAGATGGTACTGAGAGCTCTTAAGTCTTGAACAGGATTCTCCAAGAGTACACTTAAAGACTAATGGAGCACTCCAGGAAGTCAGCTGATGTAGGCAATGAGAAGAGGAGGCTGGTTTTGAAGTGTACCTTAAATCTTTCACAATAGTGTATTAATTATCTTTTAGTCTTTGAGGTTTCAGAAAAAAAAATTCTAAAAGTATCTCACTGTGGACACATTGGTTTACAGGGAAGAGCTTCCATTGCATTCTGGAAAATTTCCTTTATCTGCCATCATATACAGTATTAAGATCATTTGGAATATCCTTGCCATGTGATACGCTTCAGGATTCAAGAATTGCACTTGCCACCTCTGCCCTGTATTTAAATATTTCCTTCCCATCATCACAATCTTCATTTTTGCCTTTACGTATGTCAACATTAAGGTTTTTCACACTTTTCATTTTTGTGTTTGTAATTATCAGCTCTGTATATAGCTTTAATTTTTATCTGTTCCTAAAAATTCCACTAGATATGATTTTTTAGAAGCTTGTTTCTGATTGAGGACGTTGCATCTAGTATTGGTGCATGATAGCTCTTGGTAGGTAATAATCCGTACTGATGTTTGCTCTGCGAAAAACACAGTAAGCCTGTGGCCTGTCAGCATGAAGTACCATGGGAAGTGTCGAGTGTACGGGCAAAGTGTTAGAAGATGTCTCTCTTCATTACAGCACTAAGGCTGGCATTCGTCTTGTCTAATTAATCAGCAGTTCACTTGTGATGGGTGTCCTTCCTCCTCCTCTAGGTAATACTGAAAACCCTTGAAAATCCAGGCAAGTCCTTTCTCTTTAGCCTCTAAAGCACCGCAGGTGCTCAAAGGTGAACGCCGTACTCCCGCAGTGTCATAAGCGCCATTCAGATGCCTTGGCAGAAATGAAGGAGTACTTTGGGGCAGAAGCAACAGCTCCACAGGTTCTGGAATAGCAGCCGTCTCAGTTTCACATCAGACGTGTACAGTCCTGTGGCCTTTCTCCAGTATGTCTGAAAACAGGAGCCTAAACAACTTGAAAAAACAGCCTAAAATCTCATTCTGAATGTTTAGGTCCAAGAGCAAGGTCTTTCCCAGCTCCCAGGTACTCATCACAGCATGCCATTTGTTTCCCCTTCCCTGGAGTCGAGATCCTGACCACCCTGGTAGCCCAGCACTAGCACTGCTCCTGCAGTCAACGCTTGCCATCAGTGTCCATCGCAGGTGTGGCCCAGCCCTTTCTTCCACGAAATATCTACCGTTCTGGCTAGGTTTGGTCACCTACTGACTTATTTAATCCCTGCCCCTGCTTAGAGGAGTTGCCTTCACAGTATGTGAATGAATGGCATTTTGATGATGGGCAAAGACAGCTTTTCCGGATTGAGCAGAAACTTCTCCCCACGCACTTCCTTGCCCAACTGCATAGACACCCAGGTAAAAAAGTCAGCTGCTTAATCAGCCCAAGGTTTCCTCCATGTGGTGATCTACACAGGAATCTCTAGCCCTTTACCTGTATCTCCTTTTCTGGTCCCTCCTTTCCCTTGTTTTTCCAAGGCTCAAATGTTTCTCACATAGCAGGGGTCTTCCCTCTTTTCCTGTTAACCCGTCATATCAATAAATAGGGCAGTGAAGTGCACAACAGTCTCAGAGGGAATATTCCGTTCACTCAAATTGTCGATGCTTTGCCAAAATGTATGTTCACTGCTATGCCAAGCGCCAACCAGGCTGCCATTTGCTGAGGTTACCATAGCCATGTTCACATGTGCTGTGGCACTGTACAGACCCCACGTGGGACTTCTCCTGGGGCTGAGGAAAAGGAACCAACACCTCGATCATTAAAACAAAAAAGTCCTGAGTATGAGCAGAATTGTTTCCAGCAGGGGAGGTGGCCACAACAAACGGTAGTTGTGAATGTGTTCAGGCACTGCCATCAGCAACAAAAGAGTATAGGGAGGCTTTGAATGTGCAGATGGGTAGCTTGGAGCATCAATGCTATAGCAGGAAAATCATGGGGAGCAGAGCGTAACCTCAAGGGCGAAGAGGCCCCTGGAGAGTTGGGGCAGACTGTGCTGGGCAGCCAGAGCAGTTTGAAGCCCTGTCCTAGAGGCTGGTGGTGGCCTCCTAGTAAACAAGCTCTGTGTTACCACTTTGCTATGTGATACGTCATTTAACATTTTCCTTTTAACTTAGTTCCAGTATTTGAAGTCTTGGAGCTATAAGATTGTTTTTGTTTTGAAGGCAAGAGTTTTGAGAAGCAGTTTATTCTGAATATCCATGTGTCTCTGTCTCCTCTCGTCTCTCAACCAAGACATCATAGCGTATTGAAATTCCTATCGGACTTTTTTTCTTGTGCACTTAACTTCAGGCATATGTTTTGTATATGAGTAGTAGTGAAAAATGACCCCACACTCAGAAATCGTTCTGGGAACTCTGATAACAGTGAAACAACAAATTTCAAGGATCATCGGCCTCTCCAAACGTTCATTCTGTTAACAGACATAACAGCAAAGTAATCATCATTAGATTAGTAATTTTGTTTCAGCAACCCTTAAACTCCTGCTGTGCCACTGTATTGCCAGTCTCTGTGCTGAGTTGATGGAAGGAGAGGGTGATTTTATTAACTAAGTTTCAGAATAATTGAAGAAGGTCTGTTAAGATACAAACTTTGCTTTGATATAGGAATTTCAAAGGTGAATGGAAGCTTCAAAGGAGGCACTGGGAATGCAAGGATAGCAGGATTGAGTTCTTAGTGGTGGGTAGCTCCTGACTTCAAATTATTTCCTGTAAAGATACTGGTTCCTTCTTTTCACACCAAAAATATGTCAAAACAAGAAACTTAATTTATTCGGTTCTCTTGGATGCCATATGTAGCTGTCTTTTTCATGATTTAATGTATAAACATGAGAATGCATCTTTGCCATTAAATTATATTAGCAAATACTGTCTTTTTTTTTTTTTTTTTTTTAAGTACTCCTCTGAAAATTTACTACATCTTTGGAAACCAGAACTACAGAGACTGTGTTAAAACAGTATAGACAGTAATGTCAAATGCCTTTCGTCTTGTGTAATTTCTATACTGAGCTGTGAAAAGTTGCCCTGTAAAGGCAGAAAACTATGGAAAGTAGAAAAGAAACTAAAAAAATGTAAAATTCATTGCTATGGATTCTAGGAGCTTGGCTATTTGGCAGATTTATGGTCCTGCAAGCACCTTTCCTTTGCACCTGTTTTGATGTAGAGATTCATGCAGTTGTAGAAAAACAGTACCCAAACCCAAGAGGTTTTCTAAGTCACCTCCATGCCAGATCTACTCAGCCTATGTCATTCCTGAGAGAGAGAAATCTCACAGTCTCCCCAGCATATCTATCCTAGTACTTTGTTCTCTTTCTGGTTAAAAACATTATTCCAGGATCTATCCAGAGACTTACTTTCTAGAGTCTTTGATGTTAGCCGCCTCTTGCTCTATGCTCCTGGATGTGGAGAAAAAATTACTTGTCTTTGTTCTTTCCTCTCTGCAGTTTGGCATGTACATGGTTAGCATTCCCCTGTGAGTTTTTAATTCTTTTGAGTAAGCAACTCCAGTTCTTTTAGTCTTTCCACATAGGTCACGAGGGCTACGTTTTTGTTCATGTTCATTGATTTGTTTGGACTCTGCTCAGTTGGTTCACATTTTTTTGGACATGCAGAGCGGAAAGTAAGACCCAACATACTAGCTGTGTATTTATCAATCCTAACTACAGTGGAAGGAATAACTAATAGAGAGCGTAAGTTATATTCCTTTGAATGTATCTTCCTTTTTTGTGAAGAAATGAAACTGTTGACTCCTGATCCATTCAATGTTACTGACTAGGGACAGGTTCTTTTCTGCCAAAGTGCTTCCTTGCCAGTTGCTCCTCAGTGCATATTTCTTCAGACGATTATTCTTTTTCAGGTGTAGAATTTTGCAGTTCTTTTTTAACCTGATTTTCAGACTATTTCTCAAGGTTTTGAATTCTAATCCCATTCCTTATTGTAGTGAAATCTGGTCTTTCTGGTTACTAAAATGATGTAGTTTTCATTCTGACACGAATCACTGATAACTGACTGTAGGTATAGCTATTCCACTGGTGTTGCCCTCACCCTGTAATTGATTTATGCAGCTGATGTTTGTCATACGTGTTGGAAAGAATGTCATTGGAGATGTTTTTCTTAATTTTGATCTGCTGAATCTCAGGCAACCCAAATACACCTACATTCAAGACAGGTTATTGATACGACTTGTATGTATCTGGCTGTTTGCATCATAGGTATGTTGGAAACAGAGACTATAACAAGGACTCTTAACAAAGATTCTAGTCTCTGCTATAGAAAAGTGTTTAACATCTACATTTTAATAAAGTAGCTGTAGAAATCTTTGACTTTATTAAATATCAACTGCCTGGCCACACATGAATATTGGGTATATCCAACTATTTTTTCTCTAATTTGTATGGGTGGATTGAAAAATATTGGCATACACTGGTATTTTTAGTATTCTACACAAAGCATTTCCACCATTAGTATTGATTTCAGATTTTTTACTTGTCTAGGGAATGGTAAGATTAATGAATAAACTTTCCTCTTTTGTATTACAGTTCAGTCTAATTAGATGATGGGATTAACTAAAGTCAAGCAGCCACTGAACACTGCAATGGTGTGTCTTTGACAAGGGTATAGGAAAAAAAAAAGAGTTTTCTTGCGTGTTCAGGAACAGAAGGGATAGTATGTAGCCATGTGTTTTGCTGAGGACAAGAAAATGGCGGTGACTTTAGAAAGAATAGCAGGGATGTGGTGGATGTGAGAGGAGTATGACTGAAGGAAGAGGCAGTTGGACACATGCCCCTGTAAAGCATCTGACTTTTTCTTCAAGAAACCATGGGTAAGAGACCGGAGGTTTTTAGAAGCTCAGTAGCAATCATAAAAGTTGTGCAGTCAAGAGAATAATGATGCTTTTAGTGATCAGGAGTATAAGGTGCTTTTCCAGATAGTTAAGTACTGCAAAACTCTCAAATTCATAAACATAATAAAATGCTTTTCCTAAAAGCAAAGGGAGACAACAGTATCAGAAATAAAACATACTAAGTATTTTTCTTTGGAAAGGCAGGCTTTTTGTCCCTTTCAGGATGTTTCCTTTTCTGAATGTATGCAATACTCTGCGTACTAGCCTACAGTTCATCTTTTTTCCTCTTGTGCTTTTCTTGTTTTAATAGATGCCACAAGGGATTCATTGTGCATTAAAACAGACTATTTACTTTTTATTAGTCTTATTTTTTCTTAGAATTTCTTTTGATACGTTTGGGGCCTGATCCAAATTCCCCTCTGGACAGCCTCGGGGACTTCTGTTCTTTTGTATGTAGGGGGCAGTTTGCTGGCCAGCGTGTTGGGAATGTATGTGTGTTCGTGGTGGAGCGGGCGTTGAGTGGCGTGGCTGTGCCTGAGCTCTGCGGCTGGGTATGCACAGTGATCACGGAAGAGCTGCTACTCCCTGGGTCCTGTTCTTCCTCCACTTCACCCTTCCTCTACTGCCCTGACCTCAGCAAATCCACCCCTAGGCTTGTGTCAAGGTACGGTAATTTAAAATTACTGCTTTTCTAGTCTTCCAGTTAAAAAATAATTATATCAAAGGTTGAGAACTTGAACCATTTTTAAAAGCTCCTTCAGATTGTCTTTAGTAGTTTAAGTAACTTGGTATTTATTACCTGATGTTTTCTTTTTGAGGAAGAGGCGTTGTTATCAGAAGCCTGTCCCAGGCCAATGTTAGACAGATGAAAGCTGAGTCAGCGCCCCGTAGCATTCCCAAGTGTCTGCAGCAGCTGTGTGGTAAAGTAAATGGACTTGTGATAGTTAACGACAAAATGTTGGGCTGTAGAGATGTTACAGCAGCAATATCTGTCAGAGACCTCTTCTCTAGCCATTACAATTCACTTCATAGAGGAACAATAACAGCAACTCCCTTACGATTTGCCTGCATAAGAGTTGGCGTGGCAGGGAATTTAACAACATGTTTTGTCAAATAAGTATATTTTAAATGATTTTTGTGGATTGGCTAGGGAAACCTGCAAGAACGAATCTACAGAATGTGTTTAGGTAATGTGTCATTATGATCACTTGGCCCCTACTGTTAAATCTTGGCGGATATTGCCGTTTATACACAACGAGCTTTGGTTTTGCATCCAGAGCTTCATTGGCATAATAAGGCTCTAGATCACTGCTGTGAAACTGGCTGAAGCGGATATCCAAAATAGAAAGTACCAATATTTTAATGTTTAAATTCTCTTTTGAAACAGCAGGGGAGCATAATTAATGCCAATCAAAAGTTTTATGGAAAAAAATATTGTCTCGTGAATTTAAGGTAAGTTTTCAAGTGATTGCAAGTTTTGATGATTAAGATAATGGTGCTGACACAGTATATTTAGACTGTTATAAAGTATATGACTGAATGATGCGTGACATCCCTTTAAGAGATCTGTTCTTAATGCTTTATACTATCTGTATTAATCTTTTTGAATAAAGCATGATGGCATTGGTAATAAATATGCAGATGAAACAAGCTGGTCGACTTTCAGGTAAGTTTATGCAGCTGGATCTAGTTCATATAGTTAGATCTAGCTGGCATTATATCCATATACCTTAGAAGTTAGATTTCTTTGGGGTTATCAGGTCCCATTCTTGTACCTAAGGGTGATGGCTGAACAGGAGAAAAATTACAAGACTGAACTATACCATACAGTAAAAAGGAAGGAACTGTGCCTTTGTACTTAACCTCAGAAGAACAAGTCACAATCTGTGTGAAGTCACTGGTAGTACGAAGGAAACTTAACTGTAGCTGGTTCTCTATTTCAGCTGGGAAAAAAAACCAAACCAGCAAGCCTTTCTGTCTAGGAATTGAAGTCCTGAAACAAGTGCAGTATTTTAGTGCTGAGGAAAATTAAATACTGCATTTAATTTTAAATTAATTTATCTAGGGGTAGGTTCTCCAGGAATGCGGCTGATCTTGCAGAACATCAGTCAGAAAAGATGCAGGATAGCTGATCCTGGCTGGAAAAATAAGTTAGATGGTGTAGCAAAGTTAATCCTAACCCTAAAACTCTGTGATGCCACAGATTCTCCAACACTAGTGTTGCTGATGACTTTTTTTTTAATGGCAAATGCACCTAATTTGGTATCCTATAATGTTTCAGATCAGAGCGCTTTCGATGTAATGATCAGTAAGTCAAACCTTCAAGGGAGCATTTCAAACACATTTGTGATGTGCAGAAAATGCCCAAAACTTTTCTTGCAGACTCTGTATTGACTGTCTTTCATTGGACATCTTGTGCTATCGGCAGGATTTTCAAATGACTATAGCACATTTTTGCCCTGAGCTGTATGTCAGCCGTGGGCAAGTCGTAACAGTTTGAAGAGATTTGAGACAAACTACGAAATGAATTGAAAAAATGGGTATTTTCTACTTGTGAATTCATATTACCTCCAGATCTGACTTCTCTGTAATTCTTGTAATTAAAAATTTAAAGCATAATTATAAATTCCTGAAGAAATCATTAATAAAGCCTATTAAGCTAAACTACCATTTCCCATGAGAAGTTGAGGTGGCCTTTAGTTGATTTTTCCAATTTAATAGTTTTGTGTCCTTTCTAGGAGATTTGCTGCTTTTAAGCTAGGTTGGGTTTTTTTGCTTGTTTGTTTGTGTCTGTGTAGGAGGGGGATTAATACTACAGCTGAACTTTGGGTTTCCAAAAATGATCAAGTAGTTAGCGTTGAAAATAGCCCAGTGTGAGCAGATAGCTTTGATGTCTCTGTGTATGGTTCTACCAGCATCTCACAAACCATATTCAGTTGTTCTCAACTATGTGCAAATACGCTGTGGTGAAATGTGGAGTCTTAATGAACAGATTTTGTCTGTCTGTCCTGTGGTTTTTACTCTGCAACCAAGGAAACTACCACAGAGTTCATATTGTCTTTATTTCCAGCCATTTGACTGTTTCAGCTCTTCAGGTGCTTATGGGTTGGACACTGTGTGTTTGTACCTGCCTAATGCAGCTAGATTCTATCTCAAAGCCTCTGGACCATAAAACAGAGCGGGTAACAGAATCTCCAAGCAGAAATAAGTTGAAACTGGATTTCTGATACAGGTTGTGATGCTTAAGGCTTGTAACAGCAATGTTGTATTTGCCATAGGTGTGACAACATGATGGCTCTGAACCTTTTTTTTTGCAGCAGTGTTGGAATGAAGAAATAGAAATGATTTTCCTATCCCACCTGCTGCTTCTAAATTGCTATACGTACTCTAGATTTCAATATTTAGCTTTTTTCTGTTCTTATATGATCAAGAAATTGAGTGCTTGCTTAGAGGAGTGAAAGGGCTTTCAGCATCCCTGAAACTCAAATCTCAGGTATATCAAAACACTCCCTCGACTATGAAGGCATTCAGAATTCAAAGGATACCTCGTCAGTTTTGCTCTTCTGCTCTCTGGGGAACACGTAGTAAAGGTGAAGATGGAGTATGGCTGGAAGCAGCTAAAGGCACGCAAGCTGGAAGAGGAGACAAAAAGGAAGATCCTAGTTTGGTCTGGGCACTTGAGTCAATCCTTCCTACAAAGAGCAGGAGCCCTTAGAAGGGGAGGCGTGATGAGCAGGGAAGAAGAACAAAAGCCAGATGAAGTGGTTTCAGGAGGGAAGAGAGGAAGAAATTAACTTTGCAAGGAGGGAGGAGCAGTGTGGAGGATCCTAAGGATAGAACTGCATACTAGGAATACAAGAAACTGTTACAGGGGGAGCAGAAAGTATAATAGGTAATAGACTCAGTAGTGTATGAAAGCAATAGGGAATGAGAAGAAAAGAATGCTTCCATTCGTATATGAAATGGGACACAGAAAAATAGAAGAGTGCAGCAAAGAACAGAACAAAAGAACAAACAGAGAGAGATCTCGAGTCACCCACAGCTTTTGTGTTGGTGAATTCAAGTACAAGTGAAGTGATTGCTGTGTGTTCTTAAACAGATGTGTGCTGTGGAGGAAAGCAAGCCATTCTTAGCAATTCCATCACATTAACGTTGTTGTCTGCTCTTCCCTGACATTTTTATGAGAGTGCATCAGCTGCTCCTCGAGACTGTAGAGCCAATTCTCAAGGCTCTTTTCCACATCCTAAACCTATATCTTGGTCCCCATATGCTCACCTTCCCTTTGATAAAATAAGTGAATGAATAGTACACAGCAGTATTTCCTATCTGAAGACTTTATTAATTGAATGGAGAAAGTTTAGGGCACTGAAACTATTTGCAAATCCAGGATAAATGTAGTGAATAGTTCAGATGAAAAAGAAGTGATAGGATGAAGCATAATAGTGGGGATTTTTTTTTTTAAAAGATCATTTGCATTTTGAGATTGACTTAACGTTAGAAAAGGGATAAAACAAACACAAAAACCTGAAGAATCTAAAGGTAGGCTATTTGGGTTTAAGCTAATATAATGAGTCCAGCTGAGCAAAATTTCTTTTAATTTTTGGATTGGCTGTCATCTAAAAATAAATACAGAAATCCTGTGCTCTCGCAAGACTTTTCTCAAGCTATTTTCTAAGCTATTGTTTCTCCAGATAGAATGCTCCATTTTGGAAGTCGGACAGCCTTTTTTGATCTTTGTTTGACTTTGGTATTTGCCTATATTATAAAGTGTGTAGTTTCCATGTCCTCAGCTTACGAAGCCATCCGGGGCACTCCTTACCACTAATTCATCCACTGATATTTGCTGTTCCACCACTGTTTGTGTCAGCCTCAAACATTGTCACTAATTATTTTGGTTTTCGCCCCCCAAGTCACTGACAATAACACAGAGACGACATCCAAGCTATGTAAAGTCTCACAGTGATTCATGTTGATGATAATGGCCTGATGGTTGTCAAAAACATCTCTTTGATGTGGGTGATGATAATTTTATTTTCTAAGGAGTCCCAGTCAGTCAGTCACTCTGAAAGAAGGGTACGCACTTCATATTGTTGCCCATTTAGGGTGGAACTCAGCATTGTGTTGCATTGGAGACCTTTAAAATTCTCTATGAATGTATTTTGTCTATATTCTTCATTACTCACTTCAGAAAAAAATAAACCATGTACGTCTAAAGATTGGAGAGGGCCTTTTTTGTTGTCGTTTCTTGTCTCCATGCAATTAAACCTCACAGATAACTGCTTGCTGAATATTGCTAACCATTTACTCTCTCAGCACTTGCATAATAGTGAAAAATATCAAATGCGAAGTTTCTTTTCCCCTTTCCTTTTCTCTTTGTCTTTTTTTCTCTTCCAGTTTGTCCATACTGTGTTCTTGTAACATGGATCCTTAATTTGTTGCTGGAATGAAGAACATGGAAATAACATGTAGTATATGAAAACTGTTTACAGGATTTGTTCCCATTTCCTGACAGGTTGTTCTGATTTATAATGATAATGAATGATACTCTAGATTAATGCTGTAGGGGGAAGCTTTGTTACTACTGAAGCCAAGGGAAGTTGTTCCATTGACATTTCAGTGCCAGGATTTCACTCTAAGAATTAAATTGAAACTGAATATGGATGTAGAGATTTGGACAATGGCTTTTAGGATTATTTCTATCGAAATCCTATGTGCCTAGAATCTCTCCTCAGTCCAAATAGCTAGGGCAAACAATGTGCTTTGTGCCAGCACTATTTTTCAGTGCATTGTCTCTAGTTTTCAGTGCTTTGTGTTTTAGGTTCTGTGTTGTTATGTCTCCTGTCATTTATTTAAAAACTACGTATCCCGTAGAAGCGTTCTTCACATGTACGCACATCCAAGTTAGCAAATGCTGAAGTTTTTCACCTCCCAGTATGCCACCAAAGGTATTTGTCTGTCTTGTGAGTTGAGTTGTTGGAAGTAGGAGTTGCTGATGTGCTGCTTCGAATATCTTTAAACTTTTACAAAGATGATTATACAAAAGATACTGCTGGAGATTAGAAGTTGTTCTTTCTGAAGTCATTTTGAGCCAGTAATTGATGGCGAGCTTGCTTCAATAGCTCTCTGTGTTTTAGAGTTCAAAAGGATATTGTGTCATTTCTTTAGCAGATGTTGCAATCAACTAAATACTTTGTTTAAATATTTTGTGTAGTTAAGGAAATAAATTTTGAACAGGTAACTGCCATTAACAAACTGATTAGAATATCAAACATGCATGCTATTTCCAGGAGTTCCAACTATTAAAAATATGCATAACCTAAACTTTGAAGATACAAGTTTTATTTTATTGCACACAAAGCTTCTTTAAATAACTGCGGTAAGCCTGGAAGATTTGGTGCTGAGCTGGTAATCTGTCCTTGAGAAAGATATGGTTTATTTGTGCTAATACTAAAAGAAAAATGAGAAGGTTCCCTTCTCTTTTTCCTTTGTTACGTTTGGTAATTTCTGTTTTATTGCAGCTGTGCACGTCACAGTTGTGGTACTCCAACACATCCCAAGTCATATTTTACTCTGCAAAGATTAAAATAAACCTTGAGTGCCATCCTGTTGTGGCCCTACTGGCAAGTCAGAAAGTCAAAGCGGGCCCCGAATGGCGTGACCAGAAGCCACAGCTTATGTGAGGACATCACGCACAATTGCACCACAGTGCCATCACGTAACTGATGAACCGACTGAAACACCAGATCGCATTGAAATCACCTTGCTGTGTTTGCCATGCTTTTTGTGGTTAACTTAAATGGCAAAAGGACTTTCTGGCTCTTAGCGAGTTACTGCAAATTTAGTTTAGGATTATTTAGCGGGTTGAAAAATTAATGTTTGAAATGTAGCCACTGGATTTTTTCATAAAATTGAAACATCAAGAAGAATGTTCATTTAATATAATGCATTATATAGCAATGTCCAGACTAGTCTAAAAAGTGAAAAAGAACTCTACGCAACCCTCTGAAAAACAGGGGTCTATGGAAGATTTCCTTCAAGTTTAATATGGGTACGCTGCAAAGCTGGTTTATATTCTGCTTATCTGGAGATACACAAAAGTGTCATGGTTCAGCATGAGGGAGGGAAGGGAGAGGAGACATTCATTTTCTTGACCATGCCTGAGACTTTACAGATGAGATGTCTTAGCCCTAGCGTTGGCAGGGTGAAGAAATTTGGAAAGAGAACAGAGTGAGGGAGGATGCTCAATACATTAATATAAATTATAAGGAAAACGTACTGACAATATTAGCAAATAAATCAAACACAGATGCAGAAGTCAAGTTTCTAAATCTGCTCATTAAATATTTACAATTTACACTCTCAAAATTGGAAAATATGTTGACATCTCAATTTATCTTTTTGAAGAAATTGTCATACCTGGCACGGTACAAAATTGATAACAAAAAATAAACTGGTCTGGAAAAGTCAATTACACTTCTTGAATTAGTGCAAATGGCACTTACTGAAAAAATATGATGTGTCTTTAGAGTCTCTTTTTGTTTATTTTTATACCTTGACTGTTTTCTTTATATAGAATGACGACAATTGCATGTGCTAGGGTACAAAAAGCTTCCTGAATCTGATTTTTTGACAAGTTCATTAGCAGTTTCTGCTTTTACCCTGGTAGGGCAAAGGATAAATATGACAAACATTAGCCATGAAAGCATGAAGTTTTGTCTTGTTTCCCTCTGCGTGCAGAAGTGAACCGCAGGGGGCTGCAGTGGTCTCGGTTTGTTAGTCATTTTTGGAATTAGAAAATGATTTTTTTTTTTCCCAACAGAAAAAGAGGAATGTTCAGATAATTGATTGCACCTTAAGATAGCCTTTATAAATTGATTTATAGTTGAGAAGAAAAAAAAAAAAAAAAGAATTATTCAGACTGTCTGTTTCTCTTCTTTTTAAAATCAGTCCCCTTTGGAAGTCCTGTGTTTACCCTAACCAGGTCTCCTTCGGCCAGGATCACCGTATCTGCCCTGGGACTTCCTTTCCAAATGTGACGGAAAAGAAACAATAGTCAATTGGAAAAAAATACAGTTACTATCAGTCAAAATTTTGGTCTTAGGTGAAATTCGGGGGAATGACGTTTTTGAAGAGGTGGGAATATATAGAAAAGTTGTTGGTTGTGTTTGAAAAGGAAGTGGGAGATAGGCGCCCGGCAACTGATAAATTCTCCAAATATGTGTTTAACCACTTCAGCTTGAGCTGTTCTTTTGGTGCCACAGAGGTGAGCCCCAGAGAGGTCCCTTGCAGATCTTTCCAGGCGGGATGCGCTGCAGGCAAAGCAGTCTCAACTCGGAAGCCCCTGCAGTGCCCACAGAGGTGGCTGATCTCCCGCCATCGCTTCCCTCAGCAACAGCACCACAAGCTCCTCTGATTGGCCAGAGCGCAGAGGTGCCCTTTTCTGATTGGCTGGAGTGCCGCAGGCTGGTGGCAACTGGCACCCAGCCGGCTGGAACTGGTTGTGACAGGCTCAAGGCGGGTGAGAGTTCTCTCCCTCACAGCTCACGCTGGCTTCGAAGTCTTTCCATTTATGCCTGGCACAGGATGAGATTTATTTTGAAATATGCTCTTCCCTCTTCAGTTTCCCTCAGCAGGGACCCCCTCGCTGTGGAGAAGCAGGTAGAGGTCTGCTCGCAGAAATGGCTGTGGAAATGGGGCAGCACGTGTGGGCCACAGTCGTCTGGTACATCGAAAGGCAGCTCTTGCGCCTTGTTACTTGTCTCTTACCTGAGGTTAGAAGGGGGCTTTGTTTTTATTACATGGATTTTGGCATATGGAAAGTGCATTTCTTCCAGCAGAATGATGTTTCTAATCAGATCAGTTCTGTATTAACAGTCTCTAAATTGCATTTCTTCACAGAATTTATGTGGAATAGCATGAAATGTAAGGAGGTATCAAAATACTTTGCCCTTTATAAGTCTGTGATGTTATATTTGTTATAGGTTTTATAAGTCACTGAGTTCAGGAATGAGACAAATCTGATATTCAGTCCATTTTCATGTGCCATTTGGCTCTTTCTGCCATAGTGTCACATTTGTATTGATTTTAAGTATTGACTGACTGAAAACCAGGACAATCTGAATTGCATCATCCTCGTACAGGCAATGCGATGACAATAGAGCAAGATATTCTTTAAGAACAAAAATGTTCACAGGGAAAATGTATGCTGTGAAATAGAGTACCTTTTTGGACACTTACCTGTGTGTATATGCATTAATGACTTGGTGATGGTCACAGACTGTGCAAATAAGTGAGAAAAAGCACATAATTAAAATTACTAACTCAGCAGGAGAAGTCACAGGCCCAGCTGAAAGAACTTCATCCATAAACAGGGGCTCAGCTGGGCATTTCAAAGAGAAAGGGATGCAAAGAGGCAGGTGATAGTATGAGAAGAGCAGTTGAAACTCTCAGAAAGCAAGAAGAGGAATGAGGATCTTGTGGTGAGGGTTGTGTGCTGGTGGGTTGGTTTTTTTTTCCTTTCCATTCTGATTTGTTGTAGTTAGGGCCTTTCATTAGGACATACAGCTCTTGCTATTGCAAATGTCTTGATAGAAAGAAACCGAAGCACTTTAGATTTCTGAAACTAAAGTTTGAGAGTCTTGTTTGTCAATCTATGGAGGATAAGAGAGCATAAAATAAAGCTGAGATGGACAGTTACGTTGAACTGCAGGAAGGCTGGAAAAAAATAAAGACTGCAGTGGAGGTTATTTAAACCTTTTGTAACAGAAAATTGGCTGCAGTCAAGATGTAAATAGGCATGATCATTGTTAACACAAAGAAAAAATGTCCTTGAAAGAGATTTTGAAGGGGAGGGTGAGAATGACAGTATTTTATAAAAGTGACTTTAGAAATGTGTGAATTAAGTGCTGAGAACAGGAGATCTCAAGTGGAAGGAGGTGAACTTTTTGGACAGTTTGTCAATTTGTGATGAAAATGCTCTAGTTAGACATGGTACCCAGCTATAAACTGAAGCCTGGATTTTAAATATTAAAAATACTCAATCATGAAGCCATATAACGAAATACAGCTCTTTTCAGAGCAATGTTAAGAGGCTGTTGTGGATGTGATTCACTGGGATGAGCTGAATAGTTTGGCTGTTATGCTGAGTTTGACTTGTATGAAGTGCGGTGGCAATCACAGGGAGCTCCCAGAAGGTGCATGAACAATGATGTGAATCACTGATTTACCTTATGTCAGGCCTAGATATGGAAGCATGCTTACCAAAAAACATAGTGAGCATGTCCCAGAAGGTGTTAGTGAGGGGTTAGCTAATTTTCTAATAAACAGGCAGGCTTTAGAGGAAGGAGCCAAGCAATGTATCTGTTGATGTCAGATTCTTTGGTTGTCCCAAAGAGGGAAGAAGGGTGGATGACACTCTTAATTAAGAGGTCCTTAATGTAGCTCTGTTCCTTAACCCTGAAACAATGAGCAGGTGGGGAGAGCAGGCAATGGGATGTGGGCAGTGAGCACGCATGCGTTTTGTGGAGATGGGGTGAACAAGGGAGTACTTGCTGCCTTTTGCCAAATGGTTACCAGGAAACTATGACCTCTCACACAGGGGTTATCACAGGTGCTAACAGATGAGTCATATTAATAGAACTGTGGCTTCAGCAGGATGCAAAGCATGAGGATTCATTAGCTGTCTGCCTGATTCTGGCACATATTTGGTTGACTCATTCAGGCCCGGTAATACAGACTTTACGTGTCCTCCCACACACATGCAGGATTTTTTGCTTCCCTGAGCACTGTCACATGCTGACCCGAAGCCCTGTCCTGGAGAGACAGGTTGTGTGTTACCTCTGAGAGGAACATCTTCGCTCAGTGACAGCTCTTAGTCACATTGCTCTTAGTCACATTAATACGGTAATAGCCACATAACTTTAACTTGTGCAGTCTTGAATACGTCTCAGCCTGGGATCTCAAATACTTTTATGGCTGCTTTGTGTCTGCACAGGCATTACCACTTGGAAGAAAAATACTAATTCATCAAGCACTGAAAGGCATGCAAAAAGAATGAAGTAAGCTTGCATCTCCTTTGTTTTTAGGCTTAGACTTTATAAACTTAGATACTCTAACAGCACTGGGATTCCATGACCTTTTAACTGTGACTAATTCTAATAGGTATAGCAAATAAAAAGTTGTAATGTTTAGATGGGTGAAAATGCATATTTTCTTCTTTAGGTTGTGAACTGCTTTCTTGAAATCTGTATCTGTTTGCACATTACTGCTCAGGCTCACTTTCACTCACAGCAAATATTTCCATCGTGATTTTAAATGGGATTTTGCCAGTTTCTTGGAACAAAAATGGCCTCTCAAGCCAGGAGTCCATATTTCTTCCTTGTAGGAGTTGATCACACCTGCAGTACCACCTCTCTTTAATCCCAGGAAACAGAGAAAGTAGCACAAATAAGTGTTTTAGAGATGTAAAATTATTACACCTGGAGAGATTTGTTCACTATTCATCATGTGGGGACTATATGTCAGCTCTGCTAACAATGAGAAGAAATGGTTGGAATGGGGACTCCTTGGCTTTGAAGCTGTGCCACTGCAAAGAAGAGAATTTAAAATTCACAAATGTAGATAAAACTGGAGAAAATGGGTCTGTAACCCAATGGCTAGGCACCTGCCAGGGAAAGGAGAGAGCTGTGTTGGTTAGGTCACTGTTCCTCCTACTTCCCCTGCTTGAGGCAAAAGCTGCTGCATGTGAAATAGAAATGGGTTGCCAGCCTTTACATGTAAGCACCCTTCTTATACTCTGTATGTTCCTTTATAGTTGGTGCTGGTTTTAGCAGTGTTGAGAGTTGATTCTGATCTGCCTCAGTTGCTTCTGAACATGAGTTAATGCTAGCTAGATGTGAACTGTGCTTGTTGTCTTCATCATGAGTTATGACTTGAAACTCTTTCTCTCCCTTGGTACTAAAGAATATTTTGCTCTGTGTCTGTAAGAATTGTGTAGGTGGCAGAGGGAAGTGTGGTTTTTTTGCTTTCTGTTATTTGTAAAATACTAATTGGACCTTTGCCTTCAAATATAACAGGTAACAATGGCATCTGTACTGCCTGGCAGGATTCCCTCCTGCAGTTAGTTTCTGTACCAGTGAGCACTTTGTGTGTTGGAAAAGGCTCTGTGACAGCCCCAGTCTCTGCCTCGGAGGAGCTATGCCTCTTCCATGCCCACCTCAAGTATGTCCTGTTAATAACAGTGCACATCAAGAATATTAGAGGGTTCTTTGTCATACTTCATTTTTCTTGAGCAGTAAATTAAAATCCTTGGAAGTTATCATAAGCTTGGTTGATTTACAAGTAGATTCTTCAAAAGGTTGTGAATTCTGATGTTTTTATTGGAGCACCCAAGCCAGGTCTAGGGGAGTTACAAACAGAGGTCTCTAACTAAAGACATGGTTTTTTCCTTACTGACTTTCTCAATGAAATGCGAATGAATTAGTTTTATGACATTATCTGTTCTTCTTTCATCTGTGTCACAGGAACAGATTGGATATTCCTTCTTCAGTAGATTTTCTTTTTCTTGGAGTGTTTTTTTCACAGGCTCTTTCAGTTCTTACCAGACATTCCCTTGCTTCCCCCATGGCTGGTGCAGTTGTAAATGGGGAAGCTGGTGCACTGCTGAAAGGGTGAGTCCTTCAAAATGTAGAATATTGAAAAGGTCAAAACAATTCTATGCAGCACTGTGGTTTAGTGCATACTGCAGGTATTAGCACTCAGATGCCTTCCACTACAGCTAAAATTGAAACAAGGGATGAAAACAATCCCTTCTCATGACAAATACTGCAAGTGGGATGGAGAAGGGAAATAAACACTTAACCTGTTCTGTAACTATTTTCAGATTTTATTCATTTTGTGCTTGTGTTAAATGACAAAGTGTTAAGTTTCTAAGTTTTATTTTGCTACTTAATATCTCAATACTACTTTCAGACCCTATGATCAAAAATCAATCTGTAAATTGAGCTACTGGTTTTTTGGTTGGTTTTTTTTTTCCCAATTTTTCTGACTGAACAAGAAAAATAAACCTAAAAATTTATATCCCTAACCAGCACCCTAGCCATTGGGGTTTTTTTCTCTTTGCCTGTCACCCAAAGAAAAAAAAGAATTGTTTTGGTTTCTTTTGATTGGTGTAGCCTTCAAAATTTAGATAAACTTCAATTTCAGAATTTCTAACTGAGGCTACTAAAGTAATCACAAATACTTTTGGTCCACCTGAAACTGAGGGGTTTTTGGTGTTTGAGAGGCTTGTTCTGGGCTATAGCCTGCCTGGAGCTTGGGCTATAAGGCATGATATTAACAAAGCATGCTCAGGTATGTTGCTGTGCTGATGTCGTGCATATGTATCAGCTGTATATTGTGTCCAGGTAGCCCTGGGAACATGAAGTATGAACTGCTTAGAGCAGAATGGGAGAAAAACCTCAATAACATGTTCAGTCTCACTACAACAATTTCTCATGCTCCAGCTTATCCTAGTCATTGTTTCCGGTAAGTCTGTAACAGTCACTGTTGCGGTTGGTCAGTACTTTATTAAAAAAACCAACCCCAAACCCCCCTCTTTTACCATTTCTGACTTTGGCAATGCAAGTTTAATTAAAACCTTTCACCAAGCAGATTCTCGTTCAACCAAGTAACCCTGTTTCATTCATTGGAGCTGCTGAAACAAATACAAAATGGGATTAAATTGTCAAGGGGTTTATGTTACAGTATTGACTGCTGAATGTTTTTTCTTCAGCCGAGTGTTTATTTTGCAATCCTAGCTGGGTCTGTTTGGGGCAATAGCCAGCATTGTTTGAGGCAGCTAACATAGCCACTTTCAGCATCCTCCAAGTGAACAGAGAAAGGCAGCGTTTTGTCTGCAGTGTGCTCTGACCCACCGAGTTAGGTGACACGAGCGCAGTCGTAGCACAGATTGCATTCATAGAAACTACAGGGAGGTATTGAAAAAATCATGAATGTTGGCAATCTTGCACAGGAACCTGATGCACACTGAGCTCCAGTATACACTGACTGAGCAGTGATCTTCAAGCAGTTGCTATCGTAGCAGGCTGATGGCTGGCTCTGTGCGAGAGTTAATGCACAGATACTTCATACTCTTGCTATCCCTCACTCTGCATTAATGATATGACTGAATTCACGTCTGTGGTGAGGCTGCAGCGGGGGCACAACTGGCAGGTTTTCTATCAAGCTTTCTCAGCAACTGAAGTGTTAATTTTCACTTGTGTGTTTTGCAGAGCTGTTGTTAGGTGCATTATGGCTAATTTGCAGCTATCTCTTCTTATTTTAAAGCTCTAATAGACTGGGCTTTATATTAGTGTTTGCAGTTGACAGCTTGTGAAGTTGGAGAGCAGAATGAGTTGCTGTTTAGGATAAATAGGAAGCATTATTTATAAATAGGAAGGAAGAAAATTGACAGCTAGAGCAGCATAAAGAAACCCAAGAAGGGTACTTTTAATAAACTAGCATTAGACTAACCCATTCCAATAGAATAAAATAAAACAGGAAACAACTTGTCAGGAGGTGCTGCTTTTCTGTGGAAGCAGTGGGTTTTGAAATTCAAAACACCTCCTCCTTTACCTGAACTGCTAAATGCAACCAGGTTAGGCCTTAAACCCCTGGATTTAGGCATGCTACACTGTGCAAATATGCCAGGGAAAGGCTTTCTAGGCATGCTTGCACCAGGTTCTGAGTAGCAGGACTTCGCAGAGAGCAGGGAGTGCTGACGTTCATTGCTCGTGCCTTGAGAAGAAATGGTTGAGCGCCATAACTGTGTGTATTGGGTCTGGCTGAGATGGAGTTAATTCTCCCCACAGCAGCCCTCACAGTGCTGTGCTGTGTAGTGGTAGCTAGCAAGGTGTTGGTAACACACCAGTGTTTTGGCTGCTACTGAGCAGTGCCAGTGCACATCAAGGCTATCTCGCCAACATTTCTTCCCCCCACACCCCCCCCCACACACCACCCCACCAGGCCGGGGGTGGGCAAGATCTTGGGAAGGGGACAGAGCCAGGACTGCTGACCCAAACTGACCAAAGGGATGTTCCATACCATATGACATCTGCTCAGCAATAAGAAACTGAGAGATAGAGGGAGGAACAGGGCATTCGTCTTTTTAACAATGTTTGTCTTCCAGAGTAACAAGTACGCGTACTGAAGCCCTGCTTCCCAGGAAGTGGCTGGACATCGTCTGCTGGTGGGAAGTAGAGAATAATCTCCTGCTTTTTGCTTTGCTTCCACATGTGGCCTTTTGCTTTAGCTACATTAAACTGCCTTTATCTTGACCCACAAGTTTGGGGTTGTTTTTTCCGTCTTATTTTCTCCCCTCCCTGCCTTGCTGAGGAGGGCAGTGATAGAGTGGCTTGGTGGACACGTGACATCCAGCTGAGGTTTAACCGCCACACTCACACTGTGCTGTCATGGGATGATGAGAGAGTGCTTGAACATGCTTTTGTCATCCCATATCAGGCTTAGCAGTCCTGATTCTGCTCCTGAACACACATTTTGGACACCCCATATGCCAGCTCTGGTATTTCTCTAACCTTGTACCTACCTACCCCATCTAGTGCACTAAGCCTGCAGATCGCTAAACTGGCCTGGCTCTAATTCCTACCAGCGTCTGGTGAAGTCCCAGCCTGAGGGAGAGGAGGCTTACTTTCACCTTGTGTAAATGTAAGTAGAGACTGTTTTCACACAGCCAGTCAGTGAGCAAAAGAGAAATAACTTTAATTGAGAAAATGGACAATTTGAATGGATTTTTGCTTCTGCCCACATAACAAAATACTTACTGTCAGATCTCAAAGCGATAGCTGCATTAGGAAAGTCTGTAAAGAGAGCTAAAATAAATGTATTGATCTGAGGCTCATAACGAAGCCTCTTATCCATGCAGCATCTTTTCAATTAACAAAGTGTATAGTACTTTAAGCTCACCAAAGTTTAAATTATATCAGACGTTCAGTACGCATCTTTTAATTGGCTGTCTTGATTTACGATCTAGGTAGAGAATCCTGAGTTCCATTTCATAGTATAATAATGAGACCTGTGCTAAAATACTGCCATTAAATTACCTTTTAGGTACTTACTGAAACTTGTCCGACTTGGGCATTACCTTTATAACAATGCATGGTGTTGATATTTAAATATTTTAACAGTGAAAATTTTGAAGTAGCTGTAATTGCGTGTTTTTCTTTTTGTATTGGAAAGTTATCTGTTCTATGCTATTATTATTAACTTATTTCTATTGCAAAAATCATGTGAATTGTCTTTTTAGTGAAGATTCTTCAATATTTTTGAGGCAATGTTAAGATTTTATAAGAAATTTAATTGATTTTGATTGATTTGCCAGTATAAAGAGGAGCATAACTCAGAGGGGCTGGTGAGTATGCCTGAGAGTACAGAAACTAAGAGGATGTTATGTGAAACTGTTTAATCTGAGACATCATTCACCTGTTCTTCTTTGAAAACAATCCCAGGAAGAGGTATGTGTGAGTAATTGTAGAGGATATGTGTTAATTAGAAATAAGACATCTGTTTGAATCTGTGTCATTAATGAGTGGCACACTATATTCTGCTTCTGGAACATTTTGTTCTCTTAGAAAGAAATTACCTCAGAAATGTAAATTGTAGATACTAGATTATCAGTCATATTCCAGTAAGACTTACCAGAATCACCTATCATTGTCTTCACCCCCTCACCTGGTTTAAATCTCTCCTCTGACTCCCTTCCCTTGTAAAAATACAGTCTTTTTGTCTTCATCTTTACAGGCTGTTAGCATGGATGAGGAATTCTGTAATGTCCTGTCCTGAGGTCATTGTTGTGACTATTGCTGTGCCCGTACTGTTTCTCTTAATCATCTGATCCTTCCCCACACTTTTCACACCATCACTTCTATGGTGGTGTTTTTTTTTTATATTAGCTGCTTTGGGAGTGGGAATTTCTGTCCTACACCATCCTTGTTCTGTGCCATTCCCTCTCTATTTTGTAGTCCCCCTTTCAAACCTGTCTCTGTCTGATGTCTGCAATTTATTGTTATCCAGCTTTGGTACTGAGCTGCTAGAAAGCTGGGACCAGTTTGAGCATAGTGAGCACTAAAAATATTCATTCTTATTGCTTCTTTGTTACGTACCTCTCTCTCTCCCCTTAATTTGTTTACATACTTGTCATAACTATGGATTTTGATTCCAAAAGCTCCCAGTCTATTTCTTTTTATTTGTTTTTACAGCACCTTCTGTTGCATTCTTTTGTGGTTATTAATGGGAACTGTGAATCAGATTTTATAACTGTTGGGATGCCGAGTCTTGAATTGTAAAACAGGTAGATTAACTTTTGCTGGGAGAAAGAGCTTGTGAGGAAAACAAAGATACTAGGACTTTTATGTGGCTCAGACATGCTGCAGACTTGAATATTCCATCCAGCCAACTAGTCCTTGCCAGTGTGCTTGAGGAACGGTTATCATTTCAAATTACTCAAGGGTCAGTTGCCCTTAGATCTACTAGCTTGATGCCCTCGCACATGTTGTAGCTTCTAGCAGAGTAATTACCCTTCAGCAATACAAGTAACCTTTGTGATACTGAACCGAAAGTTTGGTATCAAAGAAATGCAAGGTGTTCCCTGAGCACGTGGAGAATCCCTATTAAAAAAGAAAAAGAAAAGAAACATGCGTATTTTGGAACAAGAAGAAACAATGCCAAAGTGTCATTTGTTAGGGAAGCAACATGAAAAGGTGGTCTGAGACACGAAGGCAGGAAGTTGCCAGGCTGAAATGGTTACAGGGAAGAAGGAAAAACTGGGATGCTGTAGATGGAGCGGAGAAAATGCTACACATTGACAGAAAAAGCAGACTGGAAAGCAAAGGAACAGATGTCCCACTTTACCATTCAAGAAGTTTGCTTCTTGGGCATTTAATTATTACCTCTCATATTCTCAAACACTAATTCATTACATGTACCATCAAATTCTCAACTCTCCATCTACGTTAAGTGTGTTTGTTATAGATAACACTCGTGTAGATGCATACTACGCTGTGGAGAAAGCTCAAAAAAAGTACCATCGTTTGCATCTTTTTGAAATTTCTTTGAACACAGAGTATGTGCTTGCAAGTGCAGAGTTAACTTCTAGCAAAAGCATGAAGCTATACGATCTTTTTGTTTTTTCTAATACGACCTCAGATTCTCAGGTTTCAGTTATCTTTTTCATCTGGAGAAGAAAACGAAGGAAGAGTTTCCATAATTTGAACCTATTTCATTTCTATTTTTTGAATAGGTAAAAAAATTAACGTTTACACAAGTCATTGTTAATGATGGACTAGGAAATAAAGGAGCATAAAGTAAATATGTATATTTTCTTGTTTGAAATACAAAATAACACATGAATAAGTGGCTGTATTTGTAGGGAGTATTTGTATACAGGCATGGGGACCCCTGCAACTTACATATGGTATCTCTGTGTATAGCTGTAAGGAGAAAGAGAGAAAGCATTGCATCCTGAATGCAGTGCAGGTAGCTTTGCCTGAACTTCAGGGGCAGATCAATAGAGACAAAAAATGTAATGGTGTGGCATGAAATGCGAGGTTATGGATTATGCTGATGTGAAGTAACGATGATGCATACCAGAACAAGGCAAATCCTAGAATCTGTTAGTATTTTCAGGGGCTCCAACTCAGGGTAGTTTAGAATGCCCCAGCTGCATGCAACTACTAGGTCCTCTTCCTAAATGGTCCTTTGCAGAAGCCAAACTGCTGTCTGCTTTGCTGTGTGGTTGTGTACATTGCACTTTTTTTTTCTCCTGTGGTTTTGCACCCCTTCCTCAAGCCCAAATGTCTCCTATGCATTCCCTTTTCAAAAGTAATCAGGCACAGTGATCTTGGTTTCATGTATGCTGTTTATGGATTTGCTCATGTACTACATTTTGTACAGCAAGATTTATATAGACTTATTTCTATGTAGTCCTATCTTTTGGCAATTGCCTGTTGATGAACTGGTCTTTCCATCAGATTCTATCCCATGCTGACAGAGTAATGTGTCTCATGTGATATGAGACAACCAGTAAGGTAGAAAGATTTTCCTGTGAGAATGGAATCATTATATCAGTCATAAAACTGCTGCAGTAATAAAACTTCATCACGTGAAATCAGTATTCACAGAGCCTTCATTAGCTAGGCAAAGACTTGATTATGGGGCTACTGTTTATTTTGGGTAGTGGTATTTAAACTTGGGTAACTGGGTTTTTCTTATGTAATCAAACAAAGTAGCTAGAATCTCTTTTTCTGAAAATGTATTCCTTGTGGTTAACTCAGAGGGGAGATAACGTAGAACTCTTTAGCAAAGCTTGTCCATATTAAATTAATTGAGGTGATCAGTCCTGGGTTTGTGAATATGAGAGGCTTTCATTCTGCTCTTTTGCTTCAGGAAGGTTAAGATGTCTAAATATCTTTTCTAGAGATTGTTGACTCCGTAGCCATGCCTTTGAATGCATGCTGATTGCCCATCTGTTTTTATAGGCTTTGTGCTATGGCCGGAGCTTTGCTTCTGGTATTTTCTGAGCTAGTCCACACTGAAAGCTTTTGCCTGGTTTCCTCATGAGTCACAGTATTTTGGTGAGATCAAAACTAGATCAACAGAAACACAAGATGATCAAGTGTAAGTGTTATGTCATGGGAACAGTTGAGAAGCCATATTTAAACTGTGAAGCAGAAGGATATTTTCAGTTTTGGAGGTGACTAGGGAGCTTGTTTATACAGAAAACCCCCACAAAACTCTGTGTCATCCGCTCCTCTTTTGATAAACGTAGGTTTAATACACTTAGCCATGGCAAGGTGTTTCTTCCACCTTCCTCTGTTGACTTGGTGCATTGAGGAGAAGTTACTGCATTCATGAGAACTAGTTTCCCATACCATGATTGTGGATTAGAGATCAGTATGTCCGATCTGGCAGTTCCCATGATTTTAGTCAAAACTCTACGCTGTGACTGCTTTTACACTAATAATGAAAACTTGTTTAAATTAACTGTATCTTTTTATTTGCTCGCTAATGCAGTGCTCTTTAAATTTTATGTGTGACCTTAATCTCCATGAAGAGCTTCACGAACAATTTTCAAGGTTGCCTACGTGTTTCTCACTGCATCCAGCTAGTGAAACACCAATAAACTTTGGAAAAGTTCCAGACATTCTTGAAAGCTCAGTAGTACAGACTTGCTCTGCTCCAAATTGCCTGTGTTGAGACTTTAAGAGAAATATAACATGAGTTTGAGCTGTTGCATATCATAAATTTCATATTTGATGTGTTTTCTCTAGAGCCTAGTGAATTAGAGGGCATTAATTTTGCCATCCAGGGTGCAGCTGATAATTTTACCAACTGCTGCTCAGGTTGTAGTACAGGAGCACTGAAGTCTTGACATTTACAAGCTCAAAATGATTTACACATTTAGCAAAAGTTTTAGCAGTGTAAAAAGTGTTTGGCAATGGTATACAAGCTAACCTGTGCCCTTTATTGTTATTACCTTCCAAAAGTTGCCAGTCCTAAATGATTAAACAATAAATCGTAACACACTGAGACAACAGCAATCACTGTAGCCATCTGTAAAAGACAGACTTCTTGAATGTTCTGCTATTTCCTGGACATAGTTTGCTCTTTAGAATGGCTTACCAACAAGGGCAGTTGGAATAGAGGATTTCTGCTGTTCCTATTAAAATATTTTATCTCTAGTGTGGGAGGACTTAGTTTTGGGAGTTTTTTGGGAGGGTTGTAATGTGGAAGTTTGTATTCCTACGTTACTAGAAGAGCTGTAAGTTGAATTACCTCATCTGAAGTATATAACACAGCTAAAGACAGATGGTTCAAACTAAAAGACAGATACTGTTCTACTTGCTTCTCATTGATGTAAATGAACTTCCCATTCTGATAATGTTACATTTTTGATAACTTTTATGTGATATGAACATATGTTGATTATCTCCAGGAGAAATACATTGAAGTTTCTGCTTGTGTATGATTTTGTGTATTTTCAGTCAGAACTATAAAACTCTGTAAAAATGAACTTTGAAAATTCTTTTAGGCATTAGGATGTTAGGATGATGGTAGGTTTCACAGGAATTTATTTATTTCTATTAGGGTTTTTAAAAAAAAAAAAGAAATTTAGGTCACGTTAGCTGGGTTTGTTGAAGTGTCCAGTATTTGACTTTGTTTCCCCACTTGTTAAATCTTCAGCATTCTCAAAGGCAGTGCCTGTATTACAATTGCTGTGTCTGAAACTGATATAATGGTCATGGCAAGGAGCAGTTTTCAGTAATTACGCTGCAGTCTGTATGTGTTGGCATAGTGTAATTAGAGGAGAAACTTGTGTATTTTATGCATGTGTGTACCCATGTACGCACACACTAACGTGCAACCAAATAAATTACAAATTTTACTGGGTGGGTACCTATGAGTCCCCACAGTAAAATACCAGGGAATTCATACACAAACTAAGAAGAAGCATAAGGAGCGTAATAGTAATAGTCTGAAGAAAATGGCATATATGGGTGACAGGGATTGAATTGGGTGTAATAGCATTTTAATGCTTTTCTGGGATTTGTTTCTGGATAACATACTGGATTGGAGCATTGAATGTACTTCAGCTGCTGAAATGCTGCAAAGCCTATCCCCTTTCCAGTTGCGATATGGCCTCACTCCTGGCGTTCAGTGCTTTATGACTTGTCTGTCTGAGCCATTCATCCCAAGTTGCAACAACATCCCCTCTTTCTAGTTCTCCCCACACACCTCTCCATCCCAGGAAGCTGCTGGGACAGGGCGTCCTCTCTTATTTGTCTGTCCAGCCAGATCTTTCCAGGTGACTCTTGCTGGAAATGTGAGTAGAAATTGCACGTGGCTATCTCTACACCACCACCTCTGCTTGCTTCTGCTGTTTATAGGGAAGTATGTGGGTGGGTGGCAGGCAAAAGGAACATGCATGAAAATAATGAAAAAACCTCCCTTTCTGTGCCAGTGTTGCTGTTGAAGTACTCTTCATTGAAATACTGAATGTTTAACATCACAAAAAAATACCAAAATTCCACCCGTGGGAGATGTTATAATCCTGTCTGCCAAAATATATGTTTGTTCTTTATAATTTCTCAAAGGAGGGTTTTCACTGCCAAAAACCCATTTGATCTAAGTTTTCTAATACAGTGTGACATTATGCTAATAAAAATTAACTTTGTCTAATTTCACTGCTTGTGAAACAAATTGCCAAACTGACCCCAAATAAGCAAGCGTATATTTAGTAAATGTCCTTAAAATCATTAATTTTTATTGGAAATTACTTATTACTGATGGTGAAAAAGACTTTATTGAACTGGTTTGGGTTTATATTCTCTTAGAATCAATATTTGCTTGTTGATAGTAATGGTACATGTGTGTGGTCCTTTAGAACTCCAGTCATAAGCCCAGTACTACAGTGCTTCTCTTGAAGCAAATTGAACAAATTTGCTTTAGAAAAGAAAAAATGTAAATATAAAAACTTAGTAAAGTGTTATATGGACTAGATTAACCTTTTTTTTTCCTTTTCCTTTAAAAATCTTTATCACAAAAGAGTTCTATAAAAATAAAGGTACAGGGAACTTATGATTAATACTGATTTCAGTAAATGCATTTCACTTCAGACATTAATGTAGTCTAAGAATTCAATCTGAAATAAAGGAAGGTTGGGGTTTTTGTCCAGTTTAAGAACATTAAATCCTTTATATTTTGTGAGGTAATGCAGGTGGTGAGTGACAGAGATTGTTCCTGTAATCTAGAATTGTCCAGGTTGAGTTGCCCAGGTGAGGAAGGGAGTCTGAACTTCCTCAGTCGGAAGAATTTTGTATCTGTGACAGGCTGAGACAGACTGTGGTGATGCTGATTCACAGAGTCCATGTCCTGCATTAGAAATGCCATCTCTTTCCTGCTTTTATTTATAGTCAGATCTTAAGGCTAATGAAAATCTTTACATTAAAGGCAAGGTTTAAATTTCTACCACAGCGCTGCATTTGCTTTAAGTGTGAAGTGAAAAGCAATCCATGTGGTACTAGTAGTATTGCACTTGTTATAGCTCTGGGAGCGGTCCTGCAATGGGGTCCTGGATGGCAGCTACCAAAGCAGTGCTAGGCTAGTTGAGGGGGAAAAAGCTCTTTTCTCTGATTTGATCAAAAATGACTCTTCAGTGCACAGGAAAGCTGTGATGAAGATGGTGACAATAGCGTTAAGACACTACTGACGACAGACTAGATTTTTGGCAAACAGATAAATTTTAAAATAATTTTCTTTTGAGAACAAAGTCAGCATTTTCACAAAGGCTTACTTTTTTTAGGAGGCAAAATATTGCTTATTGCATATTTTGGTACACCCACAAATCTGGCTCAATTTCTTTGCCTCTCCTTGAAGTGCAATGGAAGAACTCCCCTCAAATGGGCAGTAAATACACATTTTATTCAGACAGCTATTTGACTTTTTTCTTTTGTACAGCGATGCAGCTTCAGTAGAGACTGTCCATTTTGACTATGCTTATCCTCTGAAGTGATACTGTAAGGCATCCTCAACTGAAAGCAGAGAGGCGATCAAAATTTCCCTAGGCAGAGAGGCTTCAACCTTTGCATGCTATGATGAGTGATTCATTTCTACAGTTATGTAGTTTTACAAGAGCGGGGCCAGTGCTTGAAAAATGCCATGGAATGTGTGTCTTGGTTTTAGGGAGATTTCCTGTATTTTATAGATTACCAAGCCTACCAGTCTTGATCCTCACAGGATTTAGCTGTAGAAATTCCTAGGCTGTGTGTTGCAAGTGATCTTCGCCGAGACATTTGCACCAGCTGAGCTGGGGTTATGGCAGTTCTGGGTATGACCAACAATTTCCTGGGCATACAGGGAACTTCCAGTGGCTATAACTTAAGAAATTAGATTACGGAATGAGCAGATGCGGACTACTTTTGTAGGTCTGGACAGTTAAATACAGACTTTTTCCTTTGCTGTTTTCCTTCGCTATGTTGCTGTGTTATAAAGCATGATTTGTTCTCCCCTATGCCCAATGAACATGTTTTCTTGCTTACGTTTTTCATGTAGGCATGTGATCTTCTCTAGAGTTCAATGGTCTATCCAAGTTCACAGCTGTATGGCTGACCAGATCAAAAACTGGACAGGTCAGGTCTCTACCTGGTGCATCTCAATTTTTTTTTCATTTGACCAAAGTTAAATCAGAGTTGTGTCTAGAAAGAAAATGTAGGAGATGCAGAACCGTTTTAAAATGCAGTACATATGTGACAGACTCTTTTTACTGTATAATTTGCAATACACTGCCCTTTTATTATAAACAACCCAAAAGGTGTGAAAAGACTTCCAGTAGATATTTCAATAAGATCACTATTGCACTAAGGAGAGCAGAGATCATTTATCAAGCAAATATCAGCAAAATTTCTAGCAAATATCAGCAAATCTTTCATTAGATTAATGCAATATTTTAATTTTGTATATTTTTCACATGTCATATCAGATAGCAAAATAAGCTCTGCATATTAAAACAATACCAGCTATTTTGTATTAGCAAAAACCAGTAGGGAAAAAAGAATAAAATTTCAATTTGTTCATTTTAAAAGCATTGTTAAAATGAGCCTTCTGAAAAACATGAAAGAACATGTGAAAGACCTCTGGGAGGTGGAAAAAATGTGAAGTACTACTTAAAATTTTGTACATTTTAAACTCACATTCAAAAGAAAGTTTCCCAAGAAACTGTGTATACAGAAGAGATGTAGATCATGCTAGATTTCAAGAAAAAAAATATTTCAGTGAGACCAATTTTTTAAAAGAAACTTGCTTTAAAGTACTGCATATCTGCAAAACCCGTCTTCAGTTAAACTGAACAGCAAATAAAAGAACCTTAACATCTTTGATATTTTTCTGTTCAGCCCCGCTCTTTCTGCTGCAATTGATTTGATTTGGGTACTTAGTACCCAGTTCGGCCATCCACATAGCTAAAGTAGAAAAAGTCGGAGTAGCCGCCGGATATCCAGCGGGCTTTCACGTGATGATTGTTGCCAGGGAAACCACTCCTCTGGTACCCATGCAGCGAGGACATCCGCCTCTTCAGGCGCACAGACACTGAAGCATCAGTCTATCAGTTGATGGAAAGAAAGCAAAACAGCTGTGGAGGAAACTTAATATGGAAAATTAATTACAGTGTTTAGATACTTCTAATTTAACAGGTATGATGATTTTCTTAAGGAGCCCCCCAAGATGGCTGCACTAGTGTGCTGGGAAGGGAGCTCTCACCAGCATGCTGAAGGCCTTGAAGGAAGTGACACTCCTACATGGGGTTAGTTGTCAGCTCAGCCAGTACTAGTCGGTTACTCTGTTGATGTAAATTATACATGTGTGGTGCAGCCTCCAAAGGGAAATGGAAATCACAAGGCTGTAGCTCTGTCAAAACTTACCTAAATGCCTACATCTTCGGAGGGCATAAACCCTACAGTAAACGTAAGCAGACTTCTGAGTCTCAGGTGTCCCTTTAAATGTGTCCCACTGGATGGTATGACCTGCTTGTCCGTAAACTGTTGGAAAGGGGATGTTTTTCCTTCTCACTGAGTGTGCAATTAAAAGCAGTATGTTGCCGGGAGTATACTTGAAAACTCTCAGAAACAAATGATCCCCGGGACTACCAGCCCCAAAAGATCTAGGTACTAGCAACTGTGCCTTTGAGGGACGTCTTTTCCTCTGGTGAGTTGATGGTTTCAAAGGTCTATGGCATGTCCTTCTTCACTAGAGGTAAAAAGTCACAAGGGATATGAGTCTGAAAGAAATAGTCTCCTCTAAGTTTTATTTAAACTCAAGAGAATTTAAAAGCTGAGATCTGTTACTTGGTTAAATACTTCAGTAGAAATGCCCTTTAAGAATGTAGATTATTTAATTGCTGGAGAGCTCATGAGCATATTTCCCCTTCTCTGAAAGCACCTGCCTAACAGCTGATATGAGGCCAAGGTGTAGGCATTTCTTAGTTCTCTAGCATCAAAGTATCCGTTAGTATTTCACATTTTGTAATGTGTTGACTTGGATGATTCATATCGTACATTTTTTTTTATTGTATGGAACACTAAATGCCTGGTTTTTACAAATTTTCTGGAGAACAGAATGGAAACAGTAAGAGAGCTCTTTTGTCAGACACAAAGCTTTACTTTTGACCAGATTATCTCACCAAACTGTTTTCAATGGAAGAGAAGTCTCTCTCTGCTCATCTGTGAAGCCTTCTTGCTCTAGAAATCTTCACAGAAGGGGAAAAAGGAGCTCCATTAAGCACTTTCTTGCTAACATCCTCTGAGTGATGATTTAGAATTACAAGCAAACTTGGGATAGTAGTTTGGAGGCAGAGATGGCCATCTCTGTCTTGTTTTCTGTAGTTGTAGTAGTTGTTCTGCTTCACTTCTGTTTTTTCACTTGTGCATATTACATACAAAAGATGGGAAAAGGGTATATTTGGGTTTGCTGTATTGGTGTTACTCAAGCTAAGTAATTGAAGAATATTAACTTCCTTATTTTGGTCTAATTCTTGTTTTGATAGTTATGCTGAACACTTAAAACTCTCTCTTGGCAATTCCAAATGATTCATCTTTCTCTCATTTCTTACTAACTTTTGCATATCGCTGTTGTGTATGGTAAACTTTAGCTTTCTCTCTCCCGTGAGGGGCTGAAAATTATTCCTGTAAGGCATATACTTAGCAAATCCATTTGTAAAGTGCATTTGGGAAGCTCATGAATGTGTCGGGGGGTACTGTATAAATGGAAGATTATTCATTCACTGTGAATTTAGTTACACATTTTCTATGCAGTATAGATTTCCCTCCTTGGAAATAACCCAGAAAATGTCTGTTGGGGGGGGGGGGGGGGGGACCCACCTAAATTGGTGTCTGGTTTTTATCATGTATTCATAGAAATATAGATTACTGAATGGATTATCATGATTCTCTCACAGCATGCCATTCCTTGAATGATGCTAATACCTTGATGATTGATAGTCAGTGTAGATGGGTGGGCATTAATAGTAAATACCATTGTTTTATTTCCCTGTCTATACATATATATTGCATTTTGCCAGAAACACGCATTTCTATAGCCTGGCTGTTTTTAAGTGCTACCACACTATAGTGCATTTCTTGATTCATTTGTTTAGAAATATAATTTGAGCTAAGTAATTTATAAATAAAAAAAACCCCCTATATTTATGGCCTAATAAAATTTGCTAAATTTGTTTTAGCTTTGAATACAAAATTTTATGAGTAATCATATAGGTAGGTGCATACATTATATTTTGAAATGGCGGTAATTTACTGAAATACCTGTTTACATAGACAAATGTTAAAATGTCCTAAGTAATTGCCTTTGGACTTTCGGTCTTAAAAAACAACAACCTATTAATTCTAGTTTTTCATGTTTACTGGCTGTGTTAGTACTTTTTTCCATTTTTCTCTCTTTTCCTCTTACGAACTTCATTCTATTTTCTGTTGCCTATAGGCCTTCCCTACGAATGCGAAATGTTAAAAATAAAGGCATGCTTTTCATTTATAAATTAAATTGCCCCTTTAGCATATAACTGTTCATTAGCCAGCCTATAATTAGTTCTGCAAGAGTCAATCTAAAACTTGCATACCTTGACGCACAGTTCATTTTGTTCTTCTCAGTTAATGTGTTTGTATAGAAACCACTGCAGGCCACCCCTGGCTTGTAGCAAGCCTAAACGTAAAGTAACCTCCAGTGTGGATACCCAGGGCAAAGGACACTGAGTTTTACAGGACTGGCATTTCATCTCTGTCTTCAAACTTCTGTGTTACCACTAAACTTTGTGGAGCTCAAAATCCTCGGTGGCCTTCTTAACAGATCCAGGACTTACCTTGCTTTATACTTGCATGAGAGTTAGTATGTTGAAATAAATATTGCTCAGCCCACCTGGTCTCTACATCGCAAACAGCTTCAGATCACCTTGAATTAGTCCCAATGAAATTATCCATAAGGTTACTTGCATGAACAATGTGTAGGAATTAGCTTGAATTTTTAAGTGGGTATTTACTATTTCAGTGCTTTATTAGTAACAGCTGGAAGTTACCCTTAAGAATTGGTGATGGTACTTGTGCTATTTAAGAAAACTGCTTTATGGTCTATAGTTGTCTCTATAGGTATCAAGCTGCAGAGCAGAGATGTGACTGTACAACACACATGGATCCCAGTTCTGCTCTAAATTAAAACTATTTGAGTTTAGTATTTCTAGGCCATAGTTTTTCCAACACTACCTTTCAATACCTAAGTAAGTACAGATGGCAACCTGTCTGACCTGTCTGAATGTCCAAAAGGATCTGCAAAATTGTTCTTTAATGTCATTGCTTAATATTGGGTTGATTATTGTGCTAGCTAATTTTTAAATACGGCCTTCATTCAGAACATGTTATAGCCTCATTTATTTAGGGGAAAAGGAAAATTTTCCCTTCAGGAAAGTTTTCACGCTAAGTACTACCCCTGATCTCCCTCCTGCCAAACCCACAAATTGCTGAAGACTTGGAAGCCAGAAACAAAAGGAGATCACAGGATGCCATTGAATTAATGAAAATGGAAGGGCTATTGTAATCTTACCTGTAATAAGCTAGAGTAGTGTGGAGTGAAGTAGGAGCTCTTCTGTGCTGACATGGTGATGATGACAGCATCTTCTAAAACCAGGATATTTTGCCTCATAGGGCAGCTATGGGACTGTCAGAACTCAGGGTTCCTTTTCATTTTTTATTTGGAATTTCTCTTTCTGTCTGAATAGCTCTAAACCTAGTGACTGCTCCTTCATCCTTTCTTTTTACAGTGAGTATACACTGCAGCTGGTATTTCATAAAGGACCTGGGGTATGTGGAAGAATTTGGTCACCAAAGCGCTCAGCACAACCAGGGAAATAGCTTCTTCGAAGGTTCCTCCTGTATTTGAATCAGCCCTGGCCGTGCCCTGGGCTGTCCTGACCCACAGCAGCTGAGCCAAGCTGATGCTGGCAGAGACTCTCCCGCTTAACTGCACTTGAATGTCCTTTTTGGATGGGTTGCTGAAGCACTCAGGATGTGTGCAGGTTAATTCTAACTTCTCACAGACCAGATGACAGCCCCATGAAGGCAGAGAAGCATTTAGGATTATGAGGGCTAAAATTAACCTCTACACCAAGCCAGCAGGCTGTCTGTCAGGAAGCCCTGCAGAACAAGAATATCACTTGTCCTCCTACCGTTTGGAGGACATGAACACGATTTAGTGAACAGCTGCAGTGAGGAGAACAAATAGGTCTGGTAGAAAAGATTACTCTTCTGGTTACAGAAGAGTAGAAATTATTACAAAGTGGTTTAATTACTTATAGATTAGGTTCAGTGAGTCAGTTCTTTTGCTAACATTCAACCCCCTTTACCCACTGAGGTTCAGTGAAGGTAATTGATAATGGTGTTTGGCCCAAGATATTAATGCGATCCAGCGAGTCTCACTTATGTATTCGAATCTGATCATTCCGTTGGCATTCTGGGTTACAGAGTAAGCAAAAATGTATTTCACCCAACACAGGCTTCAATAAAAATTTATCATTGAGGTCTGTAAGCTTTCAGACTGAGAAGAATGTAAATGGTTATTAAAAGCCTTATTTGGTCAAATGGGGAGAGAGTTAATCAGAGCAGTGGAAGGTGGCCTGGAGTACAGCGAAGTACAGCGAAGATTTCCTGTCCAAATGGTTGTGTCTATACAAAAAAGATTTATTTTTTTTTTACTAAGATATTTCAAAAGGTCTCATTCTCAAAGCAACTGTTAATTGTACCTTAGCAGGCTGACTGCGTCAGGCAACAGCTTAGATATGCTGTAAACAAACAGTTGGATCTATTGATACTTGCCCATAGGTATCAACTTTTCTGAGGATAAGCGATACATCTGAGGGTTCAATGGGCCAAGCCTGTGATGCACAGCTTTAAAATGGGATAAAAAGGACTTGGCAATTTGGAATGTGTTATCTATCCAAGTTTGGGTTTTTTCCGTCTCCGTAGACTTTGGACCACTGCTGATTATTTTATCTCATTTTATATATTAGTTTTTACTCAAATTTTTCTACACGTCTTTAGTGGATAATAAATGCTTCTGTAGATTTCTTGAACTCAATAAACTAGATTTTCATCAACATACTTGATTGAACTTACCGATGTTGTCAGGGAACAAAATGTTAACCTCTTCCCAAGAAGAGCAAGACAAATGAATAGGACTGCCTTGCGAGAGGTCTCCAAGAGTGCAGAGACTGCTGAAAGTTTCCTCTGAGGCTGGGCCAGTTGCCTCAGAATTAGAAATGACCGTTAAGTAAATTAACACTATGAAGAGGTAGGATGCAGTATGGATATTGTTGTGAGGTGAGAGAGCTGTGTAAACATTTCCCTGTTGTGAGATAGTACTGATGGACTGGGGCAACCACTGGAGTCTTCCCTCTTTATAAACTGGTATACCTATGCTTATGTGTGCTAAAAAGAAAGCCAGATTCCTGGTGGAAGCATCTCCAAACTAGTAAAGGTATCGGTAATCAAATAAACAAAGGCAACTTTGTTGGAGTGTATGGGGGATGAAGGATTTCTTTGTTATATAAATCTTATGGAAAATATCCTGCTAGTAACTCTTTTTGTTGAGTTTTATATTGTTCGTATACTATAATGCTACCTTTATTTTCTGTGTGGCATTATTACTATTTATTTAATGCTTACACATAGTCATGGAAAAATTACTTACCATATACTTCCTTACAATATTTATGTGTCTAATTTCACTGAAGCCTATGAGACTATTTTATTATAAATTAACATTATTCCTTCTAGATAATAAAACATCACATTTCTAAATAGACAAGAACTTCACATTTCCACATAGACTCAAACTTACTGAGTCCTAAAAAGTGTTTGAAGTTCTTAGCTTGAATAAAACCATGAAAAAAAACAATGTTAAATTACAGTAATGTAAGTTAAACGCTCAAAATAGATAAACTGTAGCTGTGTAGACTTGGCATGGTACAGGAAAGTAGTATGGTTATTTCAAATGTGTATAGTACAACTATGGTTTTTAGTGATTAATCTAGCTAAAATAATAAAACCAAACATAACTGATGACTATAAGCAATAAATTTCAGGCATCACAGGCTGAAAAGAAGCTATACATTCTGGGCTGAAGCATCCTACTCTTCAGAGGCAAACCTAACTCTTTCTAGCTGTCCAACCAGATTTATTGGCTACAACACAAGTATTTAATGAACCTTAACAAAACACTCAGCAGCTTACCACTTTTTTTATGAAAACGTGTTGCTCTAAATTTTGAATCCCTATTATGTTTTGGGGTTTTTTTAATTGACTTTTCAGTTTCCTGGTTTTTAGTAGTTCTTCGCAATTCTCAACTTCTGGGCCTCATCACATACCCTACTTAGTTTTTGGCTACTGCTGCACTCATTATTCAGCAAGTTAGCATTGCAGTAAGAACTGTTCCATTGGCATGGTGTAAATGTCTTGCTTAATTTAAAAAATAAATAGAATAGCATGCTTTACCCATCAAGTATAATAACATGGAGGAGAATGTTTCCGACTGAATGTGCCTACTACCTACACTTAAGGTACTTCTTGTTTTGGGCTCAAATTATCAAAAGTAAGAATCTAGGAATTGTAATATTACATCAAACTAACGGTTTGTCCAGTCCAGAATCCTGTCTCAGGCAGTTTGCTGAATCAAATGCATTTTAAGAGAGATGGAGAAAGCTCCCCACTATGTAATTTGTCCATTCTTCCAGCTTCTATTTGGTGGCACTTGATATACTTCCTGGAGCATGAAGATTTGTGTCCTCATGTTTGCAATTTTATAATGATCTGATGTAACATAATTTCCCTATAAATGTAATTTAAGCATAAAATTGGCTAACTTGTTTTCAAGAATGTCTTTCAGCTGTGAAATCTTCAGACTAACTTTTTGTTACATAAAATTATGTTCTCTTATGCCACTTTCAAATTGCTTCCAGTGATCCCTTGCTCTCCTGTCATGAGAGTGGTATCTTGCTATGACCAATTTTGTTTACGTATCATTCATTAGCTTATGTATCTTTGTTTCCCCTATATTTATCTCTTAACTAAATATTTCTAATCTATCATTTTTCCTTCATTATGTCTGTGATAAATTTTACTGCTGTATCATTTCACACTATTTCTTTTTTAATAGGGAATGACCAGAAATGATGACAATAATTGAACCATCTTGATGAGTTTAATTAGTGGTATAATGGCTTACCAAGGCTGGGATTCTTGGAGGTTATTTCATTTCAAACACACCAGCGAATGAAAGCCCTTGGAGGACACACTTGTGAACGATAAGGAAAGAGCTATAGGAAGAGAGAACTGTGAGTTAAGCTTTCTAGATTGCTGTTCTATGGACATACTTTTAGCACTTTACATTGAACAGGAATTGTAATAACTGTTCCTTGGTTAGGGACTTCAATGCAGGGCTCTTCACCAGTTTAGCAAGCAGCGTACTTACATGTTGTAGTTGTTCTCTGTGGATCAGTCAATCGTAAATTCCCCTTTTCTGGTTTTCTGATTTTGTTTGATTGTTTTTTGCTAACGTAATGGAAAGTGGTATGACCTAACATAAAGAGCTGGAAGATATTGTCTGCCCTAGGACAGTTGTGTAGCCTCTATTTAGGGGAAGTGGAAGATGTCATTTTGGACCCTTTCAGAATAAGTTGGGCAGAGAGTTATGTTCTCCCATAGGCATCTCATAAAAAAGAGCTTACCATCACCACCAACACTTAACATGTATATATTTAGATGAAAGTTGCTTCAGGTGATGTATGTAAGCAAACTTGGTCTTGTTAGCGTTGAACCTGTTGGCATAGGTTCAGAACAGACCTTCCAGGAAGTTCAAATATGGGGACACCCTAGTCTGAATAGACCGACTGGATTCTCATACAACACTGAACTTCGTAGTGCCATTGAGACCTAGGTAGTTCGTGCAATAGCAGAACTCCAAGTCTGTAATACCGAAGACCTTGAACTTGACCCTTATGATTAATTGTGAAAACTCTCCTTTCACTCTCTCAGAACCATCATCTTGTTTTAATTTTTAAGTAGAGTTTACTACTACTGCAAGATTTATTTTATTTTCCAGAAAAGGTGAGTGAAGAGGCAGAGATAGGAGTGGGTGCTCTACTGGTGATAAAAATGAAGTGTTCAGAGACTACATAACTGCTTTTCTGTTTTCTTGGGTGAGCTGATAATGCTGACTATAATAGTGAGGTTCGAGGCATGAAATCCCAAGGACAGTAAAGGAGAACAAATGTTCAGTGAAGAAATAGACCTGTCATAGTGCCTACACCTGCATGCTCTCCTCTGTATTTGCGTGCTGTTACCAGGGTTTGGGAGATGTGTGGTACTTCACACGAAGACAAGAGTCAGCATTGTCGGTGAGAGAGAGGACAACTTGCATTGCATTTTTAGAAGGCTCTCAGGCACTACAAGGCAAAGAAAGCTTGCCCCATGGTGTCTGTAAATGTTCTTCTGTCTGTGCTAAACAGTGGGTGATTTTCCATCTAATTTGTCTGTAAAAGAAATGCAGTTAACAGTAACTTTTTTGTCATATCCTCAAATTTCTATTTAAGTTTTGCTTACACTTGCATGTGCTGTTATCTTATCTGTTCATTCCTAGACAAAACCAAGTATTTTATACTCAGACAGTAATACTGCATGCAAACAGCCATTCCCTAACAATTTCTGCCAGTCTAAACTTACCTGAGGCAGGATGAGCTGATCATTTGAATTGAGCTTGTCCAAATACTTTACTGCATTGGTGAGACACTGGATACTTCAGTTAGTCAAGATTTAGCCAATTCTTGACATCCAGCTTTGTAACTCATCAATACGTAATGTAAGTCTTCAAAGGTCAATCTCACAACGCTGAAAATCTATCTTCTTGTGTTGCAAATACACAAGTGACACAAAGACACATGCCAGCCTAGTAGGCATTAGGGACAATGTCACAGTTAAAGAAGATTCTTGAATAAGGATTCTTCAGGGATGTGGTTGGTTGTCAATGGTAGTGATAAAAGATTCTCAAAGGCTGTGAAAAGTAGTTTCAAAAATGAATTAATTGTTTAAATTGTTTTATCCATCTAAAATCCCATCTCTGTTTCTCCTGATTAAGAAAAATAAATGACCTGTTTAGATTTTTGGTTTGGGCTCTTATCTTTGTTGTGCCCGTATAAATCAAAGGTATCTTCAGTGAGACTATTATGGATTTATACTGATGTAAAAAAAGATTAGTATTAATCTGGCCATCAGTCTATAAAGGGAAAATGCCATGGGTTGTGTTTCAAATGTTTATATCAAGGGTGTTCAGCATTTAATAGTGGAGAAATAATTATGGAAGACAGTAAGTGAGTGCTTTAAAGAATGGCTGGAGTAGACCAGAGCTAGCATGGTTGAGCATGATACGATGAATACTAAAGATTGCTCTTCTCCCTCAGGCTAATGTGAAGAAGAAGTCACCAGAGGAACGAGACTCACCTTTTTGGCCATTAAACGTTACACTTTTCTCAGAGTAAAGGTTATTAGCTTTGTGGTCCTGGCAGAATTCCATTTTGCATAATTGTATTCTAGCTCTTCAGTTGCTTCTGCTCGTGGCTGAGGGAGTCTCCACTTGCTGTCCTGAATTGCTAGGTAAAAACTATTGTGTGACATTTACTGCTAGTGAATAATTGGCTTTGACAAGGTCTTCAGTGGAATATTTTTGGAAACTATTTCAACTTTAATGGGATGCCCATTTGTCCATCTAAAAGATTTGTCCTCTGTTAGACCTTTTATAGTTACGCAACATATGTTTCTTGTAATGAAAGTCACTTACCTAACTTTCACCCCTCTGTTAGACTAAAACATTCCGGTAGAGTAAAACCTTGTCTTTATTCCAAGCTTTATTCTCCCTTGTTTGGTGGTGCAGTCTCTGTGCTAGGCTGCGCCAGCTGCGCGCTCCACAACAAGGAGCTGTAGGACGTTGGGATTTCTTCTCACAGCTTGCTGAGCAGCTTGAAGGAAGCAGAGATTTCAAAGTTACAATCCTTTTAGGGCAAATGGAGAATCTGATACTCTTTCAGGTTTCTCCAGCACGTGGCATTGCACCTTGTGCAGAAGTGCCCCTAAGTAATAAGGGAATACAGGTTGCTACCATCATGACACTGTAGTATGATTTTATTAGCTATTTCATAACTTACTTGGTACTGAATATAGATGACTTCGTGTGGAACTGGGCAATAGTGAGTCAACCCTTTTGTGCGTGAGTCCAGCACTCTACCATAGAAATATAAAGATTGTAAACCAATGTGATTTCATTTATGGATTAATATTGATACATCAAAATACCAAGAAACTGAGATTCTATTATATCTTTTGGGAAGCCTTGGACATGATTTGGTGCAATGGTACCATAGTTATGATTTATTTTTAGTGCACCTTTTTCTAGCTTCCATCACCAGCACAGAAGAGCAGCCTTGTCCACCCAGAGGGTGTGCTTTTGAACCTTTCAGGTATTTTGATTCTGGGAGGAAACGGTAGAGTGTTTACCCTAACGACTTCCCACGCGTGCCAGAATGGTCTTGTCTAATGAGTCTCTGTATTGAGACTGCCTGTGGTTTTCCATAAAGCAATGCAGCAATGAGATTGCATTTGCTTAAACCAGGGGAAGGTTATTACCAAAGCTGCAAGTGCCTTGTCTCTAGCATAATTGTAAAGCCCCTGTAGCACAATTGTCTGTGTGTGTCTTGTTAGGAATGAGGGAGTAGGGCTACAAAACATGTCTAGTCTGTCTGTTCATGGTTCTGTCTTTTCTCTTTCAAAGTGCCTGCCTCAGGTTTTTTTTCAAGATTATCAGGCTTTATTTCAATTCTTGGGAAAATGCTGGAGCAAGTCATCCATCCTTGTAATCTCCTAGAATTACAACATCCAGAAGGGATTTGTCTTGAGGAAAAAAAAATCAGATTTAGCTGATCTCATTTCCTCCTGAAACTGGGAAACGATTCTCATGGCTAGGGCAAACACAGTAGGTACTCTTTTCTGTCTTATGGGGAAGTATACTCTAAATAAAACTACCGAAGAATAGATACAAACCTGCTTAGATAGCCATACCTGAGAGGAATATCAAGAGAGAAGGGTGCTGTGCATGAGATCTGCAGAGCTTTGTGCAAGGAGCCAGTTCTGTTCAGTGTTTTCATTACAGACCTGGATGATGGCATAAACAGAACACTTATTATATTTAGTTGCTAGAAGGAACTGCAAGTAGGTTATAAGACATGGTGAGAATAAGAAATTACTGTATAAATCGAGTGGTTTAATGAAAAAATAGGATGAAATTAAACAGGGCATGATGTAACACTCAAGTAGGAATAACTAACTGCACACAAAGATATTGGGAGATAGCTGGCCAAATAGCAGGTCTGTAGAAAAGGAATTGAGGAAAGCAATCGATCACAAGTTGAACAAGAATCAACAATATCGTGCTTTTCCACAAAAAAATCACACCAGGGTATACAAAAAGAAATACAGTTTGCAAGATGTGTAAAACTATCTTCCCAAGTTAATCAGCATTGGTAGTATTGTGTCTGATTTAAAGCAAACAAAAGGAAAATAAATGAAGACTAAAAGTGGAATTTGAGATGCAAATACAAGACCACAATGAAAAAGAACGTGAAATGCAGTGGAAACAAACACTTGATGATATTGTTGAGCAGCTAAGTGGTTTGGATCATCACTCTGTGCTACTGGTAAGAGTAGGCAGGTCCTACTCTAGACTGGCTGTTTTCCAGAAACTGAGGTGCAAAATAAGGGGATACTAGAAAAAAAGATACTGATTTGAAAATGCAGTAATTTGCTCCTGTTCCAGGAGCCGAATTATGAAATAGATGAGGTAATAAAAAAAACCCACCACCACCAACAACAGCAAAAAACAGTTAATGGGGGGAAGGTGTCCATTAAAACCAGCAACTGTATGCATTTTAAAAAAAAAAAAAAAAAAAAGTTGTAAAAGTTATTTGAGAAATTAAAAACCTCTAAGATTTACACCTGGACCTGGCAAGCAGGACAAAATGTTAACTCAGAATAGCTACTAGTCCTATAAAAGGTCTAGGTAAGATAGATTCAACAAAGGCATAACTGTGCCACCCCTCCCTCCAGCCACATAAGTGAAGTAGGGGATGTAGAAGCAACACCTGATATAATTAAATGAAGTATTTAAGGGGCCCTTCGAACGGCCTCCAGAAGGCTGTTAGAGATACTATCTAATCACAGTGCAAGGCACAAAGTACTTTTTTGGGCTGGAAACTGTGTAGGAGATGAAAAGGAAGGTACATTTTGGGTAGGTTTCAGTCGGGAAAAAATCAGAGCAGGTGTTCTCTTGTTTGATGTATTTATTAATTTCAAAATACAGATCTGTATTGAAGCACAAAGATTCGTGAAAGTTAGTCTGCTCTTGCCCTGACTTGGGCCAGAGTAAGGAATTTTAAAAAAGCCACAAACAAAAAGGTGATTAAACAATGTGCAATGTTGACAAATGCATTAGAAAATGTTCAAAAGGACAGCCATACCTAGCTGTGTCTTTTGGTTACTGTGGTTAAGAGATGCCCATTCTTACAGTTGACAGCACAGGAAAAGAGTGCTCATGTCCTAGCACCTCTGAGTCCCCAACCCATGTAACTGTGTCCAGTGGCCTTGGAGACAGATTATAGCCTTCAGCAGAGAATAACATACATTTCTCTGGGCCCCTAGTGGGATGGCTTCAGTCTGCTACCTCACTTAAAACTGGTGATGCTGCTAATGCTTTGCTACAGGTATTGGCAGGCCAAAGATCCCCTCTTGGGATCCAAGTGAGTGCTCCCAGAAAGGACATTCTTTCTGTTCAGAAAGAACTCCTCCTACACAGAATCTGGAAATGAGGTGTATACAGGACAGGTGTGACAGGGCATCCATCTCTTCCAGGTGTCTCAAGGGCTTTTACTTAGGCCTGTGTGGGGAAAGACCAGTCGTGACCCAAGAAATTCTGCATGAAAAGCAGTCATGCCATACTGCTGCTGTTAAATGGTTCCCATGATTATAAACATGCTTCTGACGCGGGGGCAGCTTCTGGTGTCTTCTCACAGAAGCCACCACTGCATCCCCCCTACTATCGAAACTTTTCCACATAAACCCAGTACAGTTGCCTTTTCAATCTTCTGTATTACAGTAAAGGTTTTACTTCTCCTGCTTTCTTTAACTGAAGATAGTGGCATTCTGGTGATAGCTGATCACCCCCAAATACTGTGCTGGACCTCATACCAAGAATTCTGAGTATTTTGGAGTAGATTATAATAGGCCTGACTCTTTCTTTCCCATTTGTACAGGTCAGGATGTACTCTTCAGATTACAAGAAGGAATGATATTTGGGTTATGCGGGAGTAAATTCTTTAGGTAAGTGAAAATATACTTTTAAAATTTGCATCAATTATTGTTTACGTGTCACAACTCAGAGAAGTTTCGCTGCATTTAGAGGTGGGGGAGACGCACATGCAGGTTTCTTCCCCAACCTGAATCTGCCTACCTTTGGGTTTGCTAACAGAGAACTCAACAGAAATACCAAAATGCTTATGTTGAAATCTCAGTTGTGGCTGTACTTGTGTTTCCTCCTAGGACTGCTCATTTCCCATCTGCTTAACTTAAGGGCTTAGTCCATATGCCTCAGACAGTGGAAGCTAAACATGTTTTTCCCAGGCACTGAGGGCATGGACTATCCCAGGCATGCCCTAGAAGCCTGTCAAGGCTGGTGTGGAAGATAGGAAAAAATAACATTCAAACTATTTTGTTAGAAGTAATGTGGGGAACATTAAATGACAGCAAGTCTAGACATACCATATGCAGGGAGCTGCAAAGGTCAAACACCAAACGGATGTATAAAAAGGGCTTCTGAAAAAAGAAGAGAAAAATTTACATTTCCTGTAAATAATCCTGAAATATTTTAAATCCACTCTGAAATGTAAGAACAACCTGGAAGGCAGGTGAAGGTCAACATATTCAAATGCATTCTGAAACACAGTTCTCTAGATGACCAGAGTGTGATGGATAGGAATGTGCTTACCCCTCTGTCATTGGATGTGGAGGGTGAAAGTTACCTGTGTGTCTCTGGCCTTTCCAGAAGGTTTGGCAGAACTGAGTAGACCGTTGGATAATGGTGGAAATTACTACTTCAGTAGGTGATGGTGAGCGTTTAAATAAACAAGGGATAATGTTTTTCAAAGCTTTTATATTTTATTTGCAAGTAACTTAAAAAGCTATACAAATGTGTTTATGAACATCAGATAAAGAAAAGTTCCCATCTAATAGTAAAATGATGTAAGCACTAAATTTCTACTGACTTTGAAGAGTATATAGGCATTTTAATTGTTGTTACTGTATCCATCCTGCATTTGTTTTTTAACTTTGTAATTTAGTTACTGGTAAGGTGTGATCACTCTTGATAGATGTGTTAACAACTAAGCCCTAAAAAACCTAATGAGTGTGTTCTAGAAGCTGCTAATTATCCTTAGGTGTTGTTAGTTTTGGTACCAGTCCGAGATACTCAACTCTTCACTCCAGTATTTTCTATGCGTAAGAACAGAAATCTTATTAGTGTTAACTTTCAAAAAAGTACGCCTGATTTTGACAGCTGTCCCTAGGCACTGCGGAAGAGTAGGGAAGTAATGGTCACTGATGCAAATCAGCCCTTTCCCTGGGAGAGGGATCAGAAGCTCTGAGTGAAGTGCATCCCATGTGCAATGAGCTTTCCAAACCTTCCCTCTGTGCAGTATCACATTTTGGAAAAGGGGGACTATGTGCTGTACTTGTTAAGAATCATAAATACTTTCTTTCTTGTACAAAAAGCTTTATATTTGCTATTATCCAGTCTTATTTTCTGGTTCAAACTACGATGCTTTCTGAGCACAGCATATTTATTTCAGGTGACTAGAATTTACCCTTGTAAGAGACTCTGACAATGTTTTTTAGAGGCTGAAGCACCTGTGTTGTTTTCCATGATCCTTTGGAACTTGGCAGGGAAGAAAATCTCCAGAACCAGAGAAAAGCATTTATTACTTTATGAAATTCTGTTCAGTTCTGGCTGAGATCTAAACTTGGTAATTTCTCTTTTTAGCACTTGATTTCTTAGCAAAATGCTGGCAGTTTGTCAAAACATAAACAGTCTAACCTGGCGCACTGTGGTGCCAGGAATAACGGCATCTCGCACTGGCAGGGAGACGGTCTCTGTAGGGAACAGAAAACAAGAGTCTTGGGTAGACTGGACTTTTGATGAAATATTGTCTTAACTATTCCAATGGTTAAACCAGTGAATAACCTCAATACCGCATTTCCCAGTCAGGACAAAAATCTGTTCTCTTTGGCTGGTGATGTAGTTACTCTTGTTGTGTGGGGTTTGTACACAGCTGGTGATAGATAACTGGGAACTGCTGTGATTTCGCTTTCCCCTTGTTCTCACTTGAAGAAAAGACAGGGAAAACAGCAGCCCTCTCTTCTTTACGCTGGTTTTCTTGTGCTGAAAGCTGCTTCAGATGCATAGTCAGGCACTCAAAAGTTATGAAAAGCCAGAATGACAGTCATCGGTGTAACCTTTTAATGCAACTTCTGTGTGCATATTCATTATGACATAATCTGTAATTAAGGCACTTAACTCTCTTGCCAGCTCCCTCACATACTAGTATCTAGATCTAAGTATATATGTGTGCGTGTCAGGAAGATTCTCAGTTCTTGTGTAGAAATCTGAAGGTGCATGGAGAAAAGAACAATGAAGGGGATTGTTGAAAGAGAAAGCATCATCCTATGATTAAGGAATGAGAAGAATTCTCTTTTATCCCTGTTTCTGCTGCAGTCTTTGTGCGTATTGCTGAGCAAGCCACTTCAATCAAAATACCTTTTGTGGCTACTCTCTGTGTTTGTCTCATCTCCTAGACCCCTCAGGCCTAATGTGCAGAAGTGCTGAGCACTCACAGCTGCAAATGAAATCAATGGGAGGCATGGTCACTCAGCGTTTCTGGAATTAAGGCAGAGTGGATTGGGTATCTGGACGTGGGGAGGCCAGTAGGTTCTAGATGCCAACCTTTCCTCTGCAAATGATTTACAGCACGGCCCCTGGCATGAGTTGTTTGGGTTTTTTGTCTTAGTGTCTCTGTCATGGACATAGTACATCTTGCAATAAATGTAAATTAATTCGTGCCCGAGAGACACTCCTGGTGGAAAATTCCCCAAATAACACAGGTGAAATGAATACCTTTTCTATGCATAGCAGATTTTGGATGGTATTGAGGATACGGTATTCATGTAGATGTATACTGTACACAGTATACACATCACACATATATGTACATATACACACAGGCACAGAGACTCCTAGTTGAATATATATATGTACATTTTAAAAAATGTGAAGGTAGCTTTCTGATGATGGTAGGAGAGTTCAGGATAGCAAATACTTGGGTTGCCTTTACAAACTTCCAATTATGAGGTGTTACTAATTTTTTTAACAAGACCTCTTCTAACTCAGCACATTTGATGGCTCCCAGTCATCAAGTGAATGTGCTGCTTAATGCTTTTATTTAGAAATGGATTTGAAAATGCGTTCTTAAACTTGAATGGGAGCTGGATAATATCTCTTTTTCCTGAATAGATGTCATTCTTAATTCAAGGGTTAAGGTGGAGAATGTTTATTAGTGAACAGGTAGAGTCATTGCCCTTTGTCCAGCTCTGCGTGAAGCTGTCAGACTAACTAGTGGAGGCTGCTTCAACCACTCCTCGCATTACATCTGTGAGTATTTTCAAATGGCTTAAATTAACATCAGGAAGGCAGGATGGGACGCAGATGGTTTTAAAAACAAATAGATAGGAATGCACAATTAAGGGTGAGGGTTGGAGTCATAGAAGATAATGCATCTTTCTAGTGGACAATTGAATTGTGTCAGTGGACTTACTCTGGATTTATACCTGGAAATGTCAGACAAGAAAATGTGCTGAAATGGAGTAGCGCATGAAGGAGCTGTACCCGCTTGCACTGAAATCAATATCGAAATTTCTATTCATTTCAATAGCATGAGGAGATGATGGATTAGGAGAACTTAATTTGGGGCTTTGCAGAATTCTATTCACAACTTTAATTGTATTTATATAAAATGCACGTTGATCCTTGAACAAATTCTCAGTACAGCTGGCCATTGAAAAAAAATCAGAATGTTGCAAGTGTCTCTGCACATTCTTCCTATGATTAACTGTTCTTTAAAAGAGAAGAGAATGTAGGGATGTAGTAGTAGGTATTGCCCTGTTTGCAGTTACTTTGAGTAGCAAAACAGATTAAGCAGAGGATTAAGGCATGAGCTTAGTGATTGTAGCCATATCTAAACAAACAGTGGCAAATCTGCTCTTTCACTCTGAATTTTAAGATTAAATAAATGGCAGAGTCATTTAAATTATATGTGGGCACATGCAAATATTTAATTAATGGGGTCTTGACACTTCAGCTTGTAATTCCTATTCTCTTATTAAAATCATCCACCACATTTTGAAGTAGAAATTAAATCTTTCTCTAATTAAAAGCATTACTTTTCAAAGAAGATTGTGTACTGTGACAAATACTTCTGAATTCTGCATTAGTACAAAAGCTCCTGAACTCTCAAATTTGTAGATCTTCTGTGTAAGCAAACAAGATTCTCTGCTAAAATCTCTGTGACTCATCTAATAATGGTGGCAAGAAATACCTGGCTAGTGCAACAGCCAGCTCGAATGTTGCTATACATTTTCCTTGTACTGAACTTAACCTCCCTATGCTTTCTTTTCTTCCTCCAGTAGTTAATTTGAAGAATTTGGATGTTTAAGAAGCCTGAGAGAAGGGAAATATGGCATGGGGGGAGAGAGAATAGAAGTCATTACACACGTTTTCATTCACTTGTGTGCTTACAAATGGTGCTGAGGCATGAACTGTGAGCTTATTTCCATAGTGCACATTCCCATGTAAATATTCACAGGATTCCTGTAAAGCACCAGAACATAACAGGGGTTAAATTCATGGTCTTATCACTTTTGTAGGGGAGAGGAACGTAAGAAGGCGCCATCTAAATCAGTAGGAGTTTTGCTTTTGACTTCAGAGAACAGGTGGGATGAAATTCTGGACTCAGCTGCAGCTGGGAGATTTAATCTGGATTTACACAGGTGAAATTGAGAACAAGGAATGATGGGGTGGCTGAGCAAATTTAACTACTCCTGGCAGCTGAAGGGGATGGTCCTGCACTACCTGCATGGTCTGCTCAGTCCTGACCTGCTCAGCAATGGTTTTGCTGCTTATCTGACTCCTCAGTGATCCCACTTGGCTTGTTAAAGACGAAGGAAACTGTGCTTTTCTCTGCCAGGTTAGTTTTCTGCTGATTTAATGAGTTGAAGTGGCATGCCACAGGGTCAAGCAAAGTTGCTGCAAGGAAAAGAGCAGAAACATGCGGCTTGGGAGCTTGGGGAACTTTTCTTTTCTTTTGTAGCAGAGCCACTTTAAATAGCTGCCACCCCCTATTCCCACCTATGTCACTTGCTTTTGTTCTCTGCAGCTGCACCATTGCAATGGTCTCTCTGTGGGGCTTCTGCAAGAAATGAGATCAGGAAATTGATCCATGCTAAACTCGATCTAGGAAAAAAAAGTGGGTATTTTTAACCTGAGTCATTTCCCCATGGTGGCATGGAAGACTGACTTTTTAAGCCAGCCCTGAAAAAAAGCCAACTGGACAGAATGTGTTTTCTGAGCAATGCCCTGCTCATGTTTTCATGTGAGCAAGTGTGGGAATAGAACTAGCATTGGGGTTGCTGGAGTCTCTGGCCAACCTCAGTCCTCTCAGGATTTTATTGTTAAATAATAATTCTTTGCGTCCCATATGGAGTGGAAGAGTCTGGCCTGGCCTGCTGTGTTCATCATGGGCTCAAGCTAATATTCACCCAAAGACAGGGACAAAATTTCAGTGTGGGTGGTTTAGGTTGTAAATCTTGAAGAAAAAAATTAATAATGGCTGAGCCCCCAATTCTGCAGGCTGCCAGTCCAGCCTGTTTGAGATTTTTCTTAAGACAGTTCACCAAAAATCTCACATTTAAGCCTGCAAAGCTCACGTATTAAGGAAATGCTCGTATTTAAAGCAAATAAACGCTACCACAGGAGAGCTGATGGGCCTTTATTGAAGTGCATGAGGACCTTTACAAATATCTCTTGTTTGTAAAAACAAATGTGCAAATACAATTGGCAGAAGCCTAAACAACACTTCTGGTAATGAGCTGACACTATCTTTCCCCTTCAGCTGCTATAATTAATATTCATTTTTACTTCATGAAAATCATCCCCCTAATTAACTTTGCGGCCCATGCCAGCATCCCCAAACTAATCCCACTCGTAGAGTTCATGCCTGTGGCATCTCACTGCTATTTCTCTCTATTTCAATTAAGTTTGCAGGTTGTTGTGGTTTTTTTTTTTCCCCCAACAAGGCAAAATAAAGTAAGCGTATAGTCTTTGTGCGCTCCCATAAGCCGATCAGCCTCAGGTTAGGAAGCATACGCAACGTCCACGAAGCGTGTTTCTTGCTTAAAAGTCCGCCACGGCGGGTATTTAAAGCCACGGCCGGAGGTGCTGGGGCAGAGGGCGCTTTGTCAGTGGGACCGGCACCGGGCGGGCAGGCGGGAGGGAAGGCGGTCGCAGCAGCCCGCTGTCTGCGGCTGCAATTCACCGGCCCTCCGAGCCGAGAGGGGGGCACAATCCGCCCGCGTTTGACAGCCTTGCCGCCTCGGCTCCCACCCGCCCGGCTTTCCGAGGCCCCAGCGCTGAGCGGCGGGGAAGGCGGAGGGGGAAGGCCGGCCGGGGCCCGCCGGGTGGCGGCGCCGCCCCGCGGGAGCGGCTGCAGCTCGGTAGCGCCGTGGCGTTGAGCGGCGGCGCGTTTGCCCGCGGGGCTGGAGCAGGAGGCGGCTGCGGGGAAGCGCTGCCCCGCCCCGGGCTGTGTCGGAGGGCACCGAGGCGGAGGTGAGGGGCACGGGGGGTGGGATAGGGGAGCCCCGCGGCGGGTCAGTGGACCTTAATATAGAGGCCGCCCGGCTTGGGGAGCCAGAGCCCTGCGCGGGAAGGAGTAAAGTCATTTACCCCGGTAGCTCTTGGCACCGGTTTGGGGGCAGCGAGTGCTGCTGGGGTGAATACTGCTTAAATGGCGCTGTCCGGGGGAGAAGCGGTTTAATATAGTAATAGTTGGCGGGCGGCATCCCGTTTGCCGGGGGAGACCTCACATTAAACTCTTGGCTCCTTTTCTAATATCCAGCGTGTTTAAGCTACTGAGTACTCTAGAAATTTAGTCTGAATCCTTCTGAAGGCTGGGTTTAGTTATTAGGATTCCAAACGAATTAGCAGGCTCACCTGAAAATTTTTGGGAAACTTAAGATTTTATTCAGCTTCTGTGCAGAAAATTTGTGGTTCATAAATCTACTTTAGTGTTTGGACCTGAAATGATACTTAGTAAAGATTTACGTGGTTATCTTCACTTGAAAGGTCAGGAGTTACTATTTTCCTTTTTAAAAGGTTTTACAGAAAGCTGTTGGTGGTTTAGCTGATGGAGTTGCCTGCAGCAGTTTAATGAGGGAGGAGCACAGGTGCACCAAATAACGGGATTTGAAGGCAAGAGGGGAGGGGAGCTTGGTGTGATTAAAGAGGCAGACTCGGGTCTTGTGTTCACTTGGGCAACGCTGCTGAGGAAAGCACTCTTCCAGGGCCGTCTGTCCTGTCCCACCTAAGAGATGAGTAGAGGGGGCAGTGTGAGAAAGTGAACGTCTGCATTTGAAACCAGCAGTATTTTAGCTGCTCGTCACTCGTGAGTGGTCTTTCCCTTGCATTGGTGCTAAATAGCTGAATCAATTTGGAGTTTATTTGCTAAGAAATTAAGGTATATGCTTCTTTAAGGTAACACCTAGAGGTTTGCCATTGCAAAATCGCTTGTGTTCCTGCAGCAGGGGCAATTCGCCACAGCTTTGTGGGGGACCTTTTTAGGGGACGAGTGTGAGCCTGCAGCGGGGCTAATCCTGCAACGCCGAGAGCAAACCGGACAGCCAACAGGTCCCCACGGTGTTGATTCACCACCTGAAACTTTTCACGTTGAATTCAGATTGGTGGTAGCTGCTGAGACATTCATCCTCCCAGGAAAAAGGCCTACAGGTGGCATTTGGGGATAAAGCACCACCGGCAAATAAACGCAGACTTGGCAGTGGATGCGCGTCGGTCCGGAGTTGGGATCGGTAAGTGCCGAGAGTGATTTTTGGCGGAGGTTTTCTTCCTGGTGCCAGGGAGCATCTCCCCGCACGGCCGAGGCGGGGTGCGCGGAAAGGGAGCTAAGCGCAGGCGGGTGTGGCGGGAGGGAGCGAGCCCCAGAGCCCGTCGCCGTGCCGAGCCCTCCCGGCGCGGGTGAGGCAGCGCGGTGGCTCTGTTGTCTGCCGTGCGCTTCCCTCCCTGATGTGCTCGCCGTGGCTGGGGGAGCGGGGACGGCGGGGTTGCGAGGGAGTTGGTTGCTCCATCCCGGAGGAGGAGGTTGCAGAGGGCGGGCTGCCGAGGCAGGGATGCCCGGAGCCTTCACAAATGCTTGCGCGCTTTGGGGTTTTTTTAATGCTTTTCTCCCCCAGCTCTCCTTCCTCCCTTCCTTTTTTTTTTTTTTTTTTTTTTTTTTTTTGCCGATTCATAAAGCGCGGAGCGGGGAGGCGGGCATGAGCAGCCCCTCAGCCGCGGTGTAGCGCTTTCACCGCACTCCCCCAGCCGGGAGCTGCGTGGGTGAGCCTGCGGCGCTGCCCGGTCCCCTTCGCCGGGAGGGCAGCGGCGGCGCCGCTTCCCCGCTCTCCCTGCGAGCCTCAAAGTTTTCCTCCCGCCCCTGCGCGGCCCCACCGCAGCGCCGCCGCGCAGGCAGCCGCAGCCGGAGTTGGTCAGCGGCAGGCGGAGCGGCGGCGGCGCTGCCCCCGCTCCCCGCACGGACCCGGCGACGGCACAAGCCGCCCCCGCGGGCCTCCCTGCGAGAGGGCGGTGGTGGCCGCCTTGCCCGGCCGCGGCCTTAACCGCTCCCGGCGCCGTCCCGCTCTGCGCCGCGGCGGAAAGTTTCCCAGCGCCTGGCGGAAAGGGGGTAAGTCGGGGGAGAGGGAGGTGCCGGTGAAATTGCCGCGGGCGAGGGCTGGACCTGTGCTGCCGCGGCTCGTCGGGCTGCCCCAGCCCCGAAACTCCCCAGCCTCCTGGGGCTGGGGCAGGACTCCGCGGCTGGAGCCGGGAGAGCCATTGGCGAGGACGAGCACCCATCTTCTCCCCTCCTTCACCATCGGTCCCTGCCGCCAGGCAGTGGAGAAACGGTGACCTCAAGTATTGTTTTAATATGTAGGGTTAATTTGAAAGGGCTGGTGGAAGAAATGCAATGTTTGGACTTTAATATCTGCATATGGTAATCAGTGAAATAAATGAACCAGTTAGTATTCTGCTCCTGTAATACTTGGTGCGGGAGAGAGGCTGCTGTTACATCTCATTTCCGAGCTCATTTGGGGGAAGCGGAGTGATGCTGGGTGCCTTATCTGCTGCCGTTTCCCGAGTGCCTCAGCCCTTCAGGCATCGGGGAGTCCTGCAGAGGGGAGAGGGGAAGCTCCTTGCCTCTGTAAAGCTGCGGGTAGATGCCTTCTTGGGCTCACAAAGCCCTGTGAATGCTTTAGGAGTGGGATTTCAGCAGTGGACTGAGAGTGGGATCAGCAGGATGACCCTGGTCCCCTGACTCCTGGTAGGTGATGTGACTCTGATGCCTGCCTTTTGCACACCCCAGTGATTTTATCTTTCCCTGTGGCTGATCGGAGCTCTGCGCTTGAAACGTTGCGCTAACTTGAGATGCACGGTGAAGTCAGCCCTCGCGAGCTGGAGCCTGAGGAATACCAGATTACCTTTGGAAGAACGAGAGAGGCATGTGGGTGGTGTCATCTGGGGGCACATGCTGGGAGAGGCAGATGTCTGCTTTCCAGACCCTTTACATGCTTCAGCAGTGGCCATTAATGACAACTGTGTGGATGTCAGAGTGAGGCGTGTGGTGGTTGGAGGGGTGGTTAGATCTAAGTCACATCCCATGGACTCATTTAGACTCCACTGAGGTGGAGGAACCCCCATGTGTTTTTTAGGCAGGTTGCTCCCACCTCCCATCATTAAAAGTTAAGGTGGAAACACTTCCTTTTTTTGTTCCTACCTACCCACCTCATGGGAAGGAGGTTCATGGCATGTAAAATTCTCGGACTGCTCTTTGGGAAGTCTGTGGGTTAAGTGAATATGTTTTTCGTTTTTGACTGAGAACTGTTTTGCTTTCTGATGGTTGGAATCTGGGGAAAAAGATTTAAAAATAAAATCAGACTGTATAGTTGAAGTGGTAAAGGAAATGTTCTCGAGATCCCACGTAGCAAGCTGGGAATGAATGCAAACTGTTCCTGCTCTGTACCTCGTCCAAATTCAGTTCGTTCTTAAAGATGCTATCTCCTCCTGCTTCCCAGCAAAGCCCAATCTGCATGGCTAGTCAATCACATAATGTAAATGAGGTGCTTTTTCTCAGCCTCCTAAAGAGGCAATGGGAACGTGTTGGTACTGCAGCAGGAGTGACAGTCTTGTCACATACATAACCCAGCACGTACAGTAACGATGTGGAAATCCATCCTGCCTTAAACTTTTTGGTGTGTCACAAAACTTCACAAAATTTGAGGCAGGTTACTTCCAAATTGGGGACTACTGTCTCTACCCTCTTGCTTCAGCTGCTGTTGATCTGGCAAGCCCCCTTATGCCACCCTCTGGAAGGTACAGTCACTGTAGTTGGCACAATACTTAATTTTCAAGAGGAAGACCGTAGACCAGTAAAGGGATACTTAGAGTCATAGCAGGCTTGCTTAAATTTTTAGTCAAAGTTTGATAGGGCAACTTTGCACATCCTGCCACAATAAGTACGAATGACAATATGCATGTGTATTTGGAAAGGTTTGTTAAAATGGGAATAGTTACTAGAGCAATCTCCTAAACATCTTTGAAGGTGAGTACTAATCTGATGTGCATTTTGCAGATAAAGAGTTTCAGTCAGCTTTTTGAGAACGTAGTTATTGTTCCTTGGTCTACTGACTAAACATTGTATTGGTTGTGCAAATGTGTGCGTGGGTTTCTTAAACCCGTTCTTCAGACACTGATTTTTCTATACCCTATTGGAAGTCGGAAGCACCAAGTCTGAGTTGCTGCATTGTGCATCCATGATGTATGTGCTCTTGTTACTTTGTAGGAGAGCTTGGGCTTGTCAGAATGTTGGTGTCTATTTGCAGGGACAGCTACACCGCAGTGCTGGATGGGTGTGTGGGAACCATACCGTGGAGTTGTGTCGCACTTCAGAAGCAGATACAGGACTGAATTAGGGCATGTAGACCTTTACCAGGGTTGATTTAAGAGCACGGATATCAGACAGGAGTTGGAAGTTGGCCCCAGCTCTTTTCATTCAATTTTAAAAATAAATCTTATGTAAGTTCCTTATGTATTACTACTGGGACCTGTATGCTTCAGGAGCTATGTTTGTACTTCAGTGGGACACGTTCTCATAAAATAGGATCCTTCAGGTCTCCCTTGCTTATTGCTCCTCTCCTTCCATGCCTTAGCAGCCTGATACACATGGAGATTTACTACTGAACTCTGTAATTTAAGTCATTTGTGAACAACTTTGAACATGGGGCATAAATCGTTGTTAAGATTTTGCTTGTTGTTAGCAAACAAGTGAAGGAAACAAAACCAGTAGCTTTATACTTTTCATTTCATGGATTTAGTAAAATTTTGGAAATTTGGCCTTAGTTAAAATGTTCTTAAACAGGAAAATAGTATGAATATTAACTTGCTTTTTTGTTTTGTTTTTATGTTTGTGCTTGCATCAGAGCCTCTATCCAGCTAAGCATCAAAATCTGAAAATACAAAAATAAATTCTGGTCTTAGTTCAGCCGTAACAGTAAGTCTGACCTAAACCCCACCGGCTCGGCAAACCAAACTTTTTTTACTGCATGAAGGTGGCTTCAGCAAAACTTCAAGTAAACTAACAGAACTCTGGCAAAATGAGGCATTGCTTTTGTGTGAACCAGCTAGTTTTCTCCTAAACTTAGTGTGTGTAGCTTAAAACTGAGCTAATAGCCAATTAATATGTACTTTTTGGTACTTAATGCGTGCAGATGGGTAACTCTGACTAATTGAAGCTTGAGATCTGGATCTAGCCAAAAGGCTGCTTGAGACTTAAAACCAGATTTGCTAGTTCTGGCCTATTAATAGCTTATGAATTCAGGATGTGAACCACAGAAAACAGTAGTTAAAGTGGAAGGGATTATTGCTAAAAATCCTGCAATCAGAGCTTCCTGTTTTAATTAAAAATAACTAATCAGCTGATTGATGAAGGGGGGGGAAAGTGCCTTGCCAGGTATATATTGTTCATTTTGCTGCTACTAGAGCATTCTATTTTATGCGTTTGTCGAAGTGTTTCCTTCCCCAGAAGATTTCAGAGTGCCTAAAAAGCTTGTAAGAGTACAACAGAACAGGCTTCTGGGAGAGAACATGCTCCTGCACCTTAGGATGCTTAGGTGGTTTATTATAAGAGACTTTACAATAAATACTAACTCAGCAGTAATTGGATTTGATTTGTCTTTTGGCAGTTCAGGCAGTTGGTATAATCCTATTGGCGGCGGTTTTATGTGTTTTCTAGCTGTTAGGATTACATGCTGTTCTTTGACTGCATACCTGACTGAATTTTTTTCAAGATGTAACACAAAAGAAATTAGAACAAGTACTTTTAATTGCTCTTGACTAATCTCTGAGTAAGAGCTAAGGTCATTTAAAATAATATCTGTTTTGTATAGATAAAATCTATCTATTTGACCTTTGCATGACACCTGTATATGCACAAAACATACAGCTTTGGGCGTGGGAGAGAGAAGGGTATTATTCTTCCTGGCTTCACCTGAGAAGGGAAAAGCATTCGAGGAGGGTGACCTATAGCTGTAGAGTGGCTGCAATTGCCTTGAACCCCCATAGATCCCCCTGTTTGACCTGGGCAGCGCGATTGCCCCAAATTCCTGGCTGATGTTACTGAGCTTTGTTGGAGGTGCCAGGAGGCAGCAAACGCCCAGCACTGTGAAGGGGTGGGTGAGGGAGCCAGTCCCCTCTGCTGTCTAGCCTGCGCTGGAGATGCTGCTGAAGGCTGTAATTGTCTTTTTTGGTTTGGATTTCTTTGGAGGAACTCTGTCTCTGCTGGGTAATTCTTGGAGGGCAGTTTGAGGGCAATCAATGACCAAGCAGACTAGTGGTGACAGCATAGAGCAGTGAGGAGCCAGGTGCCAGTCAGACTCTCTTACCTTGTGTCTGAAACTCCTACCTCAGCTGTGCTGGCTCATACTGGGAGTAACTACTCTGGAGTAATGCAGTTATTAGGAGTTTATATTAGTAGTGTCAAGATTGGAATCTTAGCCTGAATGCGAACAGAGGAATCCTGGGCTTTTTCCTAATTTTACTTGGAGCTTCAAACAAGCAAGCCTTGCTGTAGTGGATGTTCGCCTGACAAAGGGCTACAGACTGCTGTCTTTCTCCAGCCTATTTTGTCTAGCATCAAGAGGATACCCTGCACCATAGAAAGACTCATTCTTTGCTCAAATGAATTCCCTGAAATAGTACAGTCTGAAGGGCAAAGAGAAAAGTTCAAAGTAAACTTCCACAAAGTCTGTGGTTATTTTCTGTTGCTGGTGAAGTACTAGCTTATTTTTTTTTAGTTCATACGTTTAATTTCTGTTTCATTTTCTAACCCAAACAAACGATTTGCAATATTGGGAGAAGAAACCTGAGTAAAAAGACAAAGCTGACTGATAAAAGCTGGTACAAAGATTTTTGGAAGGCATTCGGGAAGGATGTAAGGAGAAAAATATTCCTGATAAAACAGCTTCAGGAGCCATCTTAGTAAAACAGTAGTGAGTCCTTTCTAATGTGAAGATCATGTTTAAGCACTAAAATGCTGCTCTTGCTGAAGTGATTTAATTAGTGGGAGAGAAACATACAGCCCACTGCTTTTATCAGTGCTTTTATTTATCAGATCTGTATAAGAATTTGTGGATAAAATAGCTTTGGTTTTCCAGAAATACATGCTGGCAGACATGTCTACTTTAAAAAAAATAAAAAAAAATCTGTAGGAAGTGGCTTAAGACCCAGGTTGTAAGCCCGAACATGTAAATAGCACTGCTTGAGGATCTGGGAGGGCTGTGTGAGAAGGCTGTTAATATGTCCATTTTACAGACCACTTATTGCGGTAACAGCGGAGCCTTCCTGCAAAGCCAGGTTATTGGTTGTCTCATTTACTTCAATCATGTGGTTCCTTGTCACACATCTTAAACGGAACAAAGATACTCCTTCTTAGTTTCCATTCAAATTATGGTTCAGTGCACTACCATCGGAGACTTTTAGTGATTTGTTCTTTTGGATGTGATGTAGAACTGCAGTCTTTTATTGCTCTGTCATTAAATTTCATGTGGTGCTTTTTACAAAAATACAAATATTAATCCCAGCATGCAGCGTAATTTGAATAGTTGATTACAGCATTTTCCGTTTGCCTACGATTTCCCCCTCACTGTATCTTGAGAAACAGTGCTTCTGTCTCAGTGGCTGCTGTCTTCCATCTGGCACTTGGTTGTGTTTGGTAAGAGGGAGATACTCCTGTGTCTGGGTGTCTCGTGAGCTATCCCACAGGAACGTCGTGAGTACTGCTGAGCTGCAGGCCAGTTCCCAGCCTCGCCTGCAGCAGCTCAGGGACAGCGTGCATAATGTTGTTAGCTCTGTGCCATCTTGCAGCGCTTGTGTACCACCAGGTGATTGTATGATTCCAGATTTCTGTGATATCCATTCTATATCATAGGAATGGAGGAGTCACCCTATCTCAAGGATATTACTTGAACCAGCAGCTCCAAATTTTGCTGGCTTATGAGCAGCAACATAGGGATGATAACAGGGAGCATTGTGCTCTTGTCGCAGATCTCTGCATTAACTTCTCTTGTTTGTAGGGGTATTTCCCCAGTCAAGCAAATGTAGTGAGAGCAGGTCACTGTACGTTGCTTGCTACAAGAACCGGTACAATTTCACAGTGATATATTTTAGAGTAATGGGCAGAATGTTTTTGTGAAGGACATGCTTTATGACTCTTGTGGAGAAAATAAATCTAAACAGAGAAATTAATTATACCCTGTCAGAAGGAGGAGAGAGATGCTTTTAAAAAAAGCCAAACCACTTGAGTATTCTGATGATCTGGTTTTGGTGGGTTTGATTGAGCTTTCTTTTAGCTGCATTTGTGCATTTTCTATAAACAATATATATGCAACTGTGTAACCTTAGAGCGTGGCCATTCAGGTATGTAATGGTGATGAATAGGCTAAACCTCATAGACACCCCTGGGTCTGTCAGGGACAGCTGCGGAGACTATTTCCCTGGGTTACCACTAGCTCAGATCTTCCAGAGTAGCTGTTTAAGCCTCAAAATCACTCTGATTTTGTTTTATTGAAATACATTAGCAGTAAGGCTGGCTGGGAAACAGATCTTTGGGAGAGGTGAGTGATAAAAGTATGGGGATGAGCTGGGGAACTTCTCAGCTGAAGCTGGGAAAGCCCTTGCGAGTGCTGGGCCAGCAGTTTCTTTCTGAATGGCAGTAAAGTCACTGCCTTTCAGTTCTGTGCTAATCCATGCTTCGCTTGGCAATATCCAAGTTACGTAGCTAAGCGTACATAGATACATGCTGGTTAACTAGGATGGTGTTTGAACTCTTGAGTACTGTGGAAGATACTTATTCCTGAGACTCTGCACTGGACAGACCTGTGCTTCATCCATCAAACTGAATTTATAGCTTACGCTTCATTTTTTTTCTTTCATTTTTTATGCTTGGGTAATATCAAAGCTTGAAATAACTTACTTGGAAATCTGTGGTGTCTGGTGGTGTATCTGACAACAGAAAATAACTCGTGTCTTTATTCTCTGCTCTTGTCTGCAGACAGAGATTGCAAGTTTGAGGAAAGAAAATATTTGAGACAGCACAATGAAAGTAATTAGAATATGGTATATTTTATTGTTACATCTAAAATGAGTGTAAACACAAGCTAGAAATGAAACCCGCATTCTGATGGAATTACATATTGACAGCTTAAGTGCCATGTGTGTGACAAAGAAAAAAAATTAACAACTTGAAGCAGAAATACAATGTTGTCTTCCAATTTTGTTTTTATTTTTTAGTCTCTGTCAAAGAGAAGTGGTAGATGGGTGAGCAGAAGTTAAATGCACTAAATGAAAACCTATATAGTCTTAAAGTATTAAAAAAAAAAGAAATATTTTTGATTGCCATATTGTAGGGGCATGAAGGTCTGGGTTTAGTCTCTCTGCACTCTGAAGGTTTGGTTTATGTAGTACTTAAATATTCGTGTGTTCTTGCAATTGTTGAATGTCACTTCGTGCAATCTATGAAGGGGATAACTGTTTATTCCTTTCTTGCATCAGACCAGTCCTTTGGGCCTGTGGTTTCTTGGGGAGGAGGAAGCTCTGCGAAGAGAACCCCTATACTGAATGGTGCTGTAAGAGGGTCACAGTGAACCACAAACAAATTCCGTGGTTTGGCGTAGGTTTAACTGAAGCCTGCCTGCGTGCCATGAGTGACAGTCTTCAATTAGAAAGTAAATGCTAACTGTGATACCAGCCCACAACTGGGATCCAGCAAATAATCTCATGGTCTCTTCCTAAAATACCTGAAAGTAAAATTCAATGTACCTGAGTGGTTTTGAAATACACCCGGTTTTAAGGCTTTAGTGAGTTTGTGATATCGGGCTAGTTCAGTTGTACAGGTCGCACGTGCATGCACTCTTCAGCGTTCTGTTGTCTGCTAATGAAGGTCTCTGCATTGCGCTTGTTGCCTTTGAAGAAGCACCGGCTGGTTTCTGAATCCATTTAGCTTATGAGAGCTTTAAGTTATTTAATATTCACAAATAAGATCTTTAAATCTCTCGAACAGCCTGAACTCTGTTACTCGTATGTCCACTAGCATAAATTTGTTCGTAATAACAAAATTGCTGCAGTTCTGATAGTCAAAGAACTTTCCGTTACTCACTTATTTTACTGAAGTTGGAGGGTTTTTTCCCTCGTAAGTGCCCAAATCAATCATAGGGCAATAGATAATCTTATTCAGCAGCCTTCCTTTACTTCTTTTTTTTGATTTTTTTTTTTCATTTTTCCCTACCAGAATTTGAGAGCAAGGCATTTCATGAGAATAAAACTTCTATATTGGGGGGGAAAAAAAAAATCTTTTAACATTTAATGTGAAACAAGGTTATTTACATAAGTACTTATAACTGAATAAGATCTGGATAAATGCACCTGGTGAATTTCAGAAAGTGACTGTTTTGGGGTTTTGTTTTTTAAAACTGTAGACTCTTTAATAAAATGGGATTTAGGACTGGTGAATCATGGGGCAGAACTTGAGCTCATAAAAATCTCTTTGTATTTTGAAAAACTCCAGAGAATGAGATGTACTGTTAACGCCTGTTGAAAACATAGTTGCCGCTACAGTGGAAGTGGAGTGTACAGCCTCCAGGAATTCTGCAGCAGTCTCTGTCACAATATGGTGTCTTTCTGTTCAGCAGCCAGCTTGGGAAGCAAAGGAGAGGGAGGTGAAAGGCTGGTGGTGAGTGGTGTTTCTCCTTTTTCTTAGCAGTTTACCTGGATTTATCTAGGGGCTTATCTGGATAAGGGAAGTTTAACAATATGGCAGCTACAGGAGGGTCAGAAAGGCTGACCTACTGTTGCGGTGGTCTTTTTTCATCTGGTAAAGTGGTCTGAAGTACACTGGTGGGACTGAAACTACTGAATAGATGAATCAGACTGTTCATGAAATTCATACTGGATTGAAGCTTTGTCCACTGGCACTGCCACTAGCTTTGCTTTTTTGCTTTATTTCTTCCTGATTATAACTTCAAAGAGCAATGAAGCAGTGGAAGATGGTGCCTGGGTTTGCCTCATTGAAGGTAAAGGACAGAGGAATATTGAAATCCCTTAATAACTCTCTTTTTTGGGGATACAATGATCTCCTTTTTAGTCTTTGATAATGTTCCTATTCTAATATCTTTGAAGGCAGATTACAAAAAAAAATAAAAATCTTCTAACTATTAAGGGAGTCTGAAACTAAAGGGAGCCATCCATCAGAGATATGGATGTTATGTCCTCTTGCCCTCCCACCAATTATCAAGATAGTGACAAGTTTATGACTTGGACTGTCAACCACAGAGGATGTCACTGAGGGCGTGAGATTCCAGGTTCTTTCTGAAGATGTCTTCTGTGGAAGAAATTAGCAAATTATTTTAATGGCACAACAGGTAACTAAAATGTCAAGGCTAGTGCAAAATTAAGACTATCCTCTGTGGGACACACACCTAAGACAAGTTAGGGCTGAGTATTTGCATTTTCGGTAGAAAGTAATTGGTTCAGGGCAGTTGCTGGACTGTTTCGAGATTCGTTCTGAGCTGAATTGAGACAGGCATTGGTTATGCCAGAGTTATTCCCTATGTGCTGTGTGGTGGTGATGATTTGGTGGGCGCATGTAAAACTGAGGGAAGATGTGTCATGTGGCTGGATTTTTTTTTTTCCTTCTAACTTTGCATGTGCTAATATGAATACGACTGTAAAATTTTTCTATCTCAGTATTTTAGAGTGGAGCAAGTACTTAGCTTGTAGTTAAAACCAGTAGCTCTTTATCTAACAACTTTCTCCTGCCTCTGTACACAAATATGTCTCTGCCCCTGTACCAGTAACACTGTCATGTTACTGGGGCTGTTGAAATACTTGAGCTGGTCTAGGAGAAACCCAGCTTCCTGAAGCAAGTGGAACTGAGATCATTCAGTAGGAAGAAGGTTCCTGAGATGAGCAGCTCAAGTTCATCAAATCTGGCAAGTGGGGTTGTGCATTCTTAGAAAAATACTACCTCTCCGAAGCAAAACTGTGATGAATCAGTCTCCAAGGTTTGTCTATATCCATTTAGTGTCCACTGGAATTCTGCTTTTTGGGCTTTAATGTGAAACCACCTTCTGTTTCTCCTGACACAGGTACATACAGATGAATGGGTGCGCATGCTCCCGGTCTTTCTAAATAGATGGGCATTTATTTGTAATGCAAAAGAAATGAAAATTTTCTTCAATTGACTGAGTGTAGTTGTAGGCACAGCACACAAGGAATTTAGTATTAAGACTGTGTAGATCTGTCTTGTCAACAAACACTTATTTGCAGTTCTTGTACTGCTATATATGATCTTTTAGCAAAATCAATTACAGCTTAATATTACATGGAAAATTAAGAATAATGAAATCCATCACTAAGGTTATGTTGCAGGCAGGCTGGCTGAGATTATTGTTAGTGTGCTGGTTTACTTCTAGCAATACTGTTTTCCTTTCGTTCAGTCTCCTAATCAAATTTTAACATGAGGTTTGACATTTACATGACATTCACATCTGTAGAAACACTGTTTCCTTTTCCCCATTGCTCAGTTTTCTTTGAATTAACATTATGCTCAAAGCAGTAGACTCTGAGGTGAGAGAGATTATAGAAGGGAGCTGGTAAGAAATGATGACTGTAATGCATTGGTGGTGTTCCGAAGGCTGGTAACTACTGTTTTAGACTTTTAGAGTGATGGGGAAAAGGCTTTACTCCACAAATGGGTAGCGTACAGTACTACAGACTTCTGTGCCACAGAAACGAAAAGATTGCCTGTTTTTGGTTTTAGCGTAATTGATTTTGCAGGGTTAAGAATAACGTGCTGCCTGTTGCTGGTATAGATTGTGCAGATGCACTGACAGCAATGTCATGTAGTTTCCTACCAGTAGACTTGGGAAGTTACGGTTACCCTCCGAGTGATGCTTCCCCCTCCTTCATTCTGCCCTGAGAAGAAAAGTGTACCATCGTGTAGTCAAATGCAGTGAGGCTACTGAAGCAAACCACACAATGTTCCGCATTTAGGTTGCCTGCAGTTTCTTGCACTTGGTTATGGCATTTTGGGATGAAGCTGTGGGGCTCAGGAACTCGGGAAGGAAGCTGCAGCCTGGAATTACACCCTATAACCTGGAGCAGTGCCTATGGGGAGCACCCGCTGGGCCTGAGGGACGTGTGCTTGGTGGGGTGCTGAGGGGGGGCCTTTTCCCTGGGGGAGGGATGGAGGAGGATGGTGTTGCAGCCAGAGGGCACCAGCCTCACTTGCTGAGCTGACTGGGGTGTTTGGGGACCTTGGAAACAGGGCAGGGGTGAGACATGTGCAGTGTCTTGTTCACAGCGCCTCCGAGGTCAAGGGTGCAATACGAGCTCCAGCAGTACATCTCATTTTACATATTTTTACATATATATCCACTCATGCATGCTTAAATGGTCTCTAGATCCTCCTAAAAGCCATGGAGAAATTTTTAGTTTTTGTTCTGCATGCTCTGCTCAAATCGGAGCTGATAGGTGTGTATGTGCTCAATGTACATACAAGAGTTTTTATTGTTTTCCTGCAAAATGGTGACACGTGTCTGGGCTGATGATGCGATTGTTGCATGTAAAGGAACCACTTAATGTGGAAGTTTTGATAAATGAAATCTGAAGTAGCCAGTGAAGGAGTGTAACTGCCCTGAGCATTACCAATACCGGAATAAGAAGGATTAATCCACACTGCTATAGATGTGTGTGTGTGTGTGTGTAAAGGTTTGTTTTCAGATGTTGCTAGTTTCCCCAGTCTGATTGCCACAGCCTTTTCTGTGGAGCTGTGCTCCAGTCTTGTCCTGCTGCACATTTTTCAATAACTGCATATATGTTTAAATCTAGTTCTTAATCTTAATGATATCATGCTTATCAAGCAGATTTAGAGGTTGAGTAAAACAAAGTGTATCTACTTAAAAATATGTATCCAAGTGTAGCTACTTAAAAGCTATACATTTCACAAATCACAGGGGCTATAGTTGCTGGCAGTGACTTGTTCTCCTGTGGTTAGGATGGAACCGTTTAGTGAGACATTTTAACTGATCTATGTTATCATATTGCTTTTAGAAAAATGCTAAATTCTGTGCAGCAGGTTTTTATAATGCATTTGTATTTCATCATTTTAACATCTGTGCTTGCTGTTCTCCTTGACTGTTACACAGAGGAAATAGTTTGAAAGGGCAGAGCTGTGGACAGAAAAGATTTTTGTAGCCCCACTTTACAATCTGGAGAGTGCTAACTGATCTACATGTGGCAGGAGAGGGTACTGTGCTTTACTAGGGGAAGGCAATCCCCGTATATGGGACTGCCTACAGTGGTGTGTGAAATGATGTGTTACAGTAATGCGGGATTGGGGGTGTGGAGGGGAACCCTACAAACCCATGATTTGCTGCTGCATCAGATACATACTGCTAGTAACCTGTTGGAAAGAATTTTTAAACAGCTGTGTGGTACGAGTGTTTTTAATGCTATTGAAATGATGTAGTGTTAGAAATCATTGTGCTGGTAATGAACTATGACAAAAACATGAACTGCAACGTAGGCATTTTGGATTAAATAAAGCGTCCCAGTCTCTTTGTCCCTTATATAATTTCAGGCAGACCACGTGCTTGAATTTTTGTTAGCAACTGAAAGTAAGCTTTGATGATATGAAGATTTACTCATATATTTTGACATATTCCCCTCACCCCCAATCCTATTGCAACCAGTGGCTGGTGCATTGTTCCATTGCTATCATATTATATGGAGGGCGAGAAAACTTTTTTAACTTTCTGTACTTAAGAGAACTGTCAGAGCTCAAAGGAGTTGGGTATATTGTGTAATGGTATCAGTTGAGAGCTGGTGAAGCACAACTAATGAATTTTGGACTCTGAAATCATTTATAATAAGGAACTCAAAATCTGGAAAATTGTTTCTGAAATTTGTTAGAAACAAAAATAGCACTTTTCAACTGCAAGGCTGAATGTTGACTCTTGAAGTTAGGTAGGCATGTCTAATGGCAAAAGATTGTTCATTAGATTTTAATCTGCTCCAAGATAGCCGTGCACCCTGGCGCCTTTTAGAATTAGGGAGGAGGAAAAAACTATTTGGAACAACAGATGTTCTCTCTTCAAATGCAGTTAGATAGTGGGCCACAGTCTTGTTCCCCATGTTTTGTGCTGTTTCTGTCTTTCAATGTTGTGTTGTATCAATTCTTTCTAAATATTTTATTATCCAAAGGTTACACTGCTCTTTAAAATAGTGCAGGTTTTAGTTTCTTGTTTTGCTTTCTTATAAGTACGCAATACTGAACTTGTTCTTGGCCTTTTTTTTTTTTTTTTTTAAACCAAACCTCATGCTGTTTTTGCAACAAGACTATGCAAAAGTAAATGGCAAACACTGGACATAGCCTTTAAAATACAAACCAAAGCCTTGGCAGGGTCTTTGCAAGAGATCACTTTTTATTAGACAGCCTCCTGTCCTGGGCTCCTGTAAAAGCGTTGCTGATGGATCTGCTCTGTTCACCTGTACTGTACTCCTTATTAAGCTCTGTTTGTTTTCTGTCTCTCTTGAGTGATCGTTTAGAAAATTGTTTCATCCAAGTGCTCGAATAAACAAGTGAATTTGTTGTTAAAATTCTTGTAGGAATGTAATGCTTTAAGGGACCTTTTGGGTCATTGAATCTGTCTGCCTGCTACTGCAGCTGCCACACTGAAAATTCCCTTTCGCAAAACAAAGTATGTCATGGTTAATATTCCTTCTTCTCAGTGTAAGGCTGCTTGCTCAAATTACTATGCCTCTCGCTTATAATCTGTGCTTATTTAAGACCCGTATATTCATATTTGTTACAGTGCCAGCGTTCTCCTTTTACTTAAGTAGCTTCCTGCCCTCCTTGGTGTCCCCTGCTTCCACGAAGCATTTTGTAGCGAGAATGGTTACATTGCTTTTTACCTGTGGCTTCCCAGAGTAAGGAAACCACTCTCCTCTTGTGAGACCTGCTTCGTTTCCAGCATCGTTGTAAAACGTGCAAGCTGAGGTTTCGTTTGGGGGCTTGAGGATTTTCTGCATTTAAGAACTTGTTAAATCAATGAAAAATTCAGTAAGTATTTTTGAGTTGTGTAGGCAGTAGGCAATTGTGCCATTCCCAAGGATTAAACCAGACATCTTAATAGTTGTATTGGAGAAGGCATGGCTTCTAAGGGTTGAGGGGTCTTTGTTAGAGGATAATGCCCTTTAAGGAAATGCTAGAAGAGTTGATACCCTCTCTTCCCTCTCTCTCAAATCTGCTTATAATGTATCCTTCTTCCTGGCTTGTTCCTTTCTGATTGTATTTCTGTTTTTCCTCAAACCAGTTCTTCTGGTTTTCTCTGGAATAGTTTCCCTTATGATGATGTACCAAATATACTGCTATAGTTCTGGTGTGGAGGGGGGGAGCATCGCACCTGCTTTGTTTATTGCTTAGTAGAAATATTTTGAAAAGCTGGTGTGTTTGCTTGATGCTTGTGGGTCTTGGGAAGTGAACTCATCTTGTGTTTGCCAATTCTTCATTGACCTGTGTATCTCTTAGCGTAGTCTTCCCTTCCAAAGCTCTGTACACATTGGATACGGACTTACAAAGCTTAGTTGCTCAGATCTTTTTTGAACCCCCCCCCCCCTTTTTTTTTTAATTAAAACTTGTATTTCCTATTCTGCAATCAATGATATCATTTTTGTCTGGAAACATTTGAAACTACTGTAGCAGCAGGATGTGCAATTCATATGGTAGAGCTTTCTGAAGTTGTAGACAGCCTGTCTGGCTCTGAACTTCTGCAATTTGTCTTCCACTGAGTAATTGTACTAATTACCATCTGTGTACCCTCGATTTCTGTCTGAACTGTGCATCCTTCATAAGAAATATTTCCCCTAGTTTTTTATGAACTCTTGGTTTCTATTACGTGGATTTTCTGTCTTCTTTCTGTAGCATGGTTTCTTCTCTGGTTGTAATATATGGCAGAAGACACTTTTGACGTATGTTGTGCTGCTCTGCCTAATGTACAGCTGTAGCCGAACTGACCGTTGGCAGTTTTCACTTTATTTCTCTGTTTTCTTAATTGCTGAGAAAGAGCTCTTTTAATTAATTATACACTATTCTTTTAAAGTTACTGGGTGGTGTTGAAAGCTGCAGCTGGTTCTTGATCCAAAGTTTTTGGTGAGAGCTGCTCATTTACTGAACTTCTGACCTTGATCTTCATTTGTCCCAGGAAAGAGGGAATGAATTTTGGTAGTAAGCAGAGTGGGGGAGTACCGAGCAACAGGTCATTAGCAAGTGACTCCAGAGCCCTCCTTCATTAAAGAGCCTCTGCTCGAGTCCTGAGTTGGTTCAGTACACAGAAATGGAACAGGACTTCTGCATCTAGAGTGTATATTCCTGTTAAGTTGTTTTCCTTGTAAGTTTGCAATAAGCAAAAGACACCTCAACTCTATTTGCTGTTCTTTCTGTCTCAGGTTTAACAGCTTATTTTCTTCTAACTTCGGGTTTTGGCCACATGTCATGGTGACGTGTTTCAATTCATATAAGGGTGGGGGGGGTGGAAGCAAGTGTCTGAAAGTGGTAACACTGCACAAGTGTGGGAGTATTTTGGTATACATTGATCCACCTAGACTATTATATGGCTATCACAACTAATTTTAATTTTGTTTTAGAAGATTGCATCAAATGAAAGAAGAAAGAATTGAAATTTTAAAAGCAGTGTACTATCCAAAATAGCTTTCACTTCACCCATTGTACTGGGGAACATAGATGGAGAGCACTGCTATTTGCTCAACAGTTTTGGTGATAATCTGAATTTAAGAAGCTCTTCCTTGACAGCTGTAGCCAGATGTATGCTTTCCTCTAGCTTATTACTGCTCCAGGATGGCAATTACAGCCTGGCAAATAGGACAGATTGAGGAATACAAGACCTGCAGAACCTTCCTGTTTAAATTATATTACCAGTTAACAGCAGGGTTACCTCAGCACTTCTCAGCTCTTCCTCATTTATTGCTTATAAGAGGTAAGCATTTTTACAGTCTTTTAATTTTCTACATATTTTTAAAACCCTCAAGAAGCAACCATCAGAAGGACCATTAACACCTCAGCTATGGACTAATGAGGAACACAACTTCTGCGCTAGCGATACTGATTTGCTCAGTTCCAGTTGTATTTCTCCCCTTTAATTCTTTGTGTTCTCCCCATAGCTGTGGTGGTCGTTTACTCACAGTAGGCCTGAGTGAGGATAAGTTGGATTACTGAGGATGAGTGAAATATTGGTTGCAAGGATGTTACTGTTAATCTTGACACGCTCCCTCATGTGCAGTAACTTTTTTCTGTTTTTAAATACTGCTGTTCAGGCGTTAGTACATACAGGTCTTTCTCTTTGCGTTCTTTAGATGTCAGAAATCCTCCTCTTTTATTTGGAACATCTTTTTAATCTCATCCTTCATCCATGAAGTAAGTGAAGAGCTAAGTTTGACAGTTAACTTTTTTTTCCCCCCTTCAGCACTCTGAAGGTGCTTCTTTCCCTTAAGTTGCACCTTTCTCATCTGTGAAGGCAGGCAGAATTTTTCCTGTATGTGTATGTGGACCAATTCCCTTTATTTTTTGATTAGGCAGTTTCATGTGGGTACTTCATCTGGAATTCTTGGGTTTAAAACAATCATGCATTTCTTCTGACCTTCATTTTTATCTGTGTAGCATTAGGAAAACAAAAGGATATAAATGAACTATAACAGTGAATAATATTGTCTAAATTGAAGAATAAAATGAAAGAGGATAAACAATCAGTAAATGCATTGGTAAAATGCCCTGAAATACGCCACTTACCTTCTTTTTTTGATATATTGCATTTTCTGAGCTCAGACAAATATGTATTCCTTGAAAGCAATTTCAGATTCATTTATCCTTGCAGGATATAACTTTACCCTGTAAATTCTCTTGTGACTAAAATATTGTTTTAGAGGAAAATATATATAAAAAAATAACCTTAAGCTCATTCCCTACCGCTTAAACCTTTTGCTGCTGCACTGTGAGTTTTATGAGGTATGAGTTGGAGTATAATGGTTTTATGAGGTTTGTGCCAAAGCATGATCAGCTGCTCCCTCTCTCTGCCTCCCAGTTTCATCGCTGGGCAGTTTCTTACATTGCTCATTATATGTGAAATCCAAACTATATTAAAGCATCTCTTTGCACATTAGCCTGTTTCCAAACCAGGTTGTTGTCTTAATTCTTAGTACAGGTGTATTAGTTTGCCAGATGACTGAGTTTGAAGAAACTATTTGTAGAAAACAGAGTGTGAAACTAGCAAGGCACACTTTGGTTTGCCTTGTCAGTCAGGATTTCTACATAGGTGCTTATTTATAAGGACATTGCTTAAATACAGGCTCAATGGTAGTTGTTTTTTTAAAAAAATAAACTAATTCTTATGTTTTTATTTCTTTTTTCCAAGTTGTGCTGGCTTAGTTTACATAAAAATGTGTGGGTGCTGGCAGATTGCAGTGTTTTGTAAACTTCTGAGGAAGTAGGTAGGCTGTGCTTCTAATCTCAGAACATTCTTCTTTATTTTTTTAATTGTTTTTTGCTGGTGTTTCAATATGAAATAATTGCAAACTTTGGATAAAGTTGCTTAAAACAGAATGCTGGCTTTTTAAAAGCATTGATTTATGATTGGTGAGCTATCTCCCTACTTTCCGTCTTTCTTTCAGAATGTTCCTTTCGAAAAGAATCGGAAGCAGGGCTGTTTCTCTAGAAATGGCTCGCTAGACGCAGGATGCTTCCGCCTTCTTACATGGTTAAGAGAAAGAGAAAAATGATGCTTATAATGAGAAACGTTAGAAGGGACTACAGATCGGGGAAAGGCAATATAGTGACAAAGAAATTAAGTACAGCTTCAGAAAGTCAAATATCTTGTTAAGTCTGGGCAGAAATCAATAAGCACTTTTGAGAATGGTGGTATTGAGTATTCTATTTTGAGAAATACTTCTATCTCTGGAAAAGTACAGTAAATGACTACAGTAGAGATGCAGGTGAATTTTGGAGCGACTTTTCTAGGTATGCACGCTGGGAAGTCAAGGATGCCTGTCTTGCTAGACTTCTCTAGCTGTTGCTGTGTCTGGATTTCCAGGCAGCCTGTTGGCACCTTGGGATGGGTGGGCAGTTTCTGAAGCGGTTGTGCACCAGCACATTTCCTGGACAAGCGCCCATCATTCACTGCGCTGCTCTGCCTAAGCACGAGTTACAGCAGCTGTCCTGGAAGTGACCTGTACCCACCCTGTGCTTCCTAGGTGTCAGTCACACAGGTACTAGATGTTGCAGGCTTTCCAGGACTACACAGCAAGCTTTAAAATGGGCTTATCAGCTAATAAGATCAACAATGTTTCCCCTACCAACAGTGCTCTTCTGTTACAGCAGAGTAACTGATACTGTTTTGCCCATTTTTATTAAAGCTCAGCTGTTTTGACTTTGCAGTGGGTGAGAAACGATCAGTTTGAGCCCTTCAAAAAGCTGATTCTGAGATGTTGCACAGCGCTCTTCTCTTCCGTCTCTGCGGTAGCTTCTTGTAATGAAACTGCTCTGAGGGGTTTGCCAGTGCTACTGTGAGTGGAAAACAGGAGAAGATCCTGGAAAGCAGCTGTGTTTTCCCACTGTCATGGTTAGCTGTAGCTGCAGTGTGATACTAATGCAGCTGTAGGTTCTCTCTCTGTGCTGGCCAGTTCTTGCAAAAAAGTGCTTCAGGCTGGAGGAGGGCAAGTAGGTGATTTTAAATGTCTTTGTACCTCACTGCTGATCTGTCCCCTTTGTAAGAGGAATATCTGCGTGGTCTGTAGAAATGAAACTTGACTTGTAGTGGAAAATAAGACTGTATGAATGGAACCAATTGCTGAAGTCAACTGAAATAGCGGTTAGACTTTATGTTGAATTGCATATGGTGGGTCTCTAAATCATTACTCTGTAGTGAGCAGACTATAAGAAAGCTTACTTTGTTGCAAGGCTAACAAAAATGTATGTTCTCTTGCACTTAGTTAATGATACAAATCTGCTGATGACTGGAAGTTTTTATTTGCTGTCAAAAGAACCTGCTTATGTTGCACTGAGTGTCATGGTTGAATAGAACGTAACAGGATTGTATATTACAGACGTAAATGATACTGGAACATGCATTATTGACACACTCTTATTCAAGGGAGCGAGTTAGCGTTTCCTGTGTGTTCTACTGTAAGGTGAGTTGGAAGGATTTTGATCCTAAGCTTCTGTTTTTACATTGCCAGACAAGGTAAGATGTTGATGGGTTTTGGAAGAGTCTGAGATGCTGCTGGTTTTAGTGGGCCCAGTTTGTGCAGCAGATGGGAGACCAACTTTACTCCAGGACAGAAGCTTCAGGCTTTTGAGATGTGTTTGAGATGTGGTTTCACATTGTTTTGGGTTTTTTTTGGTTGGTTTTGGGTTTTGGTTTGTTTTGGGTTTTTTTTGGTTGGTTTTTTTTTTTTCTTCTCCAGGTATGGCAGTGAATCCCTGTATCTGGCTGGCTTTTTCAGTGTGGAAGACATAACTGTTGCATTGGGTTTGCTTTTTTTGCTGTTTCTTCCCATGGGGAGGGAAAGGCGTGTTCTCAAAAGAGCAGGTGTGTTTTCATAAACCTCAAGGATTCCTTTGTGGATTGTGCATTGTAAAATACCTGAAAGCTATTTTCTTTGACATAAACTTCTCTGTTTAAAGAATATGCATTTCTCATTAGAGGTGAAGTAGATGGAATCGTTACAATGTTCTGATGTAATATACTGTACGAAATGGATATTCGGGCTGCCTTAAATAAAACACTTTTTGAACTTGTTTCGAGCTGTGAAACAAGTCAGATTGAACTGTAGGGAAACAAACGAAAGTAGTAAACAAAAATACCCTACCAAAAAGGAAAGGGAATTTCCTACAATACACTGGGAAATGTGTGCTAGTGGTATGCAGTATGTGTTTAAAGGGAATTGGCCCTTTGCTTTTTGGGGTAAGGTGATGTAAGAATTGGCATTGTGTAGTGTTGCTGTTAAGAATTCTGTAAATCATTAATGCAGTAAATTGTTTAGCTGTTTACTGTGAGAATAGTACTTACCTTCACAGGGAAATGTTCTTTAAATTAGATTGATTTGAATCTGTGCAATGTTATGGTGGAGCGAGGCAGAATAAATTCTCAATTGATTCAGTTTTGCAAATAAATCCTGGATATAATTCTTGCTAAATGATCGATCCACTAGGTATAATGGTTAGCATGCTGGCAGTTTTGTGTTGCGTGGGGTTTTTGTTTGTTTGTTGTTTTTTTTAAATTGCTGTTGCTCACTGCTGTTCATGCAAGTTGCATCCCTGAGGGGTGTTGCTGTTTATGATATGAACATGAGAGAGATCAGAAATTGCATGGAAATTTTGAGAAGACTAGTAGCATTAATTAGCACGAAGTCCATATGCTTCTAGTCTGAGGGTCCTGTCCAGAGAATTGAAATGGCTGATCCTGAGCTGAAGAGGGAAACAGTCTGAGGAACTAAAAGGGGTGTTGAATTTTACAGTTTGCAAATTGTCTTGGCCTGACCTGCTGTGTGTTGTACAGCTTTCTCTTCTACCCAGATGCTCTGCATTGAGCATCAAGACTTGAATCCAGACAAGAGCGTTTTGATCAGCAGGCTTGACAGTCTGCCACAGGCGGAGAGCTGGAACAGCTATTTAATCTGTGTTCATCCACCATGCTCTTGATGGTGGCAATATGAAAGTTACTTGTCTCTTGCCTCTGAGGCCTCCTGAGAACATGCATTCGTGAACAACCAGGGTGTTGCACACTCTCTTTTTCACCTACGAAGACAGCCGTTTTAATTTGTACTTTTTGTGACCCTTTTCAAGGCTGTATGTTGCAACTTGCCATTGTTGTGACTTTCAGAAGTGAGGTGACCTGTGCCGCACAGCCGCTAAGGAGAAAGAGCAAAGATGCGTTTGAGCAGTCCTGTGTGTTCCCCAAAGTGAAGTCCTTGATTTTTTTTTTTTTTGGAGGTCAGGATAAATCAGAGCTGTGTTAATCAAGAGACTAGAGCCTGTTCCTTTCTCCCAATACACAGTGTTTCCAGTAGGGCTGTTGGCATGAGACTTGTGAGACATAATATCAAAACCTCTTTGTACTTTGTGGGACATGGTGTATGTAGGCAGTTTTATCCAGAAGCACTGGCAGTGGCGGTGGCTGTTAGGAAGGGATAGTGAAAAAAAATCAGTGTAGTTATCTGACGTACAGGGATTGTTCTTCGGTGTTTGGGAGGGAACAGCTGCTCAAGGCACTTGCTGTGTCTGTGTTGCCAAGCACGGTGGTTACACCCTTTGTACAGCCCAGCAGAACTTGGGCAGTGGTAACTTTCATTTTTGTGAGGAAAAAAAGTCCGTATGAAAAGTAGTTCTGGTCATGTCTTGAAATACTTTGTTGTTGTTTCACTTTGTGCCTTAATTTGAATATTTTGTATAAATTAGTGGGAAGGAGGAAAAAATATGTCTGTAGGTGAAGCCACCATGCAGCACGAGCTTTCTTCATACCTTATTGCTACCTGGCATGGGAGGGGGAAGCCCTATCAAAATAGTTGAGCCTGCTAATAGATATCCCCAACTGCATCGTTTAAACAATAAGTAAAATCAGGATAAAGAGAGGATAGTAACAGTTAAATTTACCATAAAAGGCATTCAAAGGTAATATGATTGTTCAGATATGCTGGTGTACATATCTGTGGTTTGGTGTCTTATTGGAGTAACTATATGATTTTTTTATATGGAGCTTTGCTGTTGTAGTCCAAGGTGCAGCACTCTTGCTGTATTGTTTCATGTCCTTTCCCTTTGCAACACCACTGAAACACAGATGGGATGACTTAAGAAATAAATTTTATGGCGCACGTAACTCAACTGGTTAATGGTCTATTCATAAATGCTCTGGAAATGATGAACAAGTGCTGTCCTAAAAGAGGATAGCTTTATCCAGAAGTGTTGAATCACTGTTGGAAGTGCAAAATGTAGCTCCAACTCAAGTTGAGAGCTGCGACCAGTGCCTCCCTTAGTCAGGTATGAGGTATGGGAACTGGAGGTGCTGGCCGGGCTCTCACCAGCAGATTCAAGCTGAATGGAAAGTGTTTGTCCAAGTTATTGCCAGACTGTTTATCCAATTTTGATTGTCATCTCAATTATTACATGAATTCCTGCTGTGCAAGCTGAGGGCTCTAGATTGTTGTGCTTCTTCCTGAAAAGACCAAGTGCTTTTTTCTTCATTTGGCCTATGATGATGTTATAGGGAGACTCATTTGACCCTAGAGGTACAAAAGGGTTGCAAAGTCTTCCTAGAACCTAGTTGGGTGTTTAGATACTGAATAGTTTAGTTGCCTATATATGCTAATTTGCAAAACAGCATCAGTGATGTTTCATCTGTCATTATGTGTCCCAGTATCTGGAATGCTTTGTGGGGTGGTCAGTTGGTTGCAGCAAAAATAATCTGTCTTTGGCTTATATTTATGACACTTGAGTTTATGAAATATATTCCAAGACAGTATTATTGAAGATCCTTTCTAGAGGAAAAACAATATTAAAAAACCACAACCAAAACAAAAAAAAAACCCCAACCATGCCCCAAAACCAACCAACCAAACCACAAACCACCTCTCTTCAGTACAGTATATTGCAAGGTGAATCATCTGCCTGCAATGTTTAGTTGTTTGCTGAGTCAAAGGACATGATATGTATTGTGTGTGTGAGGAAATGAATTGGCAGAGACAATAAAATAAACTTGGCCAAGCTAGAGGGTCTGGGGCATCACATACCATAACTCTGTACAGCATTTTGATGATCTCCCGTGCCACCTCATCTTTCCTCCAAGGCTAAGCATCTCTTGCCACTTCAGTTTTCCTCTCAAGTTTTATTCTTCAGAAAGCTCTTCTCAATAGCTGCTCTCAGCCTCTGCAATTATTTGATAAATGTATGCCTATTTCTATAGATACATACAGTAATATACTACCTTGCAACGTGGAAATTTTTTGGTTTAACTTTTCTTTCTTGTGGAGGTTGTTTCAGTTATCCAGTAATCTTACTGCTGCTGAAGTGAGGCAACTTTCTGTTATGGCACCATAATCTGGCAAAGTGGTAAATAGGAACTTCGTAACTATGGCTTTTTGCAACACCAGTAGCAACTGCATTTGGTCTGGAGCTCGTTTGCTTCAGGCAATTAACAGTTGTGGAACAACATAATTTCAGAGCTGATAACTTACAATTTCATGTGACTCTGGTGTTTAGGATATTCTTCTTAATTTAAAGAGATTTCCCCATCAAAATCATTTTACATGCGTATTAATATTCAAGAGGTAAACACTTCTTACATGTGTGCATGTTGGTTTTTTTAATCTATCTACGAATGATAGTACTACAGTTTAAACACCATTTTCTTTGTGTTTCTTCTTGTTCTTGTAACCACTACTTTTCCTTCAGGGTCTTTATTCATAAAGCTAACTTTTAATTCCAAAATATTTTTAGGCAAACTCTCAGATGGATCTTCTGGGATTTAAGATCTGTATACTGTGCTGCGAAAGAATCCCTTCTTTGCTGTGGGGAGCAATTTTAACTTTTACAAAATTGGCCCATGTGGGGAAGTTGTATCTGCTTCAGCAGTGTGCAGATCTGGGTAAAACCTGTGCATAGAGCCCTTGGTAGGAAGAAAACCAAAAGGGGGTATGTGTGCTGAGAACAGCTTATGGTTTGCTGGTTGGAGCGTGTCTGAGGGGTGATCCCTCTCTCCATCTTTGTTCTGTCAGTGATAAATGATGGCTGCAGCTGCATCTTTGTGACACAGCTGCTAATTTTAAATCATAGTGTGATAGACACTGAAATTAACGGCATAAAGGTCTTAAGTCTGTTCCTTTCATTGCTTTCTGGTGTTTATTTGGTAATTGCAAACTTTAGTTAAAATAACTGACCAACTTGACACGCAGGAAATTGATTCAGAACTTCAATCTTCTGCTGCCGTGCACTGTTAACTTTGCTCTACAGCTCTCGTATTAGACAATCTCATCTCTAGGCTAGCAGCCATAGACCTGCTGAGAAGGGGAAAAGCACTGCGCAAGAAACCATTAATGCAGTGAAGACAGAAATGGTCCTGTAAATAGGCCCTCCCAATCAAATGATGGCTGCATGTTCATTTGCATCAAGAGTACACCTTCAGTGATGGGGATCCCAGCCAAGAGGGAGAGAGAGGATGGTAATGCAGAGGCTGGATTGTCAGCTGTACGTCTGCTTGCGTTTTGGGGGGATCGCAAGGTAACTTGCCTGTGTCTGGACAGACTCTGGGGCCGGGGGTGAGCTGGTGGCCCCGGTGTTTATTAGTGATTTAGGACTTGGACTGAGGAGGAGTCGCAACGGTGTGCGACTGGGATCTCAGTAGTAACATCCTCTGGAATGCTGCGTGTGTTATGCACAGGATCAGAGAAGGGAAAAGCAGTGGTTGAAGAATGATGGGAAATGGGAGAAATGGCTGCAACAGGGAAGACCTGTGTAGCAAGTGTAGATGATTTTGTCAAAATAGCAGTGGAACTAACTGTTGGTGCTTAAAGATAACATTGAGAGGGAAGGGAAATTTAAAAATAAAAGTGGTGGAAAGCTAATGCGTGTGGAACTATATGTAGTTTAGGATGAAGCACTGTCCAAGATTGGGGTGTATTTAAAACTTTCTTCAGCAGAAGAAAATATGGCAGATGTTGTAAAACTCAAATAGGAAACAGTGAGGATTGAACAGATGCTGTTGAAACAGGGTGTGATGAAAGGGACACTCGGACAGATGTGTCTTTTTAAGTCTAAGAAATATGGTGGGGAACTTAAAAATGCTACAGTTGCTGCAAGGAGTAGCTACTTGGGGAACCCGACATGAGAAACAGCTCTTTACCTGCCCCTGAGAGACGCGGACAGTGTGATTCCTAATGGTGCTGCCAGAGCCCTTCTTACATCGACCATGATACAGTTACTTGTAGGAGTTAGAGCCAAGAATCCATAGCAGCTGGGCTTGGTATCCAAAAGGCGAACAGGAACATAAGAAAGAGACAATTGATAAAAGAAAAACGGCTGTTCTTAGAGTAGTTCAGGGGTACTAGATGAAAATACAGATCAACCGATCTTCTGTCAGTACTATGCAACCTGGTTGAAACTAGTAAGGACTAGAAGTAGTTGATGCATGGAAACAGAGCAAAATAAGGAAGAATCAATATGACTTTTGTAGTGGGAAGTGGAGGGTGTCCCTTCCCTATGGCAGGAGGTTGGAACTAGATGATTCTTAAGATTCCTTCCAACCCAAACCATTCTATGATCAACTAGGGCTGTTAAAGAACCAAGGGGAATAAGAACAAAGGTTCTTGCACTGCTAAAAGGTGATTATAAAATGTAAGAAATTAAAGTTAGAAATACAATCAACTTTGACAGTGCAGGGAGGTTACTAGCAGACCTGTGTTGGCTTGGAAGAAAGAAGTACTGGTATGGTGATGATCGCTAATCAAGAAAGAAAGATGAGAGCTAACTGTAAAGAGCGACAAAAGGGCCTTGGACTATTGAGTGGCTGGGTAATAAAAAGGCAGATGAGATTCAGTATAGATAAATGTGGAGTGATGTACATAGGAATCCTAATTTTCATATGAAATCTGGGCTCTGAACTGACTGTTATAATTCAGGAGTGAGATCTTTGTGTTAAAATAGGGAATTCTACGAACATATCAGATCGGCGCTTGACAGCTGTCAAAAAGCCAACTCAAGGGCTGGGAATTATTAGAAAAGGAATAGAAAACAGAAGGGAACACTATATGACCACATAAATCCATGCTTTGCCTGTATATTTGCACAGCTATCATCCTTCCAGTCGCAAGATGAGTAGCAGTAGCAATGGAAGCAATTCAGAGATGGATGAAAGGCATCATCTGTATACAGAATGGTGTCTGTGCACCACAATTAAATAGGCTATACTTGTCTGTCTGAAAAAGAAATATGGGGGAGGGGAGGAAAGGAGTGTGTTAGAGGTCTGTGATGTTATGAGTGCCATGGAGAAGGTGAGTAGAGAATCACTTTCTTTTCAGAGAGGACCTGGTGTCTGTCTGGTGAAAGTAAAAGGTTTAAAATAGCAAAAGGAGTTAATCTTCACACCCCACACAGGTGTGCTGTGAGGCTCTGCCGTGAGATGGTGGAGTGCAAAGAACTCGTACTGTCGCGTACATGTGAAAGCAAATGGACAAATTGAAAAATCATTGAGGCGGCTAAACACAGCTATTTCCCCTTTGTTCAGAGCACTTGTGCTGCAGGTTTTTGAAGCCTAGGGAACGCTGGGAAAACATTAATACATGCTTGCCTTAGTCTTACTGACTTCCTTTGCCATCTGTTCTTGGTCACTGCTGCATACTGGAAAAAAGGCTAGAAAGATCTCTGGCATGATCTGATATCGTTGTAAATTTCCAGATTTAAGTCAATTGTAGTCAAATGTTCCACCCCAAAAATTTACTTGCATTTTAGTGATTTGTATAACTTTGGAAAGTGATGTGTGAGAATAACTCTTAACTCTGGTGCAAATGTGTCTAACATTGCTTATTCTTAAGATTGGAGCTTAGAAAATTTAGAAATAGCAACTAAGGGCATCCATCGTTGCTAAAAACAAGGTATGCCAGAGTTGAGGTTGTTATTTGGAGCCTTAAAAGAAGAAAATACAACTCAAAATATTGTAGCCTGCCCACTGCGTGCTGCCCCCCTCCCCCAGTATAGGATGAATTTTAAAACAAACAATAAACACAACACCACCCCACCCACCCCAAACCTCGTAAAGGGAAAAACTTGCTCTACTTTCCCCGCTTTCTTTTTGTGGCTTCCCTGACTTGCTTTCTCCTTCTGATACTTGGTCTTAAACGTATTTCTCATCTTAAAGTAAGATTTAACTATTGGAAAGAAGAACCTATAGAGGGCTTATAGCACCTATAGTTAAAAGGAAGGGACCTAACCCATGAGACCTTATTCAGACTAAAGTTTGAGAGCTCTAATTGTGCTGGACACAAAGAAGAACTCTTGATGTCCAGATAGAGCATACTGGAAATTATTCATGGTTTGTGAAATTAAGAAGAGAAAATGTCTTCCAGATTTTAGCAAGACAGGATACGGCAGAGGTGAATGGAGACTAAAATTCATTGTAGTTCTCAGAGTTACGGCATTGGAACTAGCTGACAATAAAACTTTACTCAGGTCTGCTTGCATCATCGTCATTTAGATCGATTTATATGGCATCTAAGAATCTTGGGGGTTTTCCCCTACTAGAAACAGTGACCTAAATAGCAGAAGTTTAATGAAGTTTTTTCTTTTCTTGAGAGAAACTCTGCGGTAGCTGGTTCAGTCACTGCAGTAATTTTTCTTTCCGTGATTTTTGTATCAGCTATGATTTTTCAGAAATCCTTCTGAGTGAAACAGTTCATAAATGCTTCCTCTGTGGAGAGAGAGAGCACACAAATGGTCTCAAGGGAATTGCTGCTGGAAGCGTAGGCTTCACCAGTTCTCTACTGGCCAGCCAGTGTTGATTGGCATCGTTACCATTTTCCCAGGATAATTAGAGATGCACAGTAGGCAAAGACATATGTAGCAACCATCTGATACTGGCAGCAAGGCAACCGCAGTCTGTGTTTCAGATCATCTTAGTTGTGTACTCATCTTAGTGAGTCACAAATGCTTTTTTTAATCTGCTGTACCAAAAGTAAAATGTGAGCATGAAAGTGTTTGCCTTGGTACTCTTCACTGGATTTGGTTAATAATTTTTCCCTTTGATATTTTACAACTAATGTAATTGAGGAGGGGAGGAAAAGGTAGAAGGGAGGTGGTGGTGGTAGGAAGTTGCTCAGATTTCTTCAGGCCAAGCAGGGCGAAATGACTTTTCGGTGGTATGCATTCCATTAGCAAAAGAAGAGAGCTTCCCTTATGAGGCTGGTGCCTCAGTCCTCAGCAAGATGCTGCAGTAAAGGATGCTTCTGTTTGCACTATAATGTAAAAAATTATCCCATTTGGTTAGGACAACAAAACAACAAGGTGGAAATGTGAATTAATAGTGAGACATGTTGACAATAGAATACGATCTCCTAAAGTTTTTCCTGGTACATCATAGCTGTTATACGAAGACAGTGAAATCAAGCTTTGTGTGCATTTCTCAACTTCATTGTGTGGTGTTGGAGAGTGGCTTTGCGTTCATTGATTAAAAACTTGGTAATCCATGAGGTTTCCGCTTGAGATTCTGGCTTTAGATTCTAGTATTGTGTAAGAATTTTTATGGGCTTCCTGTGTCCCTTTGACAACGGCTTTTCTTTGGCTCAGTAGTACCCTGTTATGAAACTATGACTTGGCAGTTCTAAAATGTAGAAGATATATTTAAAAAAAAAAACTTATCTTGCATTTCTCCATGAGAAGATGCATGTGAGTTTTGAATTTGTCCTTGCTTTCCCTGTTGAGCTGTAATGCTGTAAACTGTGGCAGAAAGACACTACTCCTGCATACAGAAAAGACTTCTATGATGTAACATAACATACGGTTTTGCCTAGTTAATAGTTAAGTAGACAGTGCTTGAATGCAAATGAGAATAATTTTAAAAACATGAGAGGCACTCTGAGTATGTAACTGTAATTAGCAGTAATATTTCAGAATATTTTCCTGAGGAACACCCTCCCTTTGGGTGGATTTCCTAGGGTTCTTGTTTGGCATAGTTAATCTCCTAAAGCTAATGGAAGGAAGGAAGGATGGCTGAAATTGGTAGCAAATGGCATGTTCGCTTCCCAAAAAACCCTTGAAATGTTGTAGTACTACTAGCTTGGCTAATTTAACGACATGTCGGTGGGAAATCCTCCAGGGACAGTTAACTCCATAGTAACAGTATCAAGTTTTGTAATATTTTCTCAAACTCCCCTAATTAAAACAGCAGGGGTTCTCATGAAAATCCTTTTAAAATTTTGTTCTTGTAACTGACCTTCTATATTTGGAATGTTAAAAAAAAAAAAAAAAAGCAAGATGCTTAAATTAATATTTTATTACTGTTGGGAAGGAAGAGTACAATTATGCCATGCTTTCTTTTCCCAAATCATGCTTTTACTCTGCAGTGCTGCTCACTTCCCATGTAGCAATTCACACTTCTGTGGAATTAAAAAAAAATTAAAAAACCCATGCCTGCTGCTAATGAAGTATCAACTGTGTGATAACATTTGTCATCAGAGGAGAGCAAGGGTGATCATCCTTTTTTTTATTCTAGCCTCATCAGTGCTGCCCAACAGAGGACCACCTGCGCAGGAAGAGCTCAAGTTGAGGTTTCTATTATGAATCTTTCCTTGACACCATACATGGGGGGAAATAACTTGTGCAAGGCTTTGAGGATCAAGACATGGTCAGGAATCGCAATGAGGAATGTGACGTTCTGTACAGAGAAAGGCGGACTGATTCTGAAGGAGCTTTCTAGCCAGTACACTCATCTGGGCAAATGGGCCTCAAAGGACTGGGAAGCATTTGTTTTCAAAGGGGAGGGAATAAACGATGAGATGGGAGAGAGAGCAGGTTACTTCATGAATAAGATTCTCCAATATCTTTAGTGCTGGTGGTGAGATCTCAGTAAGATGTTTAGGTGCCTTTTTTGATCTTTAGAATAGGTGGAAAGGATTTTTTATTTATTTTTTCTACCCTTATTCCATGTTACTGTGCCTATCCTGGAAGATGAAGTGTAAAGGTGTACTGCAGCCTGTTAAGCGATGTTCCTTAAAAATGGAAGTATCTAATTTTTGAAATACCAGGCAAAATATCTTAGATCCCGCGGTTGAAACTGTTCATCCTGTATGACCTGGTTTTGGAGTACAGT